>NC_053150.1:50879708-52079708 GCF_016808335.1 Panicum virgatum
AAGATGCAGTAGTGCATCCATTTTTTTTCGCGACCGTGCCGGGCACGTTTTCAAGATGGCATTCTTATATCATCCAGTCCTATCCGTTCTGTTGGAGTAATGGGCTTGGCCCATTTATTCTAAAGCATTAAAAGAATTTAAAGCCCACTATTAATGCTAGGGAATCAATGTTTAATTCCGTACCGGGAATTGAGGAGGATCTCAACCGACTTAAAAGGTGGACTTCTTGTACACCACTTGTGAAGCCGGTAAGAGGAGGACGGTGAACCACACGCGCGCGCGTCGCTCGCCGCCCGCCGGGCCGGCCGGGCCGGGCCGGGGCGCGGCGCGGCCGGCGGGGGGCGGGTGCGGTGTGATGGCTATTTTGCCGTTGACAGCAATTAATCGTGCGATTAAACGTGCAATTAAATCTGTAATTAACTGGTACCATAAACGCATCACCTAAATGACTCTGATGGTTGTCCAGGTTCAACGATACCTGAGCACCTGAGTCACTATATAAGGAGTGCCATTCCCCTCACTCCATCCTGCACCAGAGCACTGAGGACACTCGGCTCCTCTCTTCTCCCTCTCCAGTCTGCAACAACTGAGTCCCCAACGCTAATTTCTGCGCGCACAGAATTAGCGTGAGCAGGCCTCCGAAACCTTGCTCGCCTTGAGATCCTGCACGGGATAGGCGGGCACTCAGGTTTTTGGGTAACGCTTTAGCGTGACTGCTCCAAAAATACTAAGGCTTTGCCAATTGTACGACTACTTCCTGGTGGACGAGCCGAACGACTACGTCGACTACATTCTGGTGGCCGAACGACTACGTCGACTACATCTTGGTGACCGTTCGTGGGACTGCACTGCGAACTTCTTCCTGCACCGATTTAGTTCGACTACTTCGACTGAGGCCAACCGAGTAGATGTCTACTCCAGTTGGTAACAGCGCAGCCAATGCCTCCGGCAACGGCCCGCTTTAGGGTACTCCCTGAAACTTTGGTTATTTATATTGTTTATGCTTATATGTGTGATAAGTATAAACATGTTCACATGTTTTATTTTACTCCTTAAAGTCATAGAAATATTGCTAGTTTATACATTTAATTTTGGAATTAAAATATACCGAAAATTGCCTAGATTTCTAACAATCCAAAAACCTGATTATGTTAATAGGCTTTCGGTATCTAGCTTTGCTGCATCAATCAAACCATCACCTTTTGATGGTTCAAATTACAAACGTTGGCAAGAGCGGCTTATACTGTGGTTAACACTATCGAGAGTGATCCATGTGAAAGAGGGTAAGCCTGAACAATTCTCTCCAGAGGAAGGGAGTGCGTTCGATGAGGCTGATATCCTCTTTCGAGGCTTGATCATTAGTGTTCTCGGTGATAACCTGGTGGATTCTTATATCCGGCTGCCAACTGGCAAAGCTTGTGGGATGCTCTTGAGGCTCAATATGGAGTATCTGACGCCGGGAGTGAGTTGTATATCATGGAGCAGTTCCTTGAGTACAGGATGGTCGAAGACCGTTCTGTAGTGGAACAGGCTCATGAAATACATACTCTGGCAAAAGATCTCAAAAATTGCAGCAAAGAGTCCCCATGTGTGTTACCCAATAAGTTTGTGGCTGGAGGTATAATCTCTAAGCTGCCACCTTCTTGGAGGGACTTTGCTACTTCTCTAAAACATAAGAGACAGGAGTTCACAATAGATGGACTCATAGGGACTCTTGATGTTGAGGAGAAGGCGAGAGCAAGGACATACGTGGGAAAGGAGTTGTTGGTGCTTCAAGTGCCAATCTTGTTCAGAAGAACAACTCCCATAAGAACAAGAAAAAGCCACCGCAGAACCAACCAAAGACTAAGAAGACAACCACTTTTAAGAAGAAGAAGAAGACGGGAGCTTGCTATGTGTGTGCTAGTACGGATCACTTTGCTGCAAAGTGTCCGAACCGCAAAGGCAACGACTCCGCCAACATGGTTATTAGCGAGCCTGGAGGAACTTCGGGGTACGGTAATTTATTACCTACTGTTCTTTCAGTCTTTGGTTCACCCGAGTGGTGGGTTGACACTGGTGCTAATATTCATGTTTGTGCTGATGCTTCTTTGTTCTCTTCTTACCAGACCGGCGGGACTTCCTCCTTGCTGATGGGGAACGGATCACATGCGCGTGTTCTTGGTGTTGGTACGGTAAATCTGAAGTTTACTTCGGGGAAGACCGTGCAGCTGAAGAACGTGCAGCATGTCCCCACCATCAAGAAGAATTTAGTCAGCGGCTCTCTACTGTGTAGAGATGGTTTCAAATTAGTCTTTGAGTCCAATAAATGTATCTTGTCTAAGTTTGGTACTTTTGTTGGAAAAGGTTATGAAAGCGGAGGTTTGTTCCGTCTTTCTTTGTCAGATGTTTGTAATAAAATTGCATACAATGTTATTAACGTTGATGAAACAAATGTTTGGCATTCGAGGCTTTGTCACGTTAATTTTGGTTGTATGATGCGCTTAGCTAATTTGAGCTTAATTCCAAAGTTCACTTTTGTCAAAAATTCTAAGTGTCATGTATGTGTTGAATCAAAACAAACTCGTAAGCCTCATAAGACCGCGGAGGCAAGGAGCTTGGCACCCTTAGAATTAATTCATTCCGATTTGTGCGAAATGAATGGAGTGTTGACAAAAGGTGGTAAAAAATATTTCATGACTTTGATTGATGATAGTACTAGATTTTGTTACATCTATTTGTTGAAGTCAAAAGATGAAGCTTTACACTACTTTAAAATCTATAAAGCTGAAGTAGAAAACCAACTTGAGAGAAAGATCAAAAGAGTTAGGTCAGATCGTGGTGGCGAGTATTTCTCAAATTTATTTACTTTATTCTGCGAGGAACATGGTATTATTCATGAGAGGACGCCTCCCTATTCACCTCAGTCAAATGGGGTTGCCGAAAGAAAGAACCGCACTCTAACGGATTTGGTTAACGCCATGTTAGATACAGCGGGACTTTCCAAGGAATGGTGGGGTGAGGCTATATTGACTGCATGTCATGTCCTAAACCGTGTTCCTACAAAGAATAAAGAGATAACTCCTTTCGAGGAATGGGAGAAGAAAAGGCCAACACTGTCATACTTACGTACATGGGGTTGTTTGGCAAAAGTGAGTGTGCCAATAACCAAGAAACGTAAGCTTGGACCTAAAACTGTGGATTGTATCTTTCTAGGTTATGCTATTCACAGCGTTGGATATAGATTTTTAATAGTGAAATCTGGAGTACCTGACATGCATGTTGGTACTATAATGGAGTCCAGAGATGCTACATTTTTTGAAAACATTTTTCCCATGAGAGATGAAACAAGTTCATCTAGGCAAGAGTTCATCAAGGATGATGGCTCTGCTGAGCCGATAGAACACAATGAACATACACTTGTAGAAAATCCTGAGGAGGATAACAATGATGCTCTGAGAAAGAGCAAGAGACAAAGGACTGTAAAGTCTTTTGGTGATGATTTCATTGTATACCTCATAGATGATACACCCAGAACCATTGAAGAGGCATATTCATCTCCTGATGCTGACTATTGGAAGGAAGCAGTAAGGAGTGAGATGGATTCTATTATGTCTAATGGAACCTGGGAGGTCGTTGAACGTCCTTATGGATGTAAACCGGTTGGATGCAAGTGGGTGTTCAAGAAAAAGCTTAGGCCAGATGGTACTATTGAAAAGTACAAGGCTAGGCTTGTGGCCAAGGGTTATACACAAAAAGAAGGAGAAGATTTCTTTGACACTTATTCACCAGTTGCCCGATTGACCACAATTCGAGTGTTACTTTCCTTGGCAGCCTCTTATGGTCTTCTCGTTCATCAGATGGACGTTAAGACGGCTTTCCTCAATGGAGAGTTAGAAGAGGAGATCTATATGGATCAGCCGGATGGGTTTGTATCAAAGGGTCAAGAAGGAATGGTTTGTAAGTTGTTAAAATCTTTATATGGTCTCAAGCAAGCGCCTAAGCAGTGGCATGAAAAGTTTGATAGAACTTTGACCTCTGCCGGCTTTGTTGTGAACGAAGCTGACAGATGTGTGTACTATCGCTATGGTGGGGCTGAAGGAGTGATTTTGTGCTTGTATGTGGATGACATACTGATCTTTGGCACTAGCCTTAATGTGATTAAGGAAGTCAAAGAGTTTTTATCTCAAAATTTTGAGATGAAGGATCTGGGAGAAGCTGATGTTATCCTTAATATAAAGCTGGTAAAAGAGATCAATGGTTGGGTGATTCTTACACAGTCTCACTATGTGGAGAAGGTGTTAAGTCGCTTTGGTTATAGCGACTATAAACCTGTCTCAACACCATATGATGCCAGTTTAATTCTTAGAAAGAACAAAAGGATAATGCGAGATCAGCTGAGATATTCTCAGATCATTGGTTCATTAATGTATTTAGCGAGCGCTACAAGACCTGACATCTCGTTTGCTGTAAGCAAACTGAGCCGGTTTGTTTCAAACCCGGGAGATGATCATTGGAAGGGTCTTGAAAGAGTAATGCGCTATCTGAAGGGGACAATGAACTATGGAATTCACTACACCGGGTACCCAAGGGTACTAGAAGGGTATAGTGATTCAAATTGGATTTCTGATGCTGATGAGATAAAGGCCACAAGTGGATATGTGTTTACACTTGGTGGTGGAGCTGTTTCCTGGAAGTCTTGCAAGCAGACCATCTTAACGAGGTCGACTATGGAAGCAGAACTCACAGCATTAGATACCGCCACTGTTGAGGCTGAGTGGCTTCGTGAGCTCCTTATGGACTTGCCGATAGTTGAAAAACCGTTACCGGCAATCCTAATGAACTGTGACAATCAAACGGTAATTGTCAAGGTGAATAGTTCAAAGGATAACATGAAGTCATCTAGACATGTGAAAAGGCGGTTGAAATCTGTCAGAAAATTGAGAAACTCCGGAGTTATAGCCCTGGACTATGTTCAGACGGCTAAAAATCTGGCAGATCAGTTTACAAAGGGTCTTTCACGAAATGTGATAGACAATGCATCTATGGAATTGGGCTTGAGACCCACGTGAGTCATTCTATAGTGGAAACCTGTCCTATGTGATCGGAGATCCCGTGAATTAGGATGGTGAAACAAACTAAAGTCTGACTGTGAGAAGAGAACCTTTGTGAAAAGGGCTCATTCCGTGTATAAGGTGCATTTCTCTTCTAATCTGTATGGCAGGTTGGTCTATACCTTAATGTGTGCCAGGTGGTTTCTTTTAAACAAATGAGTTGTTTTCTTGAAACAAAGATGTTGTCCTACAGAACATCTGAAAGGAACACACCTATATGAGTTTGACCACTGGTCATGGTCTATGAGAATTGGGTATTCTCTAGAAACTCATGAAGGGCCTGGAGTATGACTTATAAGCTCCAAACCGCGGGGATGCTTTTGCAGCCTAGTACCAGTGTAGGGCTCTGGTCAAACTTGTTTGCACAAAACTGGCAATTCAAGGCATAGTCCATTGCACAGTTGTGAATAAGTGTAGCCTTTGTCCTAGATGGAAGTTCAACTTAACAGTCTCTGTCGAATACTGGTATATCAATGAGAGAATGAGGGTATTTCTAGTGTGGCTTGAATTTCTTGGTGGGGATTGTTGGAGTAATGGGCTTGGCCCATTTATTCTAAAGCATTAAAAGAATTTAAAGCCCACTATTAATGCGAGGGAATCAATGTTTAATTCCGTACCGGGAATTGAGGAGGATCTCAACCGACTTAAAAGGTGGACTTCTTGTACACCACTTGTGAAGCCGGTAAGAGGAGGACGGTGAACCACACGCGCGCGCGCGCTCGCTCGCCTCGCCGAGCCGGGCCGTGGCCGTGGCCGTGGCCGTGGCCGAGGCCGAGGCCGAGGCGAGGCGCGGCGCGGCGCGGCACGGCCGGTCGGACGGGCGGTGCGGTGCGGTGCGGTGCGGCGTGGCGCGGTGCGATGTGATGGCTATTTTGCCGTTGACAGCAATTAATCGTGCGATTAAACATGCAATTAAATCTGTAATTAATGGCCATAACCGCATCACCTAAATGACTCTGATGGTGTCCAGGTTCAACGATCCTGAGCACCTGAGTCACTATATAAAGAGTGCCATTCCCCTCATCCATCCTGCACCAGAGCACTGAGGCAACTCGGCTCCTCTCTTCTCCTTCTCCAGTTGCAACAACTGAGTTCCCCAACGCTAATTTCTGCGCGCACAGAATTAGCGTGAGCAGGCCTCCGAAACCTTGCTCGCCTTGAGATCCTGCACGGGATAGGCGGGCAATCAGGTTTTTGGGTAACGCTTTAGCGTGACTGCTCAAAAATACTAAGGCTTGGCCCGATTGTACGACTACTTCCTGGTGGACGAGCCGAACGACTACGTCGACTACATTCTGGTGGCCGAACGACTACGTCGACTACATCTTGGTGACCGTTCGTGGGACTGCACTGCGAACTTCTTCCTGCACCGATTTAGTTCGACTACTTCGACTGAGGCCAACCGAGTAGATGTCTACTCCAGTTGGTAACAGCGCAGCCAATGCCTCCGGCAACGGCCCCGCTTTAGGGTACTCCCTGAAACTTTGGTTATTTATATTGTTTATGCTTATATGTGTGATAAGTATAAACATGTTCACATGTTTTATTTTACTCCTTAAAGTCATAGAAATATTGCTAGTTTATACATTTAATTTTGGAATTAAAATATACCGAAAATTGCCTAGATTTCTAACAATCCAAAAACCTGATTATGTTAATAGGCTTTCGGTATCTAGCTTTGCTGCATCAATCAAACCATCACCTTTTGATGGTTCAAATTACAAACGTTGGCAAGAGCGGCTTATACTGTGGTTAACACTATCGAGAGTGATCCATGTGAAAGAGGGTAAGCCTGAACAATTCTCTCCAGAGGAAGGGAGTGCGTTCGATGAGGCTGATATCCTCTTTCGAGGCTTGATCATTAGTGTTCTCGGTGATAACCTGGTGGATTCTTATATCCGGCTGCCAACTGGCAAAGCTTTGTGGGATGCTCTTGAGGCTCAATATGGAGTATCTGACGCCGGGAGTGAGTTGTATATCATGGAGCAGTTCCTTGAGTACAGGATGGTCGAAGACCGTTCTGTAGTGGAACAGGCTCATGAAATACATACTCTGGCAAAAGATCTCAAAAATTGCAGTAAAGAGTCCCCATGTGTGTTACCCAATAAGTTTGTAGCTGGAGGTATAATCTCTAAGCTGCCACCTTCTTGGAGGGACTTTGCTACTTCTCTAAAACATAAGAGACAGGAGTTCACAATAGATGGACTCATAGGGACTCTTGATGTTGAGGAGAAGGCGAGAGCAAAGGACATACGTGGGAAAGGAGTTGTTGGTGCTTCAAGTGCCAATCTTGTTCAGAAGAACAACTCCCATAAGAACAAGAAAAAGCCACCGCAGAACCAACCAAAGACTAAGAAGACAACCACTTTTAAGAAGAAGAAGAAGACGGGAGCTTGCTATGTGTGTGCTAGTACGGATCACTTTGCTGCAAAGTGTCCGAACCGCAAAGGCAACGACTCCGCCAACATGGTTATTAGCGAGCCTGGAGGAACTTCGGGGTACGGTAATTTATTACCTACTGTTCTTTCAGTCTTTGGTTCACCCGAGTGGTGGGTTGACACTGGTGCTAATATTCATGTTTGTGCTGATGCTTCTTTGTTCTCTTCTTACCAGACCGGCGGGACTTCCTCCTTGCTGATGGGGAACGGATCACATGCGCGTGTTCTTGGTGTTGGTACGATAAATCTGAAGTTTACTTCGGGGAAGACCGTGCAGCTGAAGAACGTGTAGCATGTCCCCACCATCAAGAAGAATTTAGTCAGCGGCTCTCTACTGTGTAGAGATGGTTTCAAATTAGTCTTTGAGTCCAATAAATGTATCTTGTCTAAGTTTGGTACTTTTGTTGGAAAAGGTTATGAAAGCGGAGGTTTGTTCCGTCTTTCTTTGTCAGATGTTTGTAATAAAATTGCATACAATGTTATTAACGTTGATGAAACAAATGTTTGGCATTCGAGGCTTTGTCACGTTAATTTTGGTTGTATGATGCGCTTAGCTAATTTGAGCTTAATTCCAAAGTTCACTTTTGTCAAAAATTCTAAGTGTCATGTATGTGTTGAATCAAAACAAACTCGTAAGCCTCATAAGACCGTGGAGGCAAGGAGCTTGGCACCCTTAGAATTAATTCATTCCGATTTGTGCGAAATGAATGGAGTGTTGACAAAAGGTGGTAAAAAATATTTCATGACTTTGATTGATGATAGTACTAGATTTTGTTACATCTATTTGTTGAAGTCAAAAGATGAAGCTTTACACTACTTTAAAATCTATAAAGCTGAAGTAGAAAACCAACTTGAGAGAAAGATCAAAAGAGTTAGGTTAGATCGTGGTGGCGAGTATTTCTCAAATTTATTTACTTTATTCTGCGAGGAACATGGTATTATTCATGAGAGGACGCCTACCTATTCACCTCAGTCAAATGGGGTTGCCGAAAGAAAGAACCGCACTCTAACGGATTTGGTTAACGCCATGTTAGATACAGCGGGACTTTCCAAGGAATGGTGGGGTGAGGCTATATTGACTGCATGTCATGTCCTAAACCGTGTTCCTACAAAGAATAAAGAGATAACTCCTTTCGAGGAATGGGAGAAGAAAAGGCCAACACTGTCATACTTACGTACATGGGGTTGTTTGGCAAAAGTGAGTGTGCCAATAACCAAGAAACGTAAGCTTGGACCTAAAACTGTGGATTGTATCTTTCTAGGTTATGCTATTCACAGCGTTGGATATAGATTTTTAATAGTGAAATCTGGAGTACCTGACATGCATGTTGGTACTATAATGGAGTCCAGAGATGCTACATTTTTTGAAAATATTTTTCCCATGAGAGATGAAACAAGTTCATCTAGGCAAGAGTTCATCAAGGATGATGGCTCTGCTGAGCCGATAGAACACAATGAACATACACTTGTAGAAAATCCTGAGGAGGATAACAATGATGCTCTGAGAAAGAGCAAGAGACAAAGGACTGTAAAGTCTTTTGGTGATGATTTCATTGTATACCTCATAGATGATATACCCAGAACCATTGAAGAGGCATATTCATCTCCTGATGCTGACTATTGGAAGGAAGCAGTAAGGAGTGAGATGGATTCTATTATGTCTAATGGAACCTGGGAGGTCGTTGAACGTCCTTATGGATGTAAACCGGTTGGATGCAAGTGGGTGTTCAAGAAAAAGCTTAGGCCAGATGGTACTATTGAAAAGTACAAGGCTAGGCTTGTGGCCAAGGGTTATACACAAAAAGAAGGAGAAGATTTCTTTGACACTTATTCACCAGTTGCCCGATTGACCACAATTCGAGTGTTACTTTCCTTGGCAGCCTCTTATAGTCTTCTCGTTCATCAGATGGACGTTAAGACGGCTTTCCTCAATGGAGAGTTAGAAGAGGAGATCTATATGGATCAGCCGGATGGGTTTGTATCAAAGGGTCAAGAAGGAATGGTTTGTAAGTTGTTAAAATCTTTATATGGTCTCAAGCAAGCGCCTAAGCAGTGGCATGAAAAGTTTGATAGAACTTTGACCTCTGCCGGCTTTGTTGTGAACGAAGCTGACAGATGTGTGTACTATCGCTATGGTGGGGCTGAAGGAGTGATTTTGTGCTTGTATGTGGATGACATATTGATCTTTGGCACTAGCCTTAATGTGATTAAGGAAGTCAAAGAGTTTTTATCTCAAAATTTTGAGATGAAGGATCTGGGAGAAGCTGATGTTATCCTTAATATAAAGCTGGTAAAAGAGATCAATGGTGGGGTGATTCTTACACAGTCTCACTATGTGGAGAAGGTGTTAAGTCGCTTTGGTTATAGCGACTATAAACCTGTCTCAACACCATATGATGCCAGTTTAATTCTTAGAAAGAACAAAAGGATAATGCGAGATCAGCTGAGATATTCTCAGATCATTGGTTCATTAATGTATTTAGCGAGCGCTACAAGACCTGACATCTCGTTTGCTGTAAGCAAACTGAGCCGGTTTGTTTCAAACCCGGGAGATGATCATTGGAAGGGTCTTGAAAGAGTAATGCGCTATCTGAAGGGGACAATGAACTATGGAATTCACTACACCGGGTACCCAAGGGTACTAGAAGGGTATAGTGATTCAAATTGGATTTCTGATGCTGATGAGATAAAGGCCACAAGTGGATATGTGTTTACACTTGGTGGTGGAGCTGTTTCCTGGAAGTCTTGCAAGCAGACCATCTTAACGAGGTCGACTATGGAAGCAGAACTCACAGCATTAGATACCGCCACTGTTGAGGCTGAGTGGCTTCGTGAGCTCCTTATGGACTTGCCGATAGTTGAAAAACCGTTACCGGCAATCCTAATGAACTGTGACAATCAAACGGTAATTGTCAAGGTGAATAGTTCAAAGGATAACATGAAGTCATCTAGACATGTGAAAAGGCGGTTGAAATCTGTCAGAAAATTGAGAAACTCCGGAGTTATAGCCCTGGACTATGTTCAGACGGCTAAAAATCTGGCAGATCAGTTTACAAAGGGTCTTTCACGAAATGTGATAGACAATGCATCTATGGAATTGGGTTTGAGACCCACGTGAGTCATTCTATAGTGGAAACCTGTCCTATGTGATCGGAGATCCCGTGAATTAGGATGGTGAAACAAACTAAAGTCTGACTGTGAGAAGAGAACCTTTGTGAAAAGGGCTCATTCCGTGTATAAGGTGCATTTCTCTTCTAATCTGTATGGCAGGTTGGTCTATACCTTAATGTGTGCCAGGTGGTTTCTTTTAAACAAATGAGTTGTTTTCTTGAAACAAAGATGTTGTCCTACAGAACATCTGAAAGGAACACACCTATATGAGTTTGACCACTGGTCATGGTCTATGAGAATTGGGTATTCTCTAGAAACTCATGAAGGGCCTGGAGTATGACTTATAAGCTCCAAACCGCGGGGATGCTTTTGCAGCCTAGTACCAGTGTAGGGCTCTGGTCAAACTTGTTTGCACAAAACTGGCAATTCAAGGCATAGTCCATTGCACAGTTGTGAATAAGTGTAGCCTTTGTCCTAGATGGAAGTTCAACTTAACAGTCTCTGTCGAATACTGGTATATCAATGAGAGAATGAGGGTATTTCTAGTGTGGCTTGAATTTCTTGGTGGGGATTGTTGGAGTAATGGGCTTGGCCCATTTATTCTAAAGCATTAAAAGAATTTAAAGCCCACTATTAATGCGAGGGAATCAATGTTTAATTCCGTACCGGGAATTGAGGAGGATCTCAACCGACTTAAAAGGTGGACTTCTTGTACACCACTTGTGAAGCCGGTAAGAGGAGGACGGTGAACCACACGCGCGCGCGCGCTCGCTCGCCTCGCCGAGCCGGGCCGTGGCCGTGGCCGTGGCCGTGGCCGTGGCCGAGGCCGAGGCCGAGGCGAGGCGCGGCGCGGCGCGGCACGGCCGGCCGGACGGGCGGTGCGGTGCGGTGCGGTGCGGCGTGGCGCGGTGCGATGTGATGGCTATTTTGCCGTTGACAGCAATTAATCGTGCGATTAAATGTGCAATTAAATCTGTAATTAATGGCCATAACCGCATCACCTAAATGACTCTGATGGTGTCCAGGTTCAACGATCCTGAGCACCTGAGTCACTATATAAAGAGTGACATTCCCCTCATCCATCCTGCACCAGAGCACTGAGGCAACTCGGCTCCTCTCTTCTCCCTCTCCAGTTGCAACAACTGAGTTCCCCAACGCTAATTTCTGCGCGCACAGAATTAGCGTGAGCAGGCCTCCGAAACCTTGCTCGCCTTGAGATCCTGCACGGGATAGGCGGGCAATCAGGTTTTTGGGTAACGCTTTAGCGTGACTGCTCAAAAATACTAAGGCTTTGCCCGATTGTACGACTACTTCCTGGTGGACGAGCCGAACGACTACGTCGACTACATTCTGGTGGCCGAACGACTACGTCGACTACATCTTGGTGACCGTTCGTGGGACTGCACTGCGAACTTCTTCCTGCACCGATTTAGTTCGACTACTTCGACTGAGGCCAACCGAGTAGATGTCTACTCCAGTTGGTAACAGCGCAGCCAATGCCTCCGGCAACAGCCCCGCTTTAGGGTACTCCCTGAAACTTTGGTTATTTATATTGTTTATGCTTATATGTGTGATAAGTATAAACATGTTCACATGTTTTATTTTACTCCTTAAAGTCATAGAAATATTGCTAGTTTATACATTTAATTTTGGAATTAAAATATACCGAAAATTGCCTAGATTTCTAACACATTCTGTAAACAGAGTGTGGATGTTCAAAACATGAAGGTAATAAGTAATCAGGATCCAACTAGTTCATAATGTTTATGTTAGAAGTGTAACTAATATTTCGATATCTATCTTCCAAATTAAACACAACGATTAAAAGTTGAGACAAGTTTTTTTAAATAATATTATTTTAATAGTTAATCGCAAAAATAAATGCCGATTTGAAAAAATTGCAGAAATAGCAGCCTGTCGGCTGTTGGACGGCCGACAGGCCTGTTATCGGCTCTTGCACGGCCGATAAGGACCTGTCGGCCCTTGAAGAGCCAACTAGTGTTGGCCACGTCAGTGCCGCCCTTGGGGCGAGCTGCCAGCGAGGTGCCAGCGAGGTCTGTCGGCAACATAGGTGCCAGTCGGCCCTTGGATGGCCGATAGGCCCTATCGGCCCGATAAGGCCTCTTATTGTCCGTTGGAAGGCCGACAGGCCTGTCGGCCATTTAACCCCGCCGTTTCACCTTCCCCCGCCCCATTCACCGCCGCCCACGCGTCCCGCGCCTCGCCGCCGCCGCCTCGCCCTCCCGCGCCTCGCCGCCGCCGCCTCCGGCGCACCGCGTCTGGCCGCCGCCCCCTCCCAGAGCCGCGCGCGGCGGCGGCCGTCGCCGCCGAGGGTGTGAAGGGGCCGGCGGCGGTGGCTAGTCCCGCACCGGCCGGCCGCGCCCAGTAAGTTTTTTTAAAATATTTAATTATGTATTGTTTTATTATATTCTTTTTATAATTATGGTCTTATTTGATTAAGGATCTTTTATTGCAGTTAGATTTAAGTAATAAAACTACCTGGTTGTTCGTTTGTATTATACTACTAATGTTTAATTTGTAGCCTAGTAGTTTAATGTTTGAATATTATAATTTTGTAAATATGTTTTTTTGTATCCGGTAGTAAGTAAATCATGATTATGTAAGGAATTTTATTGACTATTTAATATATATTAGAAAGAAATATAGTGTAGGTATTTTTAAATTGTCAGAATACAAAAACAGTATTAATGCACAATTTTAGTTAATTAACTTGGAATTTTTACTTACAAAATATTAGAAATATAAGGTATTGTTTGAACGTTAGAATGCATTGATGTAGATTTAAATGAATTGAAAAAATTTGCAAAGAGATTTGAATTTCGGACCCAAATTGCACCAGTAAGATTTTTAGTTTAAATAAAATACAAATAATTTGATGTGTCGTATAACGTCAGATTCGTAATGCATTACCAGGGATGAATTCGGAACTAGTAAATATCAGAGTTCATCATGGCAATGGATTCATCAATTATTGTGATTCGGGGGTAGATTTAAGTCAGTTTCAGTATGTAGATACAACTGTGAGCAATCCGTTACACATGAGACATGGAGATATGTTAGGTTGGGTGCATAATTTCCTGCAAGTTGACCTAAGTCAGTGGAGGATCAAAGTTTCTGGTGTAGTTCCAAGGCAGCGTGAGCATGGTTGGCGCTGGGAATTCTACAAGATGAGGAACTCGAAATGTTGGCGTGGATTTGTCCATATGGCTAAGACCACAATGAAATTCCCTCTTGTTGTGCTTGTTCAGCAAGAACTGGCAAACGTAACTCCAGGAGAGAGTAGCATGAGCCATGCCGTTGCTGCAACAGAGGAGGTGCCTGAAACCGATTGGCCGCATGAAAATGTTACTGCAGAGGAGGTGGAGGTGCAGCCTGTGGTCGAACAACAAGTTGAGTATGAAATTGAAGGAATTGGCGGTGACGTTACTGCTGATCAGGGCGAGGTGGATGAGGTGATTGGTGATGAAATGGAGGTAGATGACGAGGAGTACAGAACCTTTGTTGCAGGTCGAGATACTTGACTATTTGACAATGATGATACCATTCCTGAGGATTGGGGCAACTTTGACGTGGATGGGCTCACGGTTAATGATGGTCATGATAGTAACTGGGTGTACAATCAAATTGAGATGCAAAGTGAACAACTGTTTCACGATAAGAAGCACCTGCAACATGCAGTTAAGAAATGGTCTTTCATGGAAAAGAAACCATTCAAGGTGGTTATTTCCAATCCAACCATGTATCATGTCAAGTGCCTATCCCCTGGGTGCTCATGGCGGGTTCATGGTTACCTGCCGAAGGGGGAGAACAACTTTGTGGCTTCGATCATCGTTAGGCACTCGTGCAAACTTTCAGAAACCGTTGTGAAGCATAGAAACATGACAGCTGAGTTTGTGGCCACTGTGATGTACGGAGAAATTGTGAAAAAGACTTGTATATCTCCATTTCAGATCATGCTTGCAATTTCAAATAGATTCTCATATGAAATATCATATGACATGGCATGGCGAGCAAAGCAGAAGGCGCTTGAGTGGAGGTTTGGCTCGTACAAGGATTCGTTCCACCACCTACCACATCTATTGGCACTACTACAGAGTAGGAATCCAGGAACTATAATTGATATTGATGACTATCAGGATGCAAATGGTGACAGGGTGCTTAGGCATGCCTTCTGGTCCTTTGGGTGCATGATTGAAGCTTTCAAACACTGCAGACCAGTTCTCTGTGTGGATGTAACATTTCTGACTGGAATGTATAAGGGGCAGCTGCTCACCTGCATTGGGGTCGACACAAATGACAAGGTTATTCCGATTGCCTTTGCTTTTGTGGAATCTGAGAATGTTGAAAGCTGGTTGTGGTTTCTTTCACTCATCAAGCGGGCCGTGGTTTGTGAGAGGCCTAACGTGTGTGTCCTCCATGATCGCCACAAGGGTATATTGTCAGCTATCAAGAAACTGCAGAAAGGTCGCAACGTTGATGTTTCGTGGCCAGACCTACATAGTCGATGGTGCATGAGGCATTTGGCTGCGAATTTTTACTCCCAGTTTAGAAGCAAGCGGCTGGAGGATCTCTTCAAGAAACTGTGTAAACAAAATCAGCGATGCAAGTTTGATGAAATATGGGCCCTTCTTGATAAGCTTACTACGAGTCATATGGAGGAGGTTCGTAAGAAACCAGTTGTGGCACGAGAAGAGGAGCCGCGTGGTTTAGATCCTATCGAGGGTGAGCCTGCACGCATGACAAGGAGCCATAAAGGGGGGAGATCAGTGAAATGCTTCTCTGTGTGGATAAAAAATGAGCCCCTTGAGAAATGGGCATTGATTGCGGATACTGATGGATCGAGGTATGGAATTATGACAACAAATCTGGCTGAGGTGTATAACTGGGTACTTAAGGCATGCCGCTCCCTTCCCTTGACCGCCATTGTCGACTGCATTCTTTGTGGAACAGTGGCATATCTTCGAGAACGATTTCAGCAAGCCGCACTTGTTGTGCGAGATCCTCAAATGGTGTACTGCAGTAAAATGACAGAGATAATAGATAAAATAAGTGCCAAGGGAGCTCTGCATCGAGTGCATTTCATGGGCAACCAAGATTATTTCTTTGAGGTGTCGGTGCGTGACAAGGGGGACGTTGGAATGGGCAGTTCTACGGTAACAATGGAATGCCAGCTTTGGCCAGAAACGAACACGTGCGTGTGCTCTTGCAACAAACCGAAACTGCTGCATTTGCCTTGTTCACATGTCTACGCTGCTCGTGGCAAGGCAGGAATTACAGGGACCTACGTGTCCCCGTATTTTCTGAAGGAGGCAGTAATGGCTACTTGGAGTGGCGAACTCCATGGCTGGAGGGCGCTAGCTGATTTTACAAAACCTCCGCTCAATGGGGCAGATTGGATTCCTGATCCGGAAACTAAGATCATTCACCGGGGTCGTCGGAAGAGTCGTCATATTAGAAACGATATGGACGCAAAAGAGGCTACAGGTGGTGAGAAATATTGCTTAGCATGCGGTGGAGGACACCTCCGCAAGGATTGTGAAAGCTATCCAATCCATAGGAATGCAGACGGCACGACAGAAAGACTTGTTCCACAACGCAAATCTAAGAAGAATTAGGTAGAAGGGCTATGGTTGTCTAGGTGTAATATTTATTTGTTTTTCCTGTAATGTAATGATAATCCTATGAACTATGTATTGTAATATTTTTTTAAGCAAGTGTTGTACTGTTGGACGAAAATGTGTCTGCGTGTAATGGTAATCCGATGAACTATGTCTTGTACTATTTTATTGTAATATTGTTTTATGTAAGTTTTAGGTGTGTAATGTAATTTTATTTTCGTATTAGTCTTTGGTGAGCTCACTTATTTCATTTACATATGTAATGATTTCTTACATTCAATGCGCATTTTGTAGGTATGGCTAACTTTCAGCTGCTCGATCCGGTGATTGACGCGAAGCACCGTTCGCGTTTGGTGGATGGACAGATTCCACCCCCTCTGAGGTTACAGATGCACGACGAGTGTTGGTGGCTTGACGCCCGTTGGACCCCTAAGTACGCTATATAAGTTGTGCAGCTAATTTTGTAAGTTTGTTCTTGATTCATGTGGCTAACTATTATATTTTCGTCTCATAGGTTGCGTGCGTCCGGTTTGCTCCCGCTGTGTTTTGGTGGAGCCGACATGGGGGGCGGCCTTCGATTTCCTGTGGACCGTGCTCTGTTGTCTGCCTTGGTGGATCGTTGGCGTCCAGAGACTCACACGTTCCACCTTCCAGTTGGAGAGATGGTGGTCACCCTCCTGGACGTCTCCTTGCTTCTTGGTTTGCCACTCGTTGGCCGAGCCGTTGCTGCCCGAGCTGTTGACCCAGACTGGAGGCAGGTGATCTTGCAGCGGTTCGATGGAGTTATCCCACCGGTTGAGGACCAGCCGGCTCAGGTCGGCTTTACTGACAACCATGGACCGACAAAGGTTTGGCTGCTGCAGTTCACGGCGGAGCACCTTGCTGAGGGCGCGGAGGACTGGAGGGTTAGGAGGCACCTGGAGGCATACCTATTGTGGCTGTTCGGATGGGTGTTGTTTACGAGCTCGCACCACGACAGCGTCGACAAGCACTTGATCTGGTATGCTCAGTAGATTGCGGACGCTCCTTTGGACGACGTTCCTCAGTTCAGTTGGGGGTCCACGAAGTCTGTCTTTGCTTTGCTACCGTGACCAGCTCCACTGGTTCACGAAGTAGAGTTTGGTTTTCGATATCTTTGTCGAGCCGTACTGTGTGCACTGAGTCTTTCGCCAGCTTGGGGTGCGCCAGGAGTTCCCACAGCCACGTCAGCCTCTCGATCGTTCTTCACACATGTAAGTACTTGTGTAAATTGCACTTCATTTGGTTCACGAGATGAATACAATATGCTCATTTGTTTTACATGTGCAGGCTAACAAGGAAAGAGCAGGGTGTTGCCTATGAGGCAACTTAGGCTACAAAGATACAGCCATTAGCGGAGCAGTGGCTGCAGGCAGCCGACGATGTCCACCCGACGCAGCTTGCATACGACGAGGCCATAGCACAGGTCGACTCTAGTGCGCGCCACCCGCACGACTTCACCGGCACGTGCTCCTGGTCCGTCGACTGCTAGTGCGCCGTCCACCGCAGCAGGACCTTCAGCAGTCCACTCCACGGGGGCCACCACGGCTACTGTGGCAGTAGGTAAGGAGTAACCTAGCTCGTATAGTAAGTTCTATTTAATTCATATGTATCTTATTTATAATTATTGTATTCGCAGCGGTCGAGGAAGTTTCAGGCAGCATGGACAGTTTCTACGTGCTGGATCGATACATCTGGCCGCAGGAGGACCTACTCGAGACCTGGCAGATGTCTGGAGCCCCCACGCTGACACAGTCGACCCAGGACGACCCAGCCCAGTCCACTCCACTTCTGCCCCTGGAGCCACGTACTCACAAGGCAGCAGACCGTTTCACATTTCCGTCTGATCAGATTGTTAGGAAGAAACCGAAGAAGTAGGTTTAGCACATTGCAGTTGTACTCCATATTATGTTTTAGTTGTCTTATTTTGCTTCTCGACAGTTGTGTATGATGATTGTGTATCCCACGCCGTGACGCTCCTGGATGCCATGTCAGGTTGCATCGGATTCTTCTGCACCCCCACTCGTTCACTGTGTGTTCATGTGCTCATACGTCAATTGAGTGTTGTGCGCTTTTCAGGTTGCGTGAACCATGCCTATAGACCATCTACCTCCATCTATAAAAGGGGATATGACCCCATCACATAGGAAACCACTCCACATCCCCGCATTACCACCATGTCTTCCTCTGGTTCCACCTATATTCCGTGGAACAAGATTAGAGAACATGTACCTCAAGGAGTGCAGGTTCCAATGTGCTTCTGCGGTTCATTGTGCAAGCTGATGGAGTCCAAAGTTTTGGGCGATGACTTCAACATGAGGTTCTTCATGTGTGACAACTACGAGGACAACCCGCCAAAGCGCTACGGCAAGGACAAACCCAAGGTACCACCTCGAACTATCTGGTTTGCGCCTTCAGAGTACAGTAAGTTAAATCTAACTCGGTTTGAAAATAGAGTCCACCACCTCTTTGTGATTTCATACAGTGGCTGGACACGGAGCAATCCCCGGAAGCTAAGCAACACGTTGAGCGCGAAGCAAGCTGGGCTGCGGAAAGGTGGCAGCGAAGAAAGATCAAGAAGAGATCCAGAAGAGGTTCGCAGATGTGGAACATCGGTAGGCGGAGGAGCGTGAAGCTGATAGGGAGAGGAAGCGAGAGAGGGGCCGCCGTGCGAAGGAGGCGGGCCCCGAGGCTATTAGGAAGGGGAAGTATTCTCGGTGCACTCAGTAGATCAGTATAGTTTAATCTCCGCATTTCAGATTCCCTAAGGCAAGTTAGGTGTAGTTCGAACACGACGTTAGCGTGTTCCATGCACATGCCAGTGCAATTTGTTTTGTAATTTCAATGTCTAATTAATCAGCATGTGTACTTTGTACTACAATCAGTGAGTTCTCCGCGAGCTGAAAGTTTTTAATCACCTCTAACGTACTTATAGACTTTTATTTGTTCGTTACATTATTCTTCTCAATTTTCAAACCAAAATCAAAGGAAAAGCCACACTCCACACATTCAACACAAACAAAGTAGTCTTTACATAATTCAACGCGCACAATACATGAAATGGCATGTGAGGACCTGTTGAAAGCAACGGCAACGAGGTCCAAGACTAAACCTAACATGCCTTAGGTAATTCTAACAAACAACAATACATAGGCAGCCAGAAGAGCCTTCCGAAAACAAACACGCAACATATTGATCGGGAAGGAACATAACTTATTCTGACAGCACGATTCATCCGAATGAAACGGAGCAGTACAACATCCATCATTCACTGCCAGTACCCTTTTCACGTCGCCCCCCCTCCCCCCATTCCGCTTTCTCGCGCTCGCACTTGCGTACATCATCATCCATCTTCTTGAACCATGCCATATATTGCTGATCACGACGAGTGATCCACGTGTCAATCCACTTATGGAAATGACACCAATGAGTGTGCGTCTCATCACCAGCGTGCTTTCATAAACAAGAAACGAAACAAATTTATTATAAATCACAAAAACACTAGACAAACATATTTAAAAAATAGATCTATACCTGTGATATTGCACCTGCTTTTTCGACTTCCTCGATATTCTTACAAGACCAATACCTCTGGCCAAAAGTCTTATAATCACGAGATATGTTCGGAACACAACGCATCTGAAAATAGCAATAGGGTGGCTCTACACCTTTCGGCCATACCTTTCAATTTGTAATACATCTATTTAGATAGTTAGGAAGGCCTCCTAAATGAGCCTCCATTTCCCGACGCAAAGCTGCCCTAAATGAGGAGCTCATAACGGTTTGTTTGTGCTAACTAAAAATATGTGGAAGGTAAGTTGCCTGCCTGTGCTCTCGGCAACCACATCCTCGCCTTTTATACACGCAGGGCTGCCTGCATCGTCCTTTCAAAAAGCGAGGGACCTAGTCACAGTGTCTATCATTTAGCATTCACAGTGATGTTTCACGTCAACAGTTGAAGCACTTTAAGCACAGACATGACCTCTCATTGCTCCACACTGCTCCACACTTCTGCACTCGCACGCTCCACACCGCTCACTGCTCGTACTTTAAACACGGACATGACCTCTCACTGCTCTAGACTTCTGCACTCGCACGCCAGGAAAAGTCATCTCCGTTCACTGCGCCACACTACTGGACTCGCACGCCAGGACAGACAAGGCAATCAATTAGCGTCCTTTCAATGTCAACTTATGTCACTTCACTTCATAGTCGAATCCAATGCACGATTAGCACGATTAAATGAGGCTGATGCAGCTTTGCAGTGGGATATGACAACTCTATGAGTCATATGTCGGCCACAACGTCTACTACAACTCGTATACAATTTATTCGCTCATTACATTATTCTTCTCAATTTTTCAAACCAAAATCAAACGACAAAAGCACACTTCACACATTCAACACAAACAAAGTACTGCTTTACATAATTCAACGCGCACAACACATGAAATGGCATGTGAGGACCTGTTGAAAACAACGGTAACGAAGTCCTGAACTAAACCTAACATGCCTTAGGTAATTCTAACAAACAACAATTACTAACACAACATCGGGCGAACACGATATGTAACTCCTAATAGTTCTCCCACTTAGCAAATTGTGTCGAACCGTCTCCATAGTATCCTCCCGTAGCAGGAGGTGCTGGCGGTGCCGGCGGAACCGGAGGCCCATTGTTGTTGTGACACGGGCACTTGCAATATGGATTAGTGCATGGTTCCTTCGGTGGACTGGCACCTTTATTCTCATCTTTCTCCTCTTCATTGTTGCCGCTGCTTATTTCCATTTCTAAATCGAAGATACGATTCTGCAGATAATAGATGTACTCCGCGTGAGGATGAATTTGGGAAGGATCGACCCATCTTACGAACCCGCAGTTCTCTGGAGCATTGGATGCTTGAAACATAAAATGTAGTGTAAATCATACAATACATATTAAACATATAGAACACACCCTTAGTACTCAAAATTACTAAAGCTCGAGGGCACTTGAAGAAATGACGACCTCCATCCTTTCCCTCGGCGCACATCTGCACTAAGCAATCCTCACCATGCATGCATTTTGGCCAATCTTCTCTACGGTTATCGTATCCTCTCAGTGGTGAATCCTTGGTGAAATCATTCCTGCTCTCAACTAGAAACTCATACACCACTTCTGAAAAAAAAAACTCCGGGCCAATAGAACCGGCCCAGACTATCGGTGGTCCTTACCTAGCCCCCTTTCCTCTCCCGAAGCCGAAACCCTTCCCACTAGGCGATCCCCCACTAGTCATTACAACTCCAGCAAAATTTTTGTTGCCACTGGCCTGAATCGAGGTCTATATATAGGCAGAAGCAGCTGGGACCCACCAGGACCTGTCGGCCCCTAGACGGCCCACAAGGGCCTGTCGGCCCTTGGACAGCCGATAAGGGCCTGTCGGCCCTTGGAGAGCCGATAGGTGCTTGTCGGCCTTTTGGTGGTCGATAAATTTCTGTCGGCACCGAAAGCCTTATTGGGCCGACATCCCAATCAGCCCGACTAGTCCCTGTCGGCTGTCCAAGGGCCGACAAGCCCTTTTGGCGCCGACAGGCCGCGTCTGCGAGGTCCGCGTGCGCCAGATCAGATGCCACATGGGTAGTCGGCCGTTGGACAGCCGATAACAGGCCTGTCGGCCGTCCAACAGCCGACAGGCTGCTATTTTTGCAATTTTCTTAAATCGACATTTATTTTTGCGATTAACTATTAAAATAATATTATTTACAAAAAAAATTCGACAAGCGCCCTACTAGAGTGCTAGATGGTGGGCATCCAAGAGCAATTCGCTGGGTTCTTATGAGACTATGTGCTAAATCCACTATTAGACGCATTTTATGTGGCAACAGGCTTCGATGAGCAGTACCATAAGAAGATGCCGCAAGGTTAGTGGTTCTCGTATGTATGTTCCGATGCAAGACTCGAGCAACATCTTCATGCAAAGGAACCGGCTCTGAAAACAAAATGATGCCAAAAGTTCAAAAAGCTCCAAAGACAGCGCATAAGTCCAGATGCGGGAAATAGATTTGCTGAATGGATGATACATTTGTAGTAGATGAATGTCTGTTGAACTTGATTAAATTGTTTGCTTTAAGTAAATTATGAAATTCAATGTAAACTCACTTGTGTTTCTTAATAGATGTCTTTTATATACACATACTATTAAAGAATAAGGCTGTTCTGATGGGGGGAAATCCGCGTATATATAAATATATATATGTATTAATCATAAAAATCATAATCACCGAATTATTTCTAAAAATCCCGGGAAAACTACTTGCTTACGGGTGGAAACACCAATAGGTAGGGAAGGTAAGGAAGCTCCTGCATTCTCTACCTTCCCTACCGGTTGGTGTTGCCACCTGGTAGAAAAGTTGCCAACTGGTGGTGTTGGGCGGTTCTGTAGTAGTGATTGTTGGGTTTTGGCGCTTTCAACCACCCAAAAGCTGCCACCATAGGTCTAATTTGGAGATGTGTCTACGGTGCGTGTGTGTACATCTAGAAATAGAAAACGAATCGGATACGGATGCCACTTTTTATATTTTAAAACAAAAATACGAATACCAGATTCAAATATTCTCAAATACAAATACAAAATGGATGTTTCCAATATGAATACGCATTCAGATATTTATTTGATTCACGTGACATCACATATCTATTTGTTTTAGCTTCGTATTAGAAGAATAGAATTATCATATATGTAAAAGAATCAAAGATTAAGTACACAAATCACGTAGATACCTAGACAAAAAATTGTTAATACATGTTTCAATAATTAGATGTAGAAAAAATAATTTTTAAAATAGTACTCTAACAAATAAATAATAAATAAAATAAAATATTTAAATTATATAAAATATATTTTACATCAATTAGTCTGAAAATAATTAACATCAATAAATATAATAGTTTTATATTAGGTTGGAAATAATTTACTCATATTATGGTTTAGAGAGGTGCTTTGTTCTATTTAATACAATAACATCGAATATTTGCGGATACATATATGAATTTGAATAATTAAAAAGATGAAAATAAATACAGATGTATCCACTTTAGTACAAATTTAAAATCGGATATGGATACAAATATCCATATTTGTGTTAAAAAGATGTTCATATCCAAATTTCTACTCCTAGATGCGCGGGTGAAACATATTTTCAAAAGAATTCTTTTTCTTTCTAGAATACGCGCGCAGCGTATCATTGTATTAAGCAATAACAACAACAACAACATAGCCTTTTTCCCAAGCAAGTTGGGGTAGGCTAGAGATGAAACCCGAAAGAAAACGTATCATTGTATTAAGACGGGAAAAAAATTGGTATAGTGTTCGATTACAACCCAAATGGAACGGACTCCAGATGAACACAAGCCGGCAAGCCAGCTGAACACAACCTGAAAGGTAAACTCCAATGTGAACTACTCACATCCCGCACAACCTAACGACCAGCTCTAAGCGTAGCCCTCAGTCAATGCTCCACCCCGCGGAGGGAGAGTTGTTGCTAATGTTCTTCAACATCGGAAGTAAGTCCCGCATTGCATCCATGTGGTGCGACTGAGGTCCTTCGCGAAACAATTTCTCCACCGCTTGTTCTGCCGAAGACGCCATGGGTAGAGGCACGCCAACCTCACCGAGTCGGCGCATCAGGAGCACCGACCCTCGCTTTGCCGGCTTGACGGCCGAGAGAGGGTCCAAGGCTTGGCGATGGCTTCGGCTGAGGCCGTGTACCTCAGACGAAGGCAGCTGAGGAAGCGCGTCGACGAGGACAGGGTCAACTCGAGGAAGACGAGGCGGCTTGGCCATAAGAGGCGGAGGAATATTCTTCGAAACTTTGCAGATAAAGTCCTCCAAGGCCGCGGAATTGTCGTCCTCCGACGCCCCGACCGTGCCGGTTGCCTCCTCAGAAGCTGGCACCACAATCTCGGCCGAAGGTAGCACAACCACAGGCGGCACCTCCACAACCGGCACCACCTTGGCCGATGGTGGCACCTCCACAAGCGGCACCACCTCGGCCGATGGTGGCACCTCCACAGGCGGCACCCCCACAGGCGGCACCCCCACAAGCGTCACGGGTGTGACAGCCCCAAAGTGCTCTATAAGACCGCCGGAAAGTGGCCTCTCCCGGGAAACACTCGCCGCCGAAGCCCGATCTCGGAGCTCCTGAGACCGAAAGGTGGCCACGAACAGTTCGGGGACGGCAGGCCCGAGGGTGAAGTCGTTCTCCTCGATACGAAGCACAGTCATGATCGCTGACTTGGCCGCAGCCAAAGCAACCACAGCCAAGTCATCGGTGGCAGAGAGCATGAGGTCAAGGCCACCAGTAGTAGCAATCGTCGGCAACGGCCGCTCGTCGGAGACCGGAGGGCGATCATGCCCAAACCCAACAGGAACGACACGACCGTCCAGCCAAGGCTAGCCCGAGCGAAGTGGCGGGCGGCGAGGCCGCAAGCAATCCTTAGCACGGTGCCGAAGGCCATGGCAGCGCAGGCACCGCGATAGCAGACGACACGAGGCAACCCGATACTTGAACGAAAGGCAGTTCAAGCATCGTCCATCAAGCACCTTGGGGAAGCATCGCTGCGGCGGCGCTTCCGGCTGAGAAGGCCGCTCCCGAAGGTCCCGAGGAAGTGCGCGCCGCCTCTCCACTCGTTGCCAACCATCAGGGTCGACACGAGGAGGGCGATGCGCAGCCTGACGACGGAGGTGGCTGTTGGTGGTCGATTTCGATGAATTTTACCGCCAACATTCCTTCGGATTTCATACTTACTGGACCATATTGTTATGATTTTCACTAATATTAACAAGTTCCACGAGTTTTGGTGAATATTTGAATTCAGTGGTTCGAATCCACATCTGAGCGTCTTTTTTTCTAGGTGAGGCCGGCCGGCCGGCCTCTAACTGTTTGCGTTGAAGCCAAGCAATTACTACCGACTTCAGGAGGGAATCAGGAGCGTCCACAAGAAGGCGGTGCGAGATCGGAGGCACCCCCAGGCCGGCTGGCCTAGGGGAGGCCGGCCGGCCCAACTTGTCATCCTCTGGTGCTCTCCCTTGCCGTGAAAGCTAAGCACAACCGTCTTACCTGCGTGCAACTGACGCCAAGTTTCGTACCGACCCTGAAGTAGTATAAATATTGCTCCACCCCTCACTTCACAACACACACCATCCATTGGAGAAGAGAGTTCTCTTGTTACTTCTTTGTATTAGAATAGGGAGAGAGTGAGGTGTGAGCTCTGGTGAAAGCCAAGCTAAAGGAGCGGACTCGAGTTCTCTCGGTCTTACTCCATCTTTTGTATCCATCTCGAAAGAATATACTTTGAGTAAGTTCCTTGTCTCAACTTCAGTTTCTCGCTAGCTTTACTTTCTGTCTTAGTTACTTGTTTAGTTACTTTCTTTAATCTACGAGATCCTGAGTCTGCGTAAGTAGCAAGTTCTGTTTATCTGATGTTGCTTTCTATCTAAGTACACGGTAGGAGCAAGTAGCTCGATAGCTGTGGGCGTGGTGCCCAGACTTGGTTAGTTACCTCAGGTTATGTTCCAGCCCACGAAACTATTGTGGTAGGCGGTGACAGCCCTATCCGTCCCTTGTAGTCCACCACGTTCGGGTATTTTCATAGCAGTAGTTGCAGGTTGCCGTTGAACTCCCCTCTTATCCCTTTCTGAAGTCCTTCCTCTTCTAGCCGCCGAAGCAGATCGGGTTAGTAGTTAGCTTGTCATCTAGGCAGAGTAATAGGTTATCTGGAGTTAGACCATCTTTCCTCTTACCCTTTTCTCGCTGGTTGTGTCCAGCTGAATAGTTCTAAGTCTGGTCGAAGCTTTACCGGTCCTTAGATTCGATATCCCAGATATACTTCCTGGTGAAAGGTACAATCGGTCTCTATGCGCTTGCAGAGTAATTCGTTAGGCTAAGGAGTGCCAACAGCGGCTTGGGACAACCCGACCACCCTTGTGGGGGTGGTTGTGCCGCTGGAGACCGACGACCAGCTCCGTCGTGCCGCACCGGCGGCTGCTGCGCAGCCGCCGGGATCGTTTGTCCGTCCAGGGTGGCGGGGAGGGTAGGCGGCGACCCCGCCGACGAGGACGCTTGCAGTGCCCACCCTCGGCACGTGGAGGCAGCACCACGATGGAGTGGAGAGTGGGCATCGGAGCCGGCGCGCCGACCTGCGCTGGGATCGTTTGTCCGTCCAGGGTGGCGGGGAGGGTAGGCGGCGGCCCCGCCGACGAGGACGTTTGCAGTGCCCACCCTCGGCACGTGGAGGCAGCACCACGATGGAGCAGAGAGTGGGCATCGGAGCCGGCGCCGACCTGCGCCGCCGCCGGTGCTGAGGCAGGGTTGGTCGCCCTCGGTTGCCGCAATAGGATGTCGCGGTAGGACGGGGAGCCGTCGTCACCGGAGAGGGGTAGGGTGTCGTCTCTCCAACAGAGCTGCTTCCCCGGCCATCGGGGCGGCCGCTAGGGAAAAACGGAGTAGCGTCCGGGGAGAGAGCTCCGTGCCCGAGGGGCCCGAGGGAGGGGAGAGGAGTGTCCGTCGGTGAGGAGGAGGTCGCCGGGGCCGGGGTGGCCGTCAGTGTGGGCGAGCCATCGTGGGTTTGGTGGTGGGAGAAGGCACCTGGCGCTGGAACAGTTGATGAAGTGGTGGCCGCCGGCGCCGGAGTGGCTGCCGGCGGGCGGGTGGATGGCGCCGGCGCCTGCGCGCTCGCCGGCCGGATGTGGCAGGCGTCGACGTAGAGGCTGGCAGGCACGCGGGAGCCGGGCACAGGCGCGTGCCCCGTCGCAGGGGCAGCAGCGTCGTCGACCTCGCGGACCACGGCAGTGGAGGTGCCGCCGGCTGCAGCAACGACGGCTCCCGGCATCGAAGACGGTGAGGACGGGGACGGAGAGGCAGGTCCGGAGGTGACGGGCCCCGAGGCAGCTGCAGCGGGACCAGCGAAGGCCACCGGCGCGACCCCCGGCAACGAAGACGGCGATGACGAGTGGGCAGTAGCGCCAGCGACCCGCGGCGGCGCAGCGTCACCATGCCCATCGCGGCCGCCACCGTCAAGGATAGTGCAAGCAAGCCTGCCAGGAAGTAGATCGGGCCTGGGGGATTGTGGGTCTGGGTTCGGAAGGGGGAGCTGTGGACTGAAGAGGGAGATCGGCGGTGGAGGTGTAGTGCCGCCGCCGGCATCGCCAGGGGAAGGGGAAGGGAACGGGTCGGGGGGCTTCATCCTCCCATAAAGAACTTACACTACACCAAAAAGAATTCTTTCTTTATAGGGTTGATTTCATGCATTGTCGTACATTAATTTAGAATCAATACAAGGAAAAGATACATATATGCCCGTCCATAGGCAATTTTTGTTTATAATGTGCGCATAACAAGTGGATATAAGAGACGACATTCTGCAAGCAAACCAAACTAGAAAATTAATTAAGTTGTGCCGGTTCTTCTTTAATATTCTTGGTCCTTTTGAGCCCAAAGATTTGTTCATCTTCCGCAGAATGGAAACCATACCAGCGATCCTGCCAAAGAAATCAATTCTGAAAATGGTGTGGTCGTCATGTAGTCTTTCTCATCTTTTGGGTGGCAGTCATAGGTACAGAAAACCTGCGTGGATCACTCGCTGGTGATGGGAACAATCTTCCAGACGGTAAAATCGTAAGTTAGTTCCGATTTGTGGTACCGGACGAGATCAACTCCCATCCCTCCTGTAACGTTGATAGTGCGGTCCATGTTACTGAGATCTCTTACTTCGCAAAAGCCATCATCGAACTTCACTCCCAGTGACCACAGCTTGGAGATCTCCACGCCATCATGACCTGCATATGGAGCCAGCTGCAGTTTCCCCCTGGCGTGCACCAGGGCTTTTCCTGTGGCCACATTCACCAGTGCAAATGCCCTGCGACCCTGCGCATCGGTCACTCTCCCGACGTTGTCGTGGTCCTGGATCCAGCGCTATTCATATGCGAAAAAGAAACAAAAAAAACTTTTTTATAATCCTTATTAATTAGGTACCAAAATATAACTTCAGTTTGGTGCCAAATATATGGTATACCTAGGGACCATTTTGTGCTACTTCTCAAGTTATATAGAATTAGTGCTACTTAGGTACCAAATTACTTTGCAAGGACTGTAAACAAGCTCCCCAAGAATATCTATTAAACAAGTAGCGGAAAGAGTGCTTAAATAAAAAAAATATGAAGAAAGTAAATTCTGTGAAGAAAAAAGAATGCCAAGATGAAGTTGTTTAAGCCCTTGGGGCAGCCTAAAATAATAGCAGCATTTTCATACAATTTCAAAATCTATCTATTATCTTATTATTTGGCCAACAAACAGAGCCTCCACATTCGCTCTCAAGGTCTAGAAATTTCCACGTCAATCGGAGAGAAAAAAATCAAAATTACCCACAACTGTCATTACAAAAAAATTAACCTAAAATACCCATATATATGTTTACCATTAAAATATAATTACATTCATAAATATAAATCTATCCATCCTTTTCACATCAAGCTACATATCCTATATACCTGTAGAAATACTAGCTACACAAACAATTAACATATTTTACCACATTATATCTTATTATATTACCAAAATTTCAAATGCACTCTCACAATTATATTACTATTAGTCAAAATAAACAAGATAATTCTAGATTTTGCACTATATTAGACTAACACCCTGCAAAAATTTGTTGCCGACATTGCTACATGACATTACCGCACCTAATAATTAACACCACAAGCTCAAAAAATTTTACACCACAACCAGATCAGGAACCAGAACAATATCGACAAGGCTATGATTGGTATAGGAAGCTCATCAGGCTTGAACATGAACATAGGTTGCTGAAATTCTGAACGGAATCTTGTGCTCTACACTATGGAGATTTGTTGGCTTCTAAACAGCAAGAAACTTGGATCGATTGTTCTCCTAGACCATGGAGGCATGACCCTATGCAACAGATCACAAAATTAAATATAATAGCAACAAACGACTAAGAGGATCATAACATAGGGAAGCTAGCAAAAGAACAATTGAGTCAGTTGAACTAAGCAGTGAGCAACATTACTACAAGAGCTGGTAGATAAGAAACATGTTACTACTAAAGCGAATGATAGTAGCTAAGACCGAGGAGATAGACAGTCGTGTCAGGATTAAGGTTGTGCGCTTGCCATGCGACCACATCACTGACAAAGAAGATGTAGACAAAAGGAGGCAACACTGCACTAGCAGCAAAGAAGCACTCTTGATTACTGAAGCAAGTAGCATGTGATAAGAAAGATTTAAATTTATGATTAATAATTAGATAAAAATGCAAGATATATTTAGAATATCAATACTAGCCGCGCAAATAAGCGGGTTACCACGCTAGTTATCTTATTATTTGGCCAACAAACGAAGTCTCCACGTTCGCTCTCAAGGCCTAAAAATCCCCACGTTAATCAGAGAAAAAAAGAAATATTAAAATTATCCACCACTGCCATTACAAAAAAATTAGCCTCAAATACCCATATGCCTAATTAAAAATCACCCACCAATGCCATTATAAAAAATTAAATATAAAATACCATTTAGCTATGTATCAATTACAAACATATACTTTTAATAAAAACTAAAACTAACAACAATCAACCAAAATAAAACGAAGCCTCCACGTTCACTCTCAAGGCCTAGAAATTCCCACATTAATCGGAGAGAAAAAATTAAAATTACCCACCACTGCCATTACAAAAAAATAGCCTAAAATACCCCTGGGCCTAATTAAAAATCACCCACCAATGCCATTATGAAAATTAAATATAAAATACCATTTAGCTATGTATCAGTTACAAACATATACTTTTAATAAAAACTAAAGCTAACAACAATCAATCAAAATAAAACAAAAATAAAAATAATTATATGCATAATATTATTAAAGCTCGACAAATTAAATTATTATTATAGGTAGATCATATATGAATTGTTTTAATAACCAACAATAAGAGATAATTTATAATAATGAACAGGGTGATGTATGATAAAAAATAATATAATTTTTAATCAAGAATACAACGACATGCAAATTTTTGAATTTTCAATACTAACCGCGCAAATGCGCGGGCTATAGCCTAGTTGGATATAGATACGGATATCCATATTTGTGTTAAAACGAATACGGATATCAGTTTATTCGATATCCATATCTATATTTCTACCCCTAAGTGCACGGGTGAAACACACTTTTAAAATAATTCTTTCTTTATAGGGTAGATGCATTTTCGTACAATAATTTAGAATCAATACAAGGAAAAGATACATATATGCCCGTCCATAGGCAATTTTTGTTTATAATGTGCGCATAACAAGTGGATATAAGAGACGACACTCTGCAAGCAAACCAAACAAGAAAATTAATTAAGTTGTGCCGCTTCTTCTGTAATATTCTTGGTCCTTTTGAGCCCAAAGATTTGTTCATCTTCCGCGGAATGGAAACAACACCAGCGATCCTGCCAAAGAAATCAGCCGGAGTCGATCGCGAGATAGATCTACTGATCCACGCTTTGATCATGTCATGTACTCACAACATCCGTGCACCATCGCCCAATTTGTCATCGTTGGCCCGGCTTGTCGGTGGTCGCCGGCACGGATCCGCGCTGCCTCCCGAGGCGGAAGATCTAGTCGTAGCTGTTGAGGGGAGAGGGGGGGGGGGGGGGAGCTAGCGGTGCGGATCGAGAACATCGATGCGGCCATATGAGGGAGGAGCTGCTGCCTGCTACGCAGCTACTGCTGGTGGCGAGCAGATCTGGCAGAACGAAGCTTAAGCTGGACTACATGCAAAAGCTCTTGCAAGTTCCGCCAGGCCAGAGGGCTCGTCTGCAAGATTGCATCACTGCAAGGCTTCGAGCGAGGCGCGAGCAGGCAAGAGCGGCAGGCGAAGCTGACGAACAGAATCAAGCAAACCAAACAGATTCCTAACGGTGAAACCCACAGATCTGTCGCATCTGTACGTATGCTACTGGCTAGCTAGGCGATAGACGAAATCATTACCTGGGACTCGTCGGTGGGGTCAGCACGGACAAGAACCACCTTATCACCACGGACGGCCGCGTTCAAGCTTGGATCCACCTTGGAGAACATCCTCATCTGCTGCCCCGATAGCATGGTGGCCGGCTAAGCTTTGCTGCTCCTTACCTGATTGGTTGGCCGCCTCACTCCCTGGCCAGGCCCGTTTTTATGCGGTACCCGCGCGCCCTCCTTCATCAATGAATGTTTGGTCGAAAAAAAAAAGGTGACAAAGATAGGAAATATATCTAACTAAACTTAAGTGCCCACCTATGACTCTCTGGATTTGCTATGCTTAGTGTCTAACCATTAGCAGAGGGAGTCAGGGAGATGAAAAATATATATCGGAGGATAGAAACAGTGAGATTAGCCTGGGAAATTGGTGCGAGATCTGGTGCCCCAGGGCCGGGGCTGCGGTGTTCCGGCCAGGGAGGTGACCTCGCACGTGGAGGCACCGGATTCGGGCGCCGTCCGCAATCGTGTTCTCCGAAGGCAGGTCCGTTGAAGGCTAGTTTCGGTGGAGGTCTTAGGGCAGTCCCAACGCGCCATGTCATCCGGTTTCAATAGAATTTAATAGAGCACCACATCAGCAGTTTGCAGCCGTTCGGTTGCTTGTAATCGGCTGGGCTGGTGTCTGGGTGTGCTGGAAGCCGCTGTTCCGGCTGGTAAAAGTGACTTGCTGGCTGGTGCATCATCGTGATGCCGGAGGCAGCTAGCTGCCCATGTTGCCATGCTGCTGAACGGCTGGGCTGCGGCTGGCTGATCAGCCCAGCCCAGCCAGCTAATGTAGCTCATCCAAACTGTGTTGATGAGGTGGCGGAGGAACTAAAGGGAAAACAGAGGGAAACGGTTTCTTATATGAAAAACGGTGTCTACGTGTTTTTCGAGGGTGGAAGACACGAGCGTATGCGCGATGGGGTCACTCTATCGTTTCCATGGTGTCGGCTCGGAATATGGCCGACGAATAAACTACTCGATTGCTAGTGTCTCGTGCGTTGGATCGGAATGGTCTAGCACACAATGACTCGAGGATTTAGACTGGTTCGGGCAGAAAAATGCCCTACGTCCAGTATGGGGGTGGTTCTCTTGCTCTATTGCTCGAGCCCAGGTGCTCAAAGTTGGAGGGGAGCTTACAAACTTTCAAGCAGTGAATTGTTCTCTCGAACTCCCCCTCCTACGTGAGGGGCTTTCCCTTTTATACTTCAAGGTGGGGCCCCCGATTTACATATTTCTATCGTGATATCTTGGTCTGCCGGGGGGGTCCTTTGTCTTCATCAGTCGGCGGGTCCCGTTCGGTCGGTCGGGTGTAGAGAGGCTGTGCCTGGTCGGTTTTGTTGGGCGACGGGTTCTCAAGCTGATGTCCCATCTTGGTCGGTCGGAGTGGCTTTGGTACTCGGTCGAGGCTCGGCGGTCGTCTTCTCTCCTGTCCATCCGTATTGGCGCCGCACGTCCTTCCCCTCGTGGCTTCTGACCCGAGGACGGCACGCCCATTGAGGGGTGTCCTGACATGGTCAGGCGGCCTTGCCCTGTCACAGTCCCTGGCGTAATGGCGTGGCGTTAGGGGGAGCCATCAACACGGCATGCGGGACGGAGCTCGTTGACGCCCTCTCCCATCCCCCATCCATTAGGTCGAGTAGGCTGCACGGCCCGTACTGTGTCCATGTCAAAGGGTCCTGCTGACCGTGCGGGCGTGGCGTGCGGCAGGAATGGGCGGCATGTACGGATGGATGGGAGCTGGCTTGATCGGCACGCCCGTCGTACCAAGCGGCGTTCTTGGTGCGCACGGCTCGGGTTGCGTGGTACGGAGAGGACCCGGTGGGTCCTTGTTCGGGAGACCTCCATGTGTCCCTCTCCAAAGGGTTGGCAACTGGCCGGCCCGGGCCCGGGCCCTAGAGGTTGGCATCCGTCCGTGCCCTTCGTGGGCTTTGCTGGTGTGCTCCTAACGGGATGCTAGGCCGGTGCCATTTAAGGTGGGCCCGCTAAGGACCCTGGGTCCCTGCCCCCATCACATGGTGTGGGGGGGGCACCTGGTACACTCCACCCAAGGCCTATGTAGAACACCAACGGAGAGAGTGGGAGAGGAGAGGAGTGGCCAAATTTTGTTTTCGGCCCACATCAGAAATGTTGCGTTGGGTGGTGTGGTGTCTAGCTAGAGTTTCTATCTGATTTGGAAGCTATGGAAATCGGCGGAAGGTTTCCGGGTTGGGACTGCCCTTATCTGCGCACGATGGAGAGATGACACCTCCCTAGAGACCGTCGATTCCGGATCCGATTGTTGGCGGCCTTCGTAGCCAGATCCAGCGATGGTCTTCATCGCAGGTAGATGGCGTAACGGCTTGGCTCTCGGTGGCAGTGGATGGTGTTTTGATGGCGGTGTATTCTCGACTTGGTGGTCAGAGTTTATCCAGAAAGGTGGAGTTTGGTATTTCACCTTCTCTGGACCCGTCTCATGCTCCAATTCTATTTTCCCGTTGGTGGAGAAGCAGGTTCCTTTGGAGTTGACTTCACGTTGCAAGCCGGAATGCTGCGTACGACTACTCGAGTTCCTTATTGGAGATTTTTTTCTTCTTCTTTTTTAGTTTTACCAGAGTTGTTTGGTGTCTTGGCTACATGTCCGTTGGGTCATGTGCCTTCAGTTATAGCTCTGGCTACCTATTGTAATAATTTGGCTTGATGTATCCTCGTGAGAGATTGACTGAAGGCGAAAATATAATTTTCTTCATCTAAAAAATCTTAGGAAATTGGTGAAAGAAGAATAATATAAGAATAACATGGTCTGGAACAGCCGCCAAACATTATCTTGCCCCGTGCATTATTGAGCCAAACTACGCTGCGATCTGAAAACTAATAATTTCGAGATCAGGACAGAGACCGGAGAATCATATGGAACAAGTACGCTGCCACACGAAAAGGTGAGGGGTTGAGACACAGGTCAGTTGCATATTGGCATCTCCGGCAGCACACACACGGTTTGCCTGCAGCGATATGTGCACCTAGCAGCTTACATCGAACACCTCATTCAGTGTGGCTGATGATGGAAGTCATCCCACAGGGCGAGGGGCTTGTGAATAAGGAGATTTATAGAACTTTTGAATGGTTGGGCTTCAAGGCTTCAGCAGTTTAAACTTTTCGGTGTTTTTGGTTACTGAAGAAGAATGGATATAAAGGATTAGCTGTGGGAAGTACCTCTAAGGTGGAGACACTCATAGCATCAAACACAAACAATAATTTTGATGGGCGCATATATGAAACATAAATCAGAAGTTGGCAAGAAGAAATGATGCCAATCATGCAACCTTGTGGATGCCAAGGTTTAATATGGGAACGAAGCTTGGCAACAGTAATGGCAGGGAGGGACATAACGCATTGATTCAAATTGAATCCATTGTGACAGTGCTCAATAATTAGGCCACTGATGTTGATGAAGGATCTGATGGAGAGCAGCAAATAGTCCAACCAATCGGATTGCTAAAAAAGTAGCGATGACGAGAAAATAACATTGATGGCATGTAGTAGATTCCACTTATATAAGATATATAGATACACTTATGGAAGCAATTAAGCAATAAGCTCTAGCGCGTGTTTGTATTCTTCAGGGCAGAGGTACGGTTCTCTTTACAAGAATTATTGTTCTTCATCATCTTCCGCGCAGAACAGCAACCCGCGCCAGTCCTTCCGCTGTCGTGCCAATGCAAAAAAAACCAATCAAATAGATGTGGAAAAAGTGAGATCTTGAATCACACAATCGCTGATCTACGGGTATTGGCGGAAGAGTTAACACATACTTATGATCATATCACTGGTTGATGGGAGCGATCTTCCATATGGCATGATTGTAAGATGGTTGCGAACGATAGGTCCCAACGACCGCTCCTTCCCGGACGGGTATTCCACCAAAGGCGTTGAACGTTAAGGAGAAGAAGATGTTTTCTTGGAGTGCTCTTATTTCGCTGAAGCCATCAACGAGTTCCTTGCCCAGCGACCACAGCAGCGGGAGCTCCACGCTTACATGGCCGCTGTAGGGAGCCAGCCGCAGCTCCGCCTCAGAGTTCAGGTTCACCAGGGCCTGTCCCGTAGTTACATTCACCAGTGCAAATGCCCTTGCGCCCTGGTTATCGGTCAGGTTCCCGACAGCACTTGAGTCCTTGATCCAGTGCTATCCATGTGAGACGGTTGCAAATAAAGCACAAAGGCAAAAGTGAGAGATCGTACGGTAAGATAGATCAGTGGTAAGAATTGGAACAGGGCAGCAAAGTTGTCCTCGCTCTGTCTCAATATGAAATGATTTTTAGTTTTGTCCTAAGTCAAATTACCTGAAGTTTGACCAAGATTATAGTATTATTAGATTAATTCGTCACAAAATATAATTTCATATTAGTAATAGACTTATTGAGTGACATATGTTGGTACTATTATGTTGGTCCGAGTTAGGGCAATTTGATCTTGCACAAAACTAAAAATCAACTTATTTTGAGACAGATGGAGTAGAACATCGCCGTATCTTCATGAACCGGTTGCATAACACGCACAATGAACAGATTGTCTTGAGCCATTCGTAGATAAAAAATAGCAGGAGAGTGCGGATAAGTAAATATACAATCAACGTTGTAATCATGTGACGATCTACGAAAATCATTGGTCGTTGCACAATAGCAGGACATACTCAGCAGATCGATGAACCATCGGTTGTTGGATCTGCTAAAAAAACTACTTATGTGGTAGCCTCGCCAGGCGAAGAAATAGAAAACATAAGAATAAAAGTAATGTGATGGTAAAATAGAGGATTAAAAACTATAGAAATTTTATAGGAATTGATGTTTGGAACACATAAATTTATTGATGTGAACGCTAATCTTTACGCTTAATGAGACATGCACTAATCATTTCACTTGGAGTCAATTGAAATTCGGACCCGTAGAACTGTTAGGCCCACATATGAATAAGCCACAGCCAATTTGATCCGCCACACAGATGTCCCAAATGTCCGTGACAGTGAGAATGGATGGTCAATCCCCTGTCCAGTGGCTGTCTCATCCACTCCTCTTCTCATTCCCCCACGGTCCTCTCTTTCCCAAATCCATTTTCCTTCCCCCCACCAATTTCTTGCATGCCTCAGCGCAGGAGCATTCCAAGTGATTAGTGATGGGTGGCCGGGAGAGTGGGTTGCTCAGGGGATGGCGCAATTAGCGATGCCGGTGGGGCGGGTTGCGGCTGGTAGCATGAATGAGAAGGCCACGGTGGAGGGCGTCGCCGCCCAGATGAGCGGAGGCTACTGGCACTGCTGTATATGGGATGCTCGGCAGTGTGGCGCGCGAGCTGCTCGAGATTTTGGTGGCGGGAGCAGGAAGCGTCCATGGGCTTCCCAATTTTGCGGCCGTGCCCAAGGACGACGACGGTTGCGTGCTCTATAGTCGAATCCTGTGGCATCGCGCCATCCAAGTCCGCAGCGGCTGCCTCGGGCTTACGCAAATTTTAAACCAGATATCAGAGTGGATTCTTTATTTCTGTCTACAGTATTCCGGAGGAAATGGATCGGTGAACGGTTTCCGATCTAAACAGCACATTTCTTGCCATTCCGCAGGAACAGCACTAGGTAAAGTTTATTTGGAGCTAGCAGAGAGCAGATCAAGAAAATCGAATCGATGCGGCCATGAGGTGCATAGCTAGAGTGGGAGGCGAGCAGATCCGGCAGAAGCTTCAGGTGCATGGATGGATAAACAAGCACTAGGACTCTTGTGCATAGGCCGATCGATCGAGTCATGGAAGATTGGGACTATGCTTTATTTGTCTCCAGCGCAAGCAAAATCAAGCAATCAAACATGGGACACATATGCGTTCACAAATTCGCACTACCAATCTGTAGCTACGTTACCTACTTAGGAGACAGGTATGGTCAATATGCTTTACCTGGGATCTGTCGCTGGAGTCGGCTCGGACGAGAAGCACCTTGTCGCCACGGCAGGCCAGGTTCAAGCTTGTGTTCGCCCGGCAGAATATCCTCATCGGCTGCTGCCGCTGCATGTTGTTATCTAGCTTTACTATGGTATTTTGCGAGTGCTTGCCTCAGGACCTAATATGTGCTCTCAAATGATGTGCTTAGGACTCCGAAATCGTCGCGAGCTTCCGTTTAGTACTTGCTTCCCAATACGTTGGCACATCGGAATCGGATGCCCAGCCCAGCAAATAAAGGGACAAGCTTAATCCTAGCGCACGACGCGCGGCCCGGCCAGACTCCCCGTGGCCCGTGCGTGTCTCTGTTTTTTTTCTTTTTCTTTCTTCTTAATTTTTTCTTCTTTCTTTTATTTTTTCTTTCCTTTTTCCTTCCTTTTCTTTTTTCCTTTTCTCCTTTATTTCCTTTCTCCTTTCGTTTTTTCTCACGCGGCCAGCCCCGCCCTATGCAGTCTCGTGCAAGTTTTTCTTTCTTTTTTCCTTTTTTTACATGTACAAATTTTACATGTATAAGTTTTACACGTATAAATTTTATGCGTACAAGTTTTTGCACGTACAAGTTTTACACGCACAAGTCTCCGAAAAACTTATTCTTAAAGATTCTTCAAAAGTTTTGTGGAAAAAATTTCTGGAAAACTTGTTCTTCAAGAAGTATTCTAGAAACTTGTCCGAACAAGTTTTCTAAGATCTTGTTCTTCAAGAGTTTTCTAAAAACTTGTCCGAACAAGTTTTCTGAAAACTTATCCGAACAAGTTTCTGGAAATTTGTTTTCGAAGAAGTTTTATGTAAACTTGTTCTTGAAGAAGTTTTTAGAAACTTGTTCACAAGGACACCATAAAAAGAAGAGAAGAAAACGAAAATAAAATAAAGAAAGAAAAAAAGAATGCTGTGCTGTCGGAATCACCTGGGGGGACTGTCGGATCGTCCCCCAAACCACCCCCCACACACACACCGCGCGTTAACTAATTTGGCCCGGGTGATCTGTCCTCTACATTATTAATTGAGTTAAATACACCAGTTGTCCTTAAACTTGTCATGAGGTGTCACTTAGGTCCACAAACTTGCAAAATCGAAATCTGGCTCCCTGGACTTGTTAAGTTGTGCCACTTAGGTCCATACCTCTTGAGATGGCGCCACGTGGCATAAATATATGCAAAAAAAACTCTCCAAAGTTGCTATCTTCTACCTTCACTCCCTCCCTCCCATTCTGTCTCTTTCTCTCTCCCCACGCCTCCTCTGCTTCCTCCGCCAGTGGGTGGAGCTCGCCGTCGCCCCCTGCCTCCTCGCCTTCCACTGGAGCTCGCGGCCGCCGCGGACGCCGCCGCCCCCTGAAGCTTGTGGCCGCCGCCCCTGGAGCTCGTGGACTCCGCGCTCGCCGCCCCCACCTAGAGTTCGCGACCTTCGCGGCACGCCGCCCCTGGCTCGCCGCTCCCTCTGCTCCACCTTGGCCGCCGCGCACGCCGAAGGAAGGAGCTCGCGCTGGATCGAGGAAGACGAGAGGCGGGACGGCGGCCCGCGCGAGGCTCCGCCGTCGGAGCCAGTGAGGAGGCGCGACGGAGGGAGCAGGGCGCTCGAGCAGAGCAAAGCAGCCCGGTCCCCGCCGCGCAGGCCCGCCCCGCCCCCCCTGGGCCGAGCAGCCCCCCCCCCCCCCCGCCCCGCCGCGCGCAGGCCGGCCCCGGCGCTGGCCGCCCGCTGTAGGAGGAGGGAGAGCAGGGGCGGGGGGCGCCGCCGCGAGATCCACCGGGGAGGCGCTGACGCCGGGGTGCAGGGGGCGGGGAAGCATGCGCGCGGCCCTACTCGCCGCCGGAGAGGAGGGAGGCGCTGGCGGAGGAGGCAAGGAGAGGCGCTGGCGTGCGAAGCAAGAGGGCTCGCCGCCGGAGAGGAGGGAGGCGCTGGCGGAGGAGGGAAGGAGAGGCGCTGGCGTGCGGAGCAAGAGGGCGGCGGCCGCGGCGAGGCGAGCTCGAGCCGGAGCAGGGGCGCCGCCACGGCGGCGAGCCCGTGTGCCACCCACGTCCGCCTGCCCGCTCGGCCCACGCTGCGCGCCACGCCCGCCCGCGCAGACGCCAATGCATGCGCCTCCGGCCGCCGCGACCGCTCCTCGGCCCGGCACGCGCAGCCGAAGGCCCGTCGCCATGGCGGGGCCCTGCTCGCCTCATCCCCATCGCAGCCGAAGGCGCTACTGCGGCCATGGCGGGGCTCTGCCCGCGACGATGCCCGCCGGCCGCCCCTGCTTCGCGCCTCGCCCCTAAGCGAGTTAGGATGGATGGGGCGGCCGAGGAGGGGCCTGGCCGGAGGAGCTGGCGTGGCAGATCCGGCCGGCGGGGATGTGCACCGCCATGGCCGCCGCTGCGAGGAGGCAAGAGGAAGGCGCCGCCGGCTACCACGGGAGGAGGTGCGCAGGCCGCCGCGGTCTCTGGCGCGCACCGGCCGCCGCAGTCTCTGGCGCGCACCGGCCGCCGCGCGTCGGCCGTCGCCCGCGCGAGAGGGAAGGGAAGGTAGCGGCACGACGATGAGGGGCGACGCCGGCTGGAGGAGCTCGCCGAGGGACACCTGCACGGTTGTGGACGCGGGGGCCGGAGTGGTCGCCGGCGGTGAGAGAGAGTTGAAAGAGACAAGGAGGATGTAGATATAGAAGATGATAAAATTTAAGGGAGTTTTTTGCATATATTCATACCTCTTGACGGGTTATGGACCTAAATGGCACAACTTTACAAGTTCAGGGTGTCAGATTTCGATTTTGCAAGTTCGTGGACCTAAGTGACACCTCAGGACAAGTTCAAGGGCCGCTAGTGTATTTAACTCTTATTAATTATTCACTCAACTGGTAACTCATCTAACTAAGCTCCTGTAATGAAACTAACACCTTCAGGAAAAACTAGTGGGGTGACCCACACGATTTACGCGGCTAGTCCAATGATTTCAAATACCCATATATCTTCAGTTTCTTATGATTTTTCATAAATTAGTATGGTCACTCATATATCTTTTAAGCCTAATTAGTCCGTAATTAGATAATAAATTGCTACAGTAAACATATACTAATTGTTGGGATTGCCCCCCTGACCCGAAGGTTAGCCGAGAACTGACCAACCCCCGATGTTCTTCGAGTGTCTTATGCAGGACCGGAGAAACTGGCGGAGCGACAGTTTCCTGGGGATGAACCTTCAGGGAAACGAAGATCATACGAAGGTGCACATAGTGGCCCTTCGCGGAGGTTGGAGCCCTAAGGTCCGGCTCAGAACCGCGTGAGAAGCGTGATCTAGGTTGGAGTGAGCAACTCGGACACTCCAACACAAGGAATTGACAAAAACCCACCATGTAGTCTCTGAACCTCCCGAAATGACGGAGGGGTGTTTTAGGAATGATGTAATAAGGTAGGGGTATAAATAGCCTCCTCCCACAACACTGTAATGGGTTAAATGTTGACGCCAACCAACATCATCGCTAGGATCGGCTGATCCCGGATGGCAACGCCAGCAGACGTCAATGGGGTGGCAGGTAGGTATTTCATGAACCACCAATAAATCCACAAGCGCACGAAATACTGTTGTAGCATTTTACCCAAGAGTATTTCAGGCTGTCATTTATATTTCCGCAGGGAAGGCAGCCATTAAAGATGCATAGCCTAGTTAATAAACTAATCTTGATTGGTTATTCAATTGCATAAACAGGGATAAGATAAATGGTATAAAGAGGTAGTGTGACACACAAGCTTATACTCAGCTCTAAATATTCTAAAGGCAGGGAGAAAAGAAGAAGTTAGCAGCTCGGGTCTTATGTACTAGGTTAGCTATATCTATACTATCCCATGATTAGATTAACATTAGATTAAACTGGTACAATAGGGAGACCACTACTAGCTTGACAGGAGAAGCCCAACCAAACTATACGGCTTTTTATGGACCTCCTACCCCACAATCTGAATGTGGAGGATTACTAGGGCACGGACAGGGCTGTCACCACCTGCCGGCTACCTCTACAAAGTGTGGGAAAGGGCGACATTCAGCAACACTTGATTAATCTAAACACCACGTCTACATTAATAAGTGATACTCTAATATCCCGTGCGGAGCCCCCACCCTCCGGATAGACAGACATCATACCAGAGCAAACATACGAATACCGGAGCAGTTGCCAGAGTTCTAAAGCTAATATGTTAATCATCTCAAGCACAGGGCAATAATGCAACCAAATCACGAAGTATTTGTCTGACAATTCAGGATATAAATCATGCAGATATCGGTAACCATAGATTAAGTATATTACAAATGACCGGGAATTACAAAGAAGAACTAGAGATGAACCCATACAAAAACTCCTGAGCAACTCCGGGGACCCGATGACTACTAATTCAGCATAAACTCTACTAACCTATAGAGCTAAAACAAGAAAGAGAGCTTGAGATTCAACTTGAAGTGTGTCTCATATCTGACACCCCCCCCCCTCTACTATTTATAGGAGGGAACCAAGGGGTGTGCACGGCGTTTCTGCAGCTGATCCTTGCAAAACCGACCGTTGGAGCCAATGGGAAGCGTCCACGTGGCTGGTTGAAGGCGGTGGGGCCTATGGGCTGGTCGGCCGGCCACCTAGTGGCGCCAACCACCCCCAACCTCCTTTGTTGGGCTGTCCCGGGCTGCCTTGTCTTAAGTCCACGTGCAAGACCCTGTCCTAAGCCGGTTTGGTGTTTCACATAGACCTCTTTTAATCCATTTAAGCCTTTCAATTGCGCTTTGTTTTATTGACGATTTCTACCTTGGACCAAAGTTTGCTTGCAACCTGCATTTTAGCTCGAAAACACATCTTGCATATGTTCTACGGGTAAAGTGGGTTTAGGCATTTATTTGGAAAAAAGATGCGTGTAACAAATGCAAACTCTCATGATTTTCTGATCAAGTTGATGCCTGGAATTAGTTTTTATTGAGCGTCAACATTGAACATTTTTCGGAATATAGTGCAATTTATGAATGTGCCATTGTTTCCCTTTTCACTACTTTCACTTATTCTATCCTTTCTGCTTGGGTTCATAACTCCGACCCTAACAGAGGCGCCCACCGTGTTCTCGAACAAACAACCCTCGAGTCCCACAAACCTTCGATGGCTCCCACCAAAAGAAAAGCCACCGACCCAAACAACCCTGAGACTGAAGGTCCCAGCCTCCACGATGTCCCGGCTGGGCAAGTCACCTCACCAGAGGAGCAAACCTTCGCCCAGACAGCTGAGCAAGGGAAACCTCAATGCTCAACAAGCAACCAAGCAAAGGGCAGTAGAGCAAGCCAAGAAGCTAGCCGAAGCCAAGCGCAAACGGCCATCATGCAGGCCGAAATTGAGAAACTGCAAAAAGCTTGTGAGGATACCCAGCAGCCAAGCAACCAAATGTTCCACTTCTCAGCCGGAACATTCAACCAAACCGAAGGCCACGACCTTCACCAACAAAACCACACCCACCAAGAATACAATCATCACCATGCAAACTCACCATTCGATCCAACCTCTCCACTCTCAGCGGCACTACAACTAACCCCTTGGCCTTATGGCTACAAGCCTACCTAGCTACCCAAATACAACGGGTCAGTTGACCTATCTCAGTTCCTCATGACATATGAGAGGGGTTGCTCTTGGTCTGAAAAAACATGGTGACAATACGATGGCTACTACATTTTCCTTCTCTGAAATAGATGGCATGGTAAAACGCACTACGGTTGTTGATTATGGTACCGAGACGAAGAAAACAACCAGCAATCATACAAGTATGCGATGTAGAATGAAGCATGCCAACTGTTAGGACACAAACATAGGAAGCAAATTCAGATGGTTCAGAGCCCAGCAGATGCACTTGTTTGGCACAATTACTGAACTGAACATTTCACTTCCATCTGACAATGCAAGCACGCCGGTTATTCTATTTGACACAAATTTAAAAACACAAGCACAACATAGGAAGCAAAGGGAATATGTACAGACAAATAAAAGAAAAGCTGATGACACAGAGACGCCACACTAGGCAGGATATTGAGTTACTGACACACCTAATTATATGCAGTCGAGAGAAATACAGGAGCAGTAGGGATGGAGATTAATTAACACACACATCAATTGTCCATTTACACAAATGGGTAACAAGGAAGCAGCAAAAGCAAATGACCTGGCACGATCCACGATGGACTCCACAGCACCTCACAACCTCTTCAAAGCGGGTCCATTTGGATTCCTGGCAAGCTGGGCCTGCAGGTATTTCATGAAATCATCCTTGTAAGTTTTGTTGTCCATGGTAAATTCCTTGAGGCTTGGGAGCAATGATATCCCAGAAAACAGCCCGGCGTTGGTTTCTTCAGAACTGCCACGAAAACCCAACCTCTCAAGCTGAAGCATTGCCCTGTCTTCAAACTCCACTGATTTGAGGCCGTCTATTTCATTCAGTTCCAGCACCATCAGAGTCGGGTATGCCTCGGGACGGAAAGTGAAACGGAGGTTTTCACCCTGGAACGACTTCGCCAACAGACATAAGCTGACCAGGTTCGGTAGCTTCCCTAGAACTTGGAGTGCAGTTTCGTGCTCCAGTTCCTAGAGCTCCTTTTACCTGGAGTTGAGTTAGATTACCTATCGAATCTGGCAGGTGAAAAAAACCTTGACATCCTCTCAGGGAAAGGTATCTAATGTGACGAAACCACCCTATATGCTCAAGGTGATGATCAACTAGACCTGACGTGGCTTCCAAATCCAGCACACGCAAGAACCTCATCTTCTCAGAAATGAAAAATGGCCTCCATTTCCCAAACACCGTTAACGAGCGTATGCGGGAAAGATCAACTGAGCTCTCAAACTCACTCTTATCTCCCTCCCAGTTGGTGCTTATGACAAGGTGACGAACTGTGCCCTGGGTGTTTGAGCTGCAACCTTCCTCCAATCTGAAAACAAGATTTTCTTCAATTGACTTTGAGATGCTAATCTCACGCATGAGATCATGGACCTAGCAAGAGTCGATTCCTTTTCGACTATTAACTGATAGTTGAGATGGTAGGATCATGCTCCTCTCTATTAGTTCCATGAAGTACTGGTCAGCTACTTCTTCCGGGGACTTATCTCGAATCTCCCTAGAGTAACCTTCTGCATTCCACCGTCGTATCAAACGTCTTCGACTAACCTTGTGATCTTCAGGAAAGATGGACATATACAGGAAGCAAGATTTGAGATGATAAGGTAGACCATCATAACTTTTACCGAGAATTGTTTTTATGGCCTCAAGCTTCGGGTTCATTTCTAATTCAGCACTAATATGCTTGTTCAATTTCCTCCACTCTACTGCTACTTTTGGTTGGTTTGCCAAGAAGCCACCAATGGTGACTATTGCGAGGGGAAGTCCATTGCACTTCTTCAAGATCATTTTTGCTTCTTCGTTTAATTCAGGATGCCTATCCAAATCTTTGGCCTCCTTAAATACCTGAAATCAGTAGAGTTTAAGTTCATTGGATTTGAAAGCACTTATGAATGGTATGTGTAGTTTACTTATTTATTAGAATGTCTATAGTACCATTATTATTAGTCTTTCGGCTATCCAAGCATATAAGTTATGTTGCCCTTATATATACTATAATGAAAGATCCACACAAATGGTAGGATTATAGCGTAATAGTACCTTTCTTGTGAAGAGGTCTTGTGCATCCTTGTATTTAAGAACATTGAGCTTGTATATATTTTCTTGTTTCTTTGAACAATGTTCTTCTATACTCTCTTCCCTTGTGGTCACTAAAATGAGGCATGAACTATCCAATTTAGGGAAGCTTCGTATTATATGTTCCCATTCTTCCCTAGATGAAAACATCATCAAGAACAATCAAGCACTTCTTCCTCTCAAGGACCCTAGCTAACTCTTTAATTGATGCTTCGACTCCCATCATTGCTACTGTGTTTCTTGTGCTGTGCCCAAAATCCATTGCTCCCTTCTTTTCAGAGGAAGACTGTAGAGTTAGTTGTTCAATTAAGCTCTTAAGAAACTCCTTGAGAATAAAAGGGTGCATCACCGTGATACAAGCACACTTCTCAAACATGCCATTGAACTTCTGGCTTTCATAAACATCTTTGACTAGACTACTTTTCCCAATACCACCCATTCCCCACACTGAGATCACTAACTGTTCTTGAGTAGATTGGTTGCAAATAAGTTTGACCACATCAGACTTTTCCTTCTCTCGACCGATAAGTTGGGGTTCCTCGAAAGCGCTTGCTATAGTTTTGTGGCGAGTAAGGTTCCATGTGACTGCCTTGCTCCCATTTGTACTTGTTGTGGCTGCATTTGAGCTAGATGCTTGCATCAATAACTTTTCTTGACCCTGAGAACCCTGAACACAAGTATACAATCAGTGACAATTTTAATCTCAATGTTAAATAATATTTTTCACTGGAAAAAGGAACAACCATTGGCATAAAATTATAATTTATTGCAGACATATGTCCATACATGTGTATTAAAAAAACTCGATTACTTAGCTAAGAACGGGAATATAATAGTTATATTGGAGGCTGCTACCCAGCCCAATTATGAAAGAGGTGTCTAAACAAGAATTATACTGTGCGGAGACTACTACAGGGTAATATATAGCTTTCAACATTTCATCTTTATTTACATAGTATTATTAATTGAAGATTACTTTTAAAGCATCTACATTAACCCTTAAATGAGATGTGCTAAAACAAGATAGATACGACCTTACATGTGTTGAAAATATAGATAAGTAAACATACAACCATATTGTACCATAACTTTACTACTAAAATGTCCTCTACAATTAGTAGCCGTGCAAATGCGTGGACGAAGGGCTAATCCTTAGTAATGTGAAACAATACACTCTTTATTGTGCCTACAAAGATGTGGCATAAAAAATAACAGATCCAACACGCTGAGATCTTAATCAAACAATAAAAAGAGTTAACACTAATTAGATGATTTCTGAACGAAGAATAGTACCTTCTCATAGAAAGCATAAATGGTCTGATCCACGGACAATTGTTTGAGCTCCAATGCTTCGCTTTCTTGCCCTGCACACAAGCTTACAACTTCAACCTGTGGACTGCAAATTATGATTCGGCTCCCTTTCTTGTGGTTCGGGAGACATGCTTTAATCTCATTCCAGTCTTCAAAGGTGGAGAGGTCATTAAGCACAATCAAGTAGCATTTCTCATTTATGTATCCAGTGAACTCCTCAGCCAACTCTTTTCCTGTCTTCTCGGTCTCCAATAGAACATCAACTCCAATGGCTGATCGAAACTGCTTTACTAAGATTTGGATGAAGTTATTCAGATTGAACGGATGCAAGATCCTTACCCATGCTCGGCATGAGAACTTCTTTTTGATATCTGGATTCTCGTAAGCCATGTTGATGATGGATGTCTGCCCAAGGTCACCACTGGTTCCCCACACAGCGATGACTCTAAGATCTTCGCCCTCCTGGTTGATCAGGTCAACAAGATCCACTTTTGGTTTGTCATGCTTTGCAGCACGCCGTGCTTCATCGATGCCGAATATTGCTGCAGCTGTAATGCTGGACAGCTCAGCGGCAGTTTCAGGCTTGGAGCCAGCGCTTTTAATGAGCTGGTAGCGCAGGTTCCTCTGGCTCACATCCTCAACTCTAGCCCTCAGCTCCTTCATCTGCTTTGCGATGCGGCGTCGCTCTTGCAACGTCCTAGGAAGGCGCCACCAAGATGGTTTCTTGAGATGGATGGAAAAATCTTGGAGACTGTCCTCCGCATCATAGGCCACATCACGGACTTGCTTCACCCAGGTCATGAGCACCTCATGGTCATCTTGCTGGCCATGGGCGGCCCTCAAAAAAGCCTGCATCATCGCGAGCTCATCCCTAATGAAAGCATGATCACGCTGGATGCCGAGCTGCAGGGCCACCTCCTCCGCGACAGCAGATTTGGCGTAGCCGAGCGCTCCATCCAGCACAGACTTGCCAATGCTCAACCCTGTAGCTTCCATCACCACCTTTGTTGCTGACACACACGTTGTGGCTTGAGAAGAATATATGTGGATAAAGTGGTTGAGGAAGTTGTAACAGCACAATGTGCAATGAACAGATTGATCATCTGAAATAATATGTTGAAGGCAAGAGTCTTCTGATGATACCGGACTTGGTGACTCCGTGTATATCAAGGCAAGCAAGAGCGGATACTTTGGTTTGCAAGTGAGGGTTGAATCCATTCTTATCCTCTGCTTGGAGGTGACGAGAAGAACAAAGATGCATTTTCTCTTAGCTTGCTAGCACACTCAATAACTCCGCCTATGCTGACTGGAAGACTCTCTATCTCCTGAGTCGTCTCAGCATAGCCGGTCCCAAGCCCGGGTAAAGGAGGAGGGTTGCGTTGGGTTTTGGCAAACCAGCATAAAAAATAGCCACTCTAATGGATTTGAAACCCACAAGAAACTCGTTGGGGCGTAACCCTCTTAGCGACGCGCTACATCGGAACCCGAGTGTGGTGATAAATGGGCAAGGGCCGGGTCGCCATCCCCCCAAGGGCGCGTCGTATCGTGACCTGGGTACGATGATAAGTGAGCAAGGGTCGGGTCGTCACCTGAATGGCGCGCTACATCTACGCCCGGGTGTAGTGAAAAATGAGCAAGGGTCTTCGCACTTCCCTCGACGGGTGCGTAGGGTAAAGAAGCTAGCCGAAGCCAACTAGGATTCGTATAGGTAGCTGGAACGTAGGGTCCCTAACGGGTAAGTTGCGAGAGCTAGTTGATGCAGCAATTAGGAGGCGTGTAAATATTCTATGCGTTCAGGAGACTAAATGGAAGGGCCAGAAGGCGAAGAAGGTTGAGGATACTAGCTTCAAGCTTTGGTACACGGCAGCAACTCCGGGTAGGAATGGTGTAGGCATCTTGATTAATAGGAGGCTTAAGGATGGAGTCGTAGAGGTTAGAAGGCAAGGCGGCCGGATTATCCTAATCCGGTTGGTAGTTGGAGATTCGGTTTTGAATGTGATCAGTGCCTATGCCCCTCAGGTAGGACTTAGTGAGATCACCAAGATGCAGTTCTGGAAAGATCTAGATAGCATGGTTAGTACCGTGCCTACCAGCGTGAAATTCTTCATAGGAGGAGATCTCAACGGCCATGTGTGTGCGACTAATGTAGGGTTCGCGCGAGTGCACGGGGGTTTTGGGTATGGTAGCAGGAGTCAAGAGGGGGAGGATGTGTTGAACTTCACGTTAGCCTACGACTTGTTGATAGCAAATACCGTGTTTAAGAAGAGGAAATCCCATCTTGTGACGTTTCGTAGTGGACAACACTCGAGTCAGATCGACTTTATCCTTGCTAGGAGGGAGGATAAACGTGATTGCTTAGATTGTAAGGTGATACCTGGGGAGTGTGTTGTCCCTCAACACAAGTTTGTGGTGGCGGACTTTCGTCTTCGGGTACGTGTCCACTGGGACAAACGTGCCAAGATTACGAGAACAAAGTGGTGGAACCTTAGAGGGGAAGCGGCACAAGCGTTTAAGGAAAGAATGCTAGGTGAGGGGCCTTGGGAAGAAGGAGAAGACATAGATGACATGTGGCTAAAGATGGCAACATGTGTTCGGAAGGTGGCCTCAAGAGTATTTGGCGTGAGTACGGGAGGCAAACAGGAGGGGAAAGACACCTTGTGGTGGAACGACGAGGTGCAAATGGCTATTAAGGAGAAGAAGGAGTGTTTCAAACGCCTCCACCTTGACAAGAGTGCAGTCAACATCGAGGGCTATAAATTAGCAAAGAGGGTTGCAAAGCGAGCTGTGAGTGTAGCAAAGGGTAAGGCGTATGATGACCTGTATCAGCGGCTAGGCACGAAAGAAGGGGAGAAGGACATTTATAGGATGGCTATGAATCCGCGAGCAGAAGACAAGGGACATCAACCAAATCAAATGCATTAAGAATGGGATAGATCGACTGCTAGTGAAGGATGAGGAGATCATGGATAGATGGAGAGAGTACTTCGACAAGTTGTTTAATGGGGAGAGTGAGGGCCCTACCCTTGAGTTAGATGACTCTTTTGACGATACCAACAGATGTTTTGAGGAGAATTCAGGAGGTAAAGATCGGGGAGGCTTTGAAGAGGATGAAGGGAGGTAAAGCGATGGGCCTTGATGGTATCCCCATTGAGGTGTGGAGATGTCTAGGAGATAGAGCAATAGTATAGGTTAACTAAGCTTTTTAATCTCATTTTTCGGTCAAACAAGATGCCGGAAGAATGGAGGAGAAGTATATTAGTACCTATCTTCAAAAACAAGGGCGATGTTCAAAGTTGTACTAACTATCGTGGGATTAAACTGATGAGTCATACGATGAAGCTTTGGGAGAGAGTTATCGAGCATCGCCTAAGAAGAGTGACAAGTGTGACCCAAAACCAATTTAGGTTCATGCCTGGAAGGTCAACCATGGAGGCGATTTTCTTAATACGACAATTGATGGAGAGATATAGGGAGCAGAAGAAGAACTTGCACATGGTCTTCATTGACTTTGAGAAGCCATATGACAAAAGTACCGAGAAATGTCATGTGGTGAGCCTTGGAGAAGCACAAAGTCCCAACTAAGTACATTACCCTCATTAAGGATATGTACAAGGATGCGACGACGTTTGTCCGGACATGTGATGGCAACACCACTGACTTTCCTATTAACATAGGCCTACACCAGGTGTCAGCATTGAGCCCTTATTTATTTGCTTTAGTGATGGATGAGGTCACAAGAGATATACAAGGTGAGATCCCTTGGTGTATGCTCTTTGCTGATGATGTGGTGCTAGTTGACGAGAGTAGGGCAGGGGTTAATAGGAAGTTAGAGCTGTGGAGACGCACGTTAGAGTCGAAAGGGTTCAGACTTAGTAGGACCAAGACCGAGTACATGATGTGCGATATCAGCGCGACTAGGCATGAGATGGGAGACGTTAGTCTAGATAGGCAAGTGGTGGTCCAGATGGATACTTTTCAGTATTTAGGATCGGTGCTACAAAAGGATGGCGACATTGATGAAGATGTTAGGCATAGAATTTCAGCTGGCTGGTTGAAATGGCGGCAAGCTTCTGGCATCCTTTGTGACAAGAGGGTGCAACAAAAGCTAAAAGCCAAATTCTATAGGACGGCAATTCGTTCGGCGATGTTATACGGTGCTGAATGTGGCCTACAAAAAGGCGACATGTCCAGCAACTGAGTGTAGCAGAGATGTGGATGTTGCGGTAGTTTTGCGGGCACACAAGGAGGGATAGAGTCCGGAACGATGTTATTCGGGATAGGGTCGGGGTGGCACCAATTGAGGAGAAACTTACCCGGCATCGGCTGAGATGGTTTGGACATGTCCAACGAAGTCCTCCTGAGGCGCTGTTGCGTAATGGAGTTCTTGAGCGGGTCAATAATGTAAAGGGGTTAGAGGTAAACCTAAACTGACGTGGGATAAGTCGGTTAAGAGAGACCTTAAGGATTGGAATATCTCTAAAGAGATAGTTTTGGATAGAAGCGCTTGGAGACTAGCTATCAATGTGCCTGAACCTTGAACTTATTTCTTTCGGATTTCATCTCTAGCCTACCCCAACTTACTTGAGAAAAAAGACTATGTTGTTGTTGCTGCTGCTGCTAGCACACTCAATGGATGCATTCTGAAGGCAACTATTTCTTTGTGCTATTATGCGCCTACGCCACATTCAGCCACACTCAAATGTAAGATGCCAAAGACGGGTACTCCCTCCGCACTATAGCATCTCGCCCTGCCAATCTTGATCTGTGCTAGTACACCAAAATCACGCTTCTCTGTTCATTAATCAAGAAGCTTGCTTTGTTCCTTTCGGTCTTCTTACGGCAGGCAGAAGCGCAGGCCATGATGCTTTAGTTCCTGTCTTTCAACAAAGTTAATTAAAGCTAAATCAAAGGAGCTGGTCCAATTGGGGGGAGAATACCAATGAAATATTCGACTATCTTTGCTTGCGGCTGGCGTGGATAGCTTTGCCCCAGGTACCAGCACACAGCAAGAAATCCGGCAGCATTTGGCCCCGTCATTCTTAATCTGTACGATTATGTGCCAAACGAATCGAAAACAAATAGACATACTAATACACATTAGTGTGGCTACCCAGTGCTGTAGGGACCATAAGCACAGGAAGCACGCACGTAGAAGAAATTCAAAATTAAAATAAAATGTTTCTCTCTGCAGTGAACGAAGAATCAGAATTTCTGTCTGCATTTTGGAAAATGTAACGGACCTTCCATATCCGTGGAGGGACGAATTGCTGATGTGTTCATCGGCGCAGGCAGGGGTATCGCTGGAGCGAGGGGCAGCACCCACCGCCCGCTTCGAAACGGCAAGCGGCACACGTCGCCGGCGGCCAACGAGGTTGGCAAGCGGCTCGATCCAGCCGCAGACGGGTCCTGGAGCCCTGCGGCGGCGCGCCGGGGACGGACGGGGAGAGCGCCATTGCAGCTGGGAGGGATGCGACCCGAACAGGCGACGCAGTGCAACCGACGGACCCGGTCGGGCATCCATATGGGCCTTCGTAGGCAGCACGGCCCACAGTAACTTAAAAAAACTGTGCAACTGGACTCTGCACCGGCCCGGCCCATTAATCCCCGGCTGCGTCACCCCCCTCCACTCCACCAGACGACCGCTTCCTCTCCACAGACTACTCTCGCGCACGCCACCGCCGACCAGCGCCGCCCAAGCCGCCTCCGTTCGCCTGGCCGGGCCGCCGGGGCCGAGCGCGCCCGTCCAGCTTCCACTGGTGCTTAGCCGCCTCGAATTCCAATCTACCAGTAGTAGGCTCCCTCCCCCTCCTCTCTATCGCGATGGCGTCGAGTGGGGATGCGCCCGGATCTACCGGTGAGCGCTTGCTTGCTTCGATTGGTCGAATTTGTTCCGATCTCAGCCTTGCTTGGACGATCAAATCCAAACTTTCCTCTCTTTTTTCAACGGAGCTGGTGCGGTTCGTTCATTCTGTCCCGGATTTGTTTCATGTGTGCGGAGAGTGTTGGTCCAATCCGTTCACCTGTGGCCCGATTCGTCGCCCGCGCGAGCTCGATCTCACTGTTAGCTAGCTTAGGGCTTTCGTTACGCTGAACTAGTGCTGCTACTGGTAGTAGTTTGTCTAGCGAAATTTGGGGGATCAGTTGAAGTGTTGAACCCTCACGTCCATGTTAAGTCAGCCCCTGCACGCGAGCCATGTCGATCATATTAATTAATTTATAGGAACGGAGTATATGTCTGTAGTTGTTCGATAAGAATTTCTTACTTTTTTGGGCAGCCCAGTGATGAACCACTGCAGGAAATATGTGGCCTATTTTGCTCAATTTTATTTACATTCAGTTTCTTTCTTGGCACTTTGGCAGTTCTGTCGTAATTAGTTACCAGGTGATGTGTGTTTATGTTCTGATCCACTTCTTTTGCAGATGAGAAGAAAGCCTCAAAACCAGAAGGATCATCCATCGAGCGCCAAGGGGTTCCTCCAGCAGGCTTTTCGAATCCTTTCGACTTTGCTTCTATGCAAAATTTGCTCAATGTATGGTCCTTTATGGTCATAAAGAGTCAATAGTACATGCTGAGTTTCCTAATGACAGTTGAAAGATGTACATGTGCCCTCAGTCAGTTTATCAATGCATTTTATTGTAGTTTAACATGATTCTGCCATCTGCATCCATGCTTCCACCTTAGCTTTCCTGAACCTGCATTTGTCGCTCATTTCATGTCATGGATTGTTTGCAAGTTGCTTCAAAGTCTACCCTTGTTACCAGGATCCATCTATTAAGGAGATGGCAGATCAAATTGCAAAGGATCCTGCATTCAACCAGATGGCTGAGCAGCTACAGAAAAGTGCTCAGAGTACAGGAGAACAGGGAATGCCTCCATTGGACCCTCAACAGTACATGGAAACAATGCAAAAGGTCATGGAAAACCCCCAGTTTATGACAATGGCTGAGCGTCTGGGGAATGCTCTTATGCAGGTACCACATTTTGTTTCCTTCTTCCCCCAGAGGTCTGCCCTGGTTTCCATAGCCTTATTTGGCTGTCCATTCCCTAAATCTCTCAATTATTTGGCTCAGGATCCTGCTATGTCCAGTATGCTGGAAACCTTTAGTAGTCCATCACACAAGGAGCAGCTGGAAGAGCGTATGTCCCGCATTAAGGAAGATCCAGCTTTGAAATCAATTATAGATGAGTTAGAGAATGGGGATCCTGCTGCAATGATGAAGTATGACATATCTGCTGTAGATGTTCTTTGTTTGTAGAGCTTGCAGTGTTCATCACATTTCTGTTTTTCGTCATCTAGGTACTGGAACGACCCTGATACTCTTCAAAAGATTGGCCAGGCAATGGGAGGTAGCTTCCCATTTGGTGCTGGTTCTTCTGCTGAACCTTCTGGTGCTGAAGAAACTGGGGAAGGTGGAGATGAAGATGAATCCATCGTCCATCACACAGCCAGTGTTGGTGATGACGAGGTAATGGAGATATTGATTAAATTTTGTTTTATCTTTAATTGAGCTGTTCTTGTATATATTTTTATACTGTGTTGGTGACGCTACTCTACTTTATCAATGTCCATTAGTACAACTTGGTGTTTGCCATATTTACTTAATCTGAATGATTTACTTAATCTGAATGATATCAGTGGAATATAGCTATCATAATCATGTTGATGTTTTCAATACGGTGAACTGGCTTGAACACTTAAATCTTGTACATATTATAATGATGTTGATGTTTTCAAATAAGATGAACGGCTTGCATTGTTATCCTGAGACATGAGGTCTCTTGACTAATTGGGTCATTGACATTCCTATGCTCAGTTAATTCACTAGATGAATATATGCACAATGTTTGAAAAAACGTTATTAATCGTACGCCTAGGCGCGCTTAATCGCGAAACGGAGCCCCAGCGTTTCGTTTAGGGCATAAACGCCCAATTAAACGCTGGGTGAACAGAGGAACCCATGGATGGTGAAGGAAGCAAGAGCAGAGATGAGATTTGGATTGCAAAATGGGTTGTCGGGGGGTGTGATTCCATCTATGCTTACTTCATGGTGTCCATATTGCTCGATTTCGCCCCTCCTCAGCTTGATTTTGCCGCTGGGTCGTACGCCATGGAAGGAGCGGACAGAGCAGGGGTGGCGCCATGGAGGAGAGCGGATGGAGCAGGGGTGGTGCGTCGTGGAGGGGAGGCGGGCTGCTGCGCGCACCACCGCCGTGGATGTGGCCAGCCCGGAGAGATCCAGCCTGCAGAGGTGAGAGGAAGGAGATGCGACTGGGGGAGATGCGACTGGTGGTGGCGGCTGTCTGTGTCGTGTGCTCGATTCTGCTCGTCCTTTGCTCGATTTGGTGCGAGTGGAGCAGAGAGGTAGAGCAGAGGTGGTGCGAGCGGAGCAGAGAGGGAGGAGTGGCGGATGCAGAGGAGGCTGGCGGCCGGCGCTGGGAAGAGAGGGAGGAGCGGCGGGCGCAAAGGAGGCCGGCGGCCGGCGTGGGGAAGAGGGAGGAGCGGCGGTCGGCGCGGGGAAGAGAGGGAGGAGCGGCGGGCGGCGGGGGAAGACGGCGGCTGCTAGGAACTGGTAGGGCATCGATGGGGGTGGGGGTGGGGGTGGGGGTGGTAGGGTGTTTAGATGGGCTGGTGGGCCGCTAGGAGCCTAGTGGGCTGTATTGGGCTGTTAAGGCATTCCTCTTCATTTCTCATTTATTCTTTCATATATATGCATCTACATCACTTATAAATCCAAAAATTAATATATATTATGGAAAATAATAATAAATTCACAAACGATTAATCACGTTTAATCTTTGTTCAGAGGTCTAGCGCCCGCCTAGCGCCTAGTGTTTTCTTGAACCTTGTATATGCAGTTTGCACACCAACCTCTGCATCAGATCTGCTTATTGGTCTGTCTTGATATAGCCATGAATTTCCTTTATGGCCTAAAATTCATGTTGGAGCATGCGGTAGTATGTTCTGTGTGCGCATGGCCATAATTTCTGCGTGTTTTAGTATGATGTATGCTGAATGATATTAATACACTCATCAATGTTGCTTTTTTGTTCTGAAAAGTGTTTGTCTTATCTTCACAGAAAATACAGTTTCCACATACGTTGCTATTGGGTTCTGATGTACTGATTTGGCCTTTTGACATCTATGGAATAGGGTCTGAAGAAGGCACTGGATGGTGGAGCAGACAAGGATGAAGAAGACTCCGAGGGAAGAAGAGCCTTACATTTTGCATGTGGATATGGGGAGGTATGTGAATATCCACAGCCTAATTCAAACATTATAAAAGTTAAACTTGTGGAGCTAATGAAATGTCCGATTGATGAATGCTTTTAAATTGTTTATTACAATACCACATGACTAGGCAAGCTATGAACAAATTTTCATAGTATTTTGGTTGCAAAGCGCATTGGGTATCCTTATTTTCAGAAGCTTTCAGAAACTTATATGCTATATTTTATAACCCAGCCAGCACTTGAATGATCAGTTCAGGGGCTAAACAGCATCCTATTTACTGTTCCGCTATGATCCGAGTCTTACTGATTGCGGTTCACTTAATTTGTTTTGCTTGTAAACATCCTTTTAATAGACTACTATTGGAAAATGAAGGTGCTGCCATGAGCACCTAATTGCTTTGTTAGACCACCTAGGTAGGTGCTTCCTATGTTTGCATAGGAGGAACAGCCTAGACATGTCAATTACCCCATAATCAGGCTGCAAGACACTTCGTTGGGCCAAGGTGGCTGTCTAGATTGATTTTTCGGAACACAAATGGTACATAACTTCCTGTGGAGTTGGTAATGGTCCATTTCTCACCTAGAAATAGAAATAATTGTTATAGTATCAGCCTGTCAGGCAATAAGTTTTCATTACCCTGCTGTTTAGAGTAATTGAACTTCTCGGTTCTTAGTATTACCATTACTATTTTGATTTCAGTATATTCAATTATTCATGCTGGATAAACAATAAAAATCTAGAGTCACCTTATTTCATGTGTCATGATTTCGTAGGCATAGGACAATCTAGAATGAGGTGGTAAAATGCATTTGGAAAGTGGGAACCACGTCTTTTTCCTTGTTTGATCATGTTAGGTATCAGCAATGATAGTAGTGATAAGTAATTTGATGCTTTTGGATTCCAGTTGAAGTGTGCCCAAGTCCTTCTTGAGGCCGGTGCAGCAGTGGATGCTTTGGATAAGAACAAGAACACCCCGCTGCATTACGCTGCTGGCTATGGGCGCAAGGAGTGCGTCGATCTTCTCTTGAAGCATGGTGCTGCCGTGTAAGTTAACTCATCCCTTTCCTTCCTAAGCGTGTTACCTTCAATTTTGCTCTCACTGTCACCCGTGCACTGCAGCACGCTCCAAAACCTGGATGGGAAGACGCCCATCGACGTTGCCAAGCTCAACAACCAGGATGAGGTCCTCAAGTTGCTCGAGAAGGACGCCTTCCTTTAAATCCCATGGCTCTCATAGACACATAGACAGTTGGTTCCAGTATGGTCATGTTTCACATCTGTTGACTTTGCTTTGCTCGGATGGTCAATACTCGTATCAGCATTTATCTGTTCTGTAAGATTTGCTATCTGGTCTAGCTGGCTCTTAGCCTGCTGCAATTCGTGATACAGTGAAGGGGGCAGCTATTAGAACTACTGCCCTGTTATGTTGTCACGGTGGCTTGTGTACCCCTTTCTTTATTTCTGTTGTTTTCACGATAGAAATCGGGATTGTTAATATTACTCTGTTATATGTGTTTCATGCCGACATTGAAGCTGATATGTTTGTTAACCGTATGGAAACAAGCTCAGATTTCTCTGGCTTGATGCAACACGAGTGGTCAAGTTCCACTGGGCACTGGCAACGGATTAGCTCATTGGGGAGCAAGTCATAACACCCAGAGTAGGGGGTGAACATCATGTTTGATATCCAGTTCCAATTGTATTGATATTTGTACGCAGGGTTCAAACTGCAGTCGTGTATTTGGAGGCTCAGAGGATAATACAGTCTTTACGGGAAAATGCTACCTTGTAGGCTGTTGGGAGCTGTGACATCTTATCAGTAACTCACAAGGCTTCAGAGCCCTCTTCAAAAAAAAAAAAATCAGAGCTTTGTTTTGATATCCATGAATCACAAAATGATCATAGAATACAGAATGTAATTGAGAAAATTGAGTTTTTACCATCAATAAAACAATGAGACGTTTCTTTGTGCCCAACTAAGATTGTTTAATGCCCAAGGACGGCCTAGAGTTAAGATTTACCAAATGTACTTAAATTGTTTTTCTGCAGATTTATTTTGGGGTAACACTTAGGAGTGATTATCTAAATGTCACATGGGTATCCTATGAGCTGTAGTGTATAACTGGTATGAGATAAAGTGAAATTATTTGGAAAAGAGTCGGACAAATTAATCTTTTGTTGAAACATTTGATAATTAAGAACCATGTGTTATGGTTTGGAATACCTTTTCCCTTTATTTCGCTTTAGCATAAAAACATTTCCATTTCCTCTATTTTTTGTACCTAAAAATGAATTTTTTTGTGCCATGACAGCTTCTCTTTCATGTGTTTTAGACAAATTCATATATCTTGCAGGTATGTTGACTTTTCATGGCATCAACTTGTCTGAGCAAGCAGCACTGACCATGTAGAAGCATGCTGTGCTTCCTCAAGTTATTAGCACCGTGGGTGGTGCTTGAAAAGAAGCCTAAATTTATCAAAAGTAACGTTTTCCATCTCCCTGAGATCAGTGGCAGGAGTAGGTAGCATGTAATGCCTTGGAAAACATAGTACATCTGTCCCTCATAAAATCCTTGACAATGTTTGGAAAGTGGAAATCATTGTTCATTTCTAAGAAGGTGAGATTGCTTCAAGTCTTGGATCTAGAAAACATATACAGTCTGAAGATTCTTCTCCTGGAACATGTCATGGTCTGAAAACTATTTGGTTAAGAAAGTTGGATCTGTATGGTGTTTAAGTGTCATAAGAGGGATTCAGAGACTGAAGCCCTGCATACCCATTACTCTTGGTGTTGTCCTATTTTCACGATTGGAGCTCGAGCAGGAGATCGAGAAGCTTACCCAATTGTGCAAGCCAGAAGCTATTTGCATTAGCAGAACTGCAGAAATTTACAGTTGGTGCCTTAAAGTTTTACATTCATTATCAATGCGCATCGAGGCCAAGGATGGGTTATAGACTTATAGATGGCTTTTTGGATGAGATATCACTTCCGGAGCACATTGAGATCATTCAGCTTTATAGCCCTAGGGTCTAGGCAAGTTTCCCAAATGGTTTGTGAAACATTATGTGACTATGGAGAACTTTGTCGGCGAGCAACATTCTGTATAAATCCTCAGAAAACTACCAAATTTTACCTATATTTATCTCTGGACAGGCCATTTAACTGTTAAGTACTTCATTTTCGTAGCAGTAGTTTGGTAAATCTGATGGTGCTGGAAACTGATGAGCTATATAAGGTAAAATCAGTAAAGTTTGAAGAATAAGCAATACTCCTTTTCGAAAAGAAAAAGAAGAATAAGCAATACCTCAGCCTAAATTTCTGGTGGTGGACTGTTGATGGGCTACCAACTGCTCCTGTTTACAGAAATTCCACCACCTCTATCAAGTCTCAACTAAGTGCTGCTACTATTCATCAAATTGTTTCTGATACACTTCCTGCTCTGAGGCCTAAACTTTCTCAAGGTCTTCCTATATATTCAGCCAGTGCCATATGCATCCGCCGTTCAAGGCATGCTACAACTTAGAGCTAACCTAGTACTCTCCTGGATGTTCTTGCAGCTGATGGCAGTATGGCACTTCCTTGCTATAGACCAAGCCGCCATTGCCGCCAGCTCAGTTTCACACTGGGTAGTGTGCTCCAGCCTCCTCATCCCCCTCCTTGCCCTTCTCATCACTGGCCCCAGTGACCTGCGCCGTCTCCTCCACTTCCCTGGAGCTCCTGCGTGCAACCAGAGGTATCAGTCTCAGTAGGATGGAGAACCATGTATATAGGCTTGCTAGGTTGCGGCCATAGCTGAAATGAAGGTACAAAGGATTGAAGGAACCATACTTGTATGAGTATATGATGATGCCAGCCGCCGTGCACGCAAAAGCAACGAAGTAGATCCAGTCGACCTGGTCATGCGTAAACAAGCTCCATGAGTTTTTTAGTTTTTTTTGGAAGAGTCTTGCTCAGAATCAAGGAACTGAGACAAGCTGAATCATCTTTAGCTTGAATTTGAGGGAGTTTCTTTGCCAGGAAGTCTGAACACGTAGAGTAATGCAATTTACAGACCTTCTCATGGTAAGCGAAGATGCGGATCAGGACAGCCCACATGTCTGAAGTCAGGAGCGAGAGGTTTAGCATGGTCGCGCCACATATCTGCAACAGGCAAGGGAATGCAAATGCATATTCAACAGGAAACCCTTGGAAATATATACTAGCAGTCAGACTCATCAGTTAAGCTCAGGAATCCTGCAATACCTTCAATACTGTTGGCACGGTTGAGTAGAATAGGAACATTGCTACTACAAATCCAAGAAAAAGGAGCACCTGAAGAAACAGAAAATGGCCATGATAGGGAGAATCATATCAATGTCTGGATAATTGTAGGGGGGAAACAATCTAGGATTTGCATCAATCGGAGTTTAAGGAACAAAATCAGAATTTGTAGCATTCATGTGTTCTACAAAAGAGGGTCACTACTGCAAGTTAGCCTGTCTGCAAGGACTGAGAAAGACAGGGAGAAGTACTTACTGCACCAGCATTCCATGTGATCGAATGAAGTTCTTTTCTCTCGAGTATACTTCTGTAAAAATGTCAAGGGAAAAATATAGAAAATTATTTTAAAGGGTGGAGAGTATAGAATATGATTGAAGATGCTGATGGATTAATTCCCAAGGATACATTTGTATTGCACTGACAATTGCTCCAAAAAGCCCCAGCATTGCCATCAACTCCACTCTGTTGCTCTTCTTGACCACAAACTCCTGAAATTTAGTGAGAAAAATTGGTACATCCATTCAGCAAGGCTGATTTTACAGCACAGACAGCTAGAAACAAATTGTTCCATGCAAGTAACATCAAGTAATTTGTTAGGGTTTGTCAACAGTTGCTGGTTACCTCGGTAACATTACTGCAAGCATAAAGCATCGAACCAAAAATGACAAGCAAATCACCCTTCAGAGGGTTAGGTCCTTCTGCGAGGCAAATGTAATACAACATATGTTATGCTCTTGAATCTTAAGCATAAAATCGAACAATTTTACTATGTCTCCTGGTCAGAGTTCACGAAAGTATTTGCTGAAAGAAAAAATATATTGTTGTTCAATATCTTGTATGGGACTTAAAATAGCTTGAGAGAAACATATCCTTACTAGCTCGATCAGAGGCATGGACGTCTGAAAACACAACCAGTATAAGGCCAGCCACACAAACTCCAACGCCTAGGAACTTCCTGAGCCCATACTTGGTCTTGAGAAATACCCAGGTAAGAACAATGACGCATGGAATCGACCAGCAATCCAGCAGCATCACGCTTGTCAATGATGTGTACTGGTATGACTTCACAACTGCCCGAATTGAAGGCAACAAAAGACAATTCAAATCACAGAACCAACAGAAACTGCATTCTCTTTTAATTTGCGGCAACTATATACCGATGTAATTTGCTTCGACGTCGATAATTCCAAGGATCAAATAGTAGTACCATTTTATCTGCACAAAAAGGTTACAAATTTCACGTCATGATTGCGCCAAGCTCTATCTAAATAAAAATAGAATTGGAATCCTTTTTCAGTCGTTTCAAAAAAAAGAATATTTTTTCAGCGAACTGGCATGAGATTAGTGCCAGCTAATTTAATAGGAGCTTATTTAGATCTCTTAATAAGGGGAAAAACAGAATCAGAATAAGCATCAGTCCTGCTGTATTCCTGTTCCTATACATATACGCCTACCCATAACAAATAGGGAGCCATCATGGGCTAGGCCCTACATATAAGCGATAAGATAGGATACGTCAAACACTGTGGGCTGCAAGCTTCAATCAACGGTGTAGGAAAGAGGACAATCCAAACAAGACCACTCACTGGTCAAAATCGAACAAAGCAAGGCTGGCCATGTGCTAGAGAAGCCGCAAATGGCCAGAACAGAGGAATCTAGGGGTTCTTTACGTCACTGAACATTTTCCGTGTATGAACTCTCTGAACTGACAGGTCGTTCTGACGAAAATAATGGATGGCAGACATACCGTGAGTGGCTGCCTCCGGTAGAGGAGGACGACGCCGTAGACGAGGGCGAGGAGGATGTAGTTCAGGAGCGACTGCGATGTCGGTGCGTTGATGCCTGAAAATTCAGTATGTCGCAGTGCCTGTCAGTCAACTCAAAAATTACTTCGGAAGAACAAAATCAAAGTGCACTCTGTCACAAGTGTGAAACAGATGAAGCTGTTAAAAGAGCTGAACTTTTTGCCCTAATGATTCGTTAAAGAAAGTAGGGATCAAATTAAGTAGATAAATAGAAGCAGAAGAGCACATTAGATGATGGGTAATTAAGGCCCCAGGAAAGGCAAGACCGATGGTTCAACCGGAAAGGCTAGGGAATTCTGTGCTCTGTGTCGAGCAAAAGCGGCGCCAGGCCAAAGAACAGCGAACGATCCACTAGATTCCCGTGGTTGCTCGCCGCACCGCAGGAAGAGTCGAAAGCACGATCTTTGGGAGATTTTTCGTCGCGTTAAAAATCCAAACTTTTGTCGTGGAACTACTATGGCTGCCAGCAGTAAGGAGCACTCATCGTCGTCGGCGGCGGCGGCCGTGAAGCAAATCAATCTAGTGCGAGGCGGCGTCAGGGCATGCGTGTACGGACGGTACGCACCTCGGCGGGCGAGCTCGGAGGAGGCGAAGCCGGTGGAGGTGATGAGCAGCGAGACGAACTGCCCCAGCGCGAGGCCCAGCAGCACCCACCGCGCGCCCCCGACGCAGCAGCGGCCAACACCTGCGCCGCCACTCTCATCTTCAGGCGGCGGCGCCATTGATATCTCGGCGAGGTGCGCGGGCGCGGGGCTGCGGGATGAAGCGAACAAGCTGGAAGCTGCAAGCCAAGCCAAGCCTAACTAACAGCCAGCCCGGGCGCGCGCGCGCTGCGGTCTTCACAGTTGAGATTGGATTGGTCGGTTGCGAGCAGGCGGAGCAGGGGATGAGGAGGTTTGACAGGCGACATGGATGGGGTTGGCGCGGGGCATTATTGGACGCATCAGAGTTCAGGAGGGTTGGTGATGGAGTTGGGCAGGGCCGCTTGTAGTGTTTTTCCTCTCTTTTTTTTGTTGGCCGCCCTATAAAGCACTTATGCAAAATTTATCAAATTTGAGATAGTTTCCTGGTGGGTTGACTATCCTCCATTTAGAAACGCTGACAACTTTGTTTTCTATTATTTGATACTTTAACCACCAATTTTAGTTTCCGACAATTCTAGTTTTCTTTTCAGAACAGGAAGATATCCTTTTTATCATCTAGCAATAAGTGGCATTGCACTTATCATGAAACATATCTTTATAGTACAATACTCCCTTCGTTTTTATTAACATATCGTATTAAGTTTGTTCTAAATAAATTTTATTACTTTAATCAAGTCTATTGAAAAAATATATCAACGACTATACTGCCCAACATATGCACTATCAATATAGTTGGATTCAATGAAATAAACTTGGTGTTGTAAAAATTATTTTTTTTCTATAAATTTGCTCAAAGTTGGTCAAATTTGATATAGTACGACGTGAAAATAAAAACAGAGGGAGTATACACTAGTGGAGAACGGGCCTTTTGTCCCGATTCTCAACTCCCTTTGGTCCCGATTTTCAAACCGGAATCGCGAGGATAAATGTCCTCACCCTTTAGGTCCAGGTCCAATAGCTGGGACTAAAGCCCCTACGCAAGGTAAAAAGTTACTGGACAACCCAAGAATCGAACTCAAAATGTCTCCCTTCGCGAGTAGCTTCCTTATCAACCCACCTACAGAGCAAATTTGACTTTGAATGGGATGTCTTCCTTTTAAACTAACCCGTGAAGGACCCTTTAGTCCCGATTGATCCGGGTTGGAGCCACCAACCGGGACTAAAGGATCATCTTTTAGTCCCGGTTGGTGTTACCACACGGGACCAAATGTCCAGGATCTTTGGTCCCGGTTGGGACTAAAGCTCCCTGCTGTCCTATAGCTGTTGGATCCGAGACTAAAGCCTTTATTGTTCCCGGGACTAATATGCAGGACCAAATGTCATTTCTGCAATAGTGATATCAAATTGGTGTTATAAATGTTGGTACTACCCATAAATTTGATTAAAATTTGAAATGATTTAACTTGACAAAGCTAGAATTGCATTATTTTAGAGGCAAATGGAGTATGTGTTAAAAAGTTAGCTGTCAAAATCACTGTTTACAGGAATGTTTCTTTCTCTCTCTCTTTTATTGCGTTATTCAACCTTCATTCAGACCGTAGCTTTCCGGGTTCGGGACAAAGTAGGCTATGTTTCTAGCTTTCCCTAGTGAAAACGAACGGATGGTGTGTGTTGGGTGTAGTCTTGCTTTCATGATTGGGTTGGAGAGTCGAGAGAGACTTGAGACGTGTGGCAACACTGGCAAGACGCTCCTTTCTAGTCTTTGACCCTGCGGTTTATGCTTTATTGTAGCTTTTTTAAGGCCAAAAAGTCATGGACCATGGCCGCAAGCTAAGATCATCCACAAAGAAGATGTGTACGTCTCCGTGCTTTATTTTATGCTGGGAACTGAAAAGCTAAAGAAGCATTATTATCTTATTGCACTCTCCCCTGTCAGGTCATGCTAAAGGTCGTATCTTCTTCAACACTGACAGAAAAATGGTACACACAGACACACTGTTCAAACTCGTTTCGTTTTCTACAAATCGACGATTTGTCATTTTTTTCTTCACCGAGAACATATGCAGTAGTCCCCCCTACTCAGCACTATGGATGTGCATCGTTTGAATGTTTTGGATACTTACAACTATAATTTTTGAAGGGGTTTCACGTGTCCACTGAGAAGGTGGTTTGCACCGAATATTTTCCCGGGAATAATAGGTATAACAATAAAATCACAATAGCTACAATAAGAGTCCATGATTTATTTTGAGTTGGAAACCAATTGCAACAAAATAAATACCTTTTCATGATGTTGTATCTTTCATAAGTTTATTTATTAGTTGCAATTAGTTTCATGCCCATAATAAATCATGGCCTCTTGTTGTACATATCATGAGTTTCTTTTGCATTGGGTCCATTATCTGGCCACTATTGTTGTTTCAAAATAATAATAATAAGTTACCTCCAAAAAAAAGTTAAAGAAAGGAAGAAAAAAAGTGCTGCATACTGACGATTGTGAGACGACTGAACACGTTAGTCGGACTGCATCCAAAACCGTCTATATTGAGGCCCTCTCGGCAGAGTGCTTTCTTTCGTGACATTTCAAGCCGCGAATCAAATTATTCACTAATCACTCTTAAGAATAACGGAGGCAATCAACTAAGACAGGATACAAAATTTCGTTGCGTTAGTAGGGTCCTTTTCTTCCAGTCGTATAGATTGTCCCATGGAACTATTTTATTATTGAATACAAATCCTATTCATAATATTTGCGCAAAGCCTACGGTTTGTCTTTTGTTCGTTTGCAAGCCAAACCACGCCGAGCCTGGATCTGGAAGGTTTACAAAGACCAGAATCAAGCATGCATCAGGTCATCATTGATTCATTCATTATCACAATCGATTCAAATTCAATCTTGCCGTCCTCAATAGTTGATGCAATTTGGAGTGTGGTGACGCGTTTCAAAACCTGGAACAGCATCTTTCATGCGCAGAGCAGGGTTCCTTTCGTGACATTTCTTCCAGAGATGAACTCAGTTGTCAGATTTGCTAGATAAATCGCACAGTTCCTGATCCTTAAGGACAGAGTGTGTATCCGTATGCAAACATTGAATTTGCCAGAATATCGATTTTAGTAAGAAACTTAACAAATCATTTCTAACATCATCTCTCACTTAGCTCGAACACGCCAAATGGATCCAAGTAATCGGGCCCAAAGCACAAAAAATGAATGACAAACCTTTTTTTTTTTAAAGTTATGAATGACAAACTAACAAGACGGTATATATATCCCTATTTATACAAGATACAAACACAAATTCAACGTGGGTGATCAGTGAACTACGGGTCCCTCTTGATGGAGGACGGCCATGACAATCTCCTGTTCATGCTGTCGAGCCCGTCGCTCTCGGGGTTGATGTCATCCACCTGCTTCCAGCTATCAAGCATTGAGCTGTCTCTCCATTGGGGTGGTGTCAAGAACTTTGAATCGCCGCTAGGGCCGCTTGGGGTCATCAATAGAGAGGAATGGCCGACGCGCAGCTTCTGAAGAGTCGAGAAGGATTCCCTCATCGCAGACATGGCCTCAAAGAACCGGGTGCAGGAAGCAAGTGCAGCAGGTATTGGCCGCAGCATTTCCTTCATGAAGATGACCAGAGGAATTAAATCTATGAGTAAAGACAAAAGGACATGCGTACAAAAAGAAATTTGAGCTGTTCTAATGCCTGTCAATCACTATGTACAGCAAAGTGCACTGTTATCCAGCCATGGATGCATGATTAAGCATATGCCATCTCTGAAGTCTAAACATGAGAATGGTAGCGTGAGTATATTTATCCAAGTGGAAAGCATTTCAAAGGATGAATGGGTTATAACTACTATTTAATTTATTAGAAAAAAAATACTTTCAACTTACCCCCCAGACAGCAGGTGGCTCCCTAAAGTTCTGGCTCCACTGGAAATCACCGACCGATGCTGTCAGTGCCCCATAGTCACTTGCTGCTTTCAGAAGTAGCTCCGAGAATTGTTTCTGAGAAGAAAATGGCACATTAAACAAGGAAGGAGATATCCACTCAGAACACCATGTCTATCTTTAGTAATGAAAATGCTTAAGCAGGTGTAAGCCAACAGTCTCATGCATAGCATGTTTGCTATACAAATAACAAGATGAAAACATCAAGAAAACTACCTGGTATTCAGCTTCAACAGGTATGCAATCAAGGGAATAAGGTTGTTGCAACCGGGCAATAATGCGATCCTGATAGAAAATTGCTGCAATGTTAGATATGTAGATGTTGTACTATTGGCTAATGTTTGCATGAATAGCTGTTCTTAATGCAACTGAGCCAAACAATGTGTAGCCTCGGCGCTCAAGAAAAGAAGAAAGCAAGAGAAGAAAAATAAGAACATGTGGCTTCCATTACCTTGTTCTGAATAACATCTTTCAAAATAGAAGTTATTTTGGCCAAAGATTCACACTTCTTTTCCATCTCACTAACATGTGTCAAGTGAGCAATGTTTTTATCATCCTGTGGCAAACAAAAACTTTATGAATATGACCAATGATAATGCCCTAGAATCAAAACATAAGCCCTGAAAAGAAAAGGTATGTAAATGGATACGGCACTATTGAAAAATGGCATGCTGGAAAGTTTATGGGTTATAGCATAAACAGTATTATTTTATCTTCTAGGCTCAAAAAGGCTAAGCATTAACCTCTTAAGGATAATCATGTGTTCCGTATAATCCTTCAAGAGTCAAACTTAGTTCCATTAAATGTGGGTATCTAGTTATCTACCACTACCAGATCGATCATGAGACAAAATTAATTTTGAAATAGAAGAGAAAAGGCATTCAATTTGGTATGACCATAAGAATTCATGGTAAAGAAATTGCTCATCCTAACAGTCAAAATGAAGATATCTGATATGAAAAGAAATGTATCCCCAAAATGCTGTAATTCCCTAAGGAGTCCCATTTCTGCCTAGAATCTCCTTTCACGAGCAACCCAAGTGTGAAATGGCCCACTTGCCAAAAAGAATCATAATCTGACCACTATAGCTAGAGAATATAAAGGGTGCTCACTAAAAAACATGATGAAACATTTTAACTGTGGAACCATTACCATGTCATACAGGATCTAAAAACGTAACTCTAGGTGGCAAATTAAGAGAGCATTCGCATGGTGTGTGGAACTGGCGCAAACATATAGAGCCTAACAACTGGATATCAACACGTCACCTTTCTTCCCTGTAGCTCCACTTGCAAGTTGGCAATGTTCCTCTGCACAACAGTCAGTTCCCTCAAAACCCTCACTAAATCATCGCTTTTGTCTGTGCTACCCTGATCATCCTGAAACAAGAGAGAGCAGGGAATAATAAGGACTTGAGAAATAGACTTCTTTTAAATCACATTGTACCTAGCAGAAATCCAGACGGCCATCTATTGACTACCTGACCCTTTGCATTACAAGTGTCCACTGTCCAGTGCCGGTTCCACACTCATGGCATATAAACCACTAATTTTTGCGCAAGTAATCTAAGATAAAACAAACAGATACAGCATAACACAGCACTCGTTCATATCTCACAGTTTCCATCACATTCGCATGTTGTTCTGAAGTCGCAAACTTTCACAAGATGAAGAACAGCATCATCCGAATTGTAGAGCCTAGCCCACAAGTTTTCCTCGCAAGATTACCCAACACTCTCTCTTAACCGAACCAAATGCTAAACCCACCCAAACACACGAGATCGCACAACTGATGGCAAAATCTCCACAGCAATGCTTCTCTCCAAACCTACAATTCACAATCCTCTCCGCAATCACCTTCTCCAGGAGCCGCCGTTTCAACGAACCAATCCCTACAATTTTCGCTTCAGAAACGAACCGGAATCCGATTGGAAGTGTCGGATCTGGTTGAAGCGCGGCGGGAACGAACGAAACCAGGTGGTTGGGCGGCAGGATTAGGCAGCGAGCTACAGATCGGGGCGGGGAGTCAAGCTGGGGCGACGCACCTGCGGCGGAGGGGCGGGGAACCCGAGGTCGGCGGCGATGGCGAGCGCCTCCGCCATGCCGCCCAGCCGCTTGGCGGGCTTCTGCTGCGCTGCCGCCATCGCCGGGGTCGGGGACGAGGGGGGCGGACGGGGAGCCGCGGAGGAGGTGGTGGTGATGGGAGTGGAGCGTTGGGCGAGGGAGTCGGGCTCGGGCCACGTCTCGCTTTCTCCCCCGACGGTCGGGTTTGGCGTGCTCGCCGAGCTTCTCTCGAGCTCCAATTTTTTTTTTTGAGTTAAATACACCAGCGGCCTTCGAACTTGTCCTGATGTGCCACTTAGGTCCACGAACTCGCAAAATCGAAATCTAGCACCCTGAACTTGTTAAGTTGTGCCACTTTGGTCCATACCCCTTCACATGGCGCCACGTGGCATGCACATATGCAAAAAAACCCTCCAAAGTTACTATCTTCTACCTTCACCCACTCACTTCCCTCCTCCCTTCTTCTCCCTCCCAGACCCCGGCCCCTGCTCGACGCGCCGCCCTCCCTGCCCCGGCAGCGAGCTGCCGCACCCCCCCCCCCTCCCTGCTCCCTCGCCGGCGGCGGCGCCTGGGAGCGACAGCGCCGTCCACGTTGTGCCCCATCTCTGGCCCTCTCCGCCGCGGGAGGGAGGACCGGGCGGAGCACGCGGCGGCTCCACGCCAGCGCCCCCTGCCTCCCGCCCTATCTCCTCCGCCTCGGCTTGGCCCCAGCGGCGGCGAGTTACTGCAGCGGCAGGTGGCCGGCCCCTCCTCGCGAGCTCCAGCCGCAAGTGCAGGGCTTGTGGCGGCGGCGGAGGAGCAGGGGACGGCGGTGCGGATCCGTGGCTGCGCGAGCTTGGGGCCACGGCGGCGGGCGTGGATCTACGGTGGCACACAACGCCGGGCTCGGGTCCATGGCGGTGCGAGGAGCTTGAGGCCGCAACAACGCCGCGGCGGAGGATGTGCGTCGACGGCGGCGCACGACAGCGCGGATCCGCGGCGGTGGGAGCAGCTCGGGATCGCGCGGCCAGGTGCTAGTCCGAGGCAACGCGAGGAGCTCCAGGCCATGGCGGCGCGAGGAGCTCGGGACCGCGGTGGCTTTGGACAGCAGCAACGCAAGGAGCTCGGGGTCGCGGCGACGGGGCGAGTCTGCTGCAGCGCACGGCGACGGGCTCTTGTCCGCGGCGGCATGAGGATCTTGGGGCTGCGGCGGGCTCGGGTCGGCGGTGGCGGGCGCAGGTCAGCAGCGGCACGAGGATCCAGAGGCCGCAACAGCGGTGTGCCAAGGGCGGCGTGCCGCGGCGCCGGCCCTGCGCGCCACCGGTCCTCCCCCCGCCGCCCGGATCTGCTCGGAGCCGCGCCGCGGGCGCCTCGAACGGGAGCGAGGCCGAGGTGGCGGCGAGGCGGGCCCAAGCCCCCGCAGGGCACGCGCCCGCGTGCGGGGTGTGGAGTAGCGCGCTCGAGGAGGGAGATGGTGGGACGAGCTCAGTGCGGCAGAGGGAGGAGGAGGTGGAGGAGGAGAGAGAAAGGAGGGGGCGGCACGCCGCCGCCACGAGCTCGGCCATGGCCGCACGAGCTCCGCCATGCCATGGCCTCCACCGCGAGGAGGGGTGCGTCGGCACAGAGGAGGGAGCAGGGAGGAGCGCAGTGCCGCGGCGGCGCTCCTGGCGGCGCTCCTGGCGGCCTCCGGCGGCAGCGGCGGCGCTTGTGGGGGAGGAGAGAGGTGAAAGTGACGAGGACGTAGATATAGAAGATGAAAAACTCAAGGGCTTTTTTGCATATATTCATGTCCGTTGAAGGGGTATGGACCAAAGTGGCACAACTTAACAAATTCAGGGTGCTAGATTTCGATTTTGCGAGTTCGTGGACCTAAGTGGCACACCAGGACAAGTTCGAGGGCCGCTGGTGTATTTAACTCTTTTTTTTTTAGCAGCTCGAGCTCCAATTCTGAATCTCCAAAGGGCTGCCACCTGAGGATTGAGGAAGCTACTCTTTAGATGGAATGGAATGAACCGTTCAAACTCTTTCTCTTTTGTTTGGCAAAATTGGCCCATGAACCCCGTTAAAATGTGGAATTTGCCACAAGCCACTAAAAAAAACTGTATTTGTCGCTTCACACTGTAAATATACGGTAATTAGCTATAGAACATTATACCATTATTATAGTCGTTTTTAATAGAAAGTCACGCGAAATGACGATTATACCCCTGTCTCTTTCCTTTCCCTGGACCCGCGAGCCTCCAAAATCGAAGCTCACCGGCGGCCGCTACCTGCCTTCCCCGGCGGCGCCCCCGCTCCTGCTCCTGCCTGCAGCCGGCGGCAGACCCACGCCGCACGGGGCCGGTGCCCGGACCCGAGCCGCACCAGGCGCTCGGGACGCACGACCATGGGTGCAGCTGCGCAAGGCGGAACGCCGGAGCTGCAGGCGGGGCCGGCAGGGCATCGCAAGCACATGCTGGGGATGAGGAAGGCGACGATGGAGCTCCTATTGACGTGGCGATGATTGCGGTGTCAGGATTCCGCTGGTTGCCCCGAGCTGCGGTCCATTTTTTTCTCTGTTCTTTGCTTTCCTCCCTGCTGCCGGTGCAGCCATGGCGATGTGCTCTGTCGTGCTTGTTTCCTGTTTGAGTGTTCCTGTGCAGCACCGTGCTGCAGGGTGAGGAGGCGTGCTGCAAACGAGCTGCTGGGCTTGCTCAAGTGAGAGCACCCTGCACGCGAGGCTCCCTGTGGCGAGCGCCCCCTACGCGCGTGGCCACCTGTGGCAGCGTCCCCCTTGCGCGCGCGGCCTGGCCGGAGATGGCTCGCCGGAGCAGGAGCAGAGCGGCTGCCGCCGGGGTCAGGTGTGGGATTGGGGGCGTCGGGAGGCAGGGAGAGGAGAAGACAAGGGGTACAATCGGCTTTTCGCATGCCTTCTCATTAAAAATGAGTATAATAAGAGGTATAATGTCCTGCAGTAAATTGCTATGGTTTTAGAGTGTGTTGTGGAAAAGACAAGTTTTTTTAGTGGCCTGGAGCAAAAGCCATCTTTTTTTAGTGTCCTCTAGCCAATTTTGCCTTTTTGTTTTTGCTATGAATTTGATTTTTTTATGATCTTATAAATTTTTTGCAACACATCAAACTGAATTTTTGTTTAAAAGTGGTAGGTTTTGTAGAAGCGAGACAATAAAATGAATTTTTGTTTGAACGATTTAAGGGAAACATTACCTCCATCTTTTAAGCCGTGGAGCATATTTAATTTAGGTCCTGTTTAATATTTGGGCTCCTTGAACTATTGAAACCGGCCGATTCATCTCCCCAAGTAGTTTTCAAAGCGGTTTTCGCTAACGTGGCACCGCACCAGCTATTCTACGTAACACTACGTCAGCTATAAGAGAGGTAAATTGAACTTTCGCGATAGTTCAGGAAGTCCCTCAGACTTGACAAAAATTTGTAGAAATATTTTTTTTAAAAAAATACAAATAGTTTTACTAAAATAAATATACATTTAAAATATCAGAAAAATATTTAACATTACAAAATCACATAACGTTTATTTTAAGTAAAAAATACGAACCATCGTGTAAACTAAAAGATGATTAATTAAATCCAGTTTCTGACTAATTAATCTATGGCTTTTTTGATAGTCATCAATCGTCGATGAATTGTATGTCCACAAATCTTTGCACTAAACGAGCGAGTTCTAGTGCCTCCTCCCTCACCGCCCGTTTCCGCACCATGGCTGTCGAGTCTCGGTCGCCCGTGGCGCCTACTCTAGCAGCCAGCAGACCACAGATCGCTACTGGTCATGCCACGCCTCTATACAGGTGCGCGCTAGCTTAGGCATGCCCGAGCGCTACCATGCAGCCGCCGGTGATAGCACCGACCGTCAGAATCGCGTATCCTAACGTGTGCCCTGCTCTGCTCTACGTACAAGGAAGGAAAAAAAGAATAGAAGCTTTTATAGAGCTCCAATATAATTCTACGACTTATATGAATAGTAGTGCATAGTATCGATGCACAGGGGACGAGGAAAGAAATATCTATAACTTTTTTATTCTAGAAAAAAATATTTAGGTTTTTAATAAATATTTTCACAACTTTTTACAAAGTTTGAAACTCTCGTGAAAATTCAATTTACCTCCCAAATGGCTAGCGTGGGGCCACATAGCACAGCTGGCGCGATGCTACATCAGCCAAAACCACTTTGAAAACTATCTAGAAAGGTAAATCGGCCGGTTTCAATAGTTTAAGAAGCACAAACATCCGATTTTTTTTATTGAAGAAGATAAAACAAATAATAGTAATAGTTGAGGGGCCCGTGGGCAGAAATTCTCGCCGGGCCGGGCCGCCGCCTCGTGTGTTCTTGGGCCGAGATGTACACGGCTTGCGCTGCTGCTCCAGTTCCCGTTGGAACGTGCCGGACGGCGTCTCCGTTTTCCTTCGACGAAAGCGACCGACTCCTCGCTGCTCTACTACCACCTGTCTGTCTGTCTGTCTGTCTGTCTCTACCACAAGAACAGTTTGTGTTTGTTTGCACACCCCAAAAAAAAAAATAAGCAAAAGAAACCAACCATTGCTCTCAAGCAGTTGCGATTTTTCAAGCCTAGTTTATGCCGGCGCGGCGGCGATCAGTTGAATCAACCAAAGTGCCAAGGACCAGCGCGACCAAATCATCCAGAGCAATCAGCCGGGCAATAATGATCACCAAACGCATTAGAAAACCGCGGCGAGCTGGAAAGCCGGCGGCGCGGAGGGGAGGCCGACAGGCGACAGGCAGGCGGCAGCCGGAAAGGCACCCGCCCCCCCAGCTTGGCCACAGCCACTGCCGCCGCTCCTCCTCTGCTTCTTCATCTCTTGCCTTTCTCTGACGAGCCGCCACCCAAGAAACTGCCCAGAGCAGACCCGCCCCCATTGCCTCCCGGCGCAGCAGGTGTGGGTTCCGCTTCCGCTCCTCCTCGGCTTCGGCGATTCGGGGATTCCGGTGGTAGGGAGGGTGCCGTCGATTTCTCATTTTGCGAGCTTCCTGGGGAATGGGGGTGTTGCGGTTCTGCCCGGCTTTTTATTTGTCGAATTCGGGTTTGTTTGCCCGGCCTTTTGTTATCTTTTTGGATGTCCCGGGGATCAGCAGCATATGTTGTGGCTTTCTGCAAATTGCTGCCATTGTTTGAAGAAGAGGTCTCTGTTGGTTAATCATTGGATGAACAACGTACAGACAATACTCGGTTGGGCACCCCTTCTTTATGCACGGTTTACAAGTAGCTTATGTCTGTAACTGAATGGCTGGCTAGTAGTAGGTATTTCTTGGTTTAGTGTTGCCATTTGCAGTTGTTGAAGGTTTACTCAAAGATTAACCTTTTGGCCCGAGCATCGGCAGAAGCACAAGCCATTTCAGCAGCTTATATTTTCTGGGTGAAGGAACTTTTTTTTTGGAACAATTTTTGGGGCTACTTACGTCAAATACATAACTTTTGAAACTTGTTGCTATTTACGTCAGATACTGTTACCTTTTTCTTGCAGTTCTTTACATCAGGAAAGAAGAGCAAGAAGAGTTCAGTAGGTCACCATGCGCCGGTGGTTTTGCTGCACTCATTTTGACACACCATATCTCGAAAATGAGAATGGATTTACAAAAAGTCCGGACAGAACAAGTGGTGCGTCTGTTGTTTCTGATGTCTACTTATGTTGCCTTATCATCCTTCAGCAGATTCAGAATCTAGAATGCAAATTTCAGCCTGTGCTTGAAATCACAGGACATAATTGTGGCATTGCACGCTCGTGCTTGATAAAACTAGATGAACATATCCGGACATAACTTGTCAATGCTCAGTTTTCTATTCTGATGGGAAAAAAAGACAATGTTATATGATATAGTATCTCAATTCCAACACTCAACAACTATCGATACATTTCATATGTGTGCATTGTATTGTTGACCTAAGCACCTGACTTGAACCTTGCTGTTCACAACCTGGAGTCTAAAGTAATACCAGGGCTGGTCTGGGTCAGCAAGCTAGCTGTATACAGTATATTTTTCAGAAAGATGGATTAGATTTTCAGGGATGCTACTTTTTTCCGAGAGCTCAATGGTGAGAATGAGGCACAAACCCCACCTGGTACTTTTGTTCAAAAGGCAAACTGAGTACAGGCCTGCAACTGCAGTACTGCTATGTTAGTTTCTTATCAGGTCAGGGTTAGCATCCGGGTCTGATGTTCGAACGATACAAAATCCTTCTCTCGTGAAAACAGAGCCAAGGAAAATTGACTGCACAGCAGTATTTACCACTTAGGTGACCTTTTGCCTTTCTTGCTAGACCATGACTCAAGTCCGTAAAATAAAGATCTGTACAGACAACTATGAGTGTAACCACTAAGGCACTAACCAAACCATATTGCAATGCAAATTTGGTAAATTTGAGCTTACGCAAGACCTTTCAGGTAGCATGTTTGGTACAGATGAGGACACTAATTAGTTAGACTCCCATGCTGATTGAACTTTTTGGTGGCTCAGCTACCTTCTAAATAGTTATTTCTTAATAATTTATTCATCGCTTCATGCTATTAATTGAAGAAGGGTTTACGTGTATATCAATAATTGTTCTGCGTATAATTTCTCTGCATTCCATGCTTCTGCTGCTGAGATCATAACCATATTCAACATATGCCTTTCAGGAAACAGTCTAACTTCGAACAGTGATCCTGCGAAACCACCTTCCATTGAAGTACCGGCATTGTCGTTTGATGAACTGAAAGAAAAGACAGATGATTTTGGGTCAAAGACTTTGGTTGGTGAGGGGTCATATGGAAGAGTATATTATGCTGTTTTGGAAAATGGAAAACATGCAGCCTTGAAGAAGCTTGATGCTTCAGCAGACCCTGAGCCCGACAATGAATTTCTAGCGCAGGTATTGCGCTTTGCGCAGATCCCAATACTGCTAAGACTTAAAATGTATTAAACTCTTCCACTTATTAACTGGAATAAAGTTGGTTTGCGAATTATCTTTTCAGCAAGACTGTTTTAATTATTAGTTATGCTTTTTATTGGAATCTATTTATTCCCCCTCTTATCCTTTGGATATAGGTCTCCGTTGTTTCAAGATTAAAACATGAAAATTTTGTGGACATGCTTGGTTATTGCATTGAAGGAGATCAACGTCTGTTGGCTTATGAATTCGCTACAATGGGCTCCCTACATGATATTTTGCATGGTATGCACCTAACCACTTAGCTAATCAATCTTTTTACAAAATTCTCGCCATGAACCCAGGGATAAAAGGAATTCATGTATGACAATGTGCAAGTCTCTCTTTTTTCACTTCTGGTTTTTCTTCCAACAGGAAGAAAAGGTGTCGCAGGTGCGCAGCCTGGTCCTGCTCTCGACTGGATGCAAAGAGTCAGAATTGCTGTTGATGCTGCAAAAGGTCTTGAGTACCTTCATGAGAAGGTTCAACCTTCCATAGTCCATCGAGACATGCGATCTAGCAATGTTCTTTTATTTGAGGACTATAAGGCTAAAATTGCGGACTTCAATCTTTCAAGCCAATCTCCAGATATGGCTGCTCGCCTACATTCTACCCGTGTCCTCGGAACCTTTGGATATCATGCTCCAGAGTAATTATTTGACTCAGATATCAGTAGCACCTTCTTCATACTTTTTGCATAATGTATTTGGGATTACGCTCCCATATTATCCCCCATTAGTATTTGGCCTCATTGTAATAGTAAGAAACATGTAATAATATTTTGACTGTCTTGCAACTAAAAAATAACAACTGGAAAATAGGCTTCTAATATACCTAAACAAGACTGTCATATATGTGACGACAAATTAACAGATAAGTGGAGTTTATAATCTTTAGTTTTACATACATATGAACGGCACCAGATAATTTTTTAATTGGAAAAATATATATGCATGATTTTATAACATAACAGATGTCTTATTCAATGCAGGTATGCTATGACTGGCCAACTGACTCAAAAAAGTGATGTTTATAGCTTTGGAGTTGTCCTTTTAGAGCTTCTAACTGGAAGGAAACCTGTAGATCATACAATGCCAAGGGGCCAGCAGAGTCTTGTTACTTGGGTATGCGTTAACATTTTCGCACTGTAATTTACTGTCTCCTGAAAAATTGCATAGTTTTTGCTATCATCCCTGAAAAATTATGATCATATTTAGAGAAACTTCCACAACATATTTGTTATAATTTAGAAAAGATTTACGACATTATCAGGAATAAATATTCCAAAATTTATGCTGTTATTTTTGCACATTGATTTTATCATGTTTGTTGTTCCATCTTCAACTCAGGCAACACCAAGGCTCGGTGAGGACAAGGTGAAACAATGTGTTGATCCAAGATTAAATGGAGAGTACCCTCCAAAGGGTGTTGCCAAGGTATGTCTTCAACTCTCCTTCTGTCTATGCCCGTGATATGTAACTTAATATATCCAAAATACATATTTCTCCAACTGGCTGGTGAGATTTTGAAGTAACCCATAACTCTGCATTGCTAGAACCAACTTAGTGAAACACAATGCCCTCAGCAGTTGTTTTCTTTGCTGTCGATGCAGCTTGCGGCAGTGGCAGCTCTCTGCGCTCAATATGAATCTGAGTTCAGACCAAGCATGAGCATTGTAATCAAGGCATTGTCTCCCCTTCTTGTAAATGCACCCTATCAAGCGGCTGCGGCTCCTGATACACCTTCAGAAGCCTGACAAAATGTTCAACTCAACTCATGTAAAGAAATAGCATTTGTTTCTGGGTAATACCAATTTTATCAATTATTTGTCTTTTTATACATCTGAATTATGTGTGTTTACTATAGAGGAAGGGGGAAGAAAGGAGTAATGCAATTTTTTTAACACGTGTACTTCATATGCTTGAGAACGGCTGCAATTAATCTTTGCATCTGTATGTTTCATCCTTTTTCTCTTTGTTGTGTTCATAATATTTGTGTTCTCTTTCTTGTCTGTCAACAAATAATGCCTTGGCTCTGCGTTTCCACTGTTTCCATACAACATGGTTACATAAAGCTCTGCTTGTAATACAACCTTGGAAGCTGTGTTGCTAATTTAAAAAAGAATACACTATGACATAGCTTGGAGAAAACACAACCTTCTGTTTAATCAGAAACACAAGGTACCAAAGAACCTTCGTTTTTGGGGGAATTCCTTGTATGCCATCTAATCTTCGCCCCGTCAGTAATATACTGTTCGGTGACGCATAAAAGCAAAAAAAAAGTGTGCAAGAAATTATTACTTTGCGTAGTAATCTCCTGAGGTAGATGGATCGATTAGCAAAACTGACAGGGCGAAGATTGTGCTCCAGAGTAAGGTTTTTTAAACCGCCAACAGAAGCATAACCAAAATACAAATTACAGATTGCCAGCTTGTGATAAGCACCGAAATCAGTGAGTGGCGGTACAACTCGATAATAACTGACTAGCAAGAATCAGCGTACAAACAGCAAAGGAGTTCTCAAAAACTAGAAAAGTGTCAAAACTGGATTTCCCCAGTACACTTTCAAGGCTCAGGCATTTTGATAGTGGTGCAGTTTGTACAGCAAGACTTTCCCACCAGCGTGTCCGACTGACAAGAACCCGCTGCCCGGACTGAAATCCAGGCACCGAGGGTAGTGAAGGCTGAACCGAGGCCCTGGCCAGTTCTGGAACACGCTCAAGGATGGGACGTGCACGAGCCTCATCCCATTCCTCTCCTTTCTCGAGGTAATCGCCAAGATCTGGGCATCATGATTGAATTTCATCTCGCTGACATCAGTGGTAAGGTTCTCAATTGTCTTCAGTGGCTTCCTCTTCCCGCCAAGAAAATCATCCCTCTTGTACACGTTCACAATACCACTGGTGGAGCCTGTGGCAAACAAAGAGCTGTCCCGGGAGGTGCAAAGCGAAATGCCAGCCAGGGAACCGTCGTCCATCGCCTTGTGGATACACTTCCTTGTTCCAAGATCCCAGTGGTAAACATGCCCATCTCCACCACTGCTTAGTAGCTGATTCCCACCATTCGCAAAGGCCAATGATCGCACACTACCGTTCATCTTGAGGGTTCCAATGAGCTGCTTTGTCTTAGCAGAAATAAGAAGGATGTACCCTTCATTACCGACAAAAGCAATGGTTCTTGAGTCGGGTGATATCTCAAAGCTCTCCAAGCTTTTCTCCTCACGCCCTGTCAAAGGTCCAATCTTGCTAACAGCAGCTTTTACCAGATCGAATGAGTAGAAGAACTTTCTTCTGCCTGAAAGGATCACCTCAGAGCCATCCGGTAGAAAGGAAGCCTTGAGTACTGGACAGTCCCCAATAAATATGCTCTGGATCTTCGGGTTTCTCTTTCCATCAATCTGGAAAAATCTCAAATGCTTGTCCAAACCAGCAGCAAGCATCAGCTGCCCATTCCTATGAAACTGCACTGAATTAATAGGGCCACTCGATGGATCCTGGATATTGGCATCTACAAGCCTTGAGAACTCTAGCATCCCAGGTAAAAGCTTAACAGTATCCTTGACAACAAGCTCATCGTTATTCTGAAGGATATCATCAACACCCCCCTCATCATCGGACTCACCATCTGACATGGCAGGAATAGAGCTTTTCCGGTCCATATCAGCCCAGCCAGTGAAGGGGTTCAATTTAGCATGCTGACCACGCAACCTAGCCTCGTACTCTTTCCCTGATATCAAATGCTCATCAGCCTCTTTTCTCAGCTTCCTCAACCTTGCAACCTTCGCAATGTCCACCTCTGTCCTCTCCTCTTCTTCATCTATCCACACAGGCTTTCTCCCCTTGATAACCACCTCATCTTCTTCCTCACCATGGGCCAAGTCTTCCTCATAAATAGGCAAGTCATCCACACCATCAGCAGCAGACCTATCGGTGAAGAATAAAGGTGCATCATTTTCAGGAGCTGCCACTGCAGCCCCTACCTCAGTGCCAAACTCCAGTGGCGCGTAAAGGGCACCAAACAGCGAGCTCTCCAGCTGCCGCATCTCCTCTTCCTCCTTGTTCTGCTGGGCCTTCGACACCTTAGTCCTCCTCTTCTTTTCCTTATTGTGATTCTTCAACTTGGTGCCCTTCCCAATCTCTCCATCCATAGCAACAGGAGAGCCAATGCCCTCATCATTTTCATCATCAGTTCCACTTTTCTCCAGGCGGCGCTTCTGGGCATTCTGGGATATCAAGCTCATCTTGCTTCCTGCCAAAATAACAAAACTCAGTCACATAACACGAAAGTATAAAACTTCTACTAGTATCAAGGGAAAGTTTGTTAGTTCTCTAAAATTATTTTCATGGTTTCGCTCAAATTTTGCACAGTTGCACTTGGTATTGGATATTTAGAACAGTGAGACATGTAAGCTAAGCAGGGTTATTAAAACGATAAAACGACGAAACGAATAGAGGGTAGATTTTAACGAAACAATGGACGTTTTATCGTTTAAACGGACGTTTTAACGTTTAAACGTCGATTTCACAAGAACGTTTTCTCGTGAAAACGACGTTTTAATAACCAGGACGCTAAGTCCGCCACACAATAAAATCCATCATACTTTCCTGCTCTGAGAAAAATAATTCAACTATGGCAAAGTACAGAAGTACTAGCAGTAAAAAATGTGATTAAGCAGAAAACTTTAAAATGGCAACCCATCATGGTGCTAAAATTTAATCAATGAGAACTGCCTCGAATTCTAATTCATGTGACATCGATGTACTCAATCATTTCCATCAGCACTTGATGTCAGCAAGGAAACTTTGGGAGGATTATACAAAATGATGTCAGCAACAAATGATTGACGTTCTAAATTATGGGCTGCTGGAGTTGAAAATATATGCAAACAAACAATAATAGTGCAAACAGTTGTATGAAACACTGATGCTTCGTGATTCACTGGCTAGAAAATGGAGCACATCTGACAATCCAAATGCACAATTGTTTGCTCAGAATGATGCAGGACTAGACATGAAACCCTATCTATGTGCAGCACATGTAGAAAGTGACACAGTGGGGTTAAATAGTAAATCAAGCAGCTCTGCATCTATTTATTCTATCGTAAGCGATGCAACCCTCCCCCAACGGAGCAGGCAAAGATCTATGCACGCAAATTACACGGAATGGTTACTAGTCATGTGTCACATTTAATCCAGCATGTACATGACACCCCCTCACAAAACAGAAAAAAATCAGCAGACACGAGGATGCACTCGAGTGATTCGTGGTAAGAGAGCTCACCAGGAGTTTTGGGGCAGAAGCAGCAAGACAAGTTCTTTGAACGGGAGGGGAGCGGAGGCCCCCGTGACTGAGCAGGTGAGCCGCAGGTTACTGGACGACGGTCACGAAGCCTGCTCCCTCCGTCACTCGTTCCTGCCAATGAAGGGAACAAACATCAAATGCAGCAGGACGCAGCGGAGGAGGCACATCTGCGACGAAGAAAACTTGCCTACAAAGATTAGGCCTGGACTGCTACCTGGAGCTGAATGGGGGGCGTGCTGGACCAGAGGCGGCAGCGCGGCTCCGTCACTCAGGAAGGCGGGGGCCTTGGTGCAGGCCCGCGGTTGGACGGAGGGAGGCGGGCAGGTCGAGGGTAGCTCGGCGATCTGAGTGACGGAGGCGTGCAGTAGGGAGGCCGCCGGCGCGAAGGGGGACGGCGGGCACGACGGCGGCGGAAAGGGGGCGGGAAGGAGAGCGAACCCTAGCAGAATTGGGCAACGGAACGAGTGAGGGGGGAGAAAGGAGGAAGGCCACCGCCGGGTTTAGACCATCCGAACGGGCCGAACGGCTGCTGATGATGAGCCCAAGCCCGAAACAGTCAACCGGCTGGATTTCAGCCCATCCGAATGGAAAAATTATTCGTGCAACCCTCCCCAATGGAGCCCGAGATCATCGGAGTTCGTAATCCATGGATCAAGAGCTGAGAGCAAATCGAAGCAAAAACCATAAAACCGTGGCGTAAATCTGGTCAAAGGCATGCAAGGCGTGGTCGGCCTGAGAAAAGATGGGAAGGCAGCCGTTTTGTTACCTATTCTCCTCAGGAAAAGTCGTCGGTGTTTCGCTCGGGGGAATCGATCCACTCGCAGAAGGTGCTTCGTCCTCCGCCCCCGCCCCGCGTCCTCCGCCCCCGCCCCTTCGTCCTCCGCCCCGGCCGGCGGCTCTCGCCGCCGCGCCGTCCGCCCACCAACCACCGCCGGCACATCCCCGTCCTCCCCTAACCTCTCCGGTGCCACGCCCTCGCCCGGGACCTGGCCCGGCCGCCGGGTGGGCGCCGGCGGCACGGAGCGCCGCCTCACCACCCGCCCACACACCACCGCCCACCGCCGGTCGATTCCTCCCCCCACCACCTTCTCTTCTAGGTCCGGTGGCCATGGAGCCCTTCACCGCTGCCGCCGCCACCCCCAGCAACCCTAGATCCTAAGGCCGCCGCCGCCCTCCACCACCCCGGCCGCCGGCGACCTCGCCGGCGGCCGCTCCCCCCACCAACCACCCCTCGGACCCCGGCCACCCCCCTCCCCTAACCCCGGCGCCAACCACCATCGCTGGCTCGAGATTGAAGAAGCACAGTCCACGCGCGGGCCCACCTACCAGCGAGCTGCGCCTCCCTTCTGCGACAGCTCGAGCTCCAGCAGCGCGCGCGATAAATAGCCTCCCCGGTTTCGCTCGGCGGCGAATCGAAGGGAATAAATATTTCGGGTGGATTCGAGGGGCAGTGGGTTAGGGGTTCAGGGCTGGTGTGGCGGTGGTGGTGATGGCTCGTGCTTGAGGAGAAGAGCCGAGTGAGTACCGAGGGAGGAGGGATCTATACCGTATCAAGCGTTTTTTTTTTTATATTTTTCAAAATTATTTTTTCAATTGAGGTGAAATTTCCTCAATTGAGCCATAGAAAGTGCGGCTATGAATTATTCCATTTAATTATAGAAAAATTAGATCTAAATCTAAAGTAAAAAAACTTTATACTAAAACATAGCATATTATATGTCAATGTATAGATCTACTCATGTAGAGTCCAACAAAATTGGATTTTTTATTTTATTATTTTTTTGTGATTTATTATGATTTTTTAAAAATTCAACCAAAATAAATAAAGAAAAAAAAGAAAATAACAAAACCACCGTTCAAAACTGCCCCAGGGGTAATTTGACCGGTTTTGAAAAGTTCAGGGGGGTAGAATATCCGGTTTTATAGTTGAGGGGATTATGTTCTCCACCCCTCGTAGTTGGGGGTGATCTAGACTTCTGCCATTTTAGAATTAGCTCTTGATGAGTAAACTAGACTGACAGTTATACTATATTATTATAAGACACTGTGTATAATATATATTTTTTATGCTAATCAATATATTTATATGATTTCAAGTAGCAACGTACTGGTATATTTGCTAAAAAAACCCCGCTTCGATGTAAAACATCATTACAGATTGTGTATCACAGTTAGTGAAAAACTAGCACTGCTGTTGTAGCTAAAGCATTTGTCGGTACCCCAGGACCGGGGTACTCCCTCTTGCTGTGTCTAGGCGAGAGCCTCGTAGTTATCCTTAACTACGCCCTAACGGTCGCACAGCCGGACCCCTGAGGTCTGGAGCCCTACTCTCAGCAAACGGCCCCGGATCCGCTCCCCGCTTGGGGAGGATCCGGTGACGCCACATGTCCCGGGGGAGGTAGCCCTCAGCCAAAACAGCTGGGGGCCCTGGACCTCCTAGTGAGTTCCGGACCCCCGCCGGGTCCCGGACCCCATATACTATCCGGACCCCTCAGCAGGGAGAAGCCGATACCCCGCCTGGGGCTAGTCCGGGGCCGCCACGTGTCAGTGGGTGCGGGCACGCGCGCGGAACCGCGTAGCTCCCCTGAAAGACTCGCCTACCTACCGTATTCAATACGGTAGGCGGAGCAAGGCCCGAGGCGACTTTTGTCAGGTTGCACTGTTGGTCGCGTGTTACCAAGGCGCACAGTGCAGTCGCTGGCGCCGCCCACGCCGTGTATGTCAGTCTACAATGCCAGTTGGACACGACAACTCGGTTTCGCCCATTATGACGCCTGCACGGTAGCCTCGACAGACTACGCCGCAAGCTACACTACCTCAACGGGCGCCTCGCCGATGGGACAGGAGAAGACCCCCCCACGGTCAAAGAGTCTACAAGACGACGAAGCGTATCCGGCAAGAAATTCTCGATCACTGTAGCACCATTAGTATCTATCTAGTATAGTATACATCCTTGCTGGGCCCACCTGTCGGGGTCCAACGTCTGTGTACGCGTCCTCCTTGCTCTATAAAAAGAGACGCCCGTTAGAGAAAGACTCAGGTCCAGAGGAAGCACGGCTGGGAAGAGGATAGACTCGTTACCAAGAACAATACACCATCCAGTGGACGTAGGGTATTACGCTACGGCGGCTCGAACCACTCTAAATCCGTGTGTTCTTGCGTTCTTGTCCCCCGGACTTGATCGGCCTAATAGCTTAGCACTTTCTCGAGTACTCCCCCTCGGGGAATAGGCGGGTGAGTTCCGCCACCCGGCCGTGGGTACCCCCTAAAGCCCACGACATTTGGCGCCGTCCGTGGGGAGGGTGCAAGCGTTGGCTAGATCTCTAGGCTTCTGAGGCTGAGCTCATCCTCTGCAACAGCGGTGAGAAGATGAAGAGAAGCATGGCGGCACCTACGCCGCATGTCACTATGCCGAGGCAGCAGCGCCCTCGGTGTGGCGGCGCACTGCAGCGGTGCCTGCTGTGCGTCGCCACTACGACACCTCAGAGCCGACGCGGTGGCGCGCAGCGGAGACGCCCGCTGTGCGTCACCTTTCAACATCTCCGCGACGGCTCAAGGTTTTCTCTCAAGCAACCGCCAGGACTCCCCTGCGGCGACATGGCGTCGGCTCAAGGCTTTCTCTCAATATGAAGCCTAGAGCCGACCACTGTGGCCCGGGGGAAGTCTACCGTCGCCCCCTCCCTCGCCAGGACCGAGACTCTCTTGGTGCTGCTACAGATAGGATCCCGCCACCAGGCGCGGGGGCCTAACGCCAGCACCAAGGTCGAGCCGGCGAACGACCGCCCTTCTCCACGCTCCGAGCTCATGAGCACCCAGCTTGTGATAAGCAATCATCGGGCTGGGCTTCCGGCGGCAGACGGCGGCGGCTGGGCCACTCCCATTCAAAGCCAAAGAATTTGTTCTCATGCAAACTAAGCATGAAACAGTTCTTGTGCAAAGGAGGGCCCGGCAAGCTCCCGAGGTGATGCTGGATGATGCTGTATAAGCACGTCCAGACCGCCTTCGCCCCCAACAACTGAGGAATTTCCAAGATGGCAGTTCCACTCCGACCGGAGATGAGCAAGATTCACAGGGCGACGGCTGAAGGTTAACATTAGATAGGATTGAATGTATTTCTCCTTTGTAATAATATGGTGCCTACGTATGGTCCAGAGCGGTAAAGGTCCGCCCTTGTAAACCCGACCTCTGGCTTCATCAGGCAACACCAGCAAGTGGTCCAGAGCGGTAGAGGTCTGCCCTCATAATCCCGATATCTGATGTACACCACTAACCAAGAAATAAAGGAGATTTGCTTCCTCAAGCCTTATCTTTACATTAACTTAACAGCACTCGCCTGACCAGCTTGCATTTTTTGCTAAATGATCCAAATTGAGTTGATGGCTAGTGGTCAGGTTGGAATGCTCCTTCTAGCTGGAAGGCATATCGGACCCCTAGGGACCTGCTCAGGGTAAGTGGTGCCCGTATCCTGGGGAAGAGAAGCTCCGCGCAGCTTAGTCTGGTAATGTACCTTAAGCCTACGTACTTCACTGCCCTGTTATGAGTCCCCTAGTATCCGAGGCTGCTGTTCCTAGGTGTCCCGGGCTCCTTTCTAATATAAGCCTTGGTTTCCTGTGCCATACCGCTAGGTCCGGATACGTATCTTGATGGATCGATAGCGACAGTCCAAGTCCACTCCGGTGGCCCACTCCGGCGGAGACCGCTCGCCACGGTCGACTCAAGTCCACTCCGGTGGCCCGCTCCGGCGGAGACCGCTCGCCACGGTCGACTCAAGTCCACTCCGGTGGCCCGCTCCGGCGGAGACCGCTCGCCACGGTCGACTCAAGTCCACTCCGGTGGCCCGCTCCGGCGGATACCGCTCGCCACGGTCGACTGGAGCCGGGTCCGGGGAAGTGGTGCTCGCTCCCTGGGCAGATCAAGGTCCGTGTAGCCGCTTAGCTTGGTTCCGTACCCTAAGCCTGCACCTTCACCGCCCTGCGGAGTGCGCTCTAGTACCTGAACCTGGCAACAAGTGTTGCGGCCTTGAAGGGGTCCGGAGCACCCGCTCACAACGTAAGCACGACAACGCAATCCGAATTGTGTCACGATAAATGGCCCCACCCACGGGTTGGTACCTCTCCCGAGGTGGGCCCGGGGGCCACTGTCGGTACCCCAGGACCGGGGTACCCCCTCTTGCTGTGTCTAGGCGAGAGTCTCGTAGTTATCCTTAACTACGCCCTAACGGTCGAATAGCCGAACCCCTGAGGTCCGGAGCCCTACTCTCCGCAAACGGCCCCGGATCCGCTCCCCGCTTGGGGAGGATCCGGTGACGCCACATGTCCTGGGGGAGGTAGCCCTCGGCCAAAACAGCTGGGGGCCCCGGACCTCCCAGGGAGTTCCGGACCCCCGCCGGGTCCCGGACCCCATATACTATCCGGACCCCTCAGCAGGGAGGAGCCGATACCCCACCTGGGGCTGGTCCGGGGCCGCCACGTGTCAGTGGGTGCGGGCACGCGCGCGGAACCGCGTGGCTCCTCCTGGAAGACTCGCCTACCTACCGTATTCAATACGGTAGGCGGAGCAAGGCCCGAGGCGATTTTTGCCAGGTTGCACTGTTGGTCGCGTGTTACCAAGGCGCACAGTGCAGTCGCTGGCGCCGCCCACGCCGCGTATGTCAGTCTACAATGCCAGTTGGACACGACGGCTCGGTTTCGCCCATTATGACGCCTGCACGGTAGCCTCGACAGACTACGCCGCAAGCTACACTACCTCAACGGGCGCCTCGCCGATGGGATAGGAGAAGACCCCCCCACGGTCAAAGAGTCTACAAGACGACGAAGCGTATCCGGCAAGAGATTCTCGATCACTGTAGCATCATTAGTTTCTATCTAGTATAGTATACATCCTTGCTGGGCCCACCTGTCAGGGTCCAACGTTTGTGTACGCGTCCTCCTTGCTCTATAAAAGGAGACGCCCGTTAGAGAAAGACTCAGGTCCAGAGGAAGCACGGCTGGAAAGAGGGTAGACTCGTTACCAAGAACAATACACCATCCAGTGGACGTAGGGTATTACGCTCCGGCGGCCCGAACCACTCTAAATCCGTGTGTTCTTGCGTTCTTGTCCCCAGACTTGATCGGCCTAATAGCTTAGCACTTTCCCGAGTACTCCCCCTCGGGGAATAGACGGGTGCGTTCCGCCACCCGGCCGTGGGTACCCCTAAAGCCCACGACAGCATTGTATTGTAGAAATCACTACACCGTCTAGTAATATGTGATGTATTTCATTTAGTCCACTGATTAGGACTAAATAGAGAATGCCACTATGTGATGTATTTCAGTTAGTATCTTCAATATCTGATCTCTAGATGCAGCGCCACTAAACATCAGTCATCTGACAGCCATGAATATCTAGGACTGACTCCTTTAACGTCAGGAGTTCAGGATTGTGGTTGGTAGCTAGCTAGCCGCATGCTTGTGCGTGTGCTATAGCATGACACGGGCAAAGACTATGTGTGTGGTGTCAATCATCAAATGATCAAATTATGTACGTTGGAGCCGTGCTGCGCATGGCATGCTGTGGACCATAGATTCTAACAAACACCGGCCATCATCGCTTGAAGGGATGTGCAGAATACCGCAGTCATTGTTCTGTCGGTCATGATCGGCGAAGCTTATCGTACACAATTTGTATTTTATTTGACAGTAGTCATTTCTCGGAGGATTTAGGGGTGGTTTGGGTAGATCTTTAGGTTTGCCAAAGCTCTCTTTGGCAACTTGAAGCCTTGAGACTTGAATAGAGGCAGCCAGTATGGGGTTCTTAGTCACAAGTTAGTTGGGCCAAATCTAGTTTCTAATCAAGTTATCAAGGTCCCTATGTGCCACAATCACAATAAATTGTAGAATAATTTGTAGGAAGATTCATTTGGACACTGTATTTCGCGTTTCAATCTTATTCACACTGTTTATGATATATTAGGCAAAAAAAGTTTCTGCCAAGCTTCAGTTATCTTTAGCATACAGACCAAACACCGTATTTATTTATGGGCTAACTATAGGCACTTTCATAAACAATTGCTATACATTTGAATATTAGCTCACAAGTGGGTTTCATATAACCAAATTAATAAAAATATCAAAGTTTATTTGAGGTGTTTTTTTTTTACTTCGTGAACAGGAGAAATGTGTTCTTTCCCCCTTAAAAACTGTTGCGTTCCATTTCTCGAGGTCCACCATACTACAAATAGGCTAAAAGAAGCACGCCGATTATATATGTGTTGTCACCTAAACTTACCATCTTAAGTTTAGCATTGGCTCAACAAAGACAATAAATTCAAATAACGGGCAACATTTTGCAATGAGGATTGGATGACTGCAACTACCTTATTAACGCGCTAACTTACACATAAGCAAATTTGGTTGTTTATTTTGTTGTTGTATATTAGAGACTAGATTGACATCACCTTATTTAAACTTGTACTCTCTCCGTATAGGAAAAAATATCTTTTTGGATAAAATTAAAGTTAAACATTGGAAATATAAATCATGAATAACTTTTAATTTATTGAGTTTGAAAAAGTAAAAGCCATATGAATAGGATAATTTTTAAAAGAACTTTCAAAAATATACATATACTACTTTTCAATAAATATTTTTATAAAAATAAGCAGCTCGGTTTCGAGAGACATATGTTACTCGAACTAGACAAGTCAAACCGTGAAGAAAACGAGGAGCCAATACGATCCCTTTTATATAAGCTTCGGTTAACCCCGTGCTAACCATGATCGCTTTCCCAAATCACGCCTCTCCCGGCGTATAGAAAACCCAAAACGCCATTAAAAAACGCAGTCCACCATTACGGTGCCGACTCGGGCACGCAACTCCGCCGATCTCCTCCCACCCCCAAACCCCCCCTACCCCGCCCCGCCTCGCCGGAACCCTAGCCCCCGGCCGCCCCCTCCCCTTCCCTCCGCCGGATCCCCCGATCGCCCGGCGCGATGGACTCCGACGTCGAGATGAACGCCGCCAGCGACGAGGAGGTGATGGACGACGAGGACTACTACGACTACGACTACTGCTACAGCGATGCGGGCGACGACGGGAGCGGCGGCGGTGACAGCGAAGGGGAGCTGGTGGCCGGGGACTACGACGAGGGCCTCGAGGCCGAGGGGACCGACGAGGTGGTCTCCAGGCGGGAGCAGGTGAGGCGATGTTCGGATGTGTTTGAATAGACTGGAAAACCGGCGTGCTCGTGTGAAATGCTCTGGTTTTTTTAGTTGTTGGGTAGGTGATTCGCCAGTGAGCTGAGGCTTTTGGTGATATTTTCTGATACTGTAGCGCTGGAGTGGTAGCTGGTTAGATCGATTCACCATTAGAGTGAAGTGTTACAGGATCGACGTCTAATTGATGTTTATGTCAGTGCTGTGTGGCTGATAGAATGATGATGCTTCTCTATATGTGCTAAAAACATATACCTGTGTGTTGAAATTGAGCTTAACAGTAGGTTGCTAGCTACTACCTTGCACCTAGATGGATGATTTGCCGCCTCAGTATCAGTGTATCACACTTGGGCTCATCTCTGCTTATGTTGATTTACTTTTGTACCCATAATATTGTTTCGTGGGATGCTCTTGAGTTTCGCTAAAGGGTTTTTGTTTGCTATGAACAGACCTTCGCGGTTTTAAGCGAAGAAGTTATCTCTGAACGTCAAGAAGAAGATATAAGCAAAGTATCTGCTGTGTTATCAATTAACCGGGAAGAGGCATGTGTTCTCCTGCATCACTATAAATGGTGAGTTTGCTATGCTAGTTCTCCACCAAATTTCATTTCTGAAGCCAGTAAACCCCTAAAAACATTTGTAATGGCGTTTATCCACATTATACAGTATTCTAGTAATATACAAGCTACTCAAACCAAATTGTACTCGATGTCATCTCTTTGAACAAGAGTATCATACAGCTGATGGTGTGGGTTGTTTCTTTTTTAATGTTGAAAATTGCATCTATGTTGAAAATGGGCATCGGATGTACTGTATGTGATTTTCTATTTTTCCATAGACTTGCATTTGTAGTTTTGTACTTGAGACTCCAAAATTGAAAACTGCTATCTTTGCAAATCTGAGCCTAGTAATTTCCCATTTGGTCCCTGGGCTTCACAAAAGACAATGCACATGGACAATGATAAATAAAATCTGATCTAGAAGCAATGCACTGACATTTTCGTATTGCCAAATTGTGTGGAAGTGGAACTAATGCCATACATTTGCGTTCTGTATTCACTATGCAGGAACATCAGCAAGTTGAGTGATGAATGGTTTGCCGATGAAGAAAAAGTCCGCCATACTGTTGGCTTACTTTTGAATGGAAATGACCTTCCTCGCTTGAGGAAGGCAAGCTTTGTTTATTTGTATTAGTTATGCCCCCCCCCACCCCCCATCAAATCAGCGTGTCTGATCTGATAGAGCCTTTGGCCCTGAAATATGTTCATCATTTCTTAATCTCTAACATCTCTTTTCGTTGCAGCTAACTTGTGGAATATGTTTTGAAGGGTATTCTTCTGATATGATGAGCTCTGCTGGTTGTGCTCATTTTTATTGCCATGAATGTTGGGAAGGTCTCTCTCTCCCTTTCTCTCCTTTGTCTCTATGGTTGCATGTTCAGTCATGTTTTGTGATCCTTCTGTTGTGAGGAGTAGACTAGAGAATTATTGTAGAGTATTATGCATACATAGAATAATGATATTCAATCGGAGCATGTCTACTTTTGCTTATTAGTTCATCATGTTACATATTATTTTTACTTCAATGTAATTCTCTCCTTCATCCTAAGAAAGGAAATTTCTGATGGCTCAAGTCAAATTTTGTAGGCTATATTAGTGCTGCAATAAGTGGTGGTCCAGGATGCTTATCGTTGCGGTGTCCTGATCCATCATGTGGTTCTATGGTTCTTCAAGGGATGGTTAATAAATTAGCCAAAGATGAGGATAAAGAAAAATTTGCACGATTTCTCTTACGTGCATATGTTGAAGGTAGCAAGAAGGTAATAAGTTTGAGCAAGCTGACTGATTCTTCAAACTTCATGGTTCCTTTTGTTTTATACCATGTTCTCTTTTTTCTTCTGTAAATTCATTTATTACATTTATCATTTCATGCAGACTAAATGGTGTCCAGCTCCTGACTGTACATGTGCAGTGGAGTTTCTTGGTGACGAGAACTATGATGTCTTATGCAATTGCAAGTTCAATTTTTGCTGGAATGTATGCTGGTTCCATTCTCCTAATGACTTAGCTTTCATTTTCATGGGTCCTAGTGATCAAGTAGTAAGGCTTTATCAATATTCATTACCATTTGCAGTGCACCGAGGAAGCTCATCGACCAGTGAATTGTGAGACTGTATCTAAGTGGATATTGAAGAACAGCGCAGAATCTGAAAATATGAACTGGTTTGTCACAAACTCAATACTGTAATACTTTATGCAATTTTCAAGTTCTGTTTTCAATTTCAATGTCACCATGTTTTAGTTCAGACAGGACAGGACTTCCTTGATTGTGTTTTGAACAATGCAATCTATTATGATCCTCCTCCACCCCCTGATTATTTGTTTTGTAACATTCCATGTTTCGGTTCAGACTTAGCATAATGCCAATTAGTTCCAGTATGTGGTTGGAGCGTGATGTCCTATTTCTTTGCCAACCTTTTAGCAATTTAACTGTGAGATGGTGAATAATCGTGCATAAGTTTAGTTGTACACTTGTACTGCACATGTTTTGGGCAAAATCATTATGAGTGATTTAAGGTGACTTAGAAGTGGGTGGGGAAGCGATGCCCAATATTTCTGTGAGGTTAGGTCATGTCTTTTCAACTCTGGAAAATGTGTTAGCAATTTTAGTACAGTTTTAGGTTAACCTTTTTTTAATTCATCTCCAGCCTACCCTGACATGCTTGGGATTAAAATGCTTTGCTGTTACAGCTGTAATTTAGGATGCCTAGTTTGCTTTGAGGTGGATTCTGAATACTTTGGGATTAATTCATTTTACATTTCTTTGTCTTGCTTTCTGAAAAATTAACGTACTAGGCACATGACAAGACTCTGATTAACAGAACCTGGCAATGCTAGTGCATAGTAATAACATTTACATGACATTCAGATACTGTCAATATCATGTTTAGCTGATAATTGTGTTCCTTATGGCAAGTTGCATGAAAAGGTTTATCATGTTATGTTCAATCATTTCAGGATACTGGCTAATTCTAAGCCTTGTCCAAAATGCAAACGGCCAATAGAGAAAAACCAGGGATGCATGCATATGACTTGCACCCCTCCTTGCAAATTCGAGTTCTGCTGGTATAGTTCCTTCCACTGCTTTAAAGATTTACAGTACACATGTCATGTTTTAGCTTCTTTCGTCTGAGGTTCTTTGTATTTTAGGTTATGTCTGGGTGCATGGTCAGATCATGGAGAGAGAACTGGTGGCTTTTATGCCTGCAATCGTTACGAATCAGCAAAGAAAGAGGGAGTTGTATGTCTTCTTATCATGCATTTTATAGAAATATTTTAAAAAAAAATTCTATTATGATTATTATATTATTTATGCGACTGCTGCTGCAGTGGGATTAAGTGTTTCAGTTTTATTGTTGGAGAATAGCAGCTCATCTTATTTGGGGTGCTGTTATGGTTTTCTGTGGTTCTGAATGCACTGTTCTGTTCTTCTCCATGGATATTTTGTTCTGAACTTAATTACTTATGTTGCAGTATGATGAGACTGAAGCAAGGAGGGAAAGAGCTAAAAACTCGCTTGAGCGATATATGCATTACTATGAGCGCTGGGCATCAAATCAGACAGTATGTTCATATACCCAAGTGTACATTGAATATATTTGTTTTCTGCTCGTGCTGTAATGCTATCAACATTATCGCTTATCTTGTTATGCTATTAGTCTATTACTCTATCACGTAAGCTATAGTTGAGGACTACTATTTGGTAATATTGTGTTGGCTGTGCTTATACAAGAATAATGTCTTAACCAAATATGTTTTCTCAACCGTATACAATCCAGGTCTAGCATTGTTTTGAGGTCCATGATTATTTTTGAGACTCGGTTTCATGACGATTGTCTCCGTCAAAATGATTTCTCACCTTTTGATGTGTATGCATAATATCTAATTATTTCATAGCTACCAAGAAGTTAAAGCACAGCCAAAAGACATATTTTTACACCTGATGTACATAGTTCTAGATACCTGGTGCATGTTAGTGTTCGGCATTCAGATGCTTTCGTATTTCTTAATGTATATTTGAAACTATCAACTGTAGTTCCTGTTCTGATGTGATGTTTGCCTTCATTGACAGTCGAGGCAGAAGGCCCAAGCGGATCTGCACAAAGTGGAAAAGGAACAAGTAAGAAAATAAATAATATTATTATGGCCTTGAGGGCTCTCGAAGTGTTCCATGTAGAATTTATCTGCTTGTATTGAGTGGTTTCTAATGTTCTTCTGCGCTCTACTATCTATATTGCAGTCTTGAGCCTGATTTCCTTCCATTATAGACTAACCATATGCTTTTTCACTATTCCTCTGTGTCTCAGCTTGCAAAGTTAACTGACATTTTTGGGATACCAGAGACCCAGCTGAAGTTCATAATTGAAGCTTGGTCGCAGGTCTGCTATCGTATCTTTTATATTACAGTTTCAATGAATTTTGTAATTTACAATATTTTCTCATCTGAAGCTTTCACTACTATATTGTTTGGCAGATTATAGAATGCAGGAGAGTGCTGAAATGGACATATGCTTATGGCTACTATCTAGATGATAAGGTCAAGAGTGAATTTTTCGAGTACCTTCAAGGTTATTATTTCCACGGAATGTCAACATTATTACTGAGGTTTATTATTACTTGCGGAAACTTTCGGAGCAGCAATGAATACTATTTTTTTTTACAGGTGAAGCTGAGTCTGGTTTGGAATGTCTGCATCAATGTGCCGAGAAAGATTTGCAAGCATTTTTGCCTTCTTTGAAACCTGATAGCAACGAAACTATGACATCATCAGCTGCGGATTTTGGTGATTTCCGCGTGAAGCTTGCTGGGCTCACGAGGTAGTACATTTGCCATACTTTAGATCATGGTGTTGCAGTACTGTTTACAATGCTTGATATCAGGGGTTCTACTAGTTTTTGGTTTTACCATTCTTATATCTTTTGCCCAGTACCTTTGTGTGTTTCCAATATCATAGAAACACTTTTTGAGCCCCTGCTCATAGAAGGGTGTCATCTTCCGATTGTTCTATTTCCTTTGCTGAACTTTGTTTACAGTTGTGATGACTCTGCTAAATTTCACTGCAGTGTTACTCGGAATTACTTTGAGAATCTTGTTCGAGCTTTGGAAGCTGGGTTGGAGGATGTCCGTGCTGCTGGCCAGGCCGGTGCTACATCCAGCACGGCCACCAGTTCCAAGAAAGGTGGAACTAAATCCAAGAAGAAGCAACACTCTAAACCATCATCTGACCACACTGATGACAGGTGGCCCTGCGAGCGCTGCACATATCGGTGGCGTCTATTTGCAGCGCGCGCGGCTGGCCGCGATTCCATCGCAGAAGCCGCCCCGCTGCTGCTCCCCCGCCTTCCACCGCCATCCCCGGCTTCGGCGCCGTCGCCACCGCCTACCACCGCCGCCGCCGCTAACCAAGCTCGCCGCCGCGCCGCCCGTCCATCGTCGCCTCCTCCTCGACCCCGCCGCCGGCCACCGCCCACCGGATGTCCGGCCCTGCCCGGCTGGCGGCGCGGGCCTCGCCCTCTGCCGGCCAACCCGCCACCTCCGCCGGGCCGCCGCCGCCCCCGGCCCCTCCTCTAGGACCGCCGGCCATGGAAGCCCCGGCAACCCGGAACCCTAAAGTTCCGCCGCCTCGACCCCCAACCCGGCCGCCGGCGACCTCGCCGGCGGCCATTTCGCCCACCTACCACCCCTCCCCCTCCACCCTCCCCCAAGCTCGCCGGCTGCCGCCCCCCTCCCCAGGCTGGAGGTAGAAGATGAACAGGGCGGGCGCCGCGCGTGTTCTGTGATGCGTCGCTAGGAAATCGCGCGCGTGATGAATAGACTTTGCGGCACATATCTCAACCTTCCTACAGTGGATGCGTGCAGTGTCTGCGAAAAAATTAGGTACTAGATGAGGGAACAGCTCAAGGGAGCCCCCTCAAGAAAATCTCAAAGCTCATGAGACAGAGGGGTGCTCTCCCTCCTGCATCGGATGTCATGAGGAAGCTTCCAGCAGTTGTGATGGTTGGGGTTCATTTGGTTTGCTAGTCTGTGTGTGCTGTTCCTTGTAAATATTAGCTGTGAAGTGCTGTGTCTATGTGGTGGGTTTTGCAGCTGACCGACCTGTGAAACTGAACTTGGAGGTAGCTCTATTTATTCCCACAAAATATTCCAGGGTCCTTGTATTTGCATCTAAGGACTTGACTATGGTTATACTTACCTAGACTGCTAAGTGTATATTACCACGCCTTGCATCATGTTAATCTGGGTGCTCTTAAAGATGGCTAAAACTGTAACCTCGATGGTATGCTCACTTCCAGTTCCCTGTTTCTGTGAAAGTTTGTTTTCATCACCTCTTGGGAGTTGTTGGTATTAATGTGAATATGTTTGTTCGTCCTGTTCCTCTACCTCCTCTCTTCTCTCTTTTTTTTTTTGCAAATATAAGTTTGAATCATCGAGAAATGAATTTTGTGTCCGATGAGCATCAACAGCAATCGATGTTCTTTTCGTGGTTGATCGTGGCTACCGGCTGAGGCACATCATCGACTCCAAAGTCCAGAGTCCAAAGTGGTCTCAAACTGGTGGGGGTCTGGCTTTCACGTAGGGATGGCAATGGGTTGAAACCCGACAGGTATCACTAACTCAAATCCGCACCCGCCAAGGTAAAATTATACCTATTAAAAAACCCATACCCGTCACGGGTATGATTTCATGTTCGTACATGTGCAGGTTTTTTTTACCCACGGGTTTCCCGTACCCGGTAGAAGAAGCAATAAAATTTAATAGAAAGCATAAACAAATAGACAATGCATTATAGGCAAATGAGTCTATGAGTAGGTAATCATCTATGAGAATGGAAGTACATGAGTCTAAGTCTCTCTTAGCATGTGATTGGACCTTATTTTGATACAAGGCCTTGTGACATTAGTATTTTAGGTTATATGTTGTCGGGTTTATTGTATCCACGTGTTTGCGGGTTTGGGTACTTGGAGAACAAACCCGCAGCCGCAAACCCGATGGGTACGAAGTTTATCCCATTAAGAAACCCGCGGGTATAGAATTTAGTCCATACCCGCACTCTAATGGAGCAAAAACCCATCGAGTTTCGGGTACCCGTTGCCATCCCTAGTTTCACGACATGTCCTTGCAGAGCTTCCGGCTGAGGCTGTTGAAGTTGGCCCTGGAGTACTGGCGCGAGCCGTTCCTCCAGTCTGTGCCGGCCTTCATCATGAGCTCGAACTCCTGGTAGCTGATGCGTCCGTCCTGGTCGGCAGGGGCGGAGCCACCACTAGGGCGAGCCCGGGCGGCCGCCCTAGGTCCCCTTGGCCGAGCAGTAGAGGATATCCTCAGACCTCAGTTCTCCACGCCGCCGGGAAGGGAGCAAATCGCGGCGGCGCCTGCCAGAAGCGAGGACGACGCTGAAATTTGAGAGGAAGACAGGCAACCGCGTACTGGGCCGAGACTTAGTGGCTCGTGGGCCGAGTATTGGGCTGCGGGACGCTTCAGGCTTCAGCCCAGCGCAGCCTAGGGTTTGCGTGGGGTTTGGTGGCCGCTTGGCCAGCAGCCCAAGCCAGCCGCGCGACGCGACCGCACCCCCGGCCCCCGCCCGCCTGCGCCTGCCGCAGCTCGTCGCCTCGTCCTCTGGCCTTTGCGCCCGCCGCCCGGCCGCCCGTCGGCCGTCGCCCCATCGCCCCGTCCGACCGTCCGGCCGTCTCGTGCACCGCTGCAGGCCGCCTCGGGCAGCCCTCGGCGGCAGCACCTCCCGCCGGCCGCGCGCGCGGCCCACCCGCAGCCCGCCTCGGCACTCGGCGGCGGCGCCTCCCGCCGGCTGCTCGCCTGGCCGCCTGCAGCCTGCCTCGACCGGTGGACGGAGGTGGAGGCAGCCGGCGGGGGCGTGGGGCGGCGGCCGGTGGACGGAGGGCGGAGGCGGCCGGCGGCCGGCGCCGTGGGCTGCAGCGGCCCTGCGCTGCTGCGCCGGAGCGGCCGGAGGCCTGGAGCGCCGGGCACCGGCGGCCAGCGAGCCTGCACGCGCGCCTTCCGTGGCTCGTTGCACTGTTTCACTGGTACTGTTCCGCCCTAGGTCACTTGTCAGGCTGGCTTGCCCACTGCTGGTCGGTGTCGACGTCGCGGATGATGTCGAGGATGACCTGGTCGTTGGGCCCCAGCTCCTCCCTGAGCTCCTCCAGCTCGATGAAGCCGCTGCCGTCCTTGTCGAAGTAGCTGAAGGCCGACGCCAGGTACTGGTCGTTGGTCATCTTCTTGAGGTGCAGCGACACCGCCACGAACTCGTCGCAGTCGAGCGTCCCGTTGCCGTCCGTGTCCGCCGCCTCCATGAGCATCCAGATCTCCGACTCGGGCACCGGCTGGCCGTTGATGTGGAGGCCGTCCATGAGCTCCTCCAGCGACAGATTGCCGTTCTGGTCCTTGTCCATGAGCCGGAACATCTGCACGTACTTGTCCAGCTCCTCCACCGGCAGGTTGCGCGCCACCACGGCCAGCGCCTTCTTCTTGAACTTGTTCATGGCGGAGAACTGCTGCAGCCGCTCCCGCACGGCGTCGCCCAGCGACACGTTGGGCGCCGCGTCCGCGTCCCTGAGCCACGGGTGCTCCAGGACCTGCCTCGCCGTGAGCCGGGTGGAGGGGTCCGGGTCGAGCATCCTCCAGACCAGGTCCTTGGCGTTGCCGGACACCCGCGGCCACGGCTCCCGGTTGAAGTCGATGCCGCCGCGGAGGATCGCCTGCGCGATCTTCTCGTCGTTGTCTGCATTGTTTGTTTGTTTGCTGCTCATCAGCGTCATGCATGATCATGATCAGCGCAGAGGAAAAGGAAAGGTCGTCACCGGTGGGTGATCATCGCCGCCTACCTCCCCAGAAGGGCGGGACGCCGCAGAGGAGGATGTAGAGCATGACGCCGGCACTCCAGATGTCCACCTCCGGCCCGGGGAAAGGTTATTCATCGCGCGCGTGAGTGGTGCTGGAGCATCGCAGAAGGTTCCAGTGGAGCGGATATACCTTGGATTGCGTGCTATACATACGTTCAGACTAAAAAAATCTCTATTTCGCAAACCGATTGTCCAAATTTAATTTTGACTACATTGTAGTGATCCTTACGTTGAGATCTTCGAAACTAGATCACACTTGCTTACATTTGAAAAAAATAAACAACTTTCTTTTTTGTTCTAAAACGTTTTTCTTTGTTCTTAGAACAGTTAATTTTGTTTTTGCCGTACCTTGTTTTAGCTTTACACCTATCCCTCTTATGATGAATATCTCTCGGAATATTTATTGGGAACATTTTTTTGGAACTTCCGTGGAAACGAAAACACTTTGAATATCTCAGAACAATTTGAATTGTTTCCAAACAAATCTAAATATCTCGGAACAAATAGAACTATTCCAAACAAATTCGAAATGTTCCAAACATTCCGAACATTCTAAAATGTTCCAGAACAACCGAACAAAACAGATAGTTTTGCCTGAATATCTTGGAACAAATTGAACTGTTTCCAAACAATCTAAATGTCTTGGAACAATTAGAATTGTTCCAAACAAATTCGAAATGTTTCAAACATTCCGAACATTCTAAAATGGCTCGTGCTTGAGGAGAAGAGCCGAGTGAGTACCCAGGGAGGAGGGATCTATACCGTATCAATGGGCAGGTGGATGGGCCATCTTGTTGGGCCTATCAGTGTGCGTACGCCATCTCGTGGCTCAAAACGATGTCCCTCCTCTCTCTTCTCGCAGCTTTTTTTATCTAGAAGAAATTCCCCTCAATCAAAAAAAAAATCCAAGAAGGAAACCGATGGGCGACAGCAATGAAGATAGAGATAAATCCATGTGTTTAACTGTAGCTGGTGGGGCTAGAAGAATTTGGATAGAGACAGATAAATGCTGAAGCACATGTGTTTGTGATTTGGACACAGACAAATAGATAACTTAGACAAAACAGTCAGAACCCAAACCAAGAACAAGGGGAAGATGCAAGACGAGTGCGCAAGTGAGATCGATCAGGTAGGCAGGCAGAGGCCATTGGTTGGCGACAGGCAGCACCACTCAACTAAGCAACTCGGTGGCATGCATAGAGATTACTTGCTTGTACTTCTTTGTGGTACATGGGAACTTGCTTCTTTGCCGAGTGTTTTTTTGGCACTTGGCATACAAGATATTTGCCGAGTGCTAGAGAAATACACTCGGCGAAGAGAAATTCAAAGCACATTTTGAAGCAGTAAATTAATTCAAATTAAAAAGCGTTCAACTGCAAAGTTGTATAACTTCTCAAGATGTACAACTTTTATTTTGGTCATTTCTTCATTCGATAAAGCGATAGTAACGTTGTTCACAAAATCTATATCTCTCATATAGTTTTCTGAAACTAGAAGAGAGATATATATAAGATTTGTGAACATTGTTACTACCAATATTTGGTCAGTTCTCTCTCCAAATGCATTCCTTCTAGGATTTGTCTATCGATTTTTAACAAGCGTGATGTCTTGTGCTTGCAGTTAGGATTTGCTATATGGGAGCCACCTCATGGACCTTACAAGATGATGAAATATTCGTGGAAAAACCACACCGAAGTTGGTGCGTTGAGGCATTGCTCATTTGCAGTCATGGCATTGCATGGCTGCATACTTTCAGAGATTCAGGTCTGTGCATCATTGCCAGCAACAGATGATCCATTGAATATACGGATTTCATTGCTAAGTTTCTCTTCCATATTTCAGGCACCACCAAAGAGTAGAAAGATATTCTATGCAGAGCTTCATATAGTGGGCGAAGAAGGTGCTAAAGTGCTGCGAGTACTTGGACATAGAGTCAAGACGATGACGAAACTGAGCTCTCCAAACATTCTTTCAGAAGTGCACTTGGCAGCTGAAGTGCTGCAAAAGAAGATCGACGAGAAGTCTTACCTTCTCCTCAACACAGAAAGTCTTACCTTCTCATATAGTTTCAGGAAACTAGAAAAGAGATATATAAGATTTATGAATATTGTTACTACCACTATTTCGGATGAACAAATGACCAAAATAAAAATTATAGATCTTCAAAAGTTATACAACTTTGTAGTTGCACACTTTTAATTTGAATTAATTTTAGCCAACAAAAAGTACGTTTGAATATCTCAAATTTGAAATTTGAATTTAACCTCGGATAGAGAAACTACCAAATAAAAGTTGTAGATCTCAAAAAGTTATGAAACTATGTAGTTGACAAGTTTTTATTTGAGATCATCTTGTCAATAAAAAACTAAGTTGTAGCTTTTTTGCCAAGTGCAAAAATAAAACACACAACAAAAATGACCTATTTTTAGGTGGCAGAATAAGCGGCCTGTCCGCTCCCAATGGGAGAATCGTCTGCCGGTCAAGATGTTCGGACATCCAAAACGTTTGCATGTAAGTTCGGACGTCCAAAAAGAGTTGCCCGTTTGAATGTTAGCCAGCTGACTGTTCGCTCCCACAGGCCCGACCGTCCGCCGGTCAAAATGTTCGGACATCCAAAACGTTTGCATTTAAGTCCCAACGGCAAACGATCCGGCCTGTGGGGGGCGGACAGTCCGGCCTGTTGAAATTTGATTTTTTTTTAAGTACCTCGAGTGGAGAAATGGTCAAAATGAAAGTTGTAGATCTCGAAAAATTATAAAACTTTGTACTTGACAACTTTTTGATCAGAAATTATCTTGTCAACGAAAATTACATTTCAATTTCTCAAATTTGAAATTCAAATTTTATAAACAACCTCGGATGGAGAAAGTACCAAAATAAAAATTATAGATCTCAAAAAGTTATGAAACTTTGTAGTTGATAAATTTTTAATTTGAATTATTTAGAGTCTCAAACAAACAATTTACACTCGGTTTAGTATAACATGTGAAGAAAGAAAACGAAATATAGACACAAGTGAGATTGTGGTCGTAGAGGAAATTACGCGCGAGGGGGAAACGGGTTCGAAATCCGCCGGCCACATAGCCTGCGAATATTGCGCGAAAAATGCCACGACTTGCGACTTCGACGGAGGCTCAAATTAAAGCTATACTTCCGAAAATATTGAGATCATTACCAAATGGAAAGAACTATACGCAGCTAAAAAAATCGAAAAAACACTCCACACAATGAACCACTTGCCGTGAGAATTTGTATTGCCAATTATGGTGTAAGGCATTTCCGTGCGCTGATGATCGTCTACACACGAAAGCAGCTAGCCAAGCTGAAAAGATAGAGGCCCACAACTAGCTGTGCTAGCATCGCCTACAACAAATGAAAACATTATGCAATATCCGGGGCTACTTGACAGAGGAAACGAGTCCACCAACCAACATTTCTGAATTTTGATGCTACACTGCTACTTCAAAAATATTTAGAACTGAAAATGCATTCAGCAATCAGCATGCTGCTGGTTCACCACATTACACTGGAATCACAATTTATACCGTAAAATCTAGAGAGAGAGGGCGAGGGCGAGGGGGAGAGAGAGGGGGGGAGGGGGGGGGGGGGGGGAGGGAGAGAGAGAGAGAGAGAGAGAGAGAGAGAGAGAGAGACCTGAAGGTGAACCTTCGTCCAATTCTCCACTCTCTTCTTTCTCACGACCGAAGCAGGTGACACACCAATCTCATTTTCGCCTATCCTTGGCCCTCTTAAGTGTTTGCTTCCCCTTGTTCTTCCACTTTTGGTTGCCTCCTGGTGTACGATTCTCCTGGATTTCCCGTACCTTGCGCTTCCTGCATTTCAGTGGAGATCGACATCACATTCAATTTAGGCAATTTAAGAAAAAGGAAACCTCAAGCTACAAAATAAAACATCTCGCACATGATCTGTTTTATTCTATTATCAGACATTAATGATGGGGGAAAGGCTAAGGTAACAGCACTACATGCCCAGGAGTAAAAACAAAAAAGGAAATGCATTCTTGAAACTAGGACATCATTCTGCTGGAGCCTTGCTTCAATATCTGAAATCCAAATCATAATGACCAGGCTCTATGGTCTATAAGTAAAATGAATTTCTCTTGTTAGATAACTTACAGATAATGCTAGATAACTACAGTTTCATGAGGAATCGGCAAGGTCATATGTAATCGATACAGAAAAAGTTACACTAAAAGACAAGTCAGTGCCGATGATGAACATGCATGCATGATGAGCATGGTTTCATACCTGTAGTTCTTAAGAGATTGATCCGATAACAGCTCATCAACCAATGTTGTTTTTCGCTCCCTCTTCGTCAGCCTACCTGAGTAGAACTCAGATGGAGGCTCAACAACTGTACCAACCTAAAACCAACATCGAGATATTCAGTACATCAGTTACAGAGGAGGATACATGAACTTTTCAACAGAATATGATGATAAAAAATGTTGAATAAGTCTGCCTTATTGTGACTAGGTTACTTACTTGGAAGTACCTGGGAAGGGCCTTGGACTTCCCTGCCCTCTTGAAGTGCCTTTTTGGGTCCATTACATGCCTCAGCTGCAAAACCAAGCAAGCATATAATCACATATGCATCCCAAAAGTCAAAGCAGAATCATACAGTACCAACCAAGTTGAAACAGCACCATTCAACACGGTGCATTACTAATTGTATTGTATCTTGATTTCCAAGTAAAGTAATTTTGTTTCTTCTTGCAAGAAAATAAAACAGCTTCAACCAGATGGTCACACTGTCCAATTTGTTGCAGTTAAGTCTTCAATTTCGCACACGATCCAATGGCAGCTGCACAAATATGTTCCGATTGCTTTTATCATTGCCAATATTAATTCACAAATTTTTGACAGCTAATTATCTATTTTACAGGCACATATCATGGTATCCTACTGCTAATAAGATTACTGAGCCAGTGTAACACCACACCTGCAAAATCTCGAGATCTTTCTTCAACTCGGGAGTGATGCTCGGCGCCGGCATGTCGAACCTGAGAAACGCAGCGACAAAGCATAAGCACTCAGCCGTTAACCCTACCATGCGGCAGCAATCAATCATGCGAACTCGAATAAATCCCAAGGACAACAGAACTCACCAGCCTTTGCCGGTGGTGTCCTTGATATTCTTCCTGGCGAGCTTGTTAACCTTCCTGGGGTCCGTCGGTGGCACGAACAGCCCATCCACAAGCTCGCTCGCAGGCTTCCAGATCGACCCCTGCACGGTGCTCGTTTTCGGCGCCGGGTCGCTCTTGCTGCCACCGCTCGTCATCGCTAGGGAAGGCAGCTTGGGCGCCCATGACAGGCCGATCGGCGCCGCCGTCTCGAACATCACTGGCCTAAGTGACACGATGGTGCAAAAATTTAATCAATGAGATCTGCCTCGAATTCTAATTCATGCGACATGTGACATCGATGTACTCAGTCATTTCCATCAGCACTTCATGTCAGCAAGGAAACTTTGGGAGGATTATACAAAATGATGTCAGCAACGAATGATTGACGTTCTAAATTATGGGCTGCTGGAGTTGAAAACATATGCAAACAAAACAATAATATTGCAAACAGTTGTATGAATCACTGATGCTTCGTGATTCACTGGATAGAAAATGGAGCACATCTGACAATCCAAATGCACAATTGTTTGCTCAGCATGATGCAGGACTACGACGAAGAAAACTCGCCTACAAAGATGAGGCCTGGACTGCTACCTGGAGCTGAATGGGGGGCGTGCTGTAGTCCACCGGCCGGAGCTGACGCGTTGCACGGCCGCCGGGACCCTGGATCCCTACCAGCGTCGTGGGTAGGACCCCGGAACAAGGGCGGCCGGCTCGACCCCGGTGGTGCCGAATCGTCCGCTTCCGGCGAGGAATAGCCCGGCCCTGGCTCGATCTGGCCGCTGAGGTCAAGGAGAGGACGTGGGGACGCCGCCGGCGCGAAGGGGACGGCGGGCACGACGGCGGCGGAGGGGGCGAGAAGGAGAGCGAACCCTAGCAGACTTGGGCAACGGATATGCGCCGGGTTTAGACCATCCGAACGGCTGTCCGTTCAAGTGCAAGTTAAACCCGCCACTATTCAAGTGCAAATTTCTCTTTTTGTTTCTTCTTGCACGAATTTTTATTCAACCTCAAACTTTGCATGATGTCAGATACTTGTGTTCTCTATCTATTTATATTTTTGTTGGAATGTTAGATGCAGAATTTTAAGTGTAACTAAAGTTAATAACATGATAATACTGTAAAAGCTAGTAACACCGAAGATGTTCTCCGAACGAAAGGCTGGTGCTGATGAGCCCAGTCCGAAACAGCCAACCGGCTACCTTTCAGCCCATCCGAATGGAGGAATCTATTCTACTGTAAGCGACGCAACCCTCTGAGATTATCGGAGTTTGTAATCCATGGATCGAGAGCCTAGAGCAGCGAAACGTAATCAAAGTCGAAACCCTAAAGTCAAGCGCACACAAGGCGTGGTCGGCTTGAGGGAAGATGGGAAGGTAGCCGTTGTGTTACCTATTCTCCTTAGCGAAATCTGTCGGCGTTCTGATCAGCGCCGAATCGAAGGGGATAAATATTTCGGGTGGATTCAAGGAGCGGGGGATTAGAGGTTTAGGGTTGGTGCGACTGCAGCGACTCGTGGTTGGGGGAGGAGAGCCAGGTGAGTGCTGAGGGAGAAGGGAGTACCGTATCGGTAGGCGGCTGGGATGGGCCATCTCGTTAGGCCTATTAGTGGGTGAACAATCTCGTTGGGTCTATCAGTGGCCCAAAATAATGTTCCTCCTCCTCTCTCTCCTCCAGCTCTTATCTATAACAAATTCCCCCTCAATCAAAAAAAAAAAACTAAGAAGGAAACCGATGGACGATGGTGATGATGACAAAGATAAATCCATATGTTTAACTGTAGCTAGTGGGCCTCGAAGAATTTGGACATTGACAGATAAATGCTAAAGCACATGTGTGTGTGTGATTTGGATATAGACTGATAGATAACTTGGGAACATTTTGTCAACAAAAAACTAAATTTGAATTTCTCAAATTTGAAATTCAAATTTTGTAGACTACCTCGGATGGGGAAACATCCAAAATCAAAGTTGTAGATCTCGAAAAGTTATGGAACTCTGTAGTTGAAAAAGTTTCTATTTGAATTAATTTACTGCTTCAAAATATGCTTTGAATTTATCATTTGCCGAGTGGAAAAATAAAACACTCGGCAAAGAGATTCTTTGCCGAGTGAAAAAATGAAATACTCCGTAAAAATGACCGTCGGCCGGTCAAAACATTCGGACATCCAAATTTTATGTTGTTATTGTGTTGCACATTGATGTTATCATGTTTGTTGTTCCATCTTCAACTCAGGCAACACCAAGGCTCGATGAGAACAAGGTGAAACAATGTGTTGATCCAAGATTAAATGGAGAGTACCCACCAAAGGGTGTTGCCAAGGTAAGCCTTCAACTCTCCTTCTGTCTATGCTCGTGATATGTAAATTAATATATCCAAAATAAATATTTCTCAAACTGGCTGGTGAGATTTTGAAGTAACCCATAACTCTGAATTGCTAGGACCAACTTAGTGAAATACAATGCCCTCAGCAGTTGTTTTCTTTGCTGTCGATGCAGCTTGCAGCAGTGGCAGCCCTCTGCGTTCAATATGAATCTGAGTTCAGACCAAGCATGAGCATTGTAGTCAAGGCATTGTCTCCCCTTCTTGTAAATGCACCCTATCAGACGGCGGCGGCTGCTCCTGATATACACCTTCAGAAGCCTGACAAAATGTTCAACTCAACCCATGTAGAGAAATAACATTTGTTTCTCGTTATACCACTTTTATCAATTATTTGTCTTTTATACATCTGAATTATGTGTGTGTTTACTACAGAGGAAGGGAAGAAAGGAGTAATGCAAAAAAAAATTAACACGTGTACTTCATATGCTTGAGATCGGCTGCAATTAATCTTTGCATCTTTATGTTTTATCCTTTTTCTCGTTGTTGTGTTCATAATATTTGTGTTCTTCAGGCACTTGTGACTAGCTTGTGAGTTGTCACCCAGTTATGTCATGTCTTACACTTAACCTTTGAAAGTTCTTGTCTGTCAACAAACAATGCCTTGGCTCTGGGTTTGCACTGTATCCATACAACATGGTTACATAAAGCTCTGCCTGTAATACAACCTTGGAAGCTGTATTGCTATTTTAAAACGAATACACTATGACATAACTTGAAGAAAACACAATCTTCTGTTTAATCAGAAACACAAGGTACCAAAGAACCTTCTTTAATTTTTTGGGGCAAATTCCTTGTATGCCATCTAATCTTCGCCCCGTCAGTAATATACTGCTCGGTGACGCGTAAAAGCAAAAAAAAAAAAAAGAAAGAAAAAGAAAAAGAACAGTGTGCAATAAAATTATTACTTTGCGTAGTAATCTCCTCAGGTTGAAGGATCGATTAGCTCCCTTAATGTTCGTGTGTCCTCTGATAGACAGACGAGGCCCATGAAGCTGCAGTCGGCGTCGGCGACCACAAAGAAGCGCTCCCCTGACTTGTTCTTCACAGGGAAGCTGCCCCTCCAGCATTTCCCCGTGAATATGTTCCCGATGATGCTGTTCAGGGAAGGGATGTCGTCAGGATGGACGATCAATCTCGTGATGTCCTGACCAACAGCTTCTGCTGAAGAGTAGCCGTACAGATGCTCGGCGTTCCGGTTCCTGGGTGACATGGAATGGAAGCAGAGAGAGAAGCGATCGAGCTCTGATCAAGTTCGGGTATGATTCTTGGAGCAACAATGCAAGTGATCGAAGGTTACCAGTAGAGGATCTTCCCCTGGAGGTCAAGGACGTGCACGGCCTGGCCCATTGACTGCATGAGCATGACCATCGCGTGGTGGCGGCGGGACAGCCCGGCGGCGCGGCGCGCGGGGGCGCGGAGCGGCGAGGAGTCGGCGGCGGCCTGCTGGCCCTGCGCGCCGCCGCCGTCGCCGCGGTGCGCCGCCCGCAGCTGGTGGAGCTTGGACACCTCCCGCCTGAGCTCCGCCTGGCCCTCCTCCAGCGCCCGTATCTTGCTCATGAGCTCCTCCTCGTCCATCGCCGGCGAACGAGACGAGCTCGGCCTGTCGGCCACTCGTCACTGCAAGATCAAATGGCAGCAGATCATATAGGGGCATCGATCAGCGTCCGGCAAGAAGCCCAACGAAGGAAGAAGAAGGAAACAGAACCGCCATGGAATGTACGGAGATAATGAGAAAATTAAAGATTATATTATGCCCATGCTTTATTAACAACACTAGCTGGCTGCTTCCTTATTGGCTATCGAGCCGAGAATCCAATTGGACGCGCGAGGTTCCCGACCGCCCAGCTCGTTTACGTGGGTGGGGCTGCTGACCGTTTTTATTTCTCATCGCCGCATGTTAATCGGTTTTTGTTAACTAATTTCACGGCGAGTGATTCAACAGCGACGTAAGCTCATACTTGTTGTGGATATATAAGGCCAATCTCAGTAGAAGTGTTATAAGAGTGTCGTGGATATTAAATTTGATAACATGTACCAATAGTATGAGAAGAGAGAAAAGAAGAGTGTCATAAAATGTGAGAGGAGTATCATCACCATGACACTCCACTGACACTTCTTAAGATTTCAGTTTAGGTAACCGTGTCGATGACCCTTCCACTGAGACTGACCTAATATTCGAACTGACTAGTATTCTCTTCTCTTTTTCTTTTTTTAATCTTTTTTGTCTACCTTTTTTATATTTTATTTTCAAGATATTCTTTTGACAAATATTTCGTACAAAATATGCCAAAAAATTATCTCGATAAGTTGTATCACGATGTTATGCATCAAAGTTGTGCGAGAAGTTTGATAGAAGTTATGTTCAAAGTTATCATTTAGTAAGAAGGCTGAAAAAAATTATGCGTAAAATTTATACATGTCGTGTTAAAAAATTATTCTACAAAAAGTTGGTTGGAAAAAGTTATGCGTAAAAGTTGCAAGTATCGTAAAAATTGTGCTGAAAAATTATCATTTAAAGTTATGCTGAAAAAAAATCATCTAATAGTTATCTAGAAAATTTGTGTTAAAAAACTATTCTACAAAAAAATGGTTGAAAAAAGTTATGCGTAAAAGTTAAGTATCATACAAATTGTGCTGAAAAATTATCATTTAAAATTATACTAAAAATATATCATCTAAACAGTTATCTAGAAAAATTATAATAACTTTTAAAAGTAGAAAATCATGGAGAACAAAAATTTTCCCAAAAAGAAAAATTAGCTGTCTGATCTAGCGCTGGCAGCCCCTCCTGGCGCGCGATACCGCTGCTCGTGGATGTTGGATAACGCTGGCACCCCCTCCTGGCGCGCGCTACCGCTGCTCGTGGATGTTGGATTGCGGAAGCCAAAAAAGGAAAAGAGAATGACGCGGAATCCGAAAATAGAAACTTTTGGGGACTGTCGGAGATTGTTTGCTGGTTGGCCTCCTGGCGCGCGCGCTACCTAGAAAATCCCCTAACGAGCCGACGAGTTCAAACTGTTCTTTTTTTTTATTTATTTAGCTCCTCTGTTAAGGTAGGTCAGTTTCATTGTATTTGCTTGCTTGCATCCAGGGCGGAAACAGCGGCGGAGGCGAAACTGGTTCCGGCCCCTCCTGGCAGCATAAATAAACCAAAAATTTTATCATAAATGAACCAACTTGTACCCTTAACTACTCTTTTATTGTATTATTACACGTCGCTCGAGTCATTAGCTTGTCCTAAACGAACGGACTCTCTAGGTCCATTCAGGCAATCCTCTTCAACTCTTGTATGTAGATCTACATGGGCGCTAGGAGGATCAAGCCTCCTACCTCTCCAAAATCAATGGATACCCTTTTAAGCTTCTCTCCAAAATCAATGGATACCCTTTTAAGCTCTCTCTTTTTATTTTTGGAACCAAAGAATGAAGAAGAAAGGGAAAGGAAGAAGAGAAAGAAGATGAGCCTCCTCTTGACTTGGCTGCTGGATTCGCCCCTGGTATTGATCACAATTACTAAATTTAAAGAATGAACAAATAACGGGCAGATCACTTCTGTAATGTACTAATTTGTCCAAAATTGGCTACAACATAGATTTATTCTGGAATAATGGAGAGAGTACTACGTACGTACTCTGGCTACACGCACAAGGGCACAACATGCCTTAAGCGGTAGGAACAAAAGCTTGGGCACTTTTTATTTGGGTGCGGCGATATGATTTTTTTTTAAATAAAAGAGAGATCGAGTGCAATGAATATAATTTGTCCATTTGGTGCGTGCACATGCAGACTCCGTCCTGCACATGACCCTTGCTATTCGATGCATGATGCATAAGGACACAAAGCACACAACAATACGCGCCATATTGTTATGTCTCCCCATACACATCATTCACAACACATACAAAATACGGAGCACCTAGCTACTAGCTCATGCAACTTCCAAGCCAAATTAAATGAGCTAGCTAGGTGCATTTCCAGCTCCCGTATCATCTTCAGGAGCTCCTCCGCGTCCATCGCCGCTCGCCGGCGAACGACCAGTCAGGCTGCCCGCACTTGCTCTACTACACTTTCAGATCAAATACTGGCAACAAAGCAAATACAGGCATCATAGTGTGTGTTTGTGCATGATCGCCGAGATCTGGAGAAAAAATTCGAAAGATTCTTTGCGAGAATCATCCGAATTAAATAATTTTTCTCGAAATTTTTTCTCGAAATTATTCTGTACCCAGCATAGCCCCATGCCCACTCCCAGAACCTGTTTGACTTCGTGTAGAGGTCATGCATCCGAGAGCAAGAGGTCCGAACCATCTCATGGAAAGAACAACGACTGCATATGACAACCAAGCCAATGGTTGCAGATGAGGCAAATGGCAGAGCACCTTACACGGCAACTTTTACAGATGACTTTTGCTGGCAATTCGCCGCCTTTATGTGTTACAGAATTGTCATCAATATACAGTGCCACTCCACTCTCCAAACCACACCGGATGGAAGGCAACCACACTGGGTTAGGCTCCTACGCTCTCAAATACCATGCATCGGCTAGTACCACACTAAAGTATGCCTACTCTAGCCTAATCTGCGGTAGAATCTCCGGGCAGCCGCTCGTGCAGCCTGTAGATGAGCCGCGATTTCGTCATCTGAGGTTCCCTCTCCAGGGCACAGATCACATCCTTCACAGAGATCGTCCGTTGCGGTCCCGCAAATGGAGTCCTGCCAGGTCTTTTCATGCCTCCTGAAACCAAAGTTATCATGCATACCATGAGTTGAAACAATTTTGCAATGACGTGTTTTGGATCTATACAAATAAAAAAGGTTGTCCCAATGATATTGCTGCTTTACCAGTTCCGAACGCTGCAGAATGGCTCCTCTTTGAACCTTCCTGGTTTTCGCCGAAGCCTTTTCCAAATTTGGATAATGGCCTGGTACCTGGTCCTTCACCTGGCTGCGAGGCAGCAGCCACATCAAGGCCTTCTCGCTTCTGCCTGGCTTGTTCAGCCATCAGCTGCCACTTCGAGAGCACATCACTTCCTCCAACTGCTTGACGAGCAGCAACGTTTGCTGCATTCGTTCTCATCTTGTCATCTTCTTCCTTGTTGGGCTGTGTGAGGTTAAGGATTCAGGAAATGGAGAAAAGTCACAGCTGAGATATCACAGTGGAAAAGTTACCTTCACATTCTTTGGGCGACTTTCCTCTTTTTCCTTTTCCAACTCTGCAGCACCACTGCCATCAGCCTACAAGAATGGATTTAGTTAATCAAATAGACCATCTTATACTTGAGTTCACCATGCTCAAATAATGAAGAAAACTCCCAGGAACTTAACAAATACATAGCGGAGACTGGATAGTTGCGTGCCATAAGAGACCAAGCTTCGGTGCAGATTTATATTCAAACAAGCTTGTTAAGTATAGGCAAGACATAGGTACCAAAACTGAAACCAATTCAGAAAGTGTAGAATCACTAAACCTTGGTATAGGAAAACCTGAAATACAAATGAAATTGATGAATGATGAATGCGTGTATGCATGGGTCCGTGTAAACAGTATACAATTCCAAGTTTCCAGCAGTGTATAGTTTTACACGTTTAAGACTAGTATAAACTAGTCAACTACTATGAGATTTAAGTTTCAAGCAAATTTTTACACCAGCTCGAAATGAATGGGATTTACCAGCTCGAAATGAATGGGGTTTATGAAATACCTCAGTTTGCTTCTTGTTCCTGTCAGCTTCTTCTGCTTGTTTTTTATCCCACTCTTCCTTAGCTTTCTGGTTCATTTGCAAAATTTGACGGCCAACATCTGAAGTAATAACTAGTCGATGCCCGGTCTTTTCAGTGTCGATTCTCTAATAGAAATAGGAATTGTTAGTATTACAAATAGGGAACTATGTCATTATCAGGTGCTTAGGAACAAAAGACAAAACAAACCTGTTTTGAGACTCGTATAAGAGTACTTATGAATCTTCGCAATCGTTCCTCCACACACTACGAAAGAGTTGAAGTTATATAGATACTGCAAGATTGTTCCTGAAAATTGTAAGGATAACTCACCATTGATAAACAATGCTCAACGTCAACATTAACATTCTTCAGATTGCATTTCCGAACTGTCAAAAACAGGTGACTGTCAATCTTGCCATTAAAGTTTATATAGGATGGCTTCACATTTGTTATAAGTTCAAAGAAATTAACCTATTTCTACTAGTTTCTTCAGGAGTGGGCCCTTCCGTAGGAAAATATTTTCTTCTTCTTCCTGTGCAATTCTTCTTGCTTCTTGTGAGGCAAGGCTCTCTTCCTTTGGGGCAGAGAGTAGCTGTTCCTCCTCCTCCTGTTGAGAAAGAAGGCATCAGCAAAATGCAGAAAACATATTAAATGGGTGCACAAATTTGACACCAACAGCATGATGCACTGGGTTGAAAGCTCATAGAATGCAGGAGATGCTGTGTGAGTTGTGAAATTTTAAAGATACACAAGAAAAAAGTTATCTCATATGCAAGAAGTTTAGAAGATTATTTTGGAACATTCTTGTGGTCCAACTGACATAGGATAAGCAATCCCAAGTTGAGCAGCAAATGTACACTTAGGCCTATGTACACTGATGTCATAATACAAAAAAGGGCGTACCCAGTGCTGTAGGCTTCCCGCACTGTGCGGGGTCTGGGGAAGGGTTGTTTTTAAGCCCCAAGCCTTACCCACACAAATGTGCAGAGGCTGGGGCTCGATGATGTCATAATACACTCATGGAAAATTTAATGCATAATTCATCCCTATGTGATGAAGACTAAAGATGATGTAGTTAATTTAGCAAGTACATCTAACATCACATCTGCTACATCATGGTTACGTAGCAGATGTGAAGAGTGCAACCACAATTTTTTTTACAAATAGAGGTCAATGTCCATCAGGAAGAATGTTATTTCTGCATGGAAGATAGCCTAGCCTAATATTAACATTAACCAGAGATGGGCATACCCTAATATTAACACCACTAACAGCAGTGACATCATTAAGTTGATCAATGCTTTGTTCCTGGAAGGCACCAGATGTCTTCTGCTTTTTGCTGATGACAAAAGAGAACTTTGCTTAGGCCTATCCACAAAATGTAAACAGTGCATAGTAGGATATTACATTTAGACTTTCAGTTAACATTTTTTTGTTTAAAAAAACCTTGAAGGTTGTGTAGAGCCTGCTGCTTCTGATGATTTCTTCTGCCCACCTGATTTCTTATTACTCTTCGCACCTCCACTAGCATTTGGTGTAGATGAGTTTGGGGGTCCCTGACAAGACAGAAGGATGAGTCATATGCAAATTAAATGAAAAAAAGGCATCAAACAATTGCATAGTTGTCATGAAGTATGAAAGACATGCAAAAATCTGTAGTCCTCCATAAAAAAGGGAACAAATGTGATCACACAGAGGGGAAATAGTCCTACTATTATTTCATGTCTAAATAAATTATTAAAGATTTATATCATTAAAAAATGCATTTGGACTTCACCCCATATGGATGAAGGCTGTAACGAGCAAATGGAACTCATAGCTGGTAGTTTGACTGACAACAGAACTAACAATTGGAATATTATATACATGATGACTATATATCAAGTGAGTCTGCATGGGTTCATTTGTTATTACAAAGCCTCTCATTTGTAACTACTGCAAAAGTAAATGCCCTCAGAAGTCAGAACCGCAGTTTTAATATGCTACACAATCCTGAAATTTGACCTGAAAAATATGACCTTATTAGATCTATTTGCAAGGCGACATGCATGTTTTGCTGTCTAAACCCTTACTCCCTGCCAGTTCAATCAAACACCAAGAAGTTAGCTTCATAACCATGTGCCACATTTACAGTCCTGAAACTATCCTGCATGCAACAACGGGAACCTGTGCACTAGATGCACAAAATTATATGGTGCTTAAATGTTGGCAAATGAAATAATGGTGGCCTGGGGTTGGCATTTGTCTGAAATTCAGAATAAGAACAAAACTTAAACTCGAGGACACTACAATGGGTCCAATATTCCTAACCTTGATTATAGCAAATATGCTAATAAATCAAAGTGCTCGGTATCCTAGGTGAGTCAATGCACAAACTTCTATTCGAAAAATAATGAGTGATCTAGCAAACATACAATTTAAATTACTATTTCTGTTTATTTTTTCGTTAAATTGGGAAATTCTAATTTCTAATGAGAGAAAGCTATGGAGTATATAATACAAATTGCATAAATGAAATTTATCTGAATCAAAGTGCTCGGTATCCTAGGTGAGTCAATGCACAAACTTCTATTCGAAAAATAATGAGTGATCTAGCAAACATACAGTTTAAATTACTATTTCTGTTTATTTCTGCATTAAATTGGGAAATTCTAATGAGAGAAAAATATGGATTATATAATATAAATTGCATAAATGAAATTTACCTGAAGTCTCAAATTATTAAGAGTTCATATTTAAAGCAACTGAAACATATTGGCATCTAGATGTAATTATGAATTAGGTGGATTCACCTGCTTTCCTTTAGCTGAAGAATTTCCTGCACCAACCGTGCGGGCCTTGCCAGCAGATTCAGAATTTTGCTTTGCATTAGCATTTGGAGGGAGAGTATTGGTTTTCAACTCCTTGTTTTGATGCATTTGCCATGCAACTGCATTGTGCTGCATCATTGGATGAGTAGGGGGAGGGGCAACTTTTGCAGGAGGCATTCCATGAGCATGCATGGATGGCTGTGTTTCTGGAACTGGATTTGGTGGCCTAAGAGAACCAGTGATTGACCGAGGGTAACCCTGGGCACCGGGATTACTTGCTCCATATATTTGCTGTGAGGCCTGCTGAAATTGTGTGGGTTGTTGCTGTTTGTTCTTTGTTTGCAATGAAACTGCTGAGTTCATTCTTGGTGGTTGATTCGGTATAGCATTTGGTACCTTTGCGTCAGGGTTTTGGTTGGGGTTATCATGAGAAAGATATTGTGCGCTAGTTTGCGCTTGAGTGCCTGACTGTGGTGCAAAAGCCTGAGATGAAGATGACACCTGAGTTTTCTGACCCTGGTTGGATGGTCCAGGTGGACGAACTTTCTGATCATGTAACTGTGCTGAACCACTGGAAGGCATCTGCTGAGCTGACACTTGAGAGAATAAAGAATGCTGACTAGGATTTGCCTGGTTATTTCTTTGTGCCTGGGCTTGCATCTGTTAAAAAATGTTCAAGAAAAAAATAAACACATGAAATATTCATCACAGAATTGAATCACTCGCTAAACATTCTGATTTAGAATGGCTATCAAACTTGATGAGTAGCCATTTATTAAGGAAACAAAAGGAAGCAATGAAGTTTATGCAATTCATTAACCTGTTGAAAAACTTTATGGGCTGCCTGCTTCAGCATTTGATCCCCAACAATGTTCCTGATCACTCTTAAGAAATCATCTTTGTGGACTTCGTTGCGCTGTAAACATGGAACAATACAGCTGCATTAGTTTATGGTGCAAACAATTAGTCCTAAGAGTGTTCTTTGATCCTTTGTCCCTGTTGTTTTATCTGCTACCTCCACATAGGAACAAACTAGTGGAAACAAGAGAAAAAATGTGCTTTCTCATCATGCATTTACTATGTTTTGGTGACACATGTAGCTAAGGAAATGCAGACCTTGAAGTAATCTACATTATCGTGCACATGTCTTTCTTTCTCCACTAAATTAGCAATGAAAGCATACTTAAACTATATGGAATGATGCAGACCTTGAAGTAATCTACATTATTGTGCACATGTCTTTCTTTCTCCACTAAATTAGCAACAAAAGCATACTTAAACTATATGGAACGATATCAGTGATATGAAGAGTTGGACACTGACATGCTCTCCACCATACTATTTGGATCACCTTATATATGACATTCTGTACATTAAATGTATACTGTGAAAGTAAATTTCATAAAAGGGATATTATGGTCCAAATTTATATGGTCAACCAACATAATTTTCCATATCAATGGTCAAAACCAGTATTGCTTGACTACATGTATTCTAAGATGACATAATTTAGCAACAGCAGGAGTATATGTTAAAACAAATAACAGGTGTCATATGTAGCTGATTAATTTGTGCATGGACCAAGGAAAATAATAAGAGAGGTAAAAAAACACACCCTAAGTTTTGACCATACAGTTTGAAGTTGCATATCTTTGTCTCTGTCAAGATGTGCCTGTAGGATAGGAATTAACATATTAAATGGTATAGATGGCCCTTTCCTTGTATCCTGGGCACCAGATGGTGCTTGCAAGCCAACAACTTGCTTTGCATTCTGCTGAGCTACTGAGGGCTGAGCTACATCGACCTTGGAACCTGAAAAACTCTGCTGACCAGAACTCCCTGTTTCTTTCTCAGCTAACTGGAAGCTATTTGTTTCAGCCTGTTGCAGTCGACTTTCTGGCTGAAATTGTTGTAGCTGTGGATTCTGTTGCTCTACTTGGACAGGTTGTTCACTTTTTGAACCTTCAGTTACTAGTTCTGATCTGGAGAATTGATCTGTTGCGTTCATATGTGGTTGCCCTGCTTGTTGACTTGCATGGACACTTACTTCCTGCTCTGTTAGTTGCAGCTGAGCTTCTGTAGCTTCTGACATAACAATGTTATCCTGGTGCAAAGAACCTGGTGTGGAAGCGCATAATTTTATTATCACCAAAAACAAGATGTAACATCATATTATTGAAAAGCTCTGAGTTGTAGTTTTTTCTGAACATGAAGTTTAAATATGGGATAAAATATAAAGTAAAGAAGCATCGTCAGGTCCAGTGGTCCTAAAAAGGGAGGATCGAAAGTGCCAAGATATCATAACACAATAGCTTAGCAACACAGCATCATCAACAAACACATCCACATGGAGAGGAAAATGCTACTCCTGAAACATAGACAAGGATCATTCCTTCTGTAATTACTACAGAACTGATTCATTAGACATACCATGAATTGTACCACTGTGTGTCATGCTAATCATGATTGTTTCCTATGGTCCAGGACAATGTTGTGAAGCCATCACCTAATCATTATTAGTTGGCCCAGACTGTCCAACTCAACTAACTAAGCAAGGGGCCCGAGCCTCATCAAGCAGACATCAGCTGGCACTGTCTAAGTCTTAAATGGCAACTTGCCTGAGCTCTAGGCCACTGTAAGGAAGGATGGGGTTATAGAATTGTAAAGATTAGAGTCCAGAACTGATCTGGTCAGCTCAGCACCTCAGCTGTTTCTGACTTCAGAGAAATTTCCTAGACTGTACTCTTATGGGCTACAGAAAATACCATCCACTACATCCCCCACCCAAAAAGGAAAAATAACAGACACTACAAGGTTTCCTACTATTCCCCCAAAACAGGCAACATAATCCACTCAAAGTTTCCTATTTTAACAAGCTCCAAACAATGGGAAGCCCTCAACACCCAACCAACATTTCAGTTTTCAAATGGTGCCAAATGACCCCAACAGCAACAAGACACCATGAGCTCTAACCACAACTGCTCCCATAGTAACTGAAAGCATATCACACAACATAATCGCACAAACAGACAGAGAAAAAAAAAAAGGGAAAAGATAGTTGCACACTACACAATCTCAGAATTTCACAGCTTTTTGCTGCAGCCAAGCCAGCATTGGGGTACCAGGGTTCAGTTAAAACAAAGCCCTATAAGTTCTGGGAAATAAACTAACTGACATCATCACGCCCGCTCCTCCAGACTGCAAAGAAGATTGGGCTTGATGCCTTGATTGGCCACGACAAGAGAAGGCGTGATCCTGTGGAGCGATAGGCTATCTAGGGATTCCTTACTATAAGAAGGAAGTGATACGCAGTCGAGGTGGAGGAGGGCGAGGGGTGATGATTTCTTTCAGGTGGGCAGTGTGCTTAGCTTGGGCGTAAGGGGGGAGGGACCTCAAGGTGTGCGCATGCGGTCAGCGAAGAGCAATCACCAGCGAGCTGGGAGCAAGCGAGGCAGCAGCTGGCGGTGATTGCGCGGCCTTGCCTTGTCTCGTCGCGCCGCCACAGGGGGGTTTTTTAGAATTTCTAGTGTTGCTTTGCTCAAAATTTCCCTGTGCAGAAACAAGGCTAAAAATCACCTCGTAGCTCACAAAATAAATGCAAGGAGCAACTAACATTAGCAGCTCAATGACCTCAGCCAAGCACCAATCACACTGTACAACTTTACTAGCAGTAGAAGCCACACCTCAAAGATCCGGCGGCGTGGGGAGCGCCAGCCGACAGGTGGACGGGCGGTCCGGCGGCGAGGGGAGCAGATTCCACCGAGCGGGGACTCCGGCGGCGTGAGGTCCCCGTCCAGATGGTGTGGCTCCTGCGAGGCGCTACGCCAGCGAGGGGGGGGGGTGTCCGGCGAGCTGGGGCCTCGCCGCCTGGGCAACCGGGGCGGAGTGGGGAGGCGAGGTGGGGGGCGTGGGGCGGCGGACTGGGGGGGGGGGGATGTTGGGAGGTGCCGGCTGGGTCCCGCCTTGGGGAGGGTGCGCTGGAGTACTGGGGGAGGGAGGCGGTGGCCGATTGGCGGAGACGGCGGCGTGTCGCGTCGCAACTCGCACGGGAGGTCAAGGCGGCGTCGCAAGCGAGTCGAGGGGGGGTGGGGTGGGGGAGAGCGCTCCCGGTTCCAAACGAGCCCAAAACCAACACTGCCGCATTCAGTAATTTGTTTATTTTAGTTTTTTTTCAAACAAACAATAAAGTGCTATGTAGATTTATTTGGTTGGAGGCAGCGCCACTAAACATAAGTCATCTGACGGCCGTGAATATCTGGGACGGACTTCTTTTAACGTCAGGAGTTCAGGATTGGGGTTGGTAGCTAGCTAGCTAGCTGCATGCTTGTGGCATGCTGTGGTCCATAGATCTATGACACGGGCAGAGTCTATGGTACGTGTGTCAATCATCAAATGATCAAATTATTGCCGTGTTTGGTTCCACGCGCAAAATTTTTTGTGTTGGACTCTTATTAATTTGAAGTACTAAATGAAGTTTATTTATAAAATTTTTTGCACGGATGAGTTGTAAATCGCGAGACGAATCTAATGATGCTAATTAATCCATGATTAATTAATAATTAGCGGATGGTACTGTAGCAGCACTGTTGCAAATCATGGATTAAGTAGGCTCGTTAGATTCGTCTCGCGATTTACAGCCCATCCATGCAAAAAGTTTTATAAATAGACTTCATTTAGTACTCCATGCATATGTCGAAATATTCGATGTGATGTTTTTTTTTCCGTTTACGCATTATGTATGGGGTGATATAAACAGCGCATATGTACGTTGGAGCCACTGCGCATGGCATGCTGTGGTCCATAGATTCTAACAAACACCGGCCATCATCACTTGAAGGGACGTGCAGAATACTGCAGTCATTGGTCTGTCTGTCATAATCGGCGAAGCATATCGTACACAATTTGTATCTTATTTGACAGTAGTCATTTCTCGGAGGATTTAGGCGTGATTTGGGTAGTAGATCTTTAGGTTTGCCAAAAGCTCTCTTTGGCAACTTGAAGCCTTGACTTGAGACTTGAGGCTCTGTTTGGGAGGGCTTCTTGCGCGGTTCCACGAGCAGCTCTAGGCGAAGTCTTCCCAAACGAATGTTTTTGCAGCAGCTCCCGGGGTGGAGCCACATCTAGAGCCAGCGACTGCTTGAGGTGGAGCCACGAAAACGTAGCTCCGAGCAACTCCTCCCGTAGGCCGACCATTTTGCCCTCGCCCCCGCAGGGGCCGACGGGGCCGTGGGTTGTAGGGTCGAGATGGCGGACTAGAGGGGGTGAATAGTCCTTTCTAAAACTAATTTCGCCGGCTAACCGAAACTTATGCGGAATTGAAACTATTCGCTTAGCCAAGACTTCACCCCTCTAACTAGAACTCTAAGGCACCTCCAAAAAGATCCTACACAAAGCAAATGGAGTGCCAAGCTAGTAAGAGCTCTCCTAACAATTCAAATGCCAAGTCATACAAGCCTAAGCACTAGTTCTTCACAAACCGGGGGAGCTCCTACACAATTCTAATGAGCAAAAGCACAAAGCCAAACCTAAGCTCATTAGATGCTCAAGGACAAGGATATACAATCCAAATCCAAGAGCTCAACTTGCTTAGCCACCCAATCTAAGCAAGAGCAACTAATTAAGCTACACAAGCTAACTAGTTACACTAAGATCTCTACTTCTAGCTACACAAGCACAAGATATAGATGAATGTAAATAGAAGGCTTGTGATTTGGAGAATGCAAACCACCGAGAAGAGTAGAAAAGATTGACACGGTGATTTTTATCCCGAGGTTCACTTGGTTGCCACCAAGCTAATCCCTGTTGAGACAAACTCCAAGGTTGCCGCCGATCCTCTTACTAGTGGTGACTCTCAAGTCACACTCTCCCACGTGGAGTGCTCACACCGAGCTCTAGCACATGATCCGGCCGGACCACTTGTTGCTCTTCACGTCTCGCTCAACTAGAGTTGCTCTTCGCGGCTCCCGCGGGGTGAGCACAATAACCCTCACAATCTCTTCTCCGGAGCACCGCACAATCTTCTTGCGGGCTTCAACGGAGCCTCTTGCCACCAAGCCGTCTAGGAGGTGGCAACCTCCAAGAGTAACAAGCACACCGGCTTGCAACACGATCACCTAGTGCCACTTGATGCAATTTCTCAAAGTAATCGCACTAGAATCGCTCTCTCACTCGATCGAATGATTAATATCAAGTTGGAGTGAGTAAAGGGCTCCCAGCACTCTCACACATGGACACCAAGTCCCCAAGGTGCTCAGCAACCTCAAATGGCCGGCCACACCCTCTATTTATAGAGGGAGGCCCCAAACTAGCCGTTACACTCAAATCCCTTGAAAACAGAGTTTTCGCGGACTGTCCGCCTCACAAAAACCGGACTGTCCGCCATTCAAAACCAACGGCTAGAACTGTAATGATTATGTGTCAGAGTCGACCGTTAGAGCCCCGGGCGGACTGTCCGCGGTTCAAAACTTCGAACCAACCGATTTGCAAACATCTCTGACTAAATCTGGAAGTGGCCGGCGGACTGTCCGCCGTTCAAAACGTGTGCACACATAGAAACCACAGTGTTTCTGTCCCAGAATTTTCAGTAGGAGGCGGACCGTCTGCCCCCAAGGACCGGACGGTCCGCAGTTCATTTTGGACACCCAAGACAGAACTACCAAGTTTCTGCGCCCGTTTCAGCTTTTAAAGGCGGACCGTCCGCCCCCATGGACCGGAGGGTCCGCGGTTCATTTTGGACCACCAATAGAGCCAAAAACGGCTCTGTTAGAGCTCATTCGAGATAACGGCGGACCGTCCGCCCCCTTTGAGCAGAAATGTACCTCGGTAAAACGGCCATAACTCTTAGCTCCGATGTCCAAATTAGGTGATCTTGGACTCTATAGAAAGCTAATTCAGAGGGCTACACAACCCAACTGAATACTTGATTCAAAACACAATGGATCAAAGCAGTATTCCACTCCAAGAGACCACCTAATTTCCGGAGAAAACCGAAAAACCTTTCTTGCTTCCCAAAGTTGATCAACATCAACTCCAACTCTTTCTCCTTTGCAAATGTGCCAACACAACCACGTGAACAACACCATGTGCATGTGTGTTAGCATTTCACAAACATTTTTAAAGGATTATCACTTGATCTCACCACGCCACTCGATCCTAGCAACATCGCAATGTTAGATCGCTCAAGTGGTACTAGATGACCGATATGCAAACAAGTTTGCCCCTCTTGATAGTACGGCCATCTATCCTAAATCCGGTCATGCACTTCTCTACACAACCTTTGACCGGTGAAATGAAATGCCCTACAAGTCATACCTTTGCCTTGCGCATTCCATTTCATATTCCCAAATATTGATGCCACACAAGCACCAAACTCCATCAAGCCTTTTGATCATCATCATGAGTCAACACTTGCCTTGATCTTTCTTGAATGATATGATCCACTCCATATCATCACATGACCTCTTTGGTTCATCGATCTTGACCTTGCTCGCTCTTTACCGTTGCCTCGGTCCATCGGCTCCAAATCTTGCCCAAGTTTCACCGCCTCGCGGTCCCTCGCTTCAAAGCCTTGATTTGCCCTTCTCCATTGCAACCGGTCCATCAAGCCAAGTCTTGTCTTGATCTTCTCCACTTTGGTCACATAACTCCATGTCATATCTCATATGCAATGAGCTCCTCGATCACACTATATGAGCATAGCATCAATCCTTAGTCATTTCTCCTCCATGGCACATGTTGCTCATACTAGTGTCTTTGTGTGGACTAATCTCCTGTGTATCTCAACATAAACACTTATTAGTCCACCTAAGTTGTCACTCAATTACCAAAACTAAACAAGGGCCTTTCATGGGTGCAGGGCCGGCCGGAGCTCGCGGCGGCAACCAGCCTGGCGGGAAGCTGAGGCGGCTGCTGCGCGGAATGCCAAGTGGCGGTGGGCGCGGCCGGCGGTGGGAAGCCGAGTACAGGCGGCCGGTTGCGCGGAAGGCCAAGCACGGCAGGCGGTGCGAGGCGGAATAGCGGCCGGCCGCCGGAAGCCGAGTAGCAGCAGCAGCAGCTAGGGCAGCGCGCACGCAACCGGTCGAGCACGGCGAGCGCGGCAGGCGGCGCGCGCCGGCGCGGGAGGCGGAGCAGCTGCGGGAGCCCGAGGCGTGGCGCGTGGGGGGCGGTGGCCGGTGGCGCTGAAGGCCGAGCAACGCTCGCGATGCTGATGGACGCCTGATCCAGCTGAATGGATAATGGAAAGAGGATCGGAAGAAACAATAAAGAAATAGAAAAAAACTTATTTTCATGGATTGACATCTTTTTTATATGAGGATTTACTCCTTTAAAATTACTAATAATACGAGAAGACAATAATTATTACCTAATCAATATTTCTATTTATTTATTTATTTTATTTTCATATAATTTAAATTTTAAACTCAGTGCAAACATAAAATTCAACCGCACAAACATGTCTAATAGCCAAGGGCATATTGGACATTTGACCTCTCCAATCTATTTATGAAAGACAGGGTGGAGCTGTTTTGCCAAACGTTTTCCAAAACGGCTTCAGCCCTACCAGAGAAGCCGCTCCACCGGAGGAGCCGAAGCCAGAGCTGTTTTTAGAGGAGCCGAAGCCCTGCCAAACAGGCCCTGAATAGAGGCCGCCAGTGTTGGGTTCTTAGTCACAAGTTAGTTGGGCCAAATATATTTTCTAATCAAGATATCAAGGTCTCTATTTGCCAGAGTCACAATAAAATTGTAGAATAATGGGTAGGAAGATTCATTTTGACGCTGTATTTCGCGTTTCAATCTTATTCACACTGTTTATGATATATTAGGCAAAAAATAGTTTCTGCCAAGCTTCAGTTATCTTTAGCATACAGACCAAACACCTTTAGCGTATTTATTTATGGGCTGACTATAGGCACTTTCATAAACAATTGCTAAACAACAACAACATAGCCTTTTTTCCCAAGCAAGTTGGGGAAGGCTAGAGATGAAACCCGAAAGAAATAAGTTCAAGGTTCAGGCACATTGATAGCTAGTCTCCAAGCGCTCCTATCCAAAGCTATCTCTTTAGAGATGTTCCAATCCTTAAGGTCTCTCTTAACCGACTCATTCCACGTCAGTTTAGGTCTACCTCTACCCCTCTTTACATTATCGACTAGCTCGAGGATCCCATTACGCACCGGCGCCTCAGGAGGCCTTCGTTGGACATGTCCAAACCATCTCAGCCGATGCTGAGTAAGTTTCTCCTCAATTGGTGCCACCCCGACCCTATCCCGAATAACTTCGTTCCGGACTCTATCCCTCCTTGTGTGCCCGCAAAACCACCGCAACATCCGCATCTCTGCTACACTCAGTTGCTGCACATGTCGTCTTTTTGTAGGCCAACATTCAGCACCGTATAATATCGCCGGACGAATTGCTGTCTTATAGAATTTGCCTTTTAGCTTTTGTGGCACCCTCTTGTCACAAAGGATGCCAGAAGCTTGCCGCCATTTCAACCAGCCAGCTGAAATTCTATGCCTAACATCTTCATCAATGTCGCCATCCTTTTGTAACACCGATCCTAAATACCGAAACGTATCCTTCTGGACCACCACTTGCCCATCTAGACTAACGTCTCCCCCCTCATGCCTAGTCGCGCTGAAATCGCACATCATGTACTCGGTCTTGGTCCTACTAAGTCTGAACCCTTTCGACTCTAACGTGCGTCTCCACAGCTCTAACTTCCTATTAACCCCTGTCCTACTCTCGTCAACTAGCACCACATCATCAGCAAAGAGCATACACCAAGGGATCTCACCTTGTATATCCCTTGTGATCTCATCCATCACTAAAGCAAATAAATAAGGGCTCAAAGCTGACCCCTGGTGTAGGCCTATGTTAATAGGAAAGTCAGTGGTGTTGCCATCACATGTCCGGACAAACGTCGTCGCATTTTTGTACATATCCTTAATGAGGGTAATGTATTTGGTTGGGACTTTGTGCTTCTCCAAAGCCCACCACATGACATTTCTCGGTACTTTGTCATATGCCTTCTCAAGGTCAATGAAGACCATATGCAAGTCCTTCTTCTGCTCCCTATATCTCTCCATCAATTGTCGTATTAAGAAAATCGCCTCCATGGTTGACCTTCCAGGCATGAACCCAAATTGGTTTTGGGTCACACTTGTCCCTCTTCTTAGGCGATGCTCGATGACCCTCTCCCAAAGCTTCATCGTATGGCTCATCAGCTTAATCCCACGGTAGTTAGTACAACTTTGAACATCGCCCTTATTTTTGAAGATAGGTACTAATATACTTCTCCTCCATTCTTCCGGCATCTTGTTTGACCGAAAAATGAGATTAAAAAGCTTAGTTAACCAAACTATTGCTCTATCTCCTAGGCATCTCCACACCTCAATGGGAATACCATCAGGACCCAACGCTTTACCTCTCTTCATCCTCTTCAAAGCCTCCCCGATCTCTACCTCCTGAATTCTCCTCACAAAACGTCTGTTGGTATCGTCAAAAGAGTCATCTAACTCAAGGGTAGGGCTCTCACTCTCCCAATTAAACAACTTGTCGAAGTACTCTCTCCATCTATCCATGATCTCATCATCCTTCACTAGCAGTCGATCTGTCCCATCCTTAATGCATTTGATTTGGTTGATGTCCCTTGTCTTCCGCTCGCGGATCCTAGCCATCCTATAGATGTCCTTTTCCCCTTCTTTCGTGCCTAGCCGCTGATACAGGTCATCATACGCCTTACCTTTTGCTACACTCACAGCTCGCTTTGCAACCCTCTTCGCTAATTTATAGCCCTCGATGTTAGCTGCACTCTTGTCAAGATGGAGACGCTTGAAACACTCCTTCTCCTTAATAGCCCTTTGCACCTCGTCGTTCCACCACCAGGTGTCTTTCCCCTCCTGTTTGCCTCCCTTACTCACGCCAAACACCTCTGAGGCCACCGTCCGAACACATGTTGCCATCTTTAGCCACATGTCATCTGCGTCTTCTCCTTCTTCCCAAGGCCCCTCACCTAGCATCCTTTCCTTAAACGCTTGTGCCGCTTCCCCTCTAAGCTTCCACCACTTTGTTCTCGCAATCTTGGTACATTTGTCCCGGTGGACACGTACCCGAAGACGAAAGTCCGCCACCACAAGCTTGTGTTGAGGGACAACACACTCCCCGGGTATCACCTTACAATCTAAGCAATCACGTCTATCCTCCCTCCTAGTAAGGATAAAGTCGATCTGGCTCGAGTGTTGTCCACTACGAAACGTCACAAGATGGGATTCCCTCTTCTTAAACACGGTATTCGTTATCAACAAGTCGTAGGCTAACGTGAAGTTCAACACATCCTCCCCCTCTTGACTCCTGCTACCATACCCAAAACCCCCGTGCACTCGCTTGAACCCTACATTAGTCGCACCCACATGACCGTTGATGTCTCCTCCTATGAAGAGTTTCTCGCTGGTAAACACGGTACTAACCATTCTATCTAGATCTTCCCAGAACTGCATCTTGGTGCTCTCACTAAGGCCTACCTGAGGGGCATATGCACTGATCACATTCAAAACCGAATCTCCAACTACCAACCGGATTAGGATAATCTGGTCGCCTTGCCTTCTAACCTCTACGACTCCATCCTTAAGGCTCCTATCAATCAATATGCCTACACCATTCCTACCCGGAGTTGCTCCCGTGTACCAAAGCTTGAAGCCAGTATCCTCAACCTCCTTCGTCTTCTGGCCCTTCCATTTAGTCTCTTGAACGCATAGAATATTTACACGCCTCCTAATTGCTACATCAACTAGCTCTCGCAACTTACCCGTTAGGGACCCTACGTTCCAGCTACCTATACGAAACCTAGTTGGCTCGGCTAGCTTCCTTACCCTTCGCACCCGTCGAGGGAAGTGCGAAGACCCTTGCTCATTTTTCACTACACCCCGGCGTAGATGTAGCGCGCCATTCAGGTGACGACCCGACCCTTGCTCACTTATCATCGTACCCAGGTCATGATACGACGCGCCCTTGGGGGGATGGCGACCCGGCCCTTGCCCATTTATCACCACACCCGGGTTCCGATGTAGCGCGTCGCTAAGAGGGTTACGCCCCAACGAGTTTCTTGTAGGTTTCATATCCATTAGAGTGGCATTTTTTATGCTGGTTTGCCAAAACCTAACGCAACCCTCCTCCTTTACCCGGGCTTGGGACCGGCTATGTTGAGACGACTCAGGAGAGAGAGTCTTCCAGTCAGCATAGGCGGAGTTCATAAACAATTGCTATACATTTGAATATTAGCTCACAAGTGGGTTTCATATAACCGAATTAATAAAAATATCAAAGTCTATTTGAGGTGTGTTTTTTTTCTACTTCGTGAACAGGAGAAATGTGTTCTTTCCCCCTTAAAAACTGTTGCGTTCCATTTCTCGAGGTCCACCATACTACAAATAGGCTAAAAGAAGCACGCTGATTATATATGTGTTGTCACCTAAACTTACCATCTTAAGTTTAACATTGGCTCAACAAAGACAATAAATTCAAATAACGGGCAACATTTTGCAATGAGGATTGGATGACTGCAACTACTGTACCTTATTAACGCGCTAACTTACACATAAGCAAATTTGGTTGTTTATTTTGTTGCTGTATATTAGAGACTAGATTGACATCACCTTATTTAAACTTGTACTCTCTCTGTATAGGAAAAAAAATATCATTTTGGACAAAATTAAAGTTAAACATTGGAAATATAAATCATGAATAATTTTTAATTTATTGAGTTTGAAAAAGTAAAAGCCATATGAATAGGTTAGTTTTTAAAAGAACTTTCAAAAATATACATATACCACTTTTCAAAAAATATTTTTATAAAAATAAGCAGTCAAAAGTTATGCTTTGGAAATCATGTTACTATCTTAAATGTCTTCTAGTTCCTATACAAAGGGAGTAAATTGTAGCAATTCCCAAGTGGCAATACACAACAAGAAACTCTTTTTTTCTATCATGCGAAACGTGGTAGGATATGCGCATGTAACCATTTTGTGTGGTGTTTGCTTCTGTTCCAGATATTTGAAATTTGACATTAAATAAGGCGGTAATTTAGGGTTCAAAAGGGTACACTATCTCCTCCCTTCGCAAGACGTTTCATTTAAAACCAACTGCTTCGCGTTTAGGCTTTCACGCTCGGTTTCGAGAGACATATGTTACTCGAACTAGACAAGTCAAACCGTGAAGAAAACGAAGAGCCAATACGACCCCTTTTATATAAGCTTCGGTTAACCCCGTGCTAACCATGATCGCTTTCCCAAATCACCCCTCTCCCGGCGTATTGAAAACCCACGCCATTAAAAAACGCAGCCCACCATTACGGTGCCGACTCGGGCACGCAACTCCGCCGATCTCCTCCCACCCCCAAATCCCCCCTCCCCCGCCCCGCCTCGCCGGAACCCTAGCCCCCGGCCGCCCCCACCCCCTCCCTCCGCCGGATCCCCCGATCGCCCGGCGCGATGGACTCCGACGTCGAGATGAACGCCGCCAGCGACGAGGAGGTGATGGACGACGAGGACTACTACGACTACGACTACTGCTACAGCGATGCGGGCGACGACGGGAGCGGCGGCGGTGACAGCGAAGGGGAGCTGGTGGCCGGGGACTACGACGAGGGCCTCGAGGCCGAGGGGACCGACGAGGTGGTCTCCAGGCGGGAGCAGGTGAGGCGATGTTCGGATGTGTTTGAATAGACTGGAAAACCGGCGTGCTCGTGTGAAATGCTCTGGTTTTTTTAGTTGTTGGGTAGGTGATTCGCCAGTGAGCTGAGGCTTTTGGTGATATTTTCTGATACTGAAGCGCTGGAGTGGTAGCTGGTTAGATCGATTCATCATTAGAGTGAAGTGTTACAGGATCGACGTCTAATTGATGTTTATGTCAGTGCTGTGTGGCTGGTAGAATGATGATGCTTCTCTATATGTGCTAAAAACATCTATCTGTGTGTTGAAATTGAGCTTAAAGCAGCGTCCAGATAGGTTGCTAGCTACTACCTCGCTCCTAGATGGATGATTTGCCGCCTCAGTATCAGTGTATCACACTTGGGCTCATCTCTGCTTATGTTGGTTTACTTTTGTACCCATAATATTGTTTCATGGGATTCTCTTGAGTTTCGCTAAAAGAGGGTTTTTGTTTGCTATGAACAGACCTTCGCGGTTTTAAGCGAAGAAGATATCTCTGAACGTCAAGAAGAAGATATAAGCAAAGTATCTGCTGTGTTATCGATTAACCGGGAAGCGGCATGTGTTCTGCTTCATCATTATAAATGGTGAGTTTGCTATGCTAGTTCTCCACCAAATTTCATTTCTGAAGCCAGTAAACCCCTAAAAACATTTGTAATGGCGTTTATCCACATTATACAGTATTCTAGTAATATACAAGCTACTCAAACCAAGTTGTACTCGATGTCTATCTCTTTGAACAAGAGTATCATACAGCTGATGGTGTGGGTTGTTTCTTATTTGTAACCACTTCCCAGGAGCTTGCTGCCTCCCCCCCCTCCTTTTTAATGTTGAAAATTGCATCTATGAAGCATAAGATAGAACCTGTAAATAGTCCCTCAAATAATCTCTCGAATGGGCATCGGATGTACTGTATGCTAATCGTAGCAGTGGTTTTCTATTTTTCCATAGACTTGCATTTGTACATGAGACTCCAAAATTGAAAACTGCTATCTTTGCAAATCTGAGCCTAGTAATTTCCCTTTTGGTCCCTGGGCTTCACAAAAGCCAATGCACATGGACAATGAAAAATAAAATCTGATCTAGAAGCAATGCACTGACATTTTCGTATTGCCAAATTGTGTGGAAGTGGAACTAATGCCATACATTTGCGTTCTGTATTCACTATGCAGGAACATCAGCAAGTTGAGTGATGAATGGTTTGCCGATGAAGAAGAAGTCCGCCATACTGTTGGCTTACTTTTGAATGGAAATGACCGTCCTCGCTTGAGGAAGGCAAGCTTTATTTATTTGTATTAGTTATGATTTTTCGCCCATCAAATCAGCGTGTCTGATCTGATAGAGCCTTTGGCCCTGACATATGTTCATCATTTCTTAATCTCTAACATCTCTTTTCGTTGCAGCTAACTTGTGGAATATGTTTTGAAGGGTATTCTTCTGATATGATGAGCTCTGCTGGTTGTGCTCATTTTTATTGCCATGAATGTTGGGAAGGTCTCTCTCTCCCTTTCTCTCCTTTGTCTCTATGGTTGCATGTTTAGGCATGTTTTGTGATCCTTCTGTTGTAAGGAGTAGACTAGAGAATTATTGTAGAGTATTATGCATACATTGAATAATGATATTCAATCGGAGCATGTCTAGTTTTGTTTATTAGTTCATCATATTACATATTATTTTTACTTCAATGTAATTCTCTCCTTCATCCTAAGAAAGGAAATTTCTGATGGCTCAAGTCAAATTTTGTAGGCTATATTAGTGCTGCAATTAGTGGTGGTCCAGGATGCTTAACGTTGCGGTGTCCTGATCCATCATGTGGTTCTATGGTTCTTCAAGGGATGGTTAATAAATTAGCCAAAGATGAGGATAAAGAAAAATATGCACGATTTCTCTTACGTGCATATGTCGAAGGTAGCAAGAAGGTAATAAGTTTGAACAAGCTGACTGATTCTGCAAACTACGTGGTTCCTTTTGTTTTATATCATGTACTTTTTTTCTTCTGTAAACTCATTTATTACATTTATCATTTCATGCAGACTAAATGGTGTCCGGCTCCTGACTGTACATGTGCAGTGGAGTTTCTTGGTGACGAGAACTATGATGTCTTATGCAATTGCAAGTTCAATTTTTGCTGGAATGTATGCTGGTTCCATTCTCCTAATGACTCAGCTTTCATTTTCATGGGTCCTAGTGATTAAGTATGTAAGGCTTTATCAATATTCATTACCGTTTGCAGTGCACCGAGGAAGCTCATCGACCAGTGAATTGTGAGACTGTATCTAAGTGGATATTGAAGAACAGCGCAGAATCTGAAAATATGAACTGGTTTGTCACAAGCTCAATACTGTAGTACTTTATGCATTTTTCAAGTTCTGTTTTCAATGTCACCATGTTTTAGTTCAGACAGGACAGGACTTCCATGATTGTGTTTTGAACAATGCAATCTATTATGATTCTCCTCCACCCCCTGATTATTTGTTTTGTAACATTCCATGTTTTGGTTCAGACTGAGCATAATGCTAAGTAGTTCCAGTATGTGGTTGGAGCGTGATGTCCTATTTCTTTGCCAACCTTTTAGCAATTTAACTGTGAGATGGTGAATAATCATGCTTAAGTTTAGTTGTACACTTGTACTGCACATGTTTTGGGCAAAATCATTACGAGTGATTTAAGGTGACTTAGAAATGGGTGGGGAAGCGATGCCCGATATTTCTGTGAGGTTAAGTCATGTCTTTTCAACTCTGGAAAATGTGCTAGCAATTTTAATACAGTTTTAGGATAGCCTTTTTTTTGTTTCTTCTCCAGCCTACCCCGACATGCTTGGGATTAAAATGCTTTGCTGTTACAGTTGTAATTTAGGATGCCTAGTTTGCTTTGAGGTGGACTCTGAATACTTTGGGATTAATTCATTTTACATTTGTTTGTCTTGCTTTCTGAAAAATTAATGTACTAGGCACAAGCTGACGACTCTGATTACCAGAACCTGGCAATGCCAGCACATAGTAATAACATTTACATGACGTTCAGATACTGTGTCAATATCATGTTTAGCTGATAATTGTGTTCCTTATGGCAAGTTGCATGAAAAGGTTTATCATGTTATGTTCAATCATTTCAGGATACTGGCTAATTCTAAGCCTTGTCCAAAATGCAAACGGCCAATAGAGAAAAACCAGGGATGCATGCATATGACTTGCACCCCTCCTTGCAAATTCGAGTTCTGCTGGTATAGTTCCTTCCACTGCTTTAAAGATTTACAGTACACATGTCATGTTTTAGCTTCTTTCGTCTGAGGTTCTTTGTATTTTAGGTTATGCCTGGGTGCATGGTCAGATCATGGAGAGAGAACTGGTGGCTTTTATGCTTGCAATCGTTACGAATCAGCAAAGAAAGAGGGAGTTGTATGTCTTCTTATCATGCATTTTATAGAAACTATTTTGTAAAATTCTAGCCCTTGTTTAGATGCTTTCAAAATTCCAAAACTTTACAAGATTCCCCATCACATCGAATCTTTGAACGCATGCATGAAGTATTAAATGTAGCTAAACAAAATAACTAATTATACAGTTTGTCTATAATTTGCGAGATGAATCTTTTAAGCCTAGTTAACCCATGGCGGGACAATAATTACCAAATACAAACGAAAGTGCTACAATGTTTTACAGCCAAAACTTTAGATTGTAGGATTATTATAGTATTTCTGCGACTGCTGCTGCAGTGGGATTAAAGTGTGTCAGTTTGATTGTAGGAGAATAGCAGCTCATCTTATTTGGGATGCTGTTATGTTTTTCTGTGGTTCTGAATGCACTGCTCTGTTCTTCTCCATGGATATTTTGTTCTGAACTTAATTACTTATTTTGCAGTATGATGAGACTGAAGCAAGGAGGGAAAGAGCTAAAAACTCTCTTGAGCGATATATGCATTACTATGAGCGCTGGGCATCCAATCAGACAGTATGTTCATATACCCAAGTGTACATTGAATATATTTGTTTTCTGCTCGTGCTGTAATGCTATAAACATTATCGCTTATCTTGTGATGCTATTACTCTATCACGTAAGCTATAGTTCTTAAGAGTTGCTCAAAAAAAAAAAGCTATAGTTCTTAGAGGACTACTATTTGGTAATATTGTGTTGGCTGTGCTTAGAAGAATAATGTCTTAACCAAATATGTTTTGTCAACCATATACCATCCAGGTCTAGCATTGTTTTGAGGTCCATGATTATGTTTGAGACTCGGTTTCATGACGATTGTCTCAGTCAAAATGATTTCTCACCTTTTGATGTGTATGCATAATATCTAATTATTTCATGGCTACCAAGAAGTTAAAGCAGTCAAAATACATATTTTTACACCTGATGTACGTTGTTCTAGATACCTGGTGCATGTTAGTGCTCAGCATTCAGATGCTTTCGTATTTCTTAATGTATATTTGAAACTATCAACTGTAATTCCTGTTCTGATGTGATGTTTGCCTTCATTGACAGTCGAGGCAGAAGGCCCAAGCGGATCTGCACAAAGCGGAAAAGGAACAAGTAAGAAAATAAATAATATTATTATGGCCTTGAGGGCTCTTGAAGTGTTCCATGTAGAATTAATCTGCTTGTATTGAGTGGTTTCTAATGTTCTTCTGCCCTCTACTATCTATATTGCAGTCTTGAGCCTGATTTCCTTCCATTATAGACTAACCGTATGCTTTTTCACTATTCCTCTGTCTCAGCTTGCAAAGTTAACTGACATTTTTGGGATACCAGAGACCCAGCTGAAGTTCATAATTGAAGCTTGGTCACAGGTCTGCTATCGTAGCTTTTATATTACGGTTTTCAATGAATTTTGTACTTTACAATATTTTCTCATCTGAAGCTTTCACTACTATATTGTTTGGCAGATTATAGAATGCAGGAGAGTGCTGAAATGGACATATGCTTATGGCTACTATCTAGATGATAAGGTCAAGAGTGAATTTTTCGAGTACCTTCAAGGTTACTATTTCTATTGAATGTCAACATTATTACTGAGGTTTATTATTACTTGCGGAAACTTTCGGAACAGCAATGAATACTATTTTTTTACAGGTGAAGCTGAGTCTGGTTTGGAACGTCTGCATCAATGTGCCGAGAAAGATTTGCAAGCATTTTTGCCTTCTTTGAAACCTGATAGCAACGAAACTATGACACCATCAGTTGCGGAATTTGGTGATTTCCGCGTGAAGCTTGCTGGGCTCACAAGGTAGTACATTTGCCATACTTTAGATCGTTGTGTTGCAGTACTGTTTACAATGCTTGATATCAGGGGTTCTACTAGTTTTTTGGTTTTGCCATTCTTATATCTTTTGCCCAGTACCTTTGTGTGTTTCCAATCTCATAGAAACACTTTTTGAGCCCCTGCTCATAGAAGGATGTCATCTTCCGATTGATGTTCTATTTCCTTTGCTGAGCTTTGTTTACAGTTGTGATGACTCTGCTAAATTTCACTGCAGTGTTACTCGGAATTATTTTGAGAACCTTGTTCGAGCATTGGAAGCTGGGTTGGAGGATGTCCGTGCTGCTGGCCAGGCGGGTGCTACATCCAGCACAGCCACCAGTTCCAAGAAAGGTGTAACTAAATCCAAGAAGAAGCAACACTCTAAACCATCATCTGACCACACTGATGACAGCTGGCCCTGCGAGCGCTGCACATATCTTAACCTTCCTTCAGTGGATGCGTGCAGTGTCTGCGAAAAAAGTAGGTACTAGATGAGGGAACAGCTCAAGGGAGTCCCCTCAAGAAAATCTCAAAGCTCATGAGACAGGGGTGCTCTCCCTCCTGCATCGGATGCCATGAGGTTGAGCTTCCAGCAGTTGCGATGGTTGGGGTTCATTTGGTTTGCTAGTCTGTGTGTGCTGTTCCTTGTAAATATTAGCTGTGAAGTGCTGTGTCTATGTGGTGGGTTTTGCAGCTGACCGACCTGTGAAACTAAACTTGGAGGTAGCTCTATTTATTCCCACAAAATATTCCAGGGTCCTTGTATTTGCATCAAAGGACTTGACTATGGTTATACTTACCTAGACTGCTAAGTGTATATTACCACGCCTTGCATCATGTTAATCTGTGTGCTCTTAAAGATGGCAAAAACTGTAACTTCGATCTTGTGAAAGTTTGTTTTCATCACCTCTTGGGAGTTGGTATTAATGTGAATATGTTTGTTCGTCCTGTTCCTCTACAACCTCTCTTCCCTTTTTTGCAAGTATAAGTTTGGATCATCGAGAAATGAATTTGGTGTCAGATGAGCATCAACAGTACATGCGTTCATCAACAGCAATCGATGTTCTTTTCGTGGTTGATCGTGGCTACAGGCTGAGGCAGATCATCGACTCCAAAGTCCAGAGTCCAAAGTGGTCTCAAACTAGTGGCTCTGGCTTTCACGACATGTCCTTGCAGAGCTTCCGGCTGAGGCTGTTGAAGTTGGCCCTGGAGTACTGGCGCGAGCCGTTCCTCCAGTCCGTGCCGGCCTTCATCATGAGCTCGAACTCCTGGTAGCTGATGCGTCCGTCCTGGTCGGTGTCGACGTCGCGGATGATGTCGAGGATGACCTGGTCGTTGGGCCCCAGCTCCTCCATGAGCTCCTCCAGCTCGATGAAGCCGCTGCCGTCCTTGTCGAAGTAGCTGAAGGCCGACGCCAGGTACTGGTCGTTGGTCATCTTCTTGAGGTGCAGCGACACCGCCACGAACTCGTCGCAGTCGAGCGTCCCGTTGCCGTCCGTGTCCGCCGCCTCCATGAGCATCCGGATCTCCGACTCGGGCACCGGCTGGCCGTTGATGTGGAGGCCGTCCATGAGCTCCTCCAGCGACAGGTTGCCGTTCTGGTCCTTGTCCATGAGCCGGAACATCTGCACGTACTTGTCCAGCTCCTCCACCGGCAGGTTGCGCGCCACCACGCCCAGCGCCTTCTTCTTGAACTTGTTCATGGCGGAGAACTGCTGCAGCCGCGCCCGCACGGCGTCGCCCAGCGACACGTTGGGCGCCGCGTCCGCGTCCCTGAGCCACGGGTGCTCCAGGACCTGCCTCGCCGTGAGCCGGGTGGAGGGGTCCGGGTCGAGCATCCTCCGGACCAGGTCCTTGGCGTTGCCGGACACCCGCGGCCACGGCTCCCGGTTGAAGTCGATGCCGCCGCGGAGGATCGCCTGCGCGATCTTCTCGTCGTTGTCTGCATTGTTTGTTTGTTTGTTGCTCATGATCATGATCAGCGCAGAGGAAAAAGGAAAGGTCGTCACCGGCGGGTGATCATCGCCGCCTACCTCCCCAGAAGGGCGGGACGCCGCAGAGGAGGATGTAGAGCATGACGCCGGCGCTCCAGATGTCCACCTCCGGCCCGTAGCTCCGCTTCAGCACCTCGGGGGCCATGTAGTAGGCGCTCCCCACCACCTCCGTGAACCGATCGCCTGCAGATCGATCGATCAGGTTGATATTATACATACAAAATCACGGGATCGGTAAGATTGTTATTGGGTCGACGAAGCAAAATGAGATGCTGCATTGCAAATTTGCAATGCTGCTGTACCGGGGTTGAAGAAGACGGAGAGGCCGAAGTCGATGACCTTGAGCGGGGAGTCCTCGGATTTGTTGGCGAACAGGAAGTTCTCCGGCTTGAGGTCCCTGTGGATCACCCCGTTGGAATGGCACAGCTGCGTCATCGATCAGAGGAAGAGGATTCGGTTAGCGATCGGGCCGTAGAGATGTACTAGCTACGTTCTTGTTCTTGCTCATGATGATCCGCTTGCCATGTCATGACAATGACAGTCCCACACCCAACCTGGACGACGTCGACGACAGTGCGGAAGATGTTTGCGGCGGCGCGCTCGGAGTAGTGCCCGCGCGCGACGATGCGGTCGAAGAGCTCGCCGCCCTCGCAGAGCTCCATGACGAGGTGCACGGCGCCGCCCGCCGCGGCGTCCTCGCAGCAGGCCTCGCGGAGCCGCACCACGGCGGCGCCGCCGCGCGCCGACATGCGGCGCATGATGGCCACCTCGCGCTGCACGTCGGCCGCGTGCGCCGCCGCCGTCCTGTCCTGCGCGCCCTGGCCCTGGGCGTTGGCCGCGGGGCGGCGCGGGGGGGCGCGGCGGCGGGGCCTCCGGATGGTCTTGCACGCGAGCGCCTCCCCCGTGGCGGCGTCCCGGCACCGGCGCGTCACCCCGAACTCGCCGCGGCCCAGCTCCCGGCCCAGCACGTAGCGCCTGGCGAACTCGGCCGCGGTGGTGCGGGCCACGGCGGGCGCGGCGGCGTCCGCGCGCGGGGACGGGGACGGGGAGGCCGTGCTGGTGCTGGTGCTGGCGCCGCCGTCGCTGCTGGAGCGGTCGTCGCGGTCGCGCTCGGGGACGGGGAGCACGAAGGAGATCTGCCCGCGCAGCTTCCGCGAGCAGGCGTAGGCGGAGTAGCAGCCCCCCATCGGAGGAGAGCGCGCGGGCGGGCCACCGGAGGAGATGCGCCTTGCCGGCCGGCCGCCACCCCCCACCTTTCCCCCCGTAGCCTCGGCGCGTGCGTGCGTGCGCTGGCTCTGCCCGTGGTTTGCCCTGCCCTCGCTCGGCTCGCCGCGCGCGTCGCGCCCGTGTCGCGTGCGTTATTATTATTAACGGGCGCTGTCGTCGAGTAGGATTTGTAGGAATAGCCGAATTGGGCGACGCTAGGCGGCGGCGCAGGGTCTGCCGTTGCCGCTGGACGTTGGCAAGGCAACCAACGGCTGGGAAATGCCTTGTCACGCACTTGGCAGTGCTTGGAAAGATCAAGGCTAGGGAGAGGATCCAAACACTTGCAAACCAGTTTAGGTTTGTGCTAACATTTTCAAAAATTCTAAACAACTATGCTCTTTTGGGTCCGGGGGATTTGGAAACAACTACGATACAGTTTTTATTTTAATTTGGTATTTCTAAACAACAATGCCGGTTTATCTTTGCTTTGGGCTCCAAGAGTTTGCTAAATTCTGGCTGGCAAATCTTGTGATTTACCAACTCCCAAAATTTTATGCCAAGTAAAAAAAACAGCATCTCTTCAATAATTTAGCATAATTGACTTAGCAAAATAAGAAGTGGAACCCTCCCAGCTCCCCGTGAAAAAGAAAGAGGAAAAAACCAGTTCCTTCCATGCCGACTGATCGGATGCAGGAGCATCGACACCCCTCCCGGCCTCCCGACGCCCTTGCGTGCCACCTCGCCCCGCCTTCGGCACTCACTCTCGCGACGCTTGCTTCGCACCCGGCCCTGCATCCACGGCCGTCGGGTGTCTCACTGCCCGCTGCTGCTAGATCGGCGTCGCCGTCGACGGAATCCCTTGCCTCAGCGCCGCTTCAGCTCACGCCGCCGTTCTTGGTCGGGGTCGCCGCAGCGGCCGCCGTCGGGATAGGCGTCGCCGTGGATGGAAACCTGTGCCTCAGCGCCGCTCCAGCTCACGATGCCCCCTCTTGGTCGGGGTCGCCGCAGCGGCCGCCGTTTGGTGTCTCGCCGGCAGCTGCACCTAGATCGGCGTCGCCGTCTACGGACCCCTGGCCTCGGCACCACGCGACGATCCAGCTCGCGACGCCGGTCTTGGTCGGGTTCGCCGCAGGGGCCGGTCAAAATCGTCTATTTATTTTGGCTTACAACTAGAACTCTAAGAATCAACAACCATCCACCCAAAAAAAAAAGAATCAACAACCATCCTAAGGTAGACCATGCTACAAGTACTACGGCCTAGAAGCCATTCCCATTCCCGGCCCGCTCCTTTCGATCCCAGCCCACGGCCCAAGCCCAACTATCTAATTGGCGCCACCGGCCTCGCCCTTCTTCTTCTTCCTTCCTTCCTTCCTAAAACCGGCGCCGCAACGCAGAACGCGCGAGGGTTTCCACCGCCACCACCTGCCGCGTTCGCCGTCGCGCCGTTTCCCTCGTCCCAATTCCAAAAGCCTCCATTGCGGACCTCTCGCGTCCCGTCCCATCCCATCCCATCCCATCCCATCTCGGAGCATGGCCACCGCGACGGAGCCGGAGGACGCGCCGTCCGCGGCCGGGGGCGCTAAAGGAGAGGCCAACAGGAAGCGGGGCAATGAGCAGGGACAGGGAGGCGCAGGGTGCGGTGGCAGCGGGCAGAAGCGGAAGAAGAAGGAGGTCTTCATCTACGGCAACTACAAGAACTACTACGGCTACCGGGTGAGCGCAAAAGCCGCCTCCGTTTTCGCCTTCAACACCCCCCACCCCCACCCCCACCCCAGTGTCCATGGCCGTTGCTGTTTACGCGTGGTCGCCAGCTGTTCGACGGACCGGAGGTTGAGGTGCTCGTGGGGTTTGGGTATTCGGGTGTTTTAGTTTAAGCTTCGAACTCAGAACAGAGTTAATGTTGCTTAGCGTGCCCTGTAGCTGTTCGACGAAATGCTCCTGAGGTCTGACAGGCTGCAGCGTTGTTTTCCTGTGCTCCATTTGCTTTACGGCCATGTAGTTCCGTGGCAATTGAGGAACGCAGAAAGATGGGCGGGGGGGGGGGGGGGGGGGGGGATTATTTTACCGATTGGTTTTATTGCAATTCGTACCATAACTTCATGGCCGCATGCACATTGGTAAACTTGATCCCAGATTTGATTGAATTAGATGCCTGTTAGTTGCTAGCTACTGTGTGGGGTGCAACTGGGTGCCCAATGTGTAGTTCTGGGTCACAGATTGTATCCCATTTTTATTGTTTTGAAGTCTGGATTAGTCCAATAGGATGATGACCCAATTACCCAGAGAGAGTAAAATTGCACCCCGTAAGTATGTTCCGATTTGTTACATGTAGCTTCCTTTCATAGGATGTGCCAACATTTATATTGTATAGCGTACCAAGCCTGAGTAGTGAGAGAGGGGATTTAACATTTCTCAGCTGATAAATTGTATCTTCAATCATTCTACAGATTGATCGTAATGTTGGTGAAGATCCTCGCCTAGAGGCATTCAACAGGCAGTGGTTTGAAAACAAGGATTGTCTCGATATTGGATGCAACCAGGGCCTGGTAACTATTGGCTTAGGTAATTCTTGGTTCTGTTTTGCTGTTCATGTGGCACTTTTCAACTGCAACTATTGTAGTCAGCTGTTGCTGTAAATATTATATTTTATCCATGTATTGAGTATTGGTGGTGAATCCTGAATGACATTTGCTAAGTTCTAATACATCATTCGTATAGGGTGCTGTGTTGTTGTTCATGTAGCCAAAGGTCTCAAGTGCAAGACGACTGCCATTAGAGTTTCTCACTTTTTTTCTTAATATTGTGCAGCCATGAAATTTAAATGTCGAAGAATCCTTGGAGTTGATATTGATTCAGGTTTGAATTGTTATAGTAAACCCTTGTAAATATTTTTTATTTCTCCTGGCATGTTATGTAGTTGTGATCTTGCCCTGTTAGGCTTGATCGAGACTGCTAAGTGGAATCTGCGAAGGATAACGCGGCAGGATAAGGTGGCTACAAAAAATACTAACGCTCAAGAATCATCAAATTCCCCATCTCAGAGCTCTCTAGGCGAAGTGGCACCTGAATTGTCAAATGAGAACAAACACCATGATCTTTTTAAAATTGTCTCTTTTCGACGTGAAAATTTTGTAGAACGTTTGGATGGATGTTCAGAACAATATGACACAATACTTTGGTAAGTTACACATTATAAACAGTGATTTCTCAGGAATTTATGTTTTCCTTTTCTTATGTTCATTCTCATGGTGGCATTAGCTTATTTTGTTGTTCCAATGTAGTTTAAGTGTGACAAAATGGATCCACCTTAATTGGGGTGATTATGGCCTAGTTACTTTATTCGTAAAGATCTGGAGGCTTCTGAGACCGGTATCTATGACTCTCTTTGCTGAGCTTTTCTAAATTGTGCATCAATGATAAGAGGAAATTACATATTTTCGCTGTTGGCTCTTGTTTTGCAGGGTGGGGTTTTTATCATGGAGCCTCAACCTTGGACTTCATACAAGAGAAACAGATTAGTTTTAGAGGTTGGTTCTCTTGATTCAGATTGATGACCAACACTTTCTTTTTACTGTATTGAAATTGTGATGCTGTGTAGGGCTTGCTTGACTTAAGTTAAAAACTTAAGTCTTGACAAGTATTTGCTCTTATCTGCTGCACTTCTGATCCTAAGCATGAGTGAACATACCGTATAGCGTATAAGCTCAAAATACTGAGTTGTAGATAGAACATATTTTTACGGGAACTACGGCGGACCCGTTGAACGGATCAGCCTGAACATATACTAACCAACAAAAGCAGTAGCCAATACAAGCCGAGGAAAAAAAGAAAAGGAAGAATACAACAGGGCTGTAGATAGAGCTTTAAGAGAAGTGCTTGGTTCTTCCACGCTTCTTGACCTTTAAATTTCCCTGAAGCATTAGTAAAATTGCAATTCTTACTCCCTTTTTCACTACCTGTTTTCAGGTTGCAAAAGAGAACTTCAACACCATCTGTATATACCCAGAGAAATTTCGGGAGATACTTCTAGACAAGGTTTTCTATCTTGGCTGCAAACTCTTAGTTCTTTTCTTGGCCCCTTCCAGTGGAATTTTCACTAAACCATTTGTTTTTTGTCCTTCCAGGTTGGATTTAGGTCAGTAGAGTTGATTATGGACAAATTGGTGGGTACCGTCACTGGTTTCGACCGTCCTATAGAAGTTTACCACAAATGATGAGACCGGATCAAGGATTGTGGCATCCCCTGCCCAAATGCACATGCCCTAACCAAATGATTAGGTGAAGCTTTGAAATGCTCTCCAACTGATTGGGTACAACAAGTACAACAAATGCAAGCTTTGCATGGTGCTGGATTGCAGAAGGTAATAATTTAGAGGTCAAAGTATCGAGATGGAAGGGTGGTGGTATGATGTTGTGTTCACTACTTTTGGGGAATTTGTGAGTAGACCTGTTCTTGTATAAAATGTATAACAGATACCCTTGTGCTGATTTTTTTTTATAAAAAAGGCATTCCTTGAATTTCATGTTTTGATTTTTGACAGCTTCATTTATTGTGATTTTTCTTGTTTACTTTTTTTTCCAATGCATATATCCATTATTTCAGTAGCTTAATTTGAGTCAAGTCAGACCACAGAGTTCGTTTTAATGCCGACAATATCAGTAACACTGCTGCTGCTGATAGCGACAGATGTGTGGAATTCAAGTGCTAATTTGCATGGAGGTGCATTCTTTGTGCATGCGTGTTCCCTTTATTACAAAGGACATTGTATATCAATATCTGGGGCTGAATGTTCTTGCTCCAACTTCAGTACATCCGAAGAGAATCCCCAGTTCATCGGTCACTTGTAGCTGAAGCTTAGGCTGACCCCATTCCAAAAGGTATTCAGAAAAGCAAGTGGCAGTCGTTTTCTGAAATGCAACTTCACGCTCAAAGCTCCAAGGAAGGCACCGGGGCACAAGCCTCTTTACTCTTGCAGGCTCCGAACCAAGCAACGAATCCAGCAACCTTCAGTTCACTCCAGTCCAGCACACTTCGGCAAAGTATATAGGCAACAAGCTCGCATCCTCTACTATTGTGGCACAGCCAGATCACCTGGAGCACAATGTTTTGCCTGGGCTTCAGCGGATGCCAGGACACCCACCCGTCGGCCCTGGACTACTTCCTGGCCGTGGTCGTCGTCCTCACCGCCGTCGCCGCGGCGAGGCTGCTCGCCAGCGCCGTGGTGCGGTGCCTCTGCGGCGACGGAGCGGCGGGGCACCACCACCACCACCACCACAGCCCATCCACGTCCGACGTCGACGAGGACGTGGGGCCGTGGGACGGCGCCGGGCTGGCGATCTTCGGGCAGCCCAGCCACGTCGCGCCGCCGTCGCCGGGTGGCGGAGCTGGCTGGTGGCCGCCGCATGGACGCTGGAGCACGCGCGCCACGTCGCTCACCCCAGCACCCTGAACGAACCTCGGCTAGCCGTTTACTTTGTGCTCCTAGTACTAGTAGGAACAATTATCTATGATGACATTATTGATAGTGTAATAATTTTACTGCAGCGGTGAAATGAGCTAAAGTTCGTTATGGTGAAACCTATTCATCGGGGTTTGAACTTTGAATTCAGAAGTTCAGATTTGGCACAGGTAGTTCATAATTGTCTATTTTTTCAGCAATAGTAGATCATATCTGTTTCAAAAAATAAAAAAATCATTACTCTATAGCGTTCCATGACGAGACGGACATTAGAACATGACGTTGGTGTAGTGGTGTCTTGCGCAGTTGCGGCAGAGCACAGCAGGCAGCAGCTGGTGCCCAGAACGCGCACGGACACTAGGAACATCATGGCCTCGGCCTCCCCCTGCAGGCCTGCACGTCCACCAAGTGGTGCCGCGTGCCGGTGCCCGGCCGCGTATGTCGAGGAAGCTCTCGCTGCCCAGCACGCGCGCCGCGCCGCCGCCCCTCGCCGCCTCCGCCACCTCGTTCCCCTCCGTCCCTGGCCCTAGCTAGTGAGCGGCGACGGCGAGCTCTCCATGGGCGGCCGCGTGTAGCGGTTCCACCTGGGCGCCGGTCTGGCCGACCCGCGGCGGGTCTGCGCGGGCATCAGTGCGCACGCCCGCCGCGCGCTGGTCGCATCGATCGGGCGGCGCCGAGGACGCGGCGTACCAGGTTGGGCATATCGCCGACGATGGCGGCCTGCCGCGCCGGCGCTGCGAGACCTCAGGGTGCTCGCGGAGAGGTAGGCGACCGAATCTCGGGCGTGCGGCGGCTCTCCGGCGAGCCAAGGCGGCGTCCCCGCGACGACCCGGGGAGGACGGTACTCGGAACACCGACCGGGGGTGGACGGTATTTCAAATACCGTCCACCCCTGGTACCCATCAGAGCCGTTGGATTGGTCTCGTGTGGCCCAGATGGAGCGAGGACTCGGTCGTCCTTGTCATGCAGGCGCGTCAGGACGCGAGCTGGATGATGCCCCGCCAGCGCCATGGCGGAGGGGAGGCCGGAGGCCCAGGTCCGTCGCGCCTCTGGAACGGGTTGGAGCACACCGGCGGGCTAGCCGGCCGAGGACCCAGGGAACGCCGTCGCCGCTTCCTTCGAGGACAGCGCTCGGGCGCTCTGATCTGGGCAAGCGTCCGTAGAGTATGGCCTCCGGCTCGTATCGTACCTCGTCGCCGCCGCCAGCGCGGGCTTCGCCTACAGGGAAATGGCCCACCGGCTGCGCGGCCGTAGGGTCGAACTCGCCGCCGGCGGGTACGAGGAGGCGAGCACGGCGAGGGAGTTGGCCGTGGACTCGCGCACGTACACGCGTCCATCGCGAGCTGCACCGGCGCCCGGCCGCGTGAGCACCTCGTTGCCCACGGCGACGCCGATCACGCGTGTGGCCTTGGAAGTACAAGCGCACGCCTGCGGTGAGCTACTGCAGCGCCTGGGACTGGCTGGAGACCATGTTAATCTACGACGTTCGAGTCATAGGCCAAATTGTACTGACCCAAGGTTTTTCTGGAAAGCTTGCCAAGCTTGCTGAGAGACGACCATATGATAGAGCGCTGCGATGCCCGGACATAGCCGCCGGGGTTCTACTTCTTTTGAGGTGCTGTAGAACACCATCACAGCATCCTAGTTTCCCGGCCATTCTTCAGCTGTACAGGGAAAAAAATTTATGGTAGGTTGATTATTGTATTAAATCCCTAATGGAAGGTGGTGTTTGTGATCTGCACATGCTAATCCTAGCAAACATTGTGTGGTTTGTCACTGTTGCTGAAACGACCCATCCTTGGAACTTCGGATTCAAACTGTTACTGCATTGATGATGTCTGAATGTCTGATCCTGCATAAGACAACAATGTTCTTTCTGCTCAGTTGTTGATTCTTCGGATTTAGCACACAAGAGGCAGATGCAGCTGGGTCATTGTCTGGCTGTATTGCAATCAAAAGTGTTAATGATTTACTCATTAGGATAGGATGTACTCGTTTGGACAGGAGAAAATCTGAAATTTGAGATGCATCAGGGTCAGGGCTGTTCTCTGACTTCTGAGTCCTTGTCCTGGGCAGCCGCGACGGCGAGCTGGCTCTGCGCGGACGCGTGTGACAGGCAGTTCCACTTCCACCTGGGCGCCGGCGCCGGCCTGGCCCGTGTGCGCGCGGCATCAGGGCGCACGCCATGCCCCGCGGCGCGCTGGTCCCGTCGGTCGGCGCCGAGGCCGCGGCGTAACTGGTCGGGCACATCGCCGACGATGGCGGCCTGCCGCGCCGGCGTCGTACGACCTCAGGATGCTCGCGGAGAGGTAGGTAGATGACCAAATCCCAGGCGCCGGCGAGCCACGGCGGCGTCGCCGGGGAGGACGGTACTCGAAATACCGTTCGGGGGTGGACGGCATTTGAAATACCGTCCACCCCTGATACCCATCAGCCGTTGAATTGGTATCCTGCGGCCCAGATCGGACGACGACTCGGTCGTCCCTGACACTTGTCAGGCAGGCGCGGCCGTACGGGAGCTGGATGCCACCGGCGCCATGGCCGAGGGGAGGACGCAGGCCCAGGTCCGTCGCATCGGACCTCTGGAACGCGGTGGGGCTCGTCGGCCGAGGGCACGGGGAACACCCTCGCCGCTTCAACGGCCCCGTGCTCTGCAGCGCCTGGAAGTACGGCCGCACGCTGGCGAGGAGCCACTGCAGCGCCTGGGATGGGAGGGGCTAGAGGCCACCGGCGACCGGCCAATGCCAGTACCAGGTCGTCGTAGACCGGCCGTGACGACGAGGTCGATGCCCGTGCTCGGCGAACGCGGACAGCACCTGCCCCGAACGTTGTGGGCTTGTGGCAGTGTGGCCTTTGACATCTGAATCTAGCAGGCCAGGCCAATGCTTCGACGAGACGATGGCACACGGTTGAGATCACAAGCTCGAAGCTCGAGCGACTGAGCTTGCTGTCCGGGGCAGAAGAGTTCGACATGGCTAGCTATGTCGAGCGCGCAACGCCGGCGCAGGCCGGCCTGGCCCTGGCCAGCGGCGACGGCGAGCCGGCCCTGGGCGGAAGCGTGTGGCGGTTTCACCTGGGAGCCGGCGCCGGCCTGCCCGACCCGCGGCGCATCAGGGCGCTCGCGCAAGCCGCCATACCCCGCGGTGCGCTGGTCTCGTCGGAGTCGGACGGCGGCGAGGACGCCGCGTACCTACCTGGTCGGGCACATCGTCGTCTATGGCGGCCTGCCGTGCCGGCGCGACAAATTTCTGCGCGCCTGCGGCGTGTGCTTCCCCGCGCTGTACGACCTCAGGGTGCTCGAGATAGGTGATCAAATCCCGTCTGCGCGGCGCTCTCCGGCGAGCCAAGGCAGCGTCCCCGCGACGACCAAGCCCCAGGGAGGACGGTACTCGGAATACCGACCGGGGGTGGACGGTATTTCAAATACCGTCCCCCTCTGGTACCCATCAGCCGTTGGATTGGTTTCGTATGGTCTAGATCGAGCGATGACGCGGTCGTCGTTATCAAGCAGGCGCGCCAGGACGCGAGCTGGATGATGCCCCGCCAGCGCCATGGCGGAGGGGAGGGCCGGAGGCCCAGGTCCGTCGCGCCTCTGGAACGGGGTCGAGCACACCGGCGGGCTCGCCGGCCGAGGACGCAGGGAACGCCGTCGCCGCTTCCTTCGAGGACAGCGCTCGGGCGCTCTGGTCTGGGCAACCGTCCCTACGGCCGCCGGCTCGTTTCGTACCTCGTCGCCGCCGCCAGCGCGGGCTTCACCGGTCAGGGCAGTGGCCAACCGACCGCGGGGCCGTCGGTTCTACCTCGCCACCCTTGCCGCCGGCGGGAACGCGGCGGCGCGCATGGCGACGTACTTGGCCGTGGACACGCGCACGTACGCGTCCATCCCGAGCTGCACCGGCGCCTGGACGCGTGAGCACCTCGTTGCCCACGGCGACGCCGGTCGCGCGCGCGGCCTTGGAAGCTAAGTACGGCCGCACGCCGGCGATGGGCCACTGCAGCGCCTGGGACGGGCTGGCTCCTGGCGGCCATGCCTGGGACCAGGTGCTCTTCGTCGCGCTTGGTCTCGAGTACTCACACGGGGTGGGCTGCCTAATCCAGTCTTCCTGCTGAGATGTGGCGTATGGAACTATCTGGATGTACTACTCGTTTAGGCAGGAGGAAATCTGACATTTGAGATGCATCAGGGTCAGGGCTGCTCTCTGACTTCTGATGAGTCTAGGGGGTGTTTAGTTGGTGAAAAAGTTTGAATTTGGGTATTGTAGCACATTTCGTTGTTATTTGATAATTAATGTACAATTATGAATTAATTAATATCATTAGATTCATCTTATAAGAATCAGTTAGACTATGTAATTAGTTATTTTTTAACTGTATTTAATATTCCATGCATGTAATCGAAAATTTGATGTGACAGATACTACACAAACATTTTTGGAAACTAAACGCCCCTAGCTAACAAACTGAAACAACTAGGACCTGACAGCTTTTTTTGTCCATCTCTGTAGCCTGCTGCCAGCAGAACAAAATGCTGAACTTCAGGTCTTGTTTAGATCACTTTGCATTTTGCATTTTTGCACTTTTAGAAGGAAATCTTTAACATTTGAAGTATTAAATGTAGACTAATTACAAAACTAATTACAGATCTCGTCTGTAAACTATGAGACGAATCTAATGAGCCTAATTAATTCATCATTAGAGCATGTTACTGTAGCATTATTGTAGCAATTTAGTGTCTAATCACATCCTAATTAAGCTCATTAGATTCATCTCGCGATTTACAGTCCATTTGTGTAATGCGATTTATTTTTTGACTATATTTAGTACATCATGCAAGCGATTTATAAAAATTTTGTATTTTGTGTTTTGGGATTTAAACACAGAGCCTCAGTTACCAATCGCACAAAGCTAAAGATTGGTGGCATCTATCTGATCATCTGACAACTGAAGCTAGGTGATGTTTCATTAAAGAAAAAAAAACTGAAGCTAGGCGATTCTTGTTCTTCTTCTTTAATTTGCAGCTGAACTTCTTGATGCAAAATGGAAATTGCTTCTGAAGCAGACGAGCGCTGACACTGTTGCATTCAGAAGAATTCATTGGGCGAGTTGCCATTTCATGGACCTTGCCCACTGCCAGTGCCAGCACTAGCTAGTCGGTAGTACGAGCATGGATGCTCACCAGCCTCTGAGCATCAGATGTGAGCCGCTCAGTTCCTGGGCATATCCTTTGTTCCTTCCTGAATATTTAGTGAGGTTCTGCAGCTGCCCTTTCTGGTTTCAGCTCTCAACTAAATAGTACTGAACAAATAAAGAAATTTTGGAATTTAGAACAAGCGCCCCTATAGTTCAGTGGTAGAGCGTCAGTCTTGTAAACTGAAGGTCCGTAGTTCGATCCTGCGTGGGGGCTTTTTTATTCCTTTTTTTGCCTCTCGAGTTTTACCGTGCCATATCAAACTCTTTTCAGTTATATCGAAACTATCCTCCTTTTCGTTCATCTTCATTTTTTTTGGAGTTTACAAGCATCACCAGCTCGGTGGTGTGAAAACAAGCACTCACGTATCAGTAGATCAGCAACTAACAGATATGGTCTTTGGCACATTGGGACACACCACGTAGTATATCTTATTTTTAGCATAAATTTCGTTGGTTAGAACTGAAATCCTAGAGCTTATCATGAATTTTATTCTTTTGGTCTAGTCCGAGCATTTTTTTTTTAACATACTTCCTCCTTTTCCAACGCATGACGCTTTAAGCATGGGGATATTCTACAAGGCGACAGTTCGACTAACAGATTCTGTAAAAACATGGCATTGCAAAAGGAAAATGGTCATGTTTTAGGAAAGGACGTTTCAGAACGAAAATCTAGTAGCATGTATTGTACATCGTCAATATTTTTTTAGATTAAGAAAAATCCGGTCTCTGACCGATCACAGTCGACGGTCTACAGCCACCAGACACAATAATGCAGGCAGGCTTCTATTAGCAAACGCTAACCCAACAAACCTAAACAAGGTTCCACAACACCAGAAATTCGCCGCACTACTCCCCTGGATCACAACCGAACCCATTAACAGGTCACTCTACTTCTAAAATTCCAACCTCTTTTGGCAAACAACTCCAGCACCATACTCTCCAGCTCTCGGCACTTGTTCTTCAGGTGATCTTTCTCTTCCTCTATAGATAACAGCGACCATGCCCTTGTCCAGTAAATCCCCCTGAAAATAACCCGCAAATACGAGTTAGGAGGAGTTCTGCAGAATAATGCATCATTTCGGCAAAGCCAAATCGCCCAACACATTGCTGTAACTCCTACCAAAATCTTTTTTTATCTTTCAGAATGAGACCTCTCAACCAAGAACCTAACAAGTGTGACACACTAGAAGGAGGTTGTAAACCAAAGGTGAAAAACACCGCATTCCAAACAAATTTTGCCACATGGCAATCGAAAAAAAGATGTTGTATGGTTTCATTATTGTTGCAAAAACAACACTTGCTTTCCCCCTTCCACTTTCTTTTGATTAAATTATCTCTTGTCAAAAGAACCCCTTTCTGTAGATACCATAAGAAATTTTTTATCTTCAAAGGTAATCTTAGTTTCCACAATATGCTTTTATCAATAACTCTATTTTCCTGCATCAAATCAGTATACAAGGATTTGACAGTAAAATTTAAATTTTTTGTTAGCCCCCACACAAAATAATCATTAACATTAGTCAAGGTCACATTTAGCACCTTAGACACTAAATCCAGTCACGAGTTCAACTTATCTCCCACCAGAAGAGAGATTCAGTGGTCTTGATCCAAGGACACTAGCAACCGACTGGCTTTTCCTCCTCACAATTCTGTACAACGTGGGGTATTGCTGCATCAAAGGTTTATCACCCAGCCAGCAATCCTCCCAGAACCTAGTTTGTTGCCCATTCTGAACCAAAAATTTTCCTCTTTCAAAAAAATGCTCTTTTACCTCCATTAGCCCAGTCCAAAAATGAGAATCTCCAGGTTGTTTTGTCACCTGGGATAAGGTCTTATTGCCTAAATATTTTCTCCTTAGAAGAGTTTGCCAAGTGCCTTCCTCATTCAGAAGCTTAAACAACCATTTACACAACAAGCTAATATTATGCACTTCCAAGTTGGTGATCCCTAGACGCCCAACACTTTTAGGTTCACACAAAATACTCCATCGTGCAAGCCTGTATTTCTTTTTGTGTTCATCACATTGCCAATAGAACCTTGATCTATAATAACCCAGCTTCTTTAGCACTCCTTTAGGGATCTTGAAAAAGGATAACATGTACATTGGTAGACTTGACAGCACAGAGTTTATGATGACTAGCCTCCCTCCTGCTGACAACAACTTACCTTTCCAACTACTCAGTTTTTTTTTGAAACCTTTCTTCTATCTGACCCCAATCACTATTGGACAACTTATTATGTTTCATAGGGATGCCCAAATACTTAAAGGGGAAAGAACCTTCCTTACAACCAAAGATATGCTTATAAGTTCCTATCTTACTCTTGGCTTCCCCTAGGCAAAACAACTAGCTCTTGTGGAAACTAATTTTTAGACCAGACAATTTCTCGAAGGTGCACAACACTATCTTCATATTCATAGCTTGCTCTGCATCATCTTCCAAAAATAGAACTATGTCATCTGCATACTGCAGAATTGACGGTCCTCCATCAATCAGATGAGGAACAACCCCCTCTATCTGATTGTTCTCTTTTGCCCTTGATACCAAAACTGCCAGCATATCAGCCACGACATTAAAAAGAACTGCTAACAAAGGGTCACCTTGTCTTAATCCTCTCTTGGTCTGAAAGAAATTCCCAATTTCATCATTTACTTGTACACCAACACTACCACCGCTCATAATCTGTTTAATCAATGAACACCATTGAGGAGAGAACCCTTTCATTCTCAAAGTCTGTTGTAAAAAATCCCAATTAACCTTGTCATAAGCTTTCTCAAAGTCTAGTTTTAGCAAGATCCCACTTTGCTTCTTCCTTTTCAACTCATAGATTGTTTCATGCAAAGTCACCACTCCTAAGATAAATCTTCCAGGCAGAAAGGCTGTCTGAGAAGGTCTTATTATTCTATTTGCCACTTATGTTAATCTGTTGGCTAGAACTTTTGTGATGATTTTGAAACTAACATTCAACATGCAAATTGGCCTGTAGTGTTGAATCATTTTCACTTCCTGAAGCTTTGGCAAAAGAGTTATGACCCCAAAGTTTAGGCTAAACAAATCAAACTTCCCTTTGTGGAAATCTCTAAATATTGCCATGACATCCTCTTTTATGAGACTCCAAAATACTTGGTAAAACTTAGTAGGAAAACCATCAGGCCCTGGAGTTTTTTATTGTGTTTCATTTGGAATATTGCATCCCTTACTTCTTTCTTTGTAAACTCTTCTATTAGCACTTTATTTTCTTCCCTCGTCACTTGTGTTATATTTTCCTTTACTTATTCATTCAAAAACAACTTGTCCACTTCTGTATCTCCGAACAGTCTCTTGTAGCAATTTGTAATATACTTCCTCGGGTATTCCTCCCCCTCTATTACACCTTCTTCTTGTTCTAACCTGAAAATCCTCGTTTTCCTTCTTTTATCGTTTGCCACCATTTGAAAATATTTGGTATTACTATCCCCCTTAGTAAATCCCTAGTCATGGCTCTTTGGAACCAATTAATTTCCTCTTCTCTAAGCATGTATTGTACATCGTCAATATACATCATCCTTTATAGGTTGATGATTAAAAGGAGTCTCAGAGCTGAGAATTTGAGAATCCCAAAATGGCATATGCTCTGAATCGGACAGAGCCTTTTGCAACACTACATAGCTATTGTAGATGGGGTTGAGCAGAGGAGGGGATCTGTTGCTTGGCATGGAGATTTGTGCAGCATTCTTGAAGCTTTGAGAATGTCATTGCGTTTTCAGCAACGACTGCCCAGTGCTACTCTTAAATGGCCTTTTAAATGGGACCAGCTTTAGCTTGAGCAAGTGAGTGATGAAATGGAGATTATCTTCAACTGTACCTACAGAGGTTGCTCTACCTTTCAGATAGAGGCATTCCTCTGATGTATAAATTTAGTTAAATTTAAAATTATTTAACTTCTTGTAAGCGAGAATTGTATCTTTTTAAGATAGGGGTAGCATAGGAGAACATCTCTGGTGTTACTAGTGTGTTAGGTGCTACCGTGTTACCAACTTTAATTATACTTAAATTTGTGCATCTAGAATTTGAAAAAAAAAGTTGAATGGATAGAGAATGCAAGCGTCTACCATTATGCAAAATTCGAGATGCGAATGAAATTTGTGCAATGAGAAAAAAGAGAAATCCTATGAATAGTAGCAGGTTACGGGTCCGACATGAACAGTTGAACCCACAGCTATTTACGTGCAAGATTCTCTTTTGTGATTCTTCTTGCACAATTTTTTGTTCAACCTCAAACTTTGCATGATGGTAGATGCTTACGTTCTCCATGCATTCATATTTTTGGATAATTTTTTTATGCATAAATTTAGATGTAATTAAACTTGGTAATAAGGTAACACTCTAATGGATGGCAATACCGGATATGTTCTCGGTAGCATGTAAGAGAAATGCCTCCTTCTGCAAGGTACTACAATTTCAGTACAGCCGAAGAGAATCCTACATTGCACCGCTCACTGCCACACACCGCACCGACGTTGACCTTTGTCCGTGCCTTAGGGCAGCTCCAATGTATAGTCATCTAAAATTTACCAAAGGAGACATCATCTTTCAATTTTATAGCTCAAAATGGTCCAACGTGTGGCATCACCATGCACCTCATGTGGGGCCCGCACAGCAGCTTGCCCCTTTCTTCGCACAGTAACTCCTCCCTCGTCTACTCCAGCTCCTTCCATCCCCATCTCGTGGGCGGCGGCGGCCAGGGTCGGCGTGACCGGGGAGTAGGGTAGCGGCAGCGCCGTTTGGGAGCGGGACGGTGGCGGCAGCCAGGCCTACTCCCTGACCGGGCCACGCCTATTTCCCGACTGCATCGCGATCAGGGAGTAGGCGCGACACAGTCGGGGAGTAGGCATGGCGCGGTCAGGGAGCGAGGCGGCGGGGCCCAAGCCAGCCCGGTTGGGGAGCAGGGCGACAGCATCGCGAGCGGCCGGTGGAGGTGCGATCAGCTTTCTCTCTCCTCCTTGCCTCGTGTGCCTGGATAGACTATTGGTGCTAGCGAGTGCTAAGCTAGCACCTCTGGTGCAATGTATTGCACCCCTCCTTAGGTCTTCCTGTCTTCTCAGCACCACTTAGACACAACGTTGCGGATGTCCTTACGATAGCGCGTGGCGCATCCGTCCGTGCTGGGCAGTGGATCTGGACGCTGGGCAGCTAGCTGGCCTTGCCAGCTACAAGAGCACCTCCAGTGTATGAAGAAAGCGAACCATGGCTGAAAAATATCGAACAGAACACACTGTGACGGCCAGCCTTTGGATGTTAGAAAAAATCGACCTTCAATTGTCGAACCGAGCCGATTAAATAAACTCAGAGATTAATTTGCAAAATATTGGATCACAATTATTATTCGCGATCCAAATCAGGATCCTTTATAAAAATATTGCATAGAAACTTTGCATAATACACGCTAAGAGCAACTCTAACAAGCTCTTCAAATGAGAAGGATCGGTAAAAAAAAAGAAAACGGTGTTAAAATCAGTTTCCAACAGACTCGGCATCTTCATCCGCTCGCTTTCTGGTTCGGCATACACGCGGCCGCGCTCGGCTTCTATGCCGAAGCTTCGCGCTCGCTATCACCCCCTCCCGCACGAACCCCCACGCTCCTCCTCCCCTTTCTCGCGAGGCCCCCCTCCTCCGCTCCCTCCCGTCGCCGGCCAGACTGCACCGCCGCCGCCGCCGGACGAGGACGCGAAGCCGGGCTTGGGGGCCGCCAGTGCCTCCCGGGGACAGCGGAGGTGGAGGAGACACGGCGGGAGGTGGAGGTGGAGGAGGACGCCGAGCCGCGCTGGGTCGCTGAGGAGGACGCGTCGACGCCCCCGCGCGCAGGGAGGTGAGCCGCCGGCCGCTTGCGTCGCAGGGAGGTGGAGGTGGAGGACGCCGCCGCCAAGCCGCGCCGGGCCGCCGGGGAGAACACGCCGATGCCCGCGCCCGCGCTGAGGAGGTGCACCGACGCCCGCCCGCGTCGCGGGGAGGTGGAGGAGGCGCGGCGGGAGGTGGAGAAGGAGGAGGAAGCGCCGCCGGCCACCCACGCCGCAAGGGAGGTGCGCCGTGCCGCAACTGGAGGGGAGGGGGAAAGCAGAGGGGGAGGGGAGGTGCGCCGCAGCTGGAGGGGAGGGGGAAATCAGAGAGGGAGGGAAGCTGGGCTGCCGCGGCCGCCGCTGGACAGAGAAGAAAAGGGGAAGAGCGTGGAGGCGGCCATGGCTACGCGGGGGAGAGAGCCGAGGTGAGCTCGGTGGAGAGGAAGAAGGGTGATTTCAACATGGATAGCGAAGAATTTAGATAGTCTGTTGGAGTATACCCAACTATGGAGAGTAGATCTTAGCTAAATGCATAGCTAAATTGATATATAAAGAGTGAGATTTGTCTACTCTCTTAGAGTTGCTCTAAGTTTGGACCGCGATTATTACTCGCCATCCAGAATAGAGGGTTTTGTGCAAGATGTTGAAAATATTTCGATGCTTGCATTTGCTTCTTCCTCCCTCGTCTGTCTTCTCGCTACCTATTTTGCATCGGCCCTGGTGGCCTGTGACGTGCTCGTTGACCACCTCACCGCATAGGAAATGTTCTCGGGCCCACAAGGCAGCGACATGGTCCGCTGACCTCACCGCGGCCTCGGCCTCGGCCTCGGCCTCGCCCGTGTGGGCACTCCCCCGCATGGTGCCGCCTCCGGCAAGCCACGCCACGGGGCACGCGCGTACAAGTAAAGAAACCCGCGGCCACGCCACGGCCGGCCCGTCCCGGATGCCCACCGCGCCAGTACGAGCCCGCGCCAGCTGCCGGCCATGGCCGCATTGACCACGCCACCGCCGCCGCGGCGGAGGCACGCGGCGGCGGCGGCGGCCGGGGCCGCGGCGGGGGAGTGGGCGGTGGTCTCCGCGGGCGCGTGGCGGGTGGAGGCGATCGGGAAGCACCAGCTGATGCGGCGGACGGGGCTGCCGGCGCGGGACCTCCGCGCGCTCGACCCGGCGCTGTCGTACCCGTCCAGCCTCATGGGCCGGGACCGCGCCGTCGTCGTCAACCTGGAGCGGGTCCGCGCCGTCATCACCGCGTCCGAGGTGCTCGTCCCCGGGCCCCCGCCGCCGCGCCGCTCGTCGGCGACCTCCATGCGCGCCTCTCCACCGCCTCGCCGCGGCGCGGCGACGGCAAGGCTCTGCCGTTCGAGTTCAGGGCGCTCGAGGTGTGCCTCGAGTTCGCCTGCAAGTCCCTCGAGCATGAGGTGCGATGCGATCTATTATTGCCCATTTGCTCTGTCACTGACAGTAAAGCTATGATTGCAGATTTTGTTGTTATTTGATAATTAATATATAATCACGAACTAATTAGGCTTAAAAAATTCATCTCGTATGAATCAGTTAAATTGTGTAATTAATTATTTTTTTTACTGCATTGTGTCGGGTCGTGCAAAATTTTTTGGGAACTAAACACCCTCTAAGTACCCATGTTGTGGAGTAGTATGATGAAGAATGATCAGACATGGAGCTTTTCTACTGCTACAGATTTCTGAAAACTTAGCTTGATGCATTTCTGATCAGACTTCCATGCTGGAGAAAGAGGCATACCCAGCGTTGGATGCGCTCACCTCCAAAGTCAGCACTCTGAATCTTGAGCGTGTGAGGCAGATAAAGAGCCGATTAGTTGCGATTTCTGGTGGAGTTCATAAGGTGATTAATCGATCGAGTCCCTGAACAACGACGGTTACGTTTGCTAGCTAGCTAGCTTCAACTTCTCGGGTAATACTGAAGCACTCTCCTCGATCTTGGGCATTTTGCCAGGTCAGGGATGAACTGGAGCACCTGCTAGATGACGACACGGACATGGCAGCCATGCACCTGTCGGAGAAGCTCGCGTACCAAGCAGCAGGCCAGTCGGCGAGATTCGACATCGGCAAAGAACTGGCCGAACTCGACCAAGAGGGGTACTGAACAATTCTGATCGACGATCGCCTTCAGAAAAGCTGTCATTCAATTTCGTAAAACAAGTTAGCTTAATGCCACTCTGCCGGCGATGCTGGAATCTTCATCTTGATCTTCGCTTTGCATGGTGAGCAGGGAAGACAGCGAGGCCGAACAAGAAGACGGCGATGGCGAAGACGAAGGGTCCGGAGCCTTCACACCCAAAATCGACGAGCTGGAGAACCTGCTGGAGGCCTACTTCGTGCAGATCGACGGCACCCTGAACAAGCTCTTCACAGTACGGATGTTCTCTTTATTTGATGGCTACTCATCATGGAGAAATGGAATGAAAAACTAACGCGTTTCTTCCTTTATTTGATCGATGGATTGGCTTGGGATAAAAAAAAAAGCTGCGGGAGTACGTGGAGGACACGGAGGACTACATCAACATCATGCTGGACGACAAGCAGAACCAGCTGCTGCAGATGGGGGTGGTGCTGTCCACGGCCACGCTCATGGTCAGCGCCGCCATCGTCGTCACCGCCGTGTTCGGCATCAACGTCCGCATCGCGCTCTACAGAATCCCCAACACCAACGTTTTCTGGGAGGCCACCGGCGTCATGCTCGGAGGCGCCGCCGCGCTGTTCGCCGTCGCCATGGTCTACTTTGGGAAGAACGGCATACTGCGGTGACTGGCCGGCTCTCTTCGATCGGCATCATCTGCTAAATGTTTTCTCTCTGCTTGCTGGCCACTGTAAATGTTTTCTAAACGTGTCAAACTTGGTCAATACCATGTTCCAAATCTTATGTTTCTGAATTTTCTTCGAGAATTTTGTGTGCTCAATTTTTCAAATCTACACAATTTTATGTGCTCAATGTTTCAAATCTTACACCCTATTCGGCTAGGGTGGCTGATGCCGATTTGTTGTGATTTGTAAAAAATATTACTGGCTAGCTGGTGGCTGGTGCTGAACTATAATCCGTGTCAACTGGCCACTGCCACGTGGGGTCACGTCTCGCACGGACGCAGGTTCTGGTCGGCACGCTTGGCAAGTTGGCAGCCAGCCAGCGGTGGAAACCAGCGAACTCTCTATCCACACTTGACTCTTCCCCGCCTTCCTCTGCTCGCTCCTCTCTCCCGCGTCCGTCCATGGCGGCGTCCTCCTCCGCCTCCGCCTCGCCGCTCCTCCTCCCCACAGGTCCGTCCCCTCGCCACCGATGCCCCCGCACGTGCAGACAGCTTCCTTTTTCCCTGCCGTCGCAGCTCACCCGTCCGTGCCTGATGGAATGCGCGCCGCTTGTTGCTTGTCCGCGCAGGGCCGCGGCGTGCATCGCCGTCGAGGGCGTGGCTCCGCGGCGGCGGAGGCGCGTCCAGTAGCAGGGCGCTGGGCTCAGACGCGCCGTGCTGCTGCAAGGCCGCCGCCGGCGGAAGCGCGGCGCAATGCGGGGCAGCTGACGGTTTCGTGATCAGCAGTGGGAGTAGCACCAGGAGGGGGCTCCTAGGGGTGGCCCTGGGAGCATCTGCCCTGGGGCTCGCCGCGCTCGACGCCGTCGCCGCCGGGTTGCCGCCGGAGGAGAAGCCCAAGCTCTGCGACGCCGCCTGCGAAAGCGAGCTCGAAAATGTAGGTTCAGTCTCTGGGTCTGAGCCTGTCGTTATTGGATAATACTACTGAACTTTTCAGTTGAATCGGTAAAATGACTCAACAACATTCAGTACATGCTGTTTTCAGAATTGGATATCTGTTTGAATTTTTCAGCAGCTTTATGATATGATCACACAATCGATATGGGACACAAGACATACCTTGTTTCAAAGAAATACAAGAAGAATTTCTTCACAAAAAAAGAGAAAGAAATACAGGAAGAATGCTAAATTTGAATTGCTTCATGTTATTCAGGTGCCTATGGTAACCACGAAATCCGGCCTGCAGTACAAGGACATCAAAGTGGGCGAAGGGCCAAGCCCACCCGTTGGTTTCCAGGTTGCTGCTCATGTGGTCATGATGTTCTCAAATGTGTTTTGCTGTTTTTACTAGCCATAGGCTCACAGATAATTTCACTTCTTGCCATGTAGGTTGCTGCAAACTATGTTGCCATGGTGCCAAACGGGCAGATATTCGACAGGTGATATTTGGACTTTTGATGCGTGACGTTCAGCTAGGGCGCTGTCTTTTATATGTACTTTGTTTACAAGGCAGCAAAGTTGTACCTGATGTTCTGTTCTCGAATTAAGATCTGCAAACTCAAATCATGCTCCTTTGGTATGGAAGCCATTCTTGTTCTCACTGTGCTTTGCTGTCTGAGCAGTTCACTAGAGAAAGGTCAGCCCTACATATTCCGGGTCGGATCAGGACAGGTATTTCTGAGTGTTCTGACTAATAGCATCATTCAGAAATGTGTCATAATTGGAGTGAGTGATCCAATGAATTGTAACACCCCAGGTGTTTATCACCATAACTACAAAGTTAATCCCATGATTAATATGATTGTTAGCACTAAATCTGCCTGAACAAAACCACTAAAGAAATTCTTGCTAGCAATTTAACCTGTGAAATGAGAAAATCTCTTTTGAAATGATTTCTAAATAAAGGTTCGCGTCATTTTTGAAATCAAATAATATTAAAAGGTAGGAACAGGGAAAGAAGAATGTTTAGCTAAAAATATAGTTGGGGGTGCCAAATGACTCAGTTTTTATGTTTGAACAAATTTTCAAAACAAATCAAGTCGACCCAATCGCAATTTATCTCTGGGAATCATTATGAAACCGGAACCTCCGGATTTGGACCCGGAACTTCCGGAAATATCCGGATACTCCGGTATTTCACCCGAATAATCCGGACCTGGAAGTCTATATCACACATTTTGATTCTTTTTGCTGTTCCCAAACATTATAAACCGTTATTCACTCTCCTTTCTTGCCCTCCCCGTGCTCTCTCTCTTCCCAAGCCCTAAACGCCAAATCCACCATCCCAAATCCATCTCAAGACCTCGAAAGCTGCAAATCGGCGTGGAGGATCATCCCTTCCAATCATTCCTCCCTGGGGTGGCTTCAGTTTTAACGGGGTGGCTTCAGTTTCAACTTGAGAAGGTACCCAAGCTAGGGCTAAATATATTGATCATTCTAGGATGTTTTAAGCGATTTCTTTTTGGTCAATCATCTTCTTTTGAATCACTCTACTAGGGTCTAGGAGCGATTTTTGTGGGTTGGTTTTGCCAGAAATCAAGATTTCAGTTTTTGGGGGCGAAAATGGTAGGAAACCCGGAGACTCCGGGTATAAGCCCGGATACTCCGGATTTGGAACACTCCGGGGAAAAACTCCGGGTATTAATCCGGATACTCCGGAAATTCCGGATGTTCCGGATTGAAGTCCGAATATTCCAGGTTTTGCAGAAGTGTGGGCGTCGGGTTGTCTCGGGTAGTGTGCGTGTATACGGTTTAGGCTTGTTTCAAAGTTACAAATCATACTGCATGCATTCTCATGTCATATGCATACGTGTAGACGCCGCCACCGAAGGAGCCGTGTACGAGGTGATCGTCGGGCCACAGGAGCAGCAGGGGCAAGTTCAGCAGGAGAATTGTGAGCACCCGGCCCAAGGCCTAGCTGAGCCCAGTGTCGAGCAGCAGCCCGAAGGCAAGCCCCGGTGGACATCCTATTATTTTAAATTATGACACTTATATATGTCTCTATTACTTGTGCATTAGGTTTAGGAATTGTTTGAAACCCTAGTTGCATGATCCCTAAGTTCCCTTGAGTTATACTAGTATGTATTGGACGATAGAAGTGCTATGCTTAATGGTTCCCGGTAGAAGACGAGTGATCTCTGGTCACTCGCGAGAAATAGGATGATTAGAAGTCGAGAAATTTCTGGTTACTCGCGAGAAATAGGATGATTAGAAGTCGAGAAATTTCTGGTTACTCGCGAGATATATAATATTTTAAAATCAAGTTTCGAATTGTTGAACTTGATATAAATGGAAGCTTGAGACCAGACGGGAAGTGATGATGATATATAGGTACGGCAGCAGGACAGGGTTCCTGGGTGTCTTAGTCCCGTCTGTGTCGGTTAAGGACCATACCGTTGTTGGCCCTGCTGATCATGTTTGAATTGTACTAACCGCATACCGGGAGTAGGAGGTAGTCGAAACCGGTAAGCCGAGTACTGTCTTGCTTTGAAAGTACATGAACCCGCACCCAACTCCTGGGGTAGTCGAGTAGTCGCGGAGAAATGGGGATGCATTATTTACTTTTGGTGGTCTCACGTTGAGCTCGGCTGACTATATGTCGTTGGGCTGGTTCCTGTAGTTCGAGACGGGGAGGGGAATGATTGGCATGTATAGTCCGACGGGGCAAATACGTGCCGTGTTGGTTAGGTCCACCTTGCAAGGTTAAATCGGATCGATTCGCCGTCAGTCGCTCTCGGATATGAGCACCTTGATCACTGTGTCGCATCGTAGTGTTATGACGAGATGATGAGTATATTCATATACATATGAGGATGAACACCTTGAATTATTGTTGATTTCACCACCATGTTTGCTATAGTTGGTTTATGCAAATATTAGAATATGGTTAATTTGTATAGAATCTAGGGCTAAAATACTGAAAGTAAGGAATTACATTAGTCGCTTTCTGCAAAATAACCACCAGCCAAAATCCTTGCATGTCTAGATACGTGGGCTAAGTTATACCCACTGGTCAGGTAAGTCTTGTTGAGTATTAGTTGCTCAGGGTTTGTTGTTTACCCTATTTTCAGGTTTATGAGCTAACTAGGTGTCATATCGGTGGGCTCGATGTAGCGCCTTGTCTTCACGTCTCGGTAGTTCTCGATATATTTAGTTTGTTTTATTTATTCTCTAGTAAAAATTCTCTGTAAGTTAGATTCTTTTCCGCTGCTATCTTTTCACTTGTAAACTTTAAATTTAAAATTGTTTTGTAAAAAGTCTTAATATAATTTACTATTTTTGTAAGTTTATATCGTGCTGGTATCTTCTGCGCTCGCCTTCGTGTGAGACTTCTGGTGTGTTTCGGTCGGCCTGTGGGTTGAAAACAGGCTGTCAAGTTACACTTAATTAAGCTAATGCGCCAAATGATGGCGGTTACGCTTAATTAAGCATTTTAACTCGGCGGGTCTGTCACATGAATATGATAGATTGATTTGAAATCCAAGTTCTGAAGTACAGTATACCTCAACTGGACTGAGAGGTGCGGTGATAAATTGATTTGAATTTAATAAATTGATCTGAATGTAAAAACAACTGATATTTGAAGTGTTCATCTTCATCTTCAATGCTTCAGTACATGAATATACTTCAACAAAAAGGAAAATAAAATGAAATAAACACTGCTCAACTTTCTGTCAGCATGCTGGAGATTTTTTTTGTCCGCTAATTCATCTGTTTTGCAAATTTAGGTGATACAGGGGCTTGATGAAGGAATTTTGTCAATGAAGGTTGGAGGACTACGTCGGTTGTACATACCTGGACAAGTAAGTACTAAGTAGTATAGATCTCACCATATATTTTTTTCACCCGAGCAGTCTCACCAAAATGAAAATGAAGGCAAACAAGCTAGCAATCTGACAAAGAAGAGCTTCTTGTTCTGATGACTCGGACAGGGTAGTGATGGTTACCTTTTTCTTGATGATGAACAGTTAGCGTTTCCAAAGGGTCTTACTTCAGCTCCAGGAAGGCCAAGGGTACCACCCAGCAGCCCCGTCGTATTCGACGTCAACTTACTATACATACCGGGTCTTGATGATGAGTGAAAACATCCTGCTGAGACAATCACCTTTCTTTTGCAGTGCACTGCAAGAGCAACTTCCTGTACATTCTTTTTTCCGGCTGCAATTCCTGTGCAAGTATTTGTGTTCGGTACACAGCAACATAGTTGAATGTAAATTGGAGAAGGTACAATAATGTCATATGTGACAATCCTCTGTGTCAATTGCCCGAGCAGAGATGCAGCGGCCCGTACTTTGCCCAGTTTTTCAGTATGGGAATGGTGTCTGTTTTTCAAAGCATGTCCACTTTGTGTGCTCGGCAGCTACCATGAGAGGGATAGAGTCTGCATGTCAAATTCAGGACTGGAAAATGGTGCACGCTGGGAAATGCTTGAAATTTCTTGCCCGCGTCCCAAGCAGGGAGGAGGGGCGGCAGCCGGCGAGCTAGGAGAGGGGGGAGGGGTAGGGGGTGGCCGGCGAGGGGTGGTTGGTGGGGGGGGGGGGGGGGGGGGAGCGGCAGCCGGCGAGGTCGCCGGCGGCCGGGGTGGTGGAGGGCCGCGGCGGAGCTTTATTGTTCCGGGCTGGCTAGGGGTGGGGGCGGCTCCATGGCCACCGGCTCTAGAGGAGGAGGTCGCCGGCGGTGGAGGCGGTTCGGCCGGCGGAGGCGAGGCGGCGCGGAAGCGCTGGCGGCCGGGCGGGGTCGGATATTCGGTGGCCGGTGGCAGGGGCGAGAACAGAGTTGGAAGGGTGGGTGGGCGGTGGGCCGGCGGCAGTGGATGGTGGACGGCGCGGCGTGGAGCGGAGGATGACCGGCATTCTTATGATTCCTTTACCTACATACTCTTATGTTAAGTATCACTGATTTCTATACCTTTGAAAAATAAATTCGAACTTCTATATCCTCGCGTTTAATTTTCTTTACTTTTTATCTATGTACCCTTCCGTTCATATTTCATTAAAATTTAACGGTAGAGAAGCCCTGATAAATAGATACTACCAATAAAAATGACTATTTTACTCTAACCCTTTCATTACTAGTTTCCTTTCTCTCTCACGTGTGGAAGAGCCATCACTCACGACCTCCCCAACCCTAGCAGATCCGCCCGCCGGGAGGGCGCCGCCGCCGGCCGCCGGGAGGTGCGCGCAGGGGCCTGCGCCATCCTGCTGCGGTGCGCGCGCAGAGCTGCGGCGGCGCCTGCGCGGGGCCTGCGCCCGGGCCCTGCTGCTGCTGTCCGCGTGGCCTAGGGGGGCCCCGCCTAGCAGGCTAGCAGCTGGAGCCCCTGCTGGCCGCGTGGAGTCTGCTGGCCGCGTGGGGAGGCTTAGTGTTGCTGAAATGAGATTTAGTGAAATGACATTTATATGATGAAAATTAGTCAACTTATGAGATTTAGTGTTGCTGAAATCAACAGGTACATATTCCTGTTATTTATTGGTCTAATTGCTAAATGAAATATGGTGTGTGGCTCCCTGTTGTAGTTATTGTAAATTTTATTTATTTATTTATTTACATTGCTCTACTGCTGTTATATTTCAAATTTAAAAAAATTGCTCAATATGAGGATAAGCTCACCTCTCTCACGAATACTACTCGGACTCTCCCTGTGCTCGCTGTCTTTTTTTTAGTTTCCAAAGTTTTTTCTTTTCATTATATCTGAAATTAAAAACAAAAAAAATGATACACAGGCAGACTACGCTGCGACTATAAGTCGCAGCGCGTTGCAAAATCATCATCCATCGCCTGAAAGGAAACGATCAGATAGGCCACTATCATGGAAAATCGGCCCAATAAATTTCTAACAGCCCAACTTGCAGTCCGTTTGCATATAGTTTGGGCTGGCTGCGCTACGCATAGGTTGTTGCAGTTTGGGCTGGCTGCGCTACGCATACTGCATGCATGCCAAGCTTTAGAGTTTTTTCTCTTTCTTTTCTTTTCTTTTCTAAGTTTTTTCTTTCTTATTTCTTTCTTCCTTCTTTACTTTATTTTTAATCTAAATGTAGATAATTCTTCTATAATCTGTCTGGTCCTCTGATATGGAAATAATCCTAATGTGCATATATGGAGTATTCTTTATTTTTCATCTTCTCATTGAATATTTGTGGGTTGTTTAAGGCAATTATCTTGTATCAAAGATATTCAAAGGTTTATTTTTGTCGGTACTCTGTAGCAGTGATACCCACTCTTACTGCAGCAAGCCAGGACGCCCGTAATCATCCGTAACTACATCATAAGGGGCGGAGCAGCCGGGCCCCACCTCTTACCTCACCGGGCCAACGGCCCCGGACCCGCTCCCCGCTCTGGGACGGGTCCGGTGATGCCATGTGACCCTGAGGAAGGGAGGCTCCGAACCACCAGCCGAAGGCTCGGACCCCCCTAGGGGTCCGGGACCTCCCGCGCCCATCCGGACCTCCCACGCGGGTAGAACCAACATACCACGGGGGGGGGGGGGGAGCCGCCATGTGTTCCGCGGGCGCGGGCGCGAGTCTTCCGCTAGAAGACTCGCCCACCCACCGCATTCAATACGGGTGGTTGAGGCGTGCTCTGCCGCCGCGGCACGCAGGACAGCCTTTGTCAGGCCTCACTGTAGACCGCGTTTTACCGAGGTACACAGTACAGCCGCCTGTGCAGCAGCCACGCAGAGCCCGTCTGCCACATTAATTGGATACGACGGCACGACACTTTTCCATCATGCTGTCTACGCCGCAAGCTACATGGCCGTTCAGCTACACTGCAGGCGACGCCGCAATCTACGCTTGGCGCCGTTTCGACAAGACAGGGCCTGGGCATGCTGAACGGGGGATTCCAGGAGCAGGCAAGAGAAATCCAGGAATGAGATCTTCTCCGCCTGCAACACCATAATATATGAACAATATGTTATTTTATACTACATTGTGTGGGCCCACCTGTCGGGGACCCAATGGCCATGTACGCGCCTCCCTTGAGATATAAAAGGGAGGCGCTCGCTGTACGCAAGGAGGGCTCTCTCGAGCACACACAGACGCACGCTGGACTCAGCACAAGCTCTCGCAGACTCTCTCGAGGCAAGGTAATACAACACACAGTGGACGTAAGGTATTACGCTCCGGCGGCCCGAACCACTCTAAAACTGCTGTGTTCATCGTGTTCTTGAGCGAGATCGAACTAATCCTAGTTAACCCCCGAGTACTCACTCTCTGGGCTTAGGCGGGTGCATTCCGCCACCCGGCTGTGGTATGCCACACCACGACATTTGGCGCGCCAGGTAGGGGTGCTAGCTGGTTTCAGTTCATCTCTTGCTCGTCTCCATGGTTCGAGTGGACGACGTGGAGATGACAGAGGGTGTGGCGTCATCCACGCCACACGCCTCTCGCCTTCCTACGCTAGGGGCAACGGTGCCCGTGGAGCAGCCACCATCGGGGTCGGCGCGCACTGCTCGTCGGCAGGAGTCAGGGCGCCCGTCAAGGGCCCCCTCACAAGCTGCGAGCGGTGGAGCGCTGGCGGCGGCTAGGGAGTTGCTTCGCAACCCTCCGGCTGCTGCAGCCTCGCCAGACGCCCTGAGGCAGTGGCGGGACGACGTTGACCGTCTCCTCCATCTGGCTCATTCCTCCCCCAGTTCTGCAAGGACTGGGCAACGACCTCCGCCTGGCAATGCGGTGGTACCCTACCACCGGCGCCAGGGCGGTGTGTCGGCATCCGTTGGCTCCGCACAGTGAGGGGTGCACGAACAGAAGAGCTGCGGGCAGAGCTCAACCGCAGGCGTGCGAGTGAGGATGCCCGCATCTCTGTGGAGAGGGCGCGAGAGCGCCGCCTCAACATCGAGGGCCGTAACCTCAACGCCGACTTGGACGTGGCAGCACCCAAGCCTCCGGTGAATGCCCGGATACAGGCGGGCACCCCGGTAGCTGGGGTGGGCTACACTGCGCTGGCAGATCACCTCCGCGCAGTGGCATGGCCGTCCAAGTTCCGCCCGCACCTGCCGGAGAAGTACGACGGTACCACTAACCCGTCGGAGTTCCTGCAAGTGTACGTTACCGCCATCACAGCAGCTGGTGGTAACAACGCCGTCATGGCGAGCTACTTTCATGTAGCCTTGACCGGGCCAGCCCGGACTTGGCTCATGAACCTTACTCCTGGGACGATTCAGTCTTGGGAAAAGCTCTGTGCGAGGTTCACGGCGAACTTCGCCAGTGCATACCAGCAGCATGGCGTGGAGGCACATCTCCACGCCGTGAGGCAGAAACCCGGAGAGACGCTTCGGGCATTCATCTCGCGCTTCACCAAGGTACGGGGCACCATTCCTCGTATCTCTGATGCATCTATTATCACTGCTTTCCGTCAGGGGGTGCGTGATGAGAAGATGCTCGAGAAGCTGGCGACGCACGAGGTGGAAAGCGTTACCACGCTTTTCTCCTTGGCAGACAAGTGTGCCAAGGCCGCTGAGGGCCGCGCACAGGGTTAAATTTTCCGACCGGTCGCCCCTAACCGCCGGGGTCCCGTTCCGGCTAACCGGACCGGTTAGTCCGGTTACCGGTCGGAACCGGACAAACGCAAATTTGAATTCAAATTCCCCCGTTGAAACGGTTCTAACCGGTATACCGGCCGGATAGACCGGTTTACCGGCCGGTTTGACTGGTAACCGGTCAAATTCAAATTTTTTTCTTTTTTTGTTTAAATTCAAATGCCCGCAAAGTATACTAAATAAATGTTTGTATAACATATTTTAGTCTAAATGAACCCTCCAACCCTTTTTTGTACTACTTTTACATTGTATTTGTATACTTTTGTATGCACGTTTTTTTGTTTAACTTCAAATCCCCGCAAACTATACTAAATGAACGAATTTTTGAGAAAATTTGACACCATTAAATTCATCGCACCTTGAAGTATTTTTAGGAATTTTTTTGGGAATTTTTCATTTTTTTGAATTTAAATTTGGGCCAGTTTGGTACCGGCCCAAACCGGAACCGGATCGGACCGGTTTGACCGGTAACCGGTCAAACCGGACCGGTTCCCACCGGTTAGGTAAACCCTGGCCGCGCATGGCACTCAGCCCCCCAAGATGGAGACACCAAAGCTGGTGGCTCCGGAGCTACCGCCAGGGCGGTGGCAAGAAGAAGAACAACAAGAACCGGAGTCGCGGGGAGCCGCAACCTGGTGGTCCAGCCGTTGCAGCAGCGGCACCAGCTGCTGTGGCAGCGGCTGGGGGTCAGAATGCGCATGGCAAACGCCCGCGCCCGCAAGGTGGCAGCGGAGGTTCATGCCCAGTGCATCCCACCGCTCGCCACAGTGCCGCTGACTGCTGCGAGATCTAGAAGCTCGCGAAGCGGGTCAGGGGGCGGCGTGAGCAGTCCTCCAAGGACGGCTCACCCCCTCCTCGCCAGCGGCCTGGTAAATTGAAGGCCTCCGACAGTGGGACCGCAGCTGGGGAGAAGGAGCTGGGGTACCAATCCCCCGCTCGGGAGCTGAAGGGCGTGTACCACGACGACAACTCCGACTCCGACAACGACGACCGCCGCAAGAAGTTGTACGTAATGTACGGCGGAAGCGGGGAGCTTGTCTCCCGGCGGGACATGAAGACCCTTCGCCGAGAGGTCCTTTCGGTGAAGCCGGGGGTCCCGAAGGCGGCGCCGCACCAAAGGTGGATGAACACCACCATCTCCTTCGGGCCATCTGACTGCTCGGAGAACATGGCCGGGGCTGGTGTACTACCTCGAGTCACCGCCCCTATCATATCCAAAGTGAGGCTCTATCACGTGCTGATCGACGGGGGGCTAGCCTCAACGTCATCAGCTATGCAACGTTCAAACAGCTGCAGATCTCGGAGTCCAAGCTGACTCCCTCTCGCCCATTCTCCGGAGTGGGCCCACATCCGGTGTTCCCTTTGGGGAGCATCACATTGCCGGTCACGTTCGGGACCGAGGAGAACTTCCGCACAGAGAGCGTTCAGTTCGATGTTGCGGAGGTGAACCTCCCGTTCAACGCCATCATTGGCCGGCCGGCTCTCTACCGCTTCATGGCCATTGCCCACTACGGGTATTTGGTCTTGAAGATGCCTTCCCCAGCCGGTGTCCTCACCGTGCGGGGAGACCGCACCGCTATCGTCGCTGTAGTTGAGAGACTGCATGCTCTGGCGGCAGAGGCTGCGCGTTCCGAGGAGGACCCATCCACCTCGCAACCCAGGGCACCTGCAAAGGCACCTAAGGTTCAGCCGTCTAATCCGGACAATGTTCCGGTGAAGACGGTGCAGATCGGAGCGGATTCCTCCAGGACCACCCGCATCGCGGGAAACCTGGAGGAGAAATAGGAAGACGCGCCCATCACTTTCCTCCGGGCAAATGTCGACGTGTTCGCCTGGGAACCGTCACAGATGCCCGGGATCCCCAGGGAAGGGATCGAGCACAATCTGAGGATCTACCCCGACGCCACACCGGTGCGCTAGAGGCCTCGGAAGCAGTCCGTGGAGCGGCAGATTTTCATCCGTGAAGTGGTCCACAAGCTGTTAAAACTGGCTTCATTGAGGAGGTCCACCACCCCGAGTGGTTGGCCAACCCGGTCGTCGTCCCAAAGGCCAACGGGAAGCTTCGGATGTGCATCGACTACACCAGCCTCAACAAGGCATGTCCTAAAGATCCCTATCCTCTTCCACGTATCGACCAGATCGTGGACTCCACCTCCGGGTGTGACCTTTTATCTTTCCTAGATGCATACTCTGGTTTCCACCAGATTCAGATGTCTATAGAGGATAGAAAACATACTGCTTTTGTAATAGTAGATGGGCTTTATTGCTATATTGTCATACCATATGGTCTGAGGAATGCATTACCCACGTTTGTACGAGCTATGAACAAAATCTTCTGTAATCTAATTAGAGATATTGTTGAGGTGTATGTTGATGACATTGTGGTCAAGACTAAGATAGGGTCAGCACTAGTTGAAGACCTGTCCCTCGTCTTCAACCGACTGCGCACCACGCGCACAAAGCTGAATCCTGAGAAGTGCATCTTCGGCGTCTCGGCAGGGAAGCTTCTGGGTTTCCTGGTCTCACATCGAGGCATCGAGGCAAACCCAGCCAAGATCAAGGCGATCGAGGCGATGAGGCCTCCTGGCCGCATCAAGGACGTCCAGAAGCTTACTGGATCTCTCGCCGCTCTTAGCCGCTTCATATCGAGGCTGGTTGAGAGGGCCCTTCCCTTCTTCAAGCTATTGAGGAGGTCCGGTCCAATCTCATGGACTGAAGAGGCTGAACAAGCCTTCCATGAATTGAAGCAGCATCTCACCTCGCTACCAGTATTGGTGGCTCCAGAGCCAGGTGAGACGTTGTTTCTGTATCTCGCTGCATCTGCTGAGGCTGTCAGCATGGTGCTGGTTGCTGAGAGGACGGAGCAAGCTCGCCAGGGGGACACCAGGGTCTCCCTGGCCAAGGATGGTGAGCCGGACCCCAGACATGGGGGCCCGTCAGCCTCGCCTCTGCCTGAAGGTCCGAACCCCGGACAAGGGGGTCCGGAGGAGCCTCGTCCCAGTGGGAACCCAGAACCGTTGGGGGCCCAAGGACCTGATGTGGTGGATAAGGGCGAGCCGGACCTGGTCACCAGGGTCCGGACCATCCAAAAGCCATTCTACTACGCCAGCGAAGTCATCCACGAGGCAAAGGCCAGATATCTTGAGACGCATAATCTTATCTATGCCATACTTATTGCGTCCAGGAAACTGCGCCACTATTTTCAGGCACACCGAGTTGTCGTAGTGACCTCTTACCCGCTAAGAGCGATCCTACACAACTCCGACGCCACGGGCAACATCGCCAAGTGGGCAGTAGAATTGGCTGAGTTCCAGCTGGACTTCCAGCCTCGCCATGCCGCCAAGAGCCAAATCCTGGCTGATTTCATAGCGGAATGGACTCCTTCCCCAAGCAATTCTGGGGGTCCGGACTTCAACGCCGGACCCCCGGAGCCGTAAATCAGGACACCAGTCTTCACCGAGCCCAATTGGACACTCTTCTTTGACGGGTCCGTCCGCAAGAAGTGGGCTAGAGCTGGTGTGGTCCTCATCGACCCAAATGGAAATCAGCTGAAGTACATGGTGCACATTGAATTCAAGGCCACCAACAACATGGCGGAGTACAAGGCTCTGATCTTTGGCCTGACACAAGCCCTGTCTCTGGGGGTCCGGCAGCTTTTGGTGAAGGGGGACTCTCAGCTAATCATCAAGCAGGTCCGAGGGGATTGCAGCTGCAACAATCCCCAGCTCGCGGCATACCTCATCCACGTGAGAAAGCTCGAGAAGGACTTCGACACCTTGGAACTGCAACATGTTCCCCGCGAACTCAACTCAGCAGCAGATGATCTCTCCGCGAGAGCATCTACCTGGGCATCTGTGCCCGAGGGCATCTTCGAAAGACGGTTGCTGAGATCTACCGCCCATCCCGCCGAGCTGGGTGAAGGGAATCAAGCTAGCACCTCGAAGCTAGCGGTCCTGGCGGCATTCCACCTGTGCAGCCCGCCCTGTATTGTGAGCTCTGTTGAGGATCCTGGAGATCTCATAGAGCCACCCCCACCTGCTCAGGGAAGTCCCGATGCATGGATCTCCGAGATCCGGGGCTACCTAAAAGACAACATCCTCCCTGATGATGATGTGTCCGCTGAGCGCATAGTACAATTGGCTAAACGCTACGCGGTGGTAGAAGGGGATCTCTACCGCTGTGGCGCCAATGGTATCCTCATGCAGTGCATTTCCCAGGGAGAGGGCCGCGAGTTGCTCGCGGAGATCCATGGAGGCGAGTGTGGAAGTCATTCCTCATCTCGCACGCTTGTTGGCAAGGCCTTTCGGCATGGCTTCTACTGACCGACAGCACTCCAGGATGCGGCTGAAGCTCTGCAAATGATCCCGCCCTCATGGCCATTCGCCGTATGGGGCGTGGATATCCTGGGGCCGTTCCCCCGGGCCATCGGCGGGTACCGGTTCCTCTACATCGCCATCGACAAGTTCACAAAGTGGCCGGAGGTTACCCTTGTGGTGAATATCACTAAGAAATCAGCAGTCGCATTCCTCAAGTCCATTGTGTGCAGATTTGGCATCCCAAACTGCATTATCGCGGACAACGGGACCCAATTCAATAGCAGACTCTTCCAAGAGTACTGCGAGGACATCGGCATCCAGCTATGCTTTGCGTCCATGGCACATCCCCGCAGCAATGGACAGGTTGAGAGAGCGAATGCAGAGATCCTCAGGGGACTCAAGACCCGCACCTACAACTGCTTGAAGAAGCATGGTGCCAAATGGGTTGACGAGCTTCCGTGCGTGTTATGGGGCAACCGGACCACACCCAGCCGAGCCACCGGGGAGACTCCATTCTTCTTGGTCTACGGGGCTAAAGCATGCCTTCCCCTAGAAATTCACCTGGGCTCACCACGGGTCCAGGCTTTTGACGAGTCCATGCAGGAACAACTGCGGCGTGACGATGTGGACTTCGTCGACGAACGAAGGTGGCGTGTAGCAATCCGAAATGCACGCTACAACCAGGCGCTCAGACGCTATCATCAATGGTTCGTGCACAGTAGGGAGCTCCGGGCTGGCGACCTCGTCCTGAGACGGATCCTGAACCTAGCAGGGCTCCACAAACTCTCCCCCAGCTGGGAGGGGCCCTTCAAGGTTACAGAAGTATACCGGCCCGGATGCGTTAGCCTTGCCACAGAAGATGGAGTGCCGCTGCCCAACCCATAGAACATAGAGCATCTGCGTAAGTTTTACACTTAGGCAGAGCAGGGAAATGAATTTTTTCCTTTGTAATAAGATAGAATTAGCGTGCGGCCAGAGCGGTTGGGGTCCGCCCTCGTAAACCCGGCCTCTGGCATCCATCGCACCGTCGTCTAGCATTAACGCGCGGCCCGGAGCGGTAGAGGTCCGCCCTCGTAAACCCGGCCTCCGGCATTCATCGCGCAAGCATGTATATCAAGTTGCAAAGGAAAGATTGGCCCCAGTTCTGTCTTTGTGTCAAAATTTTATTTTGCATTTCGATTCTTTAGATTTTACTTTTCTAACCCCCGCGCAGACTTCCACTCTGGTCGCTACAACTAAGATCTGAATTGAGTTGCTGGACTAGCGTATAGGTCCGGACCCCCTTTGCTGCTGGGAAAGGGGTCCGGACCCCTAGGGACCTACTCTGGAGAGGGGGTGCTTGTTTCCTGGGGTGGTCCGGAGTCCTGTGTAGCCGCTCAGCCGGTTTCGTACCCAAAGCCTACACACTCCAACACCCTGTAACGAGTGCTCTAGTACCCGGAGCTGGGTAATTAGGGGCCCGGACCTCGTTCTAAGCTCAAGGGTTGGCTTCCTAAGTCCTACACGGCAAGTCCAGCTCCATATCTCAAAGGATCAAATACAATAGAATGACCTCACCCACTGCTAGGAGGGGTCTGGAGCGTCGGAACCAGGTCTGGTAAAGTCGTGTTGTTTCCTGGAGTGGTCCGGAGCCCTGTGTAGCGCCTTAGCCTGGTTCCGCACCCTAAGCCTACACACTCCACCACTCTGTAACAAGCATTAAACTGCCTAGACCTGCGTATCCGGAGCTCCGGACCTCGAACTAGCTTGGGGGCCGGTCCAGAATAAGTCCCGCGGGCCTGATACTAACCTGTGACTTTGAAGTGATATGCAGGTTAAGCCTTGGCTGGTGGTAGGTAGCCTCAAACCATTGAGCCTACCTACCAGGGGGACCCGGCATCCGCTTTAAAGGTTTCATGCAGATCGAGGTCCAGTCTCGGTGGTAGACAGACTCAAAATAACTGAGCCTGTCTCCCAGGGGGCCCGGAGCATTCGCTTTGAGCCAGACATCATGGATCGATTCTGCATGTGTCAAACAGCTAAGTTGCAGTATCATTACTATCATATTAGCGAGTTTGATTCTCCTCTCTGTAGTTGTTTCTGCTACACAGGGAGTGGTGGCGGTGCGGCTACTCTGGAGGTCCCGCGAGGGCCGGAGGCCCAGGAGCTACCCTGGCCCATGTCCTCAGCGGTCCTCTGACGCTTCGTGGCGGACTCTGTGACTGGGGTCCCGTCGCCCCGGTGCAACCTTCGCCGGCCTGCTTCTCCCGACGATGCGCCGGAGCTGCTCCGGGCCTAGCTGGGACCGCTCGTGGCGGCGCTACCAGCCACGGCCTGCTTGCCCTTGGCAGTGGGGCCAGACCCCGCGGCGCTCGGCACGGCTTGTTCCCCGGACGCACCAGGGATCCGGAGCCCACAGTCTGGGTCATCTCCAGTCTGGTGCGCTGCCAGCTCACCGTCGTCGAGGGTCGATAGGGTGGCCAGCACCGCGGTCCTCAGGCGTGAGTCCTCGCAGAGGGGGACGACACCCTGAGGGAGGATTAGGTGCTCCGGGATGAAGATTTCCCCCATCACCGCCCGCACCAGGACCTCCAGGGCTTCCTGGATCAGGTCGCTCCCCTCTCCGCGGTGGGTCCTACTGCAGTCGTTGAGGCCGGTGAAGCTCCAAGCAGGGCGCGGCCGCTACTTCAGTGGGGGGCGATCCGGTGCTTCAAGAAGTCCCCAAGCACATGCAGCGAGGTGAGGCCGCTCTCCGCCAGCGACCGGATCTTGCTCAGCACGGAGTCGAAATCCGGCGGCAGGGATGGCTTGGCCCTCTAGGACAGGCGGTCGGAGGCGGGACCCCCGGTCGGCATGACCAGGTGCTCGTTGCCTTCGGTGGTGGCGATCACCCACTCCCAGCGCCACTCCTCCCACTTTCCGCCAATGAGTCCGGGGATGTACGGTGTCCGCAGGTCGCTTCTCGACTAGAAGTAGTATGCCCCCACTTCGTCTTTGCCCTTCCCGGACTTAACCAGGACGAAGAAGTAGCGGAAGAGGATGACACAGGGCCGCACCCCCATGAACATCTTGCACAGGTGCACGAAGATGGCCGTCAGGAGGATGGAGTGCGGCGTGAGGTGTTGAAGCTGGAGGCCGAAATCTTCCAGCATCAGCAGAAAGAATGAGGAGATCGGCAGCCCCAAGACGGTGAAGATGTGCGAGATGAACAGCACAAACTCCCTGGCGCGCAGGTTGCCGAGGGGAAGCGAGCCTGCTCGAATCCCCCAAGCAGTCTCCTATGCACTCCACCCAAGCAGGCGGCGCACTGTATTCAGCTCCTACGCTACGGAGGTGGGGAGCAATCTACGCAGGAAAGCAAGGTGCGAGGAGGCTCAAAGGCAAAGGGGCGCAAAGGTTGGAAGGAAGAAGGCGAATGCGGGAAGGTAACCGCGGTATGCGGTTCGTCCCTTTATGAAGCCTAACCCAACCGGCGCGCCCCGGAACCATCGCTGGAACCCAAGCGACGCTCACACCTGGAGTTAACCGCCCAGTCCATGACAAAGGGGCTCAGGCCCGCCTGTCAGGGAGGGCGAGTAACAAGCAAAGGTGTGAAATGGCGGGATCTGAACCGTCGCCCGCGCGCGAAGCGAGGCGGAAGCTGAGTTGACGTTCGCGCATTAAGCGCTGGCATGACCCAGCTTTTCGGGAACTGCGCGGTGGTAAATATCCCATTTACTCTGGCCGCAACAATGCCGAGCGTCACACGCGTGACTAGGTGAACCACTATGCGTGGGGCCACGAGTCAGTAAGCCGTTTGCGATGTGATGAGGCAACGAAAAACCTGATGGGTAGTCAAGGCCGGACAAGACTCCTGCAGTGAGAGGCTTCAGGTTATGCAAAGCCAAATCCCAGTAGTGGCCCCACCTGCGGGTTCGTCACCTCTCCCGAGGTGGGCCCGTGGCCACTGTCGGTACCCTGTAGCAGGGATACCCACTCTTACTGCAGCAAGCCAGGACGCGTGTAATCATCAATAACTACACCATAAGGGTCGGAGTAGCCGGGCCCCACGGGTCAGGCTCTTACCTCACCGGGCCAACGGCCCCGGACCCGCTCCCCGCTCTGGGACGGGTCCGGTGACGCCACGTGACCCTTAGGAAGGGAGGCTCCGAACCAATAGCTGAAGGCGCGGACCCCCCCTAGGGGTTCGGGACCTCCCACGCCCATCCGGACCTCCCACGCGGGTAGAACCAACATACCACCGGGGGGTCCGGAGCCACCACGTGTTCCGCGGGCGCGGGCGCGAGTCTTCCGCTAGAAGACTCGCCCACCCACCGCATTCAATATGCGTGGTTGAGGCATGCTCTGCCGCCGCGGCATGCGGGACAGCCTTTGTCAGGCCTCACTGTAGACCGCGTTTTACCGAGGTACACAGTGCAGCCGCCTGCGCAGCAGCCACGCAGAGCCCGTCTGCCGCATTAATTGGATACGACGGCACGGCACTTTTCCATCATACCGTCTACGCCGCAAGGTACATGGCCGTTCAGCTACACTGCAGGCGACGCCGCAGGCTACGCCTGGCGCCGTTTCGACAAGACAGCGCCTGGGCATGCTGAATGGGGGATTCCAGGAGCAGGCAAGAGAAATCCAGGAATGAGATCTTCTCCGCCTGCAACGCCATAATGTATGAACAGTATGTTATTTTATACTACATCGTGTGGGCCCACCTGTCGGGGACCCAACGGCCATGTACGCGCCTCTCTTGAGATATAAAAGGGAGGCGCTCGCTGTACGCAAGGAGGGCTCTCTCGAGCGCACACAGACGCACGCTGGACTCAGCACAAGCTCTCGCAGACTCTCTCGAGGCAAGGCAATACAACACACAGTGGACGTAGGGTATTACGCTCCGGCGGCCCGAACCACTCTAAAACTGTTGTGTTCATCGTGTTCTTGAGCGAGATCAAACAAATCCTAGCTAACCCCCGAGTACTCACCCTCTGGGTTTAGGCGGGTGCATTCTGCCACCCGGCTGTAGTATGCCACACCACGACAATTTTGAAATCATAATTAGGCATGCATGATAGTACTGGTGGCGTCATACCACTCCCCACTTGGTCTATTCTTCCCTAGTTTTGTATTTTTTCCTCAAACTTAATAAGACGTGTGAGAAAAATTATCTATACATACCATTGAGAAGTAGTACCTTCATCAATATATTCCTTTGATTCTTTTTGTTTTTTGACACATAACTCATATACCACTAAGAGTGGGCGACTAGCTCATTGCTGCTGCTATTATAGCATAATTTGAGGATGATCCGTGGTGCTCTTAGTCCTTATTCGGTGATTCAATAACTTATTGAAACATACTATATAGCAGGCACATAGCGAACAATTATGTGTCTGTGTATATCTATTTGTTCGCAATGTCAAATTATTTGTTCTCCTTGTAGATTAAATTATTCCGTGATGTTGACTCATTTGTTCGTGATATTTATTTTTATTATTTATTCTATAAATTAAATGTTTGTTATGTGTAATATTTTTGTTCGTGATATTTATTTTTATTATTTATTCTATAAATTAAATGTTCGTTATGTGTAATATTTTTGTTCGTTGTATATTATTATTTGTTCGTTATGTTTAATTTTTTTTGTTCGTAGACATAATTATTTGTTCGTGTTGTTAAAATATTTATACCCAGTTGCCGAAATTAATAATCGAGAATTGAAAAAAAAATTAAAATATCGTGCAAAATATAGGCAAGTGTGATTTTGTTTTGAAGATCTTGTCATAAAAAAGAGAATGGTATAACTCAAATTTAATTTGGATGCAAGGTTTAATATCTATAGCTTTTTTTAGTTTGGAATTTGAATGCACGTGAGTCACAGCATCGACATCATCATCTCTGTCCTCTTTTGCATGCATAGAATCTCTCCACTTATTAAAAAATAGTATGCCTAAGTAATTGGGCCTACTTTCAGCCCAAAGCACCATCCTCTCTCTGTGCTCCACTTCGGGCGATGGTTCCGGGTACTATCACCCGAAGCGACGCATAGTCACGCCCGGCCGACTGCACCCATACAACACCTCCAACTTTTTAAATGGTCACAAGGGTATACAGGTTAACATCAAGTTTACAAAAGGGTATATAGGTTAAAAAAACTCATGAGGGAAACACCTCCTTCACATAAGGGCAAAGATGTCTTTTTCCAACTCCATTAGCCTCTGTTAGTGCTCATTCTGTCCAGAAGGGTACATAGGTAAACAAAACTAAACGCGAGGGTATAGAGGTGCGAATTCATTTTTTAGGGGTATAGAGGTCACTGGTACTTAAGTACGTAGTTAAAGGACTCCATTCTTATGGTCGAGGTCACCTTGGCCGTTGAATCCAAAACAGACGGTCGTTAGACTGGAGCGAACCAAGCGCGTTCCGAGTGGGCCGAGAGGCGGCCCAATTATATCAGCCGGGCCGCCCAATTATCTCAGCCCACTCACGGGCCGCCGACTGGAGGACTTTTTTCTTTTTTATATTTAAAAAAAATCAAAATTTCAAAAATATATGTCCGTTTTGAAAAATTTCAAAAATACCCCCGGTCGCCCTATGGGGGGGGGGCGACAGGCCCTAGATGTAATTTTTTTCTTCAAATTTGCAACGAGATCCATGGCCGAAAAAAATGAAAGGGGGGCCTGTCGCCCCGCCAACGGGCGACAGGGTCCCTCCCCCCTATATAAGAGCCCTGGCCGCCATTCCCTTGTCATTTGAGCCTAAAAATTCAGGAAAAAAGAGATGGGTGAGAAGAAAAGAGGCGAAGCTTTGCCGAATTCCGCACTTGTGATCTACCGGTAACTTCCGTATGAATCCGTTGATATTGTATAACAATTTAATTTAATTAGCGGATTAGCTGAATTAGATTTGGTGCTTTAGAACACTCGTTTAGTATTACAATTTGAGTACTATTACAGACTTGTTTTTAAATTAATTATGCATTAGAATAGAATTATGACAGTACCTTATTGATATTGCAGCATAAGACAATAGAATTATGACAGTACCAATATTTTCACGCATCGATTTGGTATTCGATATGTGCATTATTTAAATCATTGTTCGTCATATGGCACACCAGACTATAGTGCCAATGTCTTCGTTGGGATCAACCTACATTCCGTGGAGCAAGTGTGTAGCCACCGTACCTGAAGGAATTGATGTGCCAATGTGCTTCTGCGGTTTGTTATGCAAGTTCATGCAATCTGAGGTTTTAGGAGATGACTACGGCATGAGGTTCTTTATGTGTGAGAACTACGAATATGATCCACCTAAGCGATACGGCAAAGACCGGGACAAGGTAGCAGGACAACATACACTATTTTTCTTTGTGACCTAACATTGAGTTATGATTCTAATTTTTGTTGGACAAAGTCTCCTCCGCCTCTTTGTGATTTTATGCAGTGGTTCGACACCGTGCAGTCGCAGCAGGCAAAGGACTTTGTGGAACAACAAGCTAGGTGGGCTGCAGAATGTTGGCGCCGAATGAAGCACGAGGAACAGCAAGAGGAGAAGCGCAAGAAAGAGCAAGAAGAGATCCGCAAGAGGATGGAGGAGGTGGATCGTAAGGCGGCGGCCGAACGTGAAGCTGACAGGGAGAGAAAACGAGAGAGGGCACGCCGTGCGAAGGAAGCAGGCCCCGAAGCAATTAGGAAGCGCAAATATCCTCGGTGCACTCAGTAGAGTAGTACCATGTAATCCCGGCATTTTACATTCCATAAGGCATGGTAGGTTTAGATGCAACAAGAAATTACCTTGTCGCGTGCACATGCCACTGCAATTAGTTGTTTATGTTTTCAATTGAGAGCTTGACTCTGTGTGTTGTAACTTTTACCATTAATTTGCAGTTGTAGCCGGGAATCTATGAAATGTTTGAACTTGTCCTTAATATTTTCGGAGCTTTTCATATCACTAGAATACTAAAAAGCACACATTTAATTAATATAACGATAAGAAATAAGAACTAAGAAATGCATTACATAATGTGAACCATCAAATTTTACATCATAATACAACGATAATGAAACACACATCACACATGCAGTGGCATGGCAGAACCCGTTGCAAACTACGGTAAACAGATGCAGCATGTCACTAGCACTAGGGTAGTCCTAGTAGCCGTACCCCCACGTAGCAAACTGCGTTGAGCCTTCTCCGCAGTATCCACCCATTGCAGGTGGTGCAGGCGGTGGTGCCGGAGGCGCAGGGCCCTTCTTCTTGTGACAAGGGCAGTTGCAGTAAGGAATAGTGCATGGTTCATCCTGTGAACCGGCAGCATTGCTGGTATAATCATCTTTGTCGTCTTTGTTACCCTCGCTCACTTCCTCATAATGGTTCACCTTGCATTCCAGATCAAAGATCTTTATCTGGAGGTACTCGATGAACTCCTGAACAGAATCAATTGGTGCAGGATCGACCCACCTAGTAAAACCACAGTTTTCTGGAGCATCGGAAGACTACAAAACAAATTTCATGTAAGGTGTCTCATTGAAGATAAAGAAATGAAATAACCGAGTATTACCCATGCGTGTGGACATTTAAAGAAACACCGACCGCCATCCATCTCGTCGGTGCACATCTGCACTAAGCAGTCCTCACCATGTCTGCATTTTGGCCACGGTTCTCTACGGTTATCATATTGTCGAAGAGGAGTTTCATTGGTAAATTCACTCTTGTGCTGTGGCAGAAACTCAAACACTGGTTCCGGAAAGGAATCAGGTCCAAGAGGCACCTCGCATATTATGGGATCTCCCTTTCTTCCCCCTTTTCCTTTCCCAAAACCGTAGTAATTCTTCCCGCTAGACCCACCTCCAGACATTGGGTATACAATGAGCTTTGGTGTTTGAGTGCTGCTGGGAGTTCACAAACTTTGGAGTATTTATAGGCGCACAAAGGTCTGATACTTGGAGTGTGGAGTGTAAATGCACCTAAAAAGCCTATATGACAACACAGTGAAGAGGCTAGCTGACCTAACACTGAAAAGGCTAGATTCGATTCTCGAAATGACTACTCGATGCATCTCTGTGCATGCAGACTCACAGCACTGCATTGCTGCCGCTTGGTCGATCGCGTCTAGATGCCGCCTTCCCCACTACACGCCACAGACCTTCGCTGTAGAATGACAGGTCCGTCGTCCTCGCCAGAGAGACTGCTTTGAAGGTGAGCTGGTGTGGTTGCCGTGTTGTCACATCTTTTTGAAATGGTGGAAGGGCACTGCTATTGGGTTGTCGTCTTTTGTCACGTATGTCTGGGGAAAGAATGCGACATTTGGGAAACCCGTGATCGCCGTGCTGAGCAGTGGCAACCTGTGATCTCGTACTCGCAGCTAGATACACTATGGTTCCTATTTTGAGCTATTCGAGCGTGTAGTCGTCATCATCGTCGGCGGGATCTCGGCCGCTAACTCCTACCACACCTAACTTGTCCTTCATTAAATCACGGAAAAAATTCACAAGAACTTCCCTTATTTCACGAGCATTATGGAACCCACAAACATAACAAGTTCACATCAATAGTATCTATAGAAACAAATGACCAGTAAACTAGCACAATCATAAACATCGGATACAAATAAGCGGTCCACAGCTATCTCATTACAAATAAACATTAGAGATACAAACATCAGATATATCTAACCATCCCTAGGGCGTCGGACCCTCTTAGCCCTCTGCTGGGCACGGACATGGCCCTCGGAGTAGGTGAGAACATCCGGAGACCTCACCTGTCACTCAGGACGCGCAAGGGGCTGCGGTGTCTGCTGCTGAGAGATCACAAGTGGTGCTCCTCCTAGCTGTGAATACCCCAAGACATCGGGGTCACCTTGCGCGGCAGGCTCTTCTGGAGTCAAGCTATCGAGGTGGTCTAAGGTGAAGCCCTCGTTATCTGGTCGAAAGGAGGAAGAAGAAGGTCCGGCGCCCGCATCGGGGTAGAATTCTACGCATAAAATGCGGATGTTAGCGTGTGCTCGTGTCTTTTGTCATGACATGTAGAAACCGAAATACGAAACATAAACTAACCTGTGTAGGCCGGTATCTGTGGCCCCGGTACCATCCCTGGATACGGTCTGCCAACTGGTGCTGTCCCTCTAAACATTCCAGTATGGCCGAACGCAGTAGCTGGATCGTATCCTGTTTGTGATATTAGTAAATATGTAGGAACACTTGATCTAATTTTAAAGAGATATGTACGTTACCTGCACTTGGGAAGAACTGCGACGTCGGCCCGTGCACGGTCGACGGACACGGGAACGACGACGAGGCCTGGGACGACCCGTGGTTGTCTTCGTACTGCACACGGCTTCCCAAGTTGTGCACTAGCTGACGCAACTGGTCACGCTGCCTCGACCATGCCTCTGTCTGCTCAAACTGGATCATTGGGGATCCGGCACGTACCCTCGTCAGGTAAGTCGAGCAGTCCGTCTCCATCATGTTGCAAAGGCGAAACTGCATCCATTCAGTAAAGGAACAGTTAGAAACACATGAATTATCTTATGAATATATATATATATATATATATATATATATATATATATATATATATATATATATATATATATATATATATATATATATATATGCAAATATGATCAAGAGACTCACCGCACCAGCTAGTGTCTCCACGTGGTGCCGGGCATAGCCATCCTGAGGCCTCGCCTGGTGTGGCTGCGGGTGAGTGTCAACATAAACCAGACGAGCCCGAGTCCGGGGTAAGTACCAGGTGAGGTAAGCCCTAAAGGAGCTGTCTGTGTTTGGTCCTGTTGGATGGACCAAGTGCTTGTCTGCCTGTTCCCATTGGTCCACCCACGGCTGCATCTTGGTGAGCCAATCATCAAAGCACGGCAAGCCACTCCTTGACAACCTACAAAAGTGGACCACGAAGAATCGTTAGATTCGACACGAATGTATGAGCCAAGTTCATTCATAATTACCTGTGGTCCTGGTGACTGACACGCTCCAACGCGGTGGGCACTGGAAACTCCTGGCGCTGCCCAAACTGTCTCCTGACTCTCCAGGGGCAATATGCCTCAAGCGCGATGTCATAAACCAGGACGGCTGTAGTAAGCCACAGACTCGCATTCGCGGAGCAGTGCGAAGACAGACCTGCTGGTGCACGGGTAGCCACAGCCTCTGGGCTGTAAGGCTCCCAGACAACGTCCTCGGACGTCAGCATGTCGAGCTCCGAAACAAACTCAGGATATGCGCATTTAACCTGCGCATGCGCCCATGACCTCTGCATTCTGAATAAGTAAAATTAAAAGTGCGCTAATGCATCATGTAACAATGAATAACAAAATTAGATTTGTTACGAACGTACCTAACGCCAGATCCAAAAGTACCGCCTCACCCCAGCTGTAGGGCGGTACGTCCTCATCCCCATCCGCAATCTCCCGTGCATACGGAAGGAGAATCCTATCGACCGAGTTGCCATGAGTGTTGTTGAACATGATGTAACCAAACAACCAAAGTAGGTACGCTTCCAGCGATCTGGTCACACTGTACTCGTCGGCATCCGCAGCCAACAGGGCAGGCTGCATAAACAATTAAGATTAATGGTTTCAACTGACAATGGAACATGTGAATTGTAATAATTAAATTTAAATATGGAATGAATACGTACTGTAAACTGTAGGAACCAGGTCTTCGAAGGACCTGCTGCTCGCGGGTGCGGGTTGATCGGACCTGCTTCTTCCACACAGTCAACCAGGGCAAAACGGGCCTCCAGGTCATCCTTCCACGAGGCCGCCACCACACGCGGACCTATAGTCTCCCCGACGATAGGGAGGCCGAGGAGGTAGGCCACGTCCTGCAGCGTAGGTGTCATCTCCCCACACGGGAGGTGGAACGTGTGTGTCTCCGGCCTCCATCTGTCAACGAGCGCCGTCAGGAGGGATCGATCGAGCTGAATAGGCCCACCCTCGACAAGACGGCTCAGAGTCTGTAGACCAGCCTCACGTAACCTGCAATAAACAAAATTGTCGAAACAAAGGAATACCGACGAATACATAAGTGATAAACAATAATATTTCATTACATACCTGTCACACCAATCGTGGTGTATAGAGATCGCCTCCCCGGGTGGACGAGGACGTAGCACCTCTAGGGCTCGGTGCTTAACTGCTGCAAAGTAAGACCTGTGGCTTGAGTCGATAACTGGGTCTAGCAAGGAGTCCATCTCCATACCTGCATTCAAAAATATATGAGAACACATAGGTACATATATGTTTCATACAAACTGGACACGTAATATTTATACATTACAGATAGGTTCGATACAAACTCCACGCACGATTACTATATATTACAGATAGGTTCGATACAAACTCCACGCACGATATTTATACATTTCAGATATGTTCCATACAAACTGAACGCACGATTACTACATATTACAAATATGTTCGATACAATTGTGGATCATGACACCGAATGCCTTCCACGAGCAATTCTCGCCGATGGTCGTCTGAACGTAGGAGGTGCTCCATCTCTGGGATTTCCGGAAGGACCGACGTCAGCATCATCGTGAAGTGCATTCTGGGGACACTTCTTGTAGTTGTGACCCAATGCTCCACATTGTCTGCAACGCTTTTGTGCCTTGCTTGCTTCGGACTCGTCCATACCATTCCGAATACGACGTGTCTGATGGCGGCCTTTGCCTTTGTTAGTGGCTGGATCAGGAATAAACATCTTATTCTCATTATCCTAAATGAAAGGCCCCACTATTCCAATCCCGTAAACCTCATGTCCCCAGGTGGATACAGCTGCTTCCTTGCTGAAGTAAGGTGAAACAAATACTCCTGGCTGCAACGCAGACTGCACATGCCGCAATGAGATGCGAGCATGGCAAATGCAATAACTTAGGTTTCATGCAGGAGCAGAAGGCTTTGCCATCTACTGTAATCAAACTCTCTTGTACCACCATATCTCTATGGATACCACGACCAGTTCTACCCTTGCATAGAACCTCAAATCTATGCTCCATTGTACCTGTCGATATGACGCGGTGCAATTTGGCCTTTTCAATCTTCTCTTGTATATATTGTGTCACTCTTGTGCAAAACTGAATTTGGGAGTTGCTGATGTTTATGCTTGCAGCCATGTAACGCTGTCTGAAATACTTCATGCACCCATACATGATGAACTCAACAATTCCCACAAGAGGAAAGGCACGACAAGGAGGCATAACCATATTGAAACATTCTGCACGGTTCGTTGTCTGAATACTATACCGTATTCCGTTGGTATCATAAAGGAATGACCATTTCTCCTTAGGTGCACCTCGAATCCAGTGTGAAAATGGCTTCTCAATTGAATCCCTAGCCTCTGCAGCCTGACTCGTGCCTGTTCCTGATGCCCTTACCTTCACTAGCTCTGCAGTCAACTGATCAAGCATCTGCCATAATGCATTGAATTTTCTCTATTGATTTTGGGTGCACAACCTCTTAAACAGGTTCTTACGGTCCTTGTTCTTGAAGTGGTCATAGAAGTTTGCACCCATATGCCTAATGCACCACCTGTTTTGGACATCGGGCCACAATGGAGGCGTTGTCACAGTTCCACGTTGCAATTTCAGTATTGATTGCAGCAGACCTGCATGCCTATCACTAATAAGGCACACATCTGGATGTGCAGCAACAACATGAACCTTCACTCGTTCAAGGAACCAATACCAACTGTCTAAGTTCTCATTCTCAACAAATGCAAATGCGAGCGGAACTATTTGGTTGTTGCAATCTACCCCGATTGCGGTGAGTATCTGACATTTATACCTTCCATTCAGAAATGTGCCATCAATGCAGATCACCGGAAGACAACACCGAAATGCTCTAACACAAGCACCTATGCAAAAGAAGGCTCGTTGCATAATTCTTTGCCCCCTAGTCACGGCTGGTACGAGGTATGTGTCATAAAAGCTTCCAGGATTTCTAGCAGCAACCTGGGATAACATACGAGGTAGGTTATCATATGATGCCTCGTATGTGCCGAACCGCATCTCGAACACCCTTTGTTTAGCCCGCCATGCCTTCAAATAACTAATGGTGTACTGGTAAGTCTGCTCAATGTGTCGAACAATCATTTTTGGCTCATAATTTAGGTTGTCCATAATCAACCCATATATTTGCTTTGCAACAAAGTCGCATGATATATTGCGATGCGAGGGAAGAACTTCTGACAGCAAACAAGTGTGCTCTGTCACAATGGAACATTTCCAGTTCGACTTCCATTTTCCCTTGAATGCATGTACTCGCCATGGACATCCATCATTCACACACTTCACCTCATATTCTTTACTGCCAGACTTTACGACTCTACATTCTCGTTTCAATGATATTGCCCATAGTCTCACAGCATCTTTTACGGCTTCAATGTTTGGATATGTTGCACCTTGCACTACCTCATTCCCTCTGTACTCCCACTCCTGATTTCGTACGTCTTCTGCGACATGACTGCCAAAACCATGCTCCTTCCACTCTTTTGACAATGAGTACTGCTCGTCATCAGATGAGCCCTCATATTCTTCCATCTCTATTGCGGTTTGGTCTTCTGCCTCCATCTCGTCCACAATGCTATGTATCCTCTCTCCCTCATCAGCAAGGCCCTGTGGTCCCATGTTCTGGTTCTCTATCTCTTCTGACTCATTTTGCTCAACATAATTGGTCTCTCTTCGAATACTCGGAGTTGCTTGATCTGCACCATGTTGGATTTCATTTTGTGTCTTCTCCCGGATTTGAACAAGAATGGCCAGAGGCCACCCACGCTCTAGAGCTGCTTGCATGTACTTCTGCCAGTCATCAGCGCTGTGTATCATCATCAATTCCCATAAATCACTTTCTACCTCCCAATTAACAAGAGACTGGACGGTCATCACATGTGTCAACGGATCAACATGGAACCCACGCTACAACCACTTACATATGGAACCAAAACTCCTTTCCAGAGGTTTATCTATGGCGCTAGATGTGCACTTAAAGGCAGAAAGGTCTACTTCATTTGGCCCATACAAAATATTGTAGTCACCATAAAATACTTGAAACTGCATCTTGCTCGACATATCTGTATATCACAGAATACTTATCGAGTTATACTCTTTACTTCACTACCTTATTCAATAATCCATAAAAACTAAGTATGGAATTCAACTACAGCGTATAAGTATTCATAACTACGTGATGACACTCAAATTCTATACTGCATATGACAAATTCTATTCTAAATCGTAATTAATTTATAAACACGTCTCTAATAGTACTGCAATTATAATAATAAAAGCGTAGTACTAATTTTCTAAACTAATTTACTACTACGTAAGTAAAGTATCATTAAACTCCTACTTAAATGGTTCTACTATAGCACTAATTAAATTAAATTACTCTACAATACCAATGGAAAAATACATAAACTAAATGTACTAACATGCAGATCACAAGTGCGGAATCCGACAGGGCTTCGCCGCTTTCCTTCTCCTCACCCCTCTCTTTTTTTCTGGATTTTTAATGGAATTTTCAGGCTCAAATGAGAAGGGAATGGGGTCGGATGCTTATATAGGGGGGTATGGCCCGGTCGCCCGGGGGGGGCCTCGCCCCCCTGTCGCGCCTGTGGGCGGGGGCCACCAGTCGCCCGAGGGGGGGCGACAGGCCCCCTTTCATTTTTTTCGGTCATGAACCTCGTTGCAAATTTGAAAAAAAAAATTACATCTAAGACCTGTCGCCCCCCATAGGGCGACTGGGGGGTATTTTTGAAATTTTTCAAAACGGACATATATTTTTAAAATTTTGATTTTTTTTAATATAAAAAAGAAAAGAACGCCCGACTGGAAGGGTGGCTTGATTGGGCCACCTTGAGGAAGTGTGGATGCCGCTCGGATCGAGGTCGGAGAGGAGGGGAAGACGAACGCTGTGCTCGCGATCAGAGACTAGCTTCGCGTGTCGATGCAGTTGCAAAGCTCAAGACTGAAGAAAACTGCAAGGACTCCCTACTCTGAGCTCGGACGAGTGCCTTGATGCGTCATCAGAACGACTGAATGAGCGTTACTCTGCAGTTTCCCACGATTCATTCATTCAACTACCAGTAGTCCTAAAGGAAATCCAGTCGGCAGTTTCTGAATTTTGTTCAGCTATGCTGAACGTCCATCCATCAATTAAGCAGAGTGCTGGGAGCTACTGGAGCTAGTGACATGATACGGATCGCCTTGCTCATTTTCCGTGATAGCCCTATCACGCGTGGGTAGTGTTCCACTCCCACCGCTGAGTGTGGCCAGCTTATAGAGATGCAAATCATGGCCGTGAAACTTCGTTGGTACGATTAAAAAGGCAGGTAAAATCGAACTAGAAAAAAAAACGCAGATCAGATGTCTACTTCTAAACGTACGGTAAGTTAACAACTGTCATGTTTAACAATCACATCATCATCCATCAACTTTACTCGGTTTCAAGTAGAGCTAGACTTCAAGTTTTGTAGAGATTCAGTTATAAGATACATGCATGCAAAATGAAATAGAAATGTAACCATATGTTTTATTTCTGAAGGTACCTCCAGAAAAGGACAGCATCTACTTTTCAACATGGAATGATTAAATGGGGGTCTGCAGTTCCCTTCCGCCCTTGGAAAAGGACAAGGCGGTCCAAACTACAATCAATACGCGTAAAAGAAAGCTTCAAAATCAAACTAGAAGTCTACGGTTCATGGAAACTGGGAGCAAAGAGCCGAAGACTAGAGGCCCAAGTCTTCAGCTGCACTGACTCCATTTTCCATAAGAAATACGAGCATGAGACTGCGAAGAACTAGCTCCCCTATTCTACTCAAATTTTCCCCGACAAGCACTGACCCTTTGGTGCCTGATTGTCAACACCAGGGAGACAGTGGCGTGCACTGCAGCAGAGAGGGGTGCTTTGGTTGCCTTCAACGCCAGCATCAACAATCCTTATGGAAAGTTGAGTTCATGGCGAGGCGAAAACTGTTGCAACTGGAGCGGTGTTAGGTGCAGCAAGAAGACCAGCCGTGTCATCCAGCTCGACCTTGGCAAATTCGCTCTCCAAGGTGACATCAGTCCATCTTTGGCTGCTCTGACAAATTTGGTGTACCTCAACCTCAGCCAAAATGACTTTGGCGGGGTGAGCATCCCAGAATTCATAGGCTCCTTCAAGATGTTGAGGTATCTTGATCTTTCGGGTGCCCATTTTGGTGGCCCAGTCCCTCCTCAGCTTGGTAATTTATCAAGGCTCCAACATCTTGACCTATCCGATTCTTATTATATGATAACTGTCGACAACTTCCATTGGGTTTCAAAACTCACTTCCCTGAGATATCTTGACCTCAGTTGGTCATATCTTGCTGCCTCCTTGGATTGGCTGCAGGCTGTGAATGTGCTTCCTTTTCTGCAAGTGCTTTGCTTGAATGATGCAAGTCTTCCTGCCACCAACCTCAATAGTTTTTCTCAGGTCAACTTCACCACCCTTAAAATAATTGATCTCAGGAGTAACACTAATCTGAATTCTTCCTTGCCAAGTTGGATTTGGAATCTATCTTCCCTTTCAGAGTTGGATCTATCTAGCTGTGGGCTTTCAGGTGTGATTCCCGATGAGCTTGGAAAGCTGACATCACTTAAGTTTGTCGGACTAAAGGACAACAAGTTGGAAGGATCGATACCAAGATCAGTAAGTGGTTTGTGCAATTTAGTACACGTTGATTTGTCCGGAAACCTTTTATCAGGAGATATCACAGTTATAGCGAAGGCTCTGTTACACTGCATGAAGCGGTTGCTAATCCTTGACCTTGCTGATAACAAGTTAAAAGGAAATCTATCAGGTTGGCTTGAGCAAATGGCTAGCTTAAGAGTTCTTGATCTGAGTAAGAACTCACTATCTGGAGATGTACCAGCCAGCATGGGCAATCTATCGAACCTGACACACTTGGATATTTCCTCTAATTCATTTGGAGGCACATTATCGGAACAGCACTTTGTCAAATTATCAGGATTGGATACTTTAGTTTTGTCATCAAATTCCTTGAAGATTGTCATGAAGCCCAGCTGGGTGCCACCCTTTCAGCTGAGAGAGGTAGGAATGCATACTTGCTTGGTTGGGCCACAATTTCCAACGTGGCTGCAATCTCAAACTAGAATCGAGAAGATTGATGTAGGCAGTGCAGGCATTAGTGGTATGTTACCTGACTGGATCTGGACCTTGTCTTCATCGCTTACAAGCTTAAATGTGTCAACAAACAACATAACTGGGAAGTTGCCAGCAAGTTTGGAGCAATTGAAAATGCTGACAATTCTGAACATGAGGAATAATCAACTTGAGGGAAGAATTCCTGATTTGCCGACTGGTGTTCGAATGTTGGATTTATCCCACAACTACTTGTCTGGATCATTGCCACAGAGCTTTGGGGGCAATGAATTGTATTACCTGCTGCTTTCAAACAATTATCTTAGCGGAGTAATCCCAACAGATTTATGCAACATGCTATCCATGGAAGTTATTGATCTCTCCAGTAACAATCTTTCGGGGGAGCTTCCAGATTGTTGGCATAAGAATTCGAACCTGTATATCATAGAATTTTCAAGCAATAAATTATGGGGAGAAATACCATCGACCATGGGTTCTCTAAATTCTCTCATCTCATTGCACCTCGGCAAGAATAACTTATCTGGGACTTTGCCCACCTCATTACAATCATGTAATGGGCTGGTATTGCTTGATCTTGGAGAGAATAATCTGTCAGGAAACATACCAAAATGGATTGGTAACGGTCTACAAACTCTGCAGTTTCTGAATTTAAGGTCCAACGAATTTTCTGGTGAAATACCTGAAGTACTGTCAAACCTTCATGCTCTGCAATATTTGGACTTAAGTAACAACAAACTATCTGGCCCTGTACCACATTTTCTGGGAAATTTAACATCCATGTGCATGGATAATCCAGAGGGGGACACAACTCCTTTTATTAAATTCAAGATTTATGGTATTGGGGGCGCTTACTTTTCAGTGTACACAGATACTTTTAGCAAATTTGACCGTGTGAAGAGCATTGATCTCTCAGCAAACCAATTTACTGGTGAGGTTCCCAGTGAACTAGGACTCCTGTCTGCATTACATAGCTTGAATATGTCAAGAAATTGCATTGGAGGAAGTATTCCTGACGAACTGGGAAGTATGATCAGATTAGAATCACTTGATCTCTCATGGAACAATCTATCAGGTCCAATTCCTCAAGGCCTCGTGTCATTGAGTTTTCTGAGCATCCTGAACTTATCCTACAACGATCTCTCAGGAGAAATACCTTTAGGAAATCAATTTGCGACTTTTGGAGGAGATTCGTACTTGGGAAATGTAAATCTTTGTGGATATCCGCTAGTGTCAAGAATTTGTTTACCAAATAGCATCAAGCGTCAGCACCATAAACATCATCAACATTCTGAGATGGTGACATATCTATGTACCTTGCTGGGTTTTGCATCTGGATTGTCCTTTGTTGTCGTCATCCTCGTATCTAGGGCAGCAGCAAGGAAGGCCTTATTTCAATTCACCGACAGCATGCTCAACAAGTTGCACGCTGCAGCCTGCAGTTGAGATGAAGCTCCATATCAACAGTGGCTTGCAGTCTTAGCAGGAGGAGACCTGTCCATGCCAGCAGAAAGTCAGAACTCCACCTGCTACCACTTGGAAGGACCTCCTGCTCCTGGTTAGAGGAACTTTCATAGCATAAAAAGTTTGGATTAGGCATATATACTAATATAGTTAAATAATTGGCCCATGCATGTTCTGAAATGTTACCATTTTTCTTTGGATATGAACTTGAAATATCAGTTAAAAGAGTAAGACCACGAGTCCACGACCCATTTGACTTGTATATTACGAATTTACGTAATCACAATACAATTCAGATGCTAGAGTGCTTGCCTGCAACAGTAAATATGATGATGTGGTGTGTTACAGTCCAGGGGAGGTCCACACCATCCGCAAATCTTTTTTTTTTTTTTGAGGGGTGGGTGTTGAGTCTAAATAAGCGGCTGAGATTCGATCTCGCGAAGATGGAAGATGGCCTGGAGGGTTTATGGGCCAACAGCCGGCCCAATCAGCTCAGCCCACTCGTGTGGTTTTTTTATTTTTTATTTTTTATTTTCGTTTTTTACAAAAATATATATTTCTGTAAATTTTCAAATCGAAAGTATATTTTTTATTTTCGTTTTTTAAAAAATATATATTTCTGTAAAAGGGCATATATTTCTGTAAATTTTCAAATCAAAAATATATTTTTTATAAAAAACAAAAATGAAAAATAAAAAAATAAAAAAACCGCCCCACTCGTTGCGTCGCCGAGGCCTAGTGCTCCAAAACTGGGACGTCTGGCCCCGCTACCACCGGTGCTCCTCGTCGTCGGGATCCTTCTCCTCCATCGCCGACCGGACAGGCCACGGCACCGTTGCCTGGACCTGGATGGAGTAGCTGGAGCTGAGAGGTCCGCGCGTCAGTCGTCGCTCTGCCGTCCTCCGGTACTTCCTTCTCATTTCGTCTTCAACCTCACCGGCGTCGGCGTCTTCAGTTTCAAAGGCGCAGCAGTACGGCCTCAACACCGGCGGGACCTTCATACATGTTGACACTTTCCTTTACAAGCTCTATTTCCGGGAATTAATCGACGAAACACAAACTACTGCCAGGAATCCCTTCTGATAATACCATTCTCCTGATGTGATTTACAATAGCATAATGGCCGATGGTGAATCAAGTTCTGAATTTCTCGAACCTTTCAAAAAGTTCTGAATTTCTCTGCACGCCGATGAACATTCATCCATCACCTAAGCAAAGATTTCCATGCTCATTTGAACAAAAGAGCATGAATTAACTCTGACGAGAAATTGTTCTTCATACCCAACGGCATCATACAGCTCACCAGGCTCACTTTACTCGTACCATTTTGGCAGTCACAGACTGTCTGATCAAAATGTCAATCAAGTATAAGCTGCAGAACCTGCACACCTAGGGATGGTATTCTCTTTACAATCCAACTTACTGTTAATATTTTTAGCTCAAAATTGAATAAGATTAGAGTCCGGTCCTTTTAGAACCCGACCCTAAAATTATCTAGACTAGGCGTATAGCCCACGCATTTGCGCGGCTAGTATTGAAAATTCAAAAATTTGCATGTCGTTGTATTCTTACTTAAAGATTATACTATTTTTTACCATATATCACCCTGTTCATTATCATAAATTATATCTTATTATTAGTTATTAAAACAATTCATATATGATCTACCTATAATAACAATTTAATTTGTTGAGCTTTAATAATATTATGCATATAATTATTCTTATTTTTGTTTTATTTTGATTGATTGCTGTTAGCTTTAGTTTTTATTAAAAGTATATATTTGTAACTGATACATAGCTAAATGATATTTTATATTTAATTTTCATAATGGTATTGGTGGGTGATTTTTAATTAGCCACAGGAGTATTTTAGGCTAATTTTTTCGTAATGGCAGTGGTAGGTAATTTTAATTTTTTTTTTCTCCGATTAACGTGGGAATTTTTAGACCTTGAGAGCGAACGTGGAGGCTTCGTTTGTTGGCCAAATAATAAGATAACTAGCAAGGTGGCCCGCGCAAATAGCGCGGGTAGCTAGCTATTTTTTTAACATTTATACTTTTTTTACTTTAAATTAATTTTTTCCAAAGATTTTTTATTTTGTTGTCATTCTTTTATTCAAATAGCACAAACCAAGGTATCACATTTTTCATGATATTTGTGGTGGATGATGAACTCTTAGTAAAAATTTTATATAGAAATTTATGTTCTGTGCTTATTGAACGTATTGTATTTTTGGTCTTGTATTGTGAATTCATGCTAGAGAGTTTTAGATATGACATAAACTATTTTTAAGGTTAGAAGATATGGCCTATGGATACCTTAGTGGTTCTGTGTAGTCAGCAAGTGAATGTAGTCCGGACTCACTCAACCAAATTATTATGTCTAGCTAGGCTAGTTATATTTGACTTCTCTGTTCAATCTTATTTTGGCGGATGCATTATTCATATGCCTTGTAGCCATGCCTTGTAAGCCACAGCAGCGTTGCATCTTCAACTTTTTGCGTAGGTGATATGGCATCAAGAAATAAACCTTGATGAGGGATGCGTTTGCCATAGCTAGAGGTGGCATCCGTGGTGTCATTATTCATATGCCTTTTAGCCATGCCTTGTAAGCCATAGCAGCGTTGCATCTTCAACTTTTTGTGTAGGTGATATGGCATCAAGAAATAAACCTTGCTGAGGGATGCGTTTGCCATAGCTAGAGGTGGCATCCGTGGTGCCTCTTCTAGTGATGGCCAACGACATGGGCGACGACATCATAGAAGTTGAAGCCGTCCTTAGCTCCTTTTGATACCATGTGATCCTCGTTTCCTATCAATTTTTCCTTTTGTTTTCATACTAATGAAGAGTTCCTTCTATTCTATTCATCATGAATTTTAATTTCATACAGAAACCGAGTCAGTGAAATCCATATACGACTGCAACAAATTTCATCTTTTTCACATTTTCCATTTTTATATATTCTTATAATACATTTATCAGTTATATGCTTAAAAACAATATATATTTTCCCTTTGTTTTCAGTGATTTGACTTGAGTATTTTTTAAGTCGAGCCGATAATATACCGGACTAATTTGGGGTCTAAACTTCGCACATAGTTCTGTCCTATGGGTAACTTTCAGACTGAGCTTGAGCTTTCCACTATTTCTTGGTTGATTAATAATTAACTTATGATGTTGGCCATGCTCTCGTGATGCTGAACTTCTCAAGCCTGGTTTTCTCTGACTAATCCTGACCATACAAAGGTATGGGGGGAGCAAGACCCAATGAACTTAGCAGGGCCTAAAATGCTTAGGTTTACTATTAATGTAATATTTTCTTGTCCCTCAACATTAACATGGTGGCTTGATCTTTTTATGTTAAAATTTATACAGTAAGTTGCTAGATCTGAATATCGAGATTTTGTATTTGTTTATCTATTGACTAATTATATTCTACACATATTTTTTATCTAATTAATTTGCTTGGAAATACAACTTTTCACTATTTTTCTTTCCAATATTGTTATTTAATACATCTATTTGATTTGGATTTTTTATTTTTTACTATTTGCTTCTAAATTTATTTAGAATACTACTATATTTCCTTTTATTGTAATTAATTTTTAATTTAGCTATTGACTGGTCATACTCAAGATGAATTCTTAGGATTAATCTAGATAATTAGAGCATCATACAAAATCAATGATGTAAGTTATTTCTTTCTCGAGTAGCATGGTAGCTTCAAGTCATATTTCAAAAATCAATTTACCTATTGACAAATTTTATTGCATAAGATCTATACATAAGTAATTCCCTATCCTATATTGTTGGAAATCTAATACCAATTTATAATATTTTAATTAAAAATTTAGTTATTTATTAATTGTATTTTTCATAGACTCTATATTCAGCTATGTTTCTTTCCAAATTGTATACAAATAAACTACTATTTTTTATTTTCTTAATTCTTAATTTATCTATTTATTATCCTTATTAGTCATGAGCTCTTAGCACAACTTCATATTTCCTTATTCTTCTAAAAAACCTTTAAATTTTTGTTTATTAATATTTTTTATATGAGCTCTTTAGTCAACTAATAAGTTTATTAATTTAATTTCTAAATTTATTCATGACTCTTTTAGTTACTGTAGACTATTATTATAGTAAAGTCCACCGATGTGTATTATTTTCTTTTTGAGATTAATGTTTTAATCTCTTGTCGCTCTTGACTAAGGTTGAGCGTGCACTTTATAAGAGAGACAAAGTTTACTTTTTTATCCATTGATTAAATAGATTATTGGTACCCACAGATACGTAGAGCTCGGTTAATGCATTCCTTTTGACTATTCGCATGACCTATTTGGAGTTTGGATTATAGATTTACGTTTGGCGTAAGATTAGAAAAAAAAGAAACTTAGTAATTGGGTACAGTATGCAAAAGAGTGTTGATTTGCGAGTGTGTGTGTATGATGATGAATGTGCTTGTGTAGATTAATTACCGCCTACTCAAATTAGCTAATGAAGGGGCTTGGTTGTTGTTATCAATTGCCCCGCAGTTACCACCTTGTGATTACTACTGATGATGTGGTATTATCGTTACCGTACCTTTGACAAATCAATCAGTCATTGTTCCTGAGGTGGTAGGTAGGTAAGTGCGCATGTGTCCTGTTGGTGCTAGCTAGCTTGCTTTGCAGCCGCACGCAAGTTGTTGGCTTTTGATCTCTGTTGTGAGTCCTATGGATTTATTAGGAGGTCGTCGATGCAGTGATCTATCATCTATGTTGTCGGCATCTAATACTATTAATTTGTTTCGTTTTCATATTAATAACATGGCAATTTTTACTTCTCTTTTGTCAAATGTGGACTCTTTAGTGTACCCTGGACCGTTAGAACTTTTTTATAATTAATCTGGACTATTAATTTGTTTCGTTTTCATATTAATAACATGGCAATTTTTACTTCTCTTTTGTCAAACGTGGACTCTTTAGTGTACCCTAGACCGTTAGAACTTTTTTCTAATTAATCTGGCAATTTCATACTTCTTTTGTCGGACGTTTTCCTATTATCATATAACATGGCAATTTTTACTTCTTTTATCAAACATGGACTCTCCAAGCTACCCTAGACCGTTAGGTCTTTTTCTAATTAACCTAGCAATTTATTACTTCTTTTGTCAGATGTGGACTCTCTAGGTTAACCTAGACTGTTAGATCTTCATAAAATCCGACGGTCCGAATCCTTCTTTTTTTTAGATTAATGTGAGAATTTCTAGCATCTCTCGACGAATGTGGTGGCTTCTTCTAACACTCAAATATTTATATAATAGATAGACTAGGGTCTAGACTAAAAATTAAGACCCTTTACCACGCCTATGCACACCCCGAGAAAAAAAAACACAAACTGCACAAACATGTAACAATTTTTCTTTAACTATTCAGTATAACCAAGACATAACATCCTCGGAAAGCAAGACAGGCGAACTTGATATCTGAGCGTACAACCTCCTTAAACTATATCACTTTTTTCTTTACCGGAACATATACCACCACCATTCATCACATATCTATACTTGGGTAACACCCAAAACCAAATCATCCCGTCCTGACATATAGCCACAATTTCGAAGATCACACCACCCTCCATCTCCATCACTGACGAATCAGCTGCTGCTGCTCTCCGACCATGCGTCACCCCACTGCCACTGGTTGGGAGCAGGCGCTGGCCCTTTCATGTTCAGGTTGAGCGCAGCCTGCTGCAGCTGCTGGGTTTGCAGAGGGTGCAATGGCTGGTTGGGATGCTGTTGCTGCATCGCCAAGGAGGGCGGCATTGCTTGGTTAGGGTGAAACACCTGCTGGCTCAAGGCAAATGGGTGCGGTGATGTGCCGAGGTTCATCGCCCCTCCGCCGCTGGTGCCCATCTGGCCTGTCGCCATCTTCAGCCGCTGGAGCTCTGATTTCAGGGCCTCATTGAGAGCTGGGGCAGCATTCAAGAGAAGCCGGAAATTGTGTGAGTTTTTCGATTGTTTTGTCACCAGAGCATAAATTGCAACATTGCTCCACTTGTAGCAAAATGAACAGGATAACAAATTTAGAAGAAACAGGTGTTAGTATGATGGAAGCTTTACCATCTTGTAAGTGGACTTGTTGCTCTGTGTTCTGCAGACGGATCTTCAGTTCACTGTTCTCAGCTGTGAGCCCAGCTGTGTCTCTCTGTATCAGTATAATGGAGGGAATAATGGTTAGCTATATCCTATATGGAGTGAACATCAATAGAAAATCAACATGGTAACCGAAGATACAAAGCAAAAACCTTAACTGCCCACAGCAAAAAAAAAAAAACTAAATGTTGCATCAGATTCAGACCCAGCAAATTACTGTTGGTTTCTACTGCTGATAGTCTAGAACATCCTGAATGGCGATCCTAAATAATATCATAATAATATAGAACAGTAATTAACAATTCAAAATTGCATGATCACCATAAGAACGCAAGAGTCCACACCTGTAACAATGCCAGTTGAGTTGCCAGTGCTGTGGCTTCTCTCTGCATGAATTGCACCTTCCGCTCAAGTTCAGAAATATAACGCATCTTTCTTTCTTTTGATCTTGCTGCTGACTGTCTATTATTTATAATCCTATCATATGATTCACCAGGTAACAGTCAGAGTAGGTAATTAAGTACTTCTGGAACAAAAGAACTAACTGTGCTTCATATTTCAGGCCCAAAAAGAAAATGTTTATTTCGCAAGCTATTCTGGTCCTATCCCATTATCCTTACAGCTTCATTTCTTATTGGGCACCAGTTTTATCAAGAAAAAACAACACACAAGGATATCATTTTAAATAAGTTAAATTACATTGATTAAATTTTGGTTGGCGGAAATGAACTCTGAATGATATCTCAATAAGAGAAAATCCACTTGATGAGTTTGTAAAAAATTCCCCATATCCACTCCATGTGTTTCATGCCATCAATTTTGCATCAGTTACAGAATCATCATGCAACAACTCAAACCAGAACAAGAATCGCTGCCCAAAAAGTAGAAAATCCATCTACTTAAACGAATTAATGACAAAATAGCATTCGATTGTGCAACACATTCAGATGAACGAAAGATAATCTAACAGATGAAATTACATAAAGAACAAACAAAAGAAACCCACAAAAATAATACCTTTTTGCCTTCTTGGGGTCGATGAGCGCGAGTTCGGCGAGCTTTGCGGCGGACATTGCCTTCTTCGCCTCTGCCGGCGACACGCCCTCCATCGCCGATGTCCCAAACAGATTCTCCGTGTCGATGGAGCTCGAGGCGTCCATCGAATGCCTCTGATGATGCTTCGGCCTGAGCCCTGCCCCAGGCGCGGAAGACGTCTGCGTCGCCTCTCCCCCAACCGCCGCCATGGCGCACGATGACTCCGACTCCGATGCCCCGCACCGCGAATTCAGCTTCTCGACGTCGAGGAACATGGAGAAGAGCTCCTCCTCGTTCTCGTCCGACAGCGCGAGCCCGTCGCCGGCGCCGGGGGCGCCGAGGTCCAGGTCTTCGGGGAGGCCGATGATGTCCGAGAGCGCGCGCCGGTGGCCGGGCTTGCGCATGGGGGAGTCCGGCATGCGGCTGATGTCGCACTCCGTGTGAGGAGCCGGCGAAGCCGCCACCGCGTCGCACGAGGATTGCATCGCCGGAACGTTGCCGGCGCAGCCTCCTCCTCCTCCTCCTGGGATCGGTGTCTTGTCCATGTCCATTTGCGATTGGTACCAAGAATCTGCTCGAAGGAGGCGTCTTGACGCAAATATTTTTCTAAGTTACGCTGCGAATGATGGAGAGAATGTAAGAACAGAAATTCACGAGAAAGGAGAAAAAATGATGTAAAAATGTATAGTTATTAAATTAAAGCACAGGAAGAATAGCATTAGATCTGAATTTGCTTATGAAAAATTGGAATCATTCAAAGAAAAACCTATGACCTGCGATATCAGTGTTCAAGCGAAGAGAGAAGAGAAGGAAACGAGAAACGATGTATAGATTGGAGCAAGGAGGATCGTCTAAGACTCGAGAGATTTATATAGGATATTTTTGGGTAATGGAAATTTGATGAGGATGTGGATCACGTGAGCAAATGAAACAAGATAACATATTTTTCCAAAAAAAAAAGATGGAGCAGGGTATAAAACACAATTATTATCTGTTATTGTAGAAATACATTTACTCCCAAGTCGCAAATATGTTCACCATTTTATTTGGAAGGTGCTTTTGATTACCTAAAGAACTGTTTTTCCAATTTTGTTTTTTTTATGGCAGTCATGAGCTATGCTTATAGGAGGACAAGATGTTTTGCTGCGTACAAATAACTTTTATGCAACATTGTGTGTCTCTGAGCACTCATTAAACCCACATTGTACATAGTCCTGTTTTCCTGTGTTGTACATAGACTATGGCAAGTGATGGGTGTATATAAAACAATAAAGAATTAAAGGATTCTTTTGGTCCACACGGTTGTGATAACATGGTGGTTTATGAAGATAATAGAAACATTAACTACGGTTCACGTAATATTTCTCTTAGAAGTAAATGATAAAAAATAATCAATCTTTTCCAAAAGTGTGAAACAATAATTTTGTGTAGTATTTGAGTTTTTTTCCTCTTGATATTTATATATTTATTTGATATGAAATCAATGGAGCCTCTTGTATTGTAGTTATGCCCAAATCAAAACTTTATTATTCCAATTATGAATTCACAACACGATATGAACCCTTGATCATGCATGCTAATGTTAATCTTGGATCATATATGATCCCACTACGTTACTCCAAGATCTCTATATACTTAAGAAGTGCAAATTCGCCAATGGTTCTTCCCTTCTTGCATGTGTGAATTCCTTCTTTACATAGAAGAAAGAAGATTATTGCTACTTTGCCTTCTCAAAAAAATTGTGTGCTGTAAGTGCAACTTATGATCGAATGATTCTAATCACTTGCATCCAAAACTGGCTGATGCATCAGAAGGAGATTTATGTGTTTATTATTAGGTGAAATCTGAATGCTGAGAGGGTGAGCTGCTGGCAATTTAGTACTTCACTTCTATTTGATGTTTGATCTGGACATGTTTGCTAATAGATGATACGATTATCCAAATAGAATTTGTTCAATGTTCATTGAACTGTAATCTGCCACAAACACTACAGTGTATGTGTAGACTGTAATTTGTCGATGATATATGGACGTAGCGTGCTGCGTGCATTCGAAAAAGAGCCATGCATGTTCATTGAAGTTTTCCAGATATAAGCAGGCTTGAAAAAAAACTCGGAGTACACTTTGTAGCTTACATCCGATTATTTGTGGCCACTTATTGATCATATCATCACTAGTATATACGATCCTACGTGTACAAGTACCAGAGACAGAGTAGTAATAGAACCCCACGAGAAAGAGAAACGCTAGTTTCACCGATGCCCGTGGCCTTCCTCAATCGCTGCCCTTCTACATCCTGTTCCTCACGATCTCCTCCTTCATGGCCAGACCCAGGGCGCCGAGGCAGCCGCCGTCGTCGACCCTGACGTCCGGCATCGCCACGGCGCGGCTGCCCACGAAGCCGTCCTCGCCGACGTGCACCGTGCCGAACTTCACCTCCCCACCCTCGCCCTCGTAGACGTGGCCGAACAGCAGCGCGTCCCGCCCCACGCTCGCGCCGCGCTCCAGACGTACCATCTCCGGGTTCAGCAGCACGCCCATGGAGTCCACGTACACACCGTCGGCCGCCGCCACGGACGCGCCCATGGCCCGCATCCACGCCGCGAACAGCACGGACCCGGGCGTCAGCTCCGCGAAGTACTCCGCCGTGGCCGTGCGCACGGCCTGCCAGACCGTGTCCAGGAACACGGCCAGCGCCCAGATGTGCACCGTGTCGCCGTCGGCCCTGCAGCCGACCAGGGCCCACTTCGCCACAGCGCAGGTGGCCATCGCGGCGACGCCAGACGTCACCCAGAAGATGGGCAGGGACCAGTACAGAGGCGTGCCGGTGGCCGTGGACACGGCGAGGAGGCCACGGAGGGGCAGGAAGATGACCAGGCCCATGGCGAAGTACGGCACGAGCGTCTGCAGCAGTGGCTGGCACAGCGTGGCCCAGAGCGCCTGGTACCATGTCCTCGCCAGCGTCACCTTGGTGGTGGCATGGCGGACGTTCGAGCTCGAGCGCGTCGCCGCCATGACCGGGCAGCCTGACAGGTCGATCTTGGTGTCTGACTGGTCCAGGAACGCCCGCCACGACGCCGGCAGCGGCTCGCCGTTCCGCAGGCGTTGGCAGATCTCGTAGACCAGCGAGCGCCCGTGGTCGATGGACGCGCTCTGCGTGCACGACGTCGCCGGGATCACGTCCACCTCCGGGCATCGCAGGAACGGGTTGAACTCGAGCTTCTCCGTCTCCTCCGTCGGGACATTGCTGCTGAGGCTTACCTCCCCGACCTCAATGTACGGGAACTCGGCCTCATCCCACGGCCGTGTGCAGTCGAGGGCGGCGTCGCGGGCGGCGCTGTCGGCTGGGACATCCCTGAGCTGCAGCTGGAAGACGTAGCGCACGCCCTCAGGGGCCTCCACCTTGCGCCGGAAGTCGTCGGCGAGGAAGAGCAGCGGGCGCGTGTCGTCGGCGTCCCTCGGGATGGCGCCAGTCTCCGGCGGTAGGATGCCCCGTGGCACCACTTGGCCGGAGTCCTCCGACACGTCTTTGTCCACCGGGCGAAGCTTGAACTTGGCATACATCTCCTTGCCGTCCTCGAACCGCAGCAGCCGGCAGATGTTGGAGTAGTAGTGCAGCACGGTGTACGAGTCGGTGTTCCGCAGGGAGCCCCAGACGGCGTCGCGGATGTGCGGCGCCTGCTTCACCTGCTCCTCCCTCGCCGGCAGGCCGCAGACGAGCCAGGTGGCGAAGTCCGCGATGGTGCGCGCGTAGAACGCCTTGCCGCTCTTCAGGGTAAGGTCAAGAAGAGGCACCTCGCCGTCGTCCGATAGGATCCGCACTGCCGCACCACGGGCGTCAAGCCTGGCGTCGTCGTCCGCGCTGAGGCTGTTACTGTGCCGGATGATCACCGGGAAAGACTTGCCGGCGTCAAATATCTTGTGCTTGGGCAGGGAAGGGATGTCTTGGTACATCCTCAGGACGCCCCGCCCGCTGACGCCAATGCGGTGGAAGTATCTTGACTTGACGTTCATGGTGGTGATGGCCAGGTTTGCCGCAAGGTTCCCAACAATCTTCTTGTACAACGGGTCCATCTCTTCAATCCGCTCATCTTCTGCGATCAAGGTGTTCTTCACCAAGGTTAGAGACTGTGCGCCGACATAGACGCCGCCTTGCTGGAGAACCGAACCCTGTGGTGCCACAGAGAGTGCTCCCAGGATGACATTCTCTTGGAGGGCTGAGCCAGGGAGGAGCAAGCTGCCACTGCCAACCACAGTGTTGTCCTGGACCTTTATCTCCGCACTGGTAAACCCTTTTGAGTAGAACCCTGGAACAATATTGCAGAAATCACCTAGATGGACCCCATCACCGACGCTGATCAGCTCAGGATTTGCCACTGGATTGATGGCTCGGATAGAGCAATGCCTGCCAATCTTTGCTCCGAGAAGCCTCAAGTACATGCAGAAGGCTTCTGTTCCGGATAGCATCTTTGCAAATCTGAGGTGCGCGGCGATGATTATGCGCCGCTGGATCAAACTTGCAATATCCTTCTTCTTGGACCCTGACCTTGTAGCAAGAGCTTTGTTGGTGATACTGGTGAGAAGACTGAGGATGATCCCATAACTCAAGTAGGCGAAGGCGAGGAAGAAAGCAGATGACACTGGGCTCATGGTCGTCTCGCGGACAATCACAGCATAAGCAGCAATGACAGCTGGTAACCAGTGGAAGGCACCAGCAATACATGCAAAGGAGAAGTGCTGAAGTGAAGTCGCGGTGCCAGAGAAGTGACTATACGACATGAAGACGGTTGCACTTGACAGAGCACCCAGGAAGCCTACTGCATAGATGCTAAAAAGGTGCTCAAATACCATGTCTGCTATCCTTGCTTCTTCCTGCAATAGATGGTAAAAAAAAGATGACAAAAATCATTCTTCAGTTGTACAGACACAGATATGAGGAAAAAATGGCTCTGAAAATGGCAGAGCATGTTTTGCAGATGCAGATGAGAATTTCCAATATTATCAGGTATCGAGCTAGAAAACAGAGAAAAAAATATTTCGTTTGTGCACAACATTACACCTTTACATTGTCTTTAATTACTAGGCCTTCGTTATAAAATTTCTGTCCCTTGCTATGTCTCAAAAATAGTACCTCTAGTTGTTGTACTGGAGAGTAGGCAATGCAAGAGGTGAGGAAAGTTTCACAAGATCTATATACGTAGGTGTATTTATGTAGCTAACTTCAATGCCTAGAAATAACCAACTAAAATTCTACTTGTGTTATGCCTTAATATCTTAGGTATTAGCACAAGTACTTAGTGTATATATTCAACTATTTCTAGTTACCTTCATGTATGCAGAAGCTTTGCTAGCCAGACAAGTCGATTTCCCTTGTTCGGTCTTTTGCAACGGTGGAACCACAACACCATTGGGCACAATGGTGCCCTTCTGGAGGACAGCATAAGGGCTGATTGATGCCTTCTGGCCAATCTTGACATGCCTAAAACTCAGCACTTCATTACGGACTTCATGGCCCAGAATTAGAACACCTTCTGCAATCACGGCACCATCTGCAACTGCTAGCAAGGATGGGTCAGTGATATCTATTGTGTCAATGACAACAGATGACCCAATCCGAGCTCCTTGCATCTTGAACCAGTAATTCAAGAAGATTGTACCCTTTAGATGTACAGCTAGCATCTTAGCTGCTAATGATTGCGCCTTGCTTAGTGCCCACCATTTCACAAAGTCAACTGACCATATTGAAACATCAGGGGTTAGAACATAATTTGGCTGAAGGAATGACTTCCCCAAGATAGCCAGGGATAATGAGGTGAACAAGGCGTAACATATCCAAGCAATGGGTGCCAGGACCAAAGAACTAAGATAGCTCAGCAGTGGTAATTTCACCAGACTGACCGAAGATAGCATGCCCATGTACATTGAACTTGCGAGATATGCTGGGAGTAACAGGATAAAACATACATAGGTAAGAGCCAGGAGCTGGAGGGTCCCAGTAGCAAACACACTGAGATCTGAACTGCTGGTATCTATAATCGCTAGATTCTCATCCTCAGCGGAGCAAGATTCATCAGGGTCCAACTGTGGTTGTGACTTGTGTACCAAATTCTCCAAGAAGGTAGCAAGCTCATCAATACAGCTTGCTGTAAAAATGTCAATGGCTCCAACAGGAATACCGAGAAAATCTGAGAGTTTCTGGGCTGCTCGGACCACTGTGATTGAATCAAAACCATAAGAAGGTAGACTGTCAGTTGGCGAAATTTTGTCCTTTGGAATGCCTGTTTGATCTGATACTATCTGTTTCAAAAATTCAATAATCTCCTTCGACTTCTTCACTTTGCCTCTGGGCTGAGGTGCCAGCTGTGGTTGTGACTTATGCACCAGATTCTCCAAGAACTTAGCGAGCTCTGAAATGCAGCTTGCGGTAAAGATGTCAATTGCTCCAACAGGTGTATCAAGAAAATCTGAGAGCTTCTGTGCTGCTCGGACCACTGCAATCGAGTCAAAGCCATAAGAAGGTAAGCTGTCAGTTGGGGAAATTTTCTCCTTTGGAATGCCTGTTTGATCTGATACTAACTGTGTTAAAAACTCAATAATCTGCATGGAGTTTTTCACTTTGCTTCTGATCTGAGGGCGAAAGGTGGGATCAATGGTATGCTTCAAGGAGGGCCTCCTAATTTCCATTCCAGTTCCTGTAGTGAGAGACCGAAAAAGAGACTTCTTCTTAGATATATGGTTACTATTTGCCAAGCTAAGAGTATTATCAACAAACTGTTTCATGCATTCGAATCTCCGTATTTTCCCAGATGTTGTCTTGGATATGGTTCTAGGTTTGATAAGCTTGACAGATGCAATAGTTACACCATGCTCCTCCGCTACACGTGTTTTGATGTTATCTACAATCTCTTCAGAGACTGCTTTACCCTCCCTAACCTCAGCGATCACGACAAGTCCAACCTGGTCAGAAGAATCAGGAATTGAGATGCCTTTCTGGGTTAAAACTTCCTCAGGAACACCAACAACAGCACAACAGCCTGGTCGAAGAACATCGGAAGAACCTTCCACTGTCTTCTCTACATCTGCAGAATAAATATTTCTACCAGCAACAATGATAAGATCTTTGATCCTACCTGTAATAAAAAGTTTACCAGCGATGATCCGTCCTAAATCACCAGTTCTTGTGAAATTTTTGTTAGGATAATTCTTAAGCTGATTGCAAAAAGTTTTCTGGCTTATTTCCTTATTGTTCCAATAACCAACTCCAGAACTAGGACTACTGATCCATATCTCACCCTCAGCACCATCCTCCTGATGCTCTGTCAAAGAGTCTACATCAACAATTTTGATGACAATATCTGTATCATCTGGATCAACATACCCACAACAAACTCTTCCTTGCCAATCTATGAAAACGGGCTTGCATTCACCAAAGGCACAGCTAACAAAGACACAGTTCTCAGCAAGGCCGTACCCAGGAGCAAGTACACCTTCAGAAAAGCCGAAAGGTTGAGTCAACTCAATGAACCTTTTGACAGTCTTTTGCCTTACTGGCTCTGCTGCAATCATGATGAAGATCAATGAAGAAAGGTCATAAATTTTATTCTTCTCAGCCTCAAGCCGTCTTATCACCAGTTCAAATGCAAAGTTTGGACCTGCACTATGTGTTCCACGGTAGTCATTTATTGTTTTCAGCCACAATAGGGGGTTTCTGATAAATGTCATTGGTGAAAATAGAATTGAAGTTCCTCCACTTACAAGAGCAGTGAAAAGACCCCCTATTAGACCCATGTCATGGTACTGTGGAAGCCAACTGATGAGGACAGTTTTTGAGGTACTTCTATATCGCTTCTTCGTCATCTTCACATTGTGGATTAGTCCACCATGTGTTATCATCACACCCTTGGCATCACCGGTGGAACCCGAAGTGAATTGTAGAAAGCACAATTCACTTGGCTGGGGCTTGGTAATCATAGATTCAGCACTTTCTGAGTTGTAGCTGTCTGGACTTCGCCGATAGTTCTTTATCCATGAGTCGGTGTGAATCCATGGGAGGTCAGGCCACTGAGCTGAGCATTTCTGAGCACTCTTTGCTAGAGTGACAATATTCTTGACATAACCTGCACGTACAGCAGCATGGTATGAAGAGGTGGATAGAATTGCCACAGCATTGCACGCCTTAGAGATATTATCAACTTTCAGAAGTGCTTGCCCACCCATTTGCATCGGGTCAGGGGGCAAAACTGGGACTGGTATAACTCCTGCTCTGATGCATCCGAAGAATGCATCAACAAACTCCAAACCAGGTAGATGAATAAGGAGAACTCTGTCACCAGGCTTGATAATAGGTTTCGTGCTTGTCAATAGTTTATATGCAATGCGAGACGCATTATCATGAAGCTCTTGGTAGGTTCTACGATTCATGATCTTCCCTTCTTCATTGATCCAAGTGTAGATAACCTTCTTTGCAGTGACTTTATGAGTTCCCCAGTATTGCAAATATCCATCCAGGGATGGAAGATCAGGGAATTCAACCCCTTCAAGCTCACCAATGTCTCTAGGAGGTGAAGGATTTCTTGTGGACAGAGGAAACAATCTCTGCATAAACAAGTACTGACAAACTTAAGCACAACTGCTTTTGGCACTAGAAATTCAAAAATTACTTGAAGTATATCAGGACAGTATGTCTAACTCACCTTAACATAAGGAACCGGGGGTAGCTCACTGTCAATGGCAAAGTGTTTACAAACAGCCGAAATGGAGTATAATGCATTTCTTTCAGTTAGCTCAAATGCCAGCAGACCTCCAACATAGTAAGTGTTCTGAAAGCCTTGCAACTGAGACTCCACCCTCTCGTAGAAGCCATTTTTCATGTCTGCAATGCAGGAAATCATTGCCGTTGGAATGCAGGAAAATTAAATTATTTGGTAATCAGAGGCAACACACTGTCGACCTATACCTTCACTGCTGACATGAGGGAAATACTTGAATCGCCGCTGTAAAAGCACACTTTGCACAGTTCCCCCCATAGAAGTCACGACATCAGTTACACATTTAGCCACATACGAGCCCTTGATGTCTGCTGAATTCCCATAAGACCAGAACAAGAAAATATTTGTGTCAGCAAAGAATCTTTGCATTGCCACTGGATGCCCTATTGTTGTTGGATCCTCCATGTATTCTCCAAAGTAGTAAAAGCCCTTTGGCATGTGCTCAAATCCTTCAATCTTAACAACAGTAGTATAGTAGTCAATTGTCTGTACCTTACTGAATAGTTCTCTTTCAAGATCATTCAATTCTACCACCTCATTTTCTCCATCTGAACACGAAGGCATACAAATTCAGATATTTCGAATACTAGCTCCAATCAAAGGCAAGGTGAATTTAAATCATGCTTACCGGTCAGACTCAAAGATCGATATGTTTTACCATTCTTGAAAGCAATAGAACCTGACAATATGATTTTGTCAAACTCCCTAACTTCTATGTCATTATTGTTGTTCTTGATATGTACACTTGCACTGCGACTGTCACGCTTGACTCTCAGAACCTCCGTGCCACGAAGAACTTCAAATGGTAATGACTGACTAAGTTTCTCCCATAAGCTCATGTAACCGTGCTTGAAACGCCGGATCTTGCCAGCCATAGAGGTTCTAGTAAACTCCTGTATGAAAGCATAGGGCATGTCTTGAACAAAACCATAGCCAGAAGCAGTGTAACCGTATGCTACAGATTTTGGCACTGAACTCAATCCATGTTGCTTCAAGAACTCAAGAGTTGGATCTGATGCCAATCCACTGACAGCATGAATTCCCACTCGCCCTGACCTATTTGCCTCATCCTATAAGAATTACCAAAGAACATACATCTCAGCAAAAGAACAGCTACCCAACAGTGGGGTAGACTAAGCAAATAGTATTTTTGGCATTGACAATCGTATTCCTTTTGACCCAGTTATAACTAGTAGAACTTATTCTGGAACAACTTACCTGTAATTTTAGCGTTAGAGATACCATGGACACATAGTCCTCAGCCACTTCAAGATCTCTAATGTTTCCTGTTTTGCTGTCGATCAGAGCAAGCTTGTGCGAATCCATCTCTTCAAATTCAGAACCTAGTTCCTTTGCCAGGTGAGTTATAACAGGGGCACTGTTTGCTGCTATAACTTGTCCTCCCAAATCATATGTCCTTCCTGAATACCAATGCCATTGATGAGTGAATACTCGGACAACAAGACAATTGAAAGAGAGTGCAATAATTAAGTTCCTCACCTTCGATGTCGATGGACTCGCACATCCCTGAAACATTCTGGCATTTCTCAAACACAGTTACATTGTGATAACCTAGCTTAGCTAGTGCATATGCTGCTGATAAGCCACTTGGCCCTGCTCCAACTATGCCAATTCTTGTGTCTACTGGTAAACTTGGATGCAACTTGCTGAATTTATTATCAATTGATTTTCCTGGATCCATTTTTGACCTATTGTGGTCCTTGATAAATCACCTGTGGAATTTATTTAGAAAAACAACGCAACATTAGCACCTTTTGACATTCATTTATGGGATATCCACTTATGAACAGATAAACTTTGGACAAACTGACTTGCATTCCTCTTAACAAATTATTACTTCAAAACTATAGGATATGTCAGATCCCATTGTGATTAACATATCAAGTAGCCAATAGGATATTGTTAATTTGTTTCCTCATGTGAAATGTCCATCCTATGATAGTAGGTAGAAACATTGCTGCCTGAAACAGCAGCTTGTTGACCAACATGCGATTGCCAAATAACTATTGTGAAGTGGTTGTGGTGTCACTTTAATATGAAATGATGATTAGCAAAAGTCAATGCAGGCATAAATAAATCATCAAACTGTACTGTCAAGAATAGCAGCAAGCATAATGTGCTAGCTCATATCAATATGATGCAATTAGGCTAAGATAACTGGCAAGGGCATTGCAAGGTGAATCAGCGCCGTAACAGAAGCTTGCTGTCAAATGGGATTCAAATTTGACAAGCGTACTTAATCAATATGTGTGGCCATACTGAATGAAACTAAGCACGGTTTTGTTCAGACTAAAAATTCCACGGTCATCTCTATGCAGACAACTGCACCAACAGCGGGGTTCTATTTGATTAAACAGTATCAGCAAATCAAGGGAAAAACAGATCGTTGCTAGCATGCCTCAGGTACCAGTAGCAGCCAAGAAGAGCACTGAGCAACCGCAACAAAAAAGCAGACCACCAAGGAAGAACATGAAGAACAGACAAGGGATAAGACATGACAAGTACTATACCTCCCCATATCACATTACTACATTTGCAACCCCAATCCGAGAAAAGCGAAGATATTATAAAATTGAACCCAAAATAAAATAACTAAAAGAACAAATGAAAAAGGCTAATCAGAATAGCCTATTTAATTACTAGTAGACACGTGGTGCCCACTTGCGAATCTGCGATCATATCACCAGGTGGAGCAGAGGATAATTCGGCCCTTAATCAGTAATAAGGGCCAAAAAAGTGCTTATCCATCACTGACCGAGGCATAATCAATCTACAGGAGTCACTAGGCTTCGAGCATTAGGCTAGTTGCTCTGATTACCAAATGCTACATCTTAGCATCCCGTAGGAACTAATGTCCTAATGACATGAACAACACCTAATTACTAGGGAGAATCGATGACTGACCCCGACGAAGATGGGGGCTGACAGGCCGCTGAGGGCCTCCCCGCCTGCGCGATGCAGACGGCGTGCGCCCTCGGTCACATCCCCATGTTTGAGCACAACGCGAACAAGCAAACACAATGGCTAGAGCAAATATAGCAGGTAGGGCGGAGCAGGGGTCGCCGCTCCTCGTCTCCGAGGCGGGAGCAGGCGAGACTGAAGAACAAGCCGTACCGTACCTCTCCTAGGGGCCGGGGGTGGGGTGGCGATGAAGGCGCGGCGGGTTGGCGCCAAATGGCAGCTCCCTTGTCGAAGGGCGCGCGTCGTCGTCGTCGTCCGGGTGCGTGGTGATGGTTGCATGGGCGGGGTGACCTCAGGGCGGGGTATTTAAGCCCGCGCAGATTCCCCCGCGGCGCCACGGGCGTCGCGACAAGCGGGGACGGCGGCGATGGCGACCCCGCGGCCGCGGAGTTACGGCCAAGGTGACGGGCGGGCATATTCGTGGTGAACTCGCTCCCGCCCCGCGGAATTTACCGGCGGCTGCGGGGTTGTGGCCTCCGCCGGCCGGCCGCCCGCAACGTAGCTTTCCGGCCGGGCAACGGGTGGGAGAAGGGAGGACGAAGGGGAGGAGTGGGGTGGGGGCCCGGACACGGTAATTTTTTGAATTTTTTCCCCCCAATTCGGTGGTAGAGTAGAATGGTAGATATCCAAAGAGGTCCAGTTCGTGGCCAAGTAAAAAACCGATCCAGTCCATTGATTATTTGGAAAGTACAGAGACCTGTTGGAAGTTTGAATATCGTTTTCTGATGTCGTTTTTGGAAAGTTCATGGATCCATTTTTAAACAACTTATGGGGTTCAATCGACCTTATTTGAAATTATTGCTGGTAGATGTAGATGACGTAGAAAGTTAGTTGCATGGCTGCCTTTGAAGGTTTTTCAAAAAAATGGCTGCCTTTGAAGGGACGGACACACACACTTGTATTACATTGGCTTACGGAGTGCATAGTGAAAAAGAAACATATGTGGCTCATCATGAGAGAAAAAAAAAACAAATATATAGTAGACCCTAGTGATGAAAAAAAACACTATTTTGGTTGGTCCAAATATATAGTCCACTCACTCGTCGTCAATACCTAAAATCTTAGCTTGCGCTGTTGGTCTCTGTAGTTATTTTAGGTCCTCATCATATCGATCGTACACCTCACAAGTAGTGTCCTTGTACTGCTCTTTTTTATGAAAAAAAATTCAAGAAGTTGTTACACAGGTGCCTACGTGACCGTGAGTATGAAATTAAATTTGCGCTTTTCTTCTAGATTCACATCAACTGCGCGCATTGTACTCATAAAACAACCTCTACTAGCTAGCTTAATGCAGTAGAAGATTAACTTTACGATTGCCACTTATTAGTTTATTACAAGAAACAAGAAGTCATGATTGGTGACCGGCCGGTACTAGATCCACGGTGGATGTCCCCAAAGAAGACCGATCGAGTCGAGCATACAAAAAGGTAGGCAAACGAGGCCTCACTGACGACGAAACTAATAAGATGATGCTTTTGCAAACGGATAATACAAACTAAAAAAAAAGGAAAGGAAACAAAAGCGACCTCGTGAACATCGGAAGCGAAGTACTGCTGTATGCTGTACGCCTGTACGTGTTGAAACCGAAGCACCAGCAGCAGCAGCAAGAATATCCAAGTGCAAAGGTGTTTTTGGCTTCGACCGTTCGCCGCACGCTACTGAACACGTTATAGTTTTATCTGCGGTGAATCGCTAGGAGAAACTGCGAACAAGCGGCAGCATTTTTCTTTTATGCAGCTAGCAACGAGGCTGATGCATTCTAGTATGTTTGGTATTTTTTAGGCCAGTCTTAGTAATTTCGTAGCGTAGTTATTTAGACTGAGAATCAGTTAACAGTACTAGATGAGTTTTATGGTGATGAAATTTTTCTCACATCACATGCATGAAACTTCATCATTCTCTCTTTATATTATTTTGTTAATATTTAATACCATAAAACCTTCTATAAAACCTCCATTGAAACTGACCTTTACTAGGCAAGCAGTTGGCAACCAAAACTTCTTTGTCCGACGTTGTCGTTTTTTTTAAGAAAACACCAGGACCACTGACTATATTATTTAAGAGAGAAAGTAAGCAAGATCATACAAAGTTTGATTACATAATAAAACTTGAAAACTTGAAGAACTCGAACAGAACAAAGGTACTTTTTTCTTCAATGACTTTATTAAGGCGTTTGCACTACTGCACGGCAGCCTAAATTGACCTCCACCCCGTGGGCAGTGGCACATACAAATGATTTTGAAACTTAAATAAAATGTAGTTCGTAAATCATACATCAAATTCAAATTTCAATTGCACAATTGTATCTCTTTCGATGAGGTCTTCAAAACAAGACCTTTTTGAATATGTTTCGATAATATTTTCAAAAACACATAAATTGCTTTATGTACAATGAAAAAATACCAAAATAAATTAGTTAAAATGCTCAACTGATTTGCTAAAATTGCCTATTATTGATCCATGCAATTAACGTTCACCTACCTAACAAAGTTGTTTACCCTTATCCACTAATGACACCAAACAATTTAGCTTCACAATATTAACAACAATATCCACTTAACTGAACTTAGACATGCGAAGCAATATTTTGTAAATCCATAAGCAATATTCGCAAACATCATAAGCAAATTAGAATACACGAAAAAATACTTTCTTTCAGAAAATATATCATTAAAACATAGTGGTGTGAGATCTTGTTTTGAAGTTTTTATTGAAACAAACATAACTTTGCAATCGGATTTTGATTTCGATGCTCGATCTTGAAACTATAATATTTTTATCTTCGAAATTATATATATACATGCATGCACTTTTTCTTTCTCTCATTATCTCTCACATACATGCACATATTCAATCTCGGGACGTGGCCTCACAGGTCACAGCCGGGATTTACGGCCGGCTCTAAATTAGTTGTGCCTCTTCTTTTGTTGAGAAATAGAACCATCTGATTTGATTCGTTCCCAATAGCCATGAGATGATCATCTTAGGGTGATCCTTTTGTCAACGGATGCTCCTATTACACGTAGTCTCTGAAGGATGAGAACCCACTATGTAGCATCTACATCGATAATTCAAGCATTGTATACGTCATTAGTCCGATTCTTTGTAGGAACTACCCGTAATAACGAGCTTGCAAAATGGATCTGTTTATCATAAAGAGATTCGTTGTTCCTGACCCTGCTTCACCTTAATTGTTATTTGAACAAAAAGATCACAATAAACTTTTGGTAAAAGTTTTGTCTTGGTCGGAGTGGGGATAGCATTTCTCTTCTGCATGTCTATGGAGTTTTGCAAAACCCAAACACCTCAGAGATAGATATAGAGGTAGGAATTTGTCGAACGAACCACACTCCTTCGTAGACGTCAGGAGTCCATTGATGAAAAGGGGCTGGGGAAAGCTTGAACCCAAGTCCTACAGTGATGAATATAAGCGCAATTGAAATTCCTGGGGAGTTATACATTTGTGTATTGATAAGACCATTCACAATTTCTTGAAGCTCGATCTCCCCCCCAGATGAACCATATAGCCAAGAGAAACCATGAACCAGAATAGAAGAGCTTGCCCCACCCATGAGTAAATATTTCATAGTAGCCTCATTAGACCGTAGATCTCTCTTGGTATATCCAGACAATAGGTAGGAACATAAACTGAAACATTCTGGAGCTACAAAGATAGTTATTAAATCGTTAGCACCACATAAAAACATTCCCCCTAGAGTAGCTGTTAATACGAATAACAGAAACTCTGTTATAGCCATTTCTGTACATTCAATGTACTCTACGGATAGAGGAATACATAAAGTTGAACATAATAAAATAAGAAATTGAAAGATTTCGTTGAAATTGTTCGTTTGGAAATTTCCCGAAAAGCTAATTATAGGTTCTTCTCTCCATCGGAACAATAGGGCCGTTATGCTTATTACTAAACTTGTTGAAGAGATGAAATAGAACCAAGGTCTATCTTTTTGATCAGAGGTTAAATCGATCATCAGAAGAAGAATTAGGCCAAAAATTAGGATACATTCTGGGAAAATGAAACTTCCATGGAAGAGAAGCAAATGAAACGCTTTCATAAAAATTCTCGTAGAATCGAGAATGAAGTTTTCATTCTGTATATGCCAGATCATGAATTAGTAACTGCAGCCAATCTCCGAATGTTTCGATACACTATTATTATGGGGCTGTACACGCGGTAGAAAAATTACGCCAATCCGTTGAGATATGGTATGCTACAAGTGAATATTTGAAACAAGAAATGAATTCGAATTTTCGAATAACGGATCCTTCTAATCCAGTCTATCTAATGTCTTTTTCAGGAGCCAGAGGAAATGCATCTCAGGTACACCAATTAGTAGGTATGAGAGGGTTAATGGCGGATCCTCAAGGACAAATGATTGATTTACCTATTCAAAGCAATTTACGCGAGGGACTTTCTTTGACAGAATATATAATTTCCTGCTACGGAGCCCGAAAAGGGGTTGTAGATACTGCTGTACGAACAGCGGATGCTGGCTATCTTACACGTAGACTTGTTGAAGTAGTTCAACATATTATTGTGCGTAGAAGAGATTGTGGTACTATCCGAGGTATTTCTGTGAGTCCTCAAAATGGGATGACGGAAAAACTTTTTGTCCAAACACTAATTGGTCGTGTATTAGCAGACGATATATATATTGGTTCACGATGCATTGCTGCTCGAAATCAAGATATTGGAATTGGATTAGTCAATCGATTCATAACTGCCTTTCGAGCACAACCGTTTCGAGCACAACCAATATATATTAGAACCCCCTTTACTTGCCGGAGCACATCTTGGATCTGTCAATTATGTTATGGGCGGAGTCCCACTCATGGGGATCTGGTCGAATTGGGGGAAGCTGTAGGTATTATTGCAGGTCAATCCATTGGGGAGCCAGGGACTCAACTAACACTAAGAACTTTTCATACTGGTGGAGTATTCACAGGGGGTACTGCCGACCTTGTACGATCCCCCTCAAATGGAAAAATCCAATTCAATGAGGATTTGGTTCACCCCACACGTACCCGTCATGGACAACCTGCTTTTCTATGCTATATAGACTTGCATGTAACTATTCAGAGTCAGGATATTACTGGGGCTACATTTCTTTTCAATTTTCATTCAAGAGTTTCTATCTGTTTCCACGCCCTTTTTTTGAGACCTCGAAACATGAAATGGACAAATTCCTTCTCTTAGGAACACATACAAGAAAAAGGATAATGGTAGCCCTCCCATTAACTACTTCATTTTCATTTATGAATTTCATAGTAATAGAAATCCATGTCCTACCGAGACAGAATTTCGAACTTGCTATCCTCTTGCCTAATAGGCAAAGATTGACCTCTGTAGAAAGACTGATTCATTCGGATCGATATGAGGACCCAACTCCGTTGCATTGCCAGAATCCATGTTCCATATTTGAAGCGGGTTGACCTCTGTGCTTCTCTCATGGTACAATCCTCTTCCTGCGGAGCCCCCTTTCTCCTCGGTCCACAGAGAAAAAATGTAGAACTGGTGCCGACAGTTCATCACGGAAGAAAGAACTCACAGAGCCGGGATCGCTAACTAATAGAATAGTACTACTAACTAATACTAATATATAGAAATAGATATCTAGAAATAGAAACGAACTAATATATAGATAATCGAAATTGAAAAGAACTGTCTTTTCTGTATACTTTCCCCGTTCTATTGCTACTGCGGGTCTTATGCAATCGATCGGATCATATAGATATCCCTTCAAGACAACATAGGTCATCGAAAGGATCTCGGACGACTCACCAAAGCACGAAAGCCAGTTAGAAAATGGATTCCTATTTGAAGAGTGCCTAACCGCATGGATAAGCTCACATTAACCCGTCAATTTTGGATCCAATTCGGGATTTTTCTTGGGAAGTTTCGGGAAGAAATTGGAATAATATCGATTCATACAGAGGAAAAAGTTCTCTATTGATGCAAACGCTGTACCTAGAGGATAGGGATAGAGGAAGAGGGAAAAATCGAAATGAAATAAATAAAGAATAAAGCCAAAAAAATAAGTCGAAGATAGAAGAGCCCAGATTCAAAACGAAGAAATCTCGAAAAGGATCCTTCTGATTCTCAAAGAATGAGAGGGGATTGATACCGAGAAAGATTTCTTCTTATTATAAGACGTGCGAAAAAAGAACAGAACAAAGAACAAAGTACTTAATCATGGAAACAACGTACGACCCGTTGAGCTGCCAATGGAAAGGTTCCAGGCAGAAGAAGGCGTGTGCCGGAGCATATCACGGGCATCGTCTCGGTATCCGGCGGCGGCGCTCGGCCGGGCTTCGCTTGGACGCGACGCCGGGGAGGCGCCGCAGGAGATATGCCGGTATATGCGGGGCGAGTACGCGGCGGAGACGGCGGTGTTGGCCGTGTCGGACGGGACGGCGACATGGTCGCTTCGTCTGCTTTGCTTCCGGGCGGTCTGCTCAACCCAAAGGGAATAAGGGATTGGGATCGGATCATCCTCCTTCGATCCGGTCTTCGGCTTGCATAGTTGCATATATCCTGCGATCATGGCAGATGGATGCGGGGAGGAGGGGAATTCAAGCCAGGGCCGTGCATGGACAATGCAATGGATTTTTTCAGGACATAGAAACAAGCTACCATGATATTTTCAGAATTTTTTTTGTCAAAAATGCAACGAATATCTCTACTCCCTCCGTTTTCCATATAACTGATAATTTTGATTTTTACACGCTTATTTGACCAACTATAATTTAAAAATTGTGTAGTACATTAAAATAAAAATAACTATATTAGATATCTCATCAAAAGTACTTCCATAATGTCACAAGCTCAAAACTACTTGCAATTGTATTTGTTAAAAATTAGTGGTCAAAGCTAAACTTAAAAGTCAAGGTTGTCAGTCAAATAAAAATGAAGGTAGTACTTTTTTTTAGATGCGGGAAAGATATTTTTCTATGTCCGCATATCATCATAGAGCAACCTTAAGAGACTCTCTATCAATTCCAATTGTTAGAAATAAGATATTTTGACGGAAAATACTCTCCAAAAACTTCTCTAAATGGTTATCCAAATATAGCCATCATCTATTTCGGATCTCTCGCTATCTAAAGATAGATATAAAAAATGTTCTCTATAGTGTAGACAAGATATAGAAAAACTATCGAAGAGTAAAAGTGTAAAGAAAGCAATGTTTATATAGATGACTCTCCAAGATTCAGAGAGTAAAAGACTCTGAGAGATACTCTGCCACCACCCAATTTTCGTTTCTAAGTTTTCTGTAACCTTTCCAACCCAAGGACGAAAACACCAAAAGAACACCACTACAATCTCAATCCAGCCCATTTTGTACATTTGAATCCAGACCGGCCCATGTTTTGGCCCATCCAAGTTAGCGGCCCAACTGAGCCTTCGCGGCGCGGTTTTTTCTTTTTTATATTTAAAAAAAATTAAAATTTCAAAAATATATGTCGGTTTTGGAAAATTTCAAAAATATACCCCGGTCGCCCTATGGGGGGGCGACAGGACTCAAATGTATTTTTTTTTCTTCAAATTTGCAACGAAGTCCCTGGAGAAAAAAAAAGAGGGGGGCCTATCGCCCGTTGGGGGGCGACAGGGTCCTGTGTGGCCAACAAAGCCTATTGAATTTCATAAAATTCCTCCAGCGTCCGAAGATTTATTGTGATATATTTGCAGAAGGATTTGGAAATCGAGTTCGAATTATCATGAAATTTACGGAAGGTGTCGGATGTCAATTTTGGTGGGCGATGCGGCCTCTAAAGGATGACACTAGAGAAACTACTTTTCATGTGATTTCGAACTATAAACTTTTTTGTCAGCGCGGATGTCTGGTAGATGCAGATTTCACAAACCTATAATGATTAGAAACTAAAAACGAGATCTCGAAGCAATTCGGACGATTTCGATTATCATTTATTTGTACTTATTAGTTACTTCTACCAATAGAGCTTAGAAGTTCGAAGTAATAATTTCTTGGTTGATTTTATCCTTAACCATTTCTTTTTTTTTGACACGAGGAACTCAACATGAATCCACTAATTGCTGCTGTTTCCGTTATTGCTTAAACCCTGGCCACCATTCGCCGTCATTCCCTTTGTCATTTGAGACTAAAAATTCAGAAAAAAAGAAAGGGGTGACGAGAAGTAATAATGTGAACCACCAAATTTTACATCATAATACAACGATAATGAAACACACATCACACATGCAGTGGCATGTCAGAACCCGTTGCAAACTACGGTAAACAGATTCCGGACTAACCTAACATGCCTTAGGTAATTTAAAAAAAACAGAATAAACACAATGATGCAGCATGTCACTAGCACTAGGGTAGTCCTAGTAGCCGTACCCCCACGTAGCAAACTGTGTTGAGCCTTCTCCGCAGTATCCACCCATTGCAGGTGGTGCAGGCGGTGGTGCCGGAGGCGCATGGCCCTTCTTCTTGTGACAAGGGCAGTTGCAGTAAGGAATAGTGCATGGTTCATCCTGTGAACCGGCTGCATTGCTGGTATCATCAACTTCGTCGTCTTTGTTAGCCTCGCTCACTTCCTCATAATGGTTCACCTTACATTCCAGATCAAAGATCTTTATCTGGAGGTACTCGATGAACTCCTGAACAGAATCAATTGGTGCAGGATCTACCCACCTAGTAAAACCACAGTTTTCTGGAGCATCGGAAGACTGCAAAACAAATTCCAGGTAAGGTGCCTCCTTGAAGATAAAGAAATGAAACAACCAAGTATTACCCATGCGTGTGGACATTTAAAGAAACGCCGACCGCCATCCATCCCGTCGGTGCACATCTGCACTAAGCAGTCCTCACCATGTCTGCATTTTGGCCACGGTTCTCTACGGTTATCGTATTGTCGAAGAGGAGTTTCATTGGTAAATTCACTCTTGTGCTGTGGCGGAAACTCAAACACTGGTTCCGAAAAGGAATCAGGTCCAAGAGGCCCCTCCCATATTATGGGGTCTCCCTTTCTTCCCCTTTTCCTTTCCCAAAACCATAGTAATTCTTCCCGCTAGACCCACCTCCAGACATTGGGTATACAATAAGCTTTGGTGTTTGAGTGGTGCTGGGAGTTCACAAACTGGTGAGTATTTATAGTCGCACAAAGGTCTGATAACCGGAGTGTGGAGTGTAAATGAACATGAAAAGCCTATAGTATTCGCACGCTCCACAGCGCTCACTCGTACCACTTTAAACACGGACACGACCTCTCGTTGCTCTTGATTTGTACCCTCGCACGCTCAACACCGCTCACTCGTACCACTTTAAACACGGACACGACGTCGCACTGCTCATGACTTCAGCACTTGCACGCTCTACAGCGCTCACTCGTGATTATTGCACTGCCCCGACATATCCCATCGCCCGGAACACTGCAGGGCACCGGTCTAATCGTCATAATTTCACTACTCGATGCATCTCTGTGCATGCAGACTCACAGCACTGCATTACTGCCGCTCGGTCGATCGCGCCTAGATGCCGCCTTCCCCACTACACGCCACAGACCTTCGCTGTAGAATGACAGGTCTGTCGTCCTCGCCAGAGAGAATGCTTTGAAGGTGAGCTGGTGTGGTTGCCATGTTGTCACATCTTTTTGAAATGTTGGAAGAGCACTGCTATTAGGTTGTCGTCTTTTGTCCCGTATGTCTAGGCAAACAATGCGACATTTGGGAAACCTGTGATCGCCGTGCTGAGCTTTTTAGCAGCAGACCCTGATGTATTTCTTAGTTCTTAATTCTTATCGTTATATTAATGTGTGTTTTTTAGTATTCTAGTGACATAAAAAGCTCCGAAAATATTAAGGAAAAGTTCAAAGATTTCATAGACTCCCGGCTACAACTGCAAATTAATGGTAAAGGCTACAACACACAGAGTTAAGCTCTTAACTTAAAACATAAACAACTAATTGCAGTGGCATGTGCACGCGACAAGATAATTTCTTGTTGCATCTAAACCTACCATGCCTTATGGAATGTAAAATGCCGGGATTACATGGTACTACTCTACTGAGTGCACCTAGGATATTTGCCCTTCCTAATTGCTTCGGGCCCGGCTTCCTTCGCACGGCGTGCCCTCTCTCGCTTTCTATCCCTTTCAGCTTCACGTTCGGCCGCCGCCTTACGATCCACCTCCTCCATCCTCTTGCGGATCTCTTCTTGCTCTTTGTTGCGCTTCTCCTCTTGCTGCTCCTCGTGCTTCATTCGGCGCCAACGTTCTGCAGCCCATCTTGCTTTTTGTTCCACAATGTCCTTTGCCTGCTGCGACTGCACGGTGTCGAACCACTGCATAAAATCACAAAGAGGCGGAGGAGACTTTGTCCAACACAAGTTAGAATCATAATTCAATGTTAGGTCATATAGAAAAATAGCGTATGTTATCCTGCTACCTTGGCCCGGTCTTTGCCATATCGCTTAGGTGGATCATATTCGTAGTTCTCACACATAAAGAACCTCATGCCGTAGTCATCTCCTAAAACCTCAGATTGCATGAACTTGCATAACGAACCGCAGAAGCACATTGGCACATTAATTCCTTTGGGTACGGTGGCTTTACACTTGCTCCACGGAATGTAGGTTGATCCTGACGAAGACATTGGCGCTATAGTGTGGTGCGCCAAATAACAAACCATAATTTAAGCAATGCACATATCGTATACCAAATCGATGCGTGAAAATACTGGTACTGTTATAATTCTATTGTCTTATACTGCAATATCAATAAGGTACTATCATAATTCTATTCTAATGTATAATTATTTTATTTGAAAAAGTCTGTAATAGTACTCAAATTATAATACTAAACCAGTATTCTAAAGCACCAAATCTAATTCAGCTAATCTGCTAATTAAATTAAATTGTTATACAATATCAACGAATTTATACGAAAGTTACCGGTAGATCACAAGTGCGGATTTCGGCAAAGTTTCGCCGCTTCCCTTCTTCTCACCCCTCTCTTTTTTCTGGATTTTTTTGGATTTTTTGAGGTCAAATGAGAGGAGGGAATGAGGGGGCCTTATATGGGAGGCTGACCCGGTCGCCCGTGGGGGGGCGACAGGCCCCCCCTGTCGCCCGCAGGAGGGGCGACCGGCCCCCCTGGCGGGCCCACTGGCCTGTCGCCCCTGGGGTGGGCGACAGGGGCCTGTCGCCCCCCCAACGGGTGACAGGCCCCCCTCTTTTTTTTCTCCAGAGACTTCGTTGCAAATTTGAAGAAAAAAAATTACATTTGAGATCTGTCGCCCTCATAGGAGGGCCGGGGTATATTTTTGAAATTTTCCAAAACCGACGTATATTTTTGAAATTTTAATTTTTTTAAATATAAAAAAGAAAAAACCGCCTTCGCGGCCCTGCCCGCCTGAACTAGGACCACACGACGCGCGTCACCCCCTCTTCCCGTTCGGCGCCGGCGCCGGCGCCGCCTCGCCGCCGCCCAGCACGGCGGCGGCGGAGTCCACGTTGGTCAGGAGGTACTCGTAGATCTTCTTCCTCAGACGCTCTATCGTCTCCTCCGGCACGCCGCTGGCCGCGCCGCCGTTCGGGGCGGGCGCCGCGGCCTCGCCGTCCGCGTCCGAGGGCGGCTGCTGCTGCGGCGTCTCCGCGGGCTTCCCGATCTCGCTGAGCCAGTCGTTGACGCGCCTCAGCTGCGGGAGCATCCGGGCCGCGCGGTCGCGGTCCCACGGCGCGGCCGCCGCGACGTCCGCGTCCAGGAACCGCTCCACGAACGCCAGGAACCACCCCCGGGCCTCCTCCCCGAGCCGCCGCGCAAGCTCGCCCCGCTCCTCCCCGCCGCATCCGCGCTCCCACTCCGGCGGAGGCACTGCAGCCGCCGCCGCAGCGGCGGCGGCGGCCGCCGCGGCCGAACCAGGCCTCGCCTTCCCCTTCGCCGGTGACAGCCGCGACTTCGCGGGCGGCGACGCCTTCGCCGCTGCCGCTGGCTTCACTGACTCGTCGACAAGCACGACGGCCAGTGGGGAGATGATGTTGGCGGGGGCCGGTTTGAGGTTATAGAGGGAGAAGGCGGAGAGGTCGGTGGCGAGCCCGGCGCCCACCCAGGAAGCTGCCCGGCGGCGGCGCTCTGCGGCGACAGCCAGGGTCTCCTCGTCAGCGGTGGATGCGTCGCTGGCTGCTGATCGGTCCGGTGACGTCGAGGTGGAGGCCGTCGCGGTGGCCTTGGTTAGAGACTCAGTAACGACGGTTGCGCGGGAGAGAGCGCCATGCAGAGCAAGGAACTGCTCCACGGCTGGCTGTGGATTCTGCTCCTCCGCCGACGAGCTCACCTCCGCGTACGAGCTGCTCAGAACAACAAGATGATGACGTCAAATTCCCACTGCAACAGTGCTGTTGATATAAGTAAGCAAAGTTAAATTGCAGAAGCCTGAATTTTGCATCAATGTACAGCACTAAATTTCAGATTTTGATCATGGTACAACAGGACAAAACAAATTAACATTTACTACTGATCATAACTAGAACTAGCAGTGAAGTAAAAACTTTTGGTTTCATACTGCTTTCCACTTAACAATTTCACACTATGGTCAATAGGACAGATATTGCAGTGACAATTTCACACTCGTTGATTCGCAAAAACATTGCGACAAGTGATGCTGAGCAGCTGGCCATCCGTGCTGCATAGCGCGGACTCAAGGTTCAGACATTCAGTAGAAGTGTTTATAAGACTGTCGGCAGGGCAAAGGACCACGAGAGTAATGTGAAGTCTGAATTCTAAACATGTGCATGGGCATGATGGCAAGTCCATGCCTGGTCAAAGGGAGACGAAACAAAGATGAGAGTAGGTGATAGCATCATTGAATCATGCATGACAGCTATAGCTATGACACTTGGAATGTATACCAGCCGAATATTGTGGAAAAATATTTTAGGAGCCATGTGAGAATGGAAATAGACGTCAAGAGAACCAACCACCATCCAAACTGTCGGCTATTATAAGCCATGTAAAGCATGGATATACGCTTCTCATAATTGTGGTGAGATGTTCAAAATCTGGATGGATAAATGAAAATCTTTTCAAGAGCAATTTTAACCAAATGATGAGTCAATGGATATAAACAACACTCTGTCCCTGGTTATAAGAAATTGGCGGAAATTCACACAAAAATTTATTCATGTTTTTTTTTGTTCATTGTCAACTATTTAGAGCAAACATATCAATACCTAGCACTTTTCTGCAATCAAAATTTATTATAAGAGGTACTAACATCAGGTGCATGGCATGTTCCAATAAAAGCCAGGATCCTTGCATCTATATTTTCACTGTACTATTTTACTAACATACAAAACAGCATGCTGTAGTGGTATCTCAAAGCATGAATCCAATAATACTTCTGCAATTATTACTGCCTTGTATGTCTAAATATAGAAGAAGTGTCACTGGAAATAAAAATTACAAAGGTATAATCAACTGAGGAAAAAGGGAGCAGCTCAGTCAGGAATATTTCTGGGTCATCAGAGTAGCAAGAACCATTCGTCATTGTTTACACGTATATTTTATGATCTCAGAAGCAATTGTGCCAACAGTGCCTTGAAATGCAGTTTCAGAATTCAGACGTTTTAAACTACATACAAATTCTGTAATGGCATTACCTTAAACAGCGAAGAAGGCTCTCTGCCGCAGAAGCTTCTTGCATGGCTTCAACAGCAGCCATTTGTGCTGCATCCCTGTACTTCAAAAGCTCCTGTTACAACAATATCTCATTAAGCACGAGTAAAATATGAAGCATTCAACTACCACAGGCTAAAACGATATATCATCCTCTCTGCTTTGGCTAACATAATGTATTGCTAGAGCTTAATTGCTTTTAAAAGGGAAAGGGTGCCTAGCCGGATTGGTTAGGTGGCCTCGGTAACACTCCTCAGGTCCTGGGTTCGACTCCCGGTGGGAGCGAATTTTGGGCTGAGGTTAAAAAAATCTCCTCGCCTGCCTATACGCCAAAGCACATGGAAATAGGTCCCGGCTCACCCCGGCCCACTCTCACACGGGTTACGGCGCCCCTGTGTAAGGGTGGGGCAGGGGTTCGGGGGTTTTCTCGGCCTGCGTCAGAGGTCCTTCTTCTTACATTAATGCCCGGGGGGCGGCTTGCCTCTCGCGGGTCGAGTTTTTTTTAATTGCTTTTAAAATGTATACAACTGTTAACAGCAACAAATGGACTAGGTGGCAAACAAAAAGGGAGTTCACTCCTACCTTTCCTAATTTAGCAAGTGATGGAGGAAGCGCTGTCCATGAAGTGTTAGCATCTGTCAGTTTTTTGCTATTTGCAGCAACCTTCACTAGATTTGTGATATTTGGGTTGCTTAAAACACCAGATGTCCTCCTTATAGGAGAAGAATGCTTATTCACAACTTTGTCAGAATCATCTGCAGGAGCACTTGCTGAGCTCTTCCTGGGTGGAGTCTGAATCTTACTGTCATCCTTATGCAATGGCTTCTCTTCTACTATTGGTTTCCGTCTGGGAGTCTGGTCACAGAAGAATTGACAAAGATCATTTACCAAAGAAGCTGTATGGTGATGGACATTAATAGAATCAATGATGAGCTACACGTTCCTAAATTGAAACAAAAATATGTTCAGGTGAGAGTTTTGTGTCCTATATACTAGCACAAAACTTAAAAAATATTTGATAAATCCCATTTATATACCCATATATATGACAAAGCATTGTCAACACGTACCGAAGAGCTTCTGTTCTCCGACTTCTTCTCAGCTTTGGCAGACTTTGAATCTGAATTGCCTTTGCCTTTGCCTTTTGCATCTGCATTCCCTTCCCAGCTTCTTCTCAAGGCCTTTGGTCCTGATTCAATGCTCATTATGGTGTTACTAAGTGAATTACGTACGGAGGACTTTCTCCCTGCCGTGGTAGCCTTCAAAACGGAAGCAGCCTTTTCTAACAAGGATAGCCTAGATGGTGATGGTTTCTCTGCTCCTTTCATTTTTGTTCTTTGGTTCATATCATTTGAGAATTTATCAAATGATGCAGGCAGAGAATGGACGCTGGTCGGAGATGACGGCATGGACCTAGCGGTGGTAGATTTTGGCTTCGAGATAACTATGTCTTTCTTATCTGCTGTAAGGCTATTGAGTGCTTGTTTCGAGAGCGAAGAGTTTGACTTAGTGAGCTGGGGTTTCTTGCTTTCTGTCCCATTGTTCTTGACAGAAGCATTTATCTTCTCTAACTTGCTCTGCTCTTTCTCCAGTGACAAAGCACCAGTGTCCTTTGAATTGCTGCTGACGGATGGTTGGGCCTTCTTGATGCCAAGAAAACTAGAGGAGCTAGTCACCACAAGATCCTCCGGATTGCCGACACAAGCATGCCGGCCTGGAACTGGCCTGACTCCCCTCAAGATTGGCACCGGAGTGGCTGCCTCGAAACGGTCTACATGGATGAACTGACCCAGCTGAATTGTGTCACTCAATATGAGGTCATGCTGCTCGTCCGGGAGGGAAACATAAGTCGCATGCGACGAATCAGACACCTTGAGGTAGAACCCCTGGTTGGTGAACAGATCACTCCCTGCAAGTGCCGGAACGATGCTGATAACCTGAAGAAGGGATGACCGGTGCTCGCCTGCAACCTTGACATCGCTGTTCATGTGCTGGAGGAGCTTGAGAAGGACCCCGGGTACCAGTGACGCCATTGCTGTAGCTCCCAAAGCACATTTACCTGCGCATTGTTGAGCAGGATTCAGGAACCGTGATCACTATCATATAGGGACATAAAGCATTGGAGTCCAAAAAATGGGGGGAAAAACAATGATGAGCTAACGGTTGACAACCTGGGCTAGCCGTGACAAAAGTGAATCTCCAACTACCTATAATGAAATAAAGGTTGCAGCTTTAACCAAACTAAATCCAAATGAACTTGTCGGTTGCACAAACCATTTTTGTTGAGCCATAATGAATAGAAAAAAAAAGTTGCACTTGTCACCAAATGCAACCCAGTGACATATAGCTCGGAATTGAACTAAAATTCATACAAAACAAGAGAATAGCTGAAAACATAATTGTTTTTAAAAAAATAAAAAGAGACAATTGTGAACCAGAAAAGGCAAGACAAATCCAAGCGACGCAAAAAGGGATGGCTGCGATGTCCAGAAAAGAGGCAATATACAGTGTAGGTACGAAGCATTACTACCTGAAAGGAAGTGAAGTAAAGCAGAGCATAAAGAGGTGTACTGCAAACGGTGGCTACAATGAGTAAGGACGGCGTCGTTCGTTGCAAGGCATTGAATTCAGTCCGGAAAGAGAGATATGAGTACGAGTGGATGCAGTGAGGACCAACGGCACCGGATGCCCAATCTCATACATTCTAGAATCAGAGAGCTGGCTCTGTACTGTACTAGAGCTGTTCTATTTTTCGAAAGAAGAAAAAAAAACTGCACACGAGCATTGCCACATGGAGAGAGCTGAGAACTGAATCAAATCTTGGGCAAGAGCTCGTGTTAGACTCTGCAGTCATCAGGGAGAGTAAAGAAACAATCTTGATTACAACAACCAAAGCAATCACCACGTCTCTTCAGAGACCAAACTATTCAGGAAGGCAAGATTTTTGGCAGCAGGAATCGAAGAGAGACGGAAGAAACCGAAATCTCCGACGGCCCCAACCAACGTCATAAATTCCGATGCGCTTTAATGAGCGGAGACTAGAAGAAGACGAATCTAGAGAGGAGAATCGAGGAGGCGATGAAGAAGAAGAAGAAGCAGAGCAGCATTGAGAAGTGGAGAAAACACACACACACACACACACACACCTCTGAAACAGGAGGCCGCCGAATCCCGCGAGGCCGATCCCCTCCTCCGCGCTCCTTGATCTGGAGTCTGAATACTCGCTGCGGGGAGGAGACGGTGGATTCTTGTCTCTTCTTCCTCCTCCGAACACTCGCCCCGAGGCGGCTACCGCTTCAGCAGCCTGCGATCCTATAAAAAGAGCGGCCTCCTCGCCCTGCTTGTCGCATCCGGAATTCCGCCGGTTGGCTCCGGGCGGCGGTGACCGGTGGCGAGACGGGTGCCCTGGCGCCTTGCGCTTCTCTCTCCTCTCCTCTGCTCTGCTCTCTCTCGCTCTCTCTCTCTCTCTAAAAGGCTAGTAGTGTGGGAGGGAGGAAGGAGCGCACGCGGGGCAGCGAGCTGCGAGGACAGATGCTACTGTGCCGCGGAAAAGCTGCGTGGAAAGTGAGGGGTGGGGCCCGTGGAGTCAGTGACCGCGGGCGGAGTGTGTTGAGGTGAGGCGTCGCTTTCCATGGGCAAAGCGGAGTTCCGGACTTCCGGTGACGAGGAGAATGGGGCAAAACCTTTCTTTTTCTGAAAAGGAAAAAAAAACTTTTTCTATGTCACAGAGATTGGAGCAGGTCTTCTGCATTTTCTCGTTGCTACTCCCGGGACCATCTTTTGATGAGCGCGTGTTCTTGAGTGATCTAATAAGCTTATTAGTAGTACTAATTTAGCTACGTTTTATTTCGAGTAAGGGGGTTCTGGATAAAAAATCTCCAAAATTTCCAGGTGTGATCGCCTAGTTGAAACAGAGATTGGGGTGGCAAGAGATCCATGGGTCAGAGCAGCTGAACGTGAGCTCCTGTCGATCGAAGCTTTGCTTGCCTGGAGCAACTAACCAAAACGCAGAGTCAAACCTAGTTTGGTCAACGGCTGCACGGAGAAACACGAACTGGATTACCTGCCGACACTTTGCAGCGTTTTGACTTCAGAAATTTTAAACAAACAGCAAACTGACCGACTGCAATTTTTCCATCTCATTTCTTTCTTTTGCACGTTAAAAATGGGTTATAACTCCGACCATTTTTTTGCAGAATCCAAAATATGATTGGTTGTACAGGCAATTCCGTCAGCGTCGGGATGATAATAATGCAGTCGCTGCCGATGAATAATTGATAGGGATCTCGTAACTGCTGTATAATGTATTGCCGGCCGGTTGGTAAACCAGCTGCCAGAGTATACAATCTGAATATTTTTTTTTTGCCTTCTATTATGCATGCCTGCGGCTACCATCGCGTATTAGCTAGAGCTGTCGGTACGTACAGGCAATGCATCGAACAATGGTAGGTAAATGAAGCAAGCAATCCAAACGGATAAGGAAGTTAGGCTCAGAAGTGTACTATCTTGGTTCAGTTGACCTGGCTCACACACAATGCATGCATGTGGTAGTAGCTAGCTACTACTACTAGTGGTTGATAAGATTCATCATGTTGCTATATCTCCAAATTAAACATTCACAGTTTCATCATATTCTTCTTCTTCTTTTGATTTTGGATGATTGTTTAGGTCTAGCACAAGAAAGGTGAAAGGTACATATGGACATGAACTCAAATGATATTATTATTATTAGAAAAAGTAACTTGAAAACGAAGCTAGAGGCATCTACTTTTTCTCGAACTGGAAAAACAAAACATGCGGCGGTAGACCCAAGGTCTCGAAGAGCAAAGGCGGGGTATTTAAAATGGTCTCGAGTGTCGAATATTGGTACTGCCGCATTCCATTTTAGGAGCTCAGGGTACTTCATGCCTTTGCTCAATTTGCAAGGAACTATACAGAGCAAATCCACCCACTACTACTTTATTGCATTAACTCGCTTAGAAAAGTTAAACCTTTGATGTATCAATGTTGATGGCTGATCATGAATCTTTTTTTTTTTCTCTTCAAAAGTTGGTGTTTGTGGTGACTTCGTTAATCTCGAACGTCGGCTCAATCTTCGAAGAGGCTCATAGAATTCAGATTTGCGTACGTGCATTCATAAGGATGAGTGTGCGTGAGTTGTAAGTGTCTGAATTGTACTGTGTAATCGTAAAAAAAAAGTTAAATCTACAATTTATCAATGTTGATGCCTGACAATGCTCTTTTCTTTTTTTTCCCTCTTCAAGATGGGAATTCTTACCAATGTATTCTCTTTCATAGCATCCACTCTTGATGTCGTACAAGTAGTTGTATCTGAATACATTCTTTAATTTGGAATGATAGAGCGAGCTTCGGAGGGCTAGCATGCATAATTTTCTGTAAAAACTCGGTAAAATGGTGACAGATTAGTAATAACCCAATTCAGATCTGCAAACTGTCACCAAGGTGCATATGGTCCAGACAGATCATCACGGAGCACAGAGCAGCGAGGCAACTGAAAACAGTTGGTGAGCATGTGCTTTCGCACAGTCGCCCTGTCCTCAACACTAACAAAAGGAATTGTTTTTTGGCATTTTTCGTTTATACAAATCGCATCATAATTTTTTAGTTTTCATGCGCATGTGGCAGCTGAACAGGATGTCAGGCGCCAACGTGGACAGAGCTGGTAGATGAGCCTCAGGCATCGCAAGGAATGGGAGATGACGATAACCAGATGATACCAGTAAACTTGCTCCATTATGCAAAGATTGAACGCAAGGAATTTCAAAGGAAACGCATTTCTAGTTTTGTCCTAACTTTTGAGTCAAACTTAAGTTTAACCTTGCATATCTAGAAGATTGTCAACATCTGCAGCACAAGTCACTATGGAAATATATTTACTAATAGATCCAACAATAATAATTTGATATCATAAATATTATTTTTTTCTACAAGTTTAGTCAAACTGAAGACTGAAGATGGCTTGACTTTGAACAAAACTAGAAACCCAAACTAGAATTGGGTAAATTTTGGGACTATGAGAGTATTACTAAAATTCTGCGTCCTTAAGTAACCAATCATGTTGGAACCCGGTTTCATGTAAAATTTCTGCACAATTTTGGCATCAAGGATCTTCGACCAGAAACTGCATGATTATTTAGTTAGCAACAGTCCAGCAGTATACGCAGGATATGCATTGGATCACGATCATTGCTAGGGGGGCTACATACATCCCACATGCGTGTGCATGTGTAGGGGGCCTGCTGAGCTCCTGGCTTTCTGAGCACTATCTGTCGTGCTTGTGTGCCACAGCATGACAGGGTGCGGAGGCCAATCTTTGCCTCTTGCCCATGATGCCATGCCAGCCATGGCACTCGTGTGATTTTGCCAGGGATAGATGATGGGCACCATGGCTTCATCATCAATCAGTTGAGCCATGCTTGATGGCTGCTCGATCTCCATGCCAGCATGTGTGTGGCATGGCCTGGATCACCGATCCCAGCTCTTCCACGCACTCCAGAAGAAGATCCATCTCTCTGCATGCTCAGAAGTTCAGATCGATCCTGAATTTCTGATGTGCGCCCCATAGGACAAAGCCTTACGGTGACGATAGATGCTACTGCGATCGCTTCTGCAATGCTGCAAGAGAAGTTCTTCTGATGGCTCTCGATCGATTTGTGCAAGCTCTGAAGTTCTGAACTGAACATGAGTAACTGGTTGCCTGCTATTTCTTCTGTGTGTGCTTGTGCTGATGAACATGAACTACAGGCGTGCTGCTAGCCTGCTACTCTGCTACAGGTTCTTTGTCGGACATGATGCCACCATGACACTGCAGTTTCTACTGCATCTTGTTTGCTTATATTTCGGCGTGGAAATTATATTGCTGTTAAGCAGTGTTTTCCATGTATTTGCTACTACTCTCCATGTATTCAGCAGTTCGAGGTTAACGTTTGGTTTGCGAGCTCTTTTACAATGATCTCAAAGTACCAAGGTGTACTTTCAGGTACTTTTATTTTGAACTTTTTTTCTAGCCATTGATCTATGGAAATTATTTATAATAATTAAATTAAATTAGTATTCGGCCTCATTTTTTTATAGTTGGTCTCACATTTTAGAAGTACCAAGTACTTTATTCTAGGTACTTCTATGTATTTCCTACATTCACCATCATAGTATTTTATCATATGGACGACTCCTATTTTTTTTTCAATCACTTTGGGAAGAAGGTATACATGATTCTTCTCGCAAGGGCGACCGATATGATTCTCATCATCTCATGATGCTTTTGTGAATTGCAACACTAATCTTCATATAATATATATTCCCCATTTGTAAGATTACAATGGAGCAGTTGCCATTCTTCCAGCAGGAACTATCCTTTTTACCGCCGTTATATACACACGTACACAAGATTAAAGTCTCGGCAATTTTCAAAGCAGATCAAATCAATGGCGAAGGCTGGCATGGTCATCGTTCTCTCCGTCGTCGCCACCGCCGGGGGATCTATTCATCGCTTTATGTGATTCCCCCGAATCCCATTGTAGAAGCCATGTTCATCTTCTCCACCCCGCTCTGCGTCCTCCGCCCCCGCCTCTTCGTCCTCCACCCCGGCCGGCGGCTCTTGCTGCCGCGCCGTCCGCCCACCAGCCACCGCCGGTGCATCCCCGCCCTCCCCTAACCTCTTCGGCGACATGCCCCCGCCCGAGACCTGGCCCGGCCGCCGGCGCCCACCACCCCGGCCGGCGGCGCTCCGCCGCGCCGCCCGCCCACACACCACCGCCCACCGCCGGTCCATTCCTCCCCCACCTCCTTTTCTAGATCCGGTGGCCATGGAGCCTTCCACACCGCCGCCGCCACCCAGCAACCCCAGATCTTAAGGCCGCCGCCGCCCTCCACCACCCGGGCCGCCGGTGAACTCGCCGGCGGCCGCTCCCCCTACCTACCACTCCCGGACCCGGGCCACCCCCTCCCCCAACCCCGCGGCCATAACCCTCGCGCACATCCAGTGGAAGAAGCACAGTGGCGTGCGGGCCCACCTGCCAGGGACGGCCTCCCCGTGTCGCGCGTTTCTGCGATATGATGCTCATTTATCGCGCGCGCGATAAATAGCTTTTGCGGCACCGCCTCCCTCCCGCCGCGCTCGCCGACACCGACTTCGTCGCGAGCACGTGCAAGAGCTCGACAACCCGCAGTGCGCGGCGGTGCTGGGCGCGGACCCGCGGAGCGCGAACGCCACCACGGTGCGCGAGCTCGCCAGCATCGCGCTGGACGTCGCCGCCAGGGCCGCCTCCGGCTTCCTCTCCGGGGAGGCCGACCGGCGCGACCGCACGGACGTCGGCGGCGCGCTGGGCGACTGCGTCGGGTACTACGGCGGCGCCACCGACGCGCTTGAGGCGGCGCGCGAGGACTTCGACGCCGGCGCGTACGGCGAGGCCGAGGAGGAGGCCGGCGACGCGGAGGGCGCCGCCGACCGCTGCGAGCAGGCGTTCACCGACCGCCGCCTCGAGACTTCCACCGTGTCGGACGTCGACAAGAGGATGAAGGACCGGGCCAGCGTCGCCGGCGACCTCATCGATCTCCTCTGGGGTGATGGCAAACGTCGACGCTCCGGCCGTCGGCTCTTGCGTCCTTGAGCATCGCCAAGCGCAAGTCAGCCACGTGTTAGATAAACAGCCGTAGCGCCGGATGATAAATTAAAGCTATATTATTTTTTCCTCGATCGATTTTGACGACATTTCGATGCACGTAAGTAAGCATGTTTGGTTTACCTTGTGAGAATCGCATGTTTCACAAAATTCGCTGCTCTATTCAACGTGCCTAACCTAAATATTATTTTTTGAAACATCATGCATGTTCTCATATTATATTTTATAGTCTATACAGGCTAAATGGCTAATTCTTTCTTTTTTAAATAAAGGGCGAATTCTTTATTGTTTTTTAAAAGGAAAGTTCTTGTAGTCCTCTTCTTGATTAAACATTCTGGCCTGCATGCATCTCAAGCTCGCAGCTGTTTGTTTCCGATTATAATTAATTTATTGGTGAAAATAAATGATAATCCATAGTAATTCGCTTCATAGATTTGAACTACGACATAATCACTTTTCTCAACCACGCTTAGATTATAAGCTAAATGAAAACAAACACAGCATTAAAAGGCCCTGGCAAATCCATGGCTGCCCTGATAAGCTCGACGCGACCACAGTAACAGCATAGCTCTATGTCAGTCTTGACTTCCGTTTTAAAACAACATATCAACAGAAGACATCTACATCTACTACACGCAGACAACAACAGAATAAGCAGAAAGGGAATCGAGTTGCAACCGGCCAAAGGTCGACGCAACCATGTCTCCTCTAGCTACTGCCCAATGCGTAGCTTCTTTACACCCATCTAAATTGCTGAGTCCTGAGTGGTAAACCGAAAGGAAGTAGGACAAACAAATTCTCAAGCAGCATGTAGCTCATTAAAGAATCAAATTGAAAAGCTGCATCCTGGAATACGGTAAAATGGTATTTCTCCCAAAATCCAAGATCTACAAATCCATGACTGACAGGTCTAAAAGCATAGGTTCCAAAGGTACATAGAAGAGAATGCGCTGCTGATGATAAGGAAGCTTTGGTAGTTCCCATCTTGATGTTGTCTTGTGTCCCTTCAAACCTCCTGGACGGTCAAACCTGCATCAATTGGCATTATGCCATCAAAAAACGCAGAACTTCTGGTAGAATGGTGTATGGATCAAACGAAGAATGCAAAAAATTAGCAGACTAAATGGACAGCATTTGAACATTTGAAACCCAAACTGTAATTGGAGAAATGACACATTCAGAGTGAGAATTGCAAAATCAAAAGGAGATTGAGATAACCCTGTCCCTCAGATCTCATAGCTATTGCCCATCATCAATGAACTAAGAACATAATAGTTTTAACCACAAGCCTAAACGTCCAAGGAAGAGACAATGAAGGCTTGAAGCTAAAACTAATCAAGCATTCATCTATGGTCCAATAATATTATCTTCATGGGGATATTGAACCCAACATCTAATGGAGCCTGATAAATTATAACTACAACAAAAAAAAAAATTGAACCCAACCCACTGTAAAAGCTTAGAAAGAGCAGTTGTCCCTCGGATCTCATAGCTATTATTGGCCATCATTGATGGTTTTCAAAAATTGGTTTTAGCCACAAGCCACCAATTGACCGAGAAGACATGTCAATGGCTTGAAGCTAAAACCAATCTTCAACTATCTTTGGACCAAAACTTGGGACAGCTACTTGATCAAAAAGACAACTAAGAAAATGACATTAATCTAAGGAAAAAAGAAACAACCCTAACACAAGGCACTCATCAGCAGCATGAATGATTAATTCCAGCAAATACTAAGACAAGCATTGAGTTTTATATACCATAACAGAAACAATACTAAGACACGCTGTGCAAACCTGGGGGAAGAGATTGCTTCAACTTGATTGCCTTCTCAGCATCGAAGACGCAGAGGGTGTACAAGTACTTGGAGCAGCGCACCTTGAATTTGACAACATCCTTGCTCCTCTTGATCTTCACAGACCGGGCATCCTTCCTCCTCGCGGTGAGAAGGAAGTCCTTGATCTCATGGATCTGCTTCGGCTGCAGTCAGATTTGTTTCACAAACTATCAGACAAAGAAAAGCTGTAGGATGAAAATGCACTACTAACTGGAGGCAAAAGACTTGTTGCAACTAGCAACCAAACAGACTCCCACAGTCATGCTACGTTTTGTTTATACTTCTTGTTCATATACAGTTGTTATTACAACGGTTCCTTACAATTTACAATTTAAACTTGCCAAACAGACTCCCGCAGACATGCTATGTTTGTTTATACTTGTTGTTCTTCTACAGTTGTTATTACAATCGTGCCTTATAATTTAAACTTGTCAACCCTATCATACATTTCCAATTCTTCTGATAAATGCAATCGCTGAATACTGTCAAAGCACAACATTCATTCCAAGAGCCACAAGCCATCCTAATAACATGCAAAGCAGTTGATACAGCACACAGAAATGATGAACTAGCATGGCAACCAAGGTGGCATCAAAATACAGCACCTAAAACTATAAGCTTTCAATGTTCGCAGCAATGCAACCTAGGGGCAGATGTAAGAACAAATCCCGCTCACAGCAAGCCACAAGAAAACTGCATAGAGCTGGTAAACAAACAATAGCACAAGTGCCGCTGCAGATGCCAATCGATCACAGGGGGGTCACGGAACATCATTAGCAGCGCGTAACCGTAATCTGACCAATCTATTACACGATGATCAACCATAAGGACATAGCAAAAACATGTGCGAAAAATTGCCACCGCCTCTATGAACACAAACAGCATGCTTCCCAGCAACTCATTACACAGCTAGAGAACATCGGTTGGGGCAAACTGACGTGCTACTGGCGGGTCTAGGACGAGAGGAAGGGGAGGAGGAGGAATTAGAGGGAGAGTTACCATCTTCTCGTGAGACCGTGAGTCGCCGAGCTCTTCTTCTCGCGGCGGCGGCTGGGATCCCACGGGAAGAAGGAAATGGCAGAGACGGCGGCGTGAGGGAGGGGAGAAGATTATATAGCACCTGGTAGATAAAACCCTAGCAAATAGCTGGGCTCTGGAGCCCACGGTAGAAGGCCGCATTCGGGATAGGCCCAGTTGGGCCTTATGAGTCAGTCATGTGGCCTCGAAAATATTGCACGGAGTTCATTTATCTTTTTGAGCTGTACACACCGATTAACATATCGAATTCGATTTTGTATTCAAATTTTATAGTGGATGAATTGATCAGTAAAGGGTTGCAGTAGCACATCCAAGAACACAGCAGCGTAACAGGTCTGTGAGAACCATAACAAACATTTTCGCATCCAATCCTAATTGCAGCAAGAATCCAGGACAACGGAGATCATCGTTTCAAAAGGTTTTCAAACATAATACTGAGGGAACCAATTTCACCTCAATGAAAAAATGCACGTTCCATATATTCCAAACTCAAAATAATATAGCAAGACTGCCAAATTATTCATCCAAAATTCCAAATGTGATGTGTCCTATTAGTCCATAAACAGATGGTACACAGGTTGCGCAAAAACGGTGTACTCTTGCATAAACAACCGGTACAAAGAGGATCCGCTGCAGCAGCAATCAGTAGTCGTCGCCTCTCGAAATGACCTCTTTGCAGGTTGGCCAGAGTAAGATGGTGTGCTCCAACTGTGAGACATAGCTCCCTTTCACGTCGCACAATGGAGGGTATGGCTGTGAACAGAGCAGGAAATGGTGAATCGCATGTTGACAACAAAGTTTGGATGATGGGATGGAGATGGAGCTTATCACATACCTGAACAATATGATTTTCACATAGACTTTTCAGAGCCATGAGGTACTTTGTCTCACCAAGGCGGTCCAAGTACCGGCGGCAGAAAGAGAGTGTTCCAAAGTTGTTATTGATGGTCCCAAGTAGCTGCTTAGCCTTTGCCATCCTCAAAGGCACATGCCCAACATCAAAGTTCTTCATGTAATGGCTGCATTCCAAGTCCTCCCTGACAATTCCCTTTCCTGCAAATGTCATGAATCTTAGGACATGTAAAAGTCTTCAAGGATTTAAAAATATGTCTAAGCACGGACAACAAATTTATGCTGTAAATCTAATCAGGGTCATTCTAGCTATATAAGTGAAGTGACTTTTATCTTTTTTGCCAAACTATTAATGATGACATATTATAGTACCTCCTATATTTTATGAATCAGTTGACAACAAAGAGTAACATACCGGTAGATCCAAAAGTTTCAATTGCATAAAACTCTCCCTCCTCCATTTTTGTCTGCTCCCCACCTTTCACAATCGGAACTGATTTTCCAGCATGGATCTGATAAGGCGCAATGCTGTGTCCATTGAGGTTCCGAATACTTTTTATTGTCACAAGCAAAAAGAGTAGTTTTGATTGTCATTGCCCTTTTCACATTACATTATTTAGCAGGGCAAAATATCTAAAGCTGTAGCACCTTGGAAAACTTTTCCGTTGATTTCAACCTCATATGACTCCATTACTTCCTGGATTGCAGCACCAACATCACAAAGCCTTGCATCTATTCCAGCTTCCTGAATGAGGTAATCAAATCATTATTTAAGTTCAACGAGTGCATGATACAAAACAAAAACAATCCAGACCACCACATAGACAATTAACAGTAGAAATTCAAATAAGGCCAAGACATAAACCAATATATGGGAGCAGGTAGAGCCACGCTATATTGTCCAATGGAAATCAGTATTCCAATGAACATATGAATTTGTTGCACTTGAGCAAAGGATATCACTTGAAATCATGCATCCTTTTAAGAAAAACAGAAAACAAGCATTCCTATAACACCACCACCACCACCACCACCACCACCACCACCACCCTACGGCGGTCTATAAACATATAAGCACAGCCTACAGAGAGTGCAGAGAAACATGTTGAAATTACCTTGATCCCAGTATTTGTGGCATCTCTTGTTGCTTGAAGCAATGGACCATACATCGGATTAAATGCAACAGTAAATGCACAATCAACAATGTGCCCTGGAACAAATAAGTTAGTTTTTCCAATCAGATGACATCAATTTATACTTGCAACAAGAAACCCACACAAGTAGGCACAACAAAAAAACATATAAGATAACATGAAAACAAAAATATCGGACCATCTATATGTGTTCCAAAATCCAGCTTCATCACATCATCATATTGCAGCACAGTTTTGTCACCAGCATTTGGGGTCCAATGGGCTGCAACCCTAAGAATCAGGTTTTCTTCATCAATTTGTGAATGGAATGAAGACTTGGAAACAAGATAGATGTATACCATACAAATGGAAAGACAAACACAGAAGAAGAATAGCACACTAATTCAAGGAGCATCCAGTTGGAAAGGCAATGCCAGCTTGGAGTCCATTTTCCTTGATAAGTTTCCGGACCATATTTTCCAATGTTTCACATAGATCAATCATTAACATTCCAGGCTTAATAATGCTTCTCATATATTTCCGCACCTAGAAAATCAGATAATATGTTGTAGAATTCAACATTTCAACCAACAACAGATAAGATTCAAATTATGCTGCAAACATATTAGACGGGGTATAGTTTTAACCTGTCTATGAACTTCTGCTGCTCGGCGTACAGAGTTGTATATTGGTTTTTGAAGTCGTTCCAGGTCCCTCTTTTCCTCGCTAGTTGTTCTCCATAAATTACTGAGTAGAAATAGATTATAAATTTGTGAGCAGTTGTACATAATGGGTGGGGTGTGGGTCTTATTTGCCCCTAAAATGCATTTCAGATGTGAGTGAAAGCCTTCGTACGATTAAAAATCAACACATGCTGACAAAGGATATTTTAATTGATAAAACTTCCACTAGTGGTGATAGACTTGCACTTACTCATCCTTATATTGCTGGATTTCACCTTCTTTCTACAGAAGACATGAAATTTCCTTATGAATGGAAACATACCAAAAACGTGAAAAAAAAGGTATTTCAATTTAACAGCAGAACTCACTTGGATTTGTTTTTCTTCTTCTTCTCAGCTTCTGAATAATATCCATTTCAGAAACAACTGTTAGACTAACTGAGCCCGAAATGCTACATGGAACAAAAGAATCTTCAGCTTTATATGAGAAATTTGGGAAAGAGAACTTGCAAGGCAGAATTTCCACCTGGTGCTCCATCTTGAGATGCACCATCAGCTTGTGCTTCATCATCATCCTCTGGTGGTGAGGACTGAGCTGCAGGAACTGCAACATTGCTGTTTGCAGCTTTTCCTTCTTCAATCATATTCTCCTACAAAAAAAAACAGCGATCTTTAATTGCTATAAAAGCAAATATACAGCAAAACAAGGGTCAAGCAACATATAAGGTTCGATAATCCATGTAAAAATAGTAGCTGTTATCAATTGCTGGAATTTTCTAAGCATGTCACTTACTCACTTTCAAATAAAGGTTCAGAAAAGCTACCCATGTCCTCTAGTCAAAAGACTAATGACCATTATATAGAACAATTCTGTCTATTACTTAAAATGGTAACACAAGATAAAGCATGATTCCAACATGGAACAACGAATAGGAAAATATTGCAGATGCAACAACAATAGACAGTTATCATGGCTACATCAAGCCTGCAAAAAAAGCCCCCCTCCTTTCTCAAATAGATGCCAAAGCAAACCTGCTCTATGTTTGCGTAGAAACAACACTAGTAATTCATTTCATGGGACATGGAGAACAGCGGAACTGCAGTTACTTACTTTGGTTTCCTCATTTTGTCCAACATGCAATGCCACCATCTCCTTGGTAGCTGTATCAACCGCAGCCATATTTATTGTATATGTCTAAAGTAGGTTCAAACCTGAATGAGAAGAATAAACAAAACCATAAGCACCGATATAGCTAAGGGCAAATTACATGTTGAAATGTAGAGTTAAATACACCAGCGGCCCTTGAACTTGTCCTGATGTGCCACTTAGGTCCACGAACTCGCAAAATCAAAATCTAGCACCCTGAACTTGTTAAGTTGTGACACTTTGGTCCATACCTCTTCCCCTTCAAGGGGCATGAATATATGCAAAAAAGCCCTTGAGTCTTTTCATCTTCTATATCTACGTCCTCCTCGTTACTTTCACCTCTCTCCTCCCCCACAAGCGCCGCCGCTGCCGCCGGAGGCCGCCAGGAGCGCCGCCGCGGCACTACACTCCTCCCTGCTCCCTCCTCTGTGCCGGCGCACCCCTCCTCGCGGTGGAGGCCATGGCATGGCAGAGCTCGTGTGCGGCCATGGCGTAGCTCGTGGCGGCGGCGTGCCGCCCCCTCCTTCCTCCCTCCTCCTCCACCTCCTCCTCCCTCCTCCCTCTGCCGCACCGAGCTCGTCCCACCATCTCCCTCCTCGCTGCGCTACTCCACACCCCGCACGCGGGCGCGGCCGCGAGCCCCGCGGGGGCTTGGGCCTGCCTCGCTGCCGCCTCGCTCCCGTTCGCGGCGCCGCGGCGCGGCTCCGAGCAGATCCGGGCGGCAGGGGAGGACCGGTGGCGAGCAGGGCCGGCGCCGCGGCACGTCGCCCTTGGCACGCCGCTGTTGCGGCCTCTGGATCCTCGCGCCGCTGCTGTCCTGCGCCCGCCGCCGCCGACCCGAACCCGCCGTAGCCCCAAGATCCTCACGCCGCCGCGGACAAGAGCCCGTCGCCGTGCGCTGCAGCAGACTCGCCCCGCCGCCGCGACCCCGAGCTCCTCGCGCTGCTGCTGTCCAAAGCCACCGCGGTCCCGAGCTCCTCGCGCCGCCATGGCTTGGAGCTCCTCGCGTCTCGGACTAGCACCCGGCCGCGCGACCCCAAGCTGCTCCCGCCGCCGTCGACGCACATCCTCCGCCGCGGCCCCGAGCTCCTCGCGCTGCTGCGGTCCGGAGCCCCCGCGGCCTCAAGCTCCTCGCACCACCATGGACCCGAGCCCGGCGTTGTGTGCCACCGTAGATCCACGCCCGCCGCCGTGGCCCCAAGCTCGCGCAGCCACGGACCCGCACCACCGTCCCCTGCTCCTCCGCCGCCGCCACGAGCCCTGCACTTGCAGCTGCGAGCCCCTGCACCGCCGGATGTGGCCACGGCCACCGGAGCTCGCGAGGAGGGGCCGGCCACCTGCCGCTGCAGTAACTCGCCGCCGCTGGGGCCAAGCCGAGGCGGAGGAGATAGGGCGGGAGGCAAGGGCGCTGGCGTGGAGCCGCCGCGTGCTCCGCCCGGTCCTCCCTCCCACGGCGGAGAGGGCCAGAGATGGGGCACAGCGTGGACGGCGCTGTCGCTCCCAGGCGCCGGCGGCGGCGAGGGAGCAGGGAGGGGGGGTGTGTGGCTGCTCGCTGCCGGGGCAGGGAGGGCGGCGCGTCGAGCAGGGGCCGGGGTCTGGGAGGGAGAAGAAGGGAGGAAGGGAGTGAGGGGGTGAAGGTAGAAGATAGTAATTTTGGAGGGTTTTTTTTGCATATGTGCATGCCACGTGGCGCCATGTGAAGGGGTATGGACCAAAGTGGCACAAATTAACAAGTTCAGGGTGCTAGATTTCGATTTTACGAGTTCGTGGACCTAAGTGGCACCTCAGGACAAGTTCGAGGGCCGCTGGTGTATTTAACTCTAAAATGTATCTCAATGGTAAGACAAAAGCAAGATTCTGAGCCAGGCTAAAAATGCTCATTAAATTAAATCATGCACAAATTGTTCAATACAGCATTTAGCTATATGCGTACTAGAGGGGAACAGGGAACTAACTATGTCCTGTATGTTAATGTCCACCCAATAATCAGATTGACCACTCATAGCACAATAAAAATCTTGGTTGAATTGCTTTCTTTCATGTGTTAGTCTACCTAGCAAGTTTTGCCATCGCCATGCAATCTGGATGCGAGACGAATTAGGATATTCCCTTCTAAACATGTCCTCTAAGCATTATTCGACAAGAGAGACGGTTAAAGTATTATACGACGAGAGAACCTGATGCTTCATCAGAAGCTCACTGCAACTACTAGTAACCCATAACATACGCGATCTGCAGCCTACAGCCATCCATAAAAAGGGATATCATATCGTTCCATATGGAGAAATTCCTAGAACCCACAAACTCAGACGGAACAAATTGCCCGGGGTGAGTGTCTCAGAAGCACAAAGTCCGGTTATTATCAGCTTAATTTAGAGAAATCGCCTGTGGTAACCGTTTGCTGCGCAGGTACAAAACCGTACCTTCGCCCTCCCGGTTCGAGGCCGCGAGAACTGGTTGGCGTCACCGAAGCAGGAGGAGACGCGAAGCGACGGGAGAAGACGATGAGGCCTGGACCGTGGGAGGGGAGGTTCCGCCGCGTTTCCTGGGACTTGGGGGGCGGCGGCGGCGGCGGCGGCTCGACGAGGTTGGATTTGGACCTGGGGACTTGCGAGAAGAGAAGAGGCTTGGTACGTTTCGACGCGGCTACAGTCAGCGACCGGAACGGAACGGCGTGTGGGACCCACCTGCCATCCTCTGTCCGACTCACATCAAAGCCCAAAGAGGCAAAGACACATCGCACGGGCCCGGTGGACAACACCGTTGTTTGATGACGACCGTCGGATGCTAGATGATCGCCGCAGGTTGAAATCGTCGACTTGTTCCGTGCCATGCCGACTTCCCTTCACGGCTCCTCCAAAGTCCAAACATTCATTTAAACTAATCCCGACCGGAACCGGTCCAGAAACCATGTTACCGGTCCAACCGGTCCGAACCGGTTCCGGTTCCGGCCGGTTTCAATGTTATATATTGTATTAATGTAAAAGTAGTACAATAGGGTATTAGAGTGTTCATTTAAACTAAAATATGTCATACAAACATTCATTTAGTATACTTTGCGGGCATTTGAATTTAAACCAAAAAAGAAAAAAAAATTGAATTTGACTGGTTACCACTCAAATCAACCGGTTACCACTCAAACCGGACCGATTTACTGGTCTAACCGGTCGGCTAACCGGTGGAAACCGGTTGAACTGCCGTTTTTTGTTTGAAATTTAAATTTGGCCGGTTTTTTTCAGTAACCAGTCAAACCGGTCCGGTTTACCGGAACCGGCGGGCGGCGGTTCGGTCCGAACGGTCGGTACAAAAAACCCAACATCCACCTCGACCTCCGGCTCCCGGGGCGACGCGCCTCCCCCGACACCCGATCCGCCGCACGCCATGGGGAAGCACGGCAACGGGTCCCACTATGAGAGCCTCCGCGACGCCCGCATCGCTGTGATCAAGGTAGGCGCACGCTTTTCCCCGAACCCCGTACTTCACTAGAAATCTTGGGGCGCGGCATTGCCATGCCTGGCCATTGTGTGGACTGTTTCCACTGCAGATGGGCCCCTGATTTTCCGTATGCTCTGATGAGTTGAGGTAGGTATGGGTCGGATAGGTACTACAGCTTTTTATCCGTTGATTTTGAGATCTCTTGCATGTGTTAGTAATTTATTTTTTAGTGAACTCTGACATTATAATTATTACTTTCAACTTTGATGTCACGTAAACTAATATATAGAGTAATAGTTATTTTATGCAGGTAGCTCTATATTTTTTTTAGGCTGCATAGGTAAGGTAAATTCGTCATTTCGTTGTTTTTACATAGGTGTCATGGTTTGCAGGTTGTTTTTGCATTTGGTATATATTTGAACTTTATATTGTAATGGTATATATTTGAATTTTAAATTTGATGTACAATTATATTTAGTATTTAAATTATTGGTCAAATTTTATTTTGGACAACTTTTGATTTTAGTGCGTTTTGGTGTTAAAAACTATAATGTTGATTTTATGAAACAGGTCATGGTTTGATTTAATTAAAATCCGAGTATTTTTGTTGAGCAACTATTGAGTGAGGATCTGGATTGCGGGTTGATTTTATGAAAATCTAAGATTTTTTTACAAATTTCCATGAACCGGAAAGGTTGGGCTGTTAAATTTTAAAAATATTGAGTTTCTTAAAATTATTTGGGAGAAAAGGCCGGACTGCGTGCGGAAAGTGGATGGGCCATTTGAGTTGTACATGCATTATTTTTTGTATTACATGTGTTTATTTTGTTTTTTTTTGTATGCATTTTTGTTTGGGCATCTACTTATCCCTTCGGCACCTGTCGTGTTGTCGGGGCTCTCATTAACTGTAGAGATAATTAATGCTGAGCTTGAAATTGTCAAATTAAAATTAAATATTTGTTGTACTGTTTTTGCAACTGATCTGCTGTAGTGCTATGTTAGGTTGTCCGTACTTGTCATACTTTAAATTTATTCTGTAAAAAAAAAATTTCATCGTGGTCATCAAGATTATCTCCTCTATATCCAGTTCTTCCGCACCCATCCATACTCTATATCTGGCTCTGTACCAACTACCACATATTTTATTCAACTATTTGCAACTACCATCTCCTCTCATTTTTTTCTTTCCCTTTTACAGTAGTTTGATAATATAATTGTTTAATCAAATAAAATAGTTTTTACTAATTTGTTCTCTCTTTTTTCTTTCTTATTTTCTTATTTTTGTTGTTTTCTCTTTTTTTCCCTTTTCCTTTAAAACCAAATAGACATCCATTAAGACAAACGAACCCACACGTAGCAATACACTAGTCGGTGACTGCCAGCCCTGGCCCTGACCGAAACACCCTGTTAGGGCGTCCGCAATGGTTAGCTATTTAGCTAGCTAGATCTGATGTGACAATAATAAAGTAGGAGAGGGTGTAGTCACTAGCGACGACCAAATAGCTAATCTATTTCACGTAGTCCAAAAATATGTGAGAAAAGTATGTGGGTCCAATAGTATAAAGTAGTATCTTCTTTTGTCTCTCACTACCATATCTATAGACGACGCCCTTAGCGATCCTTGGCTTCAACCGTCCCACCAATCAGCGCCTCCCATGGGATCTCCCACGGATTGTGTTTGCTCCCGTCGCATCGCGCATCCTGAGTCTCATTCAAAAAAACGAGCAGGGGCACTGTGCATCCCGTGGCGCACGCAGGAAGTAATTGTCTGCTCTCTTCGTGTTTCTTCTTCTTCCCCCTTGTCTCTCTCGCAGCTCTCTCACGTGGCCGACCACTTGCATCACCACATGTTGTGCGCTGCCCAACCTCCCTGTCGCCTGTCACCCTCTCGACCGCCGCGCACGCGACCTCCTCCCTTTCTCCACCGCCCTCTTCACTCCCAATCGACACCCTTCCCTCCGTCGCTCGTTCTCTCTCTCCACGGTGCACGTCGGCGCCGGCGCTCCCCTCGCCCCTCCCTGTCCCTGGCGTCCTCCGCCTCCTCCCCCTCCGCCCTCACTTCCTCCGCCTCCTCGCCATGGTCTTCGGGGAGGGCAGCGTCGCCGCACGTGCGCGCTCCAGCTCGAGCGTAGCGGCGGAGTTGGGGCGCCCGGCACTCCGCCCTCTCCTGCTCCCTCCTCCAATGCGCTTCCATGGCAGCGGCGCTGGCGGACGGCTGCGCGGCGAGGAGACGGCCGGGCTGGCCAGATCCGGCGGCCTCGAGCTCGGCCCGTGGCGGCGGCAGCCAGATCTGGCGGCCTCGACGTCCGGCTATGGCGGTGGCGGCGCCCTCCTCGAGCTCCGGGGTGGCCCGATTTGGCGCGCCCTCCTCCCCCTTTCTAGCCAGCGGCCATGGCGGGTGCCCGCGCGGGGCCATGGCGGGGAGTAGATTCCCGGTGAGTAGATCCTTGGCAAGCGGCGTGGTGGAGCGACGCCGGCAGCTCCTCCAGGCGCGGTGGCGAAGCAGGAGCGGCGGTGGCCGGCGAGGCCGGAGAGGGACTGCGGCCGCGGCGGCGGTGGCCGCGAGGGCGAGGACGGCGAGGAGGAGCAGGCGATGGTAGGCCATCTCGCTGGCGGGATCGGGCTCCCCTGCTCCCTCCACTCCCATCCCCTGCGCGGCGGGCGGGCAGGCAGACGGAGCGGAGCGCGGCGGCAGCAGCGGCGCGCGCGGCGGGGCTCGGGCAGAGGTGGAGGCGGGCGCTGGAGGAGGAGGGGATTACTGCGGCCGTTGGATGGCCGATCAAACGGCCGCTTTTTTTTCAGGCGACGTGGCGCGAGGAGAGGCCGGGGAATGACACCGGAATCGTGTTTCAGAGATTTCAGCCCAAAGCCCTCTGCTGGGCCAGATGTGTCTTGAAGGGCCCAAATTCACCGGCCCAGCCCAGCAAGTGGCCTTAACCCCCATGCCGCAGCGCAGCAGCAAAAATCCTTGCGAGTCCCAAACCCTCGCTGCCTCGCCTCCCCTTCCCGGCCGCCGCCTTCCCCCACCTCCCTCTCCTCTGACCTCGCCGCCGCCGCCTCCGTCCTACGCCGGGTTCCGCGCCGCTGACGGAGCTCGCCCGACTGTAGACAAGTATGGGTAGCGGCGGGGATGAGGCCTCGCGGACAGTCCCGCCGCTGGCGCTGGGGGGCACACGGGAGGAGCTGGCGTTCGTCAAGGAGACGGTGCTGAAGAAGCGCAAGGAGAACGCGGACTGGGCGGTCCGGAACCGGGAGCGCAAGGCGGCGAAGCGCCTGCGCATCCGCGAGGAGAACAAGGCCGTCGTCAAGCGCCCGGAGGAGTTCGTCGCGGCGTTCCGGAACAAGGAGCGCGACTTCCTGCGGATGAGGACCCGCCTCAAGGTCCGCAAGCAGCCGCCCGCCGATGCGCTCAGCTCCAAGCTCATCTTCGCGATCCGCATCCCTGGGTAGGTAGTAGTTGCTATCCTAGCGGAAGAAGCTAGCTTCCACCCCATCTTTTTTCAATTTTCCCCTTATTTGTCTGGTTTGCAATGGTGGTTGACGACTAGTGATGTTTGTTCGATGTAGCTCTGTGGACTTGCATCCGCACATCAGAAAGATCTTGAGGAAGCTACGGCTGACGAAGGTCCTCACCGGCGTGTTCCTTAAGGCCACCGAGTTGACGCTCAAGAGGCTACTCGTGGTTGAACCGTTCGTCACCTACGGGTAACTGAATGAAAGCAACCTTTTTCAAGGCAGTATTCCGTTGTTGTTCGGTATTGCGATGTTAACACTTTGGTTGCTGCTGTGTAACTATAGGTTCCCGAACTTGAAGAATGTGAAAGAGCTTATTTACAAGAAGGGCCGTGGGTTCTTGGACAAGGAGCCTTTCCCTCTTACCAGCAACGATCTAATTGAGAAGGTACACTTTCACAGCATCCTTATCTATGTCACTAAAATGCCACAACCCATCATCTCGAGAAAAAAATGCAGCAATATATATACACTTCAGGAAAATCTGGCATTACCGCATTAGCCAAAGGAAACTTCAGGAAAACAACCACAGTATTACATAATCAAGAAAAACGAGTTCAGAAAAGGGGTATACACTCAGGAGTACCTCAAATGTAACAACATGGTCCATTATGCGTGGCCTTGTTGCAGTATAGTCCATAGACCATAGGTGCATCTACCTTCTCTGGAATCAGTTTGTCATCCCAAGTAATAAAGAAGAGGTCACCATCCAAATCACCACCCGAGCATTCATTTGGATGGGGCCTAATTAATTTGAAGATTTCAAGTAAGGTTAAAGCAATCATTGACAGCATTAATCTAAATGGTTAATTGCCAATTACATAATTGGAAATTAACAGAATATGGGTAACAGTGCTAGCGAAGACCAATGTCTTGATTCAGTAAAGAGACAGAATGCATCACAGCCATGGACAAACAAATGGAACTCCACAACTTAAGATAGTCAGCTTTCAGATTCAGAATAACATACCTTTCCCCTCTCTGAGGAAATACAACACAATCAATAAGACCCCTAGCATCCAATCCAGGGTCAAGAATGGCTGCTCACTGTACTTTTGCTTCTTGCGATTCTTTGTAATTCTGATGTAAACTTGGCCATAGTCTAATTTGCCTGTTTCATCCAAACAACCAATAAGAACACGGCTGTCGGTACCCCAGGACTGGGGTACCCCCTCTAGCTGCGTCCAGGCAAGGATCTTGTAGTTATCCTTAACTACATTCAAACAGCCGGACCCCTGCGGTCCAGAGTCCTGTTCTCCCAGCAGCGGCCTGGACCGTTCCACAGTTGGGAAAGGTCCGGAGACACCACGTGTCCCGGAAGAGGCAAGAACTCGTGCGCAAGCAGCCGGGGCTCCGGACCTCCCAAGGAGACCGGACCCCCGCAGGGTCCCGGACCCCTCATGGGGTCCCGGACCCCTCATAGAGTCCCGGACCCCCTGTATAGTAACCGGACCCCTCACTAAGGGAAGAGATCGACGCCCCGCGTCAGGGTGGTCCGGGGCCGCCACGTGTCAGCAAGACATGGCCGTTTGGGTTTCCATACCAACGTTCACCCACCATTGCATTTATTGCGGTAGGTAAACGTCTGCATTGATATGACAGAAGCTGAGGCGTTTCATTGACCAGGGGATACTATTGATCGCGTATTACCAAGGCAGTGGAGCCGCTGGCGCCGCCCATACTGCGTCTGCCAGATGGATACGACGGCTCAGCTTCACCCATTATGACGCTACATAATAGCCTCAGCAGGCCACGCCGCAAGCTACGCTACTCCAACGGGCGCCTAGTTGACGGGACAAGAAAAGACCCCCCTGAGTCAGGAGAGCAGCAGTAAGGATTCGCTACCACTGTAGCCACAGTCACGTTGGGCCCACCTGTCGGGGCACCAACGCCCTATGTATCCGCTCCCCCTTGATCTATAAAAGGGGGGGACGCCGCTAGAAAACCTCAGGCTGAGCAAGAGCCAAGGCCAGCAGAGGATAGGTTCATACACACAACCAAGAACAATACATCTCCCAGTGGACGTAGGGTATTACGCTCTGGCGGCCCGAACCACTCTAAATCGTGTGTTCTTGAGTCCCCTTTCTCAGCGTAGATCCAGCCCATCGCCTAGTACTTCCCCGAGTACTTCCTCACTGGGAATAGGCGGGTGCGTTCCGCCACCCGGCTGTGGGTACCCCTAGAATCCCCACAACATTTTGGCGCCGTCCGTGGGGATAGAACAGGCGCTGACTGGATCTTCAGGCTTCTGGGGCCGTGTTCATCCTCTGCAACAACGAACAAGAAGATGAAGGAAGGCAGGGCCACACTCACTCCACCTGTCTTGGCACCGGCGCGGCAACGCCCTCGGTGCGGCGGCGCACGACAGCGACGCCTGCTGTGCGTCGCCACTGCGACACCTCGGAGCCGGCGTAGCGGCGCACAGCGGAGGCGCCGCTGGGCGCTGCTGCCCCTACGTCGACTCAAGGTTTTCTCTCAAGCAACGGCCACATCTCCTCTGCGGTGGCATGGTGTCGGCTCAAGGCTTCCTCTCAACATGGAGCCTGGAGCCGACGGCCATCCCGGAGGAAGTGGACCGTGTCGTCCTGCCGTCTCCAGCGCCGGAGATCCACCTCAGCGTTGCTCGGTGCTGCTGCAGACAGGACCCCGCCTCCTCGCGCGGGGGCCCCTGGCGCTAGCACCAAGGACAAGCCGGCGAACGACTGCACTTCTCCACGCGTCGCACCGGTCCATCTGCTGCGCAAGCGCTCTGGTTTCCATCGGCAACGGTGACGGCAGGGGGAGGGGGCCTCTTCCATTCAAAGCCAAAGAATTTGTCTCATGCCATGTAAGCATGTGACAGCTCTTAGGCAAGAAGGGGTCCCCCGAGCTCCCGAGGTGATGCTGGATGATGCGGTTCAGGCACGTCCAGGGCGCCTTCACCTCCGAAGAACACGCTGTATAGCATGCAGCCGTAGGTTACTCCTAAGAAAAGACTAAGAGAATTCCTCCTTTGTAATAACATGGCGCCTACGTGTGTGTCCAGAGCGGTCAAGGTCCGACCTTGTAAACCCGACCTCTGGCCCTATCACACAAACAAAAAAAATTGGTCCGGAGCGGTGGAGGTCCGACCTCGTAATCCCGACCTCTGATGTATACCGTGACAACCACAATAATAAAGGAGATTTACTTTCTCGGTTTTACCTAGGCTCCACCCTGATTACATTTATTCGCCTTGGTTTAACTAATTCTTTCCTCTTGAACGGAGTTTACCTTTGTTGCTAACAATCCAAGCTAAGTTGCTGGCTTGTGGTCAGGAGAAGACACCCCTTCTAGCTGGAAGGCAGTCCGGACCCCTAGGGACCTGCTCTGGGGAAGTGGTATTTGTATCCTGGGGTAGAGAAGCTCCGCGTGGCTTAGCCTGGTAATGTACCCTAAGTTTACGTACTTCACTACCCTGTTACAAGTACTCTAGTATCCAAGGCTGCTGTCTTTAGAGGTCCCGGGCTCTCTTCTAGTATAAGGCTTGGTTTCTTTGCACCTTACTATGAGGTCCGGTAACATGCTTCATCGGATTGTCAGCAACGGTCGCTCCAAGTCCACTCCGGTGGCCCGCTACGGCGGAGACCGCTCGCCACGGTCGCTCCAAGTCCACTCCGGTGGCCCGCTCCGGCGGAGACCGCTCGCCACGGTCGCTCCAAGTCCACTCCGGTGGCCCGCTCCGGCGGAGACCGCTCGCCACGGTCGCTCCAAGTCCACTCCGGTGGCCCGCTCCGGCGGAGACCGCTCGCCACGGTCGCTCCAAGTCCACTCCGGTGGCCCGCTCCGGCGGAGACCGCTCGCCACGGTCGCTCCAAGTCCACTCCGGTGGCCTGCTCCGGCGGAGACCGCTCGCCACGGTCGACAAGAGCCGGGTCCGGGAAGTGGTGCTTACTCCCTGAGCGATCCGAAGTTTGTGTAGCCGCTTAGCTTGGTTACGTACCCTAAGCCTACACCTTCGTCGCCCAATGGAGAGCACTCTAGTACCTGAACCTGGAAACAGGCATACCGGCCTCAGGGGTCCGGGATGCCCGCTCTCTCCGTGAGCACACCAACGCAATCAACTTGCGTAGGAACACATCACGATGGTGGCCCCACCTGCGGGTTCGTACCTCACCCGAGGTGGGCCCGGGGGCCACTGTCGGTACCCCAGGACTGGGGTACCCCCTCTAGCTGCGTCCAGGCAAGGATCTTGTAGTTATCCTTAACTACATCCAAACAGCCGGACCCCTGCGGTCCAGAGTCCTGTTCTCCCAGCAGCGGCCCGGACTGTTCCACAGTTGGGAAAGGTCCGGAGACACCACGTGTCCCGGAAGAGGCAGGAACTCGTGCGCAAGCAGCCGAGGCTCCGGACCTCCCAAGGAGACCGGACCCCCGCAGGGTCCCGGACCCCTCATAGAGTCCCGGACCCCCTGTATAGTAACCGGACCCCTCACTAAGGGAAGAGATCGACGCCCCGCGTCAGGGTGGTCCGGGGGCCGCCACGTGTCTGCAAGACATGGCCGTTTGGGTTTTCATACCAACGTTCACCCACCATTGCATTTATTGCGGTAGGTGAACGTCTGCATTGATATGACAGAAGCTGAGGCGTTTCATTGACCAGGGGATACTATTGATCGCGTATTACCAAGGCAGTGGAGCCGCTGGCGCCGCCCATACTGCGTCTGCCAGATGGATACGACGGCTCAGCTTCGCCCATTATGACGCTACATAATAGCCTCAGCAGGCCACGCCGCAAGCTACGCTACTCCAACGGGCGCCTAGTTGACGGGACAAGAAAAGACCCCCCTGAGTCAGGAGAGCAGCAGTAAGGATTCGCTACCACTGTAGCCACAATCACGTTGGGCCCACCTGTCGGGGCACCAACGCCCTATGTATCCGCTCCCCCTTGATCTATAAAAAGGGGGGACGCCGCTAGAAAACCTCAGGCTGAGCAAGAGCCAAGGCCAGCAGAGGATAGGTTCATACACACAACCCAGAACAATACATCTCCCAGTGGACGTAGGGTATTACGCTCCGGCGGCCCGAACCACTCTAAATCGTGTGTTCTTGAGTCCCCTTTCTCAGCGTAGATCCAGCCCATCGCCTAGTACTTCCCCGAGTACTTCCTCACTGGGAATAGGCGGGTGCGTTCCGCCACCCGGCTGTGGGTACCCCTAGAATCCCCACAACAACGGCCTTTCTGGACATGAATCTTACACCTGGTTCTTATATCGGTCAGCCTATTAGCCCGATGAGCTTTGAGAATCATTGAAAATCTAGTTAAAGACTATATGGAGTACAACAAACTATCTACAGTGGGCATCAATACGGAACTTGAGTGTTGAGTCTCCTGGTTCTTATTACATTTGTTAGGTCAAGAAGAAGCAATTATAGAAAATTGAAATGGCAGCACTTAACTGTTTTCTAAAAAATGGCAGCACTTAGATTAGATGATCAGCTTCATGTTTATATTCACCATTGTGGCAATATTACTTTTGTGGATCCCCAGTAATAATGAAAACAAAATGTTCACACTCAACGTCGAACCTGTTGAATACATGATAGGTTTTAGTCTTTTGCTCTGTAGTTATAAACATTGAGGTGGTTATTGTTTGCTTTCCAGAGATATTGTACTTGTTTTTGACTTGCAACTTACATTGAAATTTACCTTTGGTGCCAAACAGGCTCTTGGGGACCATGGCATCATATGCTTGGAAGACCTTGTGCACGAAATTGCCACTATTGGGCCACACTTCCAGGACGCGTCAAAGTTCCTCATGCCCTTCAAGCTCAAGTGTCCAGAGAGGAGGCTGCAGATGAAGAAGAAGCCCTACAAGGATGGTGGTGACTCAGGCGACCGAGGCGACAAAATCAACGAACTAATTGAGAAGTTGAACTAAAGTGGAGCTTGTTGTCTTTTGCATATGAGTGCTGGATCTGTTATCTTAACAGTTTTGTAATAGCATAGCTGGATGTACTGTTTGAAACGTTATCTGAATTTGTGCCATCAGATCGTGAAATGGCAGAAGCAGCTTTCATCGTCCCCCGTCTTCTGCTTGATATGTGCCTTGATGTGTCAGTATATCTCACTGAAAAAAAGTTCATTATCATATTTGCCATATTGTAGGGTGCTCGTGTTTGTTGCATTGAGCATATCCTGATCCCTCTGCTGTTGGTGATACTGTTCCACTGCATCTCATCGCACTACCATCCATGTTACATTCCATCCGGCCTTGTCAAAATTCCTGTGCATGGATCCGTTGGTTGGTGGTTGATGCGCTAGCGGGGAAGATGACCGGCGACGGCCTCACATTTGCCGGCCGGCGACTGTCCAATCTCGCCGATGCTGGGTGCAGTTCAACAAACGCTCACATCGGTTTTCGTCGCATCGAGTCCATCCTCCGCTTCGTCCACCCAGGTCCGGGCGGCGCCGGGGCGGAGAAAATGGCCTCCGCGGCGGCGGCGCCGGTATTCGAGAGGGTGGCCGGGATCCGAGCCATCGCCGAGTCCGGCAGCTTTAAGGCAAGCTCTTTCCCCACTTCCGAGGAACAAGTTACCGGCTTTAATCGCAAAATTTGCCCTTGTGACTATTTGTGGGTCGCCGATTCCGATCGGCAGATCACGAATTCGGTATAGAAATCGCCTTATCGTTGAAGGAATTTGAACCTGTGATGCATCCTTGCCATTCGCTGCTGCCGCATACTCATTTGCTTACAGCTAAATCTGTCTCGTAGGCCTGGTTCTTGGACCAGTTCGGCGTCCTTCACGACGGCAAGAAGCCGTACCCCGGCGCCATTTTGGCATGTATGTTGGCACAGAAATTGTATAGAAACTTCTTTTGTTCAGATTGTATTGTCGAATTTGTCTCCTTTGTGCTCGTGTCGTGTGCTGCTACATGTTTGAATTATCAGTTGGTTGTTGCAGTGGAGAAGCTTGCGGGGAATGGGGCGAAGATGGTGATAATCAGCAATTCCTCTAGGCGGTCGTCTGTGACAATGGATAAGCTGAAGAGCCTGGGTTTCGATACATCTTGTTTCCTTGCGACCATCACCAGTGGGGAGCTCACACATCAACACCTTCTCAAGTAAGCCTCCTGTGGACTCTATCTTCAGATACCATTGTTCGCCACTGTCTCCTCTATGAATGTAAAATCCGACGCATGACATTAGCATGATATGCTTAGAATTACTTCATCATTTACTGGTTTTTTAATGGTTTCTTTTTATTTGGACTGCACAGAGCAAGCAATGCTTATGATTGCGCACTACCAAGTAGAGGAGTTTCTTTTCTTGTACTTAGTTGGAGCCTAGATCTTGAAACATATGTAAGACATTTCATTCGATGACATGAATATAGGAGGAATGATCCATGGTTTGCTGCCCTTGGAAGAAAGTGTATCCATATCACCTGGGGCAATCGCGGCGCAATTTCTCTAGAGGTGTGTTGTCATACCACTTCTCCTTCAGAATTGGAATGGTTGGTCTAATCAATATTTCTGTTTTCCCTTACTAGGGTCTTGGTTTGCAAGTTGTGAACAATGTTGATGATGCAGAGTTTATATTAGCCCATGGTACTGAAGCCCTTGGTTCACCTTCCGGTGACCCTCTTCCCAAAAGTCTTGAGGAGCTTGAGCAGGTTCTAATGCTTGGCCTAGAAAGGCGACTTCCAATGGTGGTAGCTAATCCAGATTATGTCACTGTCGAAGCTCGAGATTTACGTGTCATGCCTGGTATGATCATGACATAAAGTATTAGGTTGTTTAAAATGGATCTGTCCGGCTGCACTACAAATTTAGATATTGTTTATTTCTGTAGTATTATATAAAACTTTTGCTCGCTATGTAAACCTATGTTGCGCCTATGTTGCCTTTCACTCATAAATTTCTGGTTATTCACACAAATGGTAAACTCTGTCTTTTAGGCACTCTGGCAGCTAAATATGAGAATCTTGGTGGTGAAGTGAAATGGATGGGGAAGCCTGATAAGGTATTCAACTAATCATTGCATGTCTGCTTTATGTAGATTAGGAACAATTCAACTATTTGAGAAAAAAGAAAACAAAGAGATCAACTAGTACATCATAATGCGGCAGTGGAGCTTAAGCCTGGCCAGAGGGGACCACAACCTCTCCTCATTCTTCAAATGTCTTAAGAAATCACTTGATTTAAGTTAACAGATTTGTTAGACATAACATGATAGCTTGGCCCCCTCTTACATCTGTCATCATGCTCAACCACTGTCAGCATGATACATAGTTGTAATGGCATTCAAAAGTATATGATGAACCACAAGCTAGTGCACTTATGGCCTCATATAGTTTTTTCCCTGTTAAATTTTAGTTTTGTGTGGTAGGTGGGAAGAAACTTTTGTTACCTATTAATGTGTTATGACTTTGTTCAGGTGATCTATAACTCAGCAATGTCCCTAGCTGGAGTTGGTGCTCATGAATGTATCATGGTGGGTGATTCACTGCATCACGACATCAAAGGGGCAAATGCATCAGGAATCGCATCTGCGTTCATTACTGGAGGGATTCATGCAGCTGAACTTGGGCTCGGTGAATCTGGAGAAACTGCTGGGGAGGATGCCGTCAATACACTCTGTAGCAAGCATGGATCATACCCCTCATATGTTTTGCCTTCATTTACATGGTAGAAACGCGGTCCAGTTATTTCTTTTGGGGTGCACCCTTAACACTGGAAAGTGAAGTCGCAGGAGGATGAAGCCCTTGGAGGCATTACTTTCTGTATCTACTTAATAATTTCCATGATTGTTCGATAATTGTTGAATTTGATCAATAAAAGCTGGATGCAGCTATGCTATGAAGTTAAGAGCTTGAGAAGGAGATTTAAATGTTTCTCGTCAAACTTTGCAGAAAGAATAATCCAGATGAAACATTGCTTATTTCAGTTCCGCACGACAACTAGCATGTGGTCGCTGAAATGCTGAATAAATTTCAGGACAATGGAACCAGGATGGAAATTTCCCTATACTTTCCTTTGTAGTCTCATTTTTCTCGAACACGCAGCTTGTCGTATTCTAGTCTCAAGAATGTGACCTAGTAACTCTACAGCTTAAACAAGTGTCAATGCTAATTAAAATTGTCTCATTTGAACTGAAAATGGGTTAATGGTTTAAATTAAAAGACCAAACTGAATGAAGAAACAAGTTTATAAGATTATTAAACATTAATGTTTGTCCTCCACCAGGTGTTTCCTCATTTGCATTGTTACTATGAAAAAGATAATGATAAACCAAAAAAAAGTTGTTATGAAAGAGGCGATTAAATAATGTGTTTTTTGACATTTGTGCTAACTATAATTACTATAAATGGAAGAATTTTCCCAAACATGATTTTTTTAATCGCCTCTTTCATGACAACTTTTTGAGACTAAAGTAACAATGTTGTTCCACAAATATCAAAAAGCACATTATTTAACAACTTTTTATGATTACTAAACATTATTTGTGGAACGGCAGGTGTTTCATAACAACTTTTTAAGATTACTAAACATTAATGGAAGAATTTCGTTGAGCTCCATTGCCCCCTGCTGTCTGAGAACCTTGAAAGGAGGCTGACTGGTTAGGTACGGCAACTTGACCCCTCACTTGAACAGGCAGGAAAACACTTAGGACATGGTTTGGCGCCTCCACTGAGGACCGTGCTGGAATAGCTGCAACAACAGTTCGTGTTGGCAATCCACAAGTTCCAGCTGGGTGACCTGGTGGGTTACTTCGTCTTGGCAGTTCCCGTTGATAGCCCCTTCAGAAGTGGTGGTGATACCAGCAGATCTGCAGATAAACCACTTAAGTTTGGGAATGAAAAAAGGAAATAATAGTTAGGAGAGGCCGACTAGACACAAATGTGGAAGATTCAACATTCTGATTGAAACAAAATATAAATTTCCACGTGTGAATGAACTCCAGGATATACCAGAAGAAACTCAAGAACAGAGTATTGATCTAGCAAGTAGCAAGTACACTCATGACGCCTGTCAAATCTGACAGATACCGCACCCAACACTAATATGAAATTCAAATATACATAATATTACACACTTCTGTCCAATTCATGCCAGCGCATTGGTATAGATTTGCAAGGTAGATCCAGTTCATGATATTAGGATATCAATTATGAGATGATAAATATCTAGTGTCTCAAACAAATTAGGAATAACTGTATAGTGTGAGTAAGAAATACGTTAAACAGTTTTTAATGCTGTGAAGAGGCAACTTTATTTTTAAACGCAACTTATGATCATCTAACAATCCAATACAGAAACAACTTTGTTCAGAGGAAAAAATTCTGGCAGCTTCCTGCTCTAGCTTGAGACCCTAACAGGAGTGAAAAAAAAAACAGATAATATGTGACCTTACCGCTACTCTGAACAGTAATATTCCGAAAAGGATCTCTGAAACCAGATGACCGAAAGGATCAACTATACCAAAAGCACCAGAAACTCCTCCCAGAACTGGTATGTTCGAAATTCCAAAAGGAGGAGTGTTTTGAAAAGATGGCTGCACAAATAGAGAAATGTGTTGCTGTGATTAGAAGGCTCTGATCATCAAAATTAACATGGAAAAGGTGCAACAATTGTCACCAGAACCATGATTGGATTTAGTCCTGTGGAGTTTATATAGACAGCAGGCCCGGAATTCACAAAAGCTTCAGACTGCAATTTTTTTTTAAAAAAATCAAAATGGTGACGACATACACAAAGTTACATAACACGAAGGAAAGGAACAATTATGCATACAGGAGAAAGCCCTGTTCGAAGCATCATTGTCCAACCAAGCTCAAAAAACATAGTATCCACTTCCGTTTCTTCCATTTCATAATCTCCACTCTGACTTTCTCCTTTCAGAATAAATTAGAGATCCTTCCATTCGCTTCAAGAAGAGGCAACACTTCTGTTGCATTGCTACACCAGATCAAGGTTTGGAGCATATCCCTCAAGTCTCATCTCATCTACCAGTATGGCCATGAGTTGATACATATCTTCCGCACCATGTTGTAGTTCAGTGCTTGCATAGAACTCAAGGACTTTGCCTTTAACCTCAACCCAGCTGCAACCTGGAGTCTTGCTGACACCCCTCTCCCTCATTAACCCTATCATCTTTGCAGAGTCATCCATTCTATCCGAGGTTGCGTATATCTTGGATGACACCACATAGTTCCAGGAGTTTGATGGCTCCAGCTCTATAATCCTATTGATGACCCTCTCACCAACCTCAACATTTCTGCATTTCCGACAAGCAGCAAGCAAAGCGCCCAACATCACAGCATCTGCCTTTCCAGGGATTTTCTCAGAAAAATTCCATGCTTCTTCCAAATGCCCAGCACGTGCCAATAAATCAACCATGCAGGAGTAGTGCTCAATCTTGGGAATGATTTTAAACACAGGTGTCAAGGAATTGAACAAATGCCGACCATATTCAAGTAGCCCTGCATGCACACAAGCAGAAAGCACTCCTATGAATGTAATATCATCTGGCTGGAGCCCTATCTCATTTATCATCAGTTCAAACTGCTGAATGGCATCGTGGCCTCGACCATTAAAGGCAAGCCCACAGATTAAGGCATTCCATGAGGCTTCATTTTTGCATGGTATACTTCTGAAGACTTGTATGGCTTTATCAAGATCTCCACACTTAGCGTACATGTCCACTAAGGCTGTTCCCACATAGACATTGTTGTAGAGGCCTCTAATTGAGGCGTACCTATCCAGTTCAGCCCCTAGCTCCAGAGCACCAACTGCAGCGCAGGATGTAAGGACTCCAACCAAGGTTATCTTGTCTGGACGCATCCCCACTTCCCTCATGCTATGAAACAATGCAATAGCTTCATTTGACATGCCATTTTGCGCATACCTGTATCATCTGATAGGACATTTGTAAATTATAAAGCTAAAAAAGTGATCATTGGTTTATATTTGCTAGCAATAAAAACATAAGCATGTTTTCATAGACTTGCCCGGTGATCATGGCATTCCACGTCACAACATCCTTGTCAATGATGCCATCAAACACGCGCCTAGCCTCTGCCATCTCTCCACACTTCTCATACATCCCCACAAGCGCCGAGCCAATGAGCGAGTCCACCTCCATCCCCGCAGATCTCACCCACTCCTCCACCCACCTCCCTAGAACCATGTTCCCGGCATCCCTGCACGCCGTGAGCACAACTGCCACTGTCACCCCGTTGGGCGCCACCGTACCCTCTGCAACCATCGACCGGAACATCCCTTCCACCTCAGCCACCATCCCTGCCCGCTCGTATGCCTTGATCATAGAGTTCCATGAGACAACGTCCCGGCGGGGAATTCCGTCAAACACCCTGCGCGCGGCAAGATGATCACCGAGGTAGGAGTACATGGTGACGAGGGAGTGGGCGGTGTGGTCGTGGTCCCTGAGCCCAAGCTTCTCAAGAAGCGCGTGGGCGGAGCGAGCGAGCGGCGGGGATGGGCTGCGCGCGGCAGCGAGGAGCAGGAAGGGGAGCGTGTAGGCGTCGGGGCGGAGCCCGGAGCGGAGCATGCGGAGGAACAGGCCAAGGGTGGTGCCCGGGCGCGAGGAGGCAAAGAAGCGGAGCGTGACGTTGTATGAGAAGGCGGTGGGGGCCGGGTGGGAAGAGAGGAGGAGGAGGGCATAGTCGGCGGCGGCATTGGTAGCGGCGGCCGTGGCGGAGGGGAGGGAGAGGAGCTTGGAGAGGAAGTGGTTGTAGGGAAATGGGCGGGTGGAGTGGGAGAGCAAATGGGCGTGGAGCTGCTTGACTGCGGCGAGGGAGCGGCAGCGCGGCAGGAGCGTCGGGGCGGCGGAGGTGGAGGCGGAGCCGGAGCCGGCGGGCATTGTTTTTTTTTTCTTTTAGAGAGCAAGTTTTTTTTTCCGGCCAAAGGCAATATCGAAGTTTCCAGAAGTGCCCACACACGCACGCTCCCCAAATACCTTGCTCTCGCTGACTCCTCTCCTCTCCTCTCCCTCGCAAGTCTCAACCCAGTCTCTCTCCCCCCTCTCCGCCCAAGTCCTCCCCCGTCGAGACGAGTCGCGATCCTCCCCGCCGCCGCCCACCCCCCCGTCCGGACTCGGATCGACCCCGCGTCGCCTCGGTGAGTAGCCCTGCCTTGCTCGGACGGGTTGTTCTGGAGCTCGGGCTTGTTCTAGGGTGCCGCGCTTCTTCGCTGCGTCCGTGGGCGGCCGAATCCAAATCTCGCTTCCACTTCCATTGCGTTGGCTTTTGTGTTTTCCGCCGCGGAGGCGCCCCGGGAATCTCCTCCGTTCCGCTCCTCCGTGGTGCGTGCAATCGGGTGGGTCGCTCTGCGTCGGCGCTCTAGATACATCTAGGCGAGGCTCGAGGGGGGTCACGCTCACGCGTAGCAGGGAGCAGCTGGTTCCATAGGTTAGCGTGGGGGAAACGGGAAGCCTAGCGAAAAGTTTGCTCTTTTGCACGGGACGCCTGAGCATTCGAGTTGTTTGTGGGTTTCGTGGCGCCTGATCCGTGTATCCATCTCTCCTGCTGTGTAGGATGGCTGATGATAATCCCCACGGCGCCAGCAGTTCGACGGCGAAACCAGCTGATGATCCGGAGACCACCATTGAGATCAACATCAAGACCCTGGATTCGCAAGTCCACAAGCTCCGTGTCAACAAGAATGTGAGAACTCTCCTGCCTGCTTGGCATTTTAGTGTGCATCAGTCTCTCTGTTTGAACTATTGTGGAGTGATAGGCCATACCTTTCATGCTGAACTTTAATTCATGTAGTTAGCATTAGGATGCTTCTTTCCTTTTTTTTTATCAGAGGAGCGCCAATATTACGGAAGAACTAACCGTCACAATTTTAGGCGCCTGTTTCGGTCCTTAAGGAGAAGATAGTTGATGCAACTGGTGTTCCTCTGGATCAGCAGCGGTTGATTTTTAGAGGAAGGGTCTTGAAGGATGATCACCTCCTGTCAGAATACTGTATCCTTTCAGTTTATGCATCTTGCACCAAGGCTATAAGCCTATAAAGCATATATTTGAACCATCTTCTTTTCTGTCACCCTTATCGTTTTGATGAGTTGTACTTTGTAAACTGTATTGACTGCATATTTCCTTATTACCCTTTTCCCCCTAATTGCCTAGTTATGTACAAATGATTGGTTAGTAATGAAATAATTTATTGTTCTGAACTGTAGGGTTAGGGTGATTTGCTGACTTGCAGAATCAGAACATTTGCTTGTAAGTTGGTTAGTAGGTTGTTTAATGCCATATCTAGTGCATTCTCAGCTGAAATACGTGCACCCTATGCGAATGCTTCATACTATGTGGCGGCTAGTGCTAGATTATTGTCTTCCATCATCGGGTGGTTGGATTGTCATTTCATAAAGGAGGTTACCTCCATATAAATTTCTCACATTTTTTCCATTTTCCTACTTGCTCCTTTCAAATGCTTTGTTTTGTCGTTTACCTTCCTATGTGTTTGTTTCTCTCCATTTGAATTCTGTCACCTGTATCCTTGACAAACACAAGATTTGGAAGATGGATTTACATTGCATCTGGTTGCTCGGCGTGCAGCTGAGAGCCAGAATTCTTCTGGGACTTCTGAAGGAAACACACATACTAATGGTTAGTCATCCTACAGTTGCTGTGTCAGCTACATCATCTATTCTAAAATTTGGATATGCTTCCATGATATGTTACCTACTTGGTGCCTTATTCTGCATATATGTCATTAGAAAAATAAACGGACACTGCTCATTCAGTCTAAGGGCTGCAAAAATTTGCTAGTTGTGTTAAGTAATGTTGAATAGTGAGTGCTTAGGTTGGTGCTGAACCTAATTGATCCCTGTCAGTGCTTACCTACAAGAAGATGTTGGACATGGGCCTGATAATTTTTTTTCATTTTTTCTGCAGTAAATTTTGCTGCAAATGGAGGATTATTGGATGATATTTCCAGGGTATGATTCTCTCATTGTTGGGTTTGTCTCCATGAAACTACCTGATTTGCTTGGCTCATTGCTATGGCCCTGTTTGTTTCAGCTTCTAGCCGATTTTGAAAGCTTGATTTTGCGAAATCCAAATCCTAGAATCGAAAGTCCAGAATTCTAGGAGTCATCTGACTTTTGGATTTCTCAAAATCGAGCCTTCAAAATCAACTAGAAGCTGAAGCAAACGGGGCCTATGTCTACATTTGCACTGTACCTTTTTAATTCTTATTTTTATTAAGTCTCTTGTAACAGACCATAGAGGCTTTGCATTCTGATGGGATGATAGATGACATGTCTAGGGTTTATGCTTTGGTCTAGGGTTTTGTATATTTCCAAAATAAAAACCAATTGTTCGACTAGTCAAATGGTACAATGCCCTCTAACTATTCTACTATTTGCAGAGTGTTCGGGATCTTCTTGGTTCCTTGGGTGTTGCGATGTCTGGTGGTCTCACCAATACAGCATTTTCAGTAAGAAAGCAGTTCTTCTCAAGATCTAATTTTGGTATCTGAGCCATCTCAGAGTGTAATTATTTTATGGATGCTTCATTAGGTTCCTTTGGCTACTGCACCAGAAGGGGCCAATAATGTCCCTGGAAGAACTCAGCCAGTAAACCCAGCACAACCAGGGTTCTCAGTTTCGAATCATCAAATCCATGTAACACAGCTTCAACCAGGAGCTATTCCTCGCAGCATGGTAGATACTTTGTGTTTTCTTGCTCTTGCTCCTGTATTTCAGTTTGTGTAGCATTAAGTGACTTTAACCAATAATAACAGATTATTCCGGATTCTCTAACAACTCTTACGGAGTATATGGAACGCGTAGACCGAGTCTTACAGAATAATGGTATCATATTTTTCTTACAGTTGGTTAATTCATTGCTTGCTATCAAAGAACTTGATATTTTCTTCTATGAAGGTACTCCACCATCCAGGGATTCAGAAGGCCAGCAACGACCAACAGCAGATGATGCCAATGTTAACCCAAGATTTCCAAGTCCTGAGGTTTTGGCTTCAGTTATTGAGCGAGCCCAACAACTTCTTAGTGGCAGTGCATCTTCTGCTCTTTCTGTATGTTACTTCTCTTCTGTGTCTGTGCTATGTACTTTTTACCTTGCAATGCTAATCAATCAACAAATGATTTACCTCGACACTTTGAGGTTGATATCTTGTTCATCTAAAGTGTTTGCCTCCCTAGTTATATTCTGCATTTTTTAAACCTTCTATTCTGGGTGGTGGTTGCAAACACATCTAACTACAATTTTCACGTCTTTGTGGAGTCTTTTTGTGCTATTATGTGGGAATCTATATGCTTGGGAAAAAAGGCTATGTTGTTGTTGATGATGATGTGGGAATCTATATAAACTGAAGGACTAGTGGAAAAACTCTTCTTGACCACCCTTGGGCAGCAACCCTGGCTTATAGTCAAGGTATAAGCTATGTCCGGGCTTCAAGGTTAAATTTTGAAGCCCGAAGACTATTTATCGTTCAATGTCTGCATGATTTCCTGAGTATGCCTTAACATTTTCTCCATGATGGCTTTGTTTGTTCCGTTTTGGATGCTTTCATGATGTTGCGTAGCACGGTTCAGTTTTTAGGACATGTTTAAATACTATTTATTTATCTCAAAGATGCCTTATGGACTTCTGAACTGATAAATGCAAACTTTTCTTTGGAGATCTTTAAGTTGTTTTTTTAGGAACTCCTGAATGATAGATGAAAACTTTCCCTTGGAAATATTTGTGACATTTATGTATACCTAATATTATATTTCAGCACATCGCACAACGTATTCGGCAAGATGGCAGCACTGGGGATGCATCTATTCGTCATGAGATCCAAACTGAATCCGTCCAGCTGGGAATTGCAATGCAACACTTGGGTGCTATGTTTTTTGAGCTTGGTCGGACAATGATGATGCTTCGAACAGGGCTTTCTCCTGTATGCATAATTGTTCCTTTCCTTCGTGTTATGTAACTTTGTGTATGTCGTAACCATTTTGATTTTTTTTTAATTTTGCAGTCTGAAGCTTTTGTGAATTCCGGGCCTGCTGTTTATATAAACTCCACTGGACCAAATCCAATCATGGTTCAGGTGACAATTGTTGTTTTCCATGTTAATTTTGATGATCAGAGCCTTCTCATCACAGCAACACATTTCTCTATTTGTGCAGCCATCTTTTCAAAGCACTCCTCCTTTTGGAGTTTCGAACATACCAGTTCTGGGAGGAGTTTCTGGTGCTTTTGGTATAGTTGATCCTTCTCGGTCATCTGGTTTCAGAGATCCTTTTTGGAATGTCCAGAGTAGTGGTAAGGTCACATTTCATCCATTTCATCTATTTTCTTCATTCCTGTTAGGGTCCCAAGCTAGAACAGGAAGCTGCCAGAATTTTTCCTCTGAACAAATTGTTTCTGTATTGGATTGTTAAATGATCATAAGTTGGGTTTAAAAATGAAGTTGCCTCTTCACAGCATTAAAAACTGTTTGAATGCATTTCTTAATTACACTATACAGATATTCCTAATTTGACGCTAGATATTTATCATCTCATAATTGATATCCTAATATCATGAATTGGATCTACCTTGTAAATCTATATAAATGGATGCGCTGGCATGAATCGGACAGAAGTTTGTAATATTATGTATATTTGAAGTTCTTATTAGTGTTGGGCGTGGTATGTGTCAGATTTGACAGGTGTCATGAGTGTACTTTCTACTTGCTAGATCAATAGTCTGTTCTTGAGTTTCTTCTGGTATATCGTGGAGTTCATTCACACATGGAAATTTATATTTTGTTTCTATCAGAATGTTGAATCTTCCACATTTGTGTCTAGTCGGCTTCCCCTAACTATTATTTCTTTTTCCATTCCTGAACTTAGGTGCATCTGCAACAAGTGGTTCAGCAGCTGGTACCACCACCACTTCTGAAGGGGCTAACAACGGGAACCGCCAAGATGCAGCAAGAACTCAAGGAAGTAACCCAGCAGGTCACCCAGCTGGAACACGTGGATTGCCAACAAGAACAGTTGTTGCAGCTATTCCAGCACGGTCCTCAGTGGAGGCGCCAAACCATGCCCTAAGTGTTTTCCTGCCTGTTCAAGTGAGGGGTCAAGTTGCCGTACCTAACCAGTCAGCCTCCTTTCAAGGTTCTCAGACAGCAGCGGGCAATGGAGCTCAACCAAATTCAACACCTGCTGTTCCACAAGCTTCTGTAGGTGGTGTTCCACCTATAGTAGCGCAAGTGACAGCACAGGTAGCCAATGCACCAGGCCAGGTTTCTTCATCTGCACACAGTGCAGCAGACCAGGGATTTAACCAGACCACAGACAGCAGAGCTGGTGTGCTGAGTTCATCAACACCAGTCACTATGCCACAGCAGAATGATCCCTCAGGTTAGAATCACGGACAAACTTCATTAATAAAGTGCAATCAGATATGAGTGATCTTTTTAGCAAAGGTGTTGTGTGTTCTTTCTTGACATCTTACTGATATTCAGCATTCCTGTGGTTAGGTACTTGCGGTTCCACTTTGCCATCTCAGGACAGTATACAACAGCATCCACAATTGGAAGATACCAGTGCAGGTACAACCTACTTATCAGGAGACCCCACGGTCACCTGTGCCATTGATGTTCCTTCGAGCACATCAGCAGAAAATTCTGCGCTGAAGAACAAATCCTCGGATAGAGTGGGTTCACAATCTCTTGAGCCTTCTGCAAGTGGAAGCTCAGAACCAGTAGGTCTTGGTGGAGGTCTGATTCCAAAGGTATTAATTGCTTTAGCCTGTGGGCATTCTATTACCAGTTTTCATTTTGATGTTGGATATATCGACAAGTCACATGTTTGAGGAGTTAGTTGTGTTTTGCTATTGTTTAATTACTTCTTTTAACATCACTTGCAGAGACGGAGCAGAGCAGCGAAGCCATCTGGGAGCACAACTGATTGTGGTAGAGATTCATCTTCAGTCAGCCAAAACCAAGATGCTATTTCAGTGGCCCAGCAGTTTCTGCAAGGTTTTGCTTCACAAAATACTAACGCTAGCCGAAGCAACACCCCCACCTCTGGCCCTCCATCCTCTAGGTCACAGCCTACTGGAGTTCCTCCAAGAAGACAGAGTGGTGAAGGACAACCTGATATTGGCAGCATGATATCTGGTATGCTCAACAACCCAGTTTTTAGCAACCTATTGTCGAATGTTGCAACACAAGCAGGGGGCTCAAGTGCTGACATGAGGAGCGTGATGGAAGGATTACAGAGCCCTGCTGTTGTGCAGAATGTGGATGAGCAAGACCTTGGGGCCATGTTTGGTTCAGGCAGGGGGCAAGGTGGCATGGATTTGTCTAGAATGTTGCAGCAAATGATGCCCGTTGTATCCCAAGTTCTTGGTGGAGCGGGGGCCCATCCTGTTGGTGCAAATAATGGGCAATCTAGATCACAGCCTCGGTCAAGTGACACTGCAGGAGGAAATGTATTAGACAACAGTAGCTCTCATGTAAGTTCTGTTGAGTGCTGAGTAGATAATAGCTTTTATTTGTATTGAATAACATGAATCTGACCTTTTGTTATTCCTTGGGCAGCTTGATCTCCATGAAGCTCTACAAAGCATTGAACAACATGAAGCTCCAGAGAATATCTTCAGTGCCGTCCTTGAGATTGCTGCTCAGGCTTATGGTGAAGATGACAGCATTCCGAGCATGCTCGAAGAGCTTGCCAGTGATCCAGAGCTTACCAATGTATGCATTCTGCTCTGTTACAGATGCATTGTCACACTGTTTTCTATCTGATGTTACCCGGATAATAACCCCCAAAACTTGCTGCTTTTGTTAGGACTACCTGAAACTCCTGGTCGAGCAAGTTCGGCAGAGGTTACAGTCAGAATCGCAGTCGGAGAGCCAGTCTTGAAGCATTGACCGGCAAGGTTGTGTAGCTATTCACCGCTAAATTGATCGCTAACATGGGAAAGCAGAACTAAAGCGTTGTTGGGGGTGTTTTCGTGATGAGGCGCCCGGTGGGTGTAAATGTGGCATTATAGTTTTCCCTGAGGTATTGGTGCAGCATATTGTGTACTGTGATTCAAATGGTTTTCACCAATTTCGCTAGCGGTACATACAGCTAGTTCCAAAGGTGGAATTGTCTGGATTTTGTGGATGATTTGGCTATCTATGTAATGGTGGTGGATCTGTATATTTAGGCAAATTTGTTTGTTTTTGCTGCTGTGCTCAATTTTATGGCTCCTTTGATTCGTGTACATAAAATCATTGGTTGGTTAAAACAAACTGAAAATGTAGTGGCAATGCAGCCGCACCTTGGTCCACGATCCCTGTCGCCAGTGTCCATCGACGTCGCTTTCGTGTTCGTCTGTGGTCGGTCTCCGACTGATCCCATTCCCGTCACGGCAACACGCTGGTACGGGCGGCTGCTAGACGCGACGACCAGCGAAACTAGCACAACAACGTCCGGTTGCGGCTCATCTGTACTCTGGACGTTTTCATGTTTGGGTGCACTTCCTCAGCTATTGATCTCGATCAAATCCGAAGCTGAACTCTGGGTGCTAGCAGGGGCCAAGAGGCTATGTTGTTTATTTTCCGAGTAACCAGTTTTCTCTCTTTGTAATTGTAGTTGAACTCTTCTTTGCAATAGCAGCTGCACAACTAAAGTTGCGCGTGCTCCGGCACTGCGTATTGTAATTTTTTTCTACCAATTAATACAAAGATACGCAGCAGAGCTGCGTATTTTTTAGGGAAAAAAGTATGAGTTGCTGCACACCTGTGTATTTTTGAGGAAAAAAGTATGAGTTGCTGCATAGAGGGGGTGGTCAATTTAGGAAGCAGGACCTTCAATCCTAATTGTCTTGAAATTGCTCATGATTAATTCACTGATTCTCATAGCCTCCGCCTCAAAGTGTGCATTTGATTCTCTGAGCCATGACGAACTCTTCTGCCCCGGACAGCAAGCTCAGTCGCTCGAGCTGCGAGCTTGTGATCTGAACTGTGTATAATCATCGAAGCATTGGCCTGCTAGATTCAGACGTCAAAGCCACAATGCCACAAGCCCCACAACGTTCGGTGTTCATCACGTCGTATCGATCTCAACCTGCCAGCCCGCAGGTGCTGTCCGCGTTCGCCGAGCACGGGCACCGACCTCATCGTCCCGGCCAGTCTACGACGACCGGGTCCCGGGCATGGCCTGTCCCAGGCGCTGCAGTGGCTCATCTCCAGCGTGCGGCCGTACTTCCAAGGGCGACCGGCGTCGCCGTGTGCAGCTAGGTGTTCACGCTGGGGGCGCCGGTGCAGCTCGGGATGGGCGTACGTGCGCGCGTGTCCACGGCCAACTCCGTCGCCTTGTTCGCCAGCAAGGACGGCGAGGTCGGCCCGAGAGCCCCGCTGTCGGTTGGCCAAAGCCCTGTCCGGTCCGTCCCATCAACGGTTGCCCAGACCAGAGCACACGGGGGCTGTCCTCGAAGGAAGCGGCGACGGCGTTCCCCGTGTCCTCGGCAAACGAGCCCACGGGGATGCTCCACCGCGTTCCAGAGGTCCAATGCGACGGACATGGGCCTCCGTCCTCCCCCTCGGCCATGGCGCCGGCGGCATGCAGCTCCCACACGGCCGCCCCTGCCTGCCTGACGAGGACGACCTATTCTTCGGCCGATCTGAACCGCACGAGACCAATCCAACAGCTATAAAGGCATAGGGGCCCCGGTCGGTATTTCGAGTACCGTCCCCCCGGTCGTCGCGGGGACGCCGTCTTAGCTCGTCGGAGAGCCGCCGCGCACCTGGGATTTGGTCACCTACTACCTCTCCGCGAGCACCCCGAGGTCGTACGGTGCCGGCACGACAGACCGCCATGGACGATGTGTCCGACCAGGTACGCCGCATCCTCGGCGCGGTCTGACGCGACCAGCGCGCCACGGGCATGGCGTGCGCCCTGATGCCCGCGCGCACCCGCCACGGACCGGCCAGGCCGGCGCCCTGGTGGAACCTTGGAAGTGGAACTGCCACACGTGTCCGCGCAGAGCCAGCTCGCCGTCGCGGCTGGCCAGGACAAGGCCGACCTGCGCCGGCGTCGCGTGCTCGACGCTGGCGCTCGTAGGTGTCCTCTAGCGGGTGGGCCTGTGAGGGAATAGGAAAAGGGCAAGAAGATGAGTATGGCCTGAAATTCAGATAGACGACACCTCGCTTTAGGTTTGTTGGATTGGGACCTGAAATTCAGTGATTGTTCTGCCTGTTCCGATCAACCGGGTTCTCTTAATTGTTCCATTTGCAGCTGAGTTTATTAGCTAGGACTCAGAAGTCAGAGAACAGCCCTGACCCTGATGCATCTCAAATTTCAGATTTCCTCCTGTCCAAACGAGTACATCCTATCCTAATGAGTAAATCATTAACACTTTTGATCGCAATACAGCGAGACAATGACGCAGCTGCATCTGCCTCTTGTGTGCTAAATCCGAAGAATCAACAACTGAGCAGAAAGAACAGTGTATTTTGTTGTCTTATGCAGGATCAGACATTCAGACATCAATCAATGCAGTAACTGTTTGAATCTGAACTTCCAAGGATGGGCCGTTTCAACAACAGTGACAAACCACACTATGTTTGCTAGGATTAGCATGTGCAGATCACAAACACAACCTTCCATTAGGGATTTAATACAATCATCAACCTACCATAAATTTTTTCCCCTGTACAGCTGAAGAAGTAGAACCCTGATGGCTATGTCCGGGCATCGCAGTTGAAGAAGTAGCACTTGATAGCATAGCCATGTCTATTTCCAACTGCTCTGGCCCGGACAGCAAGCTCAGTCCAGCTGCAAGCTTGTGACCTGAACTGTGTACAATGTGTGAGGAGCATGACAGTGTAAGAAGTGCATCCGAGCCGGCAACATGTGCATCGCCGATGCGCTCTGTCCCAAGCTCGTCTTTTAGCAAGCTTGGCAAGCTTTCCAGCAAAACCTTGGGTGGGTCAGTAAAATTTGGCCTAGAACTCGAACGTCGTCGTAGATTAACATGGTCTCCAGCCAGTCCCAGGCGCTGCAGTAGCTCACCGCCGGCGTGCGCTTGTACTTTCCAAGGCCACGCGCGTGACCGGCGTCGCCGTGGGCAACGAGGTGCTCGCGCGGCCGGGCGCCGGTGCAGCTCGCGACGGACGCGTGTACGTGCGCGAGTCCACGGCCAACTTCCTCGCCGTGCTCGCCTCCTCGTACCCGCCGGCGGCGAGGTCGACCCGACGGCCCCGCAGTCGGTTGGCCATTTCCCTGTCCGGCGAAGCCCGCGCTGGCGGCGGCGACGAGGTACGATACGAGCCGGCGGCCGGCGGCCCTAGGGACCCTTGCCCAGACCAGAGCGACCGAGCGCTGTCCTCGAAGAAAGCGGCGACGGCGTTCCCCGCATCCTCAGCCGGGGATCCCGCCAGTGTGATCCACCCCGTTCTAGAGGCGCGACGGACCTGGGCCTCCGGCCTCCCCTCCGGCATGGCGCTGGCGAGGCATCATCCAGCTCGCGTCCTGGCGCGCCTGAATGACAAGGACGATCGAGTCCTCGCTTAATTTGGGCCACACGAGACCAATCCAACGGTTCTGATGGGTATCAGGAGTGGACGGTATTTGAAATACCGTCCACCCCCGGTCGGTATTCCGAGTACCGTCCTCCCCGGGTCGTCGCGGGGACGCCGCCTTGGCTCGCCAAAGGACCGCCGCGCGCCCGGGATTCGGTCGCGTCCCTCTCCGCGAACACCCTGAGGTCGTCGTACAGCACCGGCGCGGCAGGCCGCCATCGTCGGCGATGTGCCCGACCTGGTACGCCGCGTCCTCGGCGCCGCCCGACGCGACCAGCGCGCAGCGGGCGGGCGTCCTGATGCCCGCGCAGACCCACCGCGGGTCGGCCAGGCCGGCGCCCAGGTGGAACCTCCACACGCGGCCGCCCATGGAGAGCTCGCCGTCGCCGCTCGCCAGGGCCAGAGACCAGGCCGACCTGCGCCGGCGTCTCGCGCTTGACATTGGCGCGGACGGCCGCTCGTCAGGGACAGAGGAAGGCCGCCGGCGCCGGCGCCGCCCGCGTCAGGTGCGACGGCGTGGTGTTCACGGTGATGGAGGTAGCGAGGGGCGGCGGCGCGGCGCTCGTGCTGGGCAGCGAGAGCTTCCTCGACGCGGGCACCACTTGGTGGACGTGCAGGGGGAGGCTGAGGCCATGCTGTTCCTGGTGTCCGTGCGCGTGCTGGGCACCAGCTGCTGCCTGCTGCTCTGCCGCAAGACACCACTACACCAACGTCATGTTCTAATGGCACCCACTCTCAAATCGAACTTGCAAGTTATTCGGCTAACGCGACAAATGTTCTGCATCACTTGGTTGATGATATTCTCGTCATGGAACACTTGACCTGTTTGGTTCCCTAGCGCTAGGAACCGTAGCACACTTTGACCGCTAATTACGATATCAAACTAAATAAGTTTACAAAACCAACTCCAGAACCCATGCGCTATTAACCCTGAAGAATCTAATGAGGACTTTGATCGCGTAATTAGAGGATGATTACTGTAGCATCAGTGTAGCCAATCATCGATTAATTACAGTCATTAGATTCGTCGCAAAAAGTTACACCCCTCGCTGAAAAAGTTTTGCAAATAGACTTCATTCTGGATTTCATGCATGAATTTTTTTTCTCGACTTGCGTGCACTAGGAATAGTGTGCTTGAACCAAACAAGACCAGTGGCATCAAGAGTGATAATGATTTTTTTGAAACAGATATGATCTACTATTGCTGAAAAAATAGACAATTATAATTACCTGTGCCAAATCTAAACTTATGAATTCAAAGTTTAAACCCCGATGAATAGGTTTCACCATAACAAACCTTAGCTCATTTCACCGCTGCAGTAAAATTAGAGATTTACTCCTTTTAAGATGATTTAGATTTTGATGCTTCAACTAGAAAGATATACTCACAAGAAAACGAAGCTGCAACAGCTTTGACTTTGCTTAGCAGTGACGAACTGACAATTCACTCTATTCAGCTAGCTTGTCAACTAGCCAACCAGCAGTATTTTTCTCTCACATCAAATCAGTATCAGCCACCAGTTATTAGTCTGCCAGCCAGCAGTATTTTTCTCTTACAACAAATCAATATCAGTTATCAACCACAACTAGCCAAACGGAACTAATAAGTTATGGAGAATGGCCCCACTCACCGACCCGGCCTTGTATCCTGCATTCACCACGTGCTTTGCATGCCAATAAGCTTATATTCCAGATGTCAGATGAGGAAAGAATTTCAAATTTGAGGTAGCCATGGAATTCCATGGAGCCATAATTGGCAGCATGCTCGATGGCTCGAGATGATGTGACCAAAGCCTTCGTGTCTTCGATCCCCTCGCGTGGAGGCGGCGTGGAGGAGAGGAAAGGAGAGCCATCGGGGAAGCAAACTGACCGTGGAACTCTCTGACATCCTACCTACGGCCCGTTCGGATGCACTATACTTTTGGCTGGCCGGAACGGAGGGCTGGTTGGATGAACAGTGCTGTCTGATTTTTACTGTTTGTGCTGGCTGGCTGGATGCGCGGGTGTTTGCGGATGGGGACGTGCGGCGCAGCGTGGCTTAAGCAAACCGTTCGGCTGGAGCGGGCACCGAACGGCTGGGCTCAGCCCAGCCAAATTCACCCCAACTAGACAAAAGTAGTGCATCCGAACGGGCCCAAGCTCCCAGCTTGGTGTGGGGCCGGATGGTTCCATGCAATGCAACTAGACCGAATTGCTTATTTCATTGATAATAATAGTTCATCTTGACAGTCGCAATCATCTTGCTGTTTTTGTTTTTGGAGAGAAATCTTGCGGTTTGATTTCATCTAGTTTAAAGGATGTCCAATTCAATTCAAGAAAGGGGTAACGAACTCAAAGTAACTAACCAAGGCGAAAGGGTTTGTAGCCTAATAGTTACACGAGTCTACACTGGCGGAGCCAAGTGTCGGCCAATTTGGGAAGTGCCCCCCTGCTCGGCGCGGATTTCTGAGGATCCAGTACAATTCACAGTTGATCAGCAGTGAACACTACAGCAAATAGTAGTCCAAAGTAGAGAGGCAGTTAGTGCATGCCCTACAGGCACACAACACTCAGGAAAACAGTCGGCAGCAGACTAAACTCTTATTAATTAAAGCTTCAGCTCTTAGGCTACCAAAGCACAGCCAGCGCAAGCAGCATGTCAGCAATTAACAATTTGATCCTTGGCGCTTACTCCCTCCGTCCCAATTTAATTACACCTGTGAGATTCAAAAAAAGTCCCAAATAAAACACACCATATGAAGTGCAGTGCAGCTCATCAAACCGGGCCCATCACTGATATTGCAGCAGTATACGTTGTTTAGCTTCTGGGATATTCCAGATGGTATACGTGGAGGCATAGTTGCCTCTCAAGTATAACATGTATGAGAAGCTACAACGATTATCTATGTTTCTAGTCTACCTGTTGTACGAGTGCGCATGTATTATATAGGGATAGTAATGTCATTTCACATGAATATTAAGATTGCTATTCAAATTCTAGAATTACACTTAAACTGGGACGGATGGAGTATGTAGAAGGCTATCTATGCCCCCCCTAGGATTCCTGGCTTCGCCACTTGATCTTGTGTTCGACTTCTCGAGGGAGCGAATATTCCAGGGTTTAACGGCGTTGTGCTTTCATTTGTAAGCGACGTTTTCATCGACAGTGAAGTACTTATGGTGACTTCGTTAATTTTGAGAATTTACCAGTTCAGTCATAAAAAATGTTCGTAGAGGTAGAATTTACTCATGGGCAATGCACCATGGTGATTTTTTTTTCTCTAGTAGTTAACTGAAGTTTTCCATATAAATTATAGTAGCTTCCTTCTTTTGCAATGGAGAGTGCACTAGGGTCAAATCGATTTTGGCTTCGCCACTGAATTTACATATGTGTGTTCATAGGGGTAAATGTACATGTGTTGTGAGTGTTGAGTTCTACATACGTGTTGTGAGTGTTGAGTTCTACTATGTAATCTAAAAGAAAAAATAACTAACCAAGCATAGTTTAAGCCATTTCTGGGGTGGTCCGAGAAACGGCGAGTTGACTGGCCCCATTGACTTGTTAGGCCGCATCGAAAGTTTTTTTTTTCTTTTGGAAGATAAAGAAAGCAATCCTAGCCTAGTTGCTGCGCCTAGGAGTAGTAGAGTAGCCGTATGCAGGGGCGCGCGTGGGAGTCGTGCTGAGTTGACCAAAACCGCAGATGTCAAGGTTGGTCGGCTACCTCATCGGATCGCCGCCGGTATTATGTGTCATCAGTGTAGCAAGCAGTACACCCGCAAAAAAAAAAGTGTAGCAAGCAGTACGTGGGGTTTGCTTGATTGATTGACCGCTTGCTTCTGACGACGGCGACCTACTGCAATCCCCCATGGCTCCATGGCCAATGCCTCTTCTTATCTCCTTCCGGCACCGGCCAGCAGCATTGTCCTGTGTCCGTTCCTGCCTGCATATGTAGTCTGCTTGCCTCCTTCCCATGCAATGCATCATCTTCCTGTACACAAGCAGATTAGTTTAACAGCACTGAATCACTGCATATCCTGTTTTCAAAAAAGGGGTCTGAACCACTGTCAGATTGGTGCTTGTTTTTTCCTCCCTTCTTCAAAGATCAATGATCCTTCACCGCTTCACGAGTTGGTACACCTCGCCGACCTATATATCAAGATTATCTGAGAGATATAAACACTGTTATCTTAACCTTAGATACTGCTACGGCCACGCAACAGCTTGCCACTTGCCACATAACAAACACTGTACTAATTGCTGATGATCCACGTGTGGCCCTGATTACATGCTTTTGGCCGCTTTTCCCGTCTCTGAATACTATACTGATTCTGCTCATGGGGCGCAGGAAGCAGCCAGGGGTCCTTAAAGAATTGTTGCAGAGTGGCGTTAGGTGCTGCAGTGATGCTAATATCGCGCATCATGCATGCATGACCCCTGTCACCTGCATAAGAAAAAAAAAATGAAAGGATTAGGTGCTCTCATCAGGACCGGGAGGGGCACCAGCACATGATGCACCCAGCTAGTACTATTTTACATGATCCTGCGAGATGTCTGTCACAATAACATTATTTCGTTTTTGGGACACAAACATATATGCTCTTCTCATTAATTGAAGATTGTTGCTGTGTGCCCGTACATACATACACTCCAATATACTATATATGTTTTAGGTGGCTCTGCAATATTTGTCATCAGAATTGCATGACCCACCCATGTAATAAGCAGCAAAAACAATAGTCTTCAATCTAATCACAAAAATCCGGGACATCACAACTTGTGTGTTACTCCCTCCGTTTCTAATTGTAGGTCGTTTGACTTTTTCAACTCTAAGTTTGATCACTCGTCTTATTAAAAAATTTGTGCAAAACATCACTTCTTTTTGTTGTGGCTTGCTTCATTAATACAAATTCTTGAAGAATGGTTTAAATTTGACTATATTTGCATAATTTTTTTTGAATAAGACGAGTGGTCAAACTTGATGTCAAAAAAGTCAAACGACCTATAATTTGGAACGGAGGGAGTACTGATGCTTCAAACTGTGAGTGGCTGAGTACAGCCTAATCTTCTAGGAAAAAAAGGTATGTTTCTACTACTTGAAACATTATTAGTGCTTGAGTTTTACATAAGGTTTGGAAGAAAATGGATAAACTTGTGGCAACCTAAAGGCACACTCCTACTATTTAAAGGAAATACATTTTTGTGTGTGTGTGTGATGATAGAGGAAAGGAGACAGGAGCCACATGCATTCTTGTACTCTTTCTCCGCCATGAAACCACCACCATGTTCTTCCTTGCTCTTTCCAATTGATCATGCATGCCTTGGAAGCTTTCGGCTGCAGGAGCCCACACACACGTGGGGCCCGAAAATCCAGGACATAAATTTACTACTACTGGCATCAGTCACCACGGTGACATGTGGGCCCGGATGCATAATGCTGCGAGCCAATACCCGGTCGGCATCACGTGTAGTAAGCGTGTAACTCATGGTGATTTTGTTTTTTTTTTAAAAAAATCCGAGTTTGTTTATCTGCTTTTACCCTAACCGGTGAATGTGATGGCCGGCCGGCAACGTCCTTGTTGGATTGTTATTAAAAAGATTTAGAATATGTAAAGAGAGGTTAAAGGGAGAAAAGGACAAGCGTCCACTATGTTTTGTTTATGCTTTCGTTACTCGTTAGTGTGTACTCCGTACGTACAAATAGGGTAGTGTTTTGCTGACCATGTAAACAGGAGCTGCTACAGACACGTCGCTGGTTAAAACCATTCCTTAATCAGCATTGTTAGCTTACTGTTTCATTGCAAGAGTTAGCATACAGCAGCTAATTGTGACACCCCGGGCTTAATAGGATTAATAGTTGCAACTTCTTTTCCGGAAGCCGGTCTCCAAAGAACTGTGAGGTTAAGCGTGCTTGGCCCGGAGCAATTTGGGGGATGGGTGACCGACCGGGAAGTTCTTCCCGGGTGCTCACGAGTGAGCACAAAGTGTGCAGAAAAGACTGGTGTTGGTCTGTGAGGGCAGTCTATGTCCTAGAAAGCAGCAAGATGTAAGCGGGTCCGGCCTCGCTACAACTGTTACAACAGTGTACTAGCCTCTCTGGACAGTGATAGTTGATCTTCCATTGTTTGCAGCTTAAGGTTAATTTGAAACATTTCCATATTTAAGGACCACACTATACCTTCATACTCCCTCCAGGTTAGTAAAGGAAATCATTTTGGACGTCGACATGATTTTCAAAAATAACTCCGATCACTATTTCTTTGCTATAAAAATTTATAAAATATAGTTAATATATATTTTTGTGAAACTACATTTTAAGATGAATCTAATTGCATCATTTTCATATTTTCAAACTCAATCTAAAAAATTATTTATAGTTAAAATTTCAAATATTTAACTTAAAACAAACTCAAAATAACTTCTTTTACCAACATGGAGGGAGTACATTTATTATGGTTCCTCTCCACAATTTAATCAAAAGATTTTGTCATGCCATCTTGATTTTGTGCAGCTGTTTTGTTTCTCTATATTGGCCTTTTACTCTTTCTATTGATTGAGTTAATGACAGAGGCAAAGAGCACCACAAACCAAACTTTATCCGAGAGAACAACCACAAAGTAACAAACAGGATCACGAAATTTGCAGCCAATAGGTAGCTGCCAAATAGCATAATAATTTATTCCCAGAAAAATTAAAGGACCCAACCCTACCAACTTGTGATCAGGGTGGCAATTGGCATATTTGTTCGACAGTCTTCTCCCATCAACGGCGGCGGCCAGGCAGAAGTGGCGAAGCCTGAAAGTGAGCTCTACGAAAGAGAGAGGGGCCAAACCAAGAAAAGCCAGGAGCAGGGATCCGACCAATATCTCCACCAGGAGTCCAGGACCTTTGGTTTCGTTCCCTGCTTCCCTCATTGGGTGGGGTGTTGAGGTCGCTGGTGCCCGAAAGGTGAGGTTTTGGTTTGGGGGACTCTTTGGATGATTCATTCGATTTTTTCTTTTCTTTGGTTCTTGCATTCTCGAGCTCTCCGGCCTGTTCTTGGTTCGGTGGGGAATGGATTCTGTAATATTCTCGTTTTATTTCCTTTTCGTTATCGATTTCTTCATTGAAATTGATTTGTTTCGCGTTTCAGTTCATGCTGTCAGTCTAGATCACTGTGTAACAGCGGGAGTAAATGCAAATGGCTTTTTTTTTTTGTTTGCAGTATCAGGCAAAGTTGCAATCTTTGGGGAGTCGTTGAAGAGTCGCGTAGAGTTTGGTGAGGCAAAGGTTTCCGGGTTCGTCAAGAACGAGGCATCGCAATCTGAAGCCTTCTCCCATCTGATTCGGCCATGGAACGGCAATCCAGCATCCGGCTGGGCGCGCTGGAGAAGCTCAAGAGCTTCCGGGGGATGGAGAAGCAGAAGAGTTTCCGGGGGATCATGTCCCTGGAGCGGCGGAGCAGGGACAGCCCAGGGAAGCGCGGGGACACGCCGCTCCACCTCGCGGCGAGGTCCGGGAGCGTGGCCCACACCCAGAGGATCCTTGAGGACCTCGACCGGGCGCTGGTCGCCGAGATGGCGGCCAAGCAGAACCAGGACGGCGAGACGCCGCTGTACGTCGCCGCCGAGAAAGGCCACGCCGATGTTGTGCGCGAGATCCTCAAGGTCTCTGATGTGCAGACGGCCGGGATCAAGGCGAGCAACTGCTTTGATGCGTTCCACATCGCCGCGAAGCAAGGCCATCTTGGTAAATTGTCATCTGCCTTTTGTTTGCCGTCAACGTAAAAAAAAAGTCTATTCACAACCAGTTTTCTTAGCCAAAATAGTCAATCAAATGATGATTAGGGGTTTATGGAATGATTAGAATTTGGGCAGATGATGTTGCATGAGTTGAGACTGTCCGGTTGACTGCTGACCTATTTATAAATGTGATTGTCTAGTCTTAGAAAAGTTATTGTGCTTATCTTGATTGACTCAGAAAAATACATGTGCTCACTTGTAGAATGATTTATTCAACAGTATAAATAGGTCAGCAATTGTATACTACCGTGACTACCTTTTTCATATGGCTGAGAAAAAACATCAATCCTTTCTCGATCTTTCTTGAGTCTGTTCACCTAAAGAAATTCATACTATGATCTATGCTAAGTTGCTTGTGTTTCCTTTGTGCACAATGATGGTGATGGTGTGACTATTGGTTAGTTTAGTTCACATGAACCACATATTAGTGGACAGGGAATTGTAATGGTACCAGTAGTTTGATGGCTAATAGTCTTCCCATCTTGGTTCTGCAGAAGTTCTGAAGGAGATGCTGCAGGCTTTTCCTGCTCTTGCCATGACGACAAATTCTGTAAATGCTACAGCTCTGGACACTGCCGCAGTTCAGGGTTATGTTGATATTGTCAATCTCCTACTGGAAACGGATGCTAGCCTTGCCAGAATTGCGAGAAATAATGGGAAAACGGTTTTGCATTCAGCAGCAAGAATGGGCCATGTGGAAGTTGTAAGATCATTGTTGAATAAGGATCCTGACATTGGTTTAAGGACTGACAAGAAGGGGCAAACAGCACTGCATATGGCTTCGAAAGGACAAAATGCTGATATCGTGGTTGAGTTGTTGAAGCCTGATATCTCAGTTGTCCATGTTGAAGACAAACAGGGGAACCGACCTTTGCATGTTGCTACTCGCAAGGGGAATATTATTGTAGGTGATCACATTTTGAAATGTCTTTTTTTTTACCTTCATTCAGTTATACAATTTCTACATCATTTGCATCCAATCTTTCACTCGACGAACCTATTTTATTAGGATAGTTTTGAGCATAAAGCTCAACACCTTTTGGCTTTCTGAATTTTGACTCATATATGACTGTACTTCCTTACAGATAGTGCAGACTCTACTATCAGTTGAGGGGATTGACGTGAATGCAGTTAATAGATCTGGAGAGACTGCATTTGCCATTGCTGAGAAAATGAACAACGAAGAGCTTGTTAACATCCTTAAGGAGGCTGGTGGAGTTATTGCAAAAGAGCCAGTACATCCTCCAAATTCAGCAAAGCAACTTAAACAAACAGTCAGTGATATCAGACATGATGTCCAGTCCCAGATCAAACAAACACGACAGACCAAGATGCAAGTCCATAAGATCAAGAAGAGACTCGAAAAGCTCCATATTGGTGGGCTAAACAATGCCATCAACTCCAACACTGTTGTTGCAGTGCTTATCGCCACTGTTGCCTTTGCTGCAATATTCACCGTCCCAGGAAATTTCGTAGAGGATCTGAGCCAAGCGCCGCCGGACATGTCCCTGGGACAGGCCTATGTCGCAAGCAACCCAGCCTTCATAGTCTTCCTGGTTTTTGACGCCCTGGCTCTCTTCATCTCGCTCGCCGTTGTCGTGGTTCAGACCTCGCTGATCGTGGTGGAGCAGAAGGCTAAGAAACGGATGGTGTTTGTGATGAACAAGCTGATGTGGCTGGCATGCCTCTTCATCTCAGTGGCCTTCATCGCGCTGACCTATGTTGTGGTGGGGCGCGATGACTGGTGGCTGGCCTGGTGCACCATGGCAATTGGCACTGTGATCATGCTCACCACCCTTGGCTCCATGTGCTACTGCATCATCGCCCACAGGTTGGAGGAGAAGAACACAAGGAAGATCAGGAAGGCCTCCGCAAGCCAATCCCGAGGTTCATGGTCCCGGTCAATCGACTCGGGTGAAGAGATACTTAACAGCGAATACAAGACTAAGATGTATGCGCTGTAGGATAACAATTACATGATGATGGATTCTTTGTACATAGCACTGCTGTTTTTCCTGATGATACCAGATAGCATGCACCGGGATAGAACTGAAGCTGAGGATGATGCAGCGGCTGGAGCACTGTGTTTAGCTGAAGGTACCTCACTGCCAACACAAGGACATTGCGTTTCAGCTCACTCTGACTGCTTATTGCATCTGTCCTGGGTGGAGGTCTGCTGAAGCTGTGTGGCTCGCTTGCACCTGACACAGTTAGTGATGGATAGAATTCAGTTAGAGTAGAATAAGAGTTCAGTACCAAAGTGTAATGGTCATGCATTCTGATCCTGCGCTGGATGATGTAATGGGTTGCATTCAGCGATTGGCTGAACCCTTCTGGGCAGGTTGTTTGCTACTAGGGAGCCTTGGGGCCTGTGGCCTGTACCTGTACGTGACACAGGCTTTATTTTTTGATGACATGAAAGTGATCAGTGATCGATCACACGGAAGTTTTCCAGGACTTGGCTCTTCGTCACGACTAGCCTAGACGATGATCCTGTAATTTGTTGACCACAAAAATAAATGTGTAAGCACGAATTTGCTGCAGTTTGGTCAGATTTTTTTTTGATGAAATGGTCAAATTTTATTTGGCAAAAGGGAGGATGATTTTATACGATGCAGAAAGTCAAAACATCATCAGAAGGAACGAATCCTGTCTCTGAATACAAGGTCAGGATTTTTATTCACTCACTCGAACAAGCTAAGCCTATCATGAAACTATAGAAACCAACACATCAGAGACTCTTGCCACTCCAAGAAACGAGGGGTAAATCTAAAATGATCACCATGCAAAACGTACTGTGACATCGTTAAGGAAAAACTCATCATGCTAATGACAAAATAAAATCGGAGCATCGAGTGGATATCCCTCAAAGATCCATAAGCCCATAACAATCACTAGCGAAGTCTTCTCCAATCTCCATGTGTACGCATTCTTCTTTTCCTTGGCCTCTTCAGTGCCGTACACGAAGTCCAAGCTCCTGCAACAGAGAAGCAATCATCAGTAATGCAACATGCAGACAGAAGTTCAACTCCAGCAGTTACAATGAAAAGGTGAGATTTGGCAAGTCATACCTGTCTGAAGACCTGCATGTTCAGATTTCAGCACCCCGGATAGCCATGAGGCTGTTTCTTAGGATCTGTCGGTGGATCAGCAGGATCAAAACAACAAGCATGTATTTGTCAGTGGATCAGCAGGATCAAAACAGTTTGTTTCGGTATTTAATATTAGTTTTCATCTCTCACTGGCACCACAGTGTTCACAAAGTCCCATTTTTTCTGCTGCATCAGTTGTGCGGAACAGGGACAAATAGTCAAAAACCTCAGAACTCGAGCAAGAATATCGACAAGCAACCTGTCCACAGTCCACACGGCATCAGCCTCGTGGGCCTCTTGGGCCATAATCCGACTGGGATGGGGGCCCTCTTGTACAAGGTTAGGGCCTTGCCGGAAAAGAAATAAACGGGATGAGTACAAGTTCTTTTTTTAATCGCCTCAAAAGTTAAAACGTTATTATCTCACGAAGTCCTCACAAAATTGGTTCCTGATTCCGCTTTTCTCGGAAATACGAACTTTCCTGCCGTAATTTTGTATAGAGTAAAATACACCACCAGTCCATGAACTTATTCTAATGCGTCATCTAATTCCTAAACTCTTAAAATGCATTTTCCGATCCTGAACTTATTCTAAGCTTTCATATAAGTCCCTAATCTCTAAAAATGCATTTTTAGATTCATAAACTTGTCCGGCGGTGTTATGCATGTTCCTAAACTCGCAAGATACTATTTTAATTTAATATAAATATTATTTTGCTACTATAAGTTAATGAAAAATTCTTTTGCAATTTTAAATTTAATAAAATTGCTATTTTGATTTTCATCGAGAATAGGAACATATTATATTAATAAATTTATACAAAGCACATACAAAATATAAATAATTAGTAGAAAATATTCAGGATTAGCATTGATACCTTCATGTTAAACAAGAAAACTATAACATCCACCGTTGATATCAAATGATCTAGATTAACCCATGATGTATGATTAATAAATAACTAACTCAGAATTAAAGTGATCTTAGTGGTAAGATTTCTAAATGAATCAGCTGAAAAATAGTTTAATAAACAACCCATTTTGACTATAATTAATTATTGGCAACTTTCAGGGATATCAAAAATTTACCTTCAGAATTTAGAGACCGAAATGACACATTGAGACAAGTTTGGAGACCTGAAGATGCATCTTGAGAGTTTAGATATCTGAATGACACCATTGGACAAATTTAAGAATCTAAAAAAATACATTTTAAGAATTTATTGATACTTAAGTGCGAAGATTTACTCTTTTTTTATATCTATAAAAATATTGGCACACCTATGACCATCGACTCTGCCGTGTAACCGCTGACGTCCATCAAAACTACTCGTCATGCAACTACTTTATGCTTCATCTAAAGTTAGTCCATGATAATTTTGCTTTATACTCGAGGTAGTCCCAGGGTTAACCGAACCGTCGGTAACCGGTCCGGTTTGACCGGTTACCGGTCAAACAGGTCCGATCCGGTTCCGGTTCGGTCCGGTATGAAACCGGTCCAAATTCAAAATTTAAATTTGAATTCAAAAAATGAAAAAATTCCTAAAAATTCCTAAAAATACTTCAAGGTGCAACGAATCTAATGGTGTCAAATTTTCTCCAAAATTCATTCGTTTAACATACTTTTCAGGCATTTAAAGTTAAAACAAAAAAGAAAAAGAAAAAAATGAGACGGCCCATTAAGGCCCACTTGATAAACCGGTCTAACCGGCCGGTATACCGGTCCAAAACGGTTGCACATGCGATTTTAAATTTGGATTTGAATTCAAACCGGTCAAACCGGCCGGTAAACCGGTCTAACCGACCGGTATACCGGTTGAACTGAGTTTTTTGAATTCAAATTTGAATTTGACCGGTTTCTACCAGTAACCGGCCAAACCGGTCCGGTAAACCGGAACCGGTGGCCGGCGGTTACCGGTTAGCGGTCGGATACGTTAACCCTGGGTAGTCCATCTTACGTCTTGTACCTATACATATAATGATGAACCATGACTCCTCCACTTACCGCCATGGCTGATGGCTCATCACCACCAAAGAATCAAAATTGCTAGCAAGCTGTCAAAAGGTTGTTCATGAAACCTTTTAAATGTCGTATTTGAAGTAAAAAACGGTGCTAGCTGTTTGCTGTCACACATGAAAAACCCTACCACGCTTCACATGGACGGTGGGCGACTCCAACTCTAATCCATGGTTAAGCTAAACCCAGGGTTAGGAAAAAGCGCCCTTTGGAAATTGGAAACCGCTCCTCTTCTCCTTCTCTTCTCCCACTTCGTTCCACCCCTAAGTAGCCTGCGAGCAAATCAGACGAAACCCTCCCCTCCCCGATCCCCCATGGCGCAGGACGAGACCCCGGAGCCCTCCGCCACCGCATCCGGCTCCTCCTCCTCCTCCTCTGCCGCCGCCGCCGCCCCGGCCGCCCGTCTCAATGCCGCCGCGCCCGAGTTCACCCCCCGATCCACCGCCCAGCACCACGGCAGCAACCCTCACCGCCGCGGGTCTCACCACTACCAGCAGCACCACCACCAGCCGCATCACCACCACCACAACCACCACGTGCCGCAGCAGCACTACCAGCCGCGGCACCAGCAGCACCACCAGGGCGGCGAGGATGAGGGGAGCGCCGCCGCGGCGGGGGAGGATAAGGAGGGGCCTGCGGGTGCGGGGCAGGCGCAGCAGCCCCGCCTGAACGACGCCGATGCCCGGAAGGTCGTCAAGCAGGTAGCTTTCCTTGCGCCGCCGCGCCCGGTGACTTCGCTGCCTGCCTGCGTTGATGCATCTCCATGTCGATTGTGAGCGATGGGTGGTGCGAATCTGGAGTGTCGCGCGAACCTAGATCCTTGTGTTGGTGGACTAATCATAAGGACTGACCTGATGCGCTTTGCTTTTGATTGCTTGCTTGCTGCTCCAGAACTTTGGAACCTGCCATGTATTGGAAAATTCTGATTTTGAGTTCTAGATTCATTCTCGACTGAGATGACTGCAGGGTGCGGCATCCCTCGATGTTGATGTATGGCTTATAGGAACTATCTCATCACTGTGTTAGGATTCGTAGCTACTGCTAGCTATATAAGATGATGGCACAACTGTAGTGCGGCACGGTATTCATTAGCGAGGAGTGGTATTTGGATACAGAAAACTGGAACATAGTATGTCAGATTCAATTTCTTAGGTAACTCATGAAATATTTTTCTTGGGTAAGGGTAATGCTACGTGGTTCATACTTCATGCAAATCCATTGTATGGCGGGAAGGGAGCATGCTGCATTTGTGGTTGAGTGACTGGTGGTGGGGGCAAGGCGGGAACGTAGAACAGCTATAAGTATGCATGCCAATTCTTGGTAAACATGTGCAAAGTCGGATTCATCCGTTGCTATTAGGGTATAGCGAATACGACAAACTACAGATCTATCGTGTTTCGGAAATTAATTTAACTTGTATCTGGAGCATGCATGGTAGGTGGAAGCGTTACTTTACTGTTTTCTATTTTAGGACAATACTCCGGAAAATAGAAAGAAGTTAAAACATGCACGATCTCACTACTTTCCTGCTTTGCTCTTTCTGAGGCCGCAATAGAAGGTTGGAGTCATAGATACAGCTAAAAAGGATCATAAACAACAGAAAATAGCTTCGCTTATTTATTACTGTCTTTAATTTAATTTTTCTTGATTACCTTTTTATTTATCTCTCAAATTACTGAAGACAAATCGGCTGTACTAAATTCACTTTTAGGCTTTTATTGTTTCCCTTTTATAGTTGCTCATTCATCGGATGCTTGATTTACATCTGTCTTACTATGTATCCCTTTGATTAAATGTATTTGACAATGTGGCAGGTGGAATTTTACTTCAGTGATATCAATTTGGCCACAACTGAACATCTGATAAAGTTCATCACTAATGATCCAGATGGATTTGGTGAGTTCAATGTGTAATTTCAAATAAGCTTCCCAATCAACCAGTCTCATGGTATATAACAGTTTTGTTAGACGGTTTATTGTCAAGACCATTTGAAAATGCAATATAAAAGCAGTGTCTATATGATGTTCTAAAAAAAGAGGCTATTTTTCTGCTATGTTTCTGGTACATGTTCCCAGCATCCGATATTTGTTTGTTAACTGATTATTTTCATGTATTACTGTAAGTTACGAGTCTCGGGGATTACCAATTGCCAATAATCATGTTATGCTGAACTAGCAGCACATTTTTAGAGATGGGCAAATGCTATACTGAGCTGTTTCTATTTTTCTCGCATTATTAGCCATTCATTAATGGTAGCTGTCCACCCTTCAAAAAGTTTAGTGCTAGTGAACTATCCAATGCCTTTTCTACATTCTTTGTTCATCAAATAACACTTTAATTCTGCCATGTCAGCAAACAATGGACATGAATTAACTAAATGCTCACCTTGATATCTCAGTTCTGTTAGATTTTTATTTTCTGGTAAGTTGTGATATTGACAATTCATTGTGTTTTGCAGTGCCAATATCTGTAGTTGCATCTTTTAGGAAAATCCGGGAGATAGTTTCTGACAGATCTTTGTTGGTTGCTGCACTGCGCACATCGTCAGAGCTGGTACATCGTAGTCTACTATTGTACTTACCACTCTTTCAATATTCTGTCAAATATCAGCTCACTTTATTCTTTATGGTACCTTCTTGTTTGCATATGTTTTACATATTTGCTCTCAAGTAATAAGGTTCCATTAGTCAAACCTAGGATTTGGCTGTGTCAAACTCAATGCAGGGTAAAGCAGAAAACAAATATCTTTATAAACTTATATCATCCCATGGAAAGATCTTTCTTGTCATGTTTTGTTCCATCATCCCCACATCCAGAAGGGGTGCTTTGATGTTTTAGCCTTCACTAAAATACTGATTTGTATTGTATCAATAATAGGTTGTTTCAGAGGATGGGAAAAAGGTTAAACGCCTACGACCCTTCAACACTGAAGAAGTTCAGGTTAGTATCAAACTAGTCTAATGATCTATTCATGTGTATAGTGTTGGTGTCCTGACCCGGCGGTCCGGACCCAACTAGTGATGATGTTGTGTGTTCCTCGTCCCAGATGTTGATGCAAGAGACAACACAGTAACGCACGGGTTTATTCTGGTTCCGGCCGTGGGGCCGTATGTCCAGCAAAGGGGTGTGCGAGAGCACTGTACTGTCTTGCGCCGGGGGTGACTGTAGTAGGGGGTACAAGCGAGGCGAGAAAGGGAGGGAAGCTCCCTGGTCTCTGCTAGAGGAGGAGTTGATTGAGGCAAGTGCCAATATCGGGGCTCAGAAGAGCGTATGTGCTCTGTGAGTAGTACTGAGTGTTGTGTTCTACCGGATGGACCGACCCCCCTTAAGGGAAAGCCCGCCTCCTCCTTTTATAGACACAAGGAGGGACGGTGTACATGCACAGGGGACCGTGGAAGTCGTCGTCTTCTCCCCGAATCGCGGGGGTGCAGTGGTCGAGCACTGTGGGAAGTACACTGTGGGGTATGGCGCCGGGCGTGGCAGTCGTCCTAGGCATCGTCCTTGGTCTTGCGGAGATCGCGCCGGCGTCCTGGCGGCTCCAGCGGGTGGCGTGGTCTTTGCTGTAGGGGGTACCGTCCTCCAGGCGTGGCGTGGCGGTGTTCCGAGGGTCCTACAGGCCAGGGTCTTGTCCTGGTCAAGACCGGAGCCGCTTCCGAGGGTCGTGCCCATGCCGTTTGAGGGCTCCGCGGAAGGGAAAGTACAAAGGAGGTACGGGGAGTTGGCAGTACAGTAGCTGGAGCAGTGCCGAGCACGTCCTGCACCGCGTCGCAGGTTTCCACAGTGTCGCCACAGCGTTCGGAAATGTGGAGCAGTGACCGGAGTTGGCGAACGGGACTCCGGCCACAGCCACTGTGCGGAGTGGCGGCCTGACGCCGTCTGACCCGGGCGCCGTGGAAGAGTGGTTTGAATTTAATGCCTTCGTACGGCGGGCGGGTGGGCGGAAGGGCCATTTGTCCTTTCCGTCGAGGAGTGGCCTCGAGCGAGGCGGAGACGTTCTGACTTCTCGAGGGCAGGCTCGCTACCCTCGAGCGAGGCGGAGGCGCGGTCGAGGGCTTCGGCGGGGAGCCCTCGAGCGAGGCGGAGATTGCCCCGCAGATCCGAGGGGGGTGCGGATGGGCCGCACTGCATACGTGGGCCGCGTGTTGGGCTTCTTTGAGTCCTTTCCTTTCTTCCAGATTGGAAGGAGACTGTAGGCCTTCATGGGCCCGATTGCCTACATGTGTTTGCGTTTTTTAGGGCGCTTTTAGTCCCACCTAATCATGGTATCCGACATATAGACTAATGAAATTTGTCCTTTGTGCATCCAGTCACGTATCGTTGTTGCTGAAAATTTACCTGATCAAAAGTATCAGACTCTTATGAAGATTTTCTCGGATGTTGGGAGGTAAATAATCATGTTTGTTAGCACAAACAGTTGCCCAATTCTATACTGAGCTGATGAGTCATGATGCTATCTACATTGCAGTGTGAAATCTATACGTACCTGCTATCCACAGGATGGTGCTGCAGCTGCTGCTAGCAAAACATCAAGGATTGAGATGCTTTTTGCTAATAAGGCATGTGCCTGTAGGAATGCTAAAAGTTCTTCAGTGAGTGCAATCTTTGTGACATGAAACAATAAACATACTATTTTTACTATTCTGTTTTGTTTTTCTTGTAGCTGCATGCTTTTGTGGAGTATGGGACTGTTGAAGATGCTGAAAAAGCGGTATGTCAACTTGGCCGTTCTATCCAGTTGTGCTTTCCCACCTTTGGTTCACTAACAGAAGGAACGCCCTGTAATATGTATAGGTTGCATTCAGTGGTGAGGGAAAGTGGAGGGATGGTGCGATTAGAGTTCGCTCGCTGCTTGCTTGTCTGGTACTTTGAATACTACCACTGTGCTGTTTTCTCAATGTCCATTCCGTGTTTTTTGTGAAGTTGGATGCAGTAATGGGATGATAGTGAAGAAAACGCTTATGCAATTTCCTCTGTTTACTCATCTTCATTCTTTGTAGAAGCATGAATTGGGTCAAGGAAGGAGAGGCGGAGATGAGTATGCTGCGGATGAAGATGGCCCTGACACAACTGGCCACTCACATGACTACGGAGCAGATGATACGACCCAGATTTCTGAAGCACATCTTGAGCATCAGGTACTGCTGTGGCCCCAGTTTTATGTTGCCATCACTGGCTCAAACTTCTTGATGATGGATATTCTAACCATGAAAATTTCATAGGCTGAAGATGGCTACTATGACAAGGGAATGAGGCAAGGAAGAGGGCGAGGACGTGGAGGCAGAGGCCGCGGTCGTGGCCAGTACTACAGCCACAGCCGAGATGCCCACCATCCGATTGGCACTCCTCCATCAGAGCACCCAGCTATCCCAAAGCCGCCCCCAGGCCCCCGCATGCCAGATGGCACAAGAGGGTTTACCATGGGCCGAGGGAAGCCGCTCAACCCTACACCAGATGCTGCGCCTATCACAGATGCTGCATCTATCACAGATGCTGCCTAGTGGTTACCCATGTGATGGCCTGTTGCCCTGCTCGTCATCAGTCTCGTACAAACCGTGGCAGTGATCCTTTGCTCAGGTTCTAAAACCGATTGCTGTAGTGTGTTGGTTCATTTTGATGTGAGATCTAAAAGAGAAAAATTATGGCTGGTACCGTGGTACATGCGTGTATACCAACACCGGAGGTCTGAACATGTGAACGTGTACTGTGATATGTAGTTCTTAAAGTAGAAAAATCATACTTGACAAAAAAAAGGAGGTTATATGATTACAGCGTCTCTTCTGCTCTAAACATATTCGAAGCATTTTTGGTTCGCCACCATAGCGATTCCGCATTGTTTGCCAGTATCAAGCAGCTTTTGGCAAGATATAGCCTATGACAAGGATGCGTATAAATCGTGCATAAAACTGCAGCAACAACTGAAGGATTTGGCACAGTTTGGAAAAGCCGCTTTTCTAATTTGTTTTTGCAAAGTTTGGCACTTTTCGCGTGTTCGGCTGGTGCACTTCTGGCTGGTTGTGGCTGGATCTGGTGCAGCCAGAACCAGCCGCCCAGCCGCTGCTTCCAGGCCCAAGCAGCAGAGAGCAGCCGCCTGCCGCCCAGCCGAACACCGCCTTTTGGCAATACAAGGGCACCATATAAATTTTAGATTCCAGAAAATGGCAGTAGAACTATATGCTCCTCAGTTGCCTAGCTTCCAAGCTCATATCCATGCCCTCCCATTTGCTCTTCCTGTACCCCTCACCAGTGCCACCCTCTCTGAACGGGCACTATCGCCGGAAGCGGGCTCACCGCCGCTCCCAGTCACACTCTTCCCTCTTGGAGGCAGCTCATCCCGCCTGTCATGTAACTGCAGCTCCGTCATGCCCCTTATTCCCCTTACTGGTGCAGGTGGACGTGACGGCCCCCTCACCTTGCCATTTTCCTTTTTGACATCTACACCGGACCCAGGATCTTTGCTCCGAGCATTCTTCGTTGATGGAGTATGGCGCCAGAATATTGACCTGGTTGTTGTGATCAGATTCTTCGGTGTCTTGAAGGGGATTTCTTGGTCTGTCACTCCCTTGACCATGCTTGTGCTGCTGGTTTGGGTTGCGTAGAACGTCTCCGAGTGTTTCTTCGGCGTGCCACCTATTCGAGTACCTGGAATAGCTGCATCAGTGGCCTTCTGATGCCCATTCACTGGAACCTTGTGGCTTGATCTTTGGTCTTCAGTGTAAGGTTGCTTCTTCTCTTTGGAGATGGCTGGAGAGGTTTTGATGAATGTTTTTCTTGACGAAGTGTTAGATGTAGATGTTGCTGGCCGTGTCGATGTTTTGGTTGCCTCTGGCTTGGCTAAGAGCTATCACAGATAAAAAGATCAAGAGAAAGATATTCAGCAGGTTTCTATTGAGAATATTCTAACAATCTTTGGGAAAGGAGTAGTAATTAGATGTCTAGGAGTATTAGCATAAAGTGTACCCTTGAAGCTGACGGTTTAACTTGACGAGGAGGGATTGGCAGCTCCCTTTGGAACACCATTTGGGAGGACTTGGCTTCTATCTCAAGGGAAGGAAACAGTGGTGCAGCTGGAGGTGTCATTAACCTGAAATGAACTGTTCTTAAAGAAAAAAAATTCCATCCTATGCAAGAATATGTTTGAGGGTATAGATCGAGTTTAATCCTATCCTACCAGTCATAGTCATGCTTCTCGTCCACTGGTATGAGGAAGTCTCTCTTTCCTGGGGTAACTTTGCGAGCATGATCACCTAGAACATAGGCATAGAAACACCGAGCGAGTAGATCCACTTTTGAGGAAACAGTTGCGCAAGATTTGCAATGATAATGGATGTGTTCATGAAAATTCCTGATAGAATGCCCAGTAAAAAGGATTGCCACAGCCAAAAATAGCTCACCTTGAATAGCTTCAAACTCGACTGAGTACATTGGTTCCAAGAGGTTCACATCCCTATCCTTCTCGCGCTTGTACAGCTCCTTGAAGAAAACGATGCTTTCATCTTTGTCTTTTTGAACCGCAGAAGGCACAGAAGGAACCTTAGCCTTGCCAATTCCTGCAATTCTTCTCATGCGTTCCATCATCAAGAAATGAACGCACCTTTGCAACAAAAAATGAGATGATCAGAGGTTTGGAGACTGTGACAAAGGTTACATAAATACTACTCAAAAGATTCCAAATTTGCCGGCAATTCCAAGGCTTGCTGGGAATTAACTGCAGATAGGTACAGAAATATATTTGATTATTGCTGAACACGGATGATTCAATGCAACCAAATGGAAAATTATTGACTGATTCAATGGTTTAATAAGCATAGTGTTTCTTTCTCCTTGTCCTCTAGTGGCACAATGCCTTCTCTTTTTGTCTCTCATGTTTGTCATTCTAGAGTTCTATGTCCCTGTCTAGGTCTTTTTCTTTTTCCTAATATGCGCCTTTTTAAAAGCACAATATAAACATTTTGATACAATTAGGAGTTAATAGATACATATAGAAACTTGTGGATATAAATCTTACTCGCAATGCAGCCTCTTCAGAAGGGAGAATCTCTTTGCAAACTGTATGGTGGATCATTCTTCTGTCACATTCTATTAGATACAGAGATTTGAAGACAAACTTCCAATAGCCCTCTTGTGATCTCTGTTCCCAAGAGTCATATTATCATAACCTTCCAAAGGGACCCTGTGGTATGCTCCAGAATTCAGTTCCAGGGCATCTGGTCCAAACAGGAATTCGTTGTAAGAGCATCTCCAACCGGACTTAGAAAATAAAGCCCCTATATTCGATTTTAGGAGTCGGCCTGCAAAAAATGAAGGCCCAGAATAAACCTCAACTCCAACCGGGTATGCAAACGAGGCCCCCTTCCTACTCCGCCCCGCCCCCCTTCCGCTCCCTCTCCCCTTCCTGCTCCAGCGGCCTTCGCCCTCCTCCTTCATCCCTGCTCGCCGCCGCTGCTCGCCGCCTCAAGCTCCCCGGCCGGCGCGCTCGCCGTGGGGCCACGCCGCCTCTGCCCTGCTCCCTCCGCCACGCGCGAGGCGGATGCGGCGCGGACACCATGGCCGTAGATCCGCGCCGGACGCGGACCCCAAGCGGCGATGGCGGGCCTCCACGAGCTCCGCCGTGCCGGGAGAGGGCGAGGCCCGCCTGCTCGAGCTCCGACGCGACCGGATCTGGCGTCCCCTCCTCTCTCCTCCTCCTTGGCCGGCGGCCATGGCGGGTCCGGCACGCCCCTCGGAGCTCCCTCCTCCCTCGCCGGTGCCGCTCATCCCTTCCCTCCGCCTCGGCGAGCGGGCGGCGGGCGGCGTGGCGGCCATGGCGCGCGCCTCGGCGTCGCGCGCGGCGGCGGTGGCGCCCAGGTGGTGCGCGTAGAGCGCGTGCACGGTGGCGAGGCGGCGGAGCTAGCGCCAGAGTGGGCCGTAGTTGCACATGCCGATGGCGGGGCAGTCCTCGGTGAGCAGTCGCCGCGAGTCGAGCCCCGGGCGGCCTGCCAGCGCGACGTCGTGGGCGGTGAAGCACTCGTTGGCGATGGCCGGGGAGGTGACGAGGACGACCGGCTTGGCGCCGAACCGGAGGTGGAGGAGGCCGGCGCCGGCGCCGTAGCGGGCGGCCAGCGCGGCGAGGCAGCGGTGCAGCGGCGGCTTGAGGAGGTGGAGGTGGCCCAAGACGGGGAGCGCCGGCGGGCTAGGGATGCGCCGGCCATGGCCACTACTACTGCTCTCGCGAGGTGAAGCCGAGAGCAGGAATGGAGGGATGGGAGTGTGGATAGGACCCTCCTATTCCTAGGGACTTTGGGTGGTAATTTGAGAGCTCATGTAAAATAGGAGTTCATTTAGGAGGTGTGCTGGAGTTCATTTTCTCTCAAAACTCCTAAAATTTAGAGTAGGGACCTGAATAAGGGCTTGGGCTGGAGTTGCTCTAAGAGAGCCTAATTCTTCATAAGATACGCACACTAATTCTTCATCAGATACGCACACAACTGAAATAGACATGGTTTATTGTTTCTAAAAAAAGGGGAAATAGACGGGAAATAGACATGCATGGTTTGAGTACATCACAGAGTTGAGGCACCATACAGTCCGGCCGGGCCCACCACGACAGATACATATATTGGCGAACGAGTTTACACATCACCGACCTCTCATTCGCTTATTGATAGCTTATTATTTCTAGTAGTACATACACAAATTAAATTAAAGGACGGACGGACGGACGAAGCACCACACAAATATACAAGCCTATACATGTCTAATAACCGTCCACAGTCGAAGCGTCAGGAGAGCGAAGGCAAAGATTGGATCTGAAATCCTGAAGCGTCAGGAGAGCGAACGCAAAGACTGGATCTGAAATCCTGAACCGTCAGGAGAGCGACGCATGCTTGCATATTAGTATATTTGTATATACTAGCAAATATACTAGTCTAATACCCGCCCGTAAATATACAAGCCTAGTACATTAGTACAATGCAAGATAACAACTACGAGTAGCTTGCCCTAATAACATGAATAAGTGCTCTGGCCCGGCTAGCCTGTTTCAAATTAATAGGATGTTATCACACTCACACCATCTTTTCGCGACCGTGCCTAAGCACATATTTCATTAGAAGGAGGAAAAAAGAATACAGCAGGTTCAAAGGAACTCGCGATGGCGAGCTCCTTTAACCAAGTCATGGTCCAAGAATTAAGCTATTACATGCAACAAATTTTGCGACCTTAAGCTAAGAGCATCCGGGGAAAACTTCTGAAGATGCATAAAACCTGCGTAAGCCCAAGGCTTGCCTTCCTCAATTATCCTCAGTACCAAATCAGAAGCTAGCATGTTAGAATTTTGGAAGATGCGATTGTTCCTTTCTTCCCAAAGTATCCAGACAACTAACACGAGCAGAGTGTCGAAAGCTTTTATGTTGTCTCCATGCACTTGCTTCCTTGACCACGACCACCAATCAGTAAACTCCAAAGTGAGTTGACAACCCAGCGGCCAACCTAAGCCAGTTCCATGATCCATCTGCGAAGTAAATTGGACCAAACCTCCCGGGCATAAACGTAGCCAACAAGAATGTGCGAGATAGTTTCAGAGAGCTGGAAACATGCACCGCAAGAGTCATCGTCCTGCAAGTTATGACGCTTCCACCTTGCAGCTGTCCAACAACGATCATGTAGCACAAGCCAAACAAAAAACTTGCAACGACCAGGCGCTTTTGTTTTCCTGAGCAGCTTGGCTCCAGGTATTGGATGCTGACCAATGAAGAAAGCTCTATAAGCTGAGGCTGTGGTGAAACAATGATCAGCAGTCCACTTCCAAATGAACCTATCCTTGGCAAGATCGTTGATCGCTTGGTTCTCGACTAGGTTCCAGATTGCAAGTACTCGACGATCACCTGGGCAGTGAGAGCGCCAGTGATGTCCCTGACCCAAGCTCTGTTCGACAAGCCTTCAGCCACAGTTCGCTGTCGTTGGGCTCTTGGGCGGACTGCAGCTAGCAAAGCGGGTGCAAGGTCTTTGATGCTGCGACCTTGGATCCAACGGTCTGTCCAGAAGTAGGAACGCTGACCATTGCCAATTTGTACTAAGATGGAAGCATTGAACATGTCCAGGACTACACTCACACCATCTTTCTCAATTAGTCTTGCTGAAGAGCAGCATGAATATAACCACGTGCATCATTCATATGAAGAACAATACAATTATGTACAAAGTAGCCATGCAGATGTTGCGGACACAGTTAGAGACTGAATGACAAAAAAAAAACATGAGTTATGTCTCCTCTTCAAGATATCTACAGGCATGCCATCGTCGCCATTCACAAGTGCATTTCCTACTTCCTAGTTTTGGAACATGGAGCCATCACAATGTTATGTGTTTCTCTAGATCAATCATCTAGTTCTCCGAGTTAACACCTTCTTTCATTCTTTGCTGCTGCTTAATTCTAGCGCTCATCAAATGCGCAGTCATCCTACACCGCTGCACAAGAACAAATTTGATAGTTAGAACCATCACGCAGCTGTAATGGCAACGATGATGGAAACTGGGGAATGAAGAAGCAAAAGTAACCTTGTTTTATCACAACAGCAATCCAAAAGGAACAAGTGCTCCAAGATGAATGTTTTGCTTGTCGAGGAGGGGTTGGTGCATTCTCAATGGAAGGAAGCAGAGGCACATGTAGCTGGACGCGTCTTCGCCTGAAATGAAGTGTTCATCTAAGAACCAATTCTAGTCATCCCTTGGGAAAGGTTTACTCTTACCGATCATGCTGCTAATAAAAGGTACAGGTTTGCCATCCAAAAACAGAGCAGAATATATGCAGCAAGATCAACATGGAGTAATGGAGTGGCGTATGTGTGGAGCACTACTTCCAATAAAATCCAAGTTATATCTCAGTCTGGCATACTGCAAAATGAAATAGAAGGGAAACAGTATTCATTCAGATTGGCGCACATTGAGTTCTACCGTGTATACTTGAAATGTAAAAACGAATAAATAAAACAACGCTGAAGTCTGCTAAATTGGCAATAGAACAATATAATGGGAGAGAGGCAATGCAGGAGTATACGCACCTCAGTTGAGACTCAGCAGAAGGGGATTACAAACTTTCTTTTTGTGGGCTCTGTTGCTGGAATGAATTTATCTGGAACAGAGGAGACCAATTCAAAATACTCCCCACCATTTCTACAACATCTTTGAAGGTCAGGGCAGCCATCTATGTACAGGTATTTGAGGGCTGAGAGATGTTGAAGTAGGCCCTGTGGAAATTTGTCTATGCCTAGACACTCACTAATCGATAATCGCTCAAGAGAAGTGAGACCATCCATCCCGTCAGGTAGCTTTCTCAGCCCATTGCAGCCCCACATCCCAAGCTTCCTCAGCTTGGGCAGGTTTCCTAGGTTTGAAGGAAGCGCCACCAAACTTATTGCATAGGAAATCTTCATTTCCTCAAGTGATGCAGGCAACTTTGGAATCTCCAGCAACCTGCCACAAGATGCTATCCATAACCTTTCCAGCTGGGGCAGTGGAAGGATTTCCTTAGACGATGAGCCCTTCCCCTCTAGGTTAGTACAATGCCAAATACGCAGAGATCGGATGCGAGGCATACATCGTAATTCCTCCACAGGCCAGTGGACAATATTATAGCATGATGAAATAACCAATTCTTCCACAAAGGCAAAGCAGTCACATGGCGCAAGATGCAATTTGGATAAAATGAATATTGATACAAAGCCATTGTCACCTTTTATCTCCAAGCTTTGTAGGGTGTCCAAAGATCTTCGGCCTTGGCTCTGCTGGTCATCCAGGGGTATCACTATGTTTGCCAGTAACCCAACATTTAGGCTGACGAGCCACGAGTGTAAAGGCATGCTCATGGAAACAAAAGCTTTTAAAGAGTAACTGATACACGTTAGATTTGTAAGAACTGGGCTCTGTGGGAGACTTGCAAGTTTAAAGCAATCATAGATTCTAAGCTCTTCGAGCTGGGGAAACATCAAGAAGCTATTAGTCTCTCCTGCACTATCTTCAGTCCATTTCTCCAAGTTTGGCAAATTATCCAAGGTCATCTTCTTTAACCTTGGGAAAATTTGAGTGCTACTTTGTCCTGCAGCTTCATCATCAATGCTCTTACATAATCACTCCGTTCGCTGGGCTGGAGCTGGAGCTGGTGACTGGAGTGGTGTGAGAGAAAAATACTGTTGGCTGGCTGGAGCTGGTGGCTAGAGTGGTGTGAGAGGAAAATACTGTTGGGCTGGAGCTGAAGCTGGCTGCCGAGTGAATGTGGTCAGGCTGACCATACAGGATAAAGACAAATGCTCAAGAGAGGATGACAACCATACTACTGGTAGATCCGTACACCTTGGGCAGTTGGAAATCCGGAGCTCTCTTAGGCATTGGAACATATGAGGGTCTCGCATCCATTGTGAAATTGCAAGACCAACATACCCGTGTACCTCCAAAATATTGAGTTCACTGTGAGGTACAAGAGATTCCAGCACTTCTTCCTCATTGCCAACCTGACCATTTCTAGGAATGACACTTTCTTTATGGTTCCAATATAACAAGAGTTCCCTTAGGTTCTGTTTTCCATGGATATTGGCCTTTGACCCAGTCTTTACTTTTTCCAAATTGTATTCCAACCTTTGGCCAAGATGTCTTAGGTTCTGTTTAATTCCCACCCCATAAACCCTATAAATGCAAAAAAGCCATCACATCGAATATTTCGACACATGCATGGAGTACTAAATGAAGTCTATTTATAAATTTTTTTTGCATAGATGGGCTGTAAATCGCGAGACGAATCTAATGAGCCTACTTAATTCATGTTTTGCAACAGTGGTGATACAGTAACCATCCGTTAATTATTGATTAATCATAGATTAATTAGTATCATTAGATTCGTCTCGCAATTTACAACCTATCTGTGCAAAAAATTTTGTAAATAGACTTCATTTAGTACTTCAAATTAACAAGATTCCAACGCAAAGTTTTTGCGTTTCATCTCAACAGACCCTTAGTTCTTTGAGCTCCTCGATTCCGAAGCCATCTTCTGTGTCCACGACAAATGTTGTAAATGTCCGTAGGTTGTGCAGCTGGCTAAGATTTGGAGGTATCCGTTCCAAATTATGACATCCTAAAAGATATATATGGCTGAGCTTCCTCATAGTTGCCATACCTTCTGGTAAATACCGTAGCCCATAGCAGTTATTAAGCCTGAGCGACTGTAAGTTGTATATGCAAGGGAGAATAATTGATGTATTTATTCAAACCCTAAAAGGATGGGTATATATAGTCCTATACATGAGACTTTATATATGGGCTCAATATACACCAACACTCCCCCGCAGTTTGAACTACCGGCGCAGCGGTGTTTAAGATTGGACAACAAAAAAACCAACACAACACCCCTGCAATCTAAACTACCGTCACAGCAGTGTTCAAAACTGGACAGGAAGCAAATACAAAGGACAAATACCCCCGCAGAGAAGAGGCCGAAGAGGGTAGTGACTTGGTGAAATGTTCACCTCCCCATTCCGATCGGCGTCGCAGGCTCCGGGCAGAGCAGTCGTGGGTGGTCGGCATCGGCGCGCGGCCGGTTGGAGGCGCTCGCGTCGCGAGAGTATGCAGATGCAGGCGCGGCCAAGCTGCCGTGCGCACGAGAGGAGACGTGCCCGCGCGGCGCGGACCGACGGCAGCGGCGGACATACTGACACAAAATTCATGCGAGCAGTCAAAAAAGAAAATCAGATGCTGGAACAATGATGCGAGCTGGATTAATACAATAAATACATGGGGGAGGTGAAGCGGGAGCGTACGCACCTTAGTTAATTGCCTTGATTAGAACCACCGGCGCACGGGGGAAGGAACCACTTCACTGGCTTCTTCATTTCAGGTGCGGGTTCTGGAATGCGTTTTTCGGGGATGGGAGCGACCAAGTTAAAGTACTCCCCACCTTCTCTGCAACGCCTCTGAAGGTCAGGGCAGTACCATATGCATAGGGATTTGAGGGCTGGGAGACGCTGGAGGAGACCATGTGGAAACTTCTCTATCCCTGGACAACAATTAATGTCCAACTGCTCAAGAGAAGTGAGGCCATCCATCCCCTCAGGCAGCGCTTTCAGCGCACCGCATCTCTGCACAAAGAGTCTCTTCAGCTTGGATAAACCTCCGAGGTTTGAAGGCAGCGCCTCCAAACTTCCGTTGAACAAAATCTCGATTCCCTCGAGGGATGCGGGCAACTTGGGGATCTGGAGCAAGCTGTCACAACAGGATATTTGCAACGTTTCCAGCTGGGGCAGCGGAAGGATGTCCTCTTCTTCAAGTGATGAGCCCTTGCCCTCCAGTCTGGAGCATCGCCAAACATACAGATGTCGAAGGCGAGGCAAACATCGGAGCTCCTCCACTGGCCAACGGACAATATTGAAGCATGAGTCGATATACAATTGTTCCACGGATACCATGCAGTCCAGAAATCCAAGTTGCAATTTGGATTTGTTAAATACTGATGCGAAGCTGTCGTCACCTTTAAGATGCAAAGATCGCAGGGTGTCCAGAGGTCTTTGACTCCGGATTGGCTGGCCGTCTGGAGTACGACAACATAGATTTAGGTCTCTTAGAACTGGCATCTCTGGAAGACTTGCAAGTTTATCACAATTTGAAATTTTTAGCTCTTCAAGCTGGGGAAACATCACTGAGTTATTAATCTCTCCCGCACTGTTTTCTACCCATCTCTTCAACTCTGGCAAATACATTAACTCCATCCTCTTTAGCATTGGGAGAATTTGCAGAGGGGTATTGTGTCCTACAGTTTCCACATCAAAGTTCCTACACAGTGTGGTCAGGTTGTCCATTTTGGATAAAGATAAACGCACAAGACATGGAAATGACCACACTATTGGGATATCGACGCATCTTGGGCAGCAGGAAATAATGAGTTCTCTCAAGGCTAGGAATATCCGAGGGTCTTTCATCCATTGTGGAATTGCCACGCCACCATACCCATGTACCTCCAAATGTTTGAGCTCACCTTGTGGATGTGGTGCAAGAGATTGCAGCACTTGTTCCTCATTGCTAGCATCAATATTTGTGGGTGTCTCACATTCATGGCGGCCCCAACACAGCAACAGTTCACTTAAATTCTGCTTCTCATGGAGATTGGCCTTTGACCCACTCTTTACATTCCTCAAGTTGTATAGCTCCAACCTATTGCCAAGATGTCGCAGGTCTTTGAGTTCCTCGATTCCGAAGCCATCACCAATGCCCACAATAAATTTCGTCAGTGTATGAAGATTGTGTAGTAAGCCAATTTTTGGAGGCATGCATTCCAGCTTATGACATCCAAAAAGACAAATATGAATGAGCTTCCTCAAACTAGCTGCCATACTTTCAGGTAAATACTGTAGTTCGTGGCAATTATCGAGCCTCAGCGATAGCAAGTTAAACAATAAACATATTGAGTCTGGCAATCTAATAATGTTGGAGTAGGAAATATCAAGATAACGTAAATGTATTGTATTTATCAGCTTGTTATGGATGACAGAAGGGCATCCAACTTGCAATTGCAAAGCTCTTAATGACATCGATTTCATTTTCATAAGATCCTTGCCCTCTGAGTGAGTGAGTAAAGTGCTTGAGTGAGTGAGTAAAGTGCGGACAGATGATATGGGTTTCAATGATCCATTGATTTCTTTCAATAAATTTCTTGATACCAGCATGTGGCGTACTTCTTTCATGAAGATTTTTTTATCAACAAAGTCTGCCGCAAATGCACATTCATCTATGACATCTTTTGCTAGGTCATGCATTAAATCATGCATTTTACATATTGCTCTATAGTATCCACCGATAAAAAACCATTCCACATCTTGAAGAAAGGACCTCTGAACCAACACGTTGAAAACAAGTTCACCTTTCTTTGACAAATCCATATTTCCCTCTTCATGAATATAACCGTTTGCCATCCATAGTTGGATCAACATGTCCTTCTCCATCTCATAGTCCTTGGGGAAAACTGCACAGAAGGCAAAGCACTGCTTCATTTCAGATGACAAGTGCTTGTAGCTCAGTTTGAGTATGGGCAATACTTCATCTTTGCCTCTAGTGGTATCACTAATATTGCTATCTGCAATGTCCTCCCATTCCTGGACTTGTTTCTTCGAACTCATCAAGCCACCCATTGTCTTCAGTGCAAGAGGCAGTCCCTTGCACTTGTTAACGATTCGTCTGCCAATCGTGACTAACTCTGCCTGTTCTTGAACTCCATTACTAAATGCTTTTTTTGAGAACAGTTTCCATGAATCATGTTCACACAAGCACACTAACTCATGAGGTGGTAGGGTTCCCATTATCGATGCAACTTGTCTGCTTCGACTTGTAACAACTATCATGCTTCCTGATCCACCAATGGAAGAACAGAGTAGTGGCTTCAGGTCATCCTCCCACTTGTGTTGGTCTTCGTTCCACACATCATCGAGAATGAGTAGGAACCTTTTACGTCCAATAGCTTCCTGCAGTCTCAATTGCAGCAGCTCAATGGTGTCAGGCAGATCACATCTGCTATTTGTAGCTAACTCAATTATAGATCTCACAAGAGGAATATCTTCAAAATTTTCCGACACACAGTGCCACATCTTCAGCTCGAAATGCTTCTGAATTCTGTGGTTGTTGTACACCATCTTGGCTAGCGTGGTCTTGCCCGCACCCCCCATTCCAATGACGGGCAACACTTGCACATCCTGCTGATCTTGTTGGTCCAGCAACAGATTCACCACAACCTCCTTGTCGTCATCTCTGCCAAATATATCCTTGGATTCTTGCAGCACTGAGTGTGTCTGCCGATAAAGAGTTTGCGTTGGCACCTTCTTGAGCACCACCAGCCCAAACGTGTTCATCTCCACCACCAGCTTGCTGATCTTGTCAAGCACCTTTTTGAGGTCCCTGCTCGCCTTATAACGAAACACAAGCTGGTTCTTTGAGATGAAGTTGCTCAGTACCTTGCTTGCCATGGACCGGCCACTCTCGGCCTCGCGACGCAGCGCCTCGTATTGGAAGTCATCGAGGACGTCGTCGGCCTGGTAGGCGGCAGCCTTGAGCTCCTTCATCCACGTCCAGACAGCGTGGTTGGTCTCGCTCTTCGCCTCGGCGTCTACCAGCATGGACTGCACGTACTCCAGGTGGCGCTCCAGCCTGTGGCGGTCCTCGTCGACGCCCCACATGCGGGTGACGCTCTGCACGAGCGTGTCAGTCGCCTTGCCGACCACACCACGCACCATGGGGAGAAGCAGCGACTCAGCCATGTTTCCTTGCTCGCAGGCCTTCCTTACACTTCCTCAGCTACAGGGAGAAGAAGCAACAGCTGATGGAAACAAAGAAAGAAGAAACTTATCACTAGGAGCGAAAAACACACACTGATATTTCTGGTCATCAGCCTCAACCATCAAATCAAGATGGACTGAGGCAAGTGGGTAACAGTGACGGGGAAGATATTTCAGCAGGATGCATGTGCACGTTGACTGACTTGTATCATTGCGTGGCAATAGTGCTTGATTGATTACATCGGTGCACACAGCTCAATCAATCAGTCGGTTTTCTAAATTTCTATGATCTAACGATCAGAAAAACGGTGTCCATGTCACACGAATAAGATGTGGAACAATGCAGACCAAAACAAACCACAGGCACTTAGAAAGGCAAGCTCGCTATCTCGATGAAAAAGCAACCCGTCCAGTCAGGCTTTTCCACAAGCACCCCGAGCGCATGGCTGGAGGGGAGGTAAACAGAGGTAAAAGAGAGAGAATGGGACCTGGTGGGAAGGAAGCACAAGCAGGTGCTGCCGGCTACGACGCCGCATCGCATCGCAAGACAGGCCAACGGAGGCGCGTAGCGCGCGGCCTTGGCGTCGCCGCGCCTGCCAGTCGGGGCTCTAGCTGGCGGGTGGCGGCGCCTCCTCTTCATGGCAGAAGGTGGCACTCAGCTAATGCCAGCACACACTGCCACCGATGACCGCTTCACCGTTGTTTACCTGTCACAACTAGGGTTAACCGAACCGACCGGTCCGGTCAAACCGCCGCCCTCCGGTAGCGGTTTACCGGACCGGTTTGATCGGTGGAAACCGGTTGAATTCAAATCCAAATCCAAATAAATTCAAAAAATCCCGTGCAACCGGTTCCGACCGGTTTACCGGCCGGTTTGACCGGTTTACCGGCCGGTTTGACCGGTTTGAATTCAAAAGCTCCCGTGCAACCGGTTTACCGGCCGGTTTTACCGGTTTACCGACCGGTTTGACCGGTTTACCGGCCGGTTTTACCGGTTTGACCGGTGGGCTTTAATGGGCCGGCCCATTTTTTCTTTTTTCTTTTTTGATTTAACTTTAAATCCCCGCAAACTATACTAAATGAACGAATTTTTGAGAAAATTTGATACTATTAGATTCATTACACCTTGAAGTATTTTTAGGAATTTTTTGGGAATTTTTCATTTTTTAAATTTAAATTTAAATTTTGGCCGGTTAGGTACCGGACCAAACCGGAACCGGGCCGGTTCCCACCGGTTTGGTGAACCTTGGTCACAACTGCGCAAATGCCACTGAAATTTACTTTTACAATAGATTTTGTATACAAAGCTACTACTCCCACCATCCTAAATTATTAGTCTTTTTAACTTTTCTATATTCATAGTTTTTGCTATGTATCTACATACATATTATATGATGCATAGCAAATACCATGAATCTAGAATCTAGAAAGCCAAAACAACTAATAATTTGGTACGGAGGGAGTAGTACCATGTATTCGTACTGCTGAGTAGTTCATTTTCACAGCCGAAAGTGTTTTGTGTGTGTGTGTGTACAAACTAGGCGCCAGCATCCACTAATCTCACAAAAACAAACACCATCCAAAACGAGAGCATGCTTAGAGAAATATGATTAGTGAGCAGCCAGTTTTAAGTTGGCAGGAATGCGAACAGCTAAACTGCAACTGAACCAAATCCCGTTCATGTTTTACGAACATGAATAGATGCAAATGCAGGAGACGAGCTGCACCAGGTGAGAATCACAGCCGAGCAGTTGAACTTTGATGCTACAGTCGAGGAGCTAAAATCGGGTGTTCGTTTTCCAAATGTACACATAAAGATCATGCCAATGAAAGGCAACGACGCTACCACTTCATTCAAATGCACCACAATACAAACACAGACAGGTTACACAGACGCAAAACTTCCGCAGCATTTTCCTGATTCTGGGGCTAGAGGATTTCAGTACAGCAGAAACACGACCCCGTCCAGGGCAGGTGCTGTGAAGAGCAATGGTGCAAAAATAAATCTAGAATAATTTTAATCATGGTCATCTTCCGCATCGACCATTTCCAAGCTTTCTAGAAGGTTGCCACTTTCATGGTTCCCGACCACTTCACCACCCTCAAAAACCAGCTGGATCTACAAGCAAAACAACAAATTAGTTTGTAGATGACAAGTCCGACACAAGGCCAAATGGTAGTTGAAGATAGACACAGCAAGGTAAGTACAGTAAGACCAACTGGTGTTGCAAAAATACACACCACATTTAGCTATTAACAAGTCTATGCAAGACATGATAAACTAGATGGTCGTTGGAAGCCCGACACAGCAAGGCAATTACAGTAAGACCAACTGGTGTTGCAAAAAAGCACACTACATTAGCTATTGACAAGTCTGATGCAACGCATGATAATATGTTACAGCAAGCCGGCACAACTGTTTCTTCTTGCAAAAGCACACATTTTTAAACTTTGTTATAGAACCGAATTTTAAAAAAACAATACTACTAAGTATTATACTATATTTTAGCTGATTCTAAGCCTTTGATGAGACATGACCATCTCAATTGAAGACCAACTATAGTAAGGCTAAAGCTAAGGGCAAAAACTGACGCTAGTGGAGAAGAGAAGGAACCGAGTAAATAGGAAACTTCACAGCAACCATGCACATAAGGGCCTAGATGACCATGAAAAGAATATATTTTACATACCCAGTGAAAGCCACTTCATCTTCTGGAAATGTATGCAGCACCAGTCGACCTGAAACATAAAAGAAATTCACAGCCGGTCAGCATTTGGAAGGCAAGCTAGGCTGTGATATCAAATCATGTCAGTAATGGTCTATACCTTCCCTGTTGCTTTCCGCCATAACCATGTCTGATATTACTTGCACCTTTGTCATGTCTTACTCCATTCACAGCAGCTGTGTGCATGGATGGCTGCCCTGTTTGAACTTCATCTGAGAACCCATTGTCTTGGGTGTTTCTTAATTTGCCAGATATTGTTACATCGTTGACCCCCTGAATGATGTTAAATTGATCTGTGAATCCATTTCCAGAAGGAATTGCACCTGATCTGGAATCAACTGCAGGCCCTCTCTTTTGCCGAGTGCTTTGTGCCACAGGAGTAACAGCAACAGAAGGTAACAACGATGAGTACTGGGCAGAAGATGATGTAGCAGCAGCAATTTTTGCAGCAGCTGTAGTAGCAGAGATGATCTGTTGTGCTCCTTCACGAAGGTGAATGAAGTCTCCCTCAATCACAAAGAGCTGCACAAGCGATTAATATGTCAGATCCACAAGCTATCTAGTATTGACAGATTGACTATGCTGCATGAAAGCACACCTCTGGATGACTAGCCACAAAGTCATCCAGCTTCCCGTATTGCTTCTTGTAGTCATGCCAGTGAAGAGGAGCCAACATTTTTCCGAGCCTATTTGGCAGCTGACAAAAAATAGCACATGAATCAGAATTTATTCTGTACCCTAGCAACTTAATTAGGATGAAAAGTAGCTCACAGTTGTACTAATTCTGATTCCACCCTCAGGTCCTGCAGGAACTGCACGTACGATGCAAGCCAATAGAGATCTCTCATCTAGGAGAGCAGGCTCCTTCGGTATACGAGGTAATTGTGAACCAAAACCACCACCAGCTGATTTCACTGTGTCAACCTGATTTACAACATTAGGATTGAATTCTGCTGCATTATTTTTGAAGTGAATCTGGGTAGCTGACACAGAAGAATTCGAAGGTTTATGCTGCTGCCTAGGTACAGGCTCAGGTTGCTTGTCAGTTGCAGCTCTTTCATCCTGGTTGTCAATAGGGAACTCAATGTGAGATGCTCACAAATAGAATGAAAAAACAAACAAGAAACACATAGTAAAATAAAAACCTTTGATTCAGTCGTTTTCTCTTGATGTTCAACCATGCCAGTACAGATGTTCACATTTGATGGTGAATCCTGTTCTTTGAAGGCCTTTTGCTGCTCATCATAGACTACATGTTCAGCTACATTCGTTTCCAGAACCTGTGATGTTTTCTGTTTTTTAAACAAAAAATAGTAGCAGGGACTATTACATAAGTTCATGAGCCATTTCAAAATTGCAGAAAAAGCAAGCATCAAGCAAACGACTAACCGTAAGTTCATGAATTGATTCTGCAGGCACACTAGCAGGACTCTGCTGTTGTTTTCCATGGGCATTAAGATAATCTGGATGGCTAGTCTTACTTGGCTTAGAGGACAGCTCATCGGTATTATTAGCACCTGGCTGTAATGAAGTCTGGTCTGATTGGGAAGGTTGATAGTTTGTTTCATCTTGTGGTTGTGAGGCATTTTGTATTTCCTAAATGAAAATACATTCAATGCAAAATCAGAATTCACAAACTTTAAATTATGATGTGCAAAGTGCTTCAAAAATGTAATTACCTGCTGATTTGCCCAATGTATGTTTGGTTGAATTGTAGATTGTGACTGAAAACTGCCAAATTGAGGAACACCAGAGTTGGGTGAAGCTAAAGGTTGAGGAATACCTTGATGAATCATATAAGATTGCAACCCAGTAATATGCGCAGGAGGAGCATAACTGCCTATGCCCAACAGAGAAGACGGAATGGGTACAGCAGAGGCATTATTGCCCTAAGAAAAAGAGTTGCGCATCTTGTAAGTACTTTGTAACAACAAAGTTATGTGTTAAATAGGAGTACAGAAAATACCACCATAATGGTCATTGAAAACATGAAGATCAGAAAATAAGGGCAGAAGGTACTACAACAATAACTAGAGATAGAAAGGGCTCAAAGAAACAGATAAGGTGGAAGCGCAAAATAGAAAGAGAAAAGGGCATAATGAATTGCATTGAACTTAAGTCGACCAAACAAAAGTGACTATTGAACCTTCACCTCCAAAAGACAAATATTTAAATTGCTTACTGAAATTACTTGAAATCAATAATACCTTTACAGAGACATCCACACTTCCATTATTTTTCAATTGCTGGTTGCCGTCTGCTGTAGCACTACCATTTGAAGCCACGCTGTTCGCTATGCTTTGAACAAATGATGATTCAGCTGACCCCTCCCGAGAAACTTGTGGACCATCTTTTTGTGCACCAGACCGTTCCCTTGCCTCAGTTAATTCTAGTTGAAGTTGTTGTATCGTATGTAAATATCCCCGCTGCATTTCAGCATACTGTGGAAAAACATGAGGAAGAAGTGATATTCTAGTCTAACAAAGGGAATATGACAAAAACTAGTGTAATATAGGAAACCAAAGCATATGTGAATACTGGAATAGTGTTTTTGAGCTAAAGAAACTTACCTGCTGCTGGGAACTAATCCAATATTGATTAAACTGCTCCATGCGCTCACGTAACTCAACTTGTAGGGATTGAGACTGCAAAACATCCATATCTCGAACTTGGGCAACCCAAGCATGGGCTTCTCTCAACTGCTCGTCTTTGTAAAGAATGTTCTCTTGGGCAACCCTATGCTGGAAAAAAATAAAGTGATTATTCATCAGTGCCTGGATTTAGAATTACAAATATTTTTAGTTTGAGAAAGAAATCATGCAACAGCGAGTATTCAAGAAGGAACTCTCCGATAGTCCTATAACTAACTTACATTTTCAATGTTCAGGCACCAGTATAGAAAACTAAACAAAAAGTGCTATAGCCTAAGATTCTCAAGACAATAAGCAAACGTACCAACAAAATAATGAGACATGCAGAAGTATTGGAACATATTACAGAGCTACTTAGCATATGCTATCAGGATTCTTGCAGTAAATTCATTTCAGACAACTAGAATGTTAGTTATTTGAAAATTGGAAGGTACACCAGCTTTTGTCAGAGAGATCATGCAAAGTAGAACAATACTCTATCAGAGATGAAATGTTCAGTTTTAGTAACACGGTAATGTATTGACGGTATTACCCGAGAAGACAAGGACTATATAAGAAGAGTGAAATGGAGATGAATACCTGTTCCTCTAATGCAATGAACTGGCTTTCTTTTTCTCGCAGATGCTCTTGGAGATCATGAATTTGTTTAAGATGTTGGGCTCTTTCAGCTTCAGAGTTGTCACGTTCCCTTCTGCAGGAAATTAGAAAAATTTGAGTATAAGTTTTATTTTGCAATGAACTGCCAATTGTGAAAACTATGAATAATTAAAGGAACAATTTCCTAATTGTAAATGAATACGTGAAGTGGGCCTTTTTTTTACTGAGATGAAGGCGACCGGTAAGGTGGCTTGCAATAGAAGCAGCCCTTCAGAGCAACTTAACAAATCCACAGCACATATGGCACAGAAATTTGAATGATGCTTTTCAAATTGTAAAGGTGTTTTAACTCTATGAAAAACTATTCTAAGTAGTGAAATCCTATGTAGCACCGATACGGATACGCGGATACGTCAAATTTTTGCAAAAGTTAAAGGCACAAAGGTGTATCGGAGTATCGGATACGGATACGTGGATATGTATCGGATACGTGATATGGGGTCATGTTGAAGTATCGGGGTTATAGAGGTGAAATCTGGTTCAATACCAAGCAATTTCAGACATTATGAATAGTACCTGACAGTTGCCAGTTCTTTGGTCTGTTCTCTAAGAAGATCTTGATTTGCCCACACCTGACAAAACAAAATAAAAAAAGATGTCAGACATTTTCGTCACCTCTTACTGTGAATATTGTAACATGTAAGAAGACCACTAACCGTTTGATGATCAATCTTCAAAGCATTCAATTCTCTTTCCTTGTCATTGAGTTTCATTTCTAGCTCCAGAATGTACTGCTCCCGCTCATGCAGTTGATCCTGTTCGATCCGAACATTAAATTTAGTTTCGAATAAGGGCCAGAAAATCAGCAGGTATCTGTATGAGCATACCCCATGTGTCACTGACATAAAACAAGGTAAGAAGCAAAAACAGGAAATCAAAACAAAATGACTAGTGAAGTTCCAAGAAGCCACCCTGTGTCTTCCTTATAGAAGCAAAAGGAAACCACCAATAACAAGGAATCATGTAAATGATACCCAGGACACTTCTCAATTTCAGCTGAACCCAACGAGGGCAGCTTGGCTTATAGCCGCTTGATTGAAATGGTAAAGGTAAAGTCTCACGGTTACAAAGGATGGCTGCTGCTTATATAGAGCAGGGCCTCTACTAGCAATAAAGCAAAGAGCTTCTTGGGAACCAAGGCATCTCATGATCAACTTGAGAGCCAAGGCACCCCTACTGATAAAGCAAAAAGTGCATAAAGTAAGATACAAGTGCTAGCTTAACTCTAACAATCTCCCCCTTAAGCCTAACACTAGGTGACCTGCTTCAAGCCAATCTTCCTCCTCATCTCCTGGAACTTGGTCTTGCCCAGTGACTTGGTAAGGATGTCGGCAAGCTGGTCAGCAGTGGCGATGTAGTTGGCCTTGATGCTCCCTTCCTCCAGACAGTCCCTGATGAAATGGAACTTAGTCCTAATGTGCTTGCTCCTGTCATGGAAGACATGGTTCTTGGCCAGAGCTAGGGCAGATTTGCTGTCCATCTTAAGCTTTACTGCTTCCATCTTCCTGTCCAGGAGCTCCCCAAGCAGCCTTGACAACCACAGCGCTTGAGTTGCTGCGGTGGTGGTTGCAATGTACTCAGCTTCGCAGCTGGACAATGCCACCACCCTTTGCTTCACAGACTGCCAGATGACCAAGCAATCTCCCAGGAAGAACAGAGTCCCACTGGTGCTCTTGCTTGAATCCACGTCGCCGGCGAGATCACTGTCGCAGTAACCGACGAAGTGCGCTGTGCCCGGAGCCCTCTTGTAGTGCAGACCGAAGTCCAAGGTCCCGGCCACATAGCGCAGCACACGCTTGATCGCCTACAGATGCTCCGCCGTGGGCCGTTGCATGAATCGGCTCAGGAACCCGACCGCGAACGCGAGGTCCGGCCGAGTGTGGACGAGGTACTGCAGGCTGCCGACAAGCCGCCGGTAGTGTGTGGGATCCACTTCCTCCGCCTTGCTCTCCCGCTGAGCCGCAGCTTCTCCTCCATTGGTGTGGCGGCTGGATTGCAGCCCACCATTCCTCCCAGCTCGAGGATGCGCACCTCGACGCCAAGGTAGAAGCAGAGGAGGCCGAGGTCGCTCATGTCGAAGTGCTCCTTCATGGCGGCCTTGAAGTTCTCCACCTCCCCCTGATCGGCGCCGGTAATGATGAGGTCATCGACGTAGACGCCGACGAGCAGGACAATGCGCCCACTGCCCCGCCTGTACACCGCCGCTTCATGCGCGCTCTGCGTGAACCCTATCTTCTTCAATGTGGTGTCCAGCTTCACGTTCCAGGCGCGCGGTGCTTGCCTCAGCCCGTAAAGGACCTTGCGCAGCCGGTAGACCTTCCCTTCTTCTCCGGCGACGGCGAAGCCCGATGGCTGTCACACGTACACCTCCTCCTTGAGGTCGCCGTTGAGGAAAGCGGACTTCACGTCCATGTGGTGCACCTTCCACCCTTCCTGCGCCGCCAGTGCAAGAAGAACCCGCACGGATTCCATCCTCGCCACCGGCGCGAAAGCATCTTCGAAGCCAATGCCTTCCTGTTGCACGAATCCGCGCGCCACCAGCCGGGCCTTATGCCTGGTCACCATCCCCTTCTCGTCCTTCTTGAGCTTGTACACCCACTTGAGGGAGATTGGGCGATGGCCGGCGGGCAGCTGCACCAGCTCCCACGTCTTGTTCTTCTCCACAGCTTGGAGCTCCTGCTTCATGGCGGCCTCCCACGCTGGATCGCCCTTGGCTTCCACATATCCGGTCGGCTCGCCAGCATGAGAGAGGTGGAGCTGGGCGAAGAGTCGCGGCGCCTGACCTGGAGGAGAGTCGTTGCCGAGGATGTTCTCCATCGTGCGGTAGCGGAGGGGCTCATCATCGTAGGATGCATCGAGCCTGTCCTCGTCATCCTCCAGAGGCGTGGCGTGCTCGATCTCTGGCGCAGGGGTTGGAATTGGTGCTACCGGCGTGGTTTCTTCTTGAAACAGAGGAGTCGAATCCTCTGTTCCAGAGCTCCCCTGCTCCCCCGGAGCTGGAGATGGCGAGTGCGGCGCAGATGGAACAGGGGAGGGGCTTGAAACAGGGAAAACAGGCGTTGGTGTCCACGCTCCCTCTGTTCCTTCCTCCCAGGCGTGCTCGACGGCGAACTCCTCTTCCGCCGGAGCCTTTCCACCTCCTTCCTTGATCCAATCCCACTCGCGACTCTTGTCGAAGACGACGTCGCATGAGACGCGCACACGCTGTGCCGCCGGGTCGAAGATGCGATACGCCTTGGCACCGTCGGCGTAGCCGATGAAGATACCGGGAATGTTGCGGTCGTTGAGCTTCTTAAGCTGCGACAGGTCCTTGGTGAAGGCCACACATCCAAATGTGCGCAGGTACCCTACCTCTGGCGCCTTCCCGTGCCACGCTTCATACGGCGTCACGCCATTCAGCGCCTTGGTAGGTGCTCTGTTCAGCAGGTGAACCGCGGTCACCACGGCCTCGCCCCAGAAGCGTGCCGGCAACCCGCGCTGCTTCAGCAGAGCCCGCGCCATCGCGACCACCGTCTGATTGTGCCGCTCCACGACTCCATTCTGTTGCGGCGTGTACGGGGCGCTGTAGTGGCGCTGGATCCCCTTCTCGGCGTAGTATGTAGCGAACTCGGAGACGGTGAACTCGCGCCCGTTGTCCGTGCGCAGCGTCCGCAGCTTCTTCCCGCTCTTCTTCTCCGCTGCGGCCTGAAGATGCTTGATTGCATCCGCTGCAGCACCCTTGGTCGTCAGCAGAGCCACCCACATGTACCCCGTGGCGTCGTCGACCAGCAACAGGAAGAAACGCCTGCCACCGGGAGTTGCCAGCGCGATCGGCCCGCAGAGGTCGCCGTGGACGAGCTCCAGCGGATCCTGCGCGCGGTACTGGGCTTCACTCGGGAACGGGGCTCGGCGGTGCTTGGTGATGACGCACGTGTCGCAGAACTGGCCGACGTGGCTGATCACCGGCAGCCCACGCGCCATGTCGTCCTTGGACAGCTAACGGAGTGCGTCGAAGTGGAGGTGGCCGTACCGCTCGTGCCAGCACCAAGCTTCATCGTCCTTGCGCGCGGCGAGACAGAGCGGCGAGGCCGTCTTGATGTGGAGGATGTAGAGCCTGTTGGCGCAGCGGCGGACCTTGACGAGCAGCCGCTTGTGCTGATCCCAGATCCTCAGGACTCCGTGATCAATCACCACCTTGGATCCTCCCTCATCTAGCTGGCCGAGGCTCATGATCGAGTTGCGAAGGGCGGGGATGTAGTACACACCGTGGAGCACCCGGTGCTCGTCGTTCTTCGCCTCGAAGATGATGGAGCCGACGCCGTGGATCTCCACCTTTGACTTGTCGCCGAATCTCACCGTGCCTCTGGCCGTCGTGTCCAGGTCGGTGAAGAGCTCGCGGCGACCAGTCATATGATGGGTGGCGCCGCTGTCGAGGTACCAGCCGTCGAGCTTGTCGCCGACGCCGGAGCCGATGTCGAGGAAAGCGCTGGCTTTCGGCTCGTGGAGGTCGAGGTCAGCGTTCTTGGCGTAGAAGGACGAAGCAGGAACCTTGCCGCTGTACGCCTCCGCGTCCATCTCCAGGAACCCATGCGCGAGGAACAGAGCATGGTCGTCCTCTGCTTCCGCCACGTTCGCCGCGCCACCACGATCACGCCGGGGATGGGGGCAATCGCGTGCCCAGTGGCCAGCACCGTTGCAATTGAGGCAGGTGTCGTCGCGGTTCGCCCTGCGTTCACCGCCGGCGGCGCCTGCCTTGTCCCTTTCACCGCGATCCGCGCCGCCACGGTCTCCGTCGCGGTCGCCGCCCCTGGGCTTGTTCTTCTTGCCTCCGCGGGGACGTCGACGGCGATCCTTGGATGGTCCGGCTCCCTCCTCCTTCTCGAAGGCCCGCCACTACTCGGCGGTGTAAAAGAGCTTGCCGTCAGCGGCCTCCGACTCCAGCGCGCGCTCGCGGTCCTGGGCCGCCTTGAGCCGGCCGATCACGTCCTCGATGGTGAGCTGCCCGAAGTCGAGGAGCGTCTCGATGGAGAGAACAAGCTGCTCGTACTTCTTGGGCACACACCGGAGAAATTTCTCCACGGCGCGCTCTTCGTCGAGGTCGGTGTCGCCATTGATGGCTATCTGCTCCATCAGGTTTGTCAGGCGAAGGGCAAAGTCCTCAATTTGCTCACCGGGCTGAAAGGCGAGGCTTTCCCACTCGCCACGGAGCCGCTGCAGCGTGGCGCGACGAACGCGCTCACCACCGAGACACCTGGTAGCGATCGCCTCCCATGCGAGCTTGGCCGTCGGCTTGTTGGCGAGGGCGGTGCCGAGATCTGCCGGCACCGCAGCGCACAAAGCCTCCAAGGCCCGGCGATCATCCTCGTAGACGACGTCGCCGTAGGCGACGGCCTCCCAGAGCCCGCGCGCCTGGAGCTTCACCTTCATGAGGAGGCTCCACTCGTGGTAGTTGGCGCGGGTGAGCATGGGCCACCCGCCGCCGATGTCGCGGTAGACCTGCACCGCTGGCGACCGACCACGTCGTCTGTGGCGCCGATCTGGGGAAGGAGAAAGGTGTCGACGGCGCTCCGGAGTGTGGAAGCGCTCCGACCCATCGACCGCCGGCTTGCCATCCTCGATCTCCTGGCGCAAGGCGGCGGCCGCGGCTGCGGCGGCTTGAGCCGCCTGTGCCGCCTGCGCGGCCGCTGCTTCTGCGTCGGCAAGACGGGCCTCCCGTGTCTGGTCTTCACCGTGGCCAGACCCGGAGACGTCCTTGCCCTTCACTGCTGCGGCGGCGGCGGTGGCGCACTTGCTGGAGGTGGACATGGCTGTGGCGGCGGCTGAGGGGAAGGGTGTCTAACCTAGGCTCTGGATGCCAATTGATACCCAGGACACTTCTCAATTTCAGCTGAACCCAACGAGGGCAGCTTGGCTTATAGCCACTTGATTGAAATGGTAAAGGTAAAGTCTCACGGTTACAAAGGATGGCTGCTGCTTATATAGAGCAGGGCCTCTACTAGCATAAAGCAAAGAGCTTCTAGGGAACCAAGGCATCTCATGATCAACTTGAGAGCCAAGGCACCCCTACTGATAAAGCAAAAAGTGGATAAAGTAAGATACAAGTGCTAGCTTAACTCTAACAGTAAATGTCTTGAGCACCAACTAATCGAATTTGTTCATCAGCGTATCAACATGCACCAATAACAAGGAATCATGTAAATGTCTTGAGCACCGACTAATTGAATTTGTTCATCAGCGTATCAACATGCATATAACAGCTTAACCATAGCATAGATCCAACAAAGCACTAGGACGTCAACAGAGCTACACTCTCTCCACCAGTATGACATGAATTTTTTTGAACCCTTACTGTAATTCAACCAGTTACTTTGAATTCCTGCCCGAGGCCTCTCAGAAAGTCAGAAATCATGAAAAAGACAGCAGTACTATACTGCAGCCCTAGCAGCCATTTATCAGTACTCTCGGCCAACTCATCAACGATCAGTAAACCGCATGCCCTTCTCCAGGTAGTCTGTAGAGAGAAACAATTGAGTCCATGAAAGTAAAGCGACAGGACACAACCTTGAGCTTCGCCGCGGCCGCAGCATGCTCCTTGGCAGCCGCCTGGAAGCTCTGCTGCGCCTCAATGATCTGCGGGTGCGCGATGGCCTGTGCGCGCAGCTCGATCTCGACCTGCTGCAGCTCCTCACGCTGGCGCACGACGCTCTGCAGGCGCTGCTGCAGGATGTCCTCGCTGAGGCCCCCGCTCCCGTCGATGGTGATGGCGCAGAAGTCGTCCAGTCCCCCGGCACCTTCCTGCAAGGCAGAGCGCCCGAAACGGTCACCCACGGCGGAAACCAACCCGCGGCGCGGGAGATCGAAGAGAGAAAAAAATGTCTGCATTTCTGGGCGTCCCGCGTGTGAGCGAGCAGGCACACAGCACGCACCTCGTAGATGGCTCGGTCCTCCGGCTGGCTCAGCTTCCCGTGGTCCGCGGCGTCCTGAACAGCAAGCAAGCAACAGCAAGGGTTATGTGAGTAGGGTTGCGGGAAGGATGATGGTGGGAGGAGGGTTTTGTGGTGCTGGGGGGCGAGAGGCGAGAGGCGACGCGGGGGAGGCCTTACCTCGGCGCCATTGGAGCGGAGCGGGGCGTCGGGGACGGCGCGCCACTCCTTGCGCGCCGCCGCGGTCTCCATCTGCGGCGGTGGGGGCCGCGCTCCCAGCCCCGGCCTCCTGGCGGGATCGGGATCTGGAAGGGCGGCGGCTAGGGTTTTGGAGGGCTCAGCGCGGCGCGGGGCCGGCGTGGGGGCACGAGGGCGGCGCGCGGGCGGCGAAGGCGGTGGGCTAGGGTTTACGCGCGCGGGGGGAGGGCGGCGATCGGGGGCCAGGAATTGGGTTGGGGGATTTCTGCCGGGAGAGAATTGGGGGAAGGGTGGGGAGGGGGGCGACGAGGGGGAGGAGTGGCGAGACTGACCCGGGGAGAGTGGACGACTGCGTGTGTCGTTTTGTAGGAGGGCGACGAAGGGCGACGGCCGCGCCGCCGGGCTTCTTTTTTTTCTTTCTTCGTCTTCTTGGTGGGTTGGGTGCGTTTCGCGGCCCGTCTGCCGGCCTGAGATGGTTCATTCCGACACCACGAAGGCCCACGTCGCGAACCAGCACAGCAGCAACTTTCTTTCCTCGGCCACGAGAGAACCCACGGCGCGGTGTACAGCCCACGAAAGCCCGCAGCGGAAACTTGTTTTGCTGGGCCATAAAAGTTGCAGCAAATGAACATACAGCGTCTTTTTCTTTTTTATATTTAAAAAAAATTAAAATTTCAAAAATATATGTCCGTTTTGAAAAATTTCGAAAATATACCCCGATCGCCCGTGGGGGCGACAGGGGTCATGTCGCCCAAGCAACGGGCGACAGGACCTGAATGTAAATTTTTTTTGAATTTGCAAAGAGGTCCCTAGCCGGGGGTGTGTGGAGGGAGGGGGGCCTGTCGCACCCCACACGGGCGACAGGGGCCTGTCCCCCCACGGGCGACAGGGGCCTGTCGCCCCCCCCCCCGGGCGACAGGGGTCTCCCACCGTATATAAGACCTGGTCTCCATTCTCTTCTCATTTGAGCCCAAAAATTACACCAAAAATTCAGAAAAAAAGAGAGTGGTGAGGAGAAGAAAAGCGGCGAAGCTCTGCCGAATTGCACACTTGTGATCTACCGGTAACTTCCGTATGAATCCATTGATATTGTATAACAATTTAATTTAATTAGCGGATTAGCTGAATTAGATTGGGTGCTTTACAACACTCGTTTAGTATTACAATTTCAGTACTATTTACAGACTTGTTTTTAAATTATTTATGAATTAGAATAGAATTATGACAGTATCTTGTTGATATTGCAGCATAAGGCAATGGCTGCCTCCAATTGTGTAGGATTTTCATGGACCGTAGAAAAATCTAGTATAATACTTGATATCATGACCCATCTTGTTATCAGTAAGAAGTTGAATCCGTTAGCGGATGGTACGATAGAGATGGTGTTGTCCAAAGTAGTAGAGTTTAAAGATTTCACATTATTTCGAGGTATTACAACGCAAGATGTAAAGGTACACTTGCTAAACGTCGGAAGATATACATGAAAGTATGTGAACTAGCAAATCATCCTAATATCATTGGATTCTTACAAAGTTCTTGTAAGATATGGATGCGGCCAGAGGTGTATGAGATGCACATTTAGGTAACTCTCATTCAGTTCTAATCCCGTCCGTCATTTGGAATCCATATGTATGAAACAATAACATTGCTGTTTAATTATATGCTAGGATTACCCTGAGGACACAGAGTTGATTAACAAATCGATACCAAATTTTCGTAAATTGGTATGTATCTTCGGTGGACTTATGCCGCAAACTAGACGAAGGAGGTGGAGAAGATCTTCGGGTGATAGTACTTGGCCTCCACAAGAAAAGATGACCGGAGGTTCGTCAAATCATGCTGCAGCACCTCAAGCACCAAGTTGTGTTAATTTGGATGACGACAGGGATAACTTCATGCCCCCCAAACTATGGCCTCCAACACATTATACATGAACCTAGATCCAGAAAAGAGAGAAAGGGAAAGGGAAGAGGTTCGTCAAGTCATGCTGCAGCACCTCAAGCACCAACTTGTGTTAACTGGGATGACGACATGGATGACTTTATGCCCCCAAACCATGGCCTCCAACACATGATGTTCCTCCCCCTGTACATGAACGTAGATCCAGAAAAGAGAGAAAAGGAAAGGCAAGAGGTTCGTCGAGCCATACTACACCACCTGCAGCACCACCATCTGTCAACTGGGATGACGACCTAGATGATTTCATACCATGATCTATAACATATGATGTTCATCGGTTCAAGATGTATTCGCATTTAGTATTGTTAATGTTGTTATTATGCTTGTATGTATGTCTCGTACCTAACTTGCATTCACTGGACATGTACATAATATCGAGTTTGAATCGTAGTTAGTCCTAATGGAGCATCGAAGCATAAACATACCGTCTTTCGTATGTAATGGAAAATACGAGAGTGATCAGAGTGGTCCGATGTTTTGGTTCTCGATCTCTTCTGACTCATCTTGCTCAACATAGTTGGTCTCTCTTCGAATACTCGGAGTTGCTTGATCTGCACCATGTTGGATTTCATTTTGTGTCTTCTCCCGGGTTTGAATAAGAATGGCCAGAGGCCACCCACGCTCTAGAGCTGCTTGCATGTACTTCTGCCAGTCATTAGTGCTGTGTATCATCATCAATTCCCATAAATCACTTTCTACCTCCCAATTAACAAGAGACTGGACGGTCATCACATGTGTCTCCGGATCAACACGGAACCCACGCTGCAGCCACTTATATATGGAACCAAAACTCCTCTCCAGAGGTTTATCTATGGCGCTAGATGTGCACTTAAAGGCAGAAAGGTCTACTCCATTTGGCCCATACAAAACATTGTAGTCACAAAAAAATACTTGAAACTGCATCTTGCTCGACATATCTGTATATCACAGAATACTTATCGAGTTATACTCTTTACTTCACTACTTTATTCAATAATCCATAAAAACTAAGTATGGATTTCAACTACAACATATAAGTATTCATAACTACGTGATGACACTCAAATTCTATACTGCATATGCGAAATTCTATTCTAAATCGTAATTAATTTATAAACACGTCTCTAATAGTACTGCAATTGTAATAATAAACGCGTAGTACTAATTTTCTAAACTAATTTACTACTACGTAACTAAAGTATCATTAAACTCCTACTTAAATAGTTATACTATAGCACTAATTTAATTAATTTACTTTACAATACCAATGGAAAAATACATAAGCTAAATGTACTAACCTGCAGATCACAAGTGCGCAATCCGGCAGGGCTTCGCCGCTTCCCTTCTCCTCACCCCTCTCTTTTTTTCTGGATTTTTGATGGAATTTTTGGGCTCAAATGAGGAAGGAATGGGGGTAGAATGCTTATATAGGAGGGCAATAGACGTGTCGCCCATGGGGGCCCCACCAGTCGCCCGAGGGGGGTGGGGGCGACAGGCCCCCCTGTCGCCCGTGGGGGGGGCGACAGGCCCCGCTTGCCCCCACTCGCCCCCAGCCAGGGACCTCTTTGCAAATTTGAAGAAAAAATTACATTAAGGGCTTGTCGCCCCCCAGGGCGACCGGGATATATTTTCGAAATTTTTCGAAACAGACATATATTTTTTGAAATTTTGATTTTTTTTAAATATAAAAAAACCGCTGAACATACATGTCGGCCGACAGCCCATCCATTCATCTCCAGGCCGATTGCAGAATCCGATTGCAAAACAACTGTCGCTTCATCTTTTCCAAACATGGGCCTCCGTTAACCGACAAGTTGTGGTTCCGACACCACACCACGTTGGCACATTTTTCAACACTAGTTACGAATATAAAATATAGGTTAATTATAAAACTAATTACACAGATGAACAGAAAATCGCGAGGCGAATCTATTAAGTCTAATTAATTCGTCATTACAGATTGTTTACCGTAGCACGACATTGTCTAATCATTGCATAATTAGGTTCATTAGACTCGTCTCACGATTTCACCCGGGGGTTATGGAATGAGTTTTTTTAGTTATTCTCATTTAATACTCCTAATTAGTGGTCAAATGTTCGAAATTACTTTAGCGTATGAAAAGTTTTGGGAACTAAACGGGGTGATGGAAGCACCATCGCCTGATAGCTAGGCTCATGCAGCCCACCAACACAATCCCCCACCCTTGTGCCACCGCTCGGCTTCAGCGCCGTCCCGAGCCTCCACCACCGCCTCTAACCTTTCATGCCGACGCGCCGCTCCGCCACCGTCTTCTCTTCACCCCGCCGCCGGCCACCATCGGAGGTCCTACCCTGCCCGACGGGCGGCGCTCCCGTGCCATCACACCCTGCGCCGTCCAACCCGCCACCACCATCGGGCCATCGCTGCCCCAGCCCCTCCACTAGGATCGGCGGCCATGGAAATCCCAGCAACTCGGAAAATTAAGTGTTGGTGTAAGACACTCTCCGGGGCGAAGAGGTCACAATAGCCCAGACGAAGGGAGACATGAACTCGTGAAAGGAAAACACTAGCACAAAGGCAGCACAAAAATCAAAGCAATAGAGTAATTGCACTGTATTCAATCTGTTTCTCTATTACAAAAGGGGGTGGTATTTATAGCCCGAAATCTCAACTACTCCCTGGCCAAAATTCCCTTTCTACACCCTAACTGCCAGCATCTTGGAATATTCTCTGGGTATAAACATAATGCTACAACACCCGACACAAATTAGTGGAATTACAGCTGTACACTCCGTACAAAACTCTGACAGTGGGGTCGCTTCGCTTCGCTTCCCTTCGCATTCGAGGGTCTTCGCATATGAAGCAAAGGGGTCCTCTGAGTCGCTTCGCTGCTTGTCTCTTCGGCCCGCGCGCTATCCCTTCGCTGCGCGGGTCGCCCCTTCGCTTCTCTTCAGGGAGCTTCGACCTTCGCTCATCGCTCTTCACTCCAAGTTCTTCGGACGCACCCTCTTTGCCTTCGCCGATCGCTTCGCCGCCTCCTTGCTCGCAGTCGAATGTCTTCAGTGTCAGGCGAAGGTGGCGCCCCCAACAATAGCCCCTCGAGGCCACGAATGCTCCTCGGAGGGACCGAGGCCTCGACAGATCGGCACGTGAGCATGGCCACATCCTTTAAGCGCCACCCCTCGGATGTTCGCACGCGAACGTTCGAGGTTTCTGCAGTGTGATAGAAGAGAATTTTTTTAAATCAAGGCGTCGCTGATTTGTGCGAAGACGAGAATGCCCCTGCATTCGACCGTTGAGGCGGCTGTTGGCTGGTATTTGACCGTTGGGAGTCGAGGGCATTTTAGTAACTTCGCACGGACAGTCGCGTGCCGCTGTGCGCACCCCCAGCTATAAAAGGAGTGGTGGGGGAGGGGGGTTTGCCTTGCGTGAGCTCAGACGACGCACCAGTTTTAATTGCGTTCGCCCTTCGCCCATTGATCACTTTGGTTGCTCTTCGCTCACAACTCCTGGTTTTCTTCAAGTCTTTGCCACGGCTTCACACGAAGAGATGGCGCCTCGCACAATTGAGAAGCCACCTGCTACTCGCACCTTAGGCTACAGCCACGCAACCCCAGAGCTCCTCGAGGGGATGATCCTCAATGGTTTGGTGGACCGGAGCCAGGTGCGGGCTCCCCCAGCTGATCAGGCTTCGGCGCGGCCCGAGCCGGACGAGGTGGTGGTGTTCCGCGATTTCTTCAGTGCTGGTCTTCGCTTTCAGCTGGACCCCGTGATCGTGGAGATATTCCGCCTGTATGGGGTCTATCTCCATCAGATGACTCTGACGTCTTTCGTGAGGCTAAACTTCTTCATGTGGCTGGCGAAGACGGGCAAGGTAGAGCCCACGGCTGAAGCATTCGCGCGCGTTTTCTGCATTCACTACCAGCCGAAGACGATTGTCGTGACTAGGAAGGACGATAGCAGCGGGACAGGGAGCCTCTGTACGGCTGTTATACCTTCGCTTTTCGGCACACAGCCCCGAGCCCCATCCCTGCGTACCGGAACAAGTGGCCAGTGGATTGGACCAACGCTTGGTTCTACCACAAAATCCGGCTTGACCCGGAGACGAACTCCAGCCCCCTTTGGGTCGCGAAGATTTCCTCCGCTCCCGATTACCCCAATTGTCGCACCGCCAGACACCGCGGAGGCTAATGCCTTCGTTGCACTACTTCGCCAGGTTGCAAAGAGTTTCAGCACTCGTGATCTTATCGAAGAGATTGCTGCATGCCAGTGCTTTCCCGTTCGGGAAGGGTGGACAGTTGATTCCTGGGCACCCGAAGAGAGGTGGATTGTGGGCGTTCTTATGCCGGACTTCACGGAGGGTTTTAGCCTCCGACGCGAAGGTGTGTGTAATTTTTTTAATCATTGTCTTCGCTTTTGACTGCAGACATTGATCTGAAGGCTATTGAGAATGCCGCTGATGAATTTGTCGGCCCTGTTGGCCTTGTTGAGTATAAGCAATTGGTAGAGAAGCTTTGTGGTGTTAGGAGGAACAAAGTTTTCAGCTTCTTCGGGATCAATCCTCCCCGTCGCGAAGCCGAGGCGGTGATTACGGAGGCCGAAGAGAAAAAGCAATAAAGAGAACAGCAGAAAGCCGCTATTGGCGGTGCGGGCGCTACGAGCGTCCTCGAGAAGAAGAAACAGCGTGGAAGAGCAGGCGGCACTAAGGCGCCGAAGCGTCCCAAGCTTCTGGAGTCCCTCTTCGCCTCGGAGCCGATCAAGGCGAAGGGTGATTCCGAGGATGATGTGGAAGTGGTGGATCGCGAAGAGGCCCGTCGCCAATCTCCAGCCTCCGCCATTCCGATTATGGCGGCTCCCATCGCCGTGAGGCACGCGCCCGTGCTGGAATACAGCGCGATGGCGGAGGTGAGCGACAAAGGAGAGGGACACAAAGAATTGCCTATTGCGGTCGAGTCACGGCCGGGCTAGATGATCCCCGAAGGGCCCCAAGCAGGCGCTAACACTGACAGCCATGCACAGGATGACTCCGAGTCCTCTTCGGAGCCCGGGGATGATCGTGAAGACGAGCCTCACGGCGAAGCTCCCGTGAAGGTTGCCACATCTTCTTCGAGCGAGGGCTCAGATTCTTCTGACGACTGCAGCGCCTTCCTCATCGACAATGCTGACCCCCGCCAAGTGGCCGAAGCCCTTGGTGCCTCTGGAGCCAAGCTCATTGGGGGTCAAGTCGTTGGAAGCCTATGCTTCGAGAGCCGCGACCGGGAACGCCAGTTCTTAGAGGAGGCCGGGGGTCATTCTGCTTCCCCCTGATGGAGAAGAGACTGATGAACACTGGTACGGCCAATGCCCTACAGTGCGCAGAGGATCTTGCTCTGAAGTCCTTCGTGGCTGCCCGCTGCGCCCGAAGGCAGTTGGAAGCTGAAGTTGGGTCTTCTTCGCGGGTTGCAGAACTCGAGGAGATGGTTTCCGCCTTGCAGCAGGAGAAGAGAGAGCTCAAAGCATCGCTTGCTTCTATACGCATCAGGGCGGAGACATCTATAAAGCAGCTCGATGAGGCACGCGTCAAGGCCACAGCTGCGGAAGAGGCTGCGAAGATCGCCGAGGAGGGACAGAAAAAAGCCGAAGAGTTGGTTAAGGCCTTCAAGCAGGCTGTTGTTATTGAAGCCGCGCCCCTTCAGAGCGAAGTGCACTGCCTTCTAGAGCGCTTTGGGATTGATGCCCCGACGCTTGCCGGTGAAGAAGCAAATTCTGTTGAGCTTGTCGAGCTTTTCCGCTGGCTGCGTTGCTGTGTGGCCATGACCGACTGCGGCAGCCAGTTCTTTGGTGAGCTGCACGCCGGTGTCGCCGCACGCTCGCTTATAGCCACGGTGTGCTCGCTCCTCGAAGCCCTAGCTGGAGGCGAAGCCTCCGTGACCAAATCAAGGCTCCGTACTCTTCGCGATCCTGGCGTGCAGTGGCCATCTACCGAAGAGGTGAAGCCGGAGACGCTGCCGGCCCTTCCTCGCAACATCGCCAAGAACTTTATGGCTATGTTTTTTCAAGAAAGAGGCGGGAGCTGGTGGCGCATGAGGGGGACCGCATGAAGGCCCAGGTTTGGCCGTTACTTTGTTTTTATTGCCTTCGATTCTTAAAGGTTGTTGCTGACAATCGCTTTATTTAGCTGCAAGAGAAAGCAACACAGTGGGCTGCCGAAGTGTTAAATCTGAGGCGCATGTCCCCGTCCGGAGGCGACAGAGACGCCAGAGAGGAGGCTGGCAATGGCCAAGGCGAAGACAATAGAGAGGTGTGAGCCGTTTGGAGGATGTAATTTTGGGTTAAATGTAATTATAACTTTTAATTAATGCCTTCGGTGACTGCGCAGGACCCTGCGTCGGAACATGCGCGGATCGCCGAAGGTATACTACCTTTGCGGATGAAACATGGCAACTTTGTTGTTTCCGGCGCTATGTGGCGCAAGTTTAATGCCAACAGGCCTTGGTTGACCTTCGCTGAGTTCTGGTCAAAGAAGGAGCGTGTTTATAACCGGTGCAACGCGTAGTCGAAGCTATTCTTTGATAATTTTATGCGTGACGAAGAAAAACACCGTGAGGTTCTTAGCGACCGTTTTATTCATCGCGAAGTTAGGCGTATGCTTAATAATAATGTTCCATATTCGCCTCCTGCTGGGCTGCTTGAGCCGAAGGTGGAGCCCGTGGAAGAGTTCCACGGGGATTATTGCTTCATGTACAAAGAAGAAGGTGCCTTCGTTCAAGGCGACTGACGGTAGGCGTACTTTATTGCAGGGCCCGGGTTTAAGGCATATCTTCGGAGATTGGCCGAAGAGATAATGGATGTTGCGGTCCGTAATGTAATTGATGAATTGGACTGCATTATTTTCGGAGAGGAAGATTCTGTTGTAACTTTATAGTGAACGGGTGATGACCCTGTGTGGTTTTCGTGTAACTGAAAGAGAATTGTGTAGCACTGAACGAAACCCTGTGTGTAAATTTTATTTTTAATGCACCGCTCTTGGTGATGTAACTTTTCGGTCCTCCGAGGACGCATTGTTTTTTATTTGCGAAGCGCCACCCCCCCCCTTCTGCGTTCTTGGAGGGAGGATTTAATTTCAAGGAAAACCCGTGGGTCTTCGATTTTGGCGAAGCCATGTCTATTTTGTCCCTTCAAGGGTGCATTTTGTTTTATTTGCGAAGCGCCACCCCCCTTTTGTGTTATTGGAGGGACATTCAGTTGGCGGAGCCTTTGATTAATCTGCAAAGCGCCACCTTTATTTGTTTTGGGCGACTAACGACTGCAAGAACTCAATTTTAACGTTTGTGAGGCGCCAACCCCCTTTGCGTTCTTGGAGGAGTGAGGCGCGCTTTGTTTGGATTGCATGTGTCCTGGGAACTATGTTCCGAAGATCTTTCGAACAAAAAAAGGGGGTACTAGCCCCGGGCCTTCGGCTTTTGCACGAAAGGACTTTCCATGCACTCTGCGCTTCTTTGCGGAGGTGCTTTTGTTTTTAAAGGGGCCTTCGGCTCTTTAGCACGTTTAGGCAAGCCCTGGGCCTTCGGCTTTCGCTCGATAGGTCTTTTTCATGCCCTCAGCGGTTCAACGCTGAGGGTCTTTTCGTTGCCTTCGGCGCTCTGTGCGGAAAGTCTTTTTCATGCCCTTGGCGCTTCGGCGCGGAGGGACTTTCCAATGCCTTCGGCGCTCTGCGCAGAAGGTCTTTTCCATGCCCTTGGCACTTCGGCGCGGAGGGACTTTCCAATGCCTTCGGCGCTCTGCGCGGAAGATCTTTTCCATGCCCATGGTGCTTTGGCGCGGAGGGACTTTCTAATGCCTTCGGTGCTCTGCGCGGAAGGTCTTTTCCATGCCCATGGCGCTTCGATGCGGAGGGACTATCCAATGCCTTCGGCGTTATGCTCGGAAGGTCTTTTTCAATTGAGAAAAAAATAAGAACTGAGGCTCAAGGGTGCTGCGGGCCGCTCAGCTCCGCGAGCCCTGGGCTCATTTCTAGAAGTGTTAACCACGCACACCGCACCGATGACTTCCTCCTTCGCTGCGACGGAGGGGGAAAGATGTTTCGGTGCCTTGTCACAGGCTAGATTTTTATAGGGACCTTGTTTATATTTCACAAGGGATTACATTGGGTTGCCGCCTCGTTAAAAACCTCACACCCTCGGCAACCAAAGCGGTTGCGCGAAGGCTTCCCCTGTGAGGAAAAGAGTACAGGCCCATGAATACATTGTTCAAATAAACTAGAATAATATTACAAGTTATTACAAAAAAAGAAAACAATGTGGAACTAGATAAAGTAGCGCTGGAGCATATCCTTGTTCCAGGAGTATGGCTCTTCGACTCCTTCGAGTGTGCGAAGCCTGCAGGCTTCGGGTCTTGCCATCGAAGCGACCAAGAATGGTCCTTCCCATTTGCTGTGCATTTTCCCTTATTGCTTACTCTTCGGGATGCGTCGAAGGACGAGATCGCCCTGCTTGATTTCCCGATGTCTCACCTTTTTGTTGCGCCACCTTCAGGTTTCCTCCTGGTATTTGCCGAGGTTGATTGCCGCTTGGGCTTTGATAGCTTCGAAGTGCTTCTGTCCTATGAAACTGTTGGTGTCAGACACTCTTCAGGACGAAGAGGTCACAACAGCCCAGACGAAGAGAGACAGGAACTCGTGAAAGGAAAACACTAGCACAAAGGCAGCACGAAAATCAAAGCAATAGAGTAATTGCACTGTATTCAATCTGTTTCTCTATTACAAAAGGGGGGTGGTATTTATAGCCCGAAATCTCAACTACTCCCTGGCCAAAATTCCCTTTCTACACCCTAACTGCCAGCATCTTGGAATATTCTCTGGGTATAAACATAATGCTACAACACCCGACACAAATTAGTGGAATTACAGCTGTACACTCCGTACAAAACTCTGACAGTGGGGTCGCTTCGCTTCGCTTCCCTTCGCATTCGAGGGTCTTCGCATATGAAGCAAAGGGGTCCTCTGAGTCGCTTCGCTGCTTGTCTCTTCGGCCCGCGCGCTATCCCTTCGCTGCGCGGGTCGCCCCTTCGCTTCTCTTTGGGGAGCTTCGACCTTCGCTCGTCGCACTTCGCTCCAAGTTCTTCGGACGCACCCTCTTCGCTTCGCCGATCGCTTCGCGGCCTCCTTGCTCGCAGCCGAATGTCTTCAGTGTCAGGCGAAGGTGGCGCCCCCAACATTGAGTTCCGCCGTCATCCTCCACCATCCCGGCTGCTGGCGGCCGCTCCTCCACCAACCACCTCTTGCCGAGCATGAGGAAGAAGAAGGGAAGTTGTTTCACTTCAGACGATGGTTTCAAATTTTATGACGCGCGCGATATAGCCCTAGTAGATTGCCCCACGAAGAATATATACTCCCTCTATATCAGTTTTGTAGGTCTTTCGGGTCAGGAGAATGTTTTGCGGAAATGATGTCGTTCCGCGTGCGGGGGCTGGATTTGGACGTCGCTGCCCCTGTGCACTTCGACTCCCTTGCGTCGCCATAATAGCATGAAGTAAGTTTGCGCCTCAAGATCAGCCTCCGTAACCAATCGAGCTGCGTGCATGTTTATGCCAGGATGCACCGCCACTGTACTTAATATGAGCAAATATGGACAAATTTCCCCTAATTAATCACTTCGTGGTATACACAATCATGTTCTAAACAAACTCTAAAACTGATACAAAGGATCCGTATCAGTTTACAGGTCGTTCTGGCGAGAAGGACGTTTTGTGGAAAGGAGGTCTTTCGTCGCACGAGGGCTGGTTTTGTAGACTGCTGCCCCTGTGCACTTCAACTCCCGTGCGTCGCCATAATAGTATGGAGTAAGTTCGCCGCATCGCTTCATGCACTTGCATCGCCCTCCACGCTCACCTCCTTCTTCGTCCGCCTGCTGCACCTTGTTGACGTGAAAATTTCCCCGACGGATGGGAAATCTCCACGCTCCAAGTACGCTAGGGCTGGGGAGATCTGCTTCACTCCGATATACCAAGCCCGACAGACGTGTGGTGTGCTAGGCGTGCCCGTCAATATGACCTGCAATTGAGAAGGAGAGTAAATGTTAGATGCAAAGTCTATCGGCTAGCCAGCCGATACTGATGACACCAGCAGTCGGCTATTGTGCAGCCGATAGAGGGCAGGTAAGCTACGCTTAAAGCAATGTAGTTTACGAGCAACACCTAGATCCAAGTCGGAATCAGCCTGTGTGATCAGATCAAGGGAGATAGCTGACCTATATAGTTCTAAGCTGGATAACTTATGACAAAAATATTAAACATATGGGATTAAACAGATTAACTTAGCAAGATCTAAGCAGATATCGATAGCTGGTGATAAAATCAACAACAATATAGATTGACAGATCAATTAACTTAAAAGATTGATAACTTTTATCGATAAATTGGTGAACAAGCTAAAACCCGCCGGACGGATCTAACTTGCTCGATAACTTTGAACACTATAGACTGAGGAAGAAGTGATGCGCCATCAACTTGGATCTGCCTACGCAATTCGACTCAAAACTTACCAGCAAACGATGAACGTGCCTGCTGAGAAGAACTCGTAAAGAGAAAAATTTACTGCAACTATGGCAAAGATGTGCTGAATGTAAAGGTTTTGTTTGGATGTGATTGATCAAAGTTTACAAATGCCGAAGGTCTAGTATTTATAGCCTAAACCTAGACCTCATTGTCGATACGGCGAGATTACAACTTGATAAATAAGAAAACAAACTTTCCTAATTTAAAGATCTAAAAGATAACTTGCTAACATGATTGTGTTGGCTCCTTTCTTAATTCCATCGGCTGCGACGCCCATCCCTGGCCCAAAGGCCCAATATGCCTTCTCTTCTTCTTTTACTCTAGGGTCGGCCCATTTTCCATCAGCTGCCTATCCACCAGATTAAAATGTGCCAGCTTCCGTAACCAATTAGAAAGGCGCGCGGCCTTGCCGCTTCGCCGCGAAGCGCCCTGTTTTTTTCATTGTATTATAGTTAGTACATACTAGCAGAGACTGTACGTGTTAAAAGAAAAGAGAGAAAAGTCCATTTTGCCCCCTAATTTGTCACCAACTTTTTTTAAAAAAATATTTAACTAAAAAACCGGACATTATACACCCTTATCTCCTCAAAACCAGGCAATCTACTATTACGAATTACTTTCCAGCAAATGCCGTTGGGAGCGTGTAGAGTTTGTCCCTGATTTAATGAAACAAAGAACAAAGATGGAGGTCAGCGATCTCGACGGCAGTTAGCAAAATAAAAAACAAACATCGCTAGACAAATCCATGGACGCCATGGAGAAAACATGCACCATGACCAAGGTGCAATGGGGGAGAGGGTGGCATCCTCACCGCTGATTTAATGGATCCAAGATCAAAGATGAAGGTCGGCACTTGCCTGAGGCAGTCAGCCATCGCGACGACAGCATGTTGTAGTGGGCGCTCGCGAAGGCGGCCCGGCGATAGTGTGACGGCTGCCCGCGAGCCAATCTCGGTCGAACGTGGGAGCGGCACACCTGACGGAGCACAAAAGCCATCGATCAACCAGCGCACAACATAAATGGAAGGTTTGGCACTCAATCAACCAGCGCACAACACAAAAGTAAGATAAACAAAAGAGTATTTTGGAGGGGGTGAATTAAATGCAAAATGAGGAGAATTAATAGCTTTCGATACCATTTCGGATATTAGTATCCATGTCGATACCATTTCGGATATTAGTATCCATGTCGAGAATGCTGATGTTCTTAGCACATAAATGTCACTATGCTTAGACTCGACTGTACATAGCAAATGTACTTTGGCCAGAAAATTTTATGGGTAATGATATTTTTGTGCTGGCCGTTCTTTGCTATTCACACCCGAGCCGCTTGTTAAAGATATGTGAACCCACCTATCATAATGCCCAGTCAAAAAGGTAAGATAACTGCCTATTGGAGCCGGTGGGGCCTATAGGAAAAAATATATGAATTGTCTCTTGTGCGTGAGTTGTCCTTTTAATTGTGTTTGTGTTAGACTGTTGTCAGAAATCATCTTTGAATTGTCCTTTTAATTGTGTTTGCATTAGACTGTTGTCAGAAATTATTTTTGAATTTAGGTAACTGAAGTATTGCAACTCAAGTGGCGCTCACTCCACTTGTCAGAGACGAACCGAAAATTGAACTGGAAGTATATTTCCATTTTTACATACTCAAACTAATTGTAAACTATTTAAAAAGTGTGAACCTAGTTAAATCAACAACTTGGTCATAGATGCACCAATGAAGCTGAAAACTACGGATCAACAATGACATAAATAGCCTATCGTAAAATCTTCATAGTAATTGGAGCAAGATAACTACGGATACATGGAATAAAGATATGAATTTCACACTAAAAAGCATAGACAATCATCTACAGTAAAAACATTCTACTAAAACATGTCATATTATGCGCTTATTGCATAGATCTACATATCTGGAGCTCAACAAAATTGAATTTGTCATTTTTGGATTTATCTACGAATTAATATGCATTTATCAATTTTAAGCCTATTTAAGGAATTGAAAACAAAAAAGAGAAAACCACTAAAAACAAAGACTTCACAACTGGAACCCTAAACTTCTAAGGAATTAACCCGCAACCCTAGATAACTTTCCGAATTATTTTTCTTCCTTCCCCCTGTCTTCTCCCTCACGAAAAGAGCAGGGAACCGCTCGTGGTGCCGATTCCGCAGAGCCAGCGGCCGCGCTAGCGGCGAGGGCGGCATGAAGCAGTGCTTTGTGGTGAGCAGGCTCCGATGGTGTCGATCTGACCAGGGAACGGCACAACAGCAGCGGCCGTCGAGCTGCCTGGACCCGCACTACTACATTATTATTTTTAGAGGTGGTCAAAAACCATTTTTAGAGGCGGGCAGAGACAACCGCCTCTAAAAATCGTACTGAAAAAGCAAAAAAAGGGACGGGCCCGCCGAGCCCATCTGCGCCACCCCCGCCCGCCGCGGCAGCCCACCGCCGCCGTCCCAGCCAGCCGTGGTCGCCTCCCATCGCGGGCGCAGCTGCCCCCGCATGTCGCGGTAGCCCGCCTCGCTGCCCTCGCATGTTGCGCTCCGGCCACCCTTGGCAGCAGCGCCGCCACCGCCAGCCACCACACAAATTCACACATTTGAGGCCGGATCCGCAAGGGGGACGCCGAATCTGCATGGGGGATGGCGGATCTGCGCGGGGACGGCCGGTGCAGGGAGAAGGGGCCGAGCCGCCGCCGCGCCGGAGAAGCCACCGTCCGGCGCAGGGAGGAGGGGCCGGGCCGCCGTCGCCCAGTGCAGGATCCGCCACCATCACGGAGTGCGTAGGCCGCCTCCACCCTGGAAAGCACCGCCCCGGAGTGCCCCCGTATGCGGCCAAGCCACCATAGCCGCCGCTAGGACAGATGCTCGGGGGAGAAGGGAGAGGGGCGCGTGGGCCAGATCTGCTGCTGCACTGGCCAATGCGGGAGAGAGAGGGGAGGGTGAGAGAGTGAGAGAGAGTGAGGGAGAGAGATTGGTTAGGGTTTGGTTGGGGTATGGATTTTTAATGGGCTCGGCCCATTAACTGAGGCGGGCTGTTGTGAATGGACCACATCTGAAAATATGATGATTAACAGAGGCGGTCACGTTAAAATTGATCGCCTCTGTTAATCAATTTTCTGAGGCGGTTTTCGTAACCGCCTTAGTTAATAAGAAATGACCTCCTCTTATTTTTTGTGCCCGCCTCAGAGCTCCTAAAAAAGGTCATTGTTAATCAGTTTTTATAGTAGTGCTGGGGCCGGCCATGGCGCAGTAGGAGGCGGGCTAGTTTGCTGGCCACACGTGCTGGCCTGGCTGCAGCCTGCAGCCTGCAGCGGCGCAGCAAGCCGCGACGGCAGAATGGTCGCGCGACGGCTGCGAGGATGACGAGAGGGACGCGGGAGGGGTGCACCGGCCGCGCTGACCCAGCGCAAGGCTAGCGCGCACCAGTGCCCGAGGCACATGCGATCGGGTTTGCGAGGATTCGTGATGGTATTATAGCGGGTGAGAGACCTGCACAAACTGCATTGGATGGACCAGATTGCTTGATCCATCGATCGATCCGATGGTTAACGGATTAACGGATGATGTGGCACGATGGTTTACCTGTTTTTCGTGCAAGAATCGTAGATAGAGATTGAGCTGTGTGCATATTTTATGTCTAGATTGCATCTGCCACCGTATTTAATATGGGCAAACATGGAAAAATTACCCCCTATTTAATCACTCCTTGGTATGCATAATTATGTCCTAAATGACCTCTAAAACTGATACGGAGAGAGTATAACGGTCTGGGAGCAATCAGGTATGCTGCCAATCACATACAAGAGCCATGCCAGCTAAGTTTAGACAAGTCAGCACGTACCGCGTGTTTATCTGTAGTTGCTTGGACCATTGCCAGCTAGCTAGCTCTTGTTGTTCGCCTCATGTATGTCAGTATGTGCGTGGTCCATGGACTTTTGTTGAAGGGCCGGACATGGAAAGCAACAGCACATACCCCTGGGCCACGAATACGTGCATATTCGTTCATATTTGGTGTACACATATACACATTATACATAGGCCACGACTTAGATGCAGAGATAATCCATATATTCAAATTATTATGCTCCCTCGGCATGGGCCTCAACTGGTCCCCAAAGACTTCTGGCTTGATCCCCAAAGCCTTCTCCGATCCTAACGTTTTTGCACATCCAAATTAGGCAGAGTTTGGGAACTTAAGGGTCCGTTTAGTTCCCAAAAATTTTCGTGTGCTACAGTAGCTTCGAATGTTTAACCATTAATTAGAAATGTTAAATATGAATAACTGACAAAACGCGCACAATGCTGTGCGCAGGTCCCGTCCCACGCCCGCCGAGCGCCCAGAACCAGCTGCCGCCTAGTGAGCACTCGCCGTCGCAGTCCGTGCTGGCGCAGCTGCAGCAGGCAGCAAGGCCGAAGCACGCGGGCGGCGCGGGCGGCGCGGACTCCAAGACTGGGTGGCCTCGAGCCCTCGACGCCGGGCTGGCGTGGGCTAGGTTTCTGGCCGTACGTCAGCGTTGTATTCGAGCAGCTCTAGACTTGCTTCAAGATCGCCCAAAGCAGGCCGCTCATCCAGTCGTGGCCACAGTAAGACCCGCCATTATTTCTCATCCCATGCTTGACACTAGCTGCGCGCCGGCGGCAGCGACGTCCCGCTCCCCGACGACCTGGTGGTGATTGAATGGTCGGCCTAGAGGGCTGGGTGGCAGGGGGCGTGTGCGCCCCTATGAATCACCGATACTTCACTAAACCAGCCGGACCCATATCCAATACTTGCGTATCCGACACTTCGATATTTCGATACTCTCTCTATACTACCACTTTGTTATTTTTCAAACTCATATATCGCCGTACCGGTATCGCCGTACCGGTATCGCCGTACCCATATCGGGTATCGGTGAAACATAGGTGCGCCCAAAACCAACCGTCGCACTGCGCCCAATGGGGGTTGGGCAGGCGAACAAGGGAGAAACCTGGGGCGGTGAGCAAGGGAGAAACCAAGGCGGCGAGTGCTGAGAGGGGAGAGGAGGCGAAGTCTCGCGATCAAGGGAGGGGGAGAGCGCCGGCCTGGCGAGTCGTGGTTTTCTCTACCATGGAAAATGAAGGGATTGAAGTCTTGAATCTCTGTCGTTTGTGCTTCCAAATGCCGCAACAATCTTCCACGGGTGAGCAAACCCGTGGGCTTTCGGCCCTGGGAAAAGACAGGACCCCAGCGGAGTTTGGAGTTCCCAAATGAGGCCTTTCAACAGGAGGAAAAACAAGACCACATTCACTTTATCCCAACCATTTATTTCATCAAATACATGCAAAAGGGACGTCGATGATCATGTGTCAGTAAACAAATAACTCAGACAAATTTCCAGCTCATGCGAGTTGTGACACGTCACTCCAATACGGGTTGAACTGGTTGGCGCATGCAAACTCAAAAATTTGTAATGAGTAAGTTTCTAATAAGTAGCCTTACATATGCAGTGTAGTGCAATTGGATGTTTTGGAATTACTAAATCTAGACACCAGTGCTTTGTGTAATACATCGGCTGATATATGTGTTGTAGTGAAATGTTATTTTGTTTTGTGTAAATTGATGACAAAAATAATTATTTTATCCAATAATTGGATGTTAACTATTCAAATTAAGAATGGTGAGAAACAAGGTATGGTTTGTGTCCTTTGTCCTTTGTGCTAGTACATGAAGTATAATAAATATATATGTTCACTTTCTTGTTCACATGCTCTTTTAGTCTATGCTGTTGAAGATTGGTGCATGTACAGTGGGACCTGTCCTTATTGCTTTGTGAGTCATGACATGGTTTTCAAAGCAAGAAGAAATCTCAGTAGGATCTATCTCCCTAGATGTTTCCCTAAAAGACGAAAGGTGGGCCTGTGTGTCCATCCCCAAACATTGTTTAGCTGTGGATGGAGTAGAGGAAGATGAAAGAAGAAGGAAAAAGAAGAAACATATCCCCTGGATCCGCCGCTAAGCAGAAACATCAAAGGCCCTGTTCGGCTGCACTGATCTTTTTTTGGCTGATTTACTGTAGCTACAGTACCAATGTAGCTGCAGTACTAGTACAGTATGTGCTCACACGCGTAATCGAGTTTATATCACGTGTGGTTGCTACAGTAATCAGCCGCTGCAGTACCAGCCGCTGCAGTTACATCCTCTCAAAAACCAGCTGCTACAGTACAGCCGGGGCAAAACCACCAGCCGAACAGGCTGAAAGTAGAGCAGCCTGCCCAACGGCAGCCTCTCACAAGCCGCACGTGGTTTCCGTGCACAAATAATTAAATAAATCAGCAGAAGCATCAAAGTATGGAGCAGCCTCTGCCAAACGCCGGCGGAAGGTTCGTCTCCATTATGTTTACCGTCGTCCGGACGCCCCTGGGTCCCCGACCGGCCCCACCGCTCCAGTGCAGTGAGACTGTGAGAGTGAGGTGAGGGCGTGAGGCCGCTTCTATCGCCGGCAGGTGAGGAGCGAGGTGATAGTGATACCCTAGCCTAGCTAGCATGCATGCATCTCTGGCTAACGATCGAGTTCGACAGGGCGGCGGCGCCACTGCTGCGTGCCCCCCTGCCCGGCCCGGCTCCAGCCCTCCGGCGGCCGATCGTCGGCATCTCCGGCCGTGATTCACATTGTGACTGAGAGGGGCAAGATTTGACGTGCCGTGGTTGTTGTGCCACTCTGTGGCTTCTAGATAGTCTGTACCGAGACGCTTGCATGGGTTCTGTAAAGCGATCAGCATCCTAGCGTTCTAAACATGCTGAAATCGACACCAGTGAGGGCGAGGCCTCTATCCTCTAGCTAGCTAGCTAGCTGCCCAATGGAGGGGATCGGAGCGAGGGCACCATATATAGGGGCCCTGTTTGTTTGGTTCCATTCTAAATTTTTTAGAATGGATATTCTAGCCTCCGCATGAAAGACCAAATGAAGTTTATTTCCAAAACTTTTTTAGAGATGAGTATAACATTTCGCGATGAATCTAATGATAATAATTAATCAATGATTAGCTACAGTAACCATCTTCAAATCATGCGGTCAAAGGCCTCATTAGAATCTTCAGGGTTTCTAGCGCAGAGTTCTGAAGTTGGTTTTATAAACTGGCCTTGTTTGACACCGTAATTACCGGTCAAAGTGTTACTATTCCCTTGAAAGAACCAAACCAAACAAGGCCAGTCTATCATTTTAGTTCCCTGTCGAGGCCAAGACTTCCGCTCAGCCCCCCCCTCCCGCAGGCGGCTCCAGCGGCTAACCCTAAGGGGTCGCCGGAAGTCCCTACGGGCCTCGAGGAGGGCGGAGACGAGGCTTCCCCCCTGGTAGTGCGCGGGATCTCGCGCGGGCGGCGGGACCTTGTCGGCAACTCGGCTCGTCACCACGGGCCGCCTCCGCGGTGGCGGAGGCTCTGGGCCTCTGATCCAGCACCGCCCTCACCGGATCCAGAGGCTGCGCGTTGGTTGGTGGGGTGGGCAGCGGTCGGCGTAGGGTGGCGGCGACGACGGCTTCGGCAAGCATGGGCGGTGCCGGCTGAGGCCGGGGCTGCTGCGGATCGGTGGCAGCGGCGGCGGCCGGTGCGGGGCGCAGGGTGGCGGTTGGTGGTGGCTGCGGGCCGTGGCGCGGCCGTGGCCGGTCGTGACCGTGGCGCGCCGTGGTCGACCGTGACCGTGGCCTGCTACGACAGTGGCTGGCTAGGGCCGGCGCTCGAGCGACAGGATCTGAGGTGAGACGGTTGGTGCTTCTCGACGGTGATGCGGGCTCGGCACCGCCTTGGTGGTGGGGTTGGGGGGCTGGCTGGCGCTTGCTGGTGGCACCGTGGTGGTGCTTCGGGCTGAGCTGGGCTTCTTTCGGTGGAGGCAATGCGGAGGCAAGGAGGAGTGGGCTACTGGCTTGACCAAGAACGTGTGGCAGGCATGGTGCTAAGTCGGGCAAAAGCCTTCACTGACACCATCGTTAGTGGCGATGGTGGCGGCGCCCTTGTGGCGTCGTTCTCCCCATCGTTAGTGGCGATGGTGGCGGCGCCCTTGTGGCGTCGTTCTCCCTTCTGGGGCACCATTGTGAGGCACCATGTCCCCTGCTGCATGTGGCTCTCGAGGGTGAGAACTCTGTCCATCTCTGGACGTGCGACGGAGGCGCCATTGGCGTCGTGCCCTCCTTGGAGGCGCCGCATCTGAGGCCTGCCTTGGTTAGGTAGTGGCGATGGTTGGTGGGTGGTGTTGCTCGCGCGCAACGGTAATAGAGGTGCGCTTGGTTCGTGTTGGCAGGGAGGTGCAGAGGACTCATGGGTGCTGGAGCTCTTGAGCTGGCGCGCTTGGTGCTGTGGTGACCCCGGTGTCGGCTGGGCGGAGGTGTCGCTCCCATAGCAGTTTCATTTACCTGAGTCCTTGGCAGAGAAGTGAGGCGGTAGGAGAGGCGAGGCCCCCACGCAGAGTGGCCAGGATCAGTGATTTTCATCGGCGCTGCGACGGGGTGTTCTACTGATGCTCCTCTGGGACAGGGGGATCGACGATCGTGTGTGTGGCTTGAGGGTGATCTCCCATGGTGGAGGAGTTCGAGGTGCCGCTCAGGCCTGCAGCGGGCCGCGGCTTTTGGCGTGGCACAGCGTTGGCGACGACGGCGCAGTTTGCGGCGGTTCCTTTTGCTTCCTCTCCCAGTTTGTGGTGTAGTGTTTTGTTGAGTGTGTTGTTTGCGTGTGTTGTTTATGTGGTGGTGGTGTTCGTTTCGGCGCGTTATGTACGAATGCTTCTTCTTCTTATATGATGTGGCAGTGCTCCTGCCTTTTATTCAAAAAAAAAAACAAGGCCAGTCTGTACCGAGAAAATGTCATGGGTTCTGAACAGCTATCAGCATCCTAGCGTTCTAAACATACTGAAATCGACACCAGTGAGGCCTCTATCCTCTAGCTAGCTGCCCAATGGAGGGGGAGGGCACCATATATAAATGATTGGTGATTGAAAAATCAAGTGATGGTAGATAGATAGATACATTTTTTTCAAAGGAAAAAAACGAAGTGATACATGCATGAACATGTGCAGAAAAGGAATAAGGCCGTGTTTAGATCCTCAACCAAAATTTTTTGGGAACGAAATCTTGCTAATTTGAAGTACTAAATGGAGTCTATTTACAAAACTTTTTGCACAGATGGGTTATAAATCGCGAGACGAATTTAATGATGGCAATTAATCCATGATTAATCAATTAACGGATGGTTACTGTAGCATCAATGTTGCAAATCATGGATTACGTAGGCTCATTAGATTCGTCTTGCGATTTACAGCCCATCCGTGCAAAAAGTTTTGTAAATAGACTTCATTTAGTACTCCATGCATGTGGCCAAATATTCCATGTGATGTTTTTGGGTGTAAAATTTTTGGATCTAAACAGACCCTAACTAAATGATACCCCAACAGGTACAAATTAAAGGACCAAGTAGCTAGTAATAATAATCTCTTATCAGTATATAATCTCGAACATATTTGGGTGCACCAAATAGTTGCTTTATCTCCATTTTATTCAAATGACCATATCATGCATGTGTCTTTTTTAAGATATAAATTGTGTATGTGCCGTGTGAAACCATGGCAAAGATTTTTCCTTTCACCTTTTTTCTGCGTCTCTATCCCTTTCATACGATACTGGGAATTTCACCGTCCAAATTAGAAAGTGTGAGATGCATCTCAATCCTCAATGAGACTGCAGAACTGAGGCACAATATATTGGATGAGCCGTTATTCATGCATATCATAATTGTCCAGCAGGTAATAATGAAATCTTCCAACAAATTGATCCTCCCTTAAAATGATTGAAGAAGCCATTTTACTGTGGTTGGTGATTATACGAAGATATAATTATTCTATAGTAAGCATATGTTTTTTCTTCTTCAATAAATTAAGAAGGGGCTAAATATCTAGTCTTCTTCATCGCCTTGATGTAATGGTCTAAGATCTATAAAGTTTCTCTTATGCAAAAAAATTATGTTCTTCAATAATGGTTCATTTTCTCATTGTTATTATTCATTTAAGATATTTGAGTACAGTATACTCATTTACAAATCTTTCCAATTCTTCACTTCGGAAGGTAATAGTTTAACAATCACAACTAAATTACCAGTAAGTATTGTTTGGTGAGGATGGGAGTTGTGCTGGCTTTTTCCTTTTTCCTAGCTAAAAAAGAAAATACAATGCGATACAAAACATGCATTGTACATTGGCATGAAATGTGATTATTATCTTTTCCAAAAAATAAAGAAAACCCCAAGAATACTAACAAAGTTAATACGAAAGTATCAATATTACAAACTCCTTTTAGACTTGCAAAGCTTTTTATATGCAGTGAACAACACTGACTGAGCCATATCCGTATATGTTAGTAAGAATTCATATTTTTCCCTCAATAGCCTGAACGTGTTATTGAGATATATCTGAACAAAAGCAGAAAGTAAGAAAGCAGTTACTACATCTGAATTCAGAAGAGATGCTGAAAATCAATTGATAAGCAATAGAAATAACAAGTCCTCAAAAGAAGAGCAAAGGTCTGTCAAACCAAACAAGTAAACCAAATGCATGCACAGCTCGTTGTACACATCATAGACTAGACAGGATAAAATAACCACGTGTAATGCCTGAATCACGAATTGTCCTTCAACGCATGAACACATGGAACATGAAATTCAGAAGACGTACGAATACAAGAAGAACACAAGATTGACGACCAAGCAAATAAACTGATACATGAACATGACACAAGTACACAACTGACTGTATTAATTTCTCCGGGAAGCTCTCTTCGATTTAGTTTATTAGATGGAATAAAATCCAGAACTTGCCAAGAAATATGTCTAATAATCCAAATAAACTAACCCTTGGGTTAGGGTTTGGATCCAATACCTTAAAACTTGTCAGGTAAATGAGCTAATTTCCGCACCAATCCAATAGCACACAATCTAATACCTCTCCTTGAAACAGGCACTAAATTCTAGCCAGCAGTATTTTTGGGTCTATGCCGCCACCACACCAAAAATTTAAACACACTAACCACAATGTGCATGTGCAATGAAAACACGGATGACAGAAACATCGCAATGGATAGATCGAGAAGAAAGATGCACGAGATGACAATGACATGCACAGATTATGTCAAGCCGGCCACGAATTGAAACACGAGAGTATGAGTGCTTGATTCGGCGACGACGGATCTGAGTAGATCAGATCAGCGCAAACCTGCCGACCCAATCAACAATCCAAGATGCTAGCCGGTCTGCTGCAGCTGGTGTAACAATGCTGCACGGAGGGCGCGCTCGTCCCGCAGCGCGGCGGCGGGCACGTCCACGACGGCGTCCTGCACGGTCATGCCACCGACGAGGCACACGCTCGCGTGCTGCACCGGCAGATCCAGCCATTGGAGCGCGAGCATGAAGCGCGCGGGTGCGTGGCGCGCCGCAGTCGTCAGGCGCAGCGCCGCCGCATCCCTCCCGACCATCCGCACCTCCAGATTCTCCTGGACGCCGACCGAGTAGGTGGCCGCTACTGGGGTGGCGGCGGCCGCCGCCGCAGCAAGCCTGTTCTCGGACTCGAGCTGCTTAACACGGCTGCGCAGCTGGGCGATGTAGGTGGCGGCGTCGAAGAGGAGGGACGCCTTGTCCATCCGGGACACGGTGGGCACGGCGGCCCGGAGCTCGCAGAAGCGGCGGTGGAGCTTGTCCCGCTGCAGCCGCTCTGCCTCGACGTGGGTAAGGGCGGGGCCGTTGGACCGAGGCCCTGGTTTCCGGCCCCGCCTCTTTGGCGCAGGTGCCGGCGGTTCGCCGGACAGCAGGACGTCGTTGCCCGGCGAGCGAGAGCCCTCGTCGCCGCACGAGATGCCGTCCGGGGGCCCATCCATCGAGTCGTCGTCCTCCAGCCATCCCTCCAGCAGGACATCACAGGGCATGAACTCAAGCTCCTGGTGCTGGCCGGTGGTGGAGAAGAAGGTGGCCGGGGAGGGAGAGCTGCCGGAGGAGGCAGGGCAGACCATCTCATCCATTGCGCTTGTCACTGTGCTGCGGTAGTGTCGCTTCCGTTTTTTTTTTTTTTGAGAGGAAGAGTACTCTATTACTCTTCTGTCACAGCTGAATCGCTGGACGCCACACCCTCAATCGATTGAGGTACAGAGTCCCAGGTGGCGGAAGTACCACCGGGTAGCTTACAACCCATAGCAGCAAGTTCGTGCGCTAGCTTATTACATATACGGGGACAGTACAAAAATTCACAGGACACAAACTCCAGAGCCTTTAGGATTTTTATCTCTGTGATTATACCACCCATAGATGAAAGTCAGTAGTCTTCTCCTTCAATTGCAGCCTTCACCATTGTTGCATCCGTCTCCAGACTCACCCTGGGCATCCCCAAATTGGCTGCGATCCTGAGCCCCTCTCTGCAGGCGATCAGCTCTGCGTGGAAAGCACTTTGTAGAGCTTCTTCACTGCCAACACCTGCAGCTCGAACCACCCCATATTCATCTCTAATGACAAAACCCCAGCCACCTGTACCGATTTCCTGTGAAAAAGCACCATCGACATTAATTTTCAGTGTTCCTTCAGTCGGCTTGATCCATTTTTTCACATGACTAACAGCCGCCCCATGGCTTAGTTCTGCAGACTTCTTCAAACTGTCAGCACGCGCAGCTACTGCATATTCTAAGATCCGGCCTGATCTCCTTTGTTTCTCTTCTCTCCATCTGTTCCGTTCATTCCACCAGAGCCACAGGAGTGTAACCACAGTGATTTGTTTTTCTACTGGTAGATCCATAATCTTTGTCATCATTTGTATAGGTGAGCATTCTTTTATCAATTCAAGCCGAATGCCCTCCAGATGAAGCTCGCGCCATAGTTCTTTTACCTCCTTACATTTCAACATCAAATGTGCACCGTCCTCCTCCTGCCTCCCACACATGCAGCAACGTGAATCTATTTTCATTCCCCTTCGTTTCAGTACAGCCCTCACCGCCAATGTATTATGACACATCCTCCATAGAAAATGTTTGATCTTTGGATAACAGTCAATCTTCCATAGCTTTCTCCAAAAAGGATCATCACCTCGGCTTGTACTTGCTCCACCTGGTTTGCTTCCTGCTTGTGCCCGCAGAATTGCATCTCTATGAACCCTGTATGCCGATTTAACTGAAAACCTCCCCTTCTTGTCAAAATGCCAAGCAATCATATCTCCCATCTCTACATGGATTGGTATAGACTTGATAATTTTAACATCCTCTTCCCAAAAAGTCTGATTCAGCAGTTGGTCATCCCATTTATCAGAGACTGGGTCAATCAGATCTGCAACTTTCCTCAATAGAGTTCGGCCTTTTGGAGTGATCGGCCTGCGGGTTACTTCTCTTGGGAGCCAGGGATCCTCCCATATATCTATGCCTTGTCCATTGCCTACTCGCCATATAATACCTTCCTTCAGAACATCAACTCCCATCAAGATGCTTCGCCATGTATAGGAACACCCATCCCTTACCGAGGCCTTTAACAGTTCAGAGTTTTTATAGTACTTTGCCTTTAGAATTTTGGCACACAGCGAATCCGGATTTTGGATCAGCCTCCATCCTTGTTTGGCCAGCATTGCCATGTTAAAGGAATGGAGATCCCTGAAACCAAGTCCCCCCCTCTCCTTCGGGAGTACTAGCTTTTCCCAACTCAGCCAATGCATGCTGTTGTCTTTATCTTGGTTATTCCACCAATACTTTGCAATCAGGGTGCTGATTTGCCCACATATCTCCTTTGTGATATCGAAACAGCCCATAACAAAAACTGGGATAGCCTGCGCCACTGCCTTGATCATGATTTCCTTTCCTGCTTTTGACAGTAATTTCTCCTTCCACCCCTGTATTCTTTGCCACACTCGCTCTTTCAGGTAAGCGAATACTTCAGTTCGCGATTTGCCAACATATACCGGCATGCCCAAGTATTTTTCACTTCTAGTCTCAGCCCGAATGCGTAAAATCTCTCGCACTCGTCTTCTACTGTTTTCCCCCGTATTAACACTGAACATGACAGCTGACTTATCTGTATTTATAGCTTGACCTGAACATTCCTCATACACCTTAAGTAGTTCTTTCAGCTTTTCTGCTTCTTGTTCATTTGCCTTACACAAGATCAGTGAGTCATCTGCGAAAAGAAGATGTGATACCGATGGGGCCCCTCTGCATACTCGGATGCCATGGATTTTGCCCTCCTCCTCCGCTTTCTCTAGCAAAGCTGAGAAACCCTCTGCACATAACAAGAATAAGTATGGAGAAATTGGGTCTCCCTGTCTCAAGCCACGCTCCGGGGTGAATTCATCCGTCAGTTCTCCATTGACTCTAATTCGGTACTTCACAGTCGTTACACATGTCATCACCAAATCAACCCACTGTTTTGCAAAACCCAGTTTGAGCATCATGTCTCTCAAGAAATTCCATTCCACTCTATCATAAGCTTTACTCATATCAAGCTTTATTGCTGCATAGCCCCCCTTACCCTTTGTCTTCCTCTTCAGATAGTGGGTAAGCTCATAAGCAATGAGTATATTATCTGAAATTAGCCGCCCAGGCACAAAGGCACTTTGAGTCTGAGATATAATACTCGGTAGAATTTTCTTTAGCCTATTTGCTAGCACCTTCGAAACCAACTTATAAATGACATTACACAGGCTTATTGGCCGGAGATCCTTAATGTGCTCTGGCTTTTTAACTTTAGGGATTAAGACCACTGTAGTGTCATTCCAGTTGTCCGGCATTGCTGCACCCCTCAGCACGTCAAGCACTGCATTTGTTACATCATCTCCAACTATCTCCCAGAATTCCTTATAGAAAATGGCTGAATTCCCATCCGGCCCTGGCGCCTTTAGATTACCAATTGAATTCAGAGCGTCCCAAATCTCTTCCCTTGAAAAGTCCCTTAACAGACTATCATTCATTTCAGGTGTGACTTTCTCTTTCACACAATTGAGCAGCCTATAAATATCCTGACTGCTTGAAGACCTGAAAAGATGAGAAAAGTGGTTAGTAATAAGGGTCCTCTTCTCCTCCTCATTCTCCACCCAGCCCCCTCCTTCTCTTCTTAGTTTGCCAATCCTGTTACACCGTCTACGCTCTGAACATGAAGCGTGAAAGAAAGCTGTGTTCCGATCTCCTTGCGCCAACCATTTCACATGAGCTCGCTGCCTCCAGTATTGATCAATTTGCTCCTGTGCTTTATCTAACTTATATCTCAGCACCCCCTCCCTTGAGATATCTTCTTGGTTCAATCTCCTTCTTCTACACATCTCCAGTTCCTTTTTTAGAAGCTTCACCTTCCTCTCCAGCATGCTCAAAAAGTTTCCACCCTTCCACTGCCAAAGCTCCTTGGAAACTCGCTTCAGATTCTCAGCAACAGGATTAGGGCCCTCCTCTTTTGCTTCCCTCCACGCCTTCTTTACTACCTCCTTGCGCTCCTCTTCCTCAACCCAGGCTGCCTCAAACCGGTAGGAGTGCGCACCACACCTCTGCATCCTCTCCTCCACTCCAGTTTCAATGATAATTGGTCGATGGTCAGAATGGCGGGGGTCCCCATTTATTATTTTTACATTGGGAAACATCTCCAGCCACTCATGATTTGCGACCGCACGGTCTAAGCGCTCCCGAATGTACCCTTCAATTCTGTGATTGTTGTTTCTCCAGGTGAACCTATCCCCCTCAAACCCCAAATCCTCAACTCCACACTCCAGCAAAGCATCCCGGAAGTTGTCCATGAACTGTTGACCACGTTGTCTCCCCCCTTCCTTCTCATGCGCATATAGTATCTCATTGAAATATCCCGCCAGCAGCCATGGTTTCACAGGGATTGAGATCAGATTCCTCAGTGTCCGCCACGTTTTCACTTTGTGCTCCAACTGGGGTTCGCCATACACCCCAGTGAAGCGCCATTCCTTTCCATCCTCTTCCCTCACATCCACATCTATGTGATACTTGGAGAAATTCCGAAGTGTCACATCTACTCCCTTCCGCCACAGAATGGCGATGCCCCCACTCCTCCCATCGCAGTCACGTACCACCATGTTTGTGAGCCCTAGCGCCCACCTGAACCATTGCATTCTTCTCTCCTCTAGCTTTGTTTCAGACAAGAAAAGGATGTCCACTCTCTCTGACTTCTGGAGATCCAGAAGCCCCCGAACTGCCGGGCGGTTGCCCAGGCCCCGGCAGTTCCATGCCACTAGCTTCATTGGTTCCCGCGGAGCTGTTCCGGCAGCCCCGCTTTTTCAGAGTGCTCGTTCCTTGCCTTCTTGCCCCCCTATCCAACTCCTCATCCACATCCATTGTCTCCATTCCATTTCGCTTACCCATCACAACCCCAGCCCCCGATTGCTCATCCGAGGTTTTGGATCCCCTCATCTGGCGCTTAAACTTTCTTGGTTGGGTTTGCAAGTTCTGCCCTTCCCTCTGGTTGCTCTTTTCAAGTTGCATGGAGCTCTTCGTAGACCCCTCCAAAACCTTCTCTACTCCTGCTCCCGTCTCCTTGTTCTTTTGCCCCTTCTCCTCCCTTTTACCACTACCTCCTGCTGCTGCATCCTTTTCATCCTGGCTCATCTCTGCTAGAGCATCTTCCAGGCACTTCTTGGCCTTATCTCCCTTCTCGTGCGTGGCAGGCAGGTCCATTTTAGATGGACTGTTTACCTCCTCCTCGTCTCCTTTCCCACTGGTCTTCTCCCCCATATCATCCTTCCTCCATGACAGGGCATCGCTGCGGGTTCTTCCTCCAACACCTCTACCACCCGAACCACCCGAGAACCAAGGGCCCGAACCTCCACTACGACCTCCCCCAGATCTTCTATTCTCCTGGCTCCTCCAGCTCTCTCCTCCAAACTTCTTTTTTGGTGGGATATACCTCAGTTCCCTACCAAAAGGAGCTTGCTCTCCCGCGGCCAGCTTTGTCAGACATGCTTTGTCAGTGTGGCCAATTCTTCCACACACATAGCAGAAGTCCGGCAAGAATTCATACGTAATCGGGCACCACCTCTCCTGAGCTCCTTCTCCAACATCAATCATGATGCCCCGTCTCAGTGGTTTCTCAATCTCAATTCTCACCTTCACACGCAAGAACCTCCCTGCAGCAAATTCATCATTCTCCAAATCTACCTCCATAAACTCCCCTAGTTCCTCTCCAATTTGAATCGCCACCTCTTTTTTCATCAGTCCCATCGGGAGGCGAGCCACCCTGATCCAAATTGGAATAGTAGTGAATTCCACCTCATCTATGGATTTTGATTCATCATAATCCGCCATCACCAGCGCTTCCTTGGAGATCGTCCAGGGGCCATCATCCATCGCCCTCCTCTTTCCCGATGTCTGGAGGAATGTGATCAGGAAGCAGTTATCCCCCAGGCTCTTGCATTCGATCCCCTTCATTGGGCACCAGATCCACCCCACCGCCTGCTCGATCGTCTCCACTCTTGCCTCCTTATCGGACAACAGTTTAGCGAAAGCTTTTAGTAAACCATCGTCCCCTCCTAGTTGCTGAATCTTTCCGATCCGCTTCCGTTTTTGGGTTATTGCTGGTAGGTAAAATAGGCTTTTCCGTCCCTTAACTATGGCTTGAGTTCACTTTCATCCTTGAACTACTAAAAAAACCGGTTTAGTCGCTAAACTTATCTTTTAGTCTCAATCTCATCTCTCGTCCGACTATAGATGTCCATACAGCCCGCATCCCGTTAGTCCGCCCCAAGCACGACCATTTTGGCCCGGCCCAAACACGGCCCGGCCCGCTCCCCACCGTGCCCAGGCTAGCCCGGCCCGTCAACCAGGCCCAAGCTTGGGCCATCGCCCTAGCCCGTAGGCTGGCACAGCCTGGCACGGAGTTAGCAGGCCGGCCCGATATTGGCCCGCTAACTCCACAGATCACAGCCCAGTCGGCCAGCCCACAAGCCACAGGCCACAGCGGACAGCGCCCTCCAGGCCTCCACACTCCAAACCCTAGCCCCCGAGCATACCCCGTCTGCACAGCGCGTGCGCATCACCCCGTCCGCGGCTCAGCGCCTCGCCGCCGCCCCCAAGGTTGGACCCCGGCCCCCGCGCAGGGCGCAGCGCCCCCGCCCCCCCGGCCAGCCCCCCGCCTGGCTGCCTCCCCGCCCTGAACGCCGTCCCTGTCGGCCGCCGACCCACCGGTCCTCGTCTCCGCCTCGCCGGCTGCCGCCTCCTTGTCTCCGCCCCTCCGGCCGCCGCCTTCTCATCTCCGCCTCACCAACCGCCGTCTCCTCGGCTCCGTGGTGCCGGCCGCCGCCTCTTCGGCTCCGTGGCGTCGGCCGACGCTCCTCGGCTCCGGCCCGCCGGCCGCCGATCCTCGGCTCCGCGGCGCACGGCCGGTGGATGCGGCGGCGGTTAGCGGGCGGCGGGCGACACGGGCGTGGTATTGCCACCATGCTTATTGGGCCAGCCCGGCACGAAAGAGGCCCGTGGGCCTGTGTCTGGGCCGTCCGCGCAGCCCGTGGGCTGACCTGGCACGGCCCACTAAGGAATAGGGCTGGGCTAGGCATGGCCCGTAGGTGTGCGGGCCCGGGCGGGCCCGGGCTCGGGTTGGGCCGGGCGGCCCGAATGGACATCTATACGTCCGACCGACGTAGCATGCCATGCAACCGTGACACATCAGCTCCAGCACACCATGCTGGACAGAGAAAAGTTAGGTGGATTTTGGTTGGGCTGTTATAGTACTTTGGAATTTCATGAATTATTTTATTTTTTGCGAGGAGAACGAAAAAAGTTTATTGATTGCTCAGATAGATATAATTACAATCACAAGCAATAAGCTGATCAACACACACCGGGGAAGCGAAACGCCACACTGCTGAGTGCTTCGTCCACTTTGCCAGCTGCACGAGCTCTTGTGCAAACTCCATTACTCTCTCTTCTCGAATGGGTAACTTCCCATGCAGGGAGCATGTCGCCAGCATCCAGCACCTCCTCTAGTATGAACTTCAGCTGCGATCACCAGAGATCCCTCGTCTTTTGTACCTATGCAATGACACTGCTGTCCCTGGTTAATACAACCAGTTGGCTGCACTATTCGACGGCTAAGGGCATGTACAACGGCATTAATTAAGCCGTCTGTATCTGATTTTTCATCAAATCCAACACGGTTTAACCAGCGATGGCACTCTGCTCGTGCTCTGATGGCAAATCGACCTGAACTCGCCCATTGTATATGCTCGGCTGCGACACACAGAAGATGACGAGAGATCCGGTGTGGGCTGCTTCGATTTGGCGCGCGATTCTGTTTGTGGACGTGCTCCTAGACGCGCATGTCGGGAAGGCGCTGGCCGACGACAAGCTGTTCGATTGGCTGCATCGCCGTGCGGAGAGACGTGCAGAGTGCCACTTCTTGCCGCCCGCTCCTGGCCGCGCCGCCGCCGCCCGCACCGGCCACCGTGCCTTGCCGCTCACTCCTGGCCACGCGTGCTGGCCGCGGCGCCGCCGGCCGTGCCGCCGCATGCGCCGATAGAGAACCGGAGGACGGACAAACACATAGATCGAAACCAGTCCCAAGAGATCGAGAGAACAGGAGAGGAGGAGATATTTTCCAATTTCTACAGTATAGCCCCTAACATAGTAGTCCTTATTAAATCGTTTAAAATATAGAAGTCAGAAAGAAAATATTTTAATCATGAGTCATGTAAGAAGAACATAAAATGGAATATAAAATGGAGTATCTAGCATACAACATGTATCATGTAGAACAAGCAACAAAATAGCACATGAAGATCTAATTATGTTTGATCATTATGATATATATGTACGTGCTCATATATGGATTAAACATCTTGTAGACAGACGAGCAGACACACTGTACAAATTGTCTGTTTTGTTGTATGTGGGCAGTATTCTAGATACTTACATATCGTCCTGTTCATGGTCCAGTTTCATCGGTTCCTGGTTATAACCCAAGCCAAGCCACGAGGGAGTCCAGTTAGCGGGTTCGAAACCAATGGGTTGAACGGTTAATGGTTTAAACCAGTCGCTAATTACAGTTGTGAACTTGCGATTCGTTGCCAGGTCTGGCAGCGTGGAAAGAGATGTCCTGGAGGTCGTTGTTGGTGTAGGATACCCTTCGGAGATAAGAGGAATCACAACAGCCCAGTTCGCTGAGGGCGAAGTCTCGAAAGAAAATTGACAATCAGAGCAAGGTATTCCTGGTTGATATAAAGGCTCTAATGGTTGTGAATGCTTGTTCGATTTATAATGGGATTCGAAGTGACAAGTAAAAGTTTTGTGAATAAGATGTGATATACTTATGCATAGTCTCAAAAATGGAAGAACTTGTCACTCGTGATAAATGGTTGCAAACAAAAGAAGCAAGCTAGGCAAAAGATAATGAGCCATGAGTTTATGCAAAGATAACGTCTCAAATTGGAAAGCTTGCATATGAAATTGAATTGAGAATTCGAATTGACAAAGAAGATTTTATGCATAACACAAATCAATATGAGTTCAAGATGGACGGCTAGGATAAAGGTAGAGGACCGAGAGGCGTGTTTCAAGAGGCTACACAAGAGAAGCTTGGGGGAGCAAAGAAACCGATACGGGTCAAAGGCCGGAGATCTTAGAGTCATGGAGAGCCCTATGTTGAAGAGTGTCATTATTCAAGTGAAGAAGGTGACTTGTGAATCAAGCTGGATTTCATTCCTATGCAAATTGAAGATTCAAAGTCACTAACTCAAAGCGGGTATGCTCAAAGAATAAAGATGTTGATGCCCTCACGGAATTGATCGAAGAAATGTCGGCTTGATCATATTATGAAGAAGCTCAAGTAATTGTGGAAATTGTATATTTCATTTATACACTTGAGTATAGGTATGTCGTACTATCAAGAGGGATGCAACATCAGTAGGTTTAGACAACACCAAAAGTGCTCATAGCAAGTCCCTAGAGAGAATAGCCTAAGAGAGAGCTAAAATACAAAAATCAGTGAGGGACCGGTCTGACCGGTCTGAGCAGGGTGTGCCTCCAACGGCTAGTTTTCAAAAAAGAGACCGGTCTGACCGGTCTAACACAGACAGGGGCAACGGCTAGTTTTTGAGAGAGGGGTATTTATACCCCATGACTTCACCCATTCGTGGGTACTGATGCCATAACTTTCAGAACACATTTGAGAGCCTTGTGAGCACTTGGAGAGTCCTCCCCATTCTCTCTTTGTGAGAGTTGCTTGATTCAAGGTGAATCTTTGAGTTGGGTTGAGTGAATCCATTCCAAGAGAGTCATTTGAGTAAGAGAGATTGAGCCCTAGCGTTTGAGCACATGAGGTTGTGTCGGCCAACTTGATTGAAATATTTGTTACTCTTGGAGCATTGGCTCCTAGACGGCTAGGCGTCGCCGACTAGCTCCCAAGATTGTGGTGAACAGCGGCAAGTTTGTTGAAGCTTCGATTGTGTGCCAATAGGGCGCATGGTCATATAGTGGAGAAGAGGAGATATCTTTAACCTTGTGGTCGCCACGAGCTTCCTCAATAGAGAGTAGGATTCACACGTGGGTGCACGGGGTGAATCCGAACTTTGGTCAAACAAACCACCGTGTCTCCTTGCATCATCTTCATTTCGGTTTGCTTTACATTCCTTGCAATTATAGTTTTGAGTTTGAATTGTGCTTCCGCTCGATCTACTTGGGTGTGCTTTACTTGTGTGTAGGGACCTGTTTATATTGATAGAAATACTCTGTAAAATACATATCCCAAGTTTCATATAGGTTCAAGCTCGAGAGGGGATTTGTTCCTGCTGATTGGGCTGTTTGCCTGCACAGACCGGTCTGACCGGTCCAGGCAGTCTCAGCAGGGATTACGTGCCGATTTTTGAAGAAAAGCCTATTCACCCCCTCTAGGCTATGACATCGTGTGATCAAGATCTTTTCAATTTCTATCAGAGCTTTGGTCTCCGGATTGAAGTCTAACCGCTTGGAGAATCACAATGTCGACATTTGGTGAGGTACCGTTTGAGCCCCTTGGTATGAATGGCTCAAACTACATTTCTTGGTCAGCTCATATTCATAATGTGTTAAGGAACATGGGTCCTTCTTTTGAGCAAGCAATTAAAACTAGCATTCTACCTAAAGGAGTTAACAATTTGTCAAAATTGTCAAATAATGAAAAATGCTTATTGTGTAATCGTCGTGTCATTGACCTCTTGTTTGAGAGCATGGACAAAGATTTTGCAGAATCCATACAAGCGGAGAAGAAATTTTCAAAGATACGTCTTGATGCATATAGCCTTTGGGAACTTCTCAAGGCAATATGCAAAGAAGATAGTGACGATGAAGATCAAGAAAAAGATGAAGGGTCACTAGAGGAGTATACTACTTCAGAGAATCATACTCAACCTCTTGTGGCTTTTTCCGATGATCAAGAAATAAAAGGAGCAAAGTCTGCTGGCTCCTTGTTGGAACCGGTCAGACCGGTCTGATCAGGGGACAGCACAAGGAGAGCAAGAAGTGCTCCCGATGGCGATCAAAACAAGCACAAGCTTCATATGAGTCAACATCTTCAAGTGATGTTGATCACAAGTGCTTGACCGCCGAAATCAAGAAAGGAGATAACCAAGGAGTTGATCAAGCAATGAAATTCAAAGAAGAGCTTGATAAGCTCAAAATCATATATGCCTCCTTGGTAAGAAAATCAGATAATTTATCTACTAACTCCTTATCTCGTATTGACTCTTTAGAGAAGGAGAATCAAGTGCTCAAAGCCAAGTTGGAGAAGCTCACTAGTGAGTATGTGGCTTTGCAAGGAACTCATACGGAGCTTGAAAAATCTTATGAGAAGCTTGTGGACTCACATGTCTCACTTGAAGTGGCTCATGAGGTTATGGTTACAACGGTAATCCTATGAACCTCCATCTCACACTTGCACAGGCTCACAAATTCAAATTGATTTGACTTGCACTAAACCATGTTGTTCTCAAGCAAGCCAATCTAGCATTGAGCAAGTATTTGTAGAATCTTGTGATGACTTCATTGCACAAGAAAATGAAGATCTTATGCATGAAGTAAAGAGGCTCAAAGAAGAAGTGATCGAGTTGAAAGGCAAGGAGCAAGTGAGACCTTCTCAAGATAACCGTGACTCCATAGTGAAGAAACTTGAGAAGGGTTCAAACATCACTAGCTCAACCTCTCAACAAGATCAAAAGTGCATCAAGCACAAGATTTCAAGAAAGAAGTCTCTAGGACACATCAAGTGCTATAGATGTCTAGAGAAAGGGCATTATGCAAGAAATTATCAAATCAAGCCCGATGAGGAAGAGAAATTCTCAAGAAGTCAAAGAAGACTTCCAGAAAATAGAGTGTGCTTTGGGTGCAGAAAAATGGGGCATATGATTCACTGCTGTCCTCAGCAATTCAGGTCTAACCAGACCGGTCACCCCAGACCGGTCAGACCGGTCCAGGCCAGAGCTGCTGCAGGACCCGTCAAGAAGCTCACAAAGCCCACTCTTCCACTCAAGAAGGCTTGTGATGCTCAGAAGCATAAGGATAAAGTCAAGAGCACCTTCGTCAAGCTTAAACATCGTATTTGCTACACTTGTCGAGCAAAAGGTCATATGAGCAAGAATTGCCCAAACGGTAATTTGCCTAACTCAAAACTTGTTCAATATGATTTTGCTAAGTTTGGGAAGGACAAGATGAGTACTTATGCTACTATGGTGATCAAGTCACCCAATGTTAGCATAAGGGTTATTTTGGTTCTCAAGTCCATTGTGGCTAACATTGTAGGGCCCAACAAGAATTGGGCACCAAAGAAAGGCTAAATGAGTCATAGGTACATGGAGATGCATTGGAAAGCTTGGTTCATTGAAGTTTATTGTGTATTCATGTCATTGACCAAGTTCAAGGAATAATCTTGCATATCTTCATCCAATGTCATCTCGGTAACTCATTTCTAATTTCAAATTGCATTAGTCACTTAACTCTTTGTGAGTACAAGTGTGTCACCCGTGTTGAGCTTGTGACATTCTAAATAAGTGACTAAGGCATTTCCATTTGAGTTACTCCCCATATGCCGTGAGATGCGTTTAATGGCTCTTGTGTAGAGCAATGTCTTGTTTTAGTGCAGATAAGCAAATATATCTAGTAGATCATTCAAGGGCACAAGACATGGACAAATGAGGCCTACTGCAGTTCTAGCTGGTATGACCGGTCTGACCGGTCTGAACCAGAAAACTGCAGCAGACAGAAGAAACGAGAAAGAAGCAACGTGCAAAAGAGTCTTTCTCAGTGCATGTGTTTAAAAGGCATCTCATGGGGACGTGTACTACAGGCAGTAAGAAATTCTAGCACAATTTCAATTAAATATTTATGTGCTTTGTGACCAAATTGTCAAAGTAATCTCTCCTCTTCCCTTAATTTGGATAAAGTGCATGTAAAAGAAATCCAAAACTCTTATGCACTTGTTTAGGGGGAGATCGTGTCTTTGGGACTAATATTTTCTTTAAGTGAATTTGAAGTCTCTCATAGTGTCGATTATGCTCTTTATGGATCCAATGTAAGTTAAAGTGAGTTTATTCATCAAATGGATCAAATATTGATTGACAAAGCATAATCATGAAGTACTTGTGCTACATTGAACACTGTATCTCATTCTTGAGAGCTAGTGTTGTTTAAAGCTCTTATGCACAAGTTTAAGTTGCTAAATGGCAAAGGTATGTCTTCTACTCATTATATTTTACCTTTGAGCATCTTGGCCACATATTCATGCTAGTGTGTGCATTGGTGTGCATCTAGTTCAAGAAATCTTGTCACCTAGATATTTAGCTAAAACCTTCCTAATTGTGACTAAGTGTCAATCATGCGTAAGAATTGAGTAAGGTTTGTGCTAAATCCTCTAGTGTGGTGGTAGCTTGACTTGTTGCATGCTATGAGTGTTATAGGATAGATATTCTCAAAAAAACTCAACTAGCATGATAGGTTGTGTGTCAACTTTGAAAAATACTTGGATCTTGGTCTCAGTGACCATATTAAATTACTTGTGACTATTGTTCTCATTGATGGCTTGATGACTAGTCACAAGTAGTGAGATTTTCTCAAGTCCATAGATCTTTATCCTTATCACTTCGCTCTTCCAAGATCAAATTACTTTGGATATATCTTATCTCCCTTGGAAGTAACAAGGAGCTCTCGCTCGAAAATTGATTTTCATCAAAATGCTCCACATCTAGTTCTCTCACCTCTTTCCTAGTCCATGGTTAGCACATAAGGTCAGAGAATATGAATTTTTGGAAGTGCTTAACCATTTGATCAAGGAATTATCATTCTAAAACCTTTTCATGGTCAACTCCCGGATTGTCTGGATTTTAGCCCGGATACTCTGGGCTATACCCGGATACTCCAGAAATTCACCCGGATAGTCTGGACAACAATTTCTTCTCGCACTCTGGGTGCGACTGGTCTGACCATTCGGCCAGACCGGTCTGACCGGTCTAACCCGGTAACTCCCATTTACCCCTCTCCACGGGGTAAAACTGTCAAAACCACTCTCTTTTCATAGCGCAGCCACAGAACACCGCCTCCTTCTCTTCCTCCCGTGCGCCTCTCCTCTACTCCACTCCATTGTAGATTTGGAGTTCATCCTCCTGTTTTGATTGCTCCATCAAGTTTGATGGGTCATGGAAGGGCGGATCAACCATAGGTGCGGCCGATTTTGAAGTTCTTCACGGGTTCCTCTCTCATTCAAGGTACCAAAAGTTCAAATCCTCCGATCTCTTAGCTCCGCGCATAACTTTTCAATTCCTTTGGTCAAGTAGTTCCTGCTAGGCCTACGAATCACCCTCTAAGAGATCAAATTGTTTCATGGACGGCATTGCTCGGAATCAAAATCTAGGGTTCGGGCGCAGCCCGATCGGTCTGACCGGTTCGCCCGAGCGGTCAGACCGGTCGGTCTGGCCAGAACCAAAACCCACAGCCTTAAGCTAGTATCTGCTCCTATATACTGCTAGATGTTTCTCACATTGTTCATCATCTTTATCTAGCACTTTATTCCAGTGTCAATCAACAAATCCGAGCCATACTGCTGTTCCTATTAGGGACCGGTCTGACTGGTCCATCTGACCAGTCTAATCGGTCTGTGACAGACAAAAGCCAGTTCTTCAATTTTCAGTGCATTTCAAATTCTTTCTATCCAGATCTTGTAGTTTGCTTCTCATGATCTAATCCCAATATGAATACTTCCTATCTCAGGTTGGAGATAATGAACCGATATGCGAGGAACCATGAGAAGAGGAGCAAACTAAATGAAGATCGTGCACGAGTCGCTGGAGGGGCCTCGAGCAGCAGTGGCACCGAGGCAGCAGCTGTGGTTTCAGCTTCACCGTCTCATGCAGCTGCTCCTAGTCAGCGTCAGTTGAGGCCTAGAAGGGCCAAGTCAGATGCACATCAGATGGATGTTGACGAGTCGTCTGGCAATGACACAGAGGAGGATGAGCCCTATTTGAGAGATCCTCGTGATTCTGAGGATACTGAGACAGATGCAGATGCAGGTGCAGATGATATGGATGAGGATGCTGGAGGTGATGATGGTGGTGATGATGGCAGTGAGGATAGTGCAGATGAGAGTGATGCTGGCAGCTCAGACTTGGAGGGTCCTCTGGTGACCCCTGCTATTCAGATACCTATCAGGCAGGCCAGTGTAGAGCTAGTCAGCTACTACAACACCGGGATGATAGCTGATGCTCGTCTGCTGAGGCGTCAGAGTCTTTTGGAGGTCCTAAAGGACACAGTTGACTACAGGTTTCACACTCTCTTCCAGTAGGATTTCTACCTATCTGTCATCTTAGCGAAGGTAGGCATTGCTTCAAAGGCTCAGTGGGTTGATTGGACACATATGGCAAATTTGGGCAATGAGATTTGTGATGAGGTGGCTCAGATGTGTCAGGACAGGCACATCAAGGATATCATGGGGTACCAGTATGATTGGAACAAGGAGGTGATAGCCCAGTTCTACGTGACCGTATATTTTGGGCATGATCCACAGAATGACGATGAGAGGACCATTTACTGGATGACCGAGGGACACCGCCACCAGTGTTCCTACACCTCTTTCTATCAGTACTTGAGACTTGACGCTCAGGACGTGGATCGTCCTAAGCTTCACTATGATTCACCTCTGTCAGCTGATCAGGTGAGATTCATGTATCCGAGGGATAGGATTGGCAATGTAGGCAAAGTCATGGGGTTGTACGCATACTACTCCATCCTGAACAGGCTATTCAGGAAGACTCTTACACCCCGGGATGGGAATCCTAGTGATATTTCAGCGCATGCCAAGAATGTTATGAGCAGGATGCAGCCAGACCCTCGAGGCGGTGACTTCAGTGTTGGTGACTTCATATGGGAGGAGATCAAGCATATTTCTGAGACTCCCTTGAAGACATGTGGGTATGCACCATATATTATGAGAGTGATACTGAAGGTCACTAGGAGGAATTTCGGAATGGATGTGAAGCATGAGCCGATTAGGATCAAACATCCTAAGCATGTGAGAGTTCCTCCTGAGGGCAGATATGATGAGGCTCAGGAGGATCAGGGTCCACAAGATGACCAGGGTGCAGAAGCACAGCAGCACGATGAGGGTTTGCCTCAGCAGCAGGACCCAGCTGGAGGCTATGTGCCTCACGAGGGGAGAGATGCATCCCCTCCTCGCAGGTCTTCTTTCTCTTTTAGGCGTATGTTCTGGACTTTTGCTTGTATGATCAAGAACCAGAGGGACATTCTGGTTAACCAGGAGAGGGAGAGGAAGAACAACAAGGAGTTGAGAGATAATCAGAAGACATTCTGGTTCCACCGTTCAGTGCAGCAGCTCAATTCAGGACTCACGTCAGTTCATCGACAGTGTCGGTGTCCTGACCCGGCGGTCTGGCACCAACTAGTAAAGTGCTGCGTGATCTCTCTTCCTGGATGGTTGATGCAAGAGGCAACACGGGAACGCATGATTTATCTTGGTTCCGGCCGCGAGGCCGTATGTCCAGCAAGGGGGTGTGCGAGGGCACTGTATTATCTTGCACCAGGGGTACCTGTAGTAGGGGGTACAAGCGAGGCGAGAGAGGGAGAGAAGCTCCCAAATCTCTGCTAGAGGAGAAGTTGATTGAGGCGAGTGCCAATATCGGGGCTCAGGAGAGCGTGTGTGCTCTGTGAGTTGTGCTAAGTGTGGAGAACAACTCAGATGGAGAAGACAGTGACCGCCTCCCCTTTTATAGACACAAAGAGGGGCGGTGTACATGTACAGGAGGGAGGGAGAAGTCGTCGCCTTCCCCGAATCGGGGGCGTGCAGTGGCAGAATACTATAGAAAGTACACTATGCCGCACTGGAGAGTGAGGCGCCGGGCGTGCAGTCGTCCTGGGTGTCGTCCTTGGTCCTGCAGAGATCGCGCTGGCATCCTGGCATCTCCAGCGGGAGGCATGGTGGCTCCTGTAGAGGGTACGTCCCCCAGGCATGGTGTGGTAGCGTTCCGAGGGTCCTGCCGGTCGGGGTCTTGATCTGGTCGTGCCCATGCCGCTCGAGGGGCCTGCAGCGAGGAAAGTACGGGGGAAGTACAAGGAGTTGGCAGCACAGTGGCTGGAACAGCGCCGCGCACATTCGCACAGTGCATCGCAAGTTCCCACAGTGGTACCACTGCGCCAGGAATGGCTGTGCAGTGACCGGAGTTGGTGGAGAAGACCCTGGTCACTGCCACTGTGCGGAGTGGTGGCCTGACACCATCTGACCCGGGCGCCGCGGCGGAGTCGTGAGCATTCAATGCCTCCGTACGGTGGGCAGCTGAATGGATGGCCGTTTTGTCCTTTCCGTCGAGAGGTGGCCTCGAGCGAGGCGGAGACACGGGGCGCTGCCGAGGGTTTCGGCGGGGAGTCCTCGAGCGAGGCGGAGATCGCCCCGTGGGTCCGAGAGGTTCGGATGGGCCGCACTGTGTACATGGACCGTGGATTGGGCTTTTTATGAGTCCTTTCCTTTCCTTTGGATCGGAAGGAGGCTGTAGGCCTTCGTGGGCCCGATCGCCTAACATATGTTTTGCGTTTTAAGGGTGATTTAGTCCCCTGGTTAGGGTGCCCCTAATCATGGTACCCGACAGTAGCCCCCGAGCCTTTGTGGGGATGAGCATCAGCCCTGCAGAGGCTTGACTCCTCGAGGGCGCGACTCAGGTGCTGACTGTGGGGATCTTAGTCTGCCCGGGGTGTGACGATTCTCTGACGAGCATCGTCGGAGGAGATTTAGTCCAAGATCGGGGTTCCTCATAGGAGAAAAAGTGGGGAGGCCACTTTCGAGTTGTCTATGCAGATCATAGTCGCCTCGAGCACCATGGCGTAGCCGCTGGGGACATCGCCATCGCACTGATGAGGTCGTTCGAGCTGGTCTACAGAGGATTTGATCCTCAAATGTGTGAAGTTTGATTGGAGGAGTGCTTGCACTCGTCCAAGGGCTATATGCGTTGCCCTGCATGTTTGATTGACTGGGGTGGCTGTCCAACGTCTTTTTCAGCCGGCCTCGGCGTTCCTTTCAGTCAGCCTCGGCATTTTTTGTGCTGGCACAACGACCCATGATTCCGTTGAACCATCTGGCAGGCGCGCGTTAAGTGTGTGTGTGGGGGGGGGGTTCCACAATCGACGGTGGCCGATTTATTCGAGGGTGCGGCTCGAGACGCAGCGCGAGGAGCCCCCCAGAACCCCGGCCCGTGTGAAGGCATTCAGGGGACCCTCGTCTTTGTTATGACCCTCGTCGCCCTTCCGCAGGGAGGAGAGGTGAAGCGCGCCATGCTACCCATGCCCGGGCCACGAGCCATGGTTACTTCAGTGAGCTGTTATTGGGTAGTTCGAGTGGACGTCCGTGCCCTGTTCGATAAGGGTCAGCTTGCGGTCCAGAGACACATCGCATAAAGCACTCGCAAAGGTTCGCTCGGCGGGGCTCGGATCCGTTCGATAGGGTCCGAGGGCTCGATGCTCTCCCTCGACGGGATCCCCCTGCTAGGCACCTTCGACCGGCCTTGAACACTGCGTAAGGCGCCTCGAACCCCACATTCGAGGGTAGCTTGTACGGCACGCCCATGCAGTCCCTGACTCTGGTGACCTGGGGGCGCCTGTCGAACCCTCGATGGGCCAGGCAACGAACCCCTGATCAGTAAGGCCTCAAAATCGACTTCCTTCGACGGTAAGGAATTCCCGGAGTGAATATTCCGTAACGGTTCGCTTAAACGGCGCGGAGTCGCCGGTCGTGCGCGCGGGTCTCCCGCTAGTCGTTGGCGACGTGGCCCGGTACGTGTGGTGCAGTGCGGGCGCGCCTTTTCAGGTGGCTGCCCTGGGTAGACGGAGAAGCGTGGGCGGCGGCTGGCGGATGGGATGGCACTACAGTCCTGCCTTGCATCGTCGGTCATCGCGCCGTAATTATCGCCAAGTGCGCGCGTGGGAGCCTCCGTGGTCGTGGGGCCCAGCTGTCGGCGGCAGCAAAATCTTAAGCATTCAATGCGGTGGATTCGGGCTGCGGCGGCGAATCCTTCCATCTTGATGGATAAAAGCAGGGAAGGGGGGATCGTTTGGGCTGACCTATCCATCTTGCCTTTGTCTCCCCTACCTTCTCCGCCTCCCCTGAAATCTTTTTAGGCGGTTACATGGGTATTTATAGCGGGCGGTTCAACTACCCGCTAGTGTGAAATCTTTGTAATACCCTGAAAGTGCATCTAGGCCCTAAGTGGGTTTTGGAGTATTGATTGACAACATGATTAAAGGACTAACTTGTTTGCATGAGTTTATGAACAGGAATTTAATTATGAAATTGGTATTAAATGAGATGGCTCATGTGTTGCAAGCAAGTGTGTCTATCCCATTGGCATAATGTTTATATAACAAGCAAAACAAGAAAAGAAAGAATAGAGCAAGGTATTCATGGTTGATATAAAGGCTCTAATGGTTGTGAATGCTTGTTCGATTTATAATGGGATTCGAAGTGACAAGTAAAAGTTTTGTGAATAAGATGTGATATACTTATGCATAGTCTCAAAAATGGAAGAACTTGTCACTCGTGATAAATGGTTGCTAACAAAAGAAGCAAGCTAGGCAAAAGATAATGAGACATGAGTTTATGCAAAGATAACGTCTCAAATTAGAAAGCTTGCATATGAAATTGAATTGAGAATTCGAATTGACAAAGAAGATTTTATGCATAACACAAATCAATATGAGTTCAAGATGGACGGCTAGGATAAAGGTAGAGGACCGAGAGGCGTGTTTCAAGAGGCTACACAAGAGAAGCTTGGGGGGAGCAAAGAAACCGATACGGGTCAAAGGCCGGAGATCTTAGAGTCATGGAGAGCCCTATATTGAAGAGTGTCATTATTCAAGTGAAGAAGGTGACTTGTGAATCAAGCTGGATTTCATTCCTATGCAAATTGAAGATTCAAAGTCACTAACTCAAAGCGGGTATACTCAAAGAATAAAGATGTTGATGCCCTCACGGAATTGATCGAGGAAAGGTCGGCTTGATCATATTATGAAGAAGCTCAAGTAATTGTGGAAATTGTATATTTCATTTATACACTTGAGTATAGGTATGCCGTACTATCAAGAGGGATGCAACATCAGTAGGTTTAGACAACACCAAAAGTGCTCATAGCAAGTCCCTAGAGAGAATAGCCTAAGAGAGAGCTAAAATGCAAAAATCAGTGAGGAACCGGTCTGATCGGTCTGAGCAGGGTGTGCCTCCAACGGCTAGTTTTCAAAAAAGAGACCGGTCTGACTGGTCTGAGGAACCAGTCTGACTGGTCTAACACAGACAGGGGCAACGGCTAGTTTTTGGGAGAGAGGTATTTATACCCCATGACTTCACCCATTCATGGGTGCTGATGTCATAACTTTCAGAAGACATTTAAGAGCCTTGTGGGCACTTGGAGAGTCCTCCCCAACTATGTTACACGGATACCGGTACGGGTATCCGATACGATACGTATCGGATACGCGGATACGCACTTTCCCAAAAAACACCGATACGGGGATACGGCTAGAATAATTAATAATTATATATAAATATCAAATAGATATTCAGCAAGTGAGATTTTACTATTGAGTAACTTCCACTATACTCGGATGTGCAATACTTGCACGTCCATACAACATTACCTCCAGAACTAGCCTTCTCTAAAAGCACACCGTGATTCCACAAGGGGTTCTTCAGTTGCTGCTCATCTAGTTCTATTACCGCACGTTCATCATTCCGTGCCATCTCTTACTACCAAAACAGCAAAAGAAAGGAGAAGAGAGAGTACTAGTAGTCTCAAATCTGAACTTGGGTGGACTAATTGGGCTGACTACTACTTTGGGCCATATCCCATCTGGCCCAAACGTATCGGATATGCGTATCCAAACCAATATGTATCTGTATTTTTAAGATACGGCTTGAAACATATCTGAGGCGTATCCTGGGCGTATCCGTATCCAATACGTATCGGATATGGATACGCCACCCCCTAGGAGTATCCATGTAACAGAGCTCCCCAACCTCTCTTTGTGAGAGTTGTTTGATTCAAGGTGAATCTTTGAGTTGGGTTGAGTGAATCCATTCCAAGAGAGTCATTTGAGCAAGAGAGATTGAGCCCTAGCGTTTGAGCACTTGAGGTTGTGTCGGCCAACTTGATTGAAGCATTTGTTACTCTTGAAGCATTGGCTCCTAGACGGCTAGGCGTCGCCGGCTAGCTCCCAAGATTGTGGTGAGCAGCGGCAAATTTGTTGAAGCTTCGATTGTGTGCCAAGAGGGCGCAAGGTTATATAGTGGAGATGAGGAGATAGCTTGACCTTGTGGTCGCCATGAGCTTCCTCAACGGAGAGTAGGATTCACACGTGGGTGCACGGGGTGAATCCGAACTTCGGTCAAACAAACCACCGTGTCTCCTTGCATCATCTTCATTTCGGTTTGCTTTACATTTCTTGCAATTATAGTCTTGAGTTTGAATTGTGCTTCCGCTCGATCTACTTGGGTGTGCTTTACTTGTGTGTAGGGACCTGTTTATATTGATAGAAATACTCTGCAAAATACATATCCCAAGTTTCATATAGGTTCAAGCTCGAGAGGGGATTTGTTCCTGCGGATTGGGTTGTCTGTCTGTACAGACCGGTCTGGTAGACCGATCTGACCGGTCCAGGCAGTCCCAGTAGGGATTAAGTGCCGATTTTTTAAGAAAAGCCTATTCACCCCCCCTTTAGGCTACGACATCGTGTGATCAAGATCCTTTCATACCCTCTAACTATTACATTCCGGGAATATTCCGTGGGTATTAAGGTAACACTACAACAAAGCCACGGTAGTGGATTACAGCTGGACTGACAAGTGGGCCTTCCCACAGCTTATCTGTCCTTCGCCGTCCGGCTTCCTGCCGGACCTTCGGGCTTGGCCTCCATCATCCGCTCCTCCTTTTGGTTGTGCACCATTGATTGCAGGTCATCGCCTGCGGGCCTTCGCGGCTTGGACTTTGCCACTTGAACTTCGTCCGACTCGCCCCGCATCGCACCCCTCCGAGGATGGACCTTCGGAATCAAAATGCTTCGCTCTAGGACCCTCGCCGATGGCGCTTCGCTCCACGACCTTCACGCCATGGCGCCGCGCGCGCCATCGTCTTCTCCTCGGGCTTTGGGTATGGGTCTTCCGGCGTCATGCCTTCGCTCGTCATCCGAAGGTGGCTCCCCTAACAGTTGTCTGGAGACTGGAGGACGCGAAGACAAAGAAGATGAGGTCTCCCAATAGCTCAGGATGGAGTCAAAGCGCTGCAGCCGGAGATGCTTGCGGAACCACTGGATGAAGTCTTCTACGCGCGCGTCCACCTCCATCGCTGGTTCCTCCTCGGCCACTGCCCTCCGCGTCCGCCTCGCCCACGGGCGCTGGCTGCTGCTGCTGCTGCTAGGCGTCGCCTCCGCGGCGGCCTCCGACCGGCCCCTCTCGATGCGCGCCTCCTCGAGCGCGCTCAAGCTTGGCCTCCTGGCCGTCTTCCCCCGCCGCCCGGGCACCCATCATCGCCGGCAGTGCCCAGGGGGACGTACGGCTCCCGTCTCCGGGCTCTAACGTCGTCGCCGAAGAGCAATGTGTGGTCGGCGAACTCTAGCTGCAGCCATAAACAGCGCGCGGCCTCCAGCATCTCTAGCTCCCTCCCTCTCTCCTCTCCCGGTGCTCCGGGTGATGCCGAGGCGGCGTGGCCATGAGGATGAGCTGATGGGTTGCGGTTTAGAACCAGAGGATTCCAACCCGAACTGAACTTCTAACGTGGTTTGGGATAGGTTGGTTTACGGGCTAGATTGAGTTCCAATCGGACCATGTACAGGGCAACTTACAGAGCCTCCATTTCCTCCGCATCCTTTCCATTGCCCATGTAGAATCAGGCAGTCAGCAGGACAGCGCCCAAGTGGTCCCGAATAATAATAATACCCAAACCACCTTCTCTCGTAGGACTGTCAGGTCAGTCTCAGTGGGAATGTCATCGACACAGTTATCAAAACTGAAAATTTGAGAACCGTGCCAGTGGAGTGTCTTGGTGATGACACTCCTCTCAAATTTCATGACACTCCTCTCTCCTCTCTCTACATACTATTATACTATTAATACATGTTAGCAAATTTAATATCATAACACTCATATGACACTCCCATTGAGATTGGTCTCAGTGGCTCCAACAACATTAATCTTATCCACCCCTCGTCAGGTGGCCTCCACTTCACGACCCTCTCCCTTCTATCATGCCCTGTCACCAGAGTGCAACATTAAATAGCATATGTGAGTACCAAGAAATAGCACTGCAAATTAAATAGATCTGTTTTTCCTTCCAAGATGCTTTTGGACACTCAAACGGTTAGTAAGGTCTAAGACTATTATCTCCTAGACATTCTTGCTCTTTAAAAATTGTAACGTTCAGCACAAAATCAAATAATATGGAATGTTGGAGTTGATGTGGCATGATAGCATGCCATGCTACGTAGAAGAAGGGATGAGATTGAGCCCAAAATAAAATTTGAAGGATTGAAATGGTCACTTTAGGCTCTGTTTGATTCCGCTTATTTCAACCTTGTGTTGTTTGTGTGAAGTAAGATTCTCTGTTAATCCAGCTGAACGAAGAATCGACTGCATAGCTAGGTAAGCTAGTGTTTGATAATATTAGTTATTTTCATTCGGTTTTCTGAGCTAAGTGGTAAAATATTTGAAGTATCCTGAGGTTGATGATACATTGATACCTTATTTTTATTACTGAATATAAGGTGAACTTAATAATTCTTATGTTTTTCTGCGTATCTTGAATAGATAATTATATTCCAATTACAAGAATTCAAAAATGACAACTTGCAGCCAATACATACATCAACTTTGCACTAGCCCATTAACATATCTAAAGTCTAATGAATCTTTACAGCACCAATAATTGCACCACATTGCTTGTATTATCTGTTTGGGGGGGGGGGGGGGGGGGAGGCAAGGCATGTCGGTGTTCAGGGGGAACACTGCACCAGGGTTGGGAGAGAGCGCCTGGAGTCCTGGCAGGGGCGTCTTCGTGTCCGTGCAGGCTGTGCGACCACACAGAGTCTCCAAATTTGAAGATCCCCAAAGTATGAAGTACATTTTAGTATATACTAATATAGGAGGCTTCAATTTCATGAGTTTGCAGCCCATTCCATGGAAAACAAGGCCCAAATTGCTAGAAGTACGATCAGCGTGCGAGCCGACGCCATTCTAATTCCTGATTTCTCTTAGCGCACACACCGACGCAGAACCCCAACGCTTCGGTTTCCTCTCGGACGCGGCCGGCATTGCCTATCGCCACCGCGTCGTGGCCGGCGTCATCGCGGACGCGTCCAAGTAGGCAAGTAGCATCACGGTGTCCGGACGTCGGCGAGTAGGACTCGCGCCAGTGCCCAGACCGCCCATCCAATTCCATTGCAGGACTCTTGCTCATTGATGTTCCAGTGTCGCATGCAATTGCATTGCAATTGGTTGCATAGGCACTTGATAAGGCGGGAGGCCAGGCCAAGAGTAAGACTTAATTCCGTGTTATTTTTTTTCTTCTCTCGTTTAATTTTGTTGATGTCTTTGTTGATGATTAAAATACATCTATCAATGTTGTTCTTTCCATTGCAAATGCAAGTCATGTCATCGGCAAAACAACATAGGAAATATGATTCCAACTATCAAAAGCATAGAAAGAAACAAAGTTTACATGAACTAATTGAATCTCAGAAAGGGGCAATGGAAAGATTTTATTTCAAAGAATGCCTAAAGAATAAAGTTCTTCAAGAGAAGAATAGGTACGATAATTCTTAAAATATCAAATTTATATGTTACTTGTTACTATTGTTTAATTTTACTAGGGAAGATGTACGTGCCACAGGCATGTATTTAAATTTTTTCCATCATGCAAAATGATGTTATTTATTTTCATTTCAAAAATAATACACATCTTTGTTTTGCTTCCATAAAACAATGATGTCAATTAATATCCTTCCAAAACCATCAAGCAGTAATACCATTCATTTTTCTTCTAAAAATAATACATGTCTTTCTTTTTCTTCCATAAACAATAATGTCAATTATTATCCTTCCAAAAGAAAATGACGTGAATTATGGGTTAATGTATGTGCAAAGGAAAGTATGTGTATACTAAAGAAAATTAATACGTTAATACACGTCTTTTTTCCCCTTCCATTAACAATGATGTCAATTATTATTCTTCCAAAAAAATGACCTGAATTATGGGTCAATGTATGTGTAAAGAAAAGTATGTGTATGTTAAAGAAAAGTAATATATGGATACAAGAGGTGGGTATAGAAAATTACTGGTGTAAAAAGTAATAGGATTTTGGTAGAAAATATTGATGCTCCCCCTCCTTTTCGTCAAACTTTTTGACCTGACAAGTAGGATCTCCGTGAGGGGTACCGGGTACGGGTGGGTCTAATTTTAGTAAGAAAGGTTTTCAATTATTTTATTTTTTTATAGATAGAAGATTAGATCACTAGGGTTTCATTTTAGTATTTCGCACTGAATCTCCGAATGGGCCGGGACGCCCCTAGTCCTGGACGTCATATGTCCCACGCTCGGCCAAGCGGCAAAAGGCCTACGACTATTCGATAAGAGGGGAGGACGCGGTGGAGGTAAAGGGGCTCTCCATTGTTTCTTCGCTACTGTCTACTGAGCTAAGCGGCTTCTGCCCTAAGTGAAAATTAAGCGGATAGTTTGGGTAGATCTTTTTCGTTCTTTTTATAGCTATAAGTAGCTTATAATCGAAAATAAATAGGATTTTAATAGTTTAGGGATGAATTTGAACCTCACCGATGAGGGACGAAAATGACTATTTCATCTTTTTAAATCGATACATGACACTTTCAAACAAAATCGATACAGGACACTGGTCACTGGAAAAGTCCCTTGGGTATGCGTAAGGAGGGTCCGGGATCCAATACCTTTGGACTTGTCAGGTAAGGCCTTGTTCGTTTAGGCCGATCAACGGGGGTCACCCCGGCCTGGTTGGAATCCCTGCCCACTGAAAAAACGGCCCAACTCGTCCATTAATTCCCTCCCACGCCGGTCCGGGAACGAAACCCTCTTTTTTTCTTTGGCGTGGAACCAAAATCCTCCCCGCGCGTCTCTCAAGGGCGCTGCGGCGGAGCCTTGGCTTCTTTATTGCGGTCTTGCTTATATATGGTCTTTAGATATCAATTTGAATGGTCCCGGGCACATCAATCTCACTTGGGTTCACATGGGAGCTAGGTCAGGCGGTCAGCATTGAACCATCACTTGTGCATCCCAGCAGGTCAAGTCTTCATTACAATACCATTATTCGACCTCAAGAAGTTGTTTAGTTAATCCTGTGTCAAGTCAAATTAAGTACAGTGCTTTGTGCTGATCCATTATTACGAAGCATATAGCATGCAGGAACCAAACAAGATGGCATTAATGAAAGGACGCAGAGAGTTTGTTTTGTTATCAAGACTTGACCTGGTGGTTGATGAAGTAATGGATGGATGCTTTCTGCCGGAAAGGGTTCCTCTAACTTTGGATCACTCTGCATTTGGATCACTGATGACGTGTGGGTCTGGAAACACGTGTTGGTGGTCGGGGTCAAAGTCAGGGAAGACTACTCACCTCTTTCTGCCGACCTATAGCTAATCGTTTCCCTCTGACGTTGAAATGGAACCGTGCATACATCATTTATTGGAGACTTTTGTTGTCATGAAATATACCGCAGCTCGTTGCAGGCTAGGAGGTTGTGCTCTATCATTACTCAGTATATGCCATATATGTATCATTAATTTCACATACTCTTGTGGGAGCTTGCTAGTATTTCGGGGCTGTTCGGCTTGTCCAATTTCGGTTTGTCTCGGCTTGTCTTGGCTTATCTCTTCTCACATAATACTATTCATTCTGCCAGCCGAACACTATTTACTAGCTGACATTCGTCTCATGTGTGAGTGTGACCACTAGCTGAAGTTGATAATAATGTTGTTTAGTGTTTACTACGCTTCACCACTACGTCTTCATTGTGATGACTTGCTTCTGCAGTTACAAGTTCAGGTACGAAAATCCTTGATCACTTGGAACTGAAATACACATGCACGTAGCTAAAGTGAAAATTAATTTCCGCAGCAATCCAGTAGCACACAATCTAACCCCTCTCCTTGATCGAACAAGCCCTAATATAAGTTCTAGCCATTATTTTTGAGTCGACATGCACGTGCAATGTGCAATTCAGTTATGCAAACACGGACAGAAAAAATGCAGTAATATATAGATCGAGAAAAAAGATGCACGAGATGACAATGACATGCAGCTAGCTAGCTTCATTTGGTGCCAGATTATGTCAAGCCTGCCACGAATTGAAACACGAGTTAGGTCTGCAAAAGCCGCACCCGTGTGAGTGTGTGAGAAGCTCAGAAAGATTCCATCGTCGTTTTAAGCTCTGTCATGGTCGACGTAGTCAGACACACACACACACGACCAATCACCAATGGATCGTCAACGTATGAGTCAAAAAAAAAAGGACCGTCAACGTACCCATTCTCTACCGTGCAAGCATTGCTGATTTCCTTTTCTTCTGCAGCTTTCCGGTACACTGCCGCAGTCGATCTCTTGTCACATATTGTTCCTTCAGAAATCCTATGGCTGTCGTGAAACGATCAGGCTTCAGTCGGCGACGCCATGTACTTGGACTTGGACCAATGAGGCAATATCGTTGTTACATTACCTGTCAGCAGTACCAGTACTAGGGCGTACCTAGTGCCGTAGGCTTAGTACTACTAATACTCTCTTCCACGGTCAGCTGAAGATCAATGAAGTGACGGACACTTCAGCCTTCAGCGACCGGTGACCTATCTGAACTCTGAACCTGGAGAAGTTGAAGGCGATGGATCAATGGAGCAGCGGACACTTCAGCGTTTAGCTTGTCGTCAGCGTCCACACCTCTCGCTCTGTCTGAACTCTCTGAACCCGGCGGAGAAGTTGCAGGCAGCTCTGCTCGTCTCCTCTCGCCACTGCCGTTGGGATGGATCACTCCACTCGTCAACGTCCACCACACGGACAGACACACATGGAACGCCAAGAGCTTGCCATTGGAAGGAAGTTTCTTCAGGTCCCTCCCAAGGATGGTGCTTCCGTGCTTGGACCTTCCACCGTTGAATTTACCCTTGAGCTTCGAATTAAGCAGCACGAGCGCGAAAGTAACCAGGCTCATCAATGAGTTTCAGGATCAGAGAACATCAGGTGCGCTGTAGATGTGAAGACTGAAGAGTGTGTGTGAGAGAAACAGGTCATCTGACAGATACGGCCGGATGCGCACAAAACTACAAAAGAGAGTGCGTGTGTGTGAGAGACGCTGCCAAAACCTGCCGCTTAGGCCATGTTTAGTTTCCAAAAAATTTCAAGATTCTCCATCACATCACATTTTTGGACACATGCATGTAGCATTAAATGTAGTTTAAAAAAATAACTAATTGCACAGTTCAGCTATAAATGATGAGATGAATCTTTTGAGCCTAATTAGTTCATGATAGGATATTAATTACCAAATAAAAACGAAAGTGCTACAGTAGCCAAACCCAAAAAAATTCACGAACTAAACACGCCCTAGTCGCTACCAAAGGATCGGAGTTCTACAGAAAAATGCGGAGCAGCATCCGACTAAACTTTAGTTACACCATAGAATCTTACCATTTAGAAATATTAAATAAAATTTAATTATAAAACTAATTGCAGTTATTAATGCAACGATATGCAGTTCTCTTGCGTATTCTCGAGAAGAAAACTAATTGCAGAATTCTAAGCTCACTCGCAAGACGAATCTAATAAGGTAGTATATTAATCCATGATTTACAAATTGTTACTGTAGCATCACTGCAGGACTGTAGCTAATCATGGATTAATTAATCTCATTAAATTTTTCTATCGAATTAGAATACATCTGTGCAAAAAAATTTATAAATATATTTTATTTAATACTTCTAACTAGTAAGATTTTTGTTTGACACGACGGGGACTAAAATTTAGTTAGAGGGTCCAAAAGGATAGTTACGCTCACTTTATTTATTTTATTTGGAAAATAGCCGATCGATGGCCTAACGACCGAAGCAAGTTTATTTCGAGCTAATCCAATTTAGATAGCAGCCTCACACAACCCATGCATGAGAAATGCATCACAAGCGACTAATAAGGGAGAGCGGATGCTTGTGTTTGCCAATGATTGTCAAGTGACTCGATCTGGATCAGTTCCCCAAGCTCTCGACCATCACTAAAAGAAAATAATATTGGAGACACAGAAGACCACTATGTTCTGTAAAGATCTTACGTTTTTTTATCGAATATAATTAATACACAAGAGAATTGCCGATCCAAACGTGCCTTTACGTCCGCTATTGCCCATCGATCCTGTTGATCCTAGGAGGTAAGACGTGTTGAGAATTCATATAATGTGATCCAGTTTTCGAAAAAAAAGGAAAAAATACAGGAATAGTAACAAAGTTAATCCAAAGTATCAGTGAACTCCATTTAGGCTTGCAAAGTTTTTATATGCAGTGAACAAAACTGAATGACCCATATCTGTATATGTGACTATATATGTAAGTGATAAATCATATTTTTCGCTCAATATTATAGCCTGTGCATGTTATTGAGATATACTCCATCTGAATATGTTGAGAATTCAGCAGAAAGTAAGAAAGCAGTTACTACATCTGATTTCAAAAGAGATGTTAGCGTTGAAAATCAATTAATAAGCAATAGAAATAACAAGTCCTCAAAAAAAGAGCAGAGGTCTGTGAAACCAAACAAGAAGTCAACCAAACGCACAGCTCGTTTACATCTCATAGACCAGATTATAGGATATAATAGCCATGTGTTTGCCTAGCGGGCTTAGCCCGCTGGTGTAAGGCCCTGGCGGGCAGCACTAGCTCGGGGGTTCGACCCCCGGCTGGCACCAAAAAAATCTCCTGGCTTGCCCCCATTTTCAAAGCACACTGATGGACCGGCCTACTCACAAGGCAATAGACTCCTGTGTAAGGGTGGGGGCGGGAGTTCGGTGATTTTCTTAGCCTGTGTGAAAAAGCCTCCTTTTTAATACAATGTCGTGGGGGCGGTCTTACCCCCGCAGATCAAGTTTTTTTTAATAACCATGTGTTTTATGCCTGGATCGCGAATTGTCCTTCAACGCATGAACTACACTGCCGCGGCGGGGAGCCAAATACAAACCACACATGGAACATGAAATTCAGAAGACGGACACAAGAAGACCACACTGTTGACAGCATCTCGATCATCTCGACCAGAAGCACCTCACGACTGCGGGCGTCCTTCGGCGATGCTCTGCTGACCTGAATACTTGGAGCTGTCGCTACAGGAAACACAAGCCGCACATCTGCGCTTGGACGGATTTCCTTCGGTCCCTGTTGTAATCTCTGTCACTGTACTTTCTTTTGAACTCTTTCTTCCTTTCTCCTTTCCCCCTCTTCTTCTCCCTGGTATACCGTCTTCTCCGTGTCAAAAAAATCTCGATCACTTGATGGAAGCAATACATGGCACAACTGATCTGTATTAGTTTTTGATGGAACAAAATCCTAAACTTGCCAAGAAAGATGTGTCTAATCCAAACAAACCCTCGGGTTTAGTTGTAGTATAGGCGTAGGGAATGGATCCAATAATTCCTTTGTGACTTGTCAGCAGGTATACATGAGCTGACTTCCTCACCAATCCAATAGCACAAAATAATCTAACCCCTCTCGCTCTTTGAAACAAGCCCTAATATAAGCAATGCAAACACTGACAGAAACATCGCAATCGATACATCGAGAAGAAAGATGCACGAGATGACAATGACATGCAGCTAAAGCCTATAGCTTCATGATGCTAGCCGGTCTGCTGCAGCCGGTGTCACAATGCTGCGCGGAGGACGCGCTCGTCCCGCAGCGCGGCGGCGGCCACGTCCACGACGGCGTCCTGCACGGTCATGCCGCCGACGAGGCACACGCTCGCGTGCTGCACGGGCAGATCCAGCCAGCGGAGAACGAGCATGAAGCTTGCGGGGGCACGGCGCACCGCGGTCGTCAGGCGCAGCGCCGCCGCCTCGCTCCCGACCATTCGCACCTCCAGGTTCTCCTGGATGGGGCGGCCGCCGCCGCGGCAAGCTTGTTCTCGGCCTCGAGCTGGTCAATGCGGCCGTGCAGCTGGGCGATGTAGGCGGCCGCGTCGGCCAGGAGGGACGCCTTGTCCATCCGCGACACGGTGGGCACGGCGGCCCGGAGCTCGCAGAAGAGAGGCGGTTGAGCTTGTCCCGCCGCTGCCGCTCCACCTCCACGTGGGTCATGGTCGTGCCATTACTCCGCGGCCCGGGGTTGTTCTTCGTTGCCCGGGGTCCGCGAGGACTCGTCGCCCCGATCTTCCAGCAGGGGGCCATCGTCCAGCATGCGGTCGTCCTGTTGGCAGTCAAAATTGGCATTGCCAGAGGCCGACCGGTTTGACCGGTCGAGTCGACAGGTCAGATCGGTATGGTCTGTACAGTCCGAGTAGAGTTAGGGTTTGTGTTATGGAATCCGTTTGTAACTCAATTTGGAAGGGGTACGACTTCCCCGGCCTATAAATATAAAGGACATGGCCGATTGAGGTCCTTCTACCCAATCAAATCAATCAATCTATAATTTTTCTATTTTTTTTCCAAACCCTAGCTTTTCCAATCCCGTGCTGTTCTTTGCTCGTCTCTACGGCGTTCAAGGGCGTCTTGGGTGGCCTGCCGACTCCAAGACAACCCTAGATCTTCGAGCTCCGACGGGGTCCCTCCTGAGCTTGAGGTTCTAGGTCTTCGCGAGATTTTCTGCGCCCAACCGGTCTGACCGGTTGGCGCGACCGGTCTGATCGGTCGCCGGTTCTTCTCGCTGGTGATCTGATCGTTGCGATCCACGCGTTCTAGCATTTGTGTGTTGACCAATCTTGCGTCAACATACTTTTTGGTGACACCGCTGGGGACAGATCTGAGTTCATCAGGCGCAATGGCCGGTGATAAGACTGACTCCAAGGTAGATGCGACTCCTATCGACATCAAGTACAAAGACATACCAGAGGAGACGCGCAAGCAATTCGAGGCAGCGTTCCAGAAGGAACAGGAGAACGCCAAGAATAAATTGCTTGCATGCTTCGGGAAGACTCGGCAAGGCGTGTTCCAGAAGGAAGAGTTCAAGATCCCTACATTCACACCACCGCCGCCGAACCCATCTACTACAGCTACAGCTGCTGCTTCTTCTGCTTCCACTCCAAACGAGGTAAGTTTTACCTTCGAATCTATTAAGCAGTTTGTTGATGTCTTTTTGAGTCGATTCGAGCAATCACAAAAGTTTATACAAGATATGCTTATCGACTTGACTATGCAAAACAAGGGGAAGAAACCTGTAAATGAATATTCTAGTTCTACCCCTAACCCTAGTCTTTCGGCCGCACCATCAGATTATCAGTAACGGATGCCGCCGAATTACTTCGCAGGACAGACACCCCCGCCGGGCACATTTCGGTCGTCCATGGCCGAATCGGTCAGATCGGTCGCACCGACCGGTCAAACCGGTGCCCCGGCGGGCGGACCGGTCAGACCGGTCAATCAGATCGGTCAGACCGGTGCCATGGTGCTCGGTTCTGCGTCACAGCCACAAGTCACGCCTCCTCCTGCTTCGACTGAGTATAGCCTGGAGCGAGAATTGGCGGATTTTGTGCCGCCGTATACGACGAAGTCATACGGTGAACCACCTTTCCCTCCATCGTTGCCCAAAGATATTTAGGATGATTGGCTTAGGGCCAATCCACAGTATGCCGCCGCACAAACGATGTCCACTACTGATCCTGCGACACATCGTTTCGGCCAAACATCCACCGGTAATTATGAGGCCGATCTTGCTAGGATGAAAGACGATCTGGCCAATATGTTCAAAGAAAAGTTGGGTTTTGTTGTGGGTAGGAGTCGGCTATATCGTAGGCCGTATGTTGATGCTTTTGATTTGATTCCTTACCCTGCTGGTTGGCGTGTTCCTGATTCTGTCAAGTTTAGCGGTGATGATAACCGATCCACTTGGGAGCATATTAGCCAATATATCGCTCAACTTGGAGAAGTCGGTTCTAGCAAGTCTTTGCGCGTTCGCATGTTTTCTTTATCTTTGACTGGAACGGCTTTTTTTTGTTTTGTTCGTTAACTCCTAACTCAATTCGTTCTTGGGACGAATTAGAGCAAAAATTTCATGATCACTTTTATAATGGGGATAACGAAACTAAGTTGACGGATTTGACATCGGTTAGACAGGGTAGAGATGAGTCTATCCAAGATTACTTTAAGAAATTTAAAGATATTAAGAATTGATGTTTTAATTTGTCGCTTTTCGAAAAAGATTTGGTTGACTTGGCTCTTGCGGGTTTGCGTTCTAGTTATAGAGAGAATCTTGATGGTTCTAGTTTTTATTCTATAAATCAGCTTCAAGCTAAAGCTTTGAGTCAAGAAACCAAATTTAGAAAAGAAAAGGATACCTACAAGTCCCATCGTTCAAACACTCACATTGTTGAATATGATTCCGATTCATCGGACGATGAGGACAAAGAGGTATATGCTGCCGAGTTTGTTTGGCCCGCCTCGGCCAAACCATGTACTTGTACATCTCTTAAGCCGACTCAAAAGAATCGAGAAGAGATGAAGTTTACTTTTGATGTGTCCAAGTGCGATCGCATTTTTGATGAATTATTACGTCTTGGGCATTTGAAAATTACACATGTTATACCACCGCTTGAGGAGCTAAAGCGGCGCGCTTATTGCAAATTTCATAATTCTTCATCTCATGCAACTAATGATTGTAATGTATTTCGTCGGCAGGTACAATCGGCCATAAATGAAGGACGATTGACCTTTCCAGAGATGAAGATAGATAAAACTTGTTCCCAGTGCATACCATTGATCTCAGCAATGCAAAGGTGCTAATTCGGCCGGATCAAGCCGAAGGAGCAAAGGGCAAGAATGTGATCATTGGTGATGACAGGCCGTTGACTCTTGATAACAAGATTCTGGCCAGGGAGGTTATTCAGGAGAAGACTCCTGATGGGAAGAAGAATCTGAGGATCATACTTAAGCCTCGCACGCTCGGAGGGCAAGAGGGTTCTTCTTCAGGCGACCGGTCTGCTGCACAGCCGCGACCGGTCAGACCGGTTTCTCTGACCTGTCAGACCGGCCCTGACGGCCGGTCAGACCGCCCTGGTGGTCAGCCCCGAACATTCAAGCCGAAACATCCGGAAGTGGGTACATGGAAGACTAATCAGCCAAAGGTGCAGGGCAGTGTTGCAAATCAGAAGCCCACCTTTGGATAGTTGTTGAACAAGTACTCAAAGGCCGTTCGAAACGATCGGCCCCTAAAAAAGAGACCGAGGTCACCTCCGCGTCAAGGAGCACCTTCCTCTCCTAGGGGAGAATCAAGCAAGCGCAGGAGTGATGTGGTTACCTTGTTCCCTCGTCAACAGATGCAGCCGATATATGCTACAATGCCATGGGTTCCACCGGCGTCGGATTCTCAATTTCCCGCGTGGGAGAATGGGGGATTTTGGATGCAATGCTATTCGATGCTGTGCCCACCACACTTCTAGGGGGAGGGAAGCTCCAGAGGACCTGTATTCGACAGGTTGATGCAGCCGGTTCACGACCGATTGGGTCAGCACCAATCTGGTCAGGGGCATAACCCCAGACCGGTCAGACCGGTCTCAATAGAGACCGGCCCATGTTCGTCCAGTTCGCCAAGAGTACCGTGTCAAGGAAAGAAAGGACAAACCAGTGCCAATGCAAGTTGATTCTGAGAAGATTTCAGCTGCTAAGGTTGTGCAAGTTGAAGACGGGAAGGGAAAATCCCAAGATGCACAAGAGGGACCGGTGATCATTGAGAAACCGATCAATGTTTCTCAGAAGCTTGTGTTGGCCAACGATCATGAGGCCAGCAGCAGCAACCTCAAGGTCCAGGACAAGGAGAAGTACTTCCAGCCTATGTGGTGTCCACCGGGGTTGACACACACTCAGAAGAGGAGGTTGCAGTGTCTTCGCCGCCAAGAACAGAAGAAAAAGGAGGCGGAGAAGTTGAGGGACGAAATATTTGATGAATGCAGACCAAAGTTCCCTCAAGGCAAGATGTGGCAGGTCAAGATAGTTGATCAGCCCACAGGACCGGTCGGACTACTCCAGCCGACCGGTCAGACCGGTGTCCCAGACCGATCTGACCGCTCAGAGCAACCGGTCAGACCGGTCGACCCTGAGCCTGAGCAGAAGGCCGAAGAGGTTGTCCCTGCTTCGGCCACTGGTGCATCAGAGGTTCCAGCAACTCCTTCTATAGTAGAGGATGAGGAGTTGGTGGATTATGAGGCATCTCCGGAACGCACAGGCATGGAGATCAATGTTGTGCGTTTTTCTGATGATTATTGGGCGGTTTCGGAGGAGAAGACGACACATCTGGACTTTGGGCCCCGCGAAGCTATATTTCAGAAGCCCAAAGATTCGAACAACCACTTGAAGGCCCTCTATGTAAGGGAGCACATCAACGGGTAGCCAGTTTCTCGTATGCTTGTGGATAGTGGAGCAATTGTGAACTTGATGCCCTATTCACTCTACAAGAAGCTTGGCGGGAGAGACGAAGAGCTCATCAAGACGAACGTGACGGTCAGCGGCATTGGAGGAGGTGATCCCATTGGTGCAAAGTTGTAGGGTCGAGATGGCGGACTAGAGGGGGGTGAATAGTCCATTCTAAAACTAATTGTGCCGGCTAACCGAAACTTATGCGGAATTGAAACTATTCGCTTAGCCAAGACTTCTCCCCTCTAACTATGACTCTAAGGCACCTCCAAAAAAATCCTAAACAAAGCAAATGGAGTGCCAAGCTAGCAAGAGCTCTCCTAACAATTCTAATGCCAAGCCACACAAGACTAAGCACTAGTACTTCACAAACCGGGGGAGCTCCTATACAATTCTAATGAGCAAAAGCACAAAGCCAAACCTAAACTCACTAGATTCTCATGGACAAGGATATACAATCCAAACCCAAGAGCTCAACTTGCTTAGATACACAATCTAAGCAAGAGCAACTAATTAAGCTACACAAGCTAACTAGTTACACTAGGATCTCTACTTCTAGCTACACAAGCAAGAAGATGATTAGCAAACTACACAAGCTAACTAATCACTAGAGAGCAACTACACAAGCACAAGATATCTATGAATGTAAATACAAGACTTGTGATTTGGAGAATGCAAACCACCGAGAAGAGATGAACACGTTGACACGGTGATTTTTATCCCGAGGTTCACTTGGTTGCCACCAAGTTAATCCCTGTTGAGACAAGCTCCAAGGTTGCCACCGATCCTCTTGCTAGTGGTGACTCTCAAGTCACACTCTCCCACGTGGAGTGCTCACACCGAGTTCTAGCACATAATCCGGTCGGACCACTTGTTGGTCTTCACGTCTCGCTCAACTAGAGTTGCTCTTCGCGGCTCCCGTGGGGTGAGCACAATACCCCTCACAATCTCTTCTCCGGAGCACCGCACAATCTTCTTGCGGGCTTCAACGTAGCCTCTTGCCACCAAGCAGTCTAGGAGGTGGCAACCTCTAAGAGTAACAAGCACATCGGCTTGCAACACGATCACCTAGTGCCACTCGATGCAATCTCTCAAAGCAATCGCACTAGAATCGCTCTCTCACTCGATCGGATGATTACTATCAAGTTAGAGTGAATAGAGGGCTCTCAAGCACTCTCACACAAGGACACCAAGTCCCCAAGGTGCTCAGCAACCTCAAATGGCCGGCCACACCCTCTATTTATATAGGGAGGCCCCAAACTAGCCGTTACACTCAAATCCCGTGAAAACAGAGGTTTCACGGACTGTCCGCCCCACAGGGGCCGGACGGTCTGCCATTTCAAATCCAACGGCTATATTCTCAATAAATGCTTCTCGGAGTCCACCGTTACAGCCTGGGCGGACTGTCCGCCTCACAAATCTCGGAGTCATTTGGACACCCGACCAAGTTTCTGCGCCCGTTTCAGTTTTTAAGGGCGGACCGTCCGCCCCCAATGACCGGACGGTCCACAGTTCATTTTGGACCACCAACATAGCCGAAAACGGCTCTGTTCGAGCTCAAACGAGACACCGGCGGACCGTCCGCCCCCCAGGAGCGGACCGTCCGCTGGTATATTTTCAGCAGAAATGTACCTCGCTAAAACGGCCATAACTCTTAGCTCCGATGTCCAAATTAGGTGATCTTGGATTCTATAGAAAGCTAATTCAGAGGGCTACTCAACCCAACTGAATACTTGATCCAAAACATAATGGATCAAAGCAGTATTCCACTCCAAGATCTAATCTAGCTTCCGAAGAATACCGAAAAACCTTTCTTGCTTTCCCAAGTTGATCAACATCAACTCCAACACCTTCTCCTTTGCAAATGTGCCAACAACACCAAGTGAACAACACCATGTGCATGTGTGTTAGCATTTTCACAATTATTTTCAAAGGATTTTCACTTGATCTCACCATGCCACTCGATCCTAGCAACATCGCAATGTTAGATCGCTCAAGTGGCACTAGATGACCGATATGCAAACAAGTTTGCCCCTCTTGATAGTACGGCCATCTATCCTAAATCCGGTCATGAACTTCTCTACACAACCTTTGACCGGTGAAATGAAATGTCCTACAAGTCATACTTTTGCCTTGCGCATTCCATTTAATCTTCCCAAATGTTGATGCCACACCAGCACCAAACTCCATCAAGCCTTTTGATTATCATCATGAGTCAACACTTGGCTTGATCTTCCTTGAATGATATAATCCACTCCATATCATCACATGACCTCTTTGGTCCATCGATCTTGACCTTGCTCGCTCTTCACCATTGCCTTGGTCCATCGGCGCCAAGTCTTGCCCAAGCTTCACCGCCACGCGGTCCCTCGCTTCAAAGTCTTGACTTGCCCTTCACCATTGCAACCGATCCATCAAGCCAATCCTTGTCTTGATCTTCTCCACTTTGGTCACATGACTCCATGTCATGTCTCATATGCAATGAGTTCCTCCATCACACTATATAAGCATAGCATCAACCCTTAGCCATTTCTCCTCCATGGCACATATTTGCTCATACTAGTGTCTTTGTGTGGACTAATCACCTATGTATCTCAACATAAATACTTATTAGTCCACCTAAGTTTTCACTCAATTACCAAAACCAAACAAGTGCCTCTCAATCTCCCCCTTTTTGGTAATTGATGACAACTCTACAAAGATATGGAAATTAAATATTAATTCCAAGTTAGCACTTCATATAAGAATAAATTGCTAACTTGGTTTGGATTTTATGTTGCTTATCTACCATTAAGACCACTTGTGAAATATTGGATAAGAACCATAAAAATCCAACTTGGTAGTGATAACTCCCCCTACATATATGCTCAAGAGATTTGGTTTTAAACTCACACACATGCATAAATATGAAATTTGTGGGATTGTTATCACTACTAAGTGATGCTAAGGTATATAGGACAAACCTTTGAAGCGTGATACCAATTTGAGTTGCATCCTTGAAGTTCATTCCTTAGCATCAATGAGTAACTAGACATGCATCAAAAACTCAAGATACCTCATGAGATCAACATTATTAGCAAGGCTCTTGATTTACTTGTAAAAATAACATGTCTAGCTGCAATCTATGTATGCTAGTTATTAAATCATCAATCAAGTTCTATGACTAGCATACATCACACACAAATATTGCATATATAAATTTTAAAACTTATGCAAATGCAAGCAAACACATGAATATGTACATATCAAATGCAAACAACCAAGTTCATGAGCTTGCTCCCCCTACTTGTGTGCTCCTCTTGTCCAAGAATATTGATCCTCCTCAATATTGCTCCTCTTGATCCATGTCTATGCTCGTCCATGCTCGCTCTCTCATCTCATCTCCCTCTTTATCATCCAAGGATAATTCATATCTTTGTTCATTCCTCTCCCCCTTTGTCATCAATGACCATAAAAAGGACCGAAACCACATGAAATTTGCCATGTGAAGATCAATGGCTACCACTTGAAGTTGTACCTCTTGTACTTGTAGGGTTACCACTTGAATACCCCTTGTAGGCAATCATATGAAGCACTTGTGGTTTGATACAAAGAGTTGGACTTGGGTTAGATGGTTGAGTCTTGAATCTTCATTTTTTATGGACACTTTCAATTTGATTAGAATTGACACCACTTGTAACAACAACATGTGGAAGCATGAAGACTACCTTGAAATGCCACATGTAGGACACTAGTAGGATCCTTGACCTCGATACCTTGTAGTGGGGCTCCTCCCCCTATATCAAAGTGTTTGTCAATCCACTTGAATCTTGAGCTCTTCTTAGTGAGGGTAGCTTTTTTGATTTGAATTGATCACTTAAAGTTGAGGATCACTTGTGGAACCATCATTGTTGCATTAGATCCACTTGAATAAATACCACTTGTATGACCATTTATATCACTTGTAGACATACCATGATATACCTTTTGTTGAATCTAGTATCACTTGTAAAATCATGATGGACCGCTTTGTTGAATTTGATATTGATAATCAATTCTTGAACTAGATTGTTTCCATGAGCTTCTTTCTCTTTGACTTGATCTAGACTACTTGCCCAAATAATTCAATTTGGTTTGAACCAAAGACAAGCTTCTTCACACCTCATTCTAAGAGTTATCTTGACAATGTTGAGTTAAACACTTAAAAGCTCATTTTCTAGATCAACTACTTGGATTTACTAGCTCATGAACATGCCATATGTTACCACTAGATCATATCAAGCATAGAAGCAATAGTGGCATCATAAAACATTTAAAATCATTTTATTTTTCATGAATGATCACTATATATGACTATATGCACTAATTATGTCCTTAGCATAGTATGAATGCATATGTCAAGCAACTTCACCTTGCTATGTTGGAGTAGAGGATAGTTATTAGATTCCAATTTAGCTCTCCAACTAGCATCATGAAGTCCAATTATAATAGCTTGGTGAAGACAAAGAATGAAAATATGAGTACCATGCTTTCGCCCATATGAATTGAGAATTAATTATGATCAAGTGCACTATATTGTTGTGATTGGCTTGCTTCTTCTTTTTTATCTTTGCTTGCTTGAGAGAATACCACTTGAATATATTTGAACTATCATGAATCTCTCTATGTTGGGTGTTGCTTGCTTTTTTTATCAACCCATTTGATAGCTTCAACTAAGCATCTCCAATGACTCCAGATTACCACTTCCATGTTGGCCTTCCAAGCACCTTGCTTGTCCATCCCACTATTGGGCGGCCCGGCCCCTCTCCAGGGAGAAGTGATCTCTCCAAGAACCATTCTTGACACTCACTTGAATGACTTTAATTGATTGATCAAACTATGGATTTGTCATGATGAGAAATCTTCAAATTTTTCCTTAAGTCCTTTTCTTTCTACTTGAGCTTGGTCTTGATCTTCCAATTGAATGCCAAATATATGCCAAGTAAACACCACAATCAAATGGCCTTATACCTAATATTTGTTATGCTTCTAGCTCCTCTCAAAACCAAACCTAGGTTCCTTAACCACTTGTAAAGATGATTTCAACTTGAGCACCTTTCAATTTAAGTGACTCAAGATCAATCCAATATTTATCACTTTTTTAGCAGATTTTGTACTTCTCAAAGAATACATTAAATCTCTCAGAGTACAAGTTGAATTGCCGTGGAGATGTGTGACACTAAGTCATATAGCAGCCATAAAAATTTGAGCTTCAATGTATTTCTAGATTGCTACCAGATTTCACATCTTCACTCATGGGTGTATGCTGAAAACTGCTGCACATGCATTGACAAGATCCACTCCAAAACCGAAGTATCCCTCATCATATTCTCATGTAACTTGTACAACAACTAGTACCATAAGTTTAGGGCATGCATACCAAATTTCAAGCCAATTCAAATAGATTTGATCATCCAACTATGGCTATCTTCTCAGCTTACTCGTATTTTCAATAAAGGACAGATTTTGAGCAATTGAGCTATACTTTATCAAATTTAATCAAATTTGATGTCAACTTGTTTGAACACTCTCACAAGACATATATCCAATCATAACACATACAAAATGTCATCTCATGATCATATCCATTCAAACTAACTCAATTTTGATTACTAAGCATTTAATTCATTCAAACATCTTATAGCAAGCAACAAAAGCATATATATCCAATTCAAGCATCTCATATGCATCCAAATGAATGTGATCAATTAGAGATATAACTTTGTAGCTCATGATAAGTCTAGCTGCCAGGATCCTCCTGAAAACAGCAGGAGCAGACCGTCCGCGGTCCATGGGCGGACCGTCCGCTATCTAACTTTAACATGAGTCCCGAACTGAAACCGCCTCTAGTAGATTCTTTTTCAACACTGGTGGACTGTCCGCGGACCCTTAGCGCACTGTCCGTGCTTTGCTCAGTGGGCACAACACCGGTGTATCCGAAGCTAACCGGTTGCACCGATGACACGCGGACCGTCCGCGGTCCCTTGGCGGACCGTCCGCTGCATATTTTGCGGCTGAAACATCTTTCTGCAGGGCCTCTGGTGACAAATCTCATGAACGGCGGACCGTCTGCCTCTTACCCGCGGACCGTCCGCACTACCAAATTTCAGGCAGCCGAGAATTTTGCCAATTTTCATAATTTCAACTTTGAATTGGAATCATTGCTCATATAAAATTGCAAAAATCTCAAAACTAGCATGAACACCATCCAAAGACTCATATGAGTGAGTAAGAATGAGAAATCAAAATTAAATCGAGTAAAATCAAGGAAACTCATAAATAGCCCATAAATGCTTTGAAAGTTTAGAAATTTAAAACAAAGAGTGCACATAAGAACCAAATGCCATATGTACTAGTTTTCAAGCCACATTTGAGAAATCAATGACATGTAGCTCATTTCTCAATTTGCAAACTGATTTTCATCCAAAAACAAGATTCAACACAAATAAGTTTGCAAGCCATCAAATATATCAAATAAATCACCACAACTAGAAAAAGACATTTGTATGTTGTAATACTTGGACTTCATTGTTTTGACTTGGCATTGGGATGAGAATAGCACTAGGCTTCAATTACTTGACTCAATCACATGATGAACAAGATAAAACCAATTGGATCAAGCCTCCAATGTCATTGGTACCTACACACATTCATCCACGTTTTGATGATACCCAAACTAGGTTGGGTCCTCTCAAGTTAGGAGCAATATACTTGGGCGATGCCTTAGTATGAATAGCGGGATGTTTTGCAATACCAATCATAGAAGTACCATTTTCATCCTTTCTAAGCATATAATCATCATCAATTGAAATAGGCATAAAAGTTTTACCTTGGGGACATGAATGAGCCATGTGTCCCCTTTTCCGGCATAAGTAGCATCTTCTCTTTTGTTGAGCATTTTCTTCATTGCTCATTTGATGCTTCTCAATGTCTTACTTCTCATTGTTTGCTTGAGCCTTTTTATCAAGCTTGTTTGGCCAACCCGAAGCTAGGTTGCCCATTGTTGCACAACTATGGCACTTGATGTGAGCAATCTCCTTCATTTTCTCTTGAATCTTGTTCTTACTCATCATCTTGGCATCTTGAATATGCATGGGATGCCTTTCTCTTTTTCCACCCCCTTCTTGTTCTCTTCTTCTTCATCTTCAAGTCATCAACTTGATTTTCATGGTTGATCTTGACTTGATCTTGGGGTGCCTTCTCTTGCTCAACTTGTGGCTTTGGTTGAGGTTCTTGTTGCTTCACCAATTGCTTGGTTGGGCACATTGAGGTGAGGTGACCCCAAATACTGCACTTGAAGCATTTGACATGTTTAAGCTTCTCTTCTTCCTTATTCAACTTGAGCTTTTCTTTGTTGGGGCAGCCATTTGCAAGATGTCCCATCTCATGGCATTGAAAGCACATGAAATGAGATAACTTCATTTCTTCTTGCTTCTTCATCTTTCTATTATATTTATTCTTGCCCTATTTCTTGCCTTTGACTTTGCTTTTGTTGGAACCAATGCCACTCATGTCACTGAAGCTTCTTTGATTTTTGATTATGCTTTCAAGGGTGACTTTTGATTTTGTCCACCTCTCTATCTTGTTGCTCAAACACTTCACTTGACTTTTGAGCTCTTTGTTTTCTTCTACAATGTTAGTCTCATCTTGCATAGAAGAAGAACAAGCATCTAATTGTGAAGAACATGACATAGACAATAAACTATCACAAGAGGTGGATATATGCTTCTTGCCTACATCACAAGGGTTAGCAATATTTTGCAATTGATCATTTGACCCATGTAATGAGCTCTCACTAGTTTTAATTTCTTTACTAGAAAGCTTGTTAGTGAGTAAAGTATGGTCTAGTATCAAATTCTCATGAGCAACACTAAGCTCCTCATGAGTCAATTTTAGCTCCTCATGTGAACAACTCATTATATAAAGTAGATGCTTTTGTTGTTCACATGTGTCTTTGAGAAAAGAGTTTTCTTTTTCCAATTTGATTGTTTTGGCTAACACTTTCTCAAATAATTTAGTCATGCTAGCATATCTACTCAAGAGCTCATCATATAAATTAAGATCAATCACATTGTAATTTGATACCTTTGTATCACCTTGTGACATGAAGCAATGTGGCGATGGAGATGAGCTTGACGTAGCAATATCATCCATGCATGAATCAACTTGACCATCAAGTGTTCTTGAAGTAGAATCATTATTTGCAACACTTGAATCATCATCATCAACCTTGTCAAGTGAGCTTGTTGTAGATTGATCATCATTATCATTATCACTTAACCATAAGGTGGAGCAATCTTCCACAACCACCATGTCATGGATGTGCTCATCATCCTAATGCACTCTCTCTTTGGGCTTATCATCATTATCATCATCGGAGGCCGCCCCATATGTCTCATTGAGATAACTCGAAATCCCGTGGACGGTTTTCATGTTTATGACCCCACAAAGAATGCAATCATGCACAGACCTAAACAATATGTTAGTAGCTTGGATGTCTAGATCTAGGCATTTCTCTTGTGTTTGAGTTAGATTTCTTTCATCTAACACATGATAGAAACCTACATCTACCATCCACCACATTTGAGGGCAAATAAATTTAAAATTGCATGTCATCCAATTTTTCCACCGTGCAAAGTGTGTGCCATCAAAAATGTGTGGACACTCAACATCTAGCCCTTAAGTCGCCATCCTCTCGGGTCGGTAAGGACCACAAATGAGAGACCTCGGCTTTGATACCACTTGCAGGGTCGAGATGGCGGACTAGAGATGGGGTGAATAGTCCTTTCTAAAACTAATTATGCCGGCTAACCGAAACTTATGCGGAATTGAAACTATTCGCTTAGCCAAGACTTCACCCCTCTAACTATAACTCTAAGGCACCTCCAAAAATATCCTACACAAAGCAAATAGAGTGCCAAGCTAGCAAGAGCTCTCCTAACAATTCTAATGTCAAACCACACAAGCCTAAGCACTAGTACTTCACAAACCGGGGGAGCTCCTACACAATTCTAATGAGTAAAAGCACAAAGCCAAACATAAGCTCACTAGATGCTCAAGGACAAGGATACACAATCCAAACCCAAAAGCTCAATTTGCTTAGCTACACAATCTAAGCAAGAGCAACTAATTAAGCTACACAAGCTAACTAGTTACACTAGAATCTCTACTTCTAGCTACACAAGCAAGAAGATGATTAGCAAGCTACACAAGCTAACTAATCACTAGAGAGCACCTACACAAGCACAAGGTATATATGAATGTAAATACAAGACTTGTGATTTAGAGAATGCAAACCACCGAGAAGAGATGAACACGTTGACACGGTGATTTTTATCCCGAGGTTCACTTGGTTGCCACCAAGCTAATCCCTGTTGAGACAAGCTCCAAGGTTGCCGCCGATCCTCTTGCTAGTGGTGATTCTCAAGTCACACTCTCCCACGTGGAGTGTTCACACCGAGCTCTAGCACATAATCCGGTCGGACCACTTGTTGCTCTTCACGTCTCGCTCAACTAGAGTTGCTCTTCGCGGCTCCCGCGGGGTGAGCACAATACCCCTCACAATCTCTTCTCCGGAGCACCGCACAATCTTCTTGCGGGCTTCAACGAAGCCTCTTGCCACCAAGCCGTCTAGGAGGTGGCAACCTCTAAGAGTAACAAGCACATCGGCTTGCAACACGATCACCTAGTGCCACTCGATGCAATCTCTCAAAGCAATCGCATTAGAATCGCTCTCTCACTCGATCGGATGATTACTATCAAGTTAGAGTGAATAGAGGGCTCTCAAGCACTCTCACACAAGGACACCAAGTCCCCAAGGTGCTCAGCAACCTCTCAAAAAAAATCCCGTGAAAATACAACCTCAGCACAATACCCTAAACTAGCCGTTACACTCAAATCCCGTGAAAAGAGCTTGTAATCTCAAAAAAATGAAGGATAATTCGTATAGGATGTCCATGGTGGGAGGCAACATCTTTGAGTTGAAGAACTTCAGTTGGGAGAATTTTATTTCTAATTCTGGGGCCTTTGCGCCGAGATTCTGTAACAAGGTTGCTCATGCTTCAGCTGCATTGGGCTGTATGTGTCCTCCGGCCTCCGACCTTGCATGGAACAGCTCTCCTAGTTTGTGCTGAGGATTTGGTGGCCAACTATAATGCTGAGCTGATAAGTTAATGAAAAGTTTTTTTTCCTCGTAAAAAAATACAATCACCCTATACCATGAACGACGAACATAAGCACAACGTGACTTTATAAGCACCTTTGATTTGGAGAAAAGAGAAACCGACATAAGAGGCTCATTAGCTGGGCCTGCAAAATTCTTTGCCGTTTCCAAGACTATGGGCCGATGGTATATGGACCACTAAGAGACCGTGTAAATGGATTCAGGGCGGCTTTTTTATTTTTATATTTTTTAAAAACGTTTTTTACAGAAATATATTTTCGGTTTCACATTTTACAGTTTTATGCCCCTACCGCACGGCAGGGGGGCGGCAGGGGGCCTACCGCCCGGCAGGAGGGCGGCAGGGACCTACATGTAAATAAATATAAATTTTTTTTGCGCGGAGACCCCTGGCGGGAGCCTGCCGCCCCCCTGCCGGGCGGCGGCACCTGCCGCCCGGTGGAGGGGCGGCAGGCTCCCCCCAATATAAAAGTCAAACTGCGTGGAGGGGCGGTAGGTTTCCCCCCAAATATAAAAGTCAAACTGCACCACCTTCAGCACCAAGTTCTGGATGACGACCTAAATGACTTCATGCCCCCCCCCCCGAACTATGGCCTCCAAGAAATGACATGATGTGTATCATATGGTGTTATGGTGTTGATCGGTCTAGATTGTGAAGTAAATTGTGACGAGGTTTAAGGTTCACAAAAAAATATAATCATTGCAATCAAACATAGCAAACATATAAGTATTGCAATTAAAGATAGATGAACATATAAGTATAGCAAAAAATATAAGATTGTGAACCTTGAACCTCGTCACAATTTACTTCACAATCTAGACCGATCAACATCATAACACCATATGATACACATCATGTCATTTCTTGGAGGCCATAGTTCGGGGGGGCATGAAGTCATCTAGGTCGTCATCCCAGTTAACAGAACTTTGTGCTGGAGGTGGTGCAGTTTGACTTTTATATTTGGGGGGAGCCTGCCGCCCCCATGCTGGGCGGGCGGGCTGGGCGGCAGGCAGCCCGCCCGCCCGGCAGGGGGGCGGCAGGCTCCCGCCAGGGGCCTCCGCACAAAAAAATTATATTTATTTAAATATAGCTCCCAGCCGGGTGGTAGAGGTATAAAACTGTAAAATGTGAAACCGAAAATATATTTCTGTAAAAAATGTTTTAAAAAAATATAAAAATAAAAAAGCTGGATTCAGGCACAATTGCTTGGGCTGTTGAGCAGTGAGAACGAATGATTGCAGGGCTGTGCGACATGTTTGATGTGGGCTGGGCCCTAGTGGAGATCGACTTGCTGAATTCCTTTCTAGTGCTACTGCAAAGGCACTCACTGGTCACTACTGCTACAGAGTCACGGCCTCACAGTCCCGGTGCTACCCAGCTAGCATGCCAACCTGACACGAATTCCTTCCTCTCTCTCTCTCAAGAAAAAAAATGACAGCAATTCCCTCCCGTTCGACGGAATTTCTCATTCTTTTTCTTCCAATGGGTGCCAAAGGAGGTTTTAGGCACAGTGTAAAATAACAAGTGTCCTAGATCGAGACTTTCTGTCTCGGTTCTCTATTACCGGTTGGAGAACCGGGATCAAAACTGGTTTCCAACTAGTACTATAGCCTATTTTATATCTTGCTACCGGCACCTTGCTTGTAGTTGTAGCCGGCTCATATTTTATTTCCAGTGAAATATAACAAATTAGTTTTAGAAGTTAATATCACCGTAAATACTGCAACTTATATTGTCTTTATTTGTGGGACACGGTGGTGTGTGTGGCAGCCATGCGCGACTAGGGGTGGTAATGGGCCATGGCCCTAATGGTCTCTTCACAGTCCAATAAAACCCTTAAAATTTTTAGTTCAAAAATACATATGTTTAGAGCCCGGTCCTTTTAGGATCCGATCCTTAGATTTTCTAGTTCAAAATGTTGGGCCCTTTACCACCCCTATGCGCGACTAGTTTAATTTGCGTGAAACCCTATCTATCTGGAGTAGAGTGTCGCACAAGTAATTACTGTACTTGTTGATTATATATAGTGACTTGGACCTCACGTGATGCAATAAGTTTATTAGGGATCCATATTGATATTGTAAGAGCATAATTAGGCACCTACACGCGTTGCATGCTGAACAAGTTTGACGAGGGCTGTCATGCATCTCTTGCCAATGCGAGAGGCATTGCTCTTTGGCTTTACTCCATTGGGAACGAGAGATATATACGAAGTGGTGGTGGCTTTGAGGTCAATGAAGGATAGATGGCATACATCCGGGCAGGGCTGCACAAGGGATGGTTTACATCACCATGCATGGAACAGCACTGTCGAGTCACATGATCCCTCTAAAAGATTATTATTGCTTAAAACGCGGCAGAGTTTGGTTGTGGGTGTGGTAATACGTTGTGGGCTTGTGGCAGAGGGCCGGGAGGAATCATGCTAATTTGGGCATTGGAGGTGAAAGGGATGGGGGTTGTTGCAAGATGCAACTCCGAAATTTGCTTTTAAGTTAACCTCTCAAACAAGGCTAATGTGGTTGAAGGTTTTAACCAACCAGCTAATGCAAAGTCGAATTAATTCATCGAGACTAGCTTATACATAATTGACAAGAATAATGGTGGCTGGTTATAAGTAAATGTGTAGCTAGCTGAGAGGGCTTTTGGGAAGCCATTTTAACTGGGAGAAGTTTGCTAGCTCTATATGGCCTACAGTATTATCCACGCATGGTCATTATCCATCTAATTTCCTGAAAGGAACCACACTGATGTAAATTATTTGTTATTATTACAATAATATACATTCACTCTCGCAGTAGGAAACCAGAAATCTGTCGTCGTATCGTTTCCACAAGAAAATAAAGGGAAACCCAACACTATTACCAAAGTTTAACCGGCATAATATAATACTACTTTTGTTCAGATGGATAATTAAAGCAATAATTCTAATATAAAATGTGTTCGACTGGTTTGTCAGTCAACCAGCCAGCAGTGTTTTTCTCCTACACCAAATCAGCATCAGCAACCAACCACTAGCTAGCCAGCCAACGGTATTTTTCTCTCATAACAAATCAGCACCAGCCGCAGCTAGTCACAACATGTATAACATTGTGATTCTCTTTTCAAATTTAGATCCTCCCCCAATATGGAAACAAAATCAAATTAAGACTAGTGGAATTCATATTTTGCTTCAATAATAGCCAAAAACAAAGTATAGTATATTTTTTTGGAAACATCATAGTATAATATAATACTATAGTATTGATGAGTCATATGCATGCATGTATATGCTGAGGATTTGCAAAAACACTTCACGCTACTCAAAAGCAATTCGTGTATTTCCAAGCCGGCCGGCCGCGAAACACGAGGTGTGCAGTGTGTGCTCGTTTGATTCTCTGCGACGGATCGGAGTAGCTGAGCTCAAACCTTCCGGCGATGGCAGATGGAGCTAATAGTAATAGCTAGACGCTCCGCTGGAGCTTGTGCAGCAGCGCGGCGTGGAGGCCGCGCTCGTCCCGCAGCCCGGCGGGCACGTCGACGACGGCGTCCTGCACGGTGACGCCGCCCAGGCGGGTCACGCACGCGTGCTGCACGGGCAGGTCCAGCGACTGGAGCGCGTCCATCAGGCACGCGGGGGCGTGGCGCGCCGCGGACGTCAGGCGCAGCGCCGCCGCGTCCCGCGCCACCACCCGCACCTCCAGCTTCTCCTCGAGGCCGAGGCCGAGCAAGGGGGTGGTGGCGGCCGCCACCGTGGTGGCAGCGGAGGCCTGCTTGGCCTCGGCCTCGAGCTGCTCGACGCGGTCGCGGAGCTCGGCGATGTAGGTGGCGGCGTCGGCGAGGAGGGACGCCTTGTCCATCCGGGACACCGTGGGCACGGCGGCCCGGAGCTCGCAGAAGCGGCGGTTCAGCTTGTCCCGCCGCTGCCGCTCCGCCTCCACGTGGCTGATGGGCGGGCCGTTGGCCCGGGGCCTGGGCTTCCGGCCGCGCCGCCTCTTCGGCGCGGCCGGCGGCGGCGGCTCGACGGACAGGTCGTCGTTGTTGCCCGCCGACGCCGAGCCGCCCGAGCCGTCGTCGCCCCATGTGGCGCCATCCAGGTCCAGGGGCTCGTCGGCCACCATCCATTGGTCCAGGCCATTGCAGAACAGGAGCTCGAGCTCGAGGTCCCGCAGGAGGTGGTGGTCGGCGGTGGAGAAGAAGGGGGGCGTGGAGGAGACGAGCTCATCCATTATTAATTGCATTGTTGCACACACACGCACTGGGCAGCTGCAGTGTCACTTCTTTCGTCCACGGCTATTGCTAAAAAAGGTATAGCTCTGATTAACTGATTGGTTGCAGGCAAGGGAAAAGAAATCGATAGGATATAGATGGAGGGAGGTGGTTGGTTGCAGTTGCACTCGCAGGTCGCAGTCCCTGAAGTTGTCTCATATGTGATTTACGGTAAGGACCTCATTGTTTTCGTGATTTAGACATGAAAAGTGAACACAGGAAGATACGTTACTGGATTACTGCCGGATGTTGAAGGGTTTCTATATAAAACAGCGTATAACCAACAACGTAACAAGTGCATGCAACAACTGACACTCTTGCACTCCAGGATGGATGGAGAGAATCCGAGGTTCAAAGAAACATGTTTGTAACTTTGTATGGCTAAGAAGAGCCAATGGGCGCGACCGTTGCCGGATTTAGAAAAGGTTTTTTTTCTGAAAAGTAGATTTAGAAAAGTCAGCATACTCCATTTGTATATGCATACGTACCGTGTGCCCGTACGTGAGCAAGAACAAGACCGCAGGTTTCCATCACGTGGTCCATAGGCATTGAATATACAGAATTCCAGCTTTTCCCCTTTAATTGACGAATTTGACGTGTCTGGATGGCTACTTGTGCCCTTGTCTCCATAACCTAAAAGGTGATGCTCCATTTCTATACTTTTATCTCTTATAAATTGCTTATTAGTAAGCTCAAAATTTGAGTAAAAATCTAAGATATTGGTTTTAAATTCCTTGATAACTCTTGCACACTAAACACATACTTATATAGTTTGACTCATTATTAAGAAACTTGACTTTTCAAAGAAGAATACAACTTAGGGGTGTTTAGTTGGTGAAAAAGTTTGGGTTTGGCTACTATAGCACATTTCGTTGTTATTTTACAATTAATATCCAATTATGGTTTAATTAGCATCATTAGATTCATCTCGTAGGAATCAGTTAGACTATATAATTAGTTATTTTTTTCAACTGCATTTCATGCTCCATGCATGTGTCCAACAATTCGATGTGACAGGTACTGCGCAAACTTTTTTGAGAACTAAACACAGCCATAGTTACATTTATGGATTGAGGTGGTACATTGTTCGCTCAATGCCGTGTAACTCAATCTTTATTTGGATATAGTACTTGTACTTCCTATGTGTGTTATCAGGCCACTGTTTATATCACAAGTTCACAACCACTGGCCAGAGTAGCATTTTTCGGGAGGGGCGAATTCAAGACAAATGGTTAGAATTGCGCATGCCAAAATGTCAAGCCTCGGTACGGTTGTCGACACGCGGTCCACATCCAACCGAGATATGGAAGACAGAGAATCCGTTATTTCAGGAGGATCGGAGTATATATGTGGATGTTCTAGATGTATCCTTGTAATATATAGGATGCCATTTTTAGAATACCAAAGAAAATGATTTGAAGAAAAAAAAAGAAGAATAAAAAGTGGCTGCTGCCTGCTGCGGTTCGTTCTACTCTGATACAAGAGAAGGCTGTGCTGTGACTGTTTGAATAAAAAGCTCATGCAGGAATCCTACTATGCATGGCTGTTTGAAATCCTACGTACGACGCACGTCGCCCATAAATATTAAATAATTCATGGCCAGCAATATATGCATGCCAAGCGTATTATATATATATATATATATATATATATATTGTATATATTGTAAGCTTGACTTTTCTTCATACCTAGCTACGATCGAGGGCGGATCGGAGCTACGGTCCCCAGCCTCCACTACCGGAGACGGGGGGTTTGCCGTGTGCCTATTGCACACGGCAAAGCCCAGTAAACACACGGCAAGTCTTTTGTCGTGTGTAACACACGGCAAAAGGCTCACGGCATACAAACATCGGTAAAGAGCTCTTTTGCCGTGTGTCTTTTTTCAGGCACACGGCAAACAATTTGTCGTGTGTTTAAGTGGCTCTCGGCAAAAATTTTCAGAATAAATAAAAAAAAGCCACCACGTCCGCCGCCGCCGCCACCGAGGGAAGGCCGTCGAGGAAAGGCCGGAGCCGCGCCGTCGCCGCTGCTCTCGGGGAGAGATGGTGCCGCCAGCTCCGCCGAGATCCGCCGCTCGTCGTGGCCATGGAGGGAGGGGAGGACGCCGCCACCGGATCCGCCCGCGCTGCCGAGATCCACCGCTCACCATGGCCATGGAGGGAGGGGTGGAGGCCGCCGCCTGCTCCACCCGCGCCGCCGCCACCGTCCACGACATGCAGGAGGAGATCCTCCAGGTGGCCGTCTTCGCCAGGAGAGGAGGGGAGGGGACAGCGCTCGCAGGTGGTCCTGCCGGCCGCCGGCCACGTCCTGGCAGCCGCCTGTGGCCGTGAAGCCACCGCCCACAGGCGCCCCCACCGGCCGCCGGTCCTGCTCCTCACCCGACGGCCGCTGCTGCTCCTCGCCCGGCCGCCGCCAAGGACTTCAAGCCGAAGCCGAAGCCGGAGCCCGAGAAAGTGATAAATCCGATAGATTTGAAATTTTTTAAGGGAATGTGCGAAGCAAATAAGAGAAAATTCATTCCGAGAGACCCCCCCTTCAGACTACGAACACACAATTATCAAAACTACTGAGAAAAAGAAGAGACAATCAAAGTCGTCGTCGTCCGACGTTCCACAGCTCGGAGCCCAAAAGAAACAATCAATAGAGCCTCTCGTAGTGGGACAGACGACGCAAGAACAAGACTTTGTTACATTTCTGAAAGAATCAAACCTGACGGCCGCTCAGATTGCAGGGGGAGAAGATATTCCAAAGGCCGATGTAGTCGTCAAATGGACGTTTGAGATCGGCAAATCTCTTGTACCCCCCGAAGTAGTGTCTGTGCTTCCAACGCAAATGTATAAGCTGCACCAGCACTACATGCGTGCGATGGCCGATTGCATCTTCATGCAGGGCGCAAAGATTAAAGATGACGATTTCTTACAGGGGGAGGCCATTATATGGATAAACTGGGAAGAAATTTACCAACTATTCCATCAGGAGGCCCTCGACATCTCTATGGTCGGCTTGTGGGTTCTGTAAGTATTTTACTCTCCTTACGTATTGTTTTGCATGATCTCAACATACTGATCTCTTGATTTATTCGGTATCATGTAGAATGGAGATACATATTTGCAGAAGAAAGGGATACTCTCACCTCGGCTTCATCGACCCAATTACTTGTAATTGGAGGCTTCTACGTGACAATTCCGATGAGATATTCCAAAACTTGTTCAAGTACATAAGTGTTCATCACAACAAGCAAATGATATTGTTTCCTTACAACTTTGCGTGAGTGATTCCTTCCGTCTAACTCTTTCTATTCTGTAATCGAATTGTTTAAACCTTAACTACCAAGAACTGCCTCCGTATAATCTTGCAGTGAACACTTTGTCCTAATTATCATAATTCCCGAGAAGAGCCTACTCGTGGTTATGGACTCATTGAGGAGACCTCCAGAACAATACGAAAATCTTCGTAACATGGTGAAAAAGTAATTCTACCACTACTCCGTCCATGACCGATAATTTGAATCACTTTGTTACTTGACTATAATTGTTCTAATCATGCACAGGGTTTGGAAAGAATTCGCTAAAAATCATCCAGGCAAATTTGACAAGGAATTGAAGATCAAGACAGATTTTCCGGTACGCGCTTGGATGATTCGTTGCACGATTCATTAGTTTTATTATATATTCATGTAAATACCTGATAATTTCTTCTCTCTTAAAGTGTATGAGGCAGAAACCAGGCACTGTATTGTGCGCATACTATGTATGCGAGAACATCCATGGTCTGGTAGATCCTCCAAAGGACTGGACAGATTGGGAGGATGAAGTAAGTAAAAAAAAACTTGTTAATATTTGAACTCGTATTTTAATTAGTCGAAATTAATTATCCCCTTTTTCCATAGGTCGGGGAGATGCGCGATAAACTCATACCGGAGGAAAAGATTATGACGATTCAAGAACAATTCTCCGGATTTATTGTTGAGCAAGTCCTCGATCCAAAAGGCGAATTCTACTATGATGGAATATCTAATATTGACAATTATAGAAAATATGACAATATACGTGTATATATGTAATTAAGAACGAATATAACTATGTAAATATATATGTGTGTCTATGTATTAAATTTCTATTTATGAGTATGTATGTATGTATTAAATTTCCAAAAGGCGAATTCTACTATGTAATTAAGAACGAATATACCTATGCAAATATGATGTAGTATGTATGTATTATATATATAAGCACTCCAATAATATATATATGTGTATATATATATTTATATAATATTAGTCCTAGACATTTTCATATGTAAAGGAATTCACATGTATAGATATGTGTATACATATATATATATAAGTGAATTAATTTATATATGAAAACTATCTAGGACAAATATTATATAAGTAACTATATATATATGTATATATTAGTGGAGATCATACACACTGAATTCCAATACATAAGTTTAATTAAATGCAAAAGTATAATTGAAATATAAAAAGAATTGAGAAAAGAAAAACATGAGAAAAAGAGACCTTTTGTCCCGGTTGGTAATACCAACCGGGACAAAAGGGTGCGCCAGCCACGTGGGCGCTGGCTGCACCTTTTGTCCCGGTTGGTGTTACCAACCGGGACAAAAGGTCCTCTTTTGTCCCGGTTGCCACACCCGGGACAAAAGGGCACCCCCTTTTGTCCCGGACTGGCGTTCCCGGTTGGGAAACCGGGACAACAGCGGTTTCCCAACCGGGACAAATCAACATTTTTTAGTAGTGTTTGGCGTCTTTCCTACACCCGTCTACTACAGGTGGGCTGAAGAGAGTATCACTTTCTCTCAAAACATAATACTACTTCCGTCTTTAAATATAACTATTTTTATGTTTTCTCCGCTTTTAAACTTTGACCATAGATGGTGAAAAAATATAAAGATTAACAATATAAAGTTATATCAGTTTATTCATAATGAAATCAACTATAACAATATGTAATATTTTCTATTTAAAGTATTTATTTTTGAAGATATTATTAGTCAAAGATGAAAATGTTTAACTTTGATCAAGTCAAAAGTCGTTATATTTTGGGACGAAGGTTAGTATAAGCGTAAATGTTTATTAACATGTACACACATAAAATTTTTCATATATAAACCACCTTCAAGAGACTATGATCACAAATCTAGAGATTATTGGAGTCACTATAGATGTCTTACCGTTGATAGTCACATCATCTACTGCTTAGAAAATATTTAGCTGAAAAGTATGAGCATCATATTAAGTTAGAGATTCAAATTCGAGTGGATATATGTTCCACTTAGGGTCTGATTGGTTGCCTGTGTGATTTTAGCCAGGCTCGCATCTGTGAGACAGGCTCCCGTGAGCCAGGCTGAGTGTATGCAAATCCTTATATTAGGTTGTCTATATGTGTCGAGCCTGATTGAGAAGAGAAGGTGTTTGGTTATCCGTACATGTCATGTCACATGAAATATGATTAGAAAAAATAAATGATTTTATAATATTTAGCTTATGGAGTTGTGTTTTAATAGTTTTATTTTACCTTTGTAAATCTTAATCTATTTTAAAATATATTATTATTATTATTAATGTATACTAATTATATACTAATAACATCATTAGCAGACTACTTAAGCCAGGCCCACTAGAAACGGCCAATTATGGCGTTTTCCACGAGCCTGGCCTGTCCGGCTTCACGGGGCGCCAGGTCCAGCCGCCCGTCCAACCATCCAATTAGGCATTGCATGCACACGGGGAGCCTGCAGGTCTGGGTGATGCGGCCAACCAAATACCATTTAGGAGTAGTTTAGAGGAAAGAAAGTAGAATTTTTTTCTAGAAAAAACTGTCATTAGGGGCTTAGATGGCATAACCAAATACCAAAATTGTAACTAATTAACTTGGTGGTACCTTCTACTGCCCTTTCGACGTCTATGAACATGATTTTTTTTCTCAGCAGCTTAGCTGGTATCCTTATGATTTGTGTTAAGAGTTATTAATTAGTTTGCCGAAATACTATATATCGTCTACCCCCATCAGATTTATTAATTTGTCATTGCGATCAGAGGAGTGTCTATCAATTCTAATATATTCAGAAACATCTCAGCAAAAAAAAAAACTCTAGTCTATTCATTTTGATGATTGGATCCAGGCCCTTTCGTTTCGAATATAGTGGTGATAGGTAAGAAACACATGCGGATTAATTAATTTAACCACATGCGGTACTGTTAATGGGCCACATACTGTTATTATCATCAATCATCATCATAGGGGTCACAAACAGTATGATATACAGTAATATTATTTGCATCGTTTTTTTTCAGAACAAAAAGGGTAGTTGAGAAGCAAGGTAGTACTAGCAGTCGGTGTAATGATCGCACCCCCAACAACAACAGTAGTAGTAGTTTTCCTATAAACGCAAGGGCTAGCTAGGCTTTCCTTGTTGTGCAGCATGTACATCCGGATGGATCCGGCCAGTGTTGGCGGTGGATCGCACACGCAGCCAGAGCAGGGACGGGCCCAGGAATTGAAGTATGGGTATTCATCAATTTGGAAGGATAAACTTTTTTCAAGCCTAAAGTACAGACTAATGAAACATAACTAAAATCAAAACACTAAATTGATTTATAATTTGAAAATTTTCCATAATTAATTCACAAGGATGCTCCAGTGGCTCGCCTTCGATGCTGCAGACCTCAAATTCGATTGGACTGAAGTAAAAAGATTAGACATCAATCTGCCCCAGACTGTCTGGGTCGATCTTTACTGGTAGGTGCTAGACCTTGCCTGCCCAGATGCACTCGTCGAGCTGCTGCTGCTGCTGCTGGGACGAGCTGTCGCTGTTCTTCTTATTGGGAAGCAGGAGGGAGGAGGAGGGGCCGTCGCCGTTACGGTGGCGCCGCAGGACGAGGTCGCGGACGCGCGGTGGCGGGCGCAGGCCCATCGCGGCGGCGCGCTCCCACCGCCGGAGCCTCGTGATGCCGATGCACGGGCCGTAGGACGTGTCCATGTCGAACTGCCGCAGCGCCTCCTCCTCCTCCTCTACCTCGGCGTCGGCGCCGTGCTCCGCCTCTTCCATGTCAAGATACCACAGGATTTATTTGTACGTATTCATATACGCTGTGTACAATTAGCTATGGGATATAGATCGAGACGACGGCGACGCGCGGCCGGGCGCGTGCCTGCTACCTACCTACATCTCCTCCCTGCTGCGGCGGCTGGGCGTTCTTGGGTTTCTTTCTGGCGGGTGCCGGCGCCATGGCTTTCTTCCTCTGCCTGTAGGAACCCTTCAAGCCGCCCCGCGGCGGCGCCATGGACGTGATACCGACGACCGCGGTCTTCTCCTTCGCCGATCCCGCGTTGTCAGGACGAAGCACGAACGATGATGATGTTCCTTGCGAAAAAAAGAAACGGAAAAGAAAGCAAAAGTCGATCGAGTAGCAGTGGGATTCCAACTCCTTTTGCTTGCGAGGGGGCCTTTTCTACGATCGATGGGCCTGGTGCCATCCAGCGGCGGCGGACTTCTTCCGGCCCATGGCCCGGCGGCGCTCGCGTGGGCCTAGGAGGCCCCGTGAGGAAAGAAAAAGGCCCGCCCGGCCCAACACAAGCCACACCGGGGCCACCGTGAGGAGAGGAAAAGGAAATCCGTCAGCCAGTCGTCGACCGCTCGACCGGCGGCAGGGAAGGTGGAGGTGGAGGTGGAGGTGGGGATGGGCGGCGACAGCGACGGCGGAAAGCGTGGTTTGTCGCGGCGCTCGACGTGCCGCCTCCCCGGCCGTGGACCGGCGGGTGGGCCGAGCGAGGCGATTAAACAATCCACGCGAGCCGCCGTCGCTCTCGCGCACGCCGCCGAGCTTGCGGCGCCGCGGACCACGTTGCATTGCATGGACGGGACGGACACCGACGCCGGCCGGGGTCGCCCGTCCACCGGTCGCCGGATTTACCCGCTGCGAGATCGCTTTCCGGCCGTCCACCTCTCTCGACGCTGCGCCACCGTACCGTACCGGCCCGCCCATGGTGCAGGTGGACCGGCGACGGACGGGGTGGCGCCGGCGCCGGCCGTCGGCTGGCTATTTAATTCGATCAAATCGTGTTCCTCTCCGTTGGATCGTCTAGAACGTGCAAGATTCGCCCCTTAGGGCGTGTTTAGTTAGTGAAAATTTTGAGTTGGGGGCACTGTAGCACATTTTGTTGTCATTTGACAATTAATATTCAATTATGAATTAATTAGTGTCATTAGATTCATCTCGTATGAATTAGTTAGACTATGTAATTAATTATTTTTAACTGTATTTAATACTGCATGCATGGGTTCGAAAATTTGATGTGACATATACTGTGCAATTTTTTTTGGAAACTAAACGCCCCCTTATTTTTCTTCTTCCCTTCTTGGTCTCTTGACCGGCCGCCGCTGCCTCCGCCGCATTGACCAACTCAGCACCGCACGTCAGATGGATCATTAGCTTAATTAATAATATACTGTAGTCGCCAAGAACAGCAGCATGCATCACGAATTGGATAATTAGCGGAGGATAACATATAGTAAATTCAGCAGCAGCAGCTCCCGGCACACATCGCGGCGGTGCAAATCCTGGCCGGCGTCAGAAGCCTCAAAGCCACCGCCGCGTTTTTAGTTTGACTAGGATCATGCCCGTGCGTTGCTACAGGTAGAAAAAAATTATAGCACAACACTAAGGCTACTGTAAAATTTTCAGCTCAAGAAACATAATATAACCACCATAATAAATAAATCTACCAAGCTTGAGTATAAACCAAGATTTATTCAAAACTAGAGTTAAGCATGTCCAAAGCCCTTCAAAATTTTACACAGTGTTTAAATATTGACAAGTTACCTACTGTCAATAATTGGTAGCCATCCACTGCATATATCACAAGATCTAATTTACCTCTAATTAAGCTTGCATTTACCCTAGAAAAATCTACACTGATCATATGAGAATATTCATGTAATGAAAGTTGTAGATCTAATCACAAGGATTCTAGAAAATTTGAGTTTGCATTTTTTTCCGATTTTTCTATGAATTTATATATATTTTACAAGTTCGCTGAAAAAGATAGAAAATAAGAACCGAAATTGCAACGGGGTCCCTGGAACTTGCAGAAAACCTCATGAAAACATTTGGGGCTCGCAATGTCACCCCTGGCCGGAGTTCCAGGGTGGGGGCGGCCTTTGGCGGCCAAAATCCGGCGACGGCGGTCGCCGGCGGCGAGGGCCCCCCAGGGGGAAACGCAAGAGGAGGTTAATTCGCATCTAAAGAAGGTCTTGCGAGGGGCGGAGGTGGTCCGTGGCGGCGGTGCCGCGGTGGAGCAGGGGTGGCGGCAGTGGGACCTCGGCTCCAACGAGCTCCAGCGAGGTGGGGATAGGACGGCCGGGCCTGGGAGTAATAGGGAGGAGCGGTGAAGGTGGTGGAGGGCTCGGTCTGGGAAGGGAAGGGCTGGAGAGGGTTGGCCACAGAGCAGGGCGGCGGCCATGGCGGGCGCTGGCGGCGGAGCTCGCGTTCCAACGAGCACGCCAGTGCGAGTGGGTGGGTAAAGCGAGCAGGAGCACCCACGGGTCGCGAGGGATCGATTTCCGTACCTAAATTCCGAAGAGGAAGGCCGACGGTGGGGTGTCTATGGCGAGCTCCACATGGCGGCGGCACGGAGCGGTCCGGGCTCCGGCGGCGATTCGGACCTGGGCGGCGTGGTGATCTGGATCGGGACGGAGCGGATCGGGGCGTCAAGTGTCCCCTCATAAGAGAAGACTTAAAAGTGATACAATATCAGTCCCAGGAGACTGATAACACTTTTATTACATCAGATGGTACATCACCGTACAACTCTACGCGGAAGTGGGCAGTGAAGCGCCACTATCACGAGAATAACAACTAACACCCACACAACGATATTAACTATGAAAAGGGGGTCATCAGAGTCTTGCGCTATACGGAACTTCCTGCGGGTGACCCTATCCACAGGCAAGGTTGGGTGCAGGACGGAACCTCTACTCGACTCTTCGGGAATGAAGAATGGATCTTCCTCTGTAAAAATTAAGAATGGGGTGAGTACAAACGTACTCAGCAAGTCCAACCACACCCACAGAGGGGGTATAACAGAATATAATGCACAAGGTAAATCAAGGATAAGGCTAGGGTTTTATTTGCGGAAAGCGAATTTTTATGTAGGGGTTCATTTAAAAGAAGAGATTTTCAAATCAAGTTTTCTTGTACCGAGTAACACGTAGTGTTGATCCACACAGGATTCCAGTGTTAAACTGCTACCGGACTCCTCATCCGCCGTAGCACATGGCACAACTGCCGGACATTTTTCTAAAACAACTCACGCCAACCCATCCCAAAAGAAATACTAGTTGCGTGACCACACCGTAACTCGCCCAGTACCGTGGGCACGGCTATTCGAATAGGTTTTAACTCTGCAGAGGTGTGCAACTTTACCCACAAGCGGGGTACCACAGCTCGAACACCGTAGTGTCGGTGTAGATCCCAACAAAGCCATTACCCATCTTAGCTAGACCTGACTAGCCATCACGGGATCCACCAAGGGGTCATTGACCTATCACAGAGGTTGTAACCGGGGCATAAGTCACACAAAGTTAATCCCTTCTCCTTGATCACTCGTTGCTCTCAGCTCTCCTGATGGCTATCAGACTAACTAGTGGGGTTTATGCTAAGTCGTTGCCCATTCAACGGTCGAGTGGTTTGCACGGTAATAGAGTTAGGTGAGATGACACACCAACTCGGTCCTTAGTTGTGACAAGATGGATATCTCCCTTCCTTGCTCTACCACACAGGTACAAGCACACCAATCGGCAAATCACACAGAAGTGCCATCCATCCCGTCTAAACTTATCTTTCGAAAATTTCACATTTTTTCCTTCCCACACACTCACACATTTTCCTTTTATAAAATAAATTGTATTGTGTTTAAGGTCCTAAGACGTCCAAACACATTCAGACATTAATCTTGGTGGCCAAAGAATGGTTATAACAAATCAAGGGGTGGCTATCCAACCATGTTTTAGCAGCAGGCAAAACATATGCAATTTATAAAACAGGCCAATAGGTTGTGTTTATAAAAACTAGGACAAAACATGCATCAAAGGGCGGAATTGAACTTGCTGTCTTCAAAGCCTTCCGGGAAGTCTCGCTCAAGGTACTGTCCTTCGGGTTTAGGGTCGCGGAATAGGTCCTCATTCCCTTGCTCGCAGTACTGCTCATCGACGGGTTCTCCCTCGTTCGCCACGTGATCTACGACGCAAACAAACAAACACACAATCAAGAAAAAGAAATAAAAGTTTTATCGTTAAACTCGAATCAGAAACGATTAAGATATGGAGATAGGAGTAATATTTTTGGGCGGTTTCCTAATGGCATGGCCTAAACAATGTTAGAATTGGCGTGGTAGAGTTTCGGGTCAATTGGAGATTGTTTGGCACATGAAATGATAGGTTCTATAAAGGTTTAGGGGTTACACCGGAGTTCAGGGACTTGTTTGTAATTATTTGGTGAAGGCAAAGAATTTGATTAAATTTTTTGGAAACATCTGGACTACTCTGGAAAGGGGTAGGGGCCTTTCTGGAATTATTTTATAGGGTGGAGGGACTAATTCTCTAAATAAATAAAAGAGGAGGGTTTTCTTTAAAAGGGACATATAGGGGGGCTCTTAATTAAAATGGAAGGAAGGGAGGGGCTTAAGGGCAAAATCGCCCCTTCTCCTTCCTCCCTCCCGTGACCAAAACAGAGGAGGGCCATGGGGGCGCCAGCGGCCATGGGCCTACGGCCCTGGGGGCATGGCGGAAGCCGGGGGTTAGGGGGGAAATGGAGAGAGGAGCGAGGGGGTTCGTTTGCCCCTACTAGCTCGGGTTGGAGTGGAGGGAGGAGACGCGCCAACGGGGGCTGGCGACGGCGGGCGGAGGCAGCCCTGGAGGCGGTGCTGCGGGCTGGGAAGGAGGGGCCAGCGGCGGCGGCGAGCTTAAGGAGGTGGAGGGGGTCCTACCCTTTCCCTCACCTTGGGCTGGGATGGAGCGAGGAGGCAGCGCGACGGTGGCCTGCGGTGGCGGGCGGAGGCGTGCGTGGCGGCGGCGCTGGGAAGTCAGGGAGGCGGCGAGCTATGGTGGCCTGGGATGTGGAGCTCGAGGGCGACGCTAAGGGCCGATTTATAGGCCAAGGTGTGGACGAGGAGGACGGGGCACAGCGGCTGGTCGGCGAGCTACAGAGTGGCCATTAATGGCTCCCAGAGCTCGCGTGGCGTTGCAGAGTGGCGTGGGCGTCGAGGCGAGCAGGGGAGGCGGTGGCGCGTAGCGGGGAAGGTACTCGGCGCAGGGGAGGTCGATGTGCGGTAGCCGTGCGAGCTCTGCTCGCAGTGTGCGCGAGCGCCGAGGCGGCGGCGCTGTGCCGTGCGGCGCGGCGAGGGGTGGGACGGGTGAGCAGGGCGGCGCTGTTGCTTGGCGACGGGCGGCGCGGTGAGTGCACGTGGGAGCAGGGCCTGGCGCGCGTGTGCGGGGCCGGGAGTGTGGGCAGGAGCGGGACAGGGGCGGCCGGCGTCGAGCCGTGAGCGGCGGGCGGCACGCAGGGCGGCTCGGCCGCGTGGTGCACGCGTGGGGGCGCAGGCGCGTGCCGCGCGTGGAGGGGGAAAGGCGGTGCGGAGCAGGCGCGAGCGCGCGTGGGCGGCAGCGAGCTGAGCGGGCTTGCTGGGAGCGGCCGGTGGCGGACCGAGCGTGCGCGCGGGCGCGCGGCAGAGGAGAGGGTGTAAGGATTACCGGGGTGTCCGACCCTAGAGGGGGAGGGGGTGAATAGGGTCGCTAATCGCTTTCTATCCGAGGGCTCAATCTATTTGCATGAGATAAACCTAACATGTCATACACATGCTAGTTATGACTAAGGTTTATCTATGCTACTCTCTACTTACCCCAAAATACTTGCAACCTATAGCCAATCCTAAACAAACTAACTAGGAAATTAAAGGCACGCAAGATAAAGTAAATGCGGAAACATAATAAGGTAAGTAAAGAGGTAAGTGCAAGAGGAATGCAAACTCCTGAGTAGACACGGTCATGTAACGTGGTTCGACACAAATGCCTACGTCCACGGGACACCGAGGCTCTTCCGATCACCGTCTTGCACTACGCCACCAAGGCTGTAACAGCCCAGGGGAACAGTGTCGGGCCGGTTACTGTAGCAAGACGGGTTACTGTAGCTAGAGAACTGTAGCCGAATTGGGCCGGGCCTGATGGCGGTTACTGTAGCTCGAGCACTGTAGCACGTCGGTACTGTAGCATCGCGGCACTGTTCATCCGCGGGAATTGTCCCATACTGAAAGTTGGTTGAGAGCCAGACCAATTTAAATACCGAGTCACGGGAAGCTAATTAATTCCGGATCGATCCTTTTTGCGCGAAGCGAGGACGAAAGCGCAAGAGGATTAATTAGTAGGTGTGGTTTACTCAACTTGAAGAGTAGATCTTAGCCGTTATCCCGGGCCGGGTCGTTACAAAGGCGATGCCGGCAAGCAAAGGCAAGTGCCCACAAGACACCAAGTCTCGTGCACCGCCACCGTCTCTTTTGGTCACCCAGCCGAAATCCACTACGGAGCTTCTCCATTAAGGAGGGAGTCTCCTCTTCCCCCGCACAAAGTGTCGTTGCCACTCCACACCAAGTCGGAGGGTCACACGACGGATCACAAGGATTGCTTGCCGCAGCAAGACTTCTCTCAAGGGAGCTCTCGCAAGAACTAATCCCTATTACAAGCACTGAGCACTCTCACAAGTGTGCTTAAGCCCATATGATGTACAATGAAGCTCTATGGTGGTTGGAGATGTTCTTCTAGTGTAGTATGCTTCCTTAGTCTCCAGCAACCTCAAATGACCCGGCCTTGGGGGTATATATAGCCACACATCCAAAACTAGCCGTTGGGAAAAGGCTGACGAAATCCCTTAACGCCGGTTAAACCGACGCTCAGTTCTTGTCATCACCGGTTTAACCGGTGAGTGTATTTTCCCAGCAACTTAGCCGTTACTGCTCCAACGGCTACTTGATCAATTGACCGACACTCTCAAAACTAACGTCGGTTTAATCGGTGAGTGCAAGCTCAGAAACCCCCCAAAAAATGGAGTCTCTGGACAACTGCACCGACGCTCACTTTTTCTTTATCGTCGATTTAACCGGTGCCTCTGGGTCAGTCTTCACTTCAAGTCATTGCACCGACGAGTTGTCTTCAGGCATCGTCGGTTCATCCGGCGCAAAACCCTAGTCTCAGCTTTCTAGTTCCATTGCACCAATGAGTACAATTTGCCTAACGTCGGTTTAACCGGTGATAGCAAATTGTCTCTGTCTTGTTCGTTTTGACTTGATTTCTTCACGGTCTCTTTAATCTTCGAATCCTTTGGACCCTTCGGGCATTCGCGGAACCACCGTAGGGGCGGCCCTTCGGGCCTTGCTACGCCTATCTTCTCTTTGTCATCACTTGAACCTAAAAGCCTGAGAATGGTCATCTTAATAATCATATTAGTCCAAGTGTCGTGTTGTCTATATCAGTCACCAAAACATTATATTGAAATATGACATGAGAGGCCATTTTCGCTACAATCTCCCCCTTTTTGGTGATTGATGACAACACAACCAAAGCAAGCAAGATGAATTGCAAGGATATGAAATTTATACTAATTTGAAAAGTTAGAAATTACTTAGTTTGCTCGGATGACATTTCAATGCTCATTTTAAAAGCCACCGGTATTTGAAATTGATACCAATAGTAGAACAATGGCTTGTGTGTAGTTTGAACCATATGAGCAATGAAATTGCACTTAGTCCATGGGATCATCAAATTGCACTTCTCCCCCAATTTGACAAAGTACCTCCCCCTATCACCATGCATCCTTTTGTGGAGCGAGGAGAAAAAGAGAGACGGGACAGCGGTCGGATTCGGGTGTCGGGTCAGGGAAAGATTTTTGGGGAAATAGGGCTTGGACAGGAAGAATTTGAGCTCAATGACGAAAAGAATTTTGAAAATTATTTTTTTTAGCGTGTGATTTGATTTGGTAAATTTTTGAGATGTTACAGGGCGGCGGCGTCGATTCGGCGTGGGTGATCTGGACCGCGACGCGGAGCGGGACGGAGCGGACTGGGGCGGCGGCGGCGATGCAGACCGGGGCTCTAGTGGCATCGCGGACCGGGATGGGAAGGGTGCTGCTTCTGCCGTTCGCACCTTAGTTCCGTGATCTGCGCCTGTTATCCTAAACATTAAACGGTAAACAGACGGTCACCCTTTGTTTCGCATTTTGTCCGTTTAAACAGTGTTTGAACGGAGTTAAACGGCCTAAATGGTTTAGCATAGTAACACTAAAATATACATATTTATGTATGTAAATGTCAAATATGCTAGAAATCTACATATTTGCACAGGTAAAAAGTAAGTATTCTACCAAATAATCTTTTTGGAAAAAATCTAAATCCCACAACACTTCATGTACTTATGATGCTAATTAGTTCGGTATCGATTGTGGTAGTTGTAATCCTCCTATTGACAGAATTATAAATTAAATGGTCATTTAGCTCATCTAATCATGTTTAACTTGACTCTATTGAGACGGTTTTTAACGGTTCAACTGTTTAATTCACCGTTTAGAGGCTAAACGACACGGGTGACCTCTATTTACTATTTAAACAATGTTTAAACGGACTAAACGGCCGTTTAAGCGAACAGAGGCAGCAAGAGGCGAGATGTGAGACCCCTGCGATGATCACGGCTAGGAGGCGCACGATGAACGGGCTTTTGAATTCGAACGGCATTGTAACATCCCGAGAATTCGCCCAAATAAAACACCCGCTAAAAATATTATTTTTTCAAAACCTTTTTCAACGTTGAGCTCAAATCACTCCAAAATTCTTTTTCCGCCCGAGCTCCCAATCTCCCGAAATTATGTCCCGGCAATCCGCCGTATCGACACCAGTACCAACTCCTGTCCCATCTCTCTTCTTCCCCGTTCCCCGCACATCACGACGCCCGAATCAATCAGCATCCCCTCCTTGTTTCCGCCTCCTGTCGTTCTGCGTGCACGTCGTCGACCGGCTGAACGACGCAACACGCGTGGCCGACCGCCGCCGCGAATCGTGCCGACAGTCTCTCTCTCTTTCCCTCTCTCTTTTTTTCTTTTTCCCTTTTTCCTTTTCTCTTTTTCTTTTTTCCCTATTCTCCCTTCTTCCCTTCTCCTTCCCTCTCTCCTTTCCTCCCACGTGCAGCATGACGCCGAGCAGAGCTCGACGCCGGCCGTCCCTCTGCGCTGCCCAACCCACCTGCGCCGCCCCCACCGGCCACTTGCCGCTACGTGCCACCGGCCCCTCCCCCTGCTCGCCTCGGCGCCCGCGAAGCACAGCGCCGCCGGCCGCGCGAGCTCGGAGCACGCCGAGGCCGAACTCCCAGGCCGTCGTACCCCCTTGCGCCGTCCACCCCACTTGTTGTCCTTCTCTACGCCGCCCGTCACCACGCCGCGCTACACACCACCGCCCAGCGTCGCCTCAGCGCCACCGAACCGCCCCCACACCATTGAAGGCACTATAGAGCTTGCCGGCCGCCGGCCATTCACGCACCCCCTCCCTCTCGCCTCGCTGGCCTATAAATAGACCCCCCCTCCGCACATTCCCCGGCCGCCGCAACCCCCTCCACCGCCGCACGCCTCCTCCCCGGCCTTGCAGCGCCGCCGCCATAGACGCCTCTGCCCGCCGCCGGCGGCCTTCGTGGCCTGCCCCCTCGGGCCGCCTCCGCGCAAGGTGAGGGCGGGAATCGATTTCCCGCGCCTCCCTCTCTGTTTTCCCCTTCTTCCCGAGCGCCGCCCCCCCCCCCCCCCCCCCGCGCCCCCTCCCCTGCTTCGGTCGGCAGGAGGAAGAAGGGGCAAAATTGCCCAAAACCCCATCCCTTCCTTTTTATTCTCTTAAGAACCCTTCCCCTCTTATGTCCTTTTTCCAAGCAAACCCTCCCTGTTTCCCTATTTAGGAAATAACCCCTGCAACATATAAAAATAATTCCAGATAGACCCCTGCCCATTTTTAGAGTAGCCCAGATATTTTCTAAAATTCCAATCAAGCCCTTGCCATCCCAAAAATAATTACAAAGAAGCCCTCTCTTATTTCTTTTAATGAATAAGCCCCTTCACTATATAAAATATTTATGAGTAGGTCCCTGCCTAATTTCCAGAGTAGCCCGAACCTTTTCCAAAATTCTATTCAAGTCCTGTCACTCCCAGAAATAATTACAAATAGGCCCCGGATCCTTATTTAGCCCCTAAACCCCTCTTCGGCCTATCATTTCATGCGCCAAAAATTCCCCGTTTGCCCCGAAACTTTACCACTCCATTTCTAACATAATTTCGGCCATGCTATTAGAAAACCACATAAAAATATTACTCCTACCTCCATATCTTAATTTCTTCCGATTCGAGCTCAACGATAAAACTTTTATTTCTTTTTCTTTATTGTGTGTTTGTTTGTGTGCGCCGTAGATCACGGTGTGAACGAGGGAGAACCCGTCAACGAGCAGTGCCGCGAGCAGGTGTGCGAGGACCAGTACCGCGAGTCTGAACCAGAAGGACAGTACCTCGATCAGGACTTCCCGGAAGACTTTGTGAACGGCAAGTTCAATCTCATCCTTTGATGCATATTTTGTCCCAATTTTATAAACACAACCTACTGGCCTATTTTATCAAACTGCATATACTTTTACTGCTAAAACATGGTTGGATAGCCACCCCTTTATTTGTTATAAATATTCCTTGACCACCTAGATTGATGTCTACATATGATTCGTTCTGTGTGGATGTTAATCGCTGCTAGAATTGCTCAGGGCCTTAAATTCGTTCTACTACACATCAAATGTGATTATTTATAAAAGAAAATATGTGAGTGTGTGGGAATGGAAAAAGGTGGATTTGTTGAAAATAAATGAAAGACGAGTCCCGATGAGATGGATGGCATTTCTGTGTGAATTGCTAGAAGGTGTGCTCGTACCTGTGTAGTTGAGCAAGGTTGGGAGATATCCATCTTGTCACCATTAAGGACCGAGTTGATGTGTCATCTCACCTAACTCAACTTATCGTACAACCACTCGACCGTTGTGTGTGGCAACAGCTTAGCATAAATACCACTAGTTAGTGTGTTAGTCATTAGGAGAGCTGGTGAGCAGCGGGTGATCAAGGAGACGGGATAAGATCTTTGTGAATTATACCCCGGTTGGACCTCGTTGGTAGGTCAACGACCCAATGGTGGATCCCGTGTTGGCTACTCAGGTCTAACTAAGGTGGGTAACGGCTTCGATGGGATCTGCACCGACACTAAGGTGATCGTGCTGTGGTACCCCGTTTGTGGGTAAAGTGTACACCTCTGCAGAGTTAAAATTTATTCGAATAGCCATGCTCACGGTATTGAGCGGGTTACGGTTTGGTCACATAACTAGTGTTTCTTCTGGGAATGGTTGGGATGGTGTGTGTTGTTTTGGTAAAGTGTCCGGCAGCTGTGCCGTGTGCTACGGCAGATGAGGAGTCCGGTAGCAATTTAAAACTTGGATCCTATATTGATCAACCCTACGTGTCAAGATAATTGCTTTGAAAATCCTGTTCTTTCAAATAAACCCATGCATAAAAATTAGCTTTACCGCAAATTAACCGATAGCCTTATCCTTGATTAATCCTGTGCATATACTTTGTTTATACACCCTCCGTGGGTGCGGTTGGACTTGCTGAGTACGTTTGTACTCACCCCGATATATGTTGTTGCTTCAGAGGAAGATCCGGACTTCAAGTCACCTCTTATGAGGGGACGCTTCAGGTGGTATCAGAGCCGTAAGTTGGCTGTAGGACATGACCCCTAGGATCGAGACCCTTTTTCTAAGCCTTTCTACATTAGAACTTTCCTTGCTTAATCATTTTTCCACACAAACACTCACCACTGACTCTTGCCTGTTCCAGATGGCTGAGGAAGGATGGACCCAAGGCATTTGCCAAGCTGACCAGGCTTCTCCAGCCTTTTGATCAATGCCCTGGAGAGTCTTGGTGTTTCGGAACGCCCAAGGTACTACAACAGGGAGTATGAGCACCATGGTACTCTCCGCTGCAAGGTGATCCTGGTCATCGCCAAAAGTGACCGCTACCCCGACATCCAGCCATAGCGAGTGACCACCACCGGGTTTAGGTGCCAAGACACCTATCCCTTGGTCATCAGAAAGGTGCTCCATTATCTGTGCCGGATTTTCGAGGAACATCTCGCCCCCACACCAATGAGGATCTTTCCTCCAGCCATCAGAACCCCAGTTTGGGAGGCTCGCATGAGAAGCCTGGAACGGCGTCACTATGAAGAGGACCCCCTGTACCAAATGGCTACTTACCTAGCCTCCTTGGATCAGCTCTTTGACGAGCAGGCCAGCATCCTGAGGGAGCAGACCCATCGGGCCGAGCAAGCAGAGCTCGCGATAAGAATACATCAAATCTGGGTGGCTCAAGCCGAGGAAAGAGCCGCAACCGCGGTCAGTAGTGAAGCGGTTGCCCAAGAGAGCCTCAGGCAGGCCCGGGACCTGCGCATACAAGAATGGACCAAAAGTGGAACGCCAGTCCCGGCAATTGGAGAAACCCATGTCCTACTTGGGACACCCATCATGGGATGGGGACCACTTTTTGGGACCCCACAAGCCCCACCCAAGAACCCTGAAGGGCCTACTGCCGCCGTTGAAGGAGAAGATGCTGAGCAACCCCTGGAAAACAGAGACTTAGAGAACGGCGAGCAAGGACTGCTCATTCCCCTAGAGGATGTGTGTTCTCTTCTAAGGGGAGAACCCACTCAAGCCAATGAGTCTGCCTAAGTGCTAGTGACCGTCAAGGGATGAAGCCGTGTGGTCCGAAGTTAGAGTTGTGCCCCTCTTTTGGAGTTGTGTACCCGGACGTGTAGTATGCATTTTGGCCTTGCCCCAGTGTTGTACCCCCTTGCAGTAATGAAGTTGTTTGTTCTTGTTGCTTGCTAGTCTGTGTGTTTGTTGTTAGTTGGTGTGCCCTCGGCGGGAAGTGGATTCTGCCTTTTCAAAAATACGAACTAAATAACTTAAACATCACTTAATCCTAATCCCAGTCTCACAAAGACTCTATCCAATCTATAGATGGCTTCCCGACACGGTTCAAGAGCCTCTCACAGTCGGAAATCTGCAGCCCCTAGCGCAGGAGGACTGCAAAATGGGCACGGACAGGACCCTCTAAGAGAACAGGAAGTGAACCAGAATCAAGGAGAAGTGCCACTGCCACCACCTCCACTTGTCGGGGACCTGACACAGGCGATAAATAATAAGACCCTCATACTGGAAGCCCTGGCCGATGCCATTGTCAATAAGTGGCCACGAGAGCAGACCATGAATGACAAGCTGACAGCTTTCCTGAGAACCAAGCCACCCACCTTTGCCGGATCTAGCAACCCCTTGGAGGCAGATGACTAGCTGCGTGTGATCGAAAGGAAGCTCGAGCCATTCGAATGCCAAGACCGAGACAAAGTTCTTCTGGCAGCTCACCAACTCACAGGAACTGCCTTAGCTTGGTGGGAGAATTACTGTGCCACTGCTGAAGATGCCACCACCATCACTTGGAACGAATTTGTGAAAGAGTTCCGCCGCTACCATATCCCCACAGCCACCATGAAGCGCAAGGCGGATGAGTTCCGCGCACTGCAGCAAGAGAGCATGTCTGTGGAAGAATACACCTACCAGTTCATGGAACTTGCCCGCTATGCACCAGAGGAAGTGGATAAGGATGAAAAGAAGCAAGACATGTTCAAGAAGGGATTAAGCCAAGAATTCCGGACCCTGCTTACCCCTCAGATATACCCGGACTTCAATACTCTGATGAACATAGCCATTCTCACAGAAAGGGCCAAAGCTAAAGAAAGGAAAGAAAACAAGCGTAAATTCCTGGAAAGCAAGGCCCGCCAGTAGAACCGCTTCCAGAGACCAAGAAGCTCCAGCTATACCGCACCAGGATCTCAGGCCCCAATGCAGTATAGGACCAAGTCCCAAGTGACAGGCTCCCAGGCACCTAACACACAGTTCAGGAACCTGAACACCATGAAAGCCCCGCAGAACAAAGCCAGCCAAGTCACCACTAACAACAACAATGCTAGGGCCTATTTCAACTGCCTTGAGACAGGGTATTACATTGCCAACTGCCCATATGCCAAAAACAAGCCTGCTGCATCAGCCTTCTCCAACTCGGTGAATGGACCTAGGCCACCTATATCCGGAGCCAACCGTGTCCCCGTCGGCAGCAACAACAAGGGCAACAACAACAGCCAGCAGCCTTATGGACGAGCCCGCATAAACCACATCAACGCGCAGGAGGCTCAGGGTGCACAAGGAGTGGTACTTGGTGAGTTTCTAGTCAGCTCAACTCTGGCAACAGTATTATTTGATTCTGGAGCATCACACTCATTCATATCGTTAAGCTTCGTGGATAAACATAAAATACCTACGGTACTACTAAAAATACCCCTATTAACCCGGACGCCTAGAGGTGACATCAAGTGTCAACTAGGTTGTTTATGGGTAAGGATCAATTTAAGTGGGGTAGAATTTCTAGCAGACCTAGTAGTACTTAAGTCTAAGGGAATAGATGTGATCCTTGGAATAGACTGGTTAAGCCTACACAATGGCCTCATAGATTGTGCTGACAAGTTAGTACACCTAACCAACTCAAATGGGATGCAAGTGACCTACCATACTCGAGGTAGTGGACCAGACCCAATGGTTTTCAGTATGGATGGGAAATCCCTAGAAGGAGTTCCAGTTGTGAATGAGTACCCTAATATTTTCCCGGAAGAACTCCCCGGAATGCCACCAGACAGAGATATAGAGTTTGTCATAAAACTTATCCCCGGAACCTCTCCTATTGCCAAGAGACCCTATAGGATGGCAGCCTCAGAACTAGCGGAGCTGAAGAAACAACTAGAAGAGTTACAACAAAGTGGTTTTATTAGGCCTAGTTCGTCCCCGTGGGGAGCCCTAGTCCTATTTGTCAAGAAAAAGAATGGGAGTATGAGGTTATGTGTAGATTACCGTGCACTGAATGAGGTTACCATCAAGAATAAGTACCCCCTCCCCAGGATTGATGATCTTTTTGATCAGCTAAAAGGAGCCAAGTACTTCTCCAAGATTGATCTGAGGTCGGGATATTATCAGCTCAAGATTAAGGAAAGTGACATCTCAAAGACAGCTTTTGTCACCCGTTATGTGCAGTTTGAGTTTACTGTGATGTCATTTGGACTCACTAATGCACCTGCTTATTTCATGAACCTCATGAACAAGGTATTTATGGATGAGTTGGATAAGTTTGTCATAGTCTTTATTGACGACATACTCATCTACTTCAAAAGTGCGGAAGAGCATGAGCAACACCTTAGAGTGGTCCTGGAAAAGCTAAGAGCACATCAGTTATATGCCAAGTTCAGCAAGTGTGAATTTTGGCTCGAGAAAGTAGCACTTTTTTATCATATTTTGACCGCAGAAGGAGTAGTAGTCGACCCCGAAAAAGTTGAGGCAGTTTCCAATTGGCAGCAGCCAACCAATGTTAGTGAAATCAGAAGCTTTCTTGGTCTAGCTAGGTATTATCGGAGATTTATTGAAGGATTCTCCAAAATCGCCCGGCCCATGATGGAGCTGCTTAAGAAGGAAAAGAAGTTTGTTTGGACAGAGTCCTGTGAAAGGAGCTTCCAAAAATTGAAGAGAAGGTTGACGACCGCCCCAGTGTTGACCCTACCGGATATCCATCGGGACTTTGTCGTCTATTGTGATGCATCCCGACAAGGTTTAGGGTGTGTCCTTATGCAAGATGGGAAAGTGGTTGCATATGCTTCCCGCCAACTCAGGCCTCATGAGCATAATTACCCAACACATGATTTGGAATTTGCAGTCGTAGTGCATGCCCTCAAAATCTGGAGACATTATCTGATCGGGAATAAGTGTGAGATCTACACAGACCATAAGAGTCTGAAGTACATTTTCACCCAACCAGATTTGAATTTAAGGCAAAGAAGGTGGCTGGAATTGGTTAAAGATTATAACCTGGAAATCCATTACCACCCCGGCAAAGCTAATGTGGTAGCTGATGCCTTAAGCCGGAAACCTCACAAGCAACTTAGGCCCAAGAATGCCCATTTACAGGAAAAAATGGCACAGCTGAATGTGCACATCATTCCTCAAGGATCTCACCGCAAGTTAAGAGTTCAGACTACCTTGGAAGAAGAAATTAGAAAAGCCCAAGGTTCAGACCAGGATTTAATGAAGATCCGTAAGCACACGGGAGAAAATAAGGCCCCAGATTTTAGGGTGGATGACAAAGAAACCTTATGGTATAAGAACATGATTTGTGTGCCTAGGGAAGGGAAATTCCAGGACATTATGATGGACGAAGCCCATAACTCGGCATATTCCATCCACCCCGGAGCTACCAAGATGTATATGGATTTGAGGCAAAAATATTGGTGGAATGGAATGAAGGAGGACATCGCCCAGTTTGTCGCACATTGTGATATTTGCCAAAGGGTCAAAGCCGAGCATCAGAAGCCAGCTGGGTTATTGCAACCATTACCCATTCCGGTTTGGAAATGGGATGAGATTGGCATGGATTTTGTGGTTGGTTTACCCAGGACCCAGAAAGGAAATGACTCTATATGGGTGATAGTGGATCGACTTACCAAGGTCGCACACTACTTACCCGTACGGACCAATTATGGTGGAGAAAAATTAGCCCGACTCTATGTAGACCACATAGTAAAATTACATGGTGTGCCCAGCAAAATCGTTTCGGATAGAGGGACCCAATTTACTTCTAAGTTTTGGAAAAGCCTGCATAAAACCATGGGCACAAAGTTGGATTTTAGTTCGGCTTACCACCCCCAGACTGATAGTCAAACAGAAAGAGTAAACCAGATTATGGAAGATATGTTAAGGGCATGTGTCCTTACCTATGGTAAAGATTGGGAACAGAGTTTGCTCTATGCGGAGTTCTCATACAACAACAGTTATCAGGCAAGTCTAGGCATGTCGCCATTTGAGGCTCTCTACGGAAGAAAGTGCAGGACCCCTTTGATGTGGTCAGAAGTAGGGGAACGTACTTTAACCGGACCAGCTCTCATAAAAGAGGCAGAAGACCATGTGGCTGAGATTAGAGAGAAGCTAAAAGCAGTCCAATCACGGCAGAAGAGTTATGCAGACAAGCGAAGAAGAGAATTATGTTTTGAGGTTGGAGATTTTGTATACCTTAAGATCTCTCCGATTCGGGGGACTTGAAGATTTCAAGTTCAAGGAAAATTAGCTCCTCGGTATATCGGACCATACCAAGTAGTGAAAAGAGTTGGACCAGTAGCATACCATATTCAATTGCCTGAAGAAATGTCGGATATACATCCAGTATTTCATGTGTCTTAGCTTAGAAAGTGCTTGAGGGTACCTGAAGAAGAAATAGTACCAATGGAAACAATTGATCTGCAAAAGGATCTTCGGTATCAAGAAGTGCCTATCAAAATCTTAGACACTATTACAAAAAGAACAAGGAGCTCAGAAGTACGGATTTGCATAGTGCAATGGAGCAGACACGGAGTAGAAGAAGCTACGTGGGAACGCGAAGATGCGTTAAAGAAGGAATTTCCCCATCTCTTTACGAACCAGCCGAATCTCGAGGACGAGATTCATTTTAAGAGTGGTAGGTTTGTAACATCCCGAGAATTCGCCCAACTAAAACACCCGCTAAAAATATTATTTTTTCAAAACCATTTTCAACGCTGAGCTCAAATCACTCCAAAATTCTTTTTCTGCCCGAGCTCCCAATCTTCCGAAATCATGTCCCGGCAATCCGCCGTCCCGACACCAGTACAAATCCCTGTCCCGTCTCTCTTCTTCCCCGTCCCCTGCACATCACGACGCCCGAATCAATCAGCGTCCCCTCCTTGTTTCCACCTCCTCTCGTTCCGCGTGCACGTCGTCGACCGGCCGAACGACGCAGCTCGCGTGGCTGACCGCCGCCGCGAATCGCGCCGACAGTCTCTCTCTCTTTCCCTCTCTCTTTTTTCTTTTCCCCTTTTTCCTTTTCTCTTTTTCTTTTTTTCCCTTTCCTCCCTCCTTCCCTTCTCCTTCCCTCTCTCCTTTCCTCCCACGCGCAGCACGACACCGAGCAGAGCTCGATGCCGGCCGTTCCTCTGCACTGCCCAACCCACCTGCGCCGCCCCCACCGGCCACTTGCCGCTACGCGCCACCGGCCCCTCCCCCTACTTGCCTCGGCGCCCGCGAAGCACAGCGCCGCCGGCCGCGCGAGCTCGGAGCACGCCGAGCCCGAGCTCCTAGGCCGCCGTACCCCCTTACGCCGCCCACCCACTTGCCGTCCTTCTCTGCGCCGCCCGTCACCTCGCCGCGCTACACGCCACCGCCAAACGTCGCCTCAGCGCCACCGAACCGCCCCCACACCATTGAAGGCGCCGCAGAGCTTGCCGGCCGCCGGCCATCACGCACCCCCTCCCTCTCGCCTCGCCAGCCTATAAATAGACCCCCCCCTCCGCACACTCTCCGGCCGCCGCAACCCCCTCCACCGCCGCACGCCTCCTCCCCGGCCTTGCAGCGCTGCCACCATAGACAAGCGCCCGCCGCCGCCAGCCTTCGTGGCCCCGCCCCCTCGGGCCGCCTCCGCGCAAGGTGAGGGCGGGAATCGATTCCCCGCGCCTTCCTCTCCGTTTTCCCCTTCTTCCCGAGCGCCGCCAAGCCCCAGGGCCGCTGGCCCCTAGCGCCGCCGGCCTCTAAAAAAGGATTGTACTGTGCTTGATCTTTAATATATGTTACAGTCCTTTTCGAAAAAAAAATCTTACTACTTCGATACAATTTCTAAGTATAACTTTTAGAATTGCCATAACAGCACATACACTCCTATTCGGACAAAAGAATTCCCAATTGCTACCATGAATCCGGAACGATGACTATCGCTATATATTTCACTCCAATCACCGAGGAAGTCGCCAGTTAAGACCCATGTCCATGTGGGTGGTGGTAGTGGTCTAGTCTGCACACAGCAGCGGAATGATGGACGAGGTGAGAGTGAGACGGTCCGAAGCGAAGAACAGGGGGCCCTGACCCCACGCACACGCACCCACTAATTGCGGCGTCATCAATCATTAACAACCACACCCAAGACCAGATTTACCTAAAATACCCCCCGTGCCGGATATTAGCGGCACGTCACCCCCGGCCCTGGGTCAATCGGACGACGCGGAATGGGGGATACCCGCCGGAAAGGAGGTGCCGAATATTTTCTCTTAAAAAAGCAGGGGCTGATTAGACATTTAGGATGACGCGTCACGTAACCCGGCCTCGGGCCACATGCACACGCGAACCCACCACCGATTAGCCCCAAAGCCCCCCTAAACAATTCGGAAATTCCAATTGCTTCCACGGAAAAACCATATTTTTTTTTTTGGTTTGGGTTCTCGCGATAGCTGCTGCTCGCTCTCCATCCTCGGCTGGACTGCGTGCGCGTCCATCCCCTACGCCATCCTCCTCCAGCTGCGGGTTCGGCGCGCCTCGGCTTTGCCTCCCCCCAATCCCACCTCGCGCTCGCCGCCGGCATTCCGGCAGTTCCTGCTGCGCTCGGGGCGGCCTTCCGGAACCGCGCTGCCGCGCCCCGATGGACGACCCGGGAGCCGCCGACCCCGGCGCCGCGCGCCACCACCTCTCGCCGCAGCTCGGGGGGCAGCCGCCGGTGCCGCGCTCCCCGACCCCGCTCGACCTGGCGTCCGGGTACCGCCGCCTCTCGCCGTCGCTCCGCCCGCCGGCGCACCCGCAGCCGCGCCTCCCGTCGCCCTACGCCCAGATCCCAGCGCCGGGGGGCGGGGACCACCACGCGCGCTCCCTCTCCCAGCCGCTCTTCTTCTCGCTCGACCCACTCCCGCCGCCGCCGTACGCCGATCTGGGCGCCGCGGCGCACGCGGTGCCGCCGTCCCCGGCCTCGTCCAGCTCCGACCCGCAGCAGCAGCAGCAGCCGCCGCCGCCACCGCTCGGGCTGCCGCCCAGGAAGGGCGCCCACCGCCGCTCGCACAGCGACATCCCCTTCGGCGGCTTCGCGCCGCTCAGCCCGCCGCTGCCCCCGCCGGCGCCGGTCAAGCGCGAGGTCACCGTCGCGGCCGAGGGGTGCAGATTGGACGGCGGCGGCGGCGACGCCGCGCTCTACGACCTCGTCAACGCCTACATGGACCTCGACGGCATCGACCCGCTCAACTCCTCCGAGGACCGCCACGACGACCGCGACAGCCGCGCCAGCGGCACGCGCGCGGGGAGCGCGGCCGAGAGCAGCGAGAACGAGGCCGAGAGCCAGTCCACGTCGATCGACAGGAAGGACGGGGGCAAGTCCCGGCATTGTCGCAGCCTCTCCATGGACAGCTTCATGGGGACGCTCAACTTTTCTGCTGGGGATGAGTCTCCCAAGCTGCCACTGCCTTCTCCCGGCGGCAGCCTCACCAGGAGTGGGAGTGGCTCTCTGGAAGGTGGTGCTGTGGCGCTGTTTGATATGGAGTTCGCCAATGGAGAGTTCACCGAGTCTGAGAAGAAGAAGATCATGGCAAATGAGCGTCTTGCTGAGATTGCTTTGACTGATCCCAAAAGGGTCAAAAGGTGTGCATTTCTTCGTGTAGTGGATAAAATTCCCTCCTTTCCTGAAATTGAGCATGGTGGCTTCTGAGCATTTTTAGGATTCTGGCCAATCGACAGTCAGCGGCAAGGTCAAAGGAGCGCAAGATGAGGTACATCCAGGAGCTTGAGCACAAGGTGCAAGTATTGCAGACAGAGGCTACAACACTCTCAGCACAGCTGACAATGCTGCAGGTTTGTGCAGATTATATTTTGGATTTTTGGTTTATAATTCTCATGGTTTAAGTTTCTCTTGTTCTAATTGTTTGCAGAGGGACTCAGCTGGACTGGCCACTCAGAACAATGAGCTAAAAATCAGGCTGCAAGCAATGGAGCAACAAGCACAGCTGAGAGATGGTAAGCTTCTTGCAGTTGTGACCCTTCTTGGCGTCTGTTCTAAGTTTTCTAGTAACAATGAAAAATGTTTCCTTTTCTTCAAAAGCTAGCATATTGACTAATGTACCTTGCGTTCGTGCACATTGTCCATTCTGTTTGATTTCTTAAATCCCAATTGTCAAGTTGCTCATGGAAGTTATGCATGCATAGGTTGCTTGCTGTTGTGAATCCAGTGGCAGTGTTTTTTATGGTTGATGCATTTCATGTTCAGCTTTGCTTTGGTAGTGTTGACATTTTGGAACGTGGGGTTTATCAAACTTCTTCTGGGTTGAATCTGGCTATTATTACTTAAGTTGCATCTTAACAATGTACTTTCTACATTGGAACTTGATGAATATGCTAAGTTATACAACCAATCTAGCTGCATTAGAAAAAAATGACAATTCTCATATGTAGGAAAAAACATGTTTTTTGTTAGTCAATTGTAGAGCAAACTCAGAATGACAATAATGTGTGTTGATTCTCTTAATGCTAGTATTTGAAATGACTATGAATAAATTTGTTGAGGAAATTATTTTTTTAATTACTAGGTAAATACTTGCCTTTTTTTCCTGTCATAGGTGTTCGATAAACACCATGAGAATGATTTGCCACTTCCAAATTTGTTAGACATTTAAAATTTGATGGGACAATTAGAAACATCGCAATAGTACCCTACCTAAGGGTTGTGATGAAATTAACATCGTGACTTTTGGCATCTTCAATAAACTTATTAAGAATTGATTTAGAGTTTTGTTATATATCTGAGTATCTGGTTGAGTTGAATATATGACATGGTCTTTGGTGTACGATGAATGTATCATCTATGGATTATCATAACCCGTTAATATATCGGCGGCGGCCGTAATCTGTTTAGTTTGGCATGCATGTATGCCTTGTTTTGTTTTTTGCTGTCCATTGCTGATATTGCGAAGTTCTGCCTAAATGATATGCTAACTTACGGTTGATAAAAGACTTGGCTATTTTCTTTTTTGATTAATCGAATAATTTAGTTTAGTGATTATCAAGACATAATTTGCTAGCTAGATGAATTCCTAATGTCTTTTTTTCAATTTATTATTTCTGAATCTTACAAGAGGGGCACTTACTGTTTTTCTTCATCTCCCAGAAGCTTTCGTTTTGTGCTTATTTATTGTTTCTGGTATATATATCACAACTGATTTCAGAAAATTCTGCACTGAGGCTAGGATTTTGCGGTCAGTAAATAACTAGTGAACTAATTGGCATGAGGTCATGCTATTGGTTGATTTTAAGGTTCTTGCAGTGTAATCAGTGCTGACATATGCAAAATCTGATAAAGCTAGGCAGAAGTACTGTTTTGCTAATCAAAGAGGTGACTGCAAGTTCCAACTTGACATGATAAAATGTTGGTGGCTGTGTACAGCAAGTTGATTTATTTTCATGATGATAGTATTTAGCAACTGCTCGGCCTACTATTTGGAACTTGCACGCTTGTTCACAAAAAGAACTTGCATCAGAAGCCTATATGTTTGTGATGTTTGCATTATCAGCATGTATGGTGCCACTCACGCTACTTGTCATGTTGTGATTTTTTTTTTTGTACTTGCAGACCCTTTATTTGAAAGGGTATTTATGTCCTTCAGGATTTTAGATTCAGTCAGTCAAAGTTGCAATGTTAGCTCAACTACAAATATAGCCATTTTGCTTTCATGACACTGGGTGCTTGCTTGCTTTTGAAATCCAGGTATATATAGTGTAGGTTTCTGTCACGGGAAAACTTTTACAAGGATGTATTAGTGCCCGCTGCATAACTATAATCACTATTTTTGTGCACTGTAATCTGATTCATGTGTACGCACTGTGCAGCCCTGAATGAAGCGTTAACCGCCGAGGTCCAGCGTCTGAAGCTCGCCACCGGGGAGATCACCGATGGGCGCATGCCGAAGAGCCTACAGCAGCAGATGAACTCCCAGATGCTGCAGCTCCAGCAGCTGCAAATACAGCAGCAGCAACAGCAGCAGGCACCCCAGTCGCAGCAGCAAGGCCAGCAACAGCAGCAGCAGCCCCAGAAATCGGCATAGACCGGGGGTCCAGAAAGGATGCGAAAGCTAACTGAACATGGCAGATTGGAAAGGATGTCCGTGATGGTGGGGGGGGGGGGGGGAACAATCTTTTGCATATATCAGACAGGTTGTAGAATAGCAGCAATGGTCCCATGGGTTTCTTTTGTCGATTACCTTAGTTGGAGTATGTTGCGATGTCGCACCATACATGAGTCCTTGTGTTAAGGCGTCGTGGTAGCGTCCGCTGAACGTTCTTGGCTCAGTGCCTTCTTCAGTAACCTTTTGCCTTCAGAGGGTTAGAGGGTGTCACAAAATGTACCAATAGTGTAATTATTATTGTTATCTATAGCGTACTACCTTAGTGCCTGTCGAAAGGCTTCGGGTGCTTTGGTTCCTGTTGGTCTTGGCTGATGACCTGCTGTGGATTGGAGGCAGCAAGCGCATGGTGCCAGCTGGTCAGTGAAAGGGGGGTTCTGTTTGCCTTATGCTGTGCTGGTGGTGGTGGTGGTGGAGTGTGTTTGTGGAATCCTGGCGTGGAATGGGGTGTGCACGAGCTGCAAAAGTACCAAGCGTGAAGTGGCCTAGATGATTGCTGTACGTGTTGGGTATAGATGTTCTGGTCTGGTGTCACTCAGCACGGATGTCTGAAATGCTGAATCCTTCATCCTGTCGTCAAGAATCTGTGTCACGTCCAGTTCACACTAGAAACCTAGCCGCGCCCTCCGTGCGGCTTGGCCAGTGTTATACGGTGGGAAAATACTAAGTATCATAGCACATATTACATATGCCATAGGGCAAACAACCGTTGTTTCACAGACATAATCACTTAGCTTAGGGAAACCAGTTATTGGGCCCACAACCCAAACACAGATTTTTAAAACAGTTTCTTAGAAGTCGGAACTCTCTGATGATGGATTGAAAGCCACCTGGTCACCACAATCCAAGGCCCTGTTTAGATCTTTACAGGTTTTTGCAAAAAAGCCGTAAACGCATTAAGTGAAACGGAATCTTGCTAATTTGAAGTACTAAATGAAGTCTATTTACAAAACTTTTTGCATGGATGGGCTGTAAATCGCGAGACGATTCTAATGAGCCTATTTAATCCATGATTTGCAACAATGATACTACAGTAACCATTCGCTAATTATTGATTAAACATGGATTAATTAGCATCATTAGATTCGTCTCGCGATTTACAACCCATCTATGCAAAAAGTTTTGCAAATAGACTTCATTTAGTACTTCAAATGCCCTCTTTACATCTTTACACAATTTTGCAAAATGAACTAAACACCCCCCAAGTTATGTCCAGAGTGCTCACGGCCAACTCCCATCAAGTCAAGATAATGTTGGTAATGAGATATCATAGCTGTGGTTCCTGGTGAATATCAACAAGCAGATCCAAAATTATCAATAACATAGCCTACTCAGCTCCTAACAAACATCAACAAAGAAGTGACATCAGTCTGACCTGTAAACAGGAATAGTGCCTCTGCCATAGTACTCAACTCCTTCAACACAAGGGTACAGTTCATTGCTATCATCAGAGTAGCTCTGACTGGGGGTTCAATTTATGGTTGTAGCAAAGCCCCCAAGCCATTTCACCACCATGTGATTCACCATATCCATCTAATAGAACACACAGTTACAGTACTTATCTGAAGCTACTTGGCAAAAATTCAGATTAATGTGCAGAATATTTCAACAATATATAACTTAACTTTAGCTAATTTGCTTCTACAAAGTCTATTGAGGTGTTGTTATTTCCAGATTAACATAGATACCAAATTATTCGGAATTTTGAATGAACTGTACAGTTTTGATCCACATGTCACTGCATTCGACAATTAGTAAACTGAAAATAAAAACCACGCTGTGTTCCCATTTCCTGAGTTCATGGAGCTTCTCCAGTTCATATGGTGGATGGTTATCGATTTTAGTGAGCAGGTGTGCATCGATTTTAGTAAGCAGGTGCGCATCGGAGTATTTCGTTTCCAATCCCTTGTATGAATGATAATTTCCTGATGTAGTGCATCCTCATGGTTGGTTTTTATCAGTTATATGTTACAACGACATGGCACACTACTTGAAGGCACGTAACTAAGTTGTTGTGACCATCAATATAATGGAAATCTGTAGTATACATTCACATTGCAATGTGGTGTTGAATATTTCTATAGCTAATATGATGATTTGGGAAACTCTGTTAGCTTAGAATAATTAGTGACAGTTTCAGATTAGATATGCTACCACCTAAATTATTCAATTAAATGACAGCCGAATAAGATCTCTTGGAGATGAAGCAAACCTAGCAAAGCAAAAAATGTGTGTTACATTGACATTTCATCAAACAGCAAATGAGCATGGAAGCAGATGAAGGAGTTTGGCACTTCAATCAATATGGGCTGATTATCTAGATGAAATGAAATTTACCTAACATATAAGTACTACAGAATGGGGTTCAATACAGAAATTTCACCATAAAGTTTTATATACCCGATAGAATTTGGATCACAGTTTTGGCGAAACACAAGCAATATGGTTTAGAAAGGCATACCTGTTACAAGAAGCTGGGGTCACTTTGGATCTTGGTAAGTGGCCGGCGGAGAGGCGTGAATGAGGCGGACGCCGGTGGCAATATGAAGCAGATGGCGAATGCGGACGCAACAGCGGGGTTGGCGTCGCCGGCCCCGTTGACGAAGACGGCGAGGTTGGCGTGGCCGCTGGTTGTGTCGCCTGCGATGAAAAGCAAGACGTAGAGATCAAACGTCTGGGCTCTCGTGTTGCCCTTTGTATTGTATACCAGATCGAGCGTATGGGGGAAGGAATTTCTGTGAGTTCAAGAAGCTGTGCATTAGAGGTGTGGTCTTGTGGAAGGCGAAGTGTAGGAGTATCTGAGATTTGTGAAAGAACTGTGGTGGAAAAGGATCCCGGACCAACGGAAGATACTAGGATAATACACGCGCTCCGCTTCGTGAGGTCCACCGAATTGAAAGAAAGATAGCACAAAAAAATGAAAAAAAAACTGACCAGCTCAATCCCTATTGGAATCTTCTCCTTCTCCACCGCACAGCTCGGCCCCCATGGTGCTGCTCCCATCGAGTGCGGAGTCATCCGCCGCCCAAACCCACCACCCAGCACCTCCGCCACCAGGCCACTGCCCTCGTGGCTCTGCCTCGCCGCCGCCGCAAGAACCACCGCCTCCGGGGACCAAAAAAAGGTGAAGAAAAAAAAATCCAGCACAGGTCCGCCGGACGCCGCCAATGACGGCCGGATTCGTCGGCCGCGCGCCTCCTCCTCAACGTCGCCGGCCAGATCCACCACTGGTCGGATCCCTCGCGCCTGTACGCCGAGATCCTCCAGGGTGGAGGCCCACGGCGACCGGGGTGAAGCGGGGGTGGGGAGGGGGCGGGGATCGCGACGGAAGACGGCGCCGGAGGGCGGAGCCGACCAGATCCGCCACCGTCATGCCGCCGGTTGGATCCCCCGCCGGTGGCGGGGTGGACTGGATGGCGGGGTCGGAGCGGTGGTAGCGGGGGTCGAGGGGTGGGGAACCCGAGAGGGTTCGGCGGCCAAGGGAGGCGGCAGGGGAGGAGGGCGAGGGGCTGAGGGCTGCGGGGCGGCGGCGGGGGCGGAGGGCTACGGGGTGGCGGTGGGGAACGCTAGGGTTAGGGTTAAGGGAGGGGGCGCTGGGGGTGGGGAGGCTTGAGCGGGGGGGGGGTGGCGTGGCGGGTTTTTTTTGCAAAAATACATGGACGGCGGGTTTGAATAAAAGAACTTGGAGGGTCTATTTGCAAAATGACCAAGGAACGGCGTGGATCAACCCCATGCGACGGATCGGACGGCTCACGTCGCGCTACTCTCTCCGGGGACACGTGTCGCTCCGGGAGTAACGGAGCGCTCCCAGGCTTCTCTTCCCACGGCGGATAGAAGTTAGAGTATTAGCTTGTGTGCCGGCTTGCCGTCAGCTTGGCTCGGGGGCAGTTTAGTTCCCAAAATTTTTTAGGTGCTACAGTAACTGACAACGTTTGACCACTAGTTAGAAGTATTAAATGTGGATAACTGACAAAACCCATTCCACAACCCTCGGGTGAAATTGTAAGACGAATCTTTTAAGCCTAATTGGATCATGATTGGACAATGTCGTGCTACATTAACCAACCTCTAATGATAGATTAATTAGTCTTAATAGATTCGTCTTGTGATTTCCCGTCCATCTATGTAATTAGTTTTATAATTAGTCTATATTCAATACTTCTAATTAGTGGGCATACGTTGTCCAAAAATTTTTGGGAACTAACCTCCCCCTCGTTCGGCATGGCTCATCCTGCGCTCGATTATGGCCTGTTCAGAGGGAAGTTTCTAGTGATGCATAAGGGGAAGCGTCTCGAGTTCTCTTGCTGGAGTGCTAAGCGCGTTCAGGAAGATTCATTTCTGCAATGCGTTCAGTAAGCTAACCTATATACGCTAGCTTTTGTCTGTCGTTGGTTGAGAATCGAATGGATCATATTTGCTGTAGACGTGGCGCTAAGTGCACTCGATTTTCACCAAGTGCAGGGTCAGCTTTCGTCTCTTAGATGTCGGTGAGCAGCGTGCTCGAAAACGAGGCCGTCCCCTGGAGGAGGAGGTGGGCCGGAACCCAGTGGCTTGCGACACAGGCCGAGGAAGCCTCTGTCCAGTAGGCATGGTTAACCAAACCGGTGGGAACCGGTCCAGTATCAAACCGGCCCAAATTCAAATTTCAAATTTGAATTCAAAAAAAAATTCTAAAAATACTTTAAGGTGCAACGAATCTAATGGTGTCAAATTTTCTCAAAAAATCGTTCATTTAGTATAGTTTGCGGAATTTTGAAGTTAAATATAAAAAAAGAAAAAACCTACGGCCCATTAAGGCCCACGGCGCTATGCATGCATAGATAGGGTTCTGGACAGAGGTCCCCCCTCGCGCGACCCTCAGAAGCCGTCCCCCCTCCCCGCTCCCTGTCCGCCGCCCCCCAGGAGGCGACCGGCGCCCGCAGCCGGGAAGCCGCCCGCCGCGCCCGGCTAGCCGCTCGGTTAGGCCGGCTAGCCGACCAGGCCTCGGATCTGGTCGCTAACCGGCGCGCAGAGGCGGCTAGCCGGCCGGTAGCGCCGGTAAGCCGGTGCGACCGGGAGATAAGGTATGAAGTGGAATTTTTTTAATAGAATGATTGGTTAGGTGTATGATTTAGAATATTAGATGATTTGTTTTAGGATTTAGGTTAGAGTTAGGTGTATGGCTGATATGTTTTAGGTTTTAGGTAAGATTTAGGTGTAGGAATTAGGATTTAGATAAGATTTAGGTGTAGGATTTAGGATTTTATTTATGTGATTGATATGTTTTTGTTGTCTATGTATGCAGATAGATAATGGCAGGCAAAGATGTTGTATGGGAACACGGTGAAAATCTTTATCCCGGATGGCGATGCAATTATTGTCGTACGCAGAAAGGAGGAGGTGGTGCGACTAGATTGAAACAACATTTGGCTGGGCGCGGTGCAGAGGCGGTCCATTGCAGGAATGTGCTACCTGATGTGCGAGACTTCTTTCAGCGTGACATTGATAGGGCAAAGAAGGCAACTGCTGACCGGGCTCGAGAGAGGTTGAGACGGGAGAAGTCTGCAGCGGAGGGCAACTATCCCGGTGATGAAGAAGATGAGAAGGCTCAGGTGCAGCATGCCATGGATCTATCGAGAGCAGAAGCAGAGTTCCGACGGGGGGGTGGAACAGAGAGGAGGTGCATACGAGCGTGGAGGGGGTAGTGGTTCGACGAGGAGGAATGCTATGCAGAGGATGTTTCGAAGGGCCACTTCGCAGAGGGAGAGTCTTGTGGTGGAGGACTATAACTTGGCAGCTGGTGGGAGAAGAGGAATGACGCAACCAAGAATTGATATAGGCTCCTGAACGCAGAAGGGTAAGAATGCAAAGGAAGCTATTGGTAAAGCTTGGTTAAAGTTTTTCCATATTGCAGGAATACCTGGAAGACAGGCTGACAGTCCATACTTTGTCAGCGCGGTCAGGGAGACACAGAAGTGGGGTAAGTTTCTTTTTATTGGAATGACACCTATGAGCTTACATTCTTGTATCTCATGATTTTCATATGGTTGCAGGTGAAGGTATCGCATCACCCACTGGACGAGATATTGATGTCAAGTACCTTGATCAGAACGAGCAAGACTTGAAGACAAGGTACGTAAATTTTCAAAAAGACTGGTCCTTATTTGGCGTCACGTTGATGTGTGATTCATGGACTGGTCCGATGAGAATGAGTGTCATCAACTTTTTGATATATTGCAATGGGGTCATGTGGTTCCATAAGTCTATTGATGCGAGTGGAAGAACTCAAGATGCTGCATATTTGCTCAAGGTAGCCCCTAAACATATTCCATTCATATTGAGTATGTTTTGACATATTACTAAACAATCTGTCTTTGTTTGCAGGAGATTCGAAAGGTGGTGGAAGAGATTGGACCGAAGAATGTCATGCACGTAGTCACCGACAACGGCTCGAACTACAAAAAAGCATGCAAGGAACTACTAAATGAGGTGTATGAACACATAACTTGGATATCTTGTCTAGCACACACCGTCAATTTGATGCTGAAGGATATAGCTCGAAGACCTGAACATGGTGTTATGATCAAGCAGTGCAAGCGAATTTCAAATTGGTTACACGATCATGGTCAGTTGAATATAATGATGAGGAACGCAATCGGTGGTGAGTTGGTCAAGTGGAGTGCCACTCGATTTGGAACCAACTACATGTTCCTAGAGAGCATCTATCGAAAACGTGATCGTTTCATGCAGTGGATGGCATCTACTGAGTTCCAACACAGCAAATGGGCGAATACCGAAGATGGTAGATTTACTCATGCAAGTTTTGCAAGTATGGAGTGGTGGAATGTATTGAAATTTATCATCGACACGGTTCAACCAATATACAAGTTCCTCTACTTCGCTGATCAGGACAAGAAGCCAAACATGTGCGAAGTCGTGATGGCCTACCAGACTATGAAATAGGAGCTGCGGTCTTTCTTTGGAACAAATATTTCCACACTGAAGGAGTATATTCAGGTGGTGGATGAGAGGTTGGGTGACGTGTTCATAGGCACGTATGTGGGTCCAGGTAAGCACACACGAGTCATCTATTTTTAAGCTCTATTGACCTTATGCTTATTTGAAGTGATTTATATTTTGCAGCTGCTGTCCTAAATCCGAGGTATGCATATACGATGGATCCAACTCAACAAATGTTTCGTGGTCTCAAGGATACATTTCAGCGCATGACGGATCTCCAGAGCGCCGTGCATGCATTGCAGGAGTTTGACGTGTTTCGACAGAAGGTTGGCGAGTATGGCAGTGAAATGGCAATGCGGATGGCGATGGACCCAAAGACATCCCCATGTAAGAGTTACTCCATACGACATTGTTGTTTTCTCTATTCGAATATATTGCTTACATACTCGGTTGCACATGCAGCGTCCTGGTGGATGATGTTCGGATCAAGCACTCCAAAGCTGCAGTACCTTGCCATGAGGCTTGTTTCACAATGTTATTCGTCCAGTGGATGCGAGCGGAACTGGAGTACTTTTGCCTTGCTGCATACAAAGATTCGCAATCGGTTGTCGCACAAGAAATTTAACAAGCTTGTCTATGTTAACTACAACCTTAGTCTCCAACTTGAGGAGGTCTCCGGCCCACCGATGCGTGAAGAAGGTGATTTCATTGACCACCTGGCCCATCTTTCTTTCTATGATGAGAATAATCAAGTGCGGGAATAGATGGAATATGGTAGATCTAACCGGGCTCCAATTCTGGACGAGGATGATGATGACGGCGACATCCCTTTCCCGTCCCATCTTGTCAGAGATCAAATAAACATGTCTGATCTGCGTGAGGCTACGGGGGATGATTCCATCAGCGATTGGGCACGTAAAAATGTGAGTGATACTCACCTAGGGAAGAGGAAGTTACAGAAGGGGCCTATGAAGGGTGACCTGAAGCGTCAAAAAGGCAAAGGAACAGCAAAACCAGTGAGCAGCGACACCGAGACTGATGATGGCGAAGGTGAGCGTAGTCCTCCGTATCAGGAGTCCAAGGATAACAGCTTAGCCGATGATGGTGATGGTTCTGATGCTGATGCTGATGGTGGTGCTGGTGGTGGTGGTGGTGGTGCTGGTGGTGGTGCTGGTGGTAGTGGTGGTGCTGGTGGTAGTGGTGGTGCTCGTGGTGTTCGTTTCACAGATATACATTGTACAAATGCATACATATTTCTGACTATGAGTATTGACTACTAATTATGATATATGGTTGATTGCAGGGGAGACTCAGTTCACACAACTACTCAGGATACCGACCATGGAGCACCGCAATCGCAGAGGAGAACAGGTGGACCGACGGACTACGACACTCCACAGTACTCTTCTTCCTCCTACAGCGATTCCATACACTCTTTTCACTACTCCATTCCTGACATCAGCATGCAACCACCGATGAGATGGATGTACGAATAGAAAGACCCCCATTTTTACACTATATTAGTTCAGGAATGGCAGACAATATCGGCGTGGACGGGCCAAACTTGGCAACACTACAAGGCTGAGCTGCTTAGAGTGCGAGGTATCGCTTTGATGTCCACCGCCGAATACCAAACCGCGTCCCAAATGGGGGTCTTCACATTTCTATGTTGAACTTTTGTTTGATGTGTATAAGTGCATGACTCGGTATTTGTATGCACGCTTATTACTATTGTATTTGTATGCATGATTATAAAATATTGTTTTGGTATGGTCATTTACATTAATATGTGCATAGCTCATGCCGAATTTTTTTTTATTTCACACCGGGGAACCACTTTTAACCGTCGGAAAATATCATTAAATCAACGGTAAACCGAGCAAACCGACCGGTAAACCGGTCTAACCGGCCGGTATACCGGTACGAACCGTTTGCACAGAGAATTTTAAATTCAAATTTGACTTCGATCGATTTGGACCGGTCCCGCCGGTTTGATCGACCAGTCGATAATGTAAACTGGCTGTAGGCCGCCGCCGCCGCCGCGACTTTTCCACCGCGGGCTTCGGCCTGCGGGATGCCGGCGGGAGCGGGATCAGCGGCGGCTTCGGCTGCTGGCTGGCACGTGCCAGTGCCACGTGTGCCCGACTGGGCGGCCTCGTGCGTGTTTGGCAATGGCCTGGTTGTGCTTGCTTGCTTGGTCACCTGACCTGCAAGCTGCCAGGCACGAGCGAGGAAGCAGCCAACCGGATCGGGACACGACACCGGCACGTGCGCGCTCGGTGGCCGCGCACGCTCCCTGGGCCCTGGCCGGCCGGGCAAATTGGACCAGCACCGTCGTTGGGTGCCTGCGGCCTGCGGGGCGGCAAGCCAAGCCAAGCCAAGCCAAGCCCGGCCGGTCAATTCCGTCCCTGTCGCCTGTGCTGTTCTTCCTCCTCCTCGTTGTTATCCCTACAAGGAAAAAAACAACAACACGAGTTCCAGGCGCGTTACACGTAGGTACCAGTACGCGACAAAGACGACACCGGCAGGCAATGTACCTACATTGTCAGAACCCAGGACCAGGAGCAGGTTGCCCTTGCTGCCACGCAAGCAACCAAAGCAGGGCCGGTGCATGCAAGTGCAATGCAACTGCACGCTGACCGGAAACGGCGGAGTCGAAGAGCTCCGTCCGATGGATGGGATCGGACGCCCTGGCTCCGACGGCAGGTCCGGAGTCCAAGGTCTCCCCGTCCCTGCTGCGGGCCAAGGCGTCCGTTGAGAGACCCAGGCACACACGAAAGACCCCTGCAGCATGCATGGCATGGCTGACTTGTTTGCATTTGCATTTGCATCTAATCCGATCCATCGTATATATTACTGCCACACGATGAGCCAGGCCCGGGCAGTTGGTGGTGTTGTGCAAGGAAAATATATATAATCAAAATGTTAGGCGCGAGTCCCTTTCGCAGCTTCCAATAATCGCGCTAAATCTTGTCTGTTTGTAGCATAGCATGTGGAATGCAAGGGATTCTAGGATTTTAAAGGAGAGATTAAGGAGGATAGGATGATCTATCTTGGAGAAGCATGCATGTGGCTCTCATTAAATGCCCACATCTTACGAAACTCTATCATTTTCTCTTCTTGTCATGTCAGCATAATTGATGATATTTAATGTTATGAAATCCTCCATAAAACCCCGTTGAGATTGGCTAAAATCAAGAGATGAACCATGCAGGCCTTAAATTAAAGCCAAGTGCTGATCGATAATGGGAGTCCATAGTTGAATAGATAATAATGATAAGCTAGAACAAATATGCTTTTTACGAAATGAGGGTGAGGAAGACATGATTTCTTTGTCCGCAATCCCGGACCTTATATATTTTAGATAGATTTACACCATTTACCGTACGTGATTCAGGATTTTAATAACCCGGTTCGATCTTCAGTAATTTCCGATGAATTCGGTCAGTAATTTGACTGCTAGATGTAGAATAAACCTACACCTTTAAGATGTATAATAGTATTACCGGGCAACCGAAGCATTATTCTTTCCTCAGAAAACGGAGGACGGGAAGTCAAGGTGAGCCCTGCGGAATTTCCGACCTGACCGCCCGTGCACACGCAACGAACGGGTTCCTTCATTTAATTTAATTTGGATCGTAGCTCAGCAGTTTTCAAAGCGGTGACTTGCTTCTTGCTAATCCCGATCATGTTCCCTTTCCCTCCCCGTACTGTAACTGTAATGGCACCCGGCCGGCCATGGCTAGCTAGCTAATACATGCTAACATGCGTGCGTGGGTGCTTTAATTTGTATTTGGACCGATATGATCGAGAACAGTAGTCACGATCGGTCGATCTATAGAGCCATGCGTGATGCCAACAGTACATGCTTACAGAGAAGCTGCATGCAGGTGGCAGATCAGGCGACGGACCTAACTGAATTTCCTCCTTGCCCATGCTTCTGCATTAACCAGTCGGAAGTTGACATGGGCAGAGTAGGTGCGAAGTGGTCAAATGAGGACTAGTGATGATGAACTCGCGCGCATACCCATCCTTAACTTAATCGAGCTGTAGATGATATAAAGTGGTCAAATGATGATGATATAGTAGTAGGCGGCCGGGCTGACGACGCAATGCAAATTAAATGCATGAAAGATTATTGTTCAGTACCTGTACCTGTACGTGTGCATCTGCAATACATATATAATTGATTGATGAGCATGGGCTGCCATGCATATGCTGCAGTTGTTTGCTGATGAACCCAGAGCCACAAACTGATGAGTCGTAGCAGTAGAGTGTACCTGCATGCAAGCGCATCTCAAATGAGCTGGGCATCCTCCAAGTCAACGCTAGGATCGAAGTACATGCCCTGCCCAGATGCAGGATGATGTGTTGCATCAGTCATTCAGTATTGCTCATGGCATAGCCTTTGTGGAAGGAAACAGCCTAGCGCTGAAATGCATGTTTGGCCGTGCATTTCCCCCTTTTTCTCTTTATTTTGTTCTCAACAATGCCTTTTCTCGACGCCAGATCAGAACCAAACTGTAACAATGATTATTCATTGTTCATGCCGCTACGTACAGTGTATACTAGCTAGTACGACACGAAAATGGAAGACGGATAAGAGACCTACTAGCATCCAGCTATCAGGCGGGCGGCCGGCTAATTATGAGCTGCGGCGTGTCCATGCCTGCATTCTGTGGCGTCGTGGTGGTGGTGGTGCCGCCGCCACCCGGCACCGCAGCTTCCCCGCCGGCCGGCCGGCCGTCCGTCCATCCTACTCACCAACCAACTACATACCCTGCGCGACGCAGGCCTCTTTACTACGCCGCCGCCGGCCCAGCTGCTCGATCGATCACCCTGAATTCCAAGTGGTATCTACGCAATAATTATATTGTAGATGCAGCTAAATAATCTAATAATTCTGATAGATAGATCTCGCTCGATGCAGTCATTGATCAGCAAGGACGGACGCTGGAAACGGCGGCGGCCATGTCTCAATTCGCAGCTGGTATTTACTTGGCGACAGTAACCGTGATCTCGTCGTCGTTACCGAGGCTGCTGTCCGCGTCACGGGCGCTGTGCCTTGTACTGCCATGTACGCCACTGCTACTTGTATTTCTCTACTGATTCATGCGTATGTACTCCTTCCAGAACGTGACTATAGCTGGCCGGACGACTAAGTACAGGATCGGAGAACTAACTGTTTTACTTTCTTTTCCCGATCACAGTAGTAGTTACTATAGTCGTCGACGATAGGACGATAGATATCATGTTCTTCCAAGCAAGCTGGAACTAGCCAATGGTTTCTATGCTTGTTCCCTTAGTGCTTATCTACACTGATAATGACTAGGAAATGGAAATCAACGGTCCAACCGAAGCAGAGCAGAGCAGAGCAGCCATGCCCGACGACGAGGCAGCCAGGGAATGATCAGAGAGCGATCGAGCGAGGCACTGACAGCTGCAACCGTGTCGTCCCAGGATTGGCATGCAGGGCAGACATCTGACATGCAGCATCAATCACGTACAACACAAAGTAGTATAGCTAGCAGCTGACATGGACGATCATACATCTCACCATTTTTTTTTGATTGGATCGGAGCTGAACTCGATGTGAGATATATTATACAACTATCTACTAGATGAGATTATCGATTGTGCAATAATAATCTCTTCGCCTCTTGTTTTTTTTCCCTTCAATTATCTCTTCACTGATGACTGCGTGCTTGTAGCGTAGTAGCCTACTAGGGCGTTAGCATATACTTTTTTAAAAATAAAAGTGTTAGCTAATATAATAAGCACTCCTCCGTTCTAAATTATTTTAGTTTTTCTAGATGCATAATTTTTACTATACGATGTATATTATGTCTAGGTGTATAGCAAAGTATCTTAAAAAGTTAAAACGATTAATAATTTGAAATTGAGGAAGCAGTAGCAATGCATGATGCAGGCTACTGTTGCTGAAGTCATTGCCGGGGATGGATCGTATTTATCGGAGTAGATGCATGGCTGGCGAGCGAGAGCAGCTGCAGCCTGCAGGGCGACTCATCAGCTCATTTAAATCATTAAATGGGAGGGGCGGTGGCAACACGTTCCGCGGGCATGGCCCGAGCTCTTGTGTCGTTTGTCATGCGTCTGTAGTAACTGCATGCAGGCGTGGTGAACAGTGTCGAGAATTACACAGACGACGGAGCCATGCATGAGTGGCTGATGTATCAGACCTATAGTTGGCCATGCAGCCCGCGACCCGGTGGTCCGTCCGGAAGCCCGTTTTTTTAGCCCGGCCCAAACCCGGCCTGGCCCGGTCCATTTCGTGCCCGGGCTGGCACGACCCGTGTCCCGTGCCCGTGCCTGGGCCGGCACGGCCCGGCACGGAGTTAGCAGGCCGGCCCGGTAGTGGCCCGCTAACTCCAACGGTCGGGCGCGGCCGGCCCAGCCCAGCTGGCCAGGGGAGGGGGGAGTATATAACTCCGCCCGCCCGCGGCCCCCCCCCCCCCCCCCCCCCGCCCGTAACCCTAGCCCCCATTCCCTTGCGCCCCCCGTCGCCTGGCTCCCGCCGCCGCTCCGCGACCGCAAGAGATTGCGCCTCCGCCTGGCCGCCTCCGCCATTCCGACCGGCGAGCGGCGACCCGCACGGCCGCACCCGCTTCCGCCGCCGGCTTCTCGTCTTCCCTTCCGTCTCCTGTGAGTAGATCTCCGGTTTCGTCGCTCCGGTGAGCAGATCTCGCGCTCCTACGCACCTCGCTGGCTCGCTCCAATCCTGGCCAGAGTTCGCAGTAGTCTTTGCCGTCTCGCCGTAGTTGTCTCTTCTCTCTACGGCTCCGAGCTCCGGCTGCGCAGGTACTCTATTCCGTAACCCTAACCCTAACCCTCGTCTTCCATCTCCATTCTTTTCCCTACCCCTAACCCTCGTCTTTCATCTCCGTCTTGTCTCTTGTGTAGGTCTCGTGCACTCGGGGCCGCCGGCCGTTGAGGAACGGAGCCGCCGAGGGTTGATGCGAAGGTGGGCTGCACCCTGAGGTCGTCATGATGGACGACATGGAGGAGTACACCGTCAACGATGACCTCAGGGCGTGTGGCCTGCCCGTGGACGACGACGACGACCTGACTGCCGGCGCTGAGGCATTGTTCGGTAGCAGTGTTGCTCCGATCAATGTCGATGCCCCTGATGATGCCGGCGCTGGTGCTGGAGGTGATGGCGTCGGCGCGTCGGCGACTCAGACGCCGGCCTCGACGCCTACTGCTTCTACTGCCAACAACATCGTGCTGAAGCGTGCCAGGTCTGGTGCTTGGAACAACTTCGAGCCGATCTTTGAGACCTTGCCCTCTGGCAAGCAGGTACGAATCGCTACCAAGTGCCACCACTGTAATCATGTTCTGTCTGCTCGATCTGCTTCTAGTACTGGACATCTGCTCCGTCACCAGATGCAATGCGTCAAGAAAGCTAAGCATGCTGCTTGCAGTCCCGCATCCAGTTCAATGGTGATGGTTCAGTCACTGGTTGGCAATACAAACCCGATGTTGCTCGGAGAGAGCTGTGCCGGTTGATTTCTAGACTTGATTTGCCTCTTGGTTTTGGTTATGAAGAAGCATTTGAGGAGTACATTCAGCGTGCTCACAGTCCTTGTTTTTCTAGAGTCTCTAGACAGACCATTACTAGAGATTTGGAAAAATACTTTCTTGAGCGTCGTACTTCTCTAATTGATAGCTTGCGTTCTGTTACATCTGTTTGCCTCACTTCTGACATTTGGTCGGGCAATGCTAAGGAAGACTATCTTAGTGTGGTTGCTCATTTTGTTTCTGCTGATTGGGAGTTAGAGAAGAGAGTCATTGGGCTTAGGCTCATTGATTGCTCACATAATGGTGTTAACATTGCTGAACGTGTTGAATCTGTTGTTCATGAGTTTGGTTTGACAGATAAAATCTTTGCTGTGACCCTTGATAATGCTTCTTCTAATTCCATAGCTATGTCAAAGCTCATTCCTAAGTTTGTTGGTTATCTTGGTCCTGATCCTGCACCACTTGACAATGTTAACAGAGAAAATGACAATGCATTGTGTGGACTCTTGCACCAGCGATACGCATGTCACATTATAAATCTCATTGTCAAATCTGGTTTGAAAAGGATCAAGTCTTATCTTGAGGCTTTTAGAACTGCAATCTCTTATTTGAACTCTTCTAACCAATGCATTGGTGAATTTCATAACTATTGCATTGTTAAGGGGGTTAAACCTCGCAAGTTTGGTTTGGATATGGATGTGAGATGAAACTCTACCTATCTCATGCTCAAGCATCTCATACCATACAAGGGCACTTTCTCGACCTTTATTGCTGCTAATTATGGTTTGGTTAATGGTGAGCCACTACTCAGTGAAGGTCATTGGGCTATTGCTGAGAAAATCATGGAGTTTCTTGGAATTTTTTATGAATCAATTGTTGCTTTGTCTGGTGTTTATTATCCAACTAGTCCTCTGATGTTGCATCATATCCTTGAAATTGCTTGTCATTTGCATGCTAGAGAGACCGATCCTTTGCTCATGAGCATTCTGACTCCTATGAAACTGAAGTTCCTCAAGTATTGGCAAAACATCCCTCTTTTGTATTCCTTTGCTTTTGTTTTGGATCCAAGGGCCAAGATGAGAGGATTTCATAATGTTCTCCAGCTTCTTTCTCAGGCTGTTGGTGTTGATTATTCTAATTACTTCACTGAGGTAAGAGCTGAACTATACAAACTGTATAACAAGTATGGTGCAGTTAGGTTGCAAAGGCCCTCCAACATATCAGGATCATCTGGTAAGAAAAAAAAATGCTTGGGGTAAGATATATGGAGCTGCTGGTACAAGTCCCTCTTCTCCTGCTCTTGCAGCTACATCTTCTCCTGCTGTATCTGTGCCTCTTGTTTCAGAGTTGGCTTCCTACTTGGACAGCGACACTGTCACCTGCTTTGATGATGATTTTGACATAATAATTTGATGGCATGAGCATAAACTGACATATCTCATTATGTCCATACTAGCAAAAGATGTTATGTCTGTTCCAGTTTCTACTGTCTCTTCGGAATCTTGCTTTAGTCTCACTCGCAGGGTGATCGAGGAGCGTCGACGATGCTTGGCACCTCATAATGTGGAGTACTTGACCTGCGTCAAGGACTGGGAAGCTGCTGATGCAAGGGCGCAGCATGATGTCGAGAAGTTGACGCGAGATTTGGAGTTAAAGTTTGGCATCAAGGACAATGCTGAAGGGCAGACTGCTGGAAATGAGTAAGTACTTCACAAGTTCACATGAACATGTTTGATTATGCTATTATGAAATGTTTAGTTTCATAAATCATGATCATTGATTCTTCTCTTGTCTGTGTTTGCTAGGTCTGTCCCTGCCAATGGCTAGTCATGAGAAGTGAAGGCAAGGGGCAAGGCTGGGCCTAGGCAAGAGGCCAACAGCATCACCAAGTCAACAGTAGTGTTTTGCAATTTGATCTTCTGTTTGTAATGTACTAATGAGTCTGCTGAACTTAAATAATGTGATGTAATTTTGAACAATTATAGAGTTGGGCTATACTCTTTTTCCCTTCCTAGGGTTTCTCACAAGGGTGAGTTTTACCTAGGAAGGTTTTTAATGAGGCAGCAACACTTGATCACATAGATCAAGTGTTAAAACAGCTCTATAATTGTGTTATCACTTATCAATGAAGTGATATTTTGCTATATGTGTCTCTGTGTGTGGCTGGCTGTGATCTATGACCTTTTTTTGAATTGTTTGTTAAATTTAGAGTAGGGTGAGATGTATTTTGAACTATGGGCTTCGGGCGGCCCGGCCTGGACTGTAGTGCCTGGCTCCAGCGGGCTGGCCCGGCACGAAACAGGCCCGCGGGCCGTGCTTGGGCCGCTGGTAGAGCCTGTGGGCTGGCATGGCACGGCCCGACTTGATATTGGGCCGGGCTAGGAACGGCACGGCTAAGAGCGGGCCAGGCCGGGCTCGTGCTAGGGCCGGGCCGGGCGGCCCGAATGGCCATCTATAATCAGACCATGTGGCCATACGTATACACTACATATACACGCATGCAGATGCCCTCTTGGGCTCAAACAAAACATATGAACAATATAATAGCTACACCTGAGCTTAGCTTTCCGCAACTAAAGTTATGCAAACTGTGCCTGGCGCAAGATGTGACGAACAAAATTGAAGCCATGACTACAGCAAAGTTTGGTTAATTAAGACACGACTAGTAAACATAGTAAGTCACAACACAATTGTGATAGTGAACCAAGAAACAGTCTAAAAAAAGCGGTGATACATCCAATGTGCGGTTGTTGCAATGTCTGGTGGAGAAACAAACGAACAAACCCTAAGCGTTTCATCCTCCTCTCTCTGCTGGCTTGAAGCCAACAAAGAAAAAGAAAACCCCATGCAGCAAAATCGGCTTATTATTAGGCCTGACTTTTCGACGAGTTGGCCCTGTCCAGAGATAAAAAAACAAAATGAATTTGACGCCAGAAAAAAAGCACCCAATTTGAGGTTCTCGACTTGACATGTCTGAATCTCCGATCCCGCGCGCCGATAGCGATGAAAGGTTGGCCGGCGGTGCATGCATGCACGGCCGCCGCAGATCAACGTACCACCAACGCCTCGACCATCAATTGATGCACCCCTGCCGTGATGGTCCAAATATGGGCACGATGAGTAATCTGTTGGAGATGCTCTTACATGCTGTTGACTGTCCTACCCATCAGGACCACCTTCCTCGCCACCATCATTCATACTCAATATATTCTAAATTATAAGATGTTTTATTAAGTTTGTACTAAGTCAAAATACGTTTTTTCATAAACTCAACATGATATAAATTGAAAGCAAATGGAGAGAATGAAGAAGAGAGAAGAAACCAAACTAAAGTGGGCAAAGTTTGTCGGCCGGAGCGCACATACGTGGTCCTTTGCTGTTGGAAATAAATTAAAAAGGATTCCATTCGCCTTAAAACTCCATCTCCAAACGCCTCGAGATTTAAACACACACCTCGCTCGCTCGCTCTGCTTATATATACCCATCTGCATCTGGCTCCAGATATGCATAAAGACATCTATTATATTGGTCGGGCGATCGATCGATGCACCGGCCGTGTGCCGACCATTCATGTTCAATACTGTTAGGACAACAAGGAGCTAGCGAGCGACTTAGCCGGCCGGCCGTGTCGTTCGTCGTCGGAGCTTTGCTAGCTTCGTTCTAGCTAGCGCCGCCGGATCGAGGAGGATGGAGTACAGGGAGGCGGGGCGGCAGCCGGCGGCGGCTGCTGCTGCTGCTGCTGCCGTGGAGATGTCCGCCGGGAGCGAAGGCGAAGGGTGGTACGACGACGTGGCCACGACGGCGGCGGCGGATCAGGGGAGGAGTAGGGAGCCGCCGCCGCCGCTCACCCACGACGACAACCGCGGCTTCCTCCGCATGCTCCGCGAGAAGAAGGAGAGGTCCGATCTATCCGTCGTCTGTGGATTATCATTACTCTCATACAAATCGAGAAAAAGAATATATATCTATCCATGCATCATGCACCGATCATCATCAATCTATTGCACGCATGATGATGGGGTTGTGCTAGCTGCTGCATGTGAACTGATCGAGCGATCGACATGCTGTATGCATGGTCATCAGGCTGGGCGTGGAGGCGGCGAGGGTGGAGGTGCGGTTCGAGAGGCTGACCGTGGAGGCGGACGTCCGGGTGGGCCGCCGCGCCGTGCCGACGCTGCTCAACTGCGCCGTCAACGCCGCCCAGGTAACCAACCAACAACGCCGGCCATGGCCATGGCCATGCATGCTGCTGCTGCGATGTGTCTGTTTCGCTTGCTTCGTTGCTTGGCTTTCTTTCTGGCTTTGTCTCTTCTCCTTCCTCGGGTGCATGCATTGCAAGCTGCAACTGCAAGGCAGTTTCTTTTTTTCATTTTTTTCTTTTTAAAAGACTGTTTTCTTTTTAATTTTAGAGAGAGAGAGACGAGAGAGAAAGAGAGAGAGAGAGACGAGGCGGGCGATGTGGATTTGGTTTGGTGAGACACGTCGAATGGATTGCTTGCAGGTCCGTTGAGGTCCGTGTAGGTTACGCGGCGGCACCAAAGATCATCGAAGCTTTTGAGCAACAAGTGCACGAGGAACAAGCTCGATCGAGCGACAAGAACATAGTTAGTTAGCAGAGCAGGCGCCTCTGCCCAGTTAGTTAGCACTTAGTAGTAGCTATTGCCTATTGGCAATATAAGTGAGAAATTAAAGATTGAAAATCTATCTTGTAAAATTCCTCCTACCAGAAAAATATATATAGTACACAGGGAGTACTTGGCTGTACGCTGTAGTGTCTGGAACACCGTAACGTCCGGTAACTGAAATTCCGAGGATTTCTTCACGTAGGACAAGCAGAGTCTCCTGTCAGGCATCAGCTGGAGCTGCTGGGTCATGCTATAATAAGTTCTCCAATACTGTATCAATCCATGTCACATACGAAACCACATCTACAGATGACCAGATAATAATAAATATAAGTATCATAAATTAACACAAGTCATCGATCGAGCAGTGTCATGGGCGGGCAGGCCTTCGACGATGCATATCAACGCTCTCGCGACAGGCCCATGTCCTGAGATTTTCGACGGAGACAGAGGCGCAGAGCCTCGTAGCCAGCCAAGCCAGCCAGCCAGCTGGGGCCCTGGTTAGGTTAGGTCAGCCTTGAACCCATGTCTGGTTAGGTTAGCCAGTCTACAGCCTACGCAATCCCTCGGCGTAGGAAGCAACGCACGCAGACGGCAGACCTCAAGAGTGAACGGCAATGGCGAGCTGGTCACTCAAACCTCATAAACGGTGTCAATGGCGGCAGCAACAATGGCGAGCTGGTCCGATGCCCCGGCCTGCTGCTAGTAGCCTTCCTCGGCCGGTCGGCCCTGTGAAGGAGAACACAGCACGTCTCTGTTAGATTTATCATGGTGATTTCCCCTTCAGAGGAATCAGCAGCCATGATTAATGAGGTTCATTCTCTGCCAAGATTTCGGTATAATGGTTAGAGCATGAGTGTCCATGCACCTATTTAGACATCACAATAGACTCCCCATTTTTGTCTCACCTAAGACCTATTCTAGTACCTGAAACTGGAAACGTTGATGCAAAATTGAAACATGTCATGTTGTTTTAGTGTGCGACGTGCTATGGCCGCCCAATACTAGCTATAAATGGTAACCTGACTTGACGCGGCAAAGCACTTCCTGACCGTGTTTGTGGAGATTCAACAGATATGCCAACCACCCTAAGCATACTAGCAAGATTCTTTCTTGATAATAAACATGTCTTCTATACCCCTTCAAACTTTCTTAGCTCCTCATTTCTCAGCACAAAGCAATCCATGCGCTGGTCAATTATGCATTTCTTAACCAGAATGTACAGCAAGCCTAGCATAGCAAAATAATCCAGGACTACCTTTGCCCATTAAGGTTAACAGTTCAGAATTTACACTGCACAAGATAAATACATGGACTATGCACAAGATACAGTGCTATGCAGAAAAGATTTTTTTCCTTTTTGACATCTAATAAGTAGTACAGCAACTGATAAAGGTTAATCGAGACAGACTGACAGAACATAGCTGGATAGGTACATCTGCCAACTAGTTTAGCAGTTTCGGTCGAGCTAATGGAATGAAATCTTGTTATGCTGTTGTGTACTTTAGCAAGCACTAAAATACATTTGTATGCCATGCATGTGCTTGTTTGTTTTGTAATGCAAAACCGGTAGGCCATATTTAAAAAACATATTTCTAAATGAAATTTTGTCTTGATATGCAGGAACTAGCAACATCTGCTCATATGTGTGTTACACGGAAAAGGCCTATGAGGATAATAAACGAAGTAAGTGGGGCCATTCGACCATCAAGGTAAATGCCTCTATATCTTTCACTAACTGCCAAGTTCAAATATTGGACCTATATATTCAACATCAAAACTATGAATTTGATCAAATTTAGCAGAGAAATACTAAAATACACCTGTCTGAATTTGTTAGCCTTTTGGTGTTTTCCCTCCTCGTCGTCGCCAATAATAAAAAGTCCCTTCTGTGTAGTCTAGCACTTGAGTATTTATTGTCTTTACTAAGATATTGAACTTAATCCCATTCTGTCAGGATGACACTACTTCTAGGAGCACCAGGTTCAGGGAAAACAACTTTTCTAAAAGCATTGGCAGGAAAATTGGATTCTTCTTTGAAGGTAGACTAAGTTACCTACATGCTATCAGAAGTATTTGTTAATGAGAAAAGGAAAAAAACAGAGATAACCTGACAGAAGTGCATTTTCTTAATGATGCAATGATTCCTAATAGTTCAAAGGAAAGGTACTGTACAACAGAGAAGAAATGAGTTCCTCAACACCACAGTACCTGCGTGCTTATGTTAGCCAGTATGATCTTCACCATGCTGAGATGACAGTAAGAGAGACGATCAACTTCTCTTCCAAGATGCTGGGAACCAATAATGAATTTGGTAAGACATCCTCTTGCATATAGTGTGCTATTCATTCTGAACATAATTGGAATGTCCTGCGGTTAACAGCAATGAGACAGTGTAATGCAAGAAGTATGTATAGAGTGTTCAAGATGTATCAACTTTTCCATGGCACAGAAACTGATACATACTCCTGTTTGCTTGGAATGATAATCACAGAGATGCTAGGAGAAGCAATAAGAAGAAAAAAAGGTGTCATCAATAAAATGGACCAGGATCTTGATTCATTCATTAAGGTAGTTTAACATTGTACTACACTTCTTACAAAACTGGATAGTATTTTGTTCAGTTACTCAAACAGCTGTTTCCTGCAGGCTACCACCTTTGGAGAAGGAAGCAACCTTACAACAAACTACATTATCAAGGTAACCTGGTTACTCGTTCAGTTTGCTATATAAGTATATATCTTGACAACATAATAGTAACACTTGATTATATGCAGATACTTGGCTTGTCCGAGTGTGCTGATACCCTAGTAGGAGATGAGATGAGAAGAGGAATATCAGGAGGGCAAAAGAAAAGAGTCACAATTGGTAAGCACACCACTTTTCAGTCAGAAAAAACAATAGTGCACTATGTTCCTTTAATAAACTATAAATTGAAACTAAACAATTTATTCGACCAAATCAGAGCCCAGCATCCCTCAAGGTGTTATAATTAGATGAAACTAGGATTTGCATGCATTGCTGGAAATCACATGAAAGCGCATTCCATGCAAATCTAAAGAAAATTGTTATGGAGATAGTGCCACTGCCAGACTACCACCTACCAAGAAGTTCAATATTGACATCATATTACAAATTTATTAAAATGATTTTTTGATGCAGGGGAGATGCTAGTTGATCTTGCAAGATGTTTCTTTATGGATGATATATCAACAGGTCTAGATAGCTCCACCACATTTGAGATCATGAAATTTCTCCAACAGATGGCACATTTGATGGATCTCACAATGGTTATTTCGTTGTTGCAACCACCTCCTGAGACATTGGAATTATTTGATGACATTATACTTTTATGTGAGGGGCAAATTGTGTATCATGGTCCTCGAGAAAATGCTACAGACTTCTTTGAAACTATGGGATTCAAATGCCCTAGCAGGAAGAATGTAGCGGATTTTCTACAAGAGGTAATCAATTATCAGATGTAAGGAATAGGCGAATAGCTAAATGTAACAATAGTGCTAACTGATTAAAAAATGGATACCTACTTTTAATACACCCAATACATTAAGTCCGAAAATTAAGCAGGCAATAGATGACTTACAATTCCATGCAGTAACTACCAATATTCTGCACCATATGTTGTGCAAAATAATGTTAACACTTTTTCTCCAATTGGCCACTGACCAGGTAACCTCAAAGATGGACCAAAAGCAGTACTGGGCTGGTGATCCAAATAAGTATCAGTATCATTCAATTGAAAATTTTGCAGAAGCATTCCGAATGTCATATCTCCCTCGACTAGCAGAAGAAAAACTGTGCAGTACAAACAATACTGGAAAGAACAAGGAAGTAAAAATGAATGCAAGTCGCCAGATCTCCAGATGGAACATTTTCAAGGCATGCTTTTCAAGAGAACTATTGCTCCTAAAACGAAACTCTCCGGTGCATATATTCAAGACCATACAGATAACTGTTATGGCTTTGGTGATCTCCACACTTTTCCTGAGAACAAAAATGAGCCATAAATCCGTACTTGATGCCAATAAGTACATGGGAGCGCTTTTTATGGCTGTTGTGATAGTAAACTTCAATGGCATGACTGAAATTGCAATGACAATAAAGCGGCTTCCCACCTTCTACAAGCAAAGAGAACTACTAGCATTGCCAGGATGGGCACTCCTCTCTTCAGTTTTTCTTATTAGCATCCCGATATCGCTTGTTGAGACAGGCCTTTGGACAGGCTTAACCTACTACGTGATTGGATATGCACCTTCACCTATCAGGTAATCATCTCTTGACACTTAAATGGTAATGATATCCGGTACTTCAATAAGACAAAATAAGAAAAAAAAACTTTCCATTGCTAATGGCAGGTTCATCCAGCACTTTCTGGTACTTTTTGCCATGCATCAAATGTCAATGGGCCTGTATCGCTTCTTAGCAGCCATAGGAAGGACACAAGTGATGGCCAACATGCTAGGCACTGCAGCTCTTATAGCAATCTACATACTTGGAGGCTTTGTCATATCAAAAGGTTAGATGATTCAGCTTATCATGCACCATGAATCATGCGCATATCTGTGAATGACATACCCCGTAACAAAGGATAAATATTAATACAGATTCAGTGAAATAAGTTGCTAACCAGTTCTGTACATTCAACAGATGATCTCCAGCCATGGTTGCGCTGGGGATATTGGACATCCCCATTCACCTATGCACAGAATGCGATCGCCCTCAATGAATTTCATGACAAAAGATGGGCAATAGTAAGCACTAATTTAAACACTTGGGACTTGCTAACTATATGCTAGCAAATCCTTTTTCAAATTACACTAAGGTTCTTGATCTTTGGTATTGATAGGAATTTTCTTATGCCGATGCAAACACCGTCGGTGAAGCTATCCTCAAGATCAGGGGGCTACTCACGGAGTGGCAGTGGTACTGGATTTGTGTCAGTATTTTATTTGGATACTCGCTGGTCTTCAACATCCTCAGCATATTGGCATTGGAGTTCATGAGCTGTAAGTATACCAATATATCATGAACCTTATAAATATTTTGAATATAGATGAAAAAGATAATTATATGTCTCGTTTACTACTTGCAGCTCCCCACAAGCATCAAGTTAACATCAAGACCACTAAGGCAAATTTCAAGTACCACAGTCAGATGGTTGCGGCGAATGGCAATTCGTCAAATGATCAAGTTATCCTCCCATTTCGACCCCTCTCCCTTGTATTTGATCACATCAACTATTTCGTTGACATGCCTAAGGTAATCTCTTGACTACTTCAAACCTTACCCAGTAGCTGCATCAATTCCAATCACCTATTGAACACAAGCATACAAATATCCCACCAGGAGATGACAAAAAATGGAGTAACGGAGAAAAAGCTTCAACTGCTACAAGATGTCAGCGGTGCTTTTAGGCCAGGAGTTCTAACAGCTCTAATGGGAATAACTGGTGCGGGCAAGACAACATTGCTAGATGTATTAGCTGGAAGAAAAACTGGGGGATATATTGAAGGGACTATTAAAATAGCAGGTTACCCTAAGAAGCAGGAGACATTCTCAAGGATCTCAGGTTACTGTGAACAGAGTGATATTCACTCCCCTAATCTCACTGTTTATGAATCACTGAAGTTTTCTGCATGGCTTCGCCTGCCTTCAAATGTTAAACCTCATCAAAGAGACGTATGTTTATCAACCTCCCCCACCCCTCTTTTCCATTGCTAGAAAATAGCATCTGACAGAATATTTCTCTTCAAATTCATTTCAGATGTTTATCGACGAAGTCATGAGTCTAGTTGAACTCACAGACTTGAAGAATGCCATGGTGGGAATTCCAGGTGCAACGGGCCTGTCAGCTGAGCAGCGGAAAAGATTAACAATAGCTGTGGAGCTGGTAGCTAGTCCCTCTATTATATTTATGGATGAGCCAACCACTGGCTTGGATGCTCGTGCTGCAGCAATTGTCATGAGAACAGTACGAAAGACAGTAGACACTGGGCGAACTGTTGTCTGCACAATTCATCAACCAAGCATTGAGATATTTGAATCCTTTGATGAGGTATGAAGAAGTTTAAATGGTGTATAACTTATAAAGGGGTTGAGAAATATACAATTACAACAATCAGCTAAGAAACATGATAGTCCAATGATATTAATTTTGCAGCCTAAAACAACAAAATAAATTGGCCAAGTAAATAGTAATATCCATAATGTTCTGCAGTCTTTGACCTAAAGTAGGAAAAAATCAAGGAAATGCATGGTAACCGTCCTTTTACACAGGCGCTACAAAATCATCTTCTAAGTTTCTGTTCAATTTGTCCAATTGCAGCTTCTGCTTATGAAAAGAGGAGGTCAGCTCATATACAATGGCTCGCTAGGACCACTATCTAGCAACATGATAAAATATTTCGAGGTAAGATTGCCTGAGAACTGTCTTTACTTGTGAGATGCAGCAAGAGAAAATACTGAAATCACTTTTTAACAGTCTATACCAGGCGTTCCTAGAATAAACAAGGGCCAAAATCCAGCAGCATGGATGCTAGACATCAGTTCACAAATAACAGAATATGAGATTGGAGTGGATTATGCGGAAATTTATCGCAACTCCTCCCTCTACAGGTACCCACACTAGTACAGCCATAAAGCTGCAGATCAATTTATTATGTTAATTGGCACAAAAAATAAGGTGAAAGTGAATCTAATGGAATTACTGATGATCCCTGCAGGGAGAACAGGCTTCTAATCGATGAGTTGGAACAACCAGAACCAAACACAGAGGATCTACATTTTCCTCAGGGCTATTGGCAGAACTTCACGACGCAATGCGTGGCTTGCCTGTGGAAGCAAAATTGCGCGTACTGGAAAAACTCGGAACATAATGTTGTTCGGTTCATAAACACTATTGCTGTTGCGATCATGTTCGGAGTAGTATTCTGGAAAACCGGTTCAACCATGTAAGTTGGGGTTCGGATGCATGATGACCATCTTTCATGAACGCTTTAGTTATTGATGCCCCGATTAAGATCCTGATACGAATTCGTGTGCAACAGCAAGGACCAGCAAGATTTGTTCAACGTACTTGGGATCGTATACGCGTCGGCACTGTTCCTGGGATTCATGAATTGCAGCATCCTGCAGCCGGTGGTGGCAACCGAGAGAGTCGTGCTCTACCGTGAGAAGGCGGCGGGCATGTACTCCACCATGGCCTACGCCATTGCTCAGGTAATGTTCTAGCCTTAATGGAAGGAAAAAATGAAACTGTTGTTAATGCAGCCAGCAAGCTTGGTACGGACTATGAACAGAGGTCTCGTTTTTATGTGTTGCAGGTGTCGGTGGAGTTACCTTACATGCTGGTGCAGGTGCTGATCTTCTCGTGGATCGTGTACCCGATGATCGGGTTCGAGCTGACGGCGGGCAAGTTCCTGTGGTTCTTCCTGTACCTGGTGATGAGCTTCATGTACTACACGCTGTACGGGATGATGACGGTGGCGCTGACCCCCAACATCGAGATCGCCATGGGGCTGTCGTTCCTCATCTTCATCTTCTGGAACGTCTTCTCCGGCTTCATCATCGCGAGAGAGGTACCACTCCCTGATCGATTTCATAGTGCGGGTGGAAGAATCCTCTCCCCCCACCCAAAAAAAAAAATTTAAAAAAAAATAACCTGAGGAAGGGGAATGGTTGATGGTGCAGATGATGCCCGTGTGGTGGCGGTGGGTGTACTGGGCGGACCCGGCGGCGTGGACGGTGTACGGGCTGATGTTCTCGCAGCTGGGGCACCGGACGGAGCAGATCCTGGTGCCGGGGGTCGGGGAGCAGACGGTGCGCGAGTTCCTGGAGGGGTACCTGGGCCTGCAGGACAGACACTTCGAGCTGGTGACCTGCCTCCACCTCGCCATCATCGGCCTCTTCGCCTTGCTCTTCTTCCTCGCCATCAAGCACCTCAACTTCCAGCGCAGGTAGGGGCGGCGGCGGATCTGCCATCAACAGACGACGCGTCGTCTCTCTCCAGTCCAATCAGACGGTAACCGCTTTCTACCAAAACAAAAAAACTGTAGAGGAAGGAAGTTGTGATTGTGAAGAAGCAGTCAACCAAAGTGTGCATAGTAGATTACTACTAGTAGTACTGGTACAGGGAAACGGATTAGTAGGGCAGGAAATTTAGCTGTAGATAGATTCATCAATCAAAAGGGAAGCAGTAAGTGTACTACTACTACTACTATGATTACAGAATGCAAATGTCATTGCGTGCCGTTTGCTTGTTACGGCTGCTTTTGGATTCCCCGATCCCCTCCCTGCTCTGATCTGCCAATTTGATCCTCAGTTGCGCGGGGGTGGATGCCTGATTAGCAGGACGACGCACCACAGGGATTGTGTGATTGCCTGATTGTTAATGGAGGATCGTGGTAGCAGGTTTAGATTTGGCGGATTCAGAAAGGTGGGGATCATCTTGGCCTGGACTCATCTGCTTGCAGTGGGCGCGTTTATGGATGGGCCCACGGCCCGACGCCAGGGGCGGGCCCAGGATTTGTAAGTTGGGTATTTAAAATTTCAAATGGTGTAAAAAAAATTTTGACAACCCAAAATACACATTAGTAGCACATAAACGAGTACTAAAATTATAAATGGTTCATAACTTTATATTTCATCATATAGATAATAGATGCACTAAATGATCAACATATTAAAGAGAAAATATCTAAAATAAGTAGAGGATAAAATTCTAAAATAACATATGGCATTGATAAGGATGCTTGCAAATTATATGATAATTTTACAACCATCATAGATAACTTTGATAGATTTCTCAAATTTTTGAAGTTCTCATCATAGACAAAACTTCTCAAATTTTTTTCACATACATAAGTTATCGCAAGTTGCAATCCCCTGCTCACCTTGGTCAATCACAGGCTGGCTTGCAAGTTGCAATTTTGTTTAATCAGCAGTAAAGTCAGGCGTGGTGGTAGGCCGGCAATGCATCATGCGTGTGCGCCTCTCCCTGCCTGTGCCTGTGCGCCGAGCGGCCTAGCACCGCTGCGCAGCTCGGTGGCGCCAGTGCGGCCTGCGGCCGCGCGCGCGGCAGGCGGCCCCTACGGCGCAGCGGCAGTGCGGGCGTTCGCCATGCGGCTCTGCCTGGCTGTGCCTCCTAGCCCGCGGTCGCGTCCTGCGGCCTGCGCCAGCCGCGAGCGCGGCGTCGGCCTGCGCGTGGGGCTCGAGCCTCGGGGGCGACGAGCACGGGCGGCGGCCACGTGCGGCGGCGGGGCAGATAGGGAAAGGGGCGGCGCCGGACGGAATTTGTATTTATCGCGCGCACGATAAATCTCCGTCCTATCACAGCAGCGCTAGGGCCCGTTCATCTTCCACCTCTGGCAGGAGAGGGGGTGCGGCAGCCGATGAGCTAGCCAGCTAGGGGAGGAGGGAGGAGGGAGGGGGGAGGGGGGGTCGAGAATGGATGGATGGTGGGCGGAGCGGTTGCCGGCGGCCGGGGTGGTGGAGGACGGCGGCGGCCTTATGAATCTGAGTTGCTGGGGGTGGGGCGGCTCCAAGGTCGCCGACCATAGAGGAGGGCGCGGCGGCGCGGGAGCGCCGCCGGCCGGCCGGGGCTGGATGACCGGTGGGCAGTGCCAGCGGCGGCGAGCTCGAGGGCGGCGCCGGAGCCTGGGAGGCGGGCGGAACGGCGCTTCTGCAATGGGAATGAATAGACCCCCCCCCCCCGCGCCGGACGAGGAATTGGTGGGGAGAGGGCGTCGGGAGAGGCCGGGAGGGGATTGGGCTGGGGGGATGACAAATTTTGGGCCATGTGGGGTGTACGCGGCCCGGCGGTGGTGTAGCGAAATTGGGTTGCTGAGCTTGTTTTAGGTTAAAAGAGGAATTTGGGGCTCTAGTAGTCAAATATGTTGTGGTATTATCATTTTTTTTATATCATATACATTCAATACACCATATATATACAAATTTTTTTGTCGAAAATAATAGGTATTCAATTGAATACCATTGAATTCAATGGGCCCGCCGGCCGACGCCCATTTCCATGGCCCAGTCGCCCAGACGGGCAAAACGGTTTTAATTTTTTCAAAAAAAAAAACGGTTCAGTATGACGAGTTGACGGTGAGGCACTGCCTCGGCGGTACGGTACATATTGACGCGCAGGTGCAGATAGAATGCGGTACACTGGTACTGGTTTTTCAAAACGCGGTACGCTGCGGTAACGCTATACCATAGTGCAGACCGCACCGAGGCACCAAGCACATTGGTCAGGTGGACGGGCAGAGCAGTACACTCGCGTACGTACGTACGTACATCTGGAGCTAATCAGCATGCAAGGTGTTGGAACTGGTACAAAGAGCCGCCCATCACGAGCTTATCATGACCAACCAGGCACGAGCCATCGCCATGCTGGTGTTGCACGGCCGCCGGCCGGAATGATCGAGGACACCGGCGGCGCCCATGAAGTCGAGAAAAGGGTGCCCCCCCCCCCCCCCCCCCCCCCCGCGGGAAAAGCGCCTCATCCTTTGGCCCGCCCGGAGCCCACCAGCCACCAGAGAGACGATCCAAAAGCAGGCCAGGCCAGGCAAAGACGATGCGCCGACGTGATGCGATGGGAGAGGAACGGGGGAGGAAGCATCCATCCGCCGTCAGGGGAGGCGGCCGCACGAGCAAACCCAACAACGCCACGCCCCGCTTTGCTTGCCGCTCTCTCTCGCCACCATGGGTGGTGAGCAGTGGCGTGCTCGTGGGTAGCGATGAAAACGGTCGGGAACGGTCTGGAAAACCCCTCAACCGTTCCCGCAACTGTATTTTTTGGTCGGGAACGGAAACGGGAACGGAAAAATCGGACAGGAAAACGAAATCGGTATTACGGGATATCGGGAACGGAATCAATCGGTCGGGAGCATGCCGATTACGATCGGGAATCGATAACTCAAAACGGAAAAATACATACAACCACTTCAAACATTTAACTTGATAAAATAATTACAACTATGCATAAATAATATGGAAACAAGACTCGTATAACTAAGAAACACAGGTAAAGTGAATCACGAATTCACAATTCACGTTGGAATACATGCAAACAACAATTCACGTTTCCAACACAGGTAACACAGCCGACTACGACAAATACGGGAATTCCCGCGGGAATTTTCCCGTCTGAAAACGGGAACCGTGAAAACGGTCGGGAAAACACCCCAACCGTTCCCGTTCCCGTTCCCGCCCGTTTTCCCGTTTTGTTTTCCCATTTTCCCATTTTTTTCGCGGAAACGGTTTACGGTCGGTTTAAACGGTAAACGGAGTCGGTCGGGACGGGATTTTCCCGTCCCATTTTCAATCCTACTCGTGGGCGGCTCACCTCAGAAGCCTGTGCGTGCGAGCTCTTTCTATATATGATTCGTGCGGGACTCCGTGGCCTCTCAAGGTGTCCACGTCGTCCAGAAATTAGTCGGTCGTTGGATTTTAATCGTCCGGCGACAACAGCCATTGACTTTAGCGTCCTCCGTTTACAACTGTAGCCACGCGTCACTGCTCGTTGGGTGGAAGCCTCCCGAATCCCTTCTACCCCTTCCGCCTTCGCTCCCATCAGCCAAAAAAAAAAAGGGTTTTTTTGATTGGGGCCACTGCAATTTTCGAAGTTTTGAGATATGCCATTACAATTCACGTATTTTGAATCGTGCCATTACAATTCTTCTCTTCTTCGAACCGTGCCATTTTATACGTCTTTGATGCTCTTGGACCCACTCGCAGACCCGTGTATTTTCGTATGGTCCAAAATACCCCCTGCTACTTCTCTCCCTTCCCTCACTGACGTGTGGGGCCCACACGTCAGCTTCTTCAACCTCACCTCCACCACGTTGCTCCCACACCGGGCGAGCTCCTCCCCCATGCCGCCGCCGTCGGCCTGCTCCCCCACCGGGCGAGCTCCTCCCCCGCCGCCGCCGGCCTTGCCTGGCCCTCGTGCGGGCTCACCTCTGCTGCTGCCTCGCCTGGCCCTGTGCGCACCGGCGGGGCTCCTCGGTTATGCTCGAGCCCCTGCTCGCGGCGAGGCTCCTCGGCTCGATTCGGGCGAGGACGAGGCGGAGGTGAAAGCAGCAAGATGGCCCCCGCTCCTCGCGGCCGCCCCTCCGCCCGCGAGCCCCTCCGCACGGCACCCAGGCCGCTCCTCCTCCGCCCGTCCACCCAGGCGTCTCGGCTCGACTCTGGCGGCGCGGCGGCCATGGCGAGGCGGAGGCGCGACGCGCGGAGGCTATGGCGGGACGAAGGCCCGCGACGGCGGCCATGGCGCGGCGGAGGCCCGCGGCGGCGGCCATGGCGAGGCCCACGGCGGCGGCCAGGGCGAGGCGGAGGCGCGCGGGCTCGAGGGCGGTGGAGGCCCGTGCAGGGGTGGCGGAGGCCGGCGCGGAGGATTCGAACGAGCTCCTCCAGCGGGGCTTCGCCGTCCGCGACGGCCTCCCGGCACCGGCGGCAGAAGAGGGGCGCGGCGGCGGCATCCGGCCAGGCGCGGTGAATCCGGACGGCGGCGGCGTCTCGTCTCCATCTCCTCCTCTCTCTCTCTCTTGTGCGCGGGGCAGCAACGCGGTGGAGGTGAGGTTGAAGGAGAAGCTGACGTGTGGGCCCCACACGTCAGTGAGGGAAGGGAGAGAATGAGCAGGGGTATTTTGGACCATACGAAAATACACGGGTCTGCGAGTGGGTCCAAGAATATCAAAGACGTATAAAATGGCACGGTTCAAAGAAGAGAAGAATTGTAATGGCACGATTCAAAATACGTGAATTGTAATGGCATATCTCAGACCTTCGAAAATTACAGTGGCACCAATCAAAAAAACCCAAAAAAAATCTGCCTCGCTCTATCTCCTCCGCATCGCCGGTCGCCACTGCCCTTCCCCCTCGTTCAGCACCGCCATTCCACAAACGCCGTCACCCCCCACCCCACCCCCCAGGCCCCCTTCCGCACCGCCGTCGCCATCCATGCGGCGAGCCAGAGCTCGGCCGCGTCTCCCGACGGCTCGGCGGGCAGAAGGCGGCGGCCCACTCTCCTCTCTCTCTCTCTCTCTCTCTCTCTCTCTCTCTCTCTCTCTCTCTCTCTCTCGCCGGCAGGGCTGAGTGGCGGCAGCGGCGGTGCCTCCACTGCTCCTACCTCTCCGGCCCTTGCCTCCCCGGAGCTCCCTCCTCCCGGCGCCGCCCCTCCCTTCCTCTCCGCGTTGGGGACCCTGCATGAGCTCGCCGGCCAGATCCCGCGGCAGGGCAGCTGCGGCGGCTGCAGCGGGGCGGAGCCTCCACCGCGCGGCCTCCGTCATCCCCTACTCCCTCCGTGCCGGATCGGCGGGTGATGAGGAGGTGCGGTGGCCTCCCCTGCGCCCTCCGCGCCACCCCTCCCCTGCTCCGAGCGGCACGGGGTCCGCGGATCGCTGCGCGGCTATGGCGTCCGCGATGGCCTCCCCGACACCGGCGGCAAAATAGGTGCGCGGCGGCGGCATCCGGCCAGGCTCGTCTCCATCTCCTCCTCCTCCTCCTCCTCCTCTCTCTCTCTCTCTCTCTCTCTCTCTCTCTCTCTCTCTCTTTCTCTCTCTCGTGCACGGGGCAGCAACGGCCCTACTCCCGGCGCTCACGCCAGCCGTGGCGAGCAGGGCCGGGCACGCGCGGCGGCCGCGGCCCCTGCTCTCTCTCGGCGCGGCTTGGCAGCAGCCTCGCTGGCCCACCCTCATCGGCGCCTCCCTCCCAAGAACCGCCTCGCCAGCCATGCCGCACGCCGGCTCCGGCCCTCCTCCGGCCGCGCCCTCCTCCCCTGCTCTCCTCGGCCTTGCGCCGCCGTGCAGCCTCCGTCCACCCCCTCCTAGGCTCCCTCCGCCGGCGGTGCTACTCGAGCTCGGGAGCAGCTGCAGCGACGGCCGGCTCCTGGCAGCGGCGGCTTCCGGCTGCCCGCTGCCTGCCTGCGGCTCTCTCTCGTACCACCAATGCATTTCTTGGAGACCTGCTACTGAACTTATTTCTCTCCCCCTCACCCTCACAACCGCACAGGTGAACCGCACAAGGGATACATTGCTGTGCCAATAATCTGTTTGTCTTCGTCAGTCATAGTCAGGTTGTCCCTTGCTCTACTTCGTCCTCAATTTTTTTCCCACAGTGGCCGCTTCTTTTTCTTGATCTCTATATCTACTTTACTTCTTCCCCTGCGCCTCTTTTCAAGCCAGGTTTAGCTTATCCCTATGTTGGATCCGGCTTCTATCGATGCTCCTTTTGGTATGCAGTGTTGGATAGATGTGGTGCTGACCTTGTTCGCCCGTCCCCGGTGTGCAGTTCATACGGTTTTTCATCTGTCTGCTGCCAGGTTTGCAGTCCTCGTTCAGAAACTTCATCAGTTTGCATCCCGGCCCTATCCTTCAGCTGAGACATCTCCTAGGCCTCCATTCAGTGAAATTGCTTGGAAAAAAGTGCTTTCACTTTTACTCCTTCAGATCTTGAATTCTGAATACCAATGTGATGAAATGCTGGTTTGATTTCTATATGGACAAATAGATTTGTTAAATTTAGGTTTTATTGACTAAATCAAACAATTGAACAATAGGAAGATGTAGAAACTGAAAGGATTAGGACACTTTTGCAGGGCCAGACCACACTTATACATCATTTGGAAATGACTTTCTTGTTTCCATATCTTTCTTGATCGTGGATAAGAAATTTTCATGACTGTCTACATTGCTTGGGAACAAGAGGTCAGTCAGATCTTTCCTTTTTTATTGTTGCTATTTTGTAATTTTTCTCATGAGAATATTTTCCTCTTTTCTATCTGAAACTGTGTTCCATAAAAAAAAACTGAAACTAGAACACAAAGAGTTGTGAATTCGAGATTGCCAAAAGTAACATATAATGCTCCCTTGTTTTTTTTTGAATAGTCAGGGTGGTTGTTTTCCATCGCGCATGACTCTAATTTTTTGTGCTGGATACTATATTCTAACGTCAGGCAATGGTAGAGATCGATTGTTTGGGCAGGTATGCCATTCTGTGATCGAGTCAGGTGGGTGCTAAAGGTTATTACATGGAAAGTATGCCACACTTTTCTTCTGGCCATACACGAAGAACCAATGTAGAGTTCTCTTAGTGATGATTTGAGAAGTCTCTGAGTCACAGGAAATTATTATGTTATGATGAATGTGCCATGAGGGTCATTTACCAAGTGTGCAGATAAAATTGGGGTTGACTGGTAGACATCTGGCATTGCACACAAATGAATTCACTGTAATGAGCTGGTTGTTACCATTATTGATAAATTTTAATACCATCTTTAGTTCCTTCCTCTGCAGGTTGTCACCCAGGGGAACTGCACCTAGCATTACCTGCCAACATCCATCACATATACCATTGTGGAGTTGGTCGAGGTGAGCCACGAGCCACTTATTTTACTTTGTTGGTACTACTAGCTTCCTAATTACAATTAAATTTGTATGGTTACTACCAGTAGTGGATCCTATATTCGTCAGTAGTGGCTCCTATATTCATGAATTTTCAGTCCATACCAGTAGCCCGCAATAATGATTTTTTTATGCTTCATAAGCAATCAAAGTACTCGATACTGATATAAATATGACTATTGTACCGCAGTCCTCGGCCTGCAATAATGAGTTTGCTATCCCAGCCATCCTCATGGTCCTTCAGGCTCATGGTGGCTCTGCAGCGAGCTAAGAACAGGAGGTCCGAAGAGGTATTAGTCGATTCTGCCAGACAAATTTACTTTTTCCTTGCACCTCAGCCCTACTTCTTTGTGTTTTGTGTTTAACTACCACTACTTCATCCTGCCATGGTGAGCCACCTTGACCCTGATTTGCAATGTGCAACAGAAGCCATTCATGTTTGTCCTGAGAGGTGAAACTGAAACAAATTTCAATCAATAATAACTTCGGTTTTAGTATCCCATGTCTTTTGTTGTGCTAAATGCTACACCTCATGAATGCTAGAATCTCAAATTTTGTTGTTCCCAATCCAAGGTGCTTGCATTTATGAAATTTCAATTATTTATCGAGCTTGATCAGTATAAAATAATTGTATTGTCTGTTACGAGTTCAGAACGTATAACTACATGACTTGCCGTCATTTCAGTTCCCAGTGACAAGTCCTATACCTATGAAAAATTTTGATCAATGGTTAGGGAATGTAAACTTATTCCGGTTTCCAAATTGGTTCACCAGAGGAAATGGTGTTGTCTGGTGGCAAAACTATGAGTTAGACTATGCTCCCTGTTCACAAATTCAGTTTTGTGCCCTTTATCTATAGTCACTACATAATCGAGGTGCTAAGTATGGCGGACAATGGACAAATGATGGCTTCGAAATAACCAACTTGGTATGTATTGACATAGATATGGAAATTTAACTTATATATCTCATCACAACGCAAGCAGTGAGAAGCTTGTCTTATCAACCTCCAGCTTGGGTTGTTGATGACGAGCAATCAATTGTTCTGATATTACCTGGCTGGTGAAATCAATGATTAGTAGAGTTCAAGTGAAATTTCAAAATTCTTCTTCATTATTCATTAAATTGCAAATAGGCCCCTACTGCAAATGCATCTCCAACCATGTGCAGGAGGTAATTTTGTAGATGCAGCTGACTGTCCATCCTACTATTCTCCATCGCGGCGAGCTCTTGCTCTTGTCCTACACGGTCGTTTACAAGGCCGGCATGGGAAGCAAGGGCACCCGTCAGCAACTCCGTCATCTACGCCATTAATTCGGTGATGCTGGCGATGTACCCTGTATGTGAGGTTGTCCAACATGTGCAAGGAAATATGGAATGGCTTCTCCAAGGAAATATGCTGGTTCACTGGATTGCCTTGCTTTGGCATAGCATTTGGCCCCTTGCTTTGGCATAGCATGTTTACTCTTTGTTAGTTTCAGTCAGATCACTGTAATTTTAGTGCTTTTCTATATTCTTCTTTCTTATGTTATTTAGTGAACATGGTGTTGGTGTCTTCTTAAGTTTTATACTTCCTCCCAGTGTTAAAAGCATTGTTTTTGCTTTCATGTCTTTCGTTTGTACATAGTATAGTTAGAAAAAATGCTTTAATTCATGCTTGACATTTTTGAGCTGGTCTCCTGTATATGCAAATGAGAGTTCTTACAGTAAAGCTTGCAAGTTTGATATCATGTTCTCAGGTCTTGCATTTTGATTCAGAGACAGAAGAAACGGATCGTCTGGCATTAGTTGATTTCTTGAAGGGGCTTCTTGAATTTGATCCAAATAAGCGATGGTCACCAGTGCAGGTATGGCTACTGCTACTGGCGTAATTCCATTTCTATCCTAATATGTACATTCTCATGTCAGGGCTTGTTAAGACGATTTATCCTATTGACCTAGTGGTATCATAAATTTATATTGATTTTGCATGCATTACACTTTCTACACAATCACAAGTTTTTCTTTATGAAGTAATTCATATCTAGAATAACTTTTTTGTGTCATCTGGAATTAACTTGATTGTTGCTGTAACTTATTTCAGGCTCTATTTCATCCTTTCATAACAGGCGAACCGTTCACCGGTCCATATGATCCTGTACCTGAGACTGCAAGAATTGTGAGTATGGCCCTATTTTCATGTTTATTTTTTTTACAAAAAGTTCTGCATTTGAAACCTGGTAATTAATTAATAATAGGGAGTATAGGCACTGTTTCTTGAAACTACTTTCTGATGAAACTACTGCCAATTGCAGTATTTTTTTATCAACATTATGCAAGTAACCTGGCACAACATTGCACCTGTTCCGGAAAATCTTTGGTCTCAAATCACTAAGTGTTATTCACAGCAAGAACATCCAATAACTGAATCTCAGTAGAGCAAGAAAGCAAGTATTTGTTGCGGGGACCTAATTTGCAGGTGCAATTCTGGCTCAGCAGCTGTCACGTCATTAAATAGAAATGTTTATATTTTTTAAATCTTGTGTGATTACTATAGTACTAATAGTTTTTAAGTTCAAAACCCTGCAGGACATCTACGCCTATATTGGGAAGGTCACTCCTCTCGGACCACCACAAATTAGGTTATGCTAAATTTCAAAGTAGCTTAAACTATGTAGTTGATAGTTACTACTTCCTAGTCAAAATGTAAAATAATAAAATTTCCTTGTATTAACCATAAATTTGGCCTGATGTTTTTATGTTCCCTGATAGATAATATGAATGTAACAATGTTACAAGTTCCAGTATTTAGATTGCAACTTTATTATCACTTGCAGAGCTTACATATATTTAACTAGATTTTCTATTTCATGAAATTCTAAATAACAAAATAGATACAAAGCAAATATGAGTGCGCGCCTAGAGTGCTATTTTCCTTCATCTTTAACTCCAATCTATCTGTTTCTCTTTTCACTGTCAAATGTGAAAAAAAATAAAAATACCATTCCTATAAATGCACGACTCCTGTGAATAAAAATAACTTCTCTTACCATGATAATTACCTCTAGTAATTCAATGAAATTATGAGCGCGCGCGTTGCGCGCGCAATCCACTAGTAGGCTTTGGACGCAAAGCGCAGCGCGAGCGCCGCTCGCCGCCGGCAGGAAAAGGCACCCGCTTTCTCTCCAGTTAACACAGTACCACTACTCGCACAACCCACTGCTAGAGTATACTAGTACCACAGCTTCCGTTCACACTGTCAGCAACACTAGTGAGGGAGGCTCGGATGCAGTTAGGCCCTGTTTGGTTTGAGGGATTTTTGTAGAAGTCCCTAGGATTTTAGGGATTTTTAACCCAAATAAGGTGGGATTTTTAGGGACTTTTTTGGGGTAAAGATTTTTTTGGAGAAGACCCTCTTGAGGAGTTTTTTTGAGGTTTTTGGGCTATATTCCCAACTACTGACCCTACCCTACCCCCGGTCCGCCCCTCCCCCACCCCGACGAGGAAGCCTCTGTCCTCTCCCCACCCGTGCCCCTCTCCGCCGCCTAGATCCCCGCCGCCGCCGCCGCGGCGGCCTCGGGGCCCCAGCTCACCCGATCCGCCGCAGCCGGTGCCCCCCCCCCCCCCGCCCGCCAAGCGCGCAGCCGGGGCCAGCCCCGGCGCCGGCAGGCCCCCTACCAAGCGCAAGCTGGTGGTGCTCGAGGAGCTCGCAGCTAACGCCGCCGCCGTCCGTGCGCCGCCAAGGCCGCCAGGCCCGGCAAGCCGGCCCCCAGACCCGCGCCCGCCCCCGCGGGCGTGGCCGACGCCGGAGCCAAGTGCTGCGGATCCTCCTCCTCACCGCGCGCCGTGGGGGCCGCCGACCCTGACCGCGACTCCTCCGGGTCCACGTCCCCTCCACGCGCCATGGCCGCTGCCGCGGACCCCGACCGCGACTCCTCCGCCTCCTCTTCACCCCCGCCACGGACCGCCGGGCGGGGGCGCTCCTATCGGAGAGCTAGCCCAGCGAACCGCCACTCCCTCCCCTCCATTTCGAAATACCCTCCCCTCCTGTCGGTGTCCCGACCCGGGGGCCTGGATCCCAACTAGCAAATGCTGCGTGTTTCCTCGTCTCAGATGATGATGCAAGAGGCAACACAGTAACGCACGGTTTATCCTGGTTCCGGCCGCGGGGCCGTACGTCCAGCAAAGGGGGTGTGCGAGGGCACTGTATTATCTTGCACCCGGGGTGCTTGTAGTAGGGGATACAAGCGAGGCGAGAGAGGGAGGGAAGCTCCCAAGTCTCTGCTAGGAGTGGAGTCGGTTGAGATGAGTGATCAGTAGTGCTGAGAGTTCTCTTGGGAGATAGAAACCAGAGAGCCCGCTTCCAACCCGGCCTAAGGAAGCCCACCTCCTCCTTTTATAGTCACAAGGAGGGGCGGTGCACATGAGTGGGGGTATGGAAGTCGTCGTTTACCCTTAATTTGCAGGGGTGCAGTGTCGAACACCGTAGAAAGTGTACTGTGGGAAGGCGGCGCGCGTCGCTGTCGTCCTGGGTTCCGTCCTTGGTCCCGCGAAGATTGCGCCGGTCGTCCTGCAGTGTCCCGACGGTAGTAATGGCATGGGACGGTCCCGGACCCCCTGGTCGGAGTGTGAGCGTGCACACTAGAAGGTCCGGGAGCGCATGGAAGTCCCGGACCCCACAAGAGGGAGGTCCGGGGTCCCGCCTTGTGCGTGCAGAGTGCCCCTCTCGGGAGGACACGTGACATCGCCGGACCCCTTCCCCTGCGGGAGGTGAGTCCGGATGGTTGATGTCGGCAGAACAGCAACGGGGGCGGCGCCAGCTTGTCTTGTCCCGTATTGAATGCCCACAGTGCTGCTACAGCAATCGGGGTGGCGGAGCGGTGACCGGGGTCGGCGGATGGGACCCCGGTCACATCTACTGTGGGAGTGGCGGCCTGACGCCGCCCGTCCTTTGAGCCGTGGTGGAGCGGCTGGCTTTTAATGCCTTCGTACGGCGAGCGGTTTGGGCGGCGGGGCCGTTTGTCCCTTGTGCCGAGAGACGGCCCCGAGCGAGGCGGAGATGAGTCACCTGCTCGAGGGGTAGATCCGCTACCCTCGAGCGAGGCGGAAGTGTGTTGCGCGGTCGAGGGTCCCGAGGGGGGCCCTCGAGCGAGGCGGAGAATGAATCACCCGCTCGAGGGTAGGTTCGCTACCCTCGAGCGAGGCGGAGACTGTCCAGCGGGCCCGGGAGGGACCCTCGAATGAGGCGGAGATCGTTCCGTGGGTTCGAGGGGGATGTGAATGGGCCGCGTGCTGGGCTTTATTGAGTCTTTTCCTTTCTTCCGGATTGGAAGGAGACCGTGGGCTTTAGTGGGCCCAGTTGTCTTTATAGCTGTTTGTGTTTTAAAGCGATCTTATCACCCTAATTAGGGTGTCCCTAATTGTGGCACCCGACACCTCCATTTTGAAATCCCGTTTGGACACATGCAAGGAGGAGGGGTAAAGAGGTCTTTTGTACACTCCATTTAATGAGGTTTAGTCCCTTCAATTATTGAAATCAAACCGGGTGAGACTTTTGTTTAGCCCCAAAGACTTTTGGAGAGGCTAGAGACTTTTACAAATCAAACAGGTGCTTAATAAAGCAGTAATCCGGCTCTCACGCGACCCTTTCCGGGTTATCTTTTTCGTCCGGGGGAGCTGTCGGCTGCCAAATGCCGACGCTTTAAGTTTTTTGCCCCTCTCTTCTCTGGCCGGTAACCGTGCCAGCCTGATCTGTACGTAATAACGGTATTCAAGCAAAGCCCAAGGAAGGAAATGCAACCGTAACGGGCGAGCGGCAGGATTTGGAATCCGGCGTGCGGATATTCGCGGGGCCCGCGCCAGCGTCCTCGGCCCCACCAGCTGACCCGGTCCCCACCGCGCGGGGAGGCTGCAGCAGGGGAGCGGGACGCCCGGCGGGGCACGGCACGGCACGGGGGCCCGCGGACCCCACCACGGCAACCACCACCCTACCGACATGTGTCGGGGCCGGCGCCCACCAGCCGCGAGCTGGGGGGCTTGGGGCGCGGGGCCAAGGTCCCGGGGCGGACCCCACGCCTCCCGCGCCGCGCCCCCCACCACGCGGCGGGGGCCACGAACCGAGGCGGGACCCGAGCCACCGGTCACGTGACGGGCAGCCCGTGCCTGGCTGGCAGGCTGGCCGCCTGTCCCCACACCCACCCAAGCCGCGGCCTCTCTCTCTGCAAGGGGGAGCCGCACGGTCCGCGAGAGCGCGCGCGCGCGCTTTGACCTGACCCACCACACCACTTTGCTTGCGCCCGGGCCCCCCGCGCCGTGCTCCCCCACCGCAACCCGAACCACCGCCGGGCCCCACCGCCGGAGCCACAGAAAGCAGCCCGCCCCCACCGCCCGGCCGTGTGCGTTAAATTTTGCCCCCACGTACGCACGTGCTCGCCGCTCCGCCTCGCCTCCCTCCCGCTCCCTACTCTTGTGCTCGGCACCTAAAACCCCATGCCCCCATCGTCGGCCCATCCCTTCCTCATCGGAGCGAAAACGGCGAACACAGAGAGATTACAGATCAGGAAAAGGTCGTTAATTAACAGAACAAATCAGCTGCTCGTTTCATTTGCATTACATGCTTCTTCTTCTTCTACCTCTTTCTTCTTCGTCATCTCCTTCTCTCTACCACTAACACTGGGTCCCTGAGCCTGAGCCTAAGACGGAAAGCGACCACACCACACACGGCTGCCCGAGCATCGCGTAATTACTAGTTCATCATAAGGAGGAGGATTGCGAAAGGGGGAAAAAGATTAATTAAATTAGAGGGAAAGGAACCTAAGCTTTGTGGGTGTGACTTTCCGGGCGTGCGGCGGCCGCGCGCTACTCCTCCGGGCCGGAGTCGGACACCGGTTCCTCGTCGTCGTCGTCCTCGTCCTCCTCCGGGTGGTCCACGTCGCTCCGGCCGCCGCGCTGCTGCTCGTGGGGCCCGGACCCCGGGTGCTGCTCCGAGTTGCTGTTGTGCGACATGGTGGACGCATGCTGCTGCTGGAAGTCGGCGACGTTCACTGCCGTCGGGAACACGGCGGTCTGCCCGCCGCCGAGGTTGATGAGCTGCGGCGCGGACTGGATGGCCCAGAACTGCGCGGGCTGGGCGGGCGCGCCCCCCGCCGCGGCGCCGGGCTGCGGGACCATCCACACGGCGGTGGCCTGCGGGATCATGCGGTTGGCGCCGCCGCCGGGGCTGCCGGCGGCCGGGACCGCGAAGACCGGGACGAGCCCCTGGGGCGTGCCGGACGCGGCGGTGATGGGGGCGAGCCCGCTCGGGATGGCGATGGCCGCCGCCCCGCCGGTGCCCTGCAGGAGCGGGTCGGCGATGACCGGGTAGTAGGCCGCAGGCGCCGCGGTGGCGAGCGGGGACGCGCCCGCCGCGGCGCGCGTGGGCTGCAGCTTCCGGCGGCGCTTGGCGGAGGACTCCTCGCCGTCGACCATGGCGAGGGACGAGGGGCTGGAGGAGGACGACTGCGTGGGGATGCGGAGGACGCCGTCGACGGTGGTCGCGATCGCCGGGACCGTGCCGGTGCCGGTGGCGGCGATGATGGCGGGCTCCGACTGCTGCAGCAACCACCGGATGGTCTCGCCGTCGGACTTGTGCCCTAGCTCCCGCGTCAGCTGGAAGATCCTGGCCGCGCACGCCGCCGGCATGCGGATCCGCCGCCCGCGGCCCTCCACCTTGGTGTGCCGGTCGCGGTTCCGCGGCGGCGGCTTGCTGCGCACCACCGCCATCCCGCCGAAGTACTCCACCGGCTCCGGCTTCGGGACCATGAACCCGTGCATGGGGATCGCGCCCATCGCCACCCCCGCCGCCGCCGCCGCGCCCCCCGCCCCCACCGCGTGCTGCCGCGCGGCGGCCTCGCCCTCCTCCGCCCTGTCCTGCGCCTGTGCCTCCATGGCGCGAATCGAAACGAGAGGAGGGAGGGATTGGATTGCCCTTGTAATCGCCCGCCTCTCCGCGTGTGAACGCGGAGGTGGGGCTCGCCTCGGACGGTTTACTTGGCTCGCTGCCTGCGCGTCGGGCGAGCGAGAGGGAGAGACAAGAGAGCTAGATTTATCGCGCGGTGTCACTTGGCGGTGGGACCATGACGCCCGGGGCCACCGCCCCACCGGGTCGTGGTGGGGCCCGGTGCTGACCTGTACCGGGCCCCGCAGCATTAATCTGCGCGCCCGGCGCGCATCCGACGGCCCAGGGCGCGTTGTCGCGTGCCCAGCTTCCTGACCGGCGGGGCCCGGCGCGCATGCTGGTCAAATTCGCGCACGCATTCATGAATAATTAAGGTGTTCTCCCTCCGTCTAAAAAAACAAATTATTCTAAAAATTTTAGGACAAATTAATCAGAAGATAAAATAATTATATTTGCTCATATTTATTATTCTTATTTGGTGCTGATTGATTCTTACATCCGCATGCACTTTCTAAATACGGTAAGATGATATGTTTTTTAAGACAAAATTTGAATCTCAAAATGACTTGTTTTTTTGGACGGAGGGAGTATTATGGGAGCGGGTATTCGGATTAGGGCAAGCATTAGCATGAGCATGGCCTTAAGAGTCGCGTCCGTGCCTGACTCGTGACCTCCCAGCCAGGGTTCAAAATTTCGGTGAAATTTCGGCGAAATTTCGGTATTTTTTTCGTTTTCGGTAGTTACCGGGAAGTGGAATTTCGGTAAATTTCGGTAAATTTCGTTTCAAAATTCAAAAATTCAAAAAAATTTGTAAAAAAATATGTAAAAAATATGATAAAAAACTAGGTGTTTTTCTAAGCAAATAGGACTAGAACACACTCAAATCTAAGATCATTTGCTAGGCTAAAATTAACATTTGAAACCGTAATTTGAATGACTCGTCATTTCATGTGCAAAAATTTGTTTTCTCCCCTCGACTTCAACTAGACTTTGGTTTATCATGATATTGGTGAGGTACCTATTTAATTTCATATGCATACCTACAACTAGGATGATGATCCATCAGCCGGCCCGGGTGGACTATACTCTCATCAGTAGACTAGTAGATCTGGTTTCCTCGTGCTGTCCAATTAGGCTCGTCGTCAATCTTGCTTCGCTTTTGCCTTTTGCATCTGCTTTTATATTATCATCTAGCAGCTCTTTTCTTTTGTATGTAGCGGTGAGATCGAATGAGATGGCAGCTAAAGCCCTCTGTCTGCTGTAGTCTATTATTCTTAACCAGGCCCTCGATCTGGCTCTTCTTCTAGCTTTGTAGCCGGTAACTGTGGAGACTTGGGAGTTTTTTTTTTGAAGTTGTGGCCATTGCTGATACGTGTTAAATTTCATTGGTAATTCTTCTCCATTGGCAACTGCAGATTAAGTCAGTTGTGGCCTTTGATCTGCCCCCACTTCGTGGAAGAAAGATTTGCATTGCAATAGTAGGTCGGTGACTGTAACCTTGATTCCAGTGAATTTCCTCCGACGCCATTCCAGTCCCGAGGATAAGAAGAGAAGGTCAAATTCTTGCATCCACAGCATGCATGTGACCAAAATCTTAGGCCACAAGAGAATTGTCACCATCTATAGAGCAGGGAAAAACTTTCCGTTGGAAAACTGCCGGAAAACACACCTTTCAGAATGCTTTAACAATTCTCTATACAAATTGAATCAAACAAAAAATTCAAACACTGTCACATGAATTGATAACCAATTCAAATCATGTTTGTCCTGGATTTAAAACAACTTTCAATTGGATCAACTAATGTCCCTAAAAATTTATAGGAATATCCGCCATAACAAGAATAATAAAAGTCCAGTTGAGGCCTAAGAGAGAAAATGAAAGTTGTCACATGAAATGACAAGACTTTTAATTGGTAGTTTTTGAAATAATTAAATAACTTTCAAACCATTGCTCAAATGAAAAAGTTCCTGAAACAAAAGTTGTAGATCTCGAAAAACTGAACAAAGTTGGTATACAAAAGTTTTTCATTTGACCTCGGGAACAGTACGAAAATCACAACGGACATCATTTTCCGGTCGAAATCACCGAAATTTCGGTCGAAATCACCGAAATTTCGTTTTTTGAATTTGAATTTTCTTTCCGTTCGGAATTAGCGAAATTCGGCGAAATTTCGGCCGAAATTTCGTTTCCGGCAAACGGCGGGATTCGGAAAAAAAACGAAAAGGTAAACCCTGCTCCCAGCTACTCCAAGCCCTATCTGACAGGCTGGACCAGTGATCGGATAAAATAAAAAATAAGGTGGGGACTCTTGATGACAGGTGGCCCCGGCGAGGGGTTAGTGGGGCTGCGGTGGTGGAGAAGGGCCCCACCGGCGGCGGGGCAGGCGGGACCCGGCTATTCCGGGACACGCGTCGCGGGATGAGTGGAGGCTACGGTCCGTGTAGCGTGTACGGGACTCCGCGCACCGGGAGCAGGGGATCCGGAGCGGGACCCACCTGGGGTGCGCTGGGCCCAGGATTGGCCCAGCTGGATCCAACGCGAAAAGTAGGGACCACCTGCCTGTAACCGAGATCTGGGCCCATCAATCCACAGATATCGCGGGGGGTCCATGCGCAGTGAATGAGTGGAGAGATCGCGTGCCTTTGATGGTCCATTTGGCCCCCTTTGGTTTGTCAGTTCATGCTAAACTACTGTGAGGCCAATCTTAACGAGAGTCGTAAAAGCGTTGTGAGCATTAAATTTGTTGATGTGACAAAAGAGAAAAAAAAAATAGTGTCATGAGATATGAGAGGAGTGTCATGGGTGATGACACTCCTCCAGTCCGGTTACCTAGTTCACAATCTAGGTAACCGTGTGATGACACTCTCTACGGAGACCAGGGTTCCCCTTACCGGTGGGAACCGGTCCGGTTTGACCCGGTCCGGTTCCGGTTTGGACCGGTACCAAATCGGCCCAAATTCAAAATTCAAATTTGAATTCAAAAAAATGACTTTAAGTGCGGCGAATCTAATGGTGTCAAATTTTCTTTAAAATTCATTCGTTTAACATACTTTTCAGGCATTTAAAGTTAAAACAAAAAAGAAAAAGAAAAAAAAAGAGACGGCCCATTAAGGCCCACTTGATAAACCGGTCTAACCGGCCGGTAAACCGGTCAAACCGGCCGGTATACCGGTCCAAACCGGTTACACATGCGATTTTAAATCTGGATTTGAATTCAAACCGGTCAAACCGGCCGGTAAACCGGTCAAACCGACCGGTATACCGGTACGAACCGGTTGAACTGAGTTTTTTGAATTCAAATTTGAATTTGACCGGTTTCTACCGGTAACCGGTCAAACCGGTCCGGTTTACCGGAACCGGAGTGCTCCGGTTTGGGGTTACCGGTTGGGAAAAAAAACCCTGACGGAGACTGGCCTAAGTGATTCTTTTATTTTTCTTAGAAAGGAAAGTTGTAATATATGAATATGCAACCTTTGGGATAGTTCATCTAGGGGCAGAGCTATGTAGTCTTTTGGAGGTGTCCGGGCACCCACGTCGAAATAAAAACTCAACGCTAATCATTAAAATTTTATCTTGTAAATTAGAGAGCTAGCAGCAGAATTATAAACAGTCTACCACCCTAGATTCAGCTCTAGCTTCGCCCCTGAGTTCATCCATACCGTAACTGTACATTGACACTGAATGTGCATATTTTTATTATTTTTTTGGAGAGAATTGTCTTTTGAAATGAATTGGTTTTCTCAACGGCCTTCACGAGCGTGTAATATCGCTTCCTAACATCTCATAGGTTTTTCTTGGCTCGGTTTAATTCGGGATATACTAATTCTTACAATACTACAATGTATAATCCAGAGTTATCTTTACGTAAGATTGTAAGAAGCCACCGAGGATTCCTCAAAAAAGAAACGGAAAACCAAAATAGATAAGGCAAAAGTGAGAAAAAACGTGTAAGCATGGGGACATGCACCTACCGAGATGCTTCACCATCGGATGGGGCTGACGGTGGAGATTTATTTGCAAAACAGAGTCATACCAAAAGATGCGTCATCCATAAACAGGTCCATCCGTAACGCCAAGTCATGTGACTAGGCAGGGCATGACTTGCGTAGCGACGGCGCCCAGGACCTTTGCCCGCGTCAGCTGTTCTGGCGAAGATGGTAAGTCCAAGAGAACTTGCGGAGGCAAAGTCGAACGGTTTCTCATCGTTGACGCTTGATGATAAGCCTTTTCAGTTAGATTTCGACTGGATAGATTTTCAGTTTTAAATTGATCCTCAACCATTAAAAAAAGAACGAGAAACTGGTTTAGTTTCGAAGCAAGACAGAGCATGCATGACTACTAGAAAAAATAGTTTTCCATGTCACTAAAGATTGCCCAATGTTCATGAGGGATGAACCGGCCAGGTGCACTTTAGAAAACATACCGCCGGTTCATCCGGCGAAAGATTACTGTAGCGATTATATACGAAAATTTTTCATCTAAACAACGCTAAATTTGTTGTAATTACAAAGTTATTTAGATCTGATTCCCGGTGCACTCCCGATGAGCAGCACGACTTGTTTAGATCTGATTTTTTAGATCTACATATTGTGTCGATTATTTAAACACCAGAATGATTCTAAATGAAAAAAGTTTGAATTACAAAGTTGTAGATCTCGTCGAGGTCTATAATTTTCGTATAAATTTTATCACCATCCGAATCCATATGAATTTGTTATAATTTTTTGAAAATGTGCTACAGTGAATTGCGACAATACCTCCGGTTGATTTGTCGGTAAGTCACTAGTGCCAGTGAAAATCGCTACAGTAACATTTCGACGGATGAACCGGCAGTATGTTTTCTACAGTGCACCTACCGCGGATTCATCCGGCAGTACCTTCATTCCGCCAGTTTGACATTTTTGCAAAAAACAAATCGACATATATTTTTGACAAATTGGAAAAAAAATAATATAAAAATTAAAAAAATTCTAACGGGCCGTTTGACTTATGCTATACCTCCAGATTGCCTAATGGTTTGGAGTCGGCACTTGAGACTTGGGAGGTGGTGCAGTGGATATCAAACTGACACATCCTCGCCGCCGGTGAAGCGTCGAGGGATCGAGCCATCGTGGCCGCGGCGGCTGCGGAGGAGGAGGAAGGGGGGCCTCGATCGGCGGGATGGAGGAGCGCAAGGGCGCCGGCATCCTCGCCATGGGCATCTCTACTCCCCTCCAACCTGCCCCAGCAGGTGAGTCGCCCGCCGTTCTCCCCCACATCGATTCAGTGGCGGAACTGGATCGATTCGCTGTCTGCCTTGTTTATGCTGGCATGCTGCTGCGCATGAGGCTCAGAGCATCCGAATGCCGAGATTAGACCGGTGTGCGAATTGTCATGGGAAGCACTGAATGGTATCCAAACGGCCATGAGAGAATTTCTCCCTGCTTGAATGTTGTGTCGTTGCTGCAAAAGTACAATATTGATTCAAAGCTAATTGGCCGCTTGGAAGTTGGCAGCGAGACAGTGATAGACAAAAAGCAAGCCCATCAAAACATGGCTGATGCAAATTTTTGAGTTTTGGCGTCCACTGAGACCCAATTACCAAAGAAGGAAAAGAAAACACATCCGGCCTAAGACCTAACCAAAGTTGCAATGTGACATTTTATCATTTGTACTGGCTCTATTTCGGTTTCACCCCACCTAATTTTATTTTTTTTTCACCTAATAACTTGTCATCGTCAACATTTCTTATGAAATGCAAACACAGGAAAGTGGTAATACTGACATTTGAGTTGACTCGAGCAACTCATGCTATGGTTGTGGAACAGCTGCCCTGTTGAATTGTGTGAATTGGGTTGAGACTTGAGAGTAAACCATGGGATCGACATAACCGCCTTGTCCTTTGCACAGATAGTGCGATTTGTCGCCCAAAATCTCGAACCTAGTTGTTCACACTTAATTCTATAAAGCTTTTGCCCCTGTGCAACAGTTAGCACTTAACAATGTTATGCAATTATTATGTTCAGGTTTATGCAGAAGGACCAGCTCGTCCTACTGGTGCTGCTGCTGCGATGGCAATGCTTATCGGCCCAGATGCTCCTATACATCTCTTTTGAAAGAAAATATAAAGCTTCTCATATGGCTCATGTATACCATTTCTACAAGCCAGATCTTGCAAGTGAATACCCGGTAAGGAATCTACCTTGTTTGCTCTCGTATATATATGCTTTGACATTCTAAATGGGACTTCGACTTCTCTATATCACAAATGGTACTTTTGGTTATTCATTTCTCAGACTCATATGTTCACAACTCCGATGCTTATCTCCTGAACTTAACTAGGTTGTTGACGGAAAGCTATCTACCTGATAGCTCTGGGTTCATGTTATACAGTTTTGTACCAAGTAAGCTTGCTGCAATTATTAATGCTTTGATCCTCAATAGATTCCCTTTCAGGGATGGTGGCCATGACATCAGGCATGAAAAGCTTGTGGGAGAGCAGTTCTCAATATCTGATGCAGTTATAAGGTATATCTGATGCAGTTATAGGTATGATGACATCATACTTGCTCAAAGACTAAAAAAAGTTTGCACCTTATTTATTCTTCGCATTCCATTGTCTTAATTTATGCAGAATTTAACACTTTCTTTAATTTTTATTATCACAGCTTGTGCAGAAGAGTATTGCTCGGATTTTCTTCAATGACTTCATGCGCGATTCAGGTCCATTTTGTTCGCTTTACGCTTAAATTGCATTCATTTTCCTACTTAATATGTAGCCTCATGGTCTGTCAACCAAATAATGTTCTGAAATTCTCTCCCATTTTGGGGCTTCAAGTTACCCCCTTTTGTTATTTTGGGGCTCAGTTGATAACGACGCTAAAGAGAAGCTGCTATCTTTTGCAAATTTGACTAGTCAAGAAAGTTACCAAAGCCGCGACTTGAAGAAGGTTCTTTCTTATTTGGAGGGTAATAATTCTTAAAGCTTATTTGATGCAGCACTAAGTCAATTCTACCAAAATTGCAGGCCTCTCAACGAGTTGCAAAGAATTTGTATGACATCAAAGTACAACCATCAATTTTGCTTCCTAAACAAATAGGTATCATGTATACTGCATCTCTGTATGCAGCATTGGCATCCGTAATCTACGACAAGCACGGATTTGTTCATTCCGCACAGCTATTTTTTTTATTATTACGCAGGCTGACCAACGAATCATAATGTTCTCATGGCAGGGGCTTGACATCTTCTCATTGAGATTACATGAGGGCTACCATCCTTTCAGCAGCGAACATTGCTTCTGTGCTTGATGTGACAGTGACAGCAAAGCTCGAGTCAAGACATGTGATTCGTATGGTCTTCTATTACTAAATTCTTCATTCAGTTTGGTACAATTTGTTGACCTACAACCCCAACAAGCATTTTGAAGAAACTAGCACACAGAAATATGGCAATGATCATTGCATCACCCATGCTTTAGCTTATCATGTCTCTTTAATACAGAACTAGTACGCACAAAAATAGAGTTGAGTTTTATGACCAAACTTGTCCCAAAAATTTATTTCGTGATCTGAGAAGTTCCCTTGCTTGCAATTTTTTTCTCTCCTAAGCTGTCTATCTTGATCCCTCGTTTGTAACTTAACATCACCTGAGAAATTTGCCGAGACACTGAAGCTGATGGAGAACCGTTACCGAGTGAAAGATTTTGACACAAGCAAAGATACAGGCCTGTTGCCACCTGGTACATTCTATCTTACAAAAGTCGATTCCATCTATATGAGGTTCTACAACAAGAAGGCGTCCGACAACATTGCTTGGGGTGAAATCAAGTTCAGCAATCCCATAGCAAATGGCCTATAGTGGTGAAAGCATATAGCAAAATAATGTTGCTAGATTGTTGGCATTATTATTCTGATGTATTATGCTTAGAACTCTCAGTTTAGCCATCTTGCAAATAATTGTTTTCTGAAACTATTCACCCTAAACCCTCGGCTTGTTTTTGTGCTGAGCCAGGACAAGAACCTCTTTTGTTTCCTGATGCTCGATATCTTTGTTATTCGATTGTGCCTCACCAGAACTTATGAATCCACATTCCAGATGATATTATTAGGAAAGCAACCTCTACACTATACATCGTACAGTTTACACTGAAAGAATGGTTGGAAGGAAGAGCACAGCACACACTCACACTGCCGAGCTGATCCCTAAAGAATGCTGCTTTACAGTGAACTGAAACCGTACCAATGTGCCAAGCTGAGCGAAGGCTGATGAAGGTGCCCGGCTGCAATCTGCTGCCCTACACCTCGACCGTCTTCTGGTTGAGCGCGGTGTACCTCCACCTCTCCTTCTCCACGAAGTCGGCGTCCAAGAACTTGGCCACGAACGCCCACAGCCTGTACGCGTCCTCGAAGTTGCTGAGGAACCCCAGCGACGCGTTCACCACGAGGATCCCCACGTCGCCGGCGGCGTCCTTCCTCCTCTTGCCTGGCGCGACCACGGCGCCGTCGTCGCCGGCGGCGGCCCTGTGCTCGAGGACGGCGGCCCTGTCGGCCTCGTACTTGTCGGAGAACCAGATGTTGCGCAGGAAGCCGCAGGTGAGGGAGATGTTGTGGCGGTCGGCGAGCTTCTGCACCAGCGGCGGCGCCACCCGCTCGCCCTTCCAGTCGAACACGTTGAAGGCGAGCGACGGCCCCCGGTCGAACTTGACGCGCGGGCCGTACAGCCTCACCAGCTGGTGGCCGCTCTCGCCGTGCGGGTGCCGCAGCTTCTGCAGGGCCACCACCAGCCAGTTGCTGATGCAGCGCAGCCGGTTGCCGATGGCGATGAGCCCCAGCGCGTCGGCGTGGTCCAGGCCCCGGCACTCCACCTCCCCTTCGTCCTTGGCGAGCTGCTCTGTTTCATGGCCGCCGTTCTCTGCTGCTCTCGCCTCCTCCGTGTAGAAGCCGCCGTTCTCCGCCGCGTCGACCTCGCGGATCTCCGGGGCGTCGGCGTTCTCCGCGGCGTCGGGCTGCAGGTTCCTGTTGCGAGCGATGGTGGTGGAGCTGAGCGGGCCGGAGAAGGAGCTGGTGGTCTCGACGTCGGCGTCGTCCAGCGCCGGCTCGGCGAGCTTGGGGAAGCTGCGCGAGTGCTCCAGCTCGGTGGAGTAGTCGTCGTGGAGCGACCATCGGCGTGCGGGCACGATGCTTACGATGCCGATGCTGCGCGCGATCACGGATCGCTCCAGCGCGGCGAGGCTGGACCGCTTGACGAAGAGCCCCGCGAAGCCGGAGGGGTTCTCGCCGAACACCTTGAAGAAGTTGCAGACAATGAAGTCCGGGCGGATGAGGGAGAGCCCGAACGTGTCGAGGTCCTTGGTGCCGAGCGCGCAGGCGTCCAGCGCCACGTGCCACCCCTGCTCGTGCGCCGCGCTCATCCACAGGTACGGGTACCTGGCGCCCGTCATGCGGGAGGCCAGCGGGAACACGAAGAGGCCGCGCCGCCCCCCGCGCCGCCGGCCCCGGGCCAGCTTCTTGCGGAGGTCGGTGCCGTGGATCCTCATGCTCGGCCATGCGAAGCTCGCGGGCGTGACCTCGGCGCCGCGGCGGCGCGCGCTCTCGGCCATGGCGGCAACGGCCTCGCTCTCGTAGTCGTACACGGGGAGCAGCTGCCTACCGGACTGGAACGAGTAGGACTCCGCCAGGAGCCGGAACGCGGTGGTCCGGTTCGCCGTGCACACCATGGTGTACTCGTCCTCGGGGATCTTGAGCGACGCCATGATGCGCGCCGTGACGGCGGCGCCGATGCCGCCCGCGGCGGCGGCGGCGTCCCCGCATTGCACCTGCACCCGCAGGCTCGCGGACTTGTACGCGATGTCGAAGAAGGGCGGCTGCCACGCGACGGAGGACGACGACGACGTGGACGGCAGGGACGAGTTCATCTGCGCGTGGGAGAAGAGGTTGATGCCGGTGTAGTCCAGGCACACGTGGCGGTCCAGGTGCTGGTACTCCTCGCCGCGGATGGCGTCGGCGCGCGCGAGGGCGCCGTACAGCGGGAACGCGGCGGCGAACTCGGCGTAGGCGTCGGGCAGCGGCGGGAGCGACTCGTGGTTGGTGAAGTGCGCCCCCGCGAGCAGGCCCGACGCCGCGGCCTTGACGAAGTTGTGCCGCGATGCCCGCGCCGTGGTGGTGACCGTCGCCGCGGCCGCCCCCCGCTTGGCGCGCACCGGCACGCAGCCGGGCAGGCACAGGTAGAGGTCGCGGTCGCGGTCGCGGTCGGCCCCGCTGGATGCCGGCGGCGCCATCTCGTCGCCGCCTCCTCCCGCCGGGTTCCTGCTGCTCCTGAGGTATTTGTTGATGAGCACGAGCATGGTTGCCTCATGGATGGGGGGAACAGCTCTTGTCCCCGCGCTCGGCGAGATGCCGTCCGCGAGCGGGTCGGACAGCGACGGCGCGGCCGCCCAGTGGCCACATGCGGCGCGCCGGCCGGCCGGCCCCGGCCTGCGCCCCCCTTGCCGGGTCGCTTCCCCCTTGTTGCTAGCTAGTAGGAGTACTAGCTAGCTTGCTTGCTTGCCTGAGCAACGCCGGGGTGCGCGCCACTGGCTCTCCCCTGCTGCCGAGGAAAGCTTTGTTTTTGCAACCGGAAAGTTTTCGCTTTTTTCAGATAGCAGTAGTGTGGCTCGCGGCCCTCCCCTCAGCCGAGTGTGACAGCAACAGCAACCTTACCAAGGAAAAGGTTTTCGACTGCAACCTCACCTCGCCACCGCTCTCGTCGGGTCAATGACATCGTGCTGACCGGTGACATGATTACAGTATAGAGGATAGGGTTTTCGTGTTCTTTTTTTCCAACAAACAAAAGAAAGAAAGAAGGGATCTTTGTGATTGGGTGTGATTGTCTCGGACCGCACAATTCACGGCTGAGCTTTGTTTTCTTCCACCTCTTGCGGTGCCGGCGCTGACCGACAGACCGGCCTGTTCGGCCGCCATGGCTGTCAGAGCATGTGAAAGGAGTTAGAATTACGGCGCGGCGTCCCGTATTTAGACCGTCCACAGCGATAGGAGGAAATGGAGGAGGAAATCTACTGTTTGGCACTGTAGATGCACTGTTTGGCACTGTAGACAGAGAGGGCGTGGGAAACGAGGCAAGAGCAAATTTGCTCTTGCTCTTGCCATTGTGGACAGCCTTACTCTTCCACTGATGAAAACTTGGAGTCACATGATGGGTCGTTTCGAACGTCGACACGCCGGCCGGACAACGAAAGGAGGAGGAGAAAATTCTCGATAAATTGGGGGGAAAGCAACCGCCGGCCGGATGGGACGGCCACACAAGCTGAGTAGCTGACTGTTTCAACATAGTATCGCGACGTGAAGAAGATGCGTGCCGTCACGAGAGGTGAGTGCCAAAAACAGCAGATTTGTTCCGGGTTTCTTCTCTGTCCGCCGGCGTGCCGTGGAACGGTGAAGATGACGGAGCCACGGAGGTGACCGGCCGGAAGCGCCGCCCTTGGTCCCTGGAGCGGTTTGGGTCGAACTGACCAGCACCAGCACCAAGGACGGCCGGGCGGCTTCCCTCTGATCAGATCGCCCTGCCAGCGTCGCAGCACGTAGGCATGACGGCGGCGGCGGCGGCCGGTGGCGCGTCCACGTCGTCGGGAAGGGAACCTCGCGGTCGACCGCGGGCACATTCTGAAACGGAATTGTTAATTAGGAGCCTGCCTGGTGCGCATGTGTTGTGTCACTTGTCAGTAAACGATGCGCCTCCTCCTGTCCTGGATGACGCTGTGTACAGGAGCAGCAATCGCCATCGGAGAGGGGGGAGGAGAGCGGTGGACGGTGGTTGACCGCTGAACAGAGAGTGGCTGTGGCTCCTACAATGACATGCACTCGTTCAGACTGACCTGGCTGCCCTGAAGACGGCACAAGTGTGACAGAACCGCCAAGTTAAACGGCTTAATTAAGCATAATGGCAATCATTTGAACGCATCAGGCGCATTAGCTTAATTAAGTGTAACCTGACAGCCTGTTTCCAACCCACAGGCCGATCGAAACACACCAGAAGTCTCGCGCGACGGCGAGCACAGACGGTACCAGCATAATATAATTTCACAAAAATAGATAATAACATATATATTTACACAATCACTTTAAATTTAGAATTTACATAAATTAAATGACAGCAGCGGATGAGAATATGACCTGAGAGGAAGAAATTTGATTGAGAACCAATAAAACGAAATGATAACTATGAACACGTGAGGACGTCACATCGAGCCCACTGATGCGAATCCTGGTTAGCTTCTATACCTGAAACAGGGTAAACAACAAACCCTGAGTATATTAATACTCAGCAAGACTTACCCGACCAGTGGGTATAACTTAGCCCACAAATCTAGACATGCAAGGCATTTGGCTGGTGGTTATTTTGCATAAAAAGCTTCTAAAAGTAGATCCTTAATTTCAATATTTTAGCTCCAAGTTCCCATATGTTTAAACCATCAACTAGTATTTGCACCTTCTAAGCAACCATAGCTAACATTGAAATATTAAAACAAGATAATTAATTCCTAACCATCATTTAAATTCCATATAGCATCACTACGATGTGGTGCTGTGATCAAGGTGCTCATATTCGAGATGCGACGTACGGCGGATCGATCCGATTTAACATTGCAAGGTGGACCTAACCAACACGGCACGTATTTGCCCCGTCGGACTATACATGCCAACCATTCCCCTCCCCGCCTCGAACTACAGAACCGCCCCACCTACATATAGTCAGCCGGGCTCAACGAGAGACCACCAAAAGTAAACATATGCATCCCAATTCTCCGCGACTACCCGACTCGCCCTAAGGGGTGGTGATGAAGTTCTGTACTTTCGAAACAAGGCAGTACTCGGATTACCGGTTTCGACTACCTCCTACTCCCGGCATGCGGTTAGTACAATTCAAACTCGATCACAGGGCCAGGCAACGAACGGTCCTTAACCGACACAGGCGGGGCTAACCTTTCCCCGCCCGGTCTCCATTTTCTTTTCCTTATCCAACCTATTCCAATATTCCATATACTCAAAATAACGAGATAACCTATATCTCGCGAGTGACCCGAAATCACTCGTCTTCTACCGAGTTCTATTAAGCATAGCATTTCTATCGTCCTCTATATACTAGTATAACTCGAGGAGACCTAGGGATCATGCAACTAGGGTTTCAAATAATTCCTGAACCTAATGCACAAGTAATAGAAACATAATATAGGTGTCATAGTTTGAAATAAACGGATGTGCACCGGGGCTTGCCTGGGAATAACACTAGGTCAGTGTTAGTTAGATGATACTCGCTTGGCGAGCATCTTCCTTTGGTCATGCACATTGGGTTCCATCCATCCGTCTTCGGGATATGTTCACCAACATCGTCTTCGGGTTCGGCTCCAGTAGCACGTCCTTCATATGGTTCATCTATCGTACCTAAATGAGGTGCAATAATGCATATGTATGAATGCACAGAGGTACAATAGACAATACATCAAAAAGAGCAAGCAAGACAGACACAAAGTCACGACTGAGCATCCATAAGCATGAAGGTCATGAGTTAACTTTAGCAAACATGCAAATAATATCAAGATTAAACAAGAGTTGCATGAGCAACATCTAACATGTCGTACATGATTTATGAGCACCAGAAAACATAGCATACAACCCCAAATTAATTTATCTAAAGCCTTTCTGAATTTATTTAGATAATAAGACATATAGACATATATATATGATCATACATGTAAAGTGCACAATAAATCCTACCAAAATCACAGTAGATCACCAATACTCCTAATAGTCTACTGCATAAATTTCACATGCTCAGGTTTTATATTTTATTGATTATAAAACAAACAAATCTTTATTGCACTTAAACGTGTGAGAGCAAGTTAAATGTAAAACTTCATATTTTCTGTAAACACATGGCCATATTATATTTTTTTAGACCAAAATAGCATCATACAAGGGCAGTGGAATCACATTTTCCATTTTTACAAATTTCTATTATTTATAAACTATTTACTTAGCATTCAACAAGTTAAATCAAAAACTCGGTCATACTGCCTTCAATGAACTTGAAATTTTTACCACAGTGTACACATCACAAAAATAGCCTACCATAAAAATTTCATATCATTTAGAGTACTATAACTGCAGTTATGAAAAAGACAAGTAACACTAGCATTAAAACCTTAACAAACATAAATATATTTTTACAGTAAATATTTTCAACTAACACCCATCATATTATGATTCCACTGCATAGATCTACTCACAAGGATTCCAAAACATCTTAAATTACTATTTTACGATTTTTCTACTATTTTCTATGGATTTTCAAAGTTTCAAGCGATTTAGTCCCTGAAACACTATTCCTATGAGTCTATGACATTGCAGAAAACCCCCTGCACTTGTTTGAATTTTAGCCTGAGGTCCTTGACGCGAAACAGAGCAGGGGCGCTTGGGAAAACGCCGATTCCGGCGATGGGGTGGCTTGCCGGCGGCGATGGAGGGGTGGAGGAGCATGAGGGAAGCGAGGACTACCCGGGGGTGTGCTCGGTTGGGGTCGGGAACGGCCGGAGGTGGGGGCGCAGCGTGAGCAGCAGCTCGGCGGCGGTGCGGGCGGCGCTCCGGCGAGCTCGGACGAGCGGGATCGACGGGGTCGGGGTGAGGAGCTTCAGAGGGCCGAGAGCAAGTGGGTTTGGGGGTTGTTGGGGGTCGGTGCGGGCTCGAGCGGCGGTTCGGCGTTGAGGGGCGAGCGGCGGCCATGGCGTGCGGCGGCGCAGCTCAGTGCCGCGCGGGCACGGCCCGCGGCGTGCGAGCGAGTGGCGAGCGGGACGGAGCGGCACACGGCGAGCTCGGCTCGTGGCCGCGGTAACCACAGCGGGCGACGGCACAAGGTGCGCGCAGGAGTGTGGCAGGCGGCGCGCGTGCGAGAGAGAGGCGAGGGAGTGAGCGAGAAGAACACGACGCTGTGGACGATTTGAACTCGGGAACGGTCTGGCAGCTTCGAGAGGGAACCAAGTGGGGAGGCAACAGCAGCACGAGACGCGCGTCCCACGCGTGGCGCGCAGGCGGTGTCGTGGCCAACTTGGCCATGACAACACGCACAGGAAGAAAATATCGGAGTTGTTACAATCCTACCCTCTTAAAAAAATCTCGTCCCGAGATTTAAGTGGAGAAGAAGTAAAGAAGAACAATCAATAAACTCAGGGACAAGGATCGACCGATGTGGGTGCTAGTTTCTAGATTAATCAATATAGCTGATTTTAATGGTACAAATATTGCCAGCTAATTTGCGAATTCCTTGCTCGACATGGTTCCGAAAGACATAAGTTTCATAGCTACTCTACTGTCATCATCCAACTGGAGATTAACCGAGCCACTGTGCTAACTAATCAATTGTTTTTCCACACTAAAAAGCTCCAGGGCTTCAGCTTTTGCTGTGAATAACTGTAGATAATATATGGGAACACAATCATTATCAATCGTTAATCAAAACAACATTACCGAGCATACGACGAGAATTCTCATGTAGCATAGATAGGTCATGCATGGATAAGCATTATGAGAATGAGGGATAGCAAGGAGGTGATCTAAAAACGGAGGCATGACATGAGAGAAACAGAGACTAACCATCACAGACTGCAGGAAATAAGATTCAGTCCAGCTGGGCAGCAACAGGAGATTAAGACCGATAACCATTCAGAAACCTTGGATAACTATAAATGAAACAAGCAGGATACATGGAACAAAACCGATATACTATCCAAAGACTTGGCTGACAGAGCAACGACATGAGTTACAAGGAAAAGATGCTGAGGCCATGATAGAAAAAGAGATTAACATTGCACTAGATCATCTTTAAGATAAGCGACAGAGAGGTTCAATAGTGAATGTCAGATATGATTTTGTCCAGCAGGTACATGAGCATACCACAGACATAAGCAATTATTGAGAAAACTTAGTTGGGATTAGCGAGTCAACAAAAGGTCTACATTATGCATAAATTCTGATTTTTGCAGCACAAACAACTGTAACTAGCACTGCATATAAGAGTTTATAGCTCCAAACCTTGATCAGGGTCATTTATAGGACTGAAAAGGATACACACACATTTTGAAACCAGGATTTTCTATTAGTGAGGAAGGAGCTTCCACTTGCAAGTAGCTAGGGACGCATCAGAATGACAATGATGCTTTTAAGCAACATCTGAACTTGATTCTTGCACGGCTCTTCAACTAGATTGGATAACTGAGTGATGTAAGGTTTTCTGATCTAGAAGAAAAGATCAAACAAAACAAAGAATGATGATGAGATAAGGTGATCAAGTTCTCATAGAGCTAAGATCACAACATGAGGAAAACAAATGTCGGCGAGATTCATCACAAGACTTATGGATAGTAAGAGAGGATAGTACGAGAGATTGATTTACGAGTGGTGTTTGGAACATCCCTGCTCAGAGTTTATTAGCTGAATGATTTGCATGATGCTAGTTGTAAAATATGTTCATTTATACCAATGCAATGCCAGTGTAGTGCCATGATGGAATGTTCCTTGCACAAAACAAAATGGTGCATATGACATGATGCATTTGCCATAATGTCGACTCAATGATGCATACACCATGATGCATAACAACAATGCTCTTGAGTGATGCTCGCTATGAGATGCATGAGTATGATGCACGCATATATGAGTTGAGGATGCACATGATGCCATGCCAGTTAGTGGATAATACCCAGAAACTCAAACCTAAAACAACCCATCCGCACTGTTATTCGTCTAGGGCCTACCCCCTTAAAAGATCAAACCAGAGAAAAATGATTCCAAAGATTTCACAAAAAGAATTGGAGATGTAGTTTCGTCCACATGCACTCAAGCACCAGCGCGCACCTAGTAGCACAATCGCATGGTGGCCACACACGCGAGGCCCTAGGTTCTGTCGCGGCACTAGAGGTCATGGGAGAAATCTCCACCGCCTAAGAATCAATAATAGCACCCCGAAAAACATAATTGGAACAAAAGAGATTATAGAAGTCGGAAGAAACCAGAGAACGTACTCAAAAGCACGAACACACATAGTCAGCCGAACTACCACCAATGTTTCCCATGATCATACAGTAACCTAGCACGACCCAACAATGCAAGACGATGTAATGCAACAAACGTGCGACCTCATTCCTGCAGGATGACTATAATATCTGTAATCAAGTCATTAATTTATTTATATTATTCGAGCAAGAACGTAAGTGGATCCATTTTAGGTATAGGAATCAAGGCGATCGATATAAACGAATATCAACACTATAAGAACAACAGAAAGTGTGTAGTCATCAAGAATAGCCAGGATGAATTATCTTTGAGCATTTGAATGAACGGCCCAGAAATGAGGATGCACGATCTCAAATTGATATTGATCAATTGTGGAAAAATAGAAATAGCTGAATAAATGGGAATGGGCATTAAGCCACAGATAGGATAATTTTAGCTCATGCGATGGTATGTTAAGAAAAATTGGCTAGGAGATTCTTCTTAGGATAATATCCTTATTTGGGCTTTCAAAGATAATGAGAATGTTAAGAAAGACCTGACCATTACTACTGAGTCGTAGCTATAAGCATAGAAGGCACTGGATCAAGGGGCCAAGTTTAGTCTGGAGGTCCATATGAACATTCCCCTAAGGTCGTTAAAATTTCTATAATATGTAAATCTATAATTTCTCACATCTTTCTCATAATCTAGTTGTTCAGGAAAAATTATTTGGATAGCTAGAAGTTGGACCGATAGTAGTGTAGCGCAAAATTTCAAACAGCGATGTATGCTCTTAGTGAACGAGTGAGTATTGGATGCACCAGAAAAACCAACCAAAATTCCACACATAATGATATGATGATGCAGGCTCGTCTAATTTCGTCCTCTCCAAAATTTGCCAACATAATTATATGGCAATATATGTGAATACTCGGTGGCATACATACGTACTCTCCCTATTATATATCTAGTCGTTTTGTACTCGACCTAACTCACGCAATCATTTGTTAGTGTACCTGCAGAAAATCACATGATATACATATACATATATATATATATATATATATATATATATATATATATATATATATATATATATCCACGACTGGACCCTTCGTGCCAGCACACACGAACGGCCCCCATGTGTCCTACGCCACATGGGTAACGCATATGCAGTTGCCCACATATTCACACATACATCACCATCCACTATAGAGATGGCGCCCATGCGTTCAACGCTGCATGGACAGCGCTGCATACGTTACCGAGGCAACGTATTCACTTCCCGTACAAATCGCCTTACGGGACACCCAAGGGTAAACGTGTCCCAAGGTACACGGTCATGGCCAATCGCATGACAGATTTACATCTCGTAACATTGCCTTACGAGATGGCCGTGATTACAATCACACGGTGGGAAGTCCGCACTCCATATCAGGCGGCAGATAGCGACAGGCTCATTTGAATGGAGCCTTATCACCTCCTCGTATGCTCATCATACGGGACTCGCGCACGTATGAAACACGTGGGCTATTCTAAGGACTACCAAGAATGCTCACCTTGCTTTCCTCAGCGTAGATGCGTCGATACAATATTAAATAAAGGTTGTGCAAGAAAGTAAGTTTTGACATAAATGTAATGTGCTGGAAATTAGCTGATATTATATAGAGCCACCTGATTTAACTTACACTATATAGGGCTTACGTACTAATCTTCCTTAATCCCTTAAGCGCAAAGAAGCGTATTTTCTAAAACTCATTTTTAATTTTGAAAACACTAAAAATAATCATGTTAGTACACTCCCTGGTGCATTTCAGCTCTGATACCAGCTGTGACAGAACCGCCAAGTTAAACGGCTTAATTAAGCATAATGGCCATCATTTGAACGCATCAGGCGCATTAGCTTAATTAAGTGTAACCTGACAGCCTGTTTCCAACCCACAGGCCGATCGAAACACACCAGAAGTCTCGCGCGACGGCGAGCACAGACGGTACCAGCATAATATAATTTCACAAAAATAGATAATAACATATATATTTACACAATCACTTTAAATTTAGAATTTACATAAATTAAATGACAGCAGCGGATGAGAATATGACCTGAGAGGAAGAAATTTGATTGAGAACCAATAAAACGAAATGATAACTATGAACACGTGAGGACGTCACATCGAGCCCACTGATGCGAATCCTGGTTAGCTTCTATACCTGAAACAGGGTAAACAACAAACCCTGAGTATACTAATACTCAGCAAGATTTACCCGACCAGTGGGTATAACTTAGCCCACAAATCTAGACATGCAAGGCATTTGGCTGGTGGTTATTTTGCATAAAAAGCTTCTAAAAGTAGATCCTTAATTTCAATATTTTAGCTCCAAGTTCCCATATGTTTAAACCATCAACTAGTATTTGCACCTTCTAAGCAACCATAGCTAACATTGAAATATTAAAACAAGATAATTAATTCCTAACCATCATTTAAATTCCATATAGCATCACTACGATGTGGTGCTGTGATCAAGGTGCTCATATCCGAGATGCGACGTACGGCGGATCGATCCGATTTAACATTGCAAGGTGGACCTAACCAACACGGCACGTATTTGCCCCGTCGGACTATACATGCCAACCATTCCCCTCCCCGCCTCGAACTACAGAACCGCCCCACCTACATATAGTCAGCCGGGCTCAACGAGAGACCACCAAAAGTAAACATATGCATCCCAATTCTCCGCGACTACCCGACTCGCCCTAAGGGGTGGTGATGAAGTTCTGTACTTTCGAAACAAGGCAGTACTCGGATTACCGGTTTCGACTACCTCCTACTCCCGGCATGCGGTTAGTACAATTCAAACTCGATCACAGGGCCAGGCAACGAACGGTCCTTAACCGACACAGGCGGGGCTAACCTTTCCCCGCCCGGTCTCCATTTTCTTTTCCTTATCCAACCTATTCCAATATTCCATATACTCAAAATAACGAGATAACCTATATCTCGCGAGTGACCCGAAATCACTCGTCTTCTACCAAGTTCTATTAAGCATAGCATTTCTATCGTCCTCTATATACTAGTATAACTCGAGGAGACCTAGGGATCATGCAACTAGGGTTTCAAATAATTCCTGAACCTAATGCACAAGTAATAGAAACATAATATAGGTGTCATAGTTTGAAATAAACGGATGTGCACCGGGGCTTGCTTGGGAATAACACTAGGTCAGTGTTAGTTAGATGATACTCGCTTGGCGAGCATCTTCCTTTGGTCATGCACATTGGGTTCCATCCATCCGTCTTCGGGATATGTTCACCAACATCGTCTTCGGGTTCGGCTCCAGTAGCACGTCCTTCATATGGTTCATCTATCGTACCTAAATGAGGTGCAATAATGCATATGTATGAATGCACAGAGGTACAATAGACAATACATCAAAAAGAGCAAGCAAGACAGACACAAAGTCACGACTGAGCATCCATAAGCATGAAGGTCATGAGTTAACTTTAGCAAACATGCAAATAATATCAAGATTAAACAAGAGTTGCATGATCAACATCTAACATGTCGTACATGATTTATGAGCACCAGAAAACATAGCATACAACCCCAAATTAATTTATCTAAAGCCTTTCTGAATTTATTTAGATAATAAGACATATAGGCATATATATATGATCATACATGCAAAGTGCACAATAAATCCTACCAAAATCACAGTAGATCACCAATACTCCTAATAGTCTACTGCATAAATTTCACATGCTCAGGTTTTATATTTTATTGATTATAAAACAAACAAATCTTTATTGCACTTAAACGTGTGAGAGCAAGTTAAATGTAAAACTTCATATTTTCTGTAAACACATGGCCATATTATATTTTTTTAGACCAAAATAGCATCATACAAGGGCAGTGGAATCACATTTTCCATTTTTACACATTTCTATTATTTATAAACTATTTACTTAGCATTCAACAAGTTAAATCAAAAACTCGGTCATACTGCCTTCAATGAACTTGAAATTTTTACCACAGTGTACACATCACAAAAATAGCCTACCATAAAAATTTCATATCATTTAGAGTACTATAACTGCAGTTATGAAAAAGACAAGTAACACTAGCATTAAAACCTTAACAAACATAAATCTATTTTTACAGTAAATATTTTCAACTAACACCCATCATATTATGATTCCACTGCATAGATCTACTCACAAGGATTCCAAAACATCTTAAATTACTATTTTACGATTTTTCTACTATTTTCTATGGATTTTCAAAGTTTCAAGCGATTTAGTCCCTGAAACACTATTCCTATGAGTCTATGACATTGCAGAAAACCCCCTGCACTTGTTTGAATTTTAGCCTGAGGTCCTTGACGCGAAACAGAGCAGGGGCGCTTGGGAAAACGCCGATTCCGGCGATGGGGTGGCTTGCCGGCGGCGATGGAGGGGTGGAGGAGCATGAGGGAAGCGAGGACTACCCGGGGGTGTGCTCGGTTGGGGTCGGGAACGGCCGGAGGTGGGGGCGCAGCGTGAGCAGCAGCTCGGCGGCGGTGCGGGCGGCGCTCCGGCGAGCTCGGACGAGCGGGATCGACGGGGTCGGGGTGAGGAGCTTCAGAGGGCCGAGAGCAAGTGGGTTTGGGGGTTGTTGGGGGTCGGTGCGGGCTCGAGCGGCGGTTCGGCGTTGAGGGGCGAGCGGCGGCCATGGCGTGCGGCGGCGCAGCTCAGTGCCGCGCGGGCACGGCCCGCGGCGTGCGAGCGAGTGGCGAGCGGGACGGAGCGGCACACGGCGAGCTCGGCTCGTGGCCGCGGTAACCACAGCGGGCGACGGCACAAGGTGCGCGCAGGAGTGTGGCAGGCGGCGCGCGTGCGAGAGAGAGGCGAGGGAGTGAGCGAGAAGAACACGACGCTGTGGACGATTTGAACTCGGGAACGGTCTGGCAGCTTCGAGAGGGAACCAAGTGGGGAGGCAACAGCAGCACGAGACGCGCGTCCCACGCGTGGCGCACAGGCGGTGTAGTGGCCAACTTGGCCATGACAACACGCACAGGAAGAAAATATCGGAGATGTTACAACAAGGAAGAGGCAGGGAGAGAAGTTTTCAAAAAAAAAAAAGAGGCAGGGAGAAGGAGGAGACCTCCCTGATTAACCTGCTAGCCCTGCAAACAATCTCTACTAGGAGTAGTCGCCAGCAGGAGAAAAAGGACTCCCTGATTAAAATGCTGAAAGAAAAGGAAGAAAAAGTTTGCTCAAAAAAAAAGAAAAGGAAGAAAGAGAGAGGAGGGGGGGGGGGGGGGCAAAAAAAAAAGCAGCATGATTGATCGGGGGCCGAGGGCAACTGCCACGGCGATCGGCGAGGGAGGAGGCAAGGTGGTGGGGCGATCCCATCCCACTCCGAAGTGGACCGCACGCCCCGCAGCCCCCGCGACCGGTTCAACGATCGGGACGCCGAGGAGAGTGGAGAGTGGAGAGCCCAGACGCCGCCGGCCGCCGCCGCCGCGCCAGAACAAAATATCCCCACGCGGTTTCTCGATGCTCTGTGGCGCCGAGACCGCAGCGCCGCCGCCAGGTCGCCCCGGCCGGGTCCTCGACTCCTAGTTCGTTCTCACCGCTCCATGCATGTTTACCGTACGTGGCGATCGGCCGACCGGTCAGCCGCTGACGGTAAAAGGATGCCACGGTAAGTATGTCGGCGCCGGCGTGGTGAAGGGTTCACCCTGCGCCGTAGTAAGCTCGCCACCGTCCACACCAGGGTAAGTCAACGATTAAACGGCTGCGTTTGGCTGCGCGTGGGGCCGGCGTGCCAACGGTTTGTCTCTCTGTGGCCGTGAGGTGGGATCCGGCGAGCCAACTGTCAAACGGTGGCTTCTGGGTCTATGCCTACGGTGAGAGACGCAGAAGGGTTACATACGGTCGTCTGGGAGAGTTTATTACGGCTTCGGGTTCACCTATTTGTACAAAACTAATCAATGTAGCGAAGCTATTTTGTAGGCCGGGTAAAAATGAAAAAAAAAGCTAGGTAAACCTATTTTTTCTATTTCACCAACTTCAGCTTCACTGCTAAAGCTGTTTCGAGCAGGGACGGAGACAACAGTGGGTCTGAAGAGGCTCAAGCCTACAAAGTCTCCCCTACAAATTTGAGAAAGAAGAAGGATGAAAAGGAAGGCTAGAGGACGATGTAGCGAAAATGGTCTCTCATACCATATTTCAATATAATGTTTTGGCGATTGATGACACACACAACACTTGGACTAATATGATTGTTAAGATGACCATTCGCAGACTTTTAGGTTCAAGTGATTAACACAAAAGATGCGTGCTAGGGTTTGGCACCGGATTAACCGGCGTTGGTTGTTTTACACTCACCGGTGTAATGGACTTGGAGGCCGAAGAAGCAGCAGAAGTTTTACAGGCACCGGTTAAACCGGCGATGAAGGCAAAGTGAACGTCGGTGTAATTGTCCAGAGAGTTAGTTTTTTCAGGAATCATGGGACAGTTACATTCACCGGTTAAACCGACGATATGTCGGTTAATTGCCCGTACAACTAACGGCTAGTTTCTCAAGTGGGCACATTACATTCACTGGTTGAACTGACGATGGCTATTGGAGGAGCGTCGGATTAACCGGTGTTACGAGCATTTTCTGTCAGTTTTCCTCCAACAACTAGTTTGAGGGGTTGGACTATATATATCCCACCTCACGCCTCATTTGGAGTGTGCTGGAGTTGTTGAAGCTTACTACACTTGAAGAACACCTCCAACCACCATAGAACATTATTGTACATCATATAGGCTTAAACACACTTGTGAGAGTGCTTAGTGCTTGTAATAGGGATTAGTTCTTGCGAGAGCTCTCTTGAGAGAAGCCTTGCTGCGGCAAGCAATCATTGTAATCGTCGTGTGACCCTCCGACTTGGTGTGGAGAGGCAACGACACTTTGTGCGGGGAAGTAGACCCCTCTTGGTGATAAGCTCCAATAGTGAAGACGATGTTGTTGGTGACGCTTTGAGAGAGACGGTGGTGGTGGCCTTGTCTTGGTGACTTGGCGTCACTTAACCTTTGCTTGCCGGAAGTCTTGGTGGCGAACGCAAGACGGTGATCAAGCGAAGAGACTCGACATCACACTTGTTCTTGTTGGACAAGTGGCCGTGGACGTAGGGAGAGACTTGGTGTCCTAACTGAACCACGTTAAATCGTGTCTTGGTGTCTTCACGGGAGTTTGCATATTCTCTCACTTATCTCTTTACTTGCCGTATTATGTTTCCGCATTTACTCTATCTTGCGTGCCTTTACTTTCCTAGTTAGTTTGATTAGGATTGGCTATAGGTTGCAAGTCTTTTAGGGGTAAGTAGAGAGTAGCATAGATAAATGTTAGTCATAACTAGTATTTATAGGACGTGTTAGGTTTATCTCGTGCAAATAGATTGAGCCATAAGATAGAAAGCGATTAGCGACCCTATTCATCATCTCCTCCTTTAGGGTCGGACACCCCAGTGATCCTTACATTAAGAAGCGTGGGGCTCAACCGCTCAATCATGCCTCCGCCACTGTTTTTAAGAGAGCCTTGTAAACAGCTCCTATGAAAACATCAGTCTCTATCCATACAGTACTTCGTATTTCATGTGTTATTTGAAACATCGCAGGGTGCCCTGCTGGTGCAGGTACAGTACTACCATCGTGTTAAACGCGGCACTCCTCCAGGACATGTGTACGGTACATTTATGGGCAGGCCGGGCACAAGGACATTCTTCTCACTGTTTTGATGCTGGATTATCATGGCTTTTATTTTGTTTTTTTTAACAGCTTACGATGGTGTCAATGACTCAATGTGTCGTCATGGATCATGCTTTCCGGCCCTTTGGAAGCGGGTCGGACACGATGCCAGTACTAGCTATTAGTTGCTCCTGATATGGACGCATGAGCAAAATACAAATCAATTGTGTAATGCCAATGATCGACGTCCACGTTGGGTCACGCACGCACGCTGACTAAGAACCATTAGGCATCATTGCCAATTTGCCATTTGTCGCTTGCTGGTACAGCTACGCCAAGTGGATAATACAAGTTAGCTTGCTAGAATTAAAGACCACAAGTTAGCTTGCTAGAATTAAAGACCACGCCAATATTATTTTACCTGAGGTAAATCCTGAGAATAGATTAGGCTAAATTCAATTCTAATTGGATTTTAGCACTTGGACTCAACTGGATTCGGATCTAGTTGGATATGAAGATGCATTTGCTACCAAGAAATAGAATTGGATTCTATTGGATAAAAAATTAGGGGATAATCCAAACCTTATCAGTCAAGCAGTGTTTCTCTCACACACCAAATAAGCGCCAGCCACCAACCAGTCAACAGTACTTTTCTCTCGTAACAAATCAGCACCAGCCACTAGCCACAGCCAAACGAACAGAGTGCCCCCGCTGCAGAGCACCTCCAGCCCCACGCTGTCCCCATACCGCCTTCGCACTCCACCTAATGCTCCTCGTCTGAGCCACCGCCTCCTGATCCTGTATCAAGCTCGACCTCGAGCTCCACCTCCTGATCCTCAACGAGGCGCCACCCGCACCTCGCGTCGCCGCCTCTGCTTCCTTGCCGGCAACTCCACCACCTCGACCTCTCCTCCTCCACCTCGGACTACTCGGTTTGAAACACCTCTACATCACCGTTCAGGTATGCACTCTGAACACGAGGAGGTCGCACAGCTCCTTACCGGCGAGCTTGCCGTTGTCGAGGAAGATGTCCAGATAATGTGCTGCCTCCCACTTGTTAGGATTGTATTGGTTGGATTTGGATTAAGTGGAGTAGGATTGGACTGGATTGGATTTCAGAGACCAATTGTTATGATTTGATTGGATGCCTATTTTACATGTGAGGAATGTTGAGTACTCTATCCTGCTTGTGATGAGTGAATTGTCAATCGTGCGGTGTGATCGTGCGCTTGGTCTTTGGATTGCAGGTACACGGGCGTCGAGTGTCGACGGGGAGCTGTCGTGGAGGTGCTGTGGCCGATGGACCGTACGGTGGACGACAGTGAAGGACAGCCGGGACCGGAGCTCGGACCGGGCGGCAGCTGTGGCGTCCACTCCTGGATCAAGGGCGCAAGTGGCGACGGAAGGCGGGTTTCTTGGTTTGCGCCACAAAACCAAGGAGGCGGACGTCGGTTGAAGACGCCGAGTCGTGGAGGCACGGGCGTCGGTCTCGGGACTGATGGAGGCGACGGGCGTCGACGGCGTCTAGGGCCTCGCTGCGGGCGAGGAGGTGACGGGCGTCGGGCGGCGTCTAGGGCCGTCAGAAGGCCGAGGCGGGAACGGCGTCTAGGGCCACGGCGTGGAGGCGGGAATCTTCCCGCGCGTGAGGTTTTGGCGGTTTTCTCAAAACCGGCAATCTACCCGGGTTTCGCGGACCCTCCAAAACCGCGGACTGGATCTTCATCAAGACGGCGGCATCGCGGAGAAGACTTCGTTTCGAAGAAAGAACCTCGGCCGTCGGATGAGATCATGTACAGGGGGTGCTGCAGGCCAACCGGTCTGATCGGTCCCTGGCACCGGTCTGACCGGTCTAACCAACCGGTCTGACCGGTCCAGCGCACCGGTCTGACCGGTCCCGCGGGTATAAATACCCCTTCACTTGTGTTAGGTCAAGTGCGGCTTTTGTAATCTACTCGTGGACACCTATGCTCTCCAGGCTGCCACCCCTGTGTCTTCCTCCCCCTGTTCCTCTCTTTAGAGTAGATTTGTCCATGGATTTGTAAGACTTTGTATTGGATGTAATTGGGAAAGGAGGCCCCATCCTCCTTGTGCCCTCTGGGTTTTTGAATCAATCCAATTCTGTCTCTCTTGTGCGTTTTGTGATGGATTTTCGTTTCGATTTTGATGCACTTTATTGCGACGTTTCGTAGAGCTTTTTGGAGTGATTCCCGTGCTTCTAGCTGTGTGCCGAATCTTCTGGAATCACGAGCTCATCAGAATTGAAGTTCTTGAGTATTTGAGAAAACCCCAATCCCTTTTGATCTCCCCCACAATTCTCAAGATTCGTTGATCTTTAGGCCGAGATCTTTTGGGGATATGTTCACGGGGTAGGGGCGAAGCAATCCCCCAAGTTTCATCGATTTTCATGGTCGTTTGGTCGAGATTCACCGTTTGAATCAAAGATTTTCGGGGTTTTCTGGACGCTACCGGTCAGACCGGTTGGCGAGACCGGTCAGACCGGTCTGCCTGATTTTGAACAGACACGACCGGTCAGACCGGTCCAGCGCACCGGTCAGACCGGTCCAGGCAGATCAGTTCTGCAGTTTTTCGGTTTTGCTTCCGATTTGCTTCGTGGTTTCGCTCGCTCGTTCGAGGCCTTTTGTGTTGGTTTAGCTTTTCAATAGCTACTCCAAACTTTGGTCAGAACGCTTGAGGGTTTGGGCGATTTTGGGACATAGACTGACGATTCGAATTTCGAAGAAATTTTAATCGGCTCCAATTCACCCCCCTCTGGTCGCCGGCTACGGTTCCCACAATATGGACTTCAATCGGATTCGTGCGATTGGATTTTGGATGTCAATCCAATCCGGTATAACCTGAGGACGCCAAAAAAAATTGAATGTTTCTTAGATTTTCTAGATTTATAGGCTTTGCGACAGTGCATCAGCAGTGAATGGTGACGTTGGTTTGGTCCTCTGTGCTGTGCGATCCAAACAGCATTGAATCAGTTTGGCTCCCGCAATCGGATTCAAATGGACGAGAGACCCCAGATTTGCCCGCGGGCTTTATCGCTTGGTTGGGCCTCTCATCTCATTTGATTCTATCAACGTCGGCCCAACCCAACCTCCTGGCTGGAGAGCGAGTGGCCCCCATATTTGCCCGCGGGCTTTATCGCTTGGTTGGACCATATGATAAGTATGTATCCCCCAACTTTGCCTAACGCAAAGCGTCGCAGCCCAGCCCAGCCGTTCATATTAGTTGCGGCCCATTCCTTTCTCATGATAAAACTCTCCAGCGGCGGACCTACGCACAGGCTCACACAAACAAAGAAAGAAAGAAAGAAAGAAAGAAAGAAAGAAAGAAAGAAAGACGTGGAGAAGTAATGTGTCTTACAAAAATGAAAGGAGCTTTATTCTTCTAAAACAAAATTTCGGCGTCCGCAATAGCCATTGCATCTTATTTTTATTTACCTTTTAGATAGAGTAGAAAAAAAAAGAAAGCTTAAGGATGCGTCTGGTCTGTCGTCAGGCTGGCTGCTATCGCCGGTCACCGTCTTGCTTCCGGACGCGAGGGGGATATAAAAAAGCTGTGGCCGCAACACGCCACGCAGGGTGGTTATGTGGACACTGGACAGGGTACGCATTGCTCAGATCAGCCACCCACCTACCACCACCTTGTGTGCGGCGCCACAGATATTCATCCTGCCGTTCCAGGATCGTGACCGGCATGTATAGACGCCCAAATGGGCGGCACGGCACGGCACGACCCGGCCCAGGCACGTATAGTCACGACACGACTAGGCACAGCACGATTGGGCACGAAAAGAATTTCGTGCCGTGCCGTGCCGCCCAGCGTGCCGGACTTGAGACCCAGGCACGACACTAAATCCTTTCGGGCCGTGCCGTGCCGCCCGCCGGGCTCGTGCCGCCCGCCGGGCTCGTACCGCCCAAGTGACCAGGCACGAGGCTAGGCACTAAAATGACAGAAATCAACACAATATCACACCTCGTCCGCATGCCAGAAATGACAGAAATCAACAAAATGTCAAAGATGAGCTGTTTTGTGCAATGGCTGCCTCAATAAAAACCTATCTAGGTAAAAACTCACACCTCGTGAGAAAACCCTAGATAGGAAAAAAGAGTACAACCCTGCTCATTAAGTTCAAGTTCCAGTGTTAACCTCATAGTCATACAGTGCAAATAAACTATCCTATTACACAGCAGCTTGTGCTGGAGTTTCATCAAGGTACTGATCTTCATAAACTGCCTGCAGGTCTCCATCCTCCACCATGTGCTGAGCTCTTTCATCTGCAGCCTCCCAATCTTTGATGCATGTGAGCATTTCTACCATCTCTGGCTTCAACTGACGCCTCCTCTCCTCTATGATCCTGCCAGTTAGACTAAAGGTAGATTCTGAAGAGATGGTAGAAACAGGCACAGTTAAAACATCCTTAGCTAAGATAGAAAGTACTGGATAAGACTGTTTGTGCTCATGCCACCAGGTTAAGATGTTGAAATCATCATCAAACTGGTTGACAGTGTCACTATCTAGGTAGGCAGTAAGTTCAGAAGAAATACCATATGTACCACCAGTGCTTGCTGCTTACAGCAAAGCACTTGCAGATGTCCTTCTACCAAGAGGAACAGTAAAAGAGCCACCAGTACCCCATTGAGCTTTTTTTTTTACCAGTAGAAGGTTTATGTGTAGGCCTTGCCAATCTAATAGAACCAAACTTGCTTTCATACTTGCCAAACATGTCAGACAGAGCAGCTCTCCTAGAGGTAAAATAAGTAGAATAGTCAGTACCAGTTAAACTAGAGAGCAGCCTGAGAGCATTGCTAAAACCTTTTATTTTAGCTCTAGGATCCATGATGAATGCAATGGAATAAAGCAGAGGTATGTCATTCCAGTACTTAAGGTATTTAGATTTCATAGCAATTACCACCTCTCTAAGCATTCTGTCATTTTCATAATTTTTAAGTTGTCCAGCAATTTCAATGAGATTATGCAATATAAGTGGAGCAGTGGGATAGTAAACACCAGATAAGACAACAGTAGAATCATAAAATAGTTCAAGGAACTCTAGAATTTTTTTAGCAACATACCAATGTCCATCAGTTAAGAGACAAGGAGTACCTTCTGCTCTGGGGTACTGGGTTTGGATGAACACACCAAATGTTTGCTTGTGAGGAACAAGATGCTTAAGCATGAGATAGGTGGAGTTCCACCTCACATCCATGTCTAATTGAAATTTCCTTGGCCTCACACCCACAGCAATACAGTAGGACTTATAAGCAGCAATGCGCTGGTTAGAAGAGTTCACAAATGAAATAGCAGTCCTAAATGCTTCCAAGTAAGGTTTAAGCCTTTTCAAGCCAGACTTAATAATCAAATTAATTATATGGCATGCACATCTCTGATGCAAGTATTCCTCCTCCCGCACCGGCACCACCAACACCAACGGGAGGGGGAGGGGGCATGATTACTTCCACATTACCACGCCGACCAAAAAGCTCCTCCATACCGTCCTCGTCGTCCCCCTCCAGGCCCATCATCCGCAACTCATCGTTGATGGTGTGGCCCTCGTCGTCGTCCATGGCCTGGAGGGCAGGCCGCATGCCAGGCCTTCGGCGCTTCACGGCTTCGCGTCGGCCGGCAAAACCGAGGGAACCGAGCTGCCGGTTAGGGTCCAAAGACCCCAGATCCAGCCCCCTCAGGTACCCCAACGGCTTTGCATCGGCCGAGCAACTGCGCAGAGAGGTCAAAAAGATCAGAACAGAAGAAAGAAATCAAAAAAACTGAAAAAAACATGTTAGGGTTTAGGGACTTACCAGATCCGGAGCACCAAGGATGCCGGCGAGATCGAGGACGGTCGGATCTACGAGATTTATAGAGGGAGGACCGGGTTTGGGGACGGATTTGAGTTGAGAAAGCGAGTCGACCGGTGAAGATGCAAAAGTAGGCAGGAAAACAAAGAGAAGAGGGTAGAGTGGATGGCCAACGGCGGCGAGCCGGCGACCGGAGTTGGAGAAGACGGTCAGATCGAGACGGAGATGGGAGGGGAGCGGAGAGGCTCGATCTAGGGTTAGGGTTAGGCGAGGCCGCGAGGGGAGCGGAGAGGCCGAGAGGGGTCGGGGCAGGCGGGGCGAGCGAATGGAGGCCGGCGCCCCTTTACATACCCGCTCGGCCGCTCCGCTGGGCTGGGCCGGCAGCGCGCCAGCGCCTCCAACGGCTCTTTTGCTGGCCTGGCCTGGCGAGCGGGCCGTGGGCCGTGCCTGGGCCGCCGTGCCGCCCATCAGGCCGATCGGGCCGATCGGGCCGTCTTTTTCGGGCCGTGCTTGGACGTGTCCATGGGCCAGGATTGAGGCCCAAGCACGGCCCGGCTATCGTGCCCGTGCCGGCCCGAGCCCAATAATATTCGGGCCCGTGCCGTGCTCGGGTCGGGCTAATATGGGTCGGGCTTCGGGCCCCCATGGGTATCGGGCCAAATGGCCATCTATACCGACATGTGTTTGTTCTAATCACCGGCCGGCTCCATGTCCATCTACGGATCCACAAGATTTTGCCTGCGGCGAGAGCCAGAGCCAAAGCCAATGGATGCCAACAAGCGAGGATTGTAGTATGTCTTCTGTCTGTAGGAGAGCGTGACGGAGAGCGGGAGAGGCGAGGTGAGGCCACCCTTCGCTGTCGCCGCCCCGTCCCCAACAGCGGTGGACTCTTGTGCCGCTACAGCCCGCCTGCCTAGAGATGCCGTCCGCGTCGGCATCGACGTCAGCGTCACTCCCCCGCTATAAATTCGTCACACTGCTCTGAGCGCTCGCAGTGCCTGGCAGTAGGTGAGCGAGGAGCAGAGGCGGATCCAGCTCGCAGTCATACGAGGTTGAAATCTTCTCCCACCTCCTCTCCTCTCTCTTCTTCTTCTCCTTCCTCCAGCTACCCTTGTTCCAATGGATCTTGCAGCAGCCAGTGGGAGCAGGGGCGGGCCCAGCATGTAGCAAAGGTATTCAGCTGAATACCCATTATTTTTAGCAAAAAAAATTGTATATATAGGTATTTCCCTAAATATATATAGAAAAACAAAAAAATTGTGTAATAAACATAAATGGGCTCAAATATACAAATAGCCACGACCGTCGAAGCCCCAACCGAAGCCCACGACCCCTCCGGCCCACGGCTCACCTCATGCGCGACAGACCCAGTCCGCTCGGCTGCTATCTTGTCTCCTTGCCCAGCCACCGAGCCTCCCTTCCATCGGTCTCCCAAGTCCCAAATCCTATCCTAGCGGCAACCCTAGCGGCGGCGGTCTCCCAGCTCCTGAGCGGCAGGCTCGTCGCCCCCGCTGGCCGCTCGGCGCTCGTCGCCTGCGCCCCCGCGCACAGGCCGCGTCGCGCTCGCGGCTCAAGCACGCGCAAGGGCCAGACTTCGGCCGCCTGCCGTGCGCGCTGAGCAAGCACAGCCGCGCAGGGCCGCGGGGGACAGGGTTGCCGTGCTGCACAGGGCTGCCGCGCACGTGCACTCGCACACAAGGCAGAGCAAGAAGCCAGCCTAAGAAGTGAACCAAGGTGATTTAGGTGAAAATATGTCATTGCAATTTGTGATTACAGATTACTTTGCGAAAATTAGCAGCAATGCAGTGAGGAATTTTTTTTTTCTGAAACTTGAATACTTGTTCGATTTCAAGTAATGAACAATTGATGTTGTTGGTACTCAATTATATTTATGTGCAATAAATATGTACTTTAGGCTGTAAATTTTTTTACACCATATGAAATTTTGAATACCCAGCTCTGAGATCTTGGGCCCACCACTGAGTGGGAGGGGCTGCAGCCCCCCAAGCCCCCACCTGTATCCGCTACTTGGGGAAGGGGAGAGGAGAGTGGGATGGGGAAGGGAGGGCAGGGGAGCGACGCCATGGCCGGCGGCGGGCGAGTTGGAGGAGAACATGGCGGCGTGGCTGGTCGCCAAGAACACCCTCAAGATCATGCCCTTCAAGCTTCCGCCCCTTGGTACGCAATCAGATTCATAGTTATTGCTGCATGTTTGCTCTGTAATTTGTAAGATAGATTATTAAGTATTGGGCCTCTATTTTCGAAAACGATGCACAATTAGACCTCCTTTAGTTATCTAGGAACCGAACCAGATCAGGAATAGTTCCAACACATATTTTGAGTAATTCCATGCATGCTATTTGAGACTTTATTTGATTACACATAGATTTATTCAGGATTGTAGATGATAGATACAATAAATGAAGATCGGGAATCAATCTATAAGTCGAGAGATGTGGATTAAATCCCGATCTTCTTTTCGACATGGAATAAATCTATGTATAATTGAATAAGGTCTCAAATGTCATGCATGGAATCATCTAAAATATATCTTGGAACCATTCCTGATCTGGTTCGGTTCCGGGGAGCAACCGAACGAGGCCTTAAGTGGTTGGATTAACTCTCCACCTAAAATACCCTACATTTGGACAAAATTTGAGTTCAAGATGCCCTAGATTTCCGAATGGAGGAAGTAGGCCCGTTCTTGTGCACATCGCTCCCCTGCGGGGCACAAATCTCAGTAGCTGACAAGTCCTTTACATTATCCCATCCCATCTTGCTTGCACGTGCGGAATACTATGCATGATGTACTAGGATTTGGTTCCGCCTTGGTGTTTGGTTGCGGGTTGGGTGGGTTGGAGCCACTCCAACTCAGATTTTAGGGATGACTTCAATCCTCCTCATGTTTGGTTGTCTTTGTTGGAATGGATTGGCTCCAACCCTAATTTTTGTTTGGTTGGAGGAATTGGGATATGAAATGGATGTGAGATTCACTCCGTTAGTGGGTCCCACGTGTCATTCTCCTCTCTCTCTCCATTTCCTCCTTTCTTCTTCCTCCAGGAAGGCGCGAGCCACGGGGCCGAGCTGCCGCCGGCCGTGTGCAGGCCCCTCCGCGAAGCTCGCCGCCACGGGGCCGAGCTGCCGCCGGCCGCCGCGCGCTCGGCCCGCCGGCCCCATCCGCGGCATGGCCTGGAGCCGCCGGCGGCCTCCTCCGGCGCGGCCGCGGGCCTCGGCGTGGAGGAGGGGCGCCGGGGCGGGGGCGGATCCGCCGCTGGCGGCCTTCTCGGCGTTGCCCCGAGCCTTGGCGTGGAGGGAGCACGGCGGGGCGGGGCCGGATCCGCCGCTGCCGGCCTTGGCCCTAGTCGTGGAGGGGGCGCGGCCTCAGCCCTCCCCGGCAGCGGCGCCCTCCTCCCCCGGCGGCGCGGCGGCGGCGGACATCGCCCTCCTCCCCCGGCGGCGCAGAGGCTCGGCCTCGCCCGCAGGCGCGAGCACGGCGTGGCGGGGCCCATCCACTGCCGGCGAGCGCGGCGCGGCACGGCGTGGCGGGGCCCGTGCACGACGGCCACGGCGGGCGCGCGTGCCGCGGGGGACCGGGGGCGGCGCTGGGCGAGCGGGCCGGGGGCGGCGCTGGGCGAGTGGGGGCATGGGGCAGCAGAGGAGAGATGGGAGAGAGATGGGGCAGCGACGGGAGAGAGACGCCGCGTCACAGCGGAGCGGAGCCAACTCGTCCGTCAAATTTCGTGGGGCAGAGCCAACCCGTATCTCCACCGAATATACCTCTCTAGGTCCGCTCCGTCCCCTAATGCCTCCATCCAAACACTCCAAAAAGAGGTCCGACCCATCCGGGTTGGACTCCTTCTCCCAACCAAACACGTAAGCAAAATCTAAGGTCAAATACAGTCTCGTCTGCAGAATCATTACACTGTCTAGGGGCATGGTTTTGGATAGAGTTCGTCAGTCAGAACGCAAAATTGCAGTAGTGAGTAGGCATATATACTGACAGTGAGGTCATGCATTTTTCAGGCCCGCATGATGTCCGGGTGCGGATGAAGGCAGTGGGGATCTGCGGCAGCGACGTGCATTACCTCAGGGTGCGTGCGCCTATCTCCTCATGCCTTGCCTTTCTCATCGATCCATGATGTTGTCGACCATATCAGTCAGAGCACTCAACTGCTACCTAGAATTTGCTGAACGAACTGAACAGAATTATCAGCAGGAGATGCGCATCGCCCACTTCGTGGTGAAGGAGCCGATGGTGATCGGTCACGAGTGCGCGGGCGTGATCGAGGAGGTTGGCTCCGGCGTGACGCACCTCGCCGCCGGCGACCGCGTGGCGCTGGAGCCCGGCATCAGCTGCTGGCGCTGCCGCCACTGCAAGGGCGGGCGCTACAACCTCTGCGCCGACATGAAGTTCTTCGCCACCCCGCCCATGCACGGCTCGCTGGCCAACCAGATCGTGCACCCGGCGGACCTGTGCTTCAAGCTCCCGGACGGCGTGAGCCTGGAGGAGGGCGCCATGTGCGAGCCCCTCAGCGTGGGCGTGCACGCGTGCCGCCGCGCCGGGGTCGGCCCGGAGACGGCGGTGCTCATCATGGGCGCCGGGCCCATCGGCCTCGTCTCGCTGCTCGCCGCGCGGGCCTTCGGCGCGCCGCGCGTGGCGATCGTGGACGTGGACGAGCACCGCCTGGCCGTGGCGAGGTCCATGGGCGCGGACGCGGCGGTGCGGATCTCGGCGAGGCCCGAGGACGCGGCGGAGGAGGTGGCGCGCGTCCAGGCGGCGCTGGGCGGCGCGGAGATCGACGTGAGCCTGGACTGCGCCGGGTTCAGCAAGACGCTGGCGACGGCGCTGGAGGCGACGCGGCCCGGCGGGCGGGTGTGCCTGGTGGGGATGGGGCACAACGAGATGACGGTGCCGCTGACGTCGGCGGCGATCCGGGAGGTGGACGTGGTGGGCATCTTCCGGTACAAGGACACGTGGCCGCTCTGCATCGAGTTCCTGCGCTCCGGCAAGGTGGACGTGAAGCCGCTCATCACCCACCGCTTCGGCTTCTCGCAACGGGAGGTGGAGGAGGCCTTCGAGGTCAGCGCGCGCGGCCGCGACGCCATCAAGGTCATGTTCAACCTCTAGGCAGCTAGAGCTAGCGCGGCTGCCGCTCGCGCTCCGGGGATCGATGAATAAAAGGTAGTCCGTGGCCGGCGCCGTCCGTCGGCGGCGCTTGGTCCTCGGGCGAATGGCGCAGAAAACCCTGATCGGCGGCGAGGATGCCATGGCGGTGGCGCTGGATTGGATTGGAATAACCGTGGCTTTGTTGCTTCTTTCGCTGCTGGCTTGTTTCTTGTGTGTGTCAGTGTGTGTTCTCGTGCTGACGATGGCGGGTCTGTTTGTTTCCGCTCATAAGCGGATTCTAGATGAAAATAAGCTAAAAGTGTACCCAAACGGCTTGATTATTTTTTACTTCTGTACACCGCCGCTTACTTGAAAATCGCCGAAACAACAGACAGCTGGTTTATCTCAGAATCTTGCTTCTCAGATAAGCGAGATCCAAAAAAAAACAGAAACAAACATGGCCTCGATGGATGCGCGAAATTTGAACCTCTGTTTTGGAGATCATTCCAATGAAATGGATGATTGATTCAATTGGAGGCCCATCAGATCTGGGGGTAACGACCCACCCCCAAATGGAGACCTCGAACTGGGCAAAAATGAGCTTGAACTCCGGGCAGCCCACCCGTCCCTCCACTGTGCTCTTAGCGCCACACAATCCGGCCCACGAGAAAGGCGCTACCAGTAGCAGAGTTGTTGACTGCTTGGTCTACGGGCAGCGGGAAGACGACAAGGAAGAGCTTTTTCAGGGGCCCACACGGGCGAGCGAGCGAGTGTTCCAATTTGAGATGCGGGCCGGGCGGCCGGCGCCGCGCATGGGCATGGCTTCGGGCTTAAGCTTGCCGTGTTCGATTCGACGCCGCCGCCGCCCAACTCTCAGACCCGGCCGATCCGGCACCGCCACTCTGTTCGGCGCCGCCGAGGCCTCGCGGTGGCGGTGCACAGGACAAAAGCCACCTTTTCCTTCCCGGCCACCCATTCCTTCCCGGCGAAGATGCCGCTCTCCAATCCAACCCCGCCGTCGCGCGGCGACGCCAGCGCTGCCGTCCCCACGGGCTCCCACTTGCCGGCTCCCGGCCTCCGCGGGCAAGTGGGGAGACGAGCACGCATAGGCCGACCCCGTAAATACCATAAACACAAAAAAAAACATCACATCGAATATTCGACACATGCATGAAATACTAAATGAAGTTTATTTATAAAACTTTTTGCATGAATGGGTTGTAAATCGCGAGACGAATCTAATGAGCATACTTAATCCATGATTTGCAACAGTAATGCTACAGTAACCATCCGCTAATTATGAATTAATTAGTATCATTAGATTCGTCTCGCGATTTACAACCCATCTTTAAAAAAAATTATAAATAAACTTTATTTAGTACTTCAAATTAGTAAGATTCATTTGCAAAAATTTTTTGCAACGGAACTAAACACTGCCAAACACTAGCTAGTTGCTGCATTGATTGGATTGATTTGATTCACCCGTTGATGCCACTCGTTACTCGTTTCTCTTTACCAACGGTCGCTGTCACTTGAGATACATGCATGCTACCTACATGTGGTAGTTCTTGCAGCAGTTCATTCTACAGTAGACACGTATATCCCATTTGACTTGTTGATACGCACTGATTTATCCAAATCAAGTTCCAAACTCTTCTTTAATGGATAAAATGTTCGGCCCTTTCTTTGGGGATATACTCCTAAGTATAGTAAGAGCAGTACCAGCATATAAATCATGAGGTACTAGGTTGGACACGTCATCTGGACGTTATCTAGAACAAAACTCTCCTGCGTGTAGCTAAGCCTGCCAAGTCCTACCTCGAAAAATATATTCATTCTTGCTTAACTTTTCTTGTCTCTACCGTTTTCTTCCAGTAGAGAAATAATATAATTTTATTTGAAGCACCGGGTGCAAAATCAAGTTGCACGTAAAGCTAAGGTCGTGCTTCGGAGCACACTCGTCTCCAACCTATAGCAATACAGAATCTTTTTTTTTAAGGCTTGAGAACACCCCAAAATCCCTACACCGGAGCTGCTCTAAGGATTGTAGGTAGTTCATCTGTCAGATAATCGTACCAGCTCATTCTTGTAGACACGTGCATCAGTTTGACTTCTGAATTTCTGATCAGTAGTGCTCAAATCAAAAACTTTGAATTGGTGATAAAATGTTGTGCCTCTCTCGCTCTCCTGAAGTACTACCACCGCATTAGTAGAAATGTATGAGTCAGTAAAACCACTGATGTGTACCAATGTATTTGCACAAACTCTTATTTTGTTGATAAAATGTTGTCTCTTTCCTTCTTTTCTTTTCGGCACTCCTCAAATATTAGTAGGATCGTCAGAGAGTTCATTCATTAGTGCATCATTTTTTCAGGTTCAACCAACCGTTTAGCAAAATTTCCTGCCATTATTTCCAGTTCCACTAAAACCCGAAAGGACGGGGCAAAAATCAGATTGTTTGATTCCTGCCCGATTTAATTTGTTGCGGGGCACAAATGAAAATGAAGCAGATGATCGTCTCTGTTCTACTCCTACTCGGGGTCCTCGATTCGTGGGAGCCATAGCTAGCTCCACAGCTCCACTTCTCCGGCGTCGCAGTCCTCGTCGTCCTCCGGGCAGTCCGCGGCGGTCGGCGGCGGGTCGATGAGCAGCCCCTGCGCCAGGCTCGCGTAGTAGGATCCGGCGTCCATGCCGCCGAACACGTCCAGCTCGAGCAAGCTGCCGTTGTCCAGCGCCGACCTAGCCGCCGGCGGCGCTTCAACAGCCGGCGTCGAGGACGACGAGGCGGCATTGTGCTGCGGAGCGGCGTCCACCGCCGGCGCGTCCCCGCCGTGGCGCCGCAAGAACCCCGCGACGGCCTCGGTGGCGGCGCGCTGGACGTCTGCCAGCGGCGGCAGCTCCGCGGCGGCGCTGACGGCGCGCGGGACGTGGAGCAGCCAGGCGGAGTCGGCGAAGTTGAGGCTGGCGTCGGCGCCGCAGAGCGCGAGCATGGCGGCGTCGTGCGCGCGCGCGGCGGCCTCAGCGGTGTCGAACGTGCCCACCCAGAGGCGATCCCCGCGGCTGCCCGGCACGCGCACCTCGCACACCCACCGCCCCGCGCGCCCGCGCCGCCGCACCCCGCGGAACACCGGGTGCCGCGTCTCCTGGAACTTGGTCCGCCCCGCGGGGCGCTTCGGCGGGGACGGCCGGCTCCGGCTCTCGCCCGCCCTGCCGCTCTCCTCCTCCGGAGGAGGCTCCTGGGTGGCGCTCTTGACGTGCTCCATGGCGGCACGCTGACCGCTTGCTTCTTGGTCTCGGCGGCGAGGTGCAAGTTGCTGCGCGGGTACGGGAGCGCGCGTGCCGTATTTATAGGTACTCCCCCGGCGCCGGGTGCTAGCCGACGACGATGTCCTTGATTTCTAGTGGAATGGGAACACGGGTTTGGTTTGGCCTTTGGGGGGGGGGGGGGGGGGGGGGGGGGGGGAGGCCGGGCAGAAACTGACGCGGCGCTTGCCTGGTGACGACGACGGCGGCGACGAGTGCGCTAGCGTAGCTTGTGATGAACAAGTTGCCTTCTTTCTTTCCCTGTTGCTTTGTCCTTGGTGGCCTGTTTGACATGTTCCGGCTGGCGGAGGCGGGAACCTTCGTGTGGCACCGTGCTAGTGGAAACCGGGTGCTGGGCCGAGTCTCCGGCGCGGAGACCTGAAGGCGGGCGTCGCCGTCGCCGTCGCCGCGGGCGGGGTTGCTTAGCCGCTTGGAGTGCCGGTCGGCCAGACAGAGCCAACGCCGTCCCGGGCTGCCCTGGTTTCCAGGACCCGGGTGTGCCGTGCCGCCATTTGTTTAGCTTATCTGGTGACACGGATTTGGATTGCGGCGAGCTGACAGGCAGGCGCACATGAGCGGAACGGTTAGCCGGGATACCCCATCCCGGCCGTACCAGCACGGCCGCACCTGATTCCATTCGCCGGCGGCTATTTCCGGTATGCTGAGGCACCCGTGGGCGCGGCTGCTGTTTCATTTTTTGTTCTCTGCCTCTTTTGGGAAGGCTGCTGCTGGCCGATCCAAGATAGTACCTACTACTTTCTAGGAGAGGAGACCACGGCAAAGTTGTACACTTGTACGAGTTAGGCTGCCACAATGGACAATGCGTTGTTTATGCCGCAGTAGCAGCCATACCACTTTGTTCGTGTCACTGCAAACCGGAGAACTGGAGACCCATTCTCGAATATCAGAAGATGTAGTTAGGACCTTTATGGTTCATTGTAAATAGAATTTATTTGGAAAAATAGGCATCTTAGTCTTTCAACTTTACTCCAAGGGTCAAATTCATCCCTCAACTTTTAAAAAGATCAATTTAGTCCCTCAACTATTATATTTAGGTCAAATTCATCCTTATATTAATGTGTTGCTCCATAATACCATGAGACTAACGTGAAAAGTCCTTTTTACCCTTGGCTATTTCCTCTCCTTCATAATTCCCATGCTGAGCAGTGCTACGGAAAGTTGATCAACATGTGCATGATGTTCTTATATGATCAAGATTACACTAAGTATGAAAGGGCACTTTAATAAATACGAGACACAACAAGCTAGGAGAACCAACGTAGACCTATCATGTCGTATCATTAGTTATTACAACAATACAATAATGGAAATTGAGTATGAGAAGAATGAGTTAAAAAGGATTTTTCACATCAGTCTCATGTTAGTAGGAAGAGCCACATCACCATAAGGACAAGTTTGATCCAAAAATAAAAGTTGAGGGACTAGATTGGCCAATTTGAAAATTGAGGAACCAATTTGACCTTCAGAGTAAAGTTGAGGGACTAAGATGCCGATTTAAGATTATGTGGTTGCCATTTCTTACTTAAACATCTCCGGTCCTATTTAGAATCACCATTTCGAATAAGGTTGTCACCGGCTCTCACCTTGCCTATGACATCCAGGATCAAACGAATCAGAGATATTTTACTGCTTCCCTAAAAGGAATCACATCCAATTTGGAGCAGGGGTCAAGATCAGAGCTGGTGGTTACATGAGCTGGCCAGCACGGGACAAATATTTTTTTGAACGAACACCACTTGACGAGTGCATTTCTATTGATAAATAGATAAGTACAAGGTTATGTACCTGGAGGTCATAACCAGACAAAAAAAATAAAATATTAAAATAACACCGGCGGGTTGGACTGAGGTATCAATACGTGCTGAACTCAACACTACTCAGCAACTCTGGCCAATCGGATCGGGACGTCGACGAAGCCGTATAACTCGTCTTACTCAGCGAATAAGGCCGGTCGGATTGGGACATCGACGAAGCCGCTTCATCTCCATAGAGACAATCTAGCTAGTCGGAATTAACTCCGTACGACAAACGCAGCAAAACCGAAGTCTCGTGACACCCACCAAACATCCACGGACAAGTAAGCTTATTCAGATTTATTCATAATTTGTCGCACAAAAAATTCTCAAGCGTGTTCAGAGTATAACGATCCCGCAAGAGTTTCATACCAAATAAGTGCTGAAACTACGGCAACGAAACCCTGCAAATTCAATGCTATCCAAGTTGGACCTTGGCAATCCATCCAGATGTAGGATGCTACTGTGTTCTATCACAGTGGTCAGAGAGTCGATTCAGGAATCACAGTGCTGCTGCTTTACTGTTCAGATCGGATAAAACAGATCGTGGAATATTCACATTACCTAAAGTAGCAAAACGTACAACACCAGCGCGGATACCCAAAAAAGGAAAGAGCAAAATGTACAAGCGCAGGATTCGACTTGGGTTTCAGTACGCCCAGAGCGGCACGGCAGCGTCGTCACAGTCGACGTCGTCGCAGCACGACGCGTCCGACGCCGGCGGGTCCATGAGCAGCCCCTGCGCCATGCTCGCGTAGTACAGGCCCGCGCCCATGTCGCTGAGCACGTCGTCCAACTCGAACGGCGAGGCCGTCACGTCGTCGCTCTTGGCGGAGGATGCGTCGTCGTCGTTGAGGCGTCTCGCGGCGGCATCGTGCGCGCGCGCGGCGGCCTCCGCGGCGCCGTAGGTGCCGAGCCAGAGCCTGCAGCCGCGGCGGCCCGGCACGCGGACCTCGCACACCCACCGGCACCGGCCCCCCGCGCGGCCGCTCCGGCGCACGCCGCGGAACACCGGGTGCCGCGTCTCCCGGAACTTGGTCCGCCCCGCGGGGCGCTTATTGGGCGTGGCCGCTGGGGACGGCGTCGAGGTCGACGCGACGGAGGAGCTCACCGACTCGCAGGAGCTCGGCTCCTGCTTGATCTGGCACATCGTCGGACGCCGGCAGGTAGCTAGCTTGGAGTGTGGTGGTGAAGGACTGAGAGGAGCTGTGTGTCGTGTCGTGGGGGAGAACGGCGGTTTGGATGGCGCGTATTTGTAGGTGACCAGCGAGGAAGACAACTAGACAAGAGGGGTGGACGACTCGACGGAGGTCGACGTGGAAACTGGCTGGTCGTCCAGTGGGCGGGCCAAGCACACAGGTGTCAGGTCCCGCCGTGGAGGGTAGAGATCGATGGCCCGGTTGGCTGCACGCACACTAGTGTGCGCCTAACCGATTCACTCGCCGCCAAACGGTGCCGGAAACAGGCGCGCGCCCGTCAGCGGCGGCCCGAAAGACGGAGGCTCGTTATCCGTTTGAGCAGCCTGTAGCCCCGCCGCCGCCGGCGGTGCGCGAGCGAGACAGAGGCTGTTCGGCTTATTTAGACTTGGCTTGTCTTACCATTACCGGAGAGCGTGTCTTACCATTACCACCAGATCAATCCTACCTCCGCAGCAATCAGTGGAGGGATTTGCCACTTCCACTCGAGTGTCAACGCTGGATTCTTGTGCTTGTCTTAGCCAGTAAAAGTACCGTTCCATGGGCCCTTATCAGCAGACATATACTATGCAATAATGCAAGTGCCGCTGGCTGGCTGACATCAGGCCTTATATTGCGATCGCGTGGTTAACTACTGCTAAACACATGCGCCGCTGGTTTCAGTTCAATACTTTGGGCCCCTTTTGCTTGTATGGATTGCAGTTGCTGCGAGGGTAACCACGAGCAATTCGCTTTGTTCAGCTGGCTTGTCAACCAGCCAGCTAGTAATATTTTTCTCTCACACCAAATCTGTATAAGCCACCAGCCAGCCAGCAGTACTTTTCTCTAACAACAAATCGGCACCAGCTACCGGCCACAGCCAGCCGAACAGAAGTGAATGCTTTTTTTAATGAAAAAGAACAAGCATAATAACAACTGATAAGTCTTTTGTGGTTTCCTTGTCCTAATTTCAATTTCCTGTGCCACCGAAATGTACAATCTAATTTGCAACTACTCCATGTAGCAGTAATGTAAAGCAATCAAGCAAATGAAAAAAAAGCTGAACAATAATGATAGTAATTTAGTACCCAACACAAATACCTCAGCATATATCCCATTTCACATGAATTTATTAGCACCTGCAAGATAGTTCATGTTCTCATTTGTATCTGTATATCAGAGATTCAAAGAGTGGGAGCCAACAAATAGCTAAATTAGCACTTTGACAATAGTGCTTGGTCGTTTCATCTAACCGCCCATTCTTTTTGTAGCAACACATTTAAAAGATAAAACTTGGTCCCTTACAATTCAGGAACTGGAATAACTTCTTCGTTTTTTAGAACAGATCATAAATACTCATGTATTACAAATCAGAACTGCAATACCTTTTGTTGAACATTAAAAAAATATTTTGTACTGGCCGGAAAAAAAAACGATAGCAGACAACCATTTGCTGGATCCGTGGGCTTGTCTTCTATAGTCCCAAACGCACGCACCGCGGCCGCCCAATCCCGCGGTCCCGTCTCATCTCCTCCCCGCGCCCTCGCGGCCGCGCGGGCACCACCCGCCAGGATGGCAGCGGGGCCGACCCCATCCGCCACGGCCGCGTCGTTCCGGCCGCCGATCCCGCCGCCGCCGCCGTGCTTCGACTACCGCGCGGCCGTGCTCGCCGACACGCGCGCCGCCGCGGCGGCGGCGGGCAACCCGGCGCTGGCCGCGCTGGTCGAGTCCGGCGCGCTCGTGCGCGTCCCGCGGCGGCGGTTCGGCCCGGTCCCGGCGTGGCGCCCGCCGGACTTCGTGGAGCCCGAGGAGGTCTGGATCCTCGGCACGTCGCACCTCTCCCCGGAGTCCGTCGCCGACGTCGAGCGCGTCCTCCGCGCCGTCCAGCCCGACAACGTCGTCGTCGAGCTCTGCCGGAGCAGGCAAGGACTCGCTCGACCAAGGATGTCCGTTTCTTCCTCCGGAGCTAATCGATGCCGTTGCAGAGTCCTCACTGCAGAGCTGGGATTATGTACGTGTCCACCGATGCTTCCGACGAGCCGCTCTTGAAGTCCAACATGTTCTCTCTCGGCGGCGCCAAGTTCTTCGGTGCAGTCAACCGAAGCATCAACCTCGGTAATGGGCTGATGATCCCTAGCATCCTCCCCAGTGACTAGTGTTCTGTTCTTCACAGACCATTGGCCATGGAGCTGATTGAGACCTGCTAATATTGCTGATCTTTCTGGATGCTGCAGGTGGGCAGAGTGCTCTTGCTCTGCGTTTGCTCCTCGCCGTTTTCTCTTCAAAGATTTCTTCCGGCGCGAACCGGCCGTTCGGAGAGGAGGTGATTCCTCAGGCCATTGTAGCATGTAAGTTTTATTCGGAAACATTGAGTACAGGGGCTGAATTCTGCTGCTGCGTTTTCTGTCAGTTTCGAGCAGCTAGGAAGGTGTCTGAAGACATCGGTGCTCAGCTTGTTCTTGGGGATCGCCCGATTGAAATAACTGTATGTATCTGGCTCTCTGTGCAATGTTTTCTCCCCGGCCTCCAATAGTTTTTGTACACTGACGTTGGGTTGCGAGTTCTGCAAAAGTTTAGTTGCTAGAATTTCCGAAGCTCATGTCAGATTGCTCCTGCAGCTTGAACGAGCATGGAAATCTCTCACCTGGGATCAGAAAACAAAGCTAGTAATCTCATTGTTTCGTGGTATTACTTCGACAACTGACACGCCAGTAAGTACTAGCATTCGCATTTTCAGTCTTATTGCCTAAAAAAATTGTTTTGTCAGTCTTGTTTGTACAAGAGGATGTGAGTACTAGGTATAATGTACCGTGAATCAAGTGTTGAGGAATCAGCTATTACTGCCGTTGTCTGTTGACGTTCTTGTTTGATAATCACCACTCCAGCAGGATGAGAAAACTGCGGTCAGCCCATACGAGTTGTACCAGAAACTGAGCACATCATATCCCTCGCTGTTGCAACCTCTCATACATGAACGCGACATGGTATGAGCATGACTCTCAACAGCCTATCTGAATCTTCCAGTCTTTCAGAGCATGCAACTCTTTGAATTTGTTTGCTGCATCAAGCTTTGCATGATTCTTCAATCATCCAAGCTTCTAACCTTGGCTTAAAAATGTCGGCGCTTTCTTTCAGTTCCTTGCATGGTCACTGAAGAGGAGCAAAGCTGTGAACAAGAGCAAAACTGTTGTCGGAGTCGTAGGGAAGGGGCACATGAATGGTATAGTGTACGCGTTGATCTCTGACCAGGGGGACTTGAGGTTCCGCGACCTTGTTGGCAGAGCATCATCTGACACCTGGGTCAGCTCACTCATCAAGGGCCTGGTCAGGGACACAATAATAGGATTGGCTCTCTGGGCTTTGTATGAACAGCTGCAGGACTATAGATAGCTGACGCTGTTGTGAATTCCGGGCCTGCTGTTGATTTTGCAGTCTGAAGCTTTTGTGAATTCTGGGCCTGCTGTTTATATAAAACTCCACAGGATCAAATCCAATCATGGTTCAGGTGACAATTGTTGCACCTTTTCCATGTCAATTTTGATGATCAGAGCCCTGTAATCACAGAGCAACACATCCGGTTGCAGAGCTGGGTGCGCAGGACGGTGTCCTGTAAGTTTGCTTGTCGACGTTTCTTCATCAGCGATTTCTTCGGAGCGAACCAGTACATTGGAGAGAGGAAGTGTTTGTCTACTCCCCCCGTTCCAAATTATAAGTCATTCTAAAAATTTTGGAGAGTCAAACCATCTCAATGTTTGACCAAAATTATAGAGAAAAATATAAAGATTTATGACATCAAATAGATATACTATGAAAATATAACTAACAAAAAATCTAATGATACTTAATTGGTAGCGTAAATATTATTATTTTGTTGTATAAATTTGGTCAAACTTAGAAAAATTTGACTCTCCAAGATTCTTGAAATGACTTATAATTTAGAACGGAGAGAATACATGGCAAAGTTTTCTGTGACAACATCTGTGTCTTTTGGTAGTTCTGCATCTGCTACCTTAACCTCAAGCTTGAAGAGGCATGGGAAAAAAAATACACGTGTAATGCAAAGTACAGGCAAACCATTGCAAGCGTGGGTCTCGAGCCTCATGGCCCCACGTGTCAGATTCCATGCTTACCAGTTACCACCAGACATACCCCACATGTCAGGCACTGCCTCTAGTGCAAACAACTGTAAACGTGAGGCAGGAGGAGCTCTCGGGCTGCCGCCTCACGACCCACGGGCCACGGCCCACGACGCCGCTTCCCTGTCGGCAACGGCACGGCAGCGTCCGTCAGTGCTGGACCTGGAGGCTGGGCACCTACGGTACCGCGACGTCGCCGTGGCGCACAGCGAGCTCGTCCTGGCCCCTGGGCGCCCGCGTGTGTGGCGGCGCTCCCGTTCCCACCGGCGCCGGCGCGACGCCTGGCAGACCCGCGCCCGACGGCGTCATTAGATGCCTCTGGAGGAAGGGGGAGGGGGAAGCGAGCCGCGTTCGAAACGCGGTGGAGCTCCGACCAGCGACGGCGCGGCGGTCAGGACGATCGTTGTTTGAAACCCTGATCAGGGAGGGACGGTATTTCAAATACCATCCACCCCTGTATCCTTGTGGCCCTTCGATCTGAACTTCACTGTTCTGATCGGACGTGACCTGCGCTCCGGGCGCCTTCGTCCTCGTCACGGAGGGCGGGCAGCGCGGGAGCTACGGATGTCGCTATGGCGGAGGTGCGAAGAAAGCAAGATCGGTGGACGGAAGGGTGCAGGGGCGTGATGCGGCGCCGCGAAGGAGCTTGGGCTCGGCAATGCCGGCCGTGGACGCGGGAAATAGCCTGTGAACCAATGTGCTGTTTCTGTCAGCAAGACCTTGAAACGGCCACACACCTTTGCTTGCACTGCCCTTTTGCTCAGGAGGTTTGGCTCTTGGTCCAAACATGGACGCAGGGGCTTATCACGGTGCCACTGCCAGCAACTCTAGTTGAGGATTGGTGGAATTTTTCATTGCAAGTAGCAAGTGCACAAAACAAAACCAAGGTCGCAGCCATCCTGTTGTACACGGTTTGGAATATCTGCAGGGTACTTTTTTTTATGGTACACTTCACTGACTAGTTGTTACCTGATTTAAACATGTTGCTAGTTTCTAAGTGTTTCAGTTTTATCCCATTTTATATAATCACAACCTATGTAAGAACTTGCATTCTTCTTCTTCCTATACACGATCCGGCAATGCTCCTGCTTTTAACTTTTTTTTTTGTGATCGCTTCTTTCAAGATCTGGTTACTCTGTTTATGGTCTGACCACACACCACAGCGTCCAATCGCGGACATGAAGATGCACGGGAGTTTATAAAAAATGTATTGAGATCTATTAACACCAAATAAGCATATTATCAAGACATTTATGGTTGATTTAATGAACGTAACTAGATGTCGCAGGTGTTTGCATTTTTATATAATTTTGATCAAAGTAAGAGAAGTTTGACTAAGAAGTAAGGACAAAACTGAAATAACAAATACTTTGGAACAGAGGGACCAATCATTTTTGTGAATGAAATCAGCTACTCTTAGAAAAGAGGGAAGAAAAACCAAGTTTGAAAAAGAAGAAAATAAAGGGAAAGGAGTTGAATCATGTAGCCTACGCGGCTGGCCAGTGCCCAATAAGATTTTTTTTTAGAAAACCGGGTCGGTATTTCATTCATAGTTTATGGTGATTACACCCCAAAACTTACAAAGACACTCTTGGAATAAAGAGAAAATACATCCTAGTCCTTGCAAGCGCCCGGTCTCCCTCGCCACCGGTGGTCGGAGAACGCATCTTGAGGCCGACTTCCTCTCCAGCGAAGGAACAAACTTTTTAATTGCTGTCTTGAGCAGCACATCGAGACCGACGTGCGTTGTTGACGCTGAACGAACCGGCTGAAGAAGCTGGCCCTAAGCCAGCACATCGCCAGACATTAAGGATTCTGTCACCGCAAGGACCACGAACCCCAAATTGCCGGACGACGAAGAACCCCGAAGGGGAATTGAACCACCAAGACTAGTGGGATCAGAGAACCAACCTGAATTTCTTTCGTGTTGGTAAGCAAACCTCCCAAAATCGACACCGAAAAGACAATCTTCATCGGCGAAGACACGAGAGGGACAAAAGCTTCCATGCCTGGCACCACGGTCGGTCACGCCGGGCACTGCCGTCCCAAGCCTGCTGGGCAAGCACCCGAGCTAGGTAGCACGGGCAGCCACACCGGGCACAACGGCCACAAGCCTGCTGGCCACAACCTTTGCCGTCGCCGGCAACAGGACGAGCAGGTCGGGTCGAGGATGGTCAGAAGCGATGGCAAGCAAGGGATTTATTTTATTTCGACTCACCTTAGCTCCAGTGTTGCTGGCACCGAGAACGGCGAGGACGACAGCGACGAGAATGACACCAGCTACTCCGGCGGCCGGAGCAAGGGAGGACTTTCCCAACCAGGAGAACTTTATAGATGTAGTGGCTATAATATTATAGAAGTATACTAGAGACTAGCGGGGTGGCTCCACTCCTTTCCAGTCACCGGCGAAGAACGCCGGAGACGGAGAGGAGGGAGCCAGCGGCGCTAGATCTGGGAGGCTCCGGTTGAGGACGAGACGACTCGAGAGAGTTCTGCGGCGGCCAATAAAATACTATGGATCACTAAACAAGGCCACTTCAAGCCTCCGTTTGGAGAAGCTTAAATGGGCCCTTATTTTCTAATGGACTGAATTTGGCCCATTCTCTGATTTTCTCACGTCGTTTATTTCCCATTCACGCACTTTGCAGTTTCATGAAACGTTTGCACAGTCACTTGGTAAAGATAATCTTTTTTTTTAATTTCATAGTACAACTCAGACACTCACAATGCACACACACTCAACCCTATGAATGCACACACACACATACTCTGCTTGTATGAGCATCTTTGAAGATCAGGTGCCTCGCTGTCGACGAGAACGTCGCCTACCACTAAAAGCACAACGCCGTTAAATCTTATAATATTCGCTTCCACGGGGAGTCGAACCTATGACCTGAGATGCTACCGAGGCTCTTGTAACCACTAGGCTACAGGCCCTTTCACCGTAACAAGAATCTTTGAACGGTACGAAAAGCAAAAAGTCCCCTTAGACTTAAAATCTTACTATTATTACCTGAAGACTTATTTTGAACCATTCGTGTTAATTCTCACTAGACCACTTAAATTTGTATTGCAACCCTAAGTTACGGGCTCACATTTACCTACATTTTTCTAACAATTATGTATGTCCCCTAAATTAACTAGGACATAGAGGAGCACATGTTGTTGATAGACCATGCATGTAAAGTCTATTTTACCCCCTTGAAATGGTTGCCGAGTTTAAAAAACCCCCACAACTCAAATACCAGGAATGTTGCGCACCTCATGTATTCATACAGAGCAAAATATCGCCTCTAAGACTGGTTTAAAGTCATTTTGACCACCGTCGCTCACCTCTCTACATCCATGTTCCCATCTCCCTCCCTCAGTGTTGGCCTCATAGTTAGTAGGACAAAGAGATCGAACCGGTAAGGTTATCGGTTTGCTGGTTTATTGGTCCAATCGTAACGAATCGGTTGAACTGCTGGTTCGGTAGTTTCGGACAAGAGAATTGAACCACCGACAAATACTTTCAAACCGGTACAATATCATAATGTGTAATAGATAATTAGCAACATAGAGTTGAACATATGTGCAAACAAATTGTTAAATAATATAATTATATAAATGAATTCCAACTAATCTAGCCACAAGTCCACAAAAGATACTAAAAATTATCATTTTATGTATTTGTGGTTGTTAACTCAAATAATATGATGGCCAACATATAATAATATAATATAATAAAATAACAATGTTTCATAATGCGTCGTAGCAAGATGTGTCTTAATTTAATAAATTTCATAAGTTTTGGTGCTCTAGATTTATTTTATGGGACATATCAAAAATAAATATGCATAACAAGATAATATAGGTAGCATTTATCAATTAAAAAATATTTAATTTAAATATTTACCATTTTAAAATAACCTCAAATGCTAAAATTAAGTTCACCATTTCAAAGAGCTCATTGAAATAATCAAAATGGACATATTATTTGTCTAATTTGGAGCCCATATGAAAAACCACCCAGTTCAATTGAAACCGGTCAGTTCACCGATTCCGTCGAAAATCGGCCAGCCCAACCAAATTTTACCCTCGCATGGATAGTCTGTGAAGCGAACCGTTCTGCTATAGTCTCTCGTTCAATCTTTTACCTGTCGGTCCTAATAACTTTGGTTGGCCTCTTCCTCCTCCTATCCGTTTTCTCCCACTCGTTCTTTTCCTACTTGAAAAAACTGCCAGAGCAATACCACCGCAGGCCACAAATCCGAGCGCGCCCCCTCCACCAAAACCAAATCACTACCTCCTAAACCTTCCTATTGACATCCAAAATTGGCAAAGACTATGGCTGACCGGTCTGGCCTGTGTAATGCGAGTAGATTTAGATCTGTAATTAGGAATCTTTTGTATATCAACTCATGAAGGGGTACGTCTTCCCTGGCGCGCGCGCGCGCACACACACATAAAGGCAATTTTGTATTGAATCGACTGGGATTAATCTCAATCAGCCCTAGCCTATATATATATATATATATATATATATATATATATATATATATATATATATATATATATATATATATATATATATATATATATATATATATATATATATATATATATATATAGGCTAGGGCTGATTGAGATTAATCCCAGTCGATTCAATACAAAATTGCCTTTATGTGTTACTCTCCAAACCCTAGCTTTTCCAACCACATTTGTTGTTCTTCTTGTATCGCTACAGCGTTTGAGGGCGTTCTGGGTGGCCCGCTGAAAGGCCCTTGTTTGGTTTTGGTAATTGAGTGATAACTTAGGTGAACTAATAAGTATTTATGTTGAGATACACAGGTGATTAGTCCACACAAAGACACTAGTATGAGCAACATGTGCCATGAAGGAGAAATGACTAAGTGTTGAAGCTATGCTCATATAGTGTGATGAAGGAACTCATTGCATATGAGACATGACATGGAGTCATGTGACCAAAGTGGAGAAGATCAAGACAAGGCTTGGCTTGATGGACCGGTTGCAATGGTGAAGGGCAAGTCAAGGCTTTGAAGCGAGGGACCGCGAGGGGGTGAAGCTTGAGCAAGACTTAGCACCGATGGACCGAGGCGACGGTGAAGAGCGAGCAAGGTCAAGATCGATGGACCAAAGAGGTCATGTGATGATATGGAGTGGATCATATCATTCAAGGAAGATCAAGCCAAGTGTTGACTCATGATGATGATCAAAAGACTTGTTGGAGTTTGGTGCTTGTGTGGCATCAATATTTGGGAAGATGAAATGGAATGCGCAAGGCAAAGGTATGACTTGTAGGGCATTTCATTTCACCGGTCAAAGGTTGTGTAGAGAAGTGCATGACCGGATTTAGGATAGATGGCCGTACTATCAAGAGGGGCAAACTTGTTTGCATATCGGTCATCTAGTGCCACTTGAGCGATCTAACATTGCGATGTTGCTAGGATCGAGTGGCGTGGTGAGATCAAGTGAAAATCCTTTGAAAATGATTGTGAAAATACTAACACACATGCTCATGGTGTTGTTCACTTGGTGTTGTTGGCACATTTGCAAAGGATAAGGTGTTGAAGTTGATATTGATCAACTTGGGGAAGCAAGAAATGTTTTTCGGTGTTCTAGACTAGGTTGGCTCTTGGAGTGGAATACTGCTTTAATACATTATGTTTTGGATCAAATATTCAGTTGGGTTGTGTAGTCCTCTGAACAAGCTTTTCATAGAGTCCAAGATCACATAATTTGGACATCGGAGCTAAAAGTTATGGCCGTTTTACCGAGGTTCATTTCTGCTGAAAATGGACCTGCGGACGGTCCGCTCCAGGGGGGCGGACGGTCCGCCGTTGTCTCATTTGAGCTCGAACAGAACCGTTGTTGGCTCTGGATGATGGTCCAAAATGAACTGCGGACCGTCCGGTCCTTGGGGGCGGACGGTCCGCCTTTAAAACCTAAAACGGGCGCAGAAACCTTGTAGGTTCTGGTGGTTTGCACGAAGTGAAGGGCAGACAGTCCGCCCCTCAACTTTAAATTTGCCCAGAGACGCTATCTCTCTGAGTGTTCGGAGTGTCTGAATGGATGACGGTCTGCCACTAGGGCGCGGACAGTCCGCGAAGGGCTCTAACGGTCGACTTTGACACGTAATCATTGCGTTTCTATCCGTTGGTTTTGAATGGCGGACGGTCCGGTCTCTGTGAGGCGGACGGTCCGCGAAAACTCTGTTTTCACGGGATTTGAGTGTAACGGCTAGTTTGGGGCCTCCCTCTATAAATAGAGGGTGTGGCCGGCCATTTGAGATGTTGAGCACCTTGGGGACTTGGTGTCCTTGTGTGAGAGTGCTTGAGAGCCCTCTAACTCACTTGTGCTTACAAAGATTGTGATCCGATTGTGAGAGAGCGATTCTAGTGCGTTGCATTGAGAGATTGCAAGAAATTGGCACTAGGTGATCGTGTTGCAAGCACGTGGTGCTTGTTACTCTTAGAGGTTGTGTTGTCGGTCGAAACCCACCGGCGAGCAGCGACAGGCAACACGAAGAGCCGGGAGGTCGCCGGGGCGCTGGCAGGCACTGCTCCCTTGTCGACGGCCCGCAATTCCAGCAACGTGCCGCGGCTTGTGAAGACGCAGGGCGTGCCACCTAACCTATAACCGATCAGGAAGGTGCGGACGTGCTTGCGATGATTGACCTGTATACACAAACACGTGGAAATATAAGTCCGAGCCGTGGTCGGCTCACCGGGACGACTCTTGCATCAGCTTTAAAGAGCCGATCGAGTCCCGGTGTCAGATGGGATCTGTTTGCATCCGGATATTGATGATTAAAGTGAATAACCGTAAAGCTGCTTCAATTAAATCTAATTGATCTAATCCACAACGGTAAAGGCTTCACTGCTAGATCAGAACATCCTACACGTGACTGGGCCTAATAAACGTAACAGATAACTAAACCATAACCAAAACAGAGGCCTAAGAACTAGCAAGAGCCGATTCCTGGATCAATTCCCTGTTAAGACTAAAGCAAAGCATCTAACACGCCACTGGATCATCCAACCCGTTTGCAAGGCCTAACCAAGCAGATATTACGCCAACTCTTAAGAACAAGAGCAAACCGTAACAGATCAGATCTACTAAACATGAAAGAAGCAGGGTGTCGTCTTTGTGCAACTAATCCTATATGACAAGAACTAGCATAAGATTGAAACGTGACTGCACAGAGACAACATGATATTCGTAGATGATAAACAACAAGGCACGATAGATTTACAAAAAGCCATGCTACGAACATCAAGATAACTAGCATTACTCGCCATAAAAAACGCTTCAGTACGAGTAATACCAAGGTAAAAGCAAGAACAACGCTGCCCTGATCGCGAGAAGCGATCAGGGCAGCATGGCGCTTACTTGGATGAAACCCTAGGATTAGGGGTGGCGATGCGCCGAGATTGTTGTTTGCGAGACGTGATGACGCTCTCCTTTACGAATAACAAAGGGTACATATTTATAGTCCGGAGACTTGGGAAACAATCTAAGCTAATCTTGTCCCGATCGGACTCTATCTCTAATCTTGAACTAAATTTAAGGATACATGGCCCATGTGGCCCAGATGCTCACGCAGGAGCCGATTTACAAGTCTTCTTAATCTTCTGCTTTAAGCCTATCTTGCTTTCGGCCCATAAATTAATCCTATTAATTTATGGCGATAACACATGCCCCCCTGGTTTTGGCAATGATAGTTCCAAAACCAATCCGTCGCTTCATCTTCCCGTTAATGCTCATTAAATATACTGCAACCACCAAGGAAGACACAACATCTCTGCAACTGGCTTCTCGTAGAACGTGAAAACTGCCGACCCGCCTTCCATCTTTTCACTATTTAACCTCACCCCGAATCGGCTCTTCTTCACAGCCAAACTCCTTCTTCCTTCCGAAGCCAGTAGCATAGAAAAACCCCAATCCTCCAGCACCAGCAATGGCGATCTCTTCTTCCTCCAGCTCCAACTCCTTTGGAGATTCCTCTTCTTCCTCTTGTCCCTCTTCCTCTTCTTCCCTTTCCGCCTCCTCCATTGATCCTATCTCAGAGAGCCGAGAGCCGACCCCCGAATGGGACCCAACAGCAGCCTATGAGGCGCTGGCTCCTCTGCACTGGGATGCAGAGGAGTTCGACTTTGGGGTCGCCTCCGAAGAGGACGAACCCACAACTGAAGGAGAGGAAGACCTCCAGTTCCTGTTCCAAGAGGAACTGGAGGGCAGAGAAGACGACGCCTTCTCCTGGGAAGGAGCCGACTCCTCCGAAGAGATCGGCTCTTCTTCCAGCGACGACACGGCGGCAGGAGGAAACCCCCACCAGTTCCTCAAAGCCCCCACGGAGGGAAGCGAAGAGGGAAGCAGCAGCGGCGGCGGGCGAAGCAGCAACAGCGCCGAGGACGACGGCAGCAGCAGCGGCGACGACGGCGACGACGACGACGGCGGAGACGCACCGTCGCGAAGCCCGAAGCGCCGTAGGAATTCAGACACCTACGACTAGTAGATGTAGGTAGCATTGTAGGGGTAGGATCACAAAGCCGAAGGATTGATTCCTTTGTAAAATCGGCTTTCCTTGTAATGAACTTTCCTTTAATGAAATCAAATTCCCTTTAATTTTGTGTGTTCGATTACCTTCCAAAAAGCCAATGGCAATGTATCAGGCTACCATAAATATCCAAGAGCCGACGAAATTCAAACTAGAAGCAACCCGCACAAGAGTAGAACATCACTTCCAGCTTGAACCGAACTCTTGAATCCGAGCATAATTCGAAAACCAAGCTCTACAAATTCGAGCAAGAATTCTCCAAGTAGTCGGAAATTGAATCAGAACCCACAGCAACCAAACCCTAAGTCAACGGATCTATACCATGGCAGATTCTGCAGCTCAGACGACAAGCTCTGCAATCGATGATGCGGCAATCTGCGGCCTGAAGGTAATATTCGGCCTAATCCTTTACTTTTCTTCAGCTTACCAAACCTCTGAAACTCTAAACCCTGAAACACGACACCATATGCATACTTCTGAATTTCTGAACTTCAGGTGTCAGACATCTTATTGCCGCATCCCTCTAATCCAAAATCTTTCTGTCTTGGCCCACAAACCCATGAAAACCCCATAGATTTGATCTCTTGTGAAGCAAATAGGATCCCTTTCGTGAGTCAAAACATCGATTTGAACCTTTGGGCCGACTGCTTAAGATCCTGGCCTAACCCCCCTGAGAGTTGGATTACATGGTACAGCAGAGTAGCAAAATCTCATATGCCTTTGTGGCAGGATTTGAACATAGCCGATGCACTTAGCTTATCACTGTCACCCCTTGACAAAGATGAAAATCTTCTGAAAACCATCGGCTATTTCTGGTCTGATGCTCTGAATTGTTTCCTCTTTGGTCATGGACCCATGACCATTACTCTGCTAGATGTTACCATGATCACTGGCCTAGACATAGGATCTCCTAATCCTGCTGCCCACAAAATGGCAGAAGTCCCCTTCAAACTTTCTTCCAAAGTTAACTGCACAAACTGGGGCACTTACATGAATCAGCATATGAAAATAAAAGGTCCAGTGACTGAGAAGAAACACACAGCCTTCTTAAATCTTTGGCTAGAACACTTCATCTTCTGTGGTCCCTCTTTAGCTCCAACTAAGAATTATCTTCCCTTGGCCTATCACCTGGCCCATGGCAATCACACCGGCCTAGGCAAACTCTTCCTTGGAGAAATTTACATATATCTCCATTTGATGACATCTAACCTTCTTAACCACAAGAAACTGAGAACTGGAGGCCCTTGGTGGTTTATTCAGTTGTGGGCACAACTATACTTCCAGCGTCATATTCCCAACTTCCAAGGCCAGACCAAGAACTCTTTCCCTGATGAGAGTGGCAAACCAATTAGATGTACTAGTTACGGCCAAGCTTTATTTAGTCTCCCTGGCAGTAAGCTGAATTCATCAGATGCAGCAAACTGGTTCAGAGTCTTCTACAAAGGACTAGATAATCCTCTCTACTTCCCATTTACTAAATCTGAATCCTTTGAGAACCCAACTGCCTTCAGATTAGACAACTTCGCTGATGATGACAGCACTCGGCATCTGTATTCTTTGATGATTCGACCTGGCTTCCTCCCCGTTGGCATCAGCACCTCTAATATAATTATCAAGCCGGGTTATGAATCTTACCAACCAGTCATAGCAGCTTGGCAATTTGGCCTAGGACAGGTTCCTCCCCACTTCCATATTCACCACTTGGTGGAGAGTAGAGCCGATCTGCCTGATGGTCTCACCAGCTCAAGATGCTACAGCATGTTCGATGACCTCCACATTCCAATACCAGCTGATCTACCCTTCATCTCCTCATCAATTGGCTTCAGCACATGGTGGGGAATGTGGAAAACACATGTATTCAGGAAAGCTCTAGGTCCTCGACTGCAGCAGATTGATCCAGAATATGTAATCCCCGAGGAAGAGGTACTGAATTTATGCATTTTGCTCTTTCCAAATCATCCATCCTTCCATTTGTCTAATTCTAACTCACCCTGTTTGCAGCAACAAGATGGTCCAGAACCTATGACCAGCAACGGGGAACCATTCCACTTTCTTCCAACTGCCCCTGATGTACTCTTCTGCAAAGGATCACCAACAACGAAGAAAGTGATAATGACTGTTCAGCCAGACTTACTTCAGTCGGCTTCCAAACGAAGACAAACTCTTGCAAGCGTTGCCCCCCGAGTCTTGACCAAGAAAAGGAAGATGATCGCAGGGCGAGTGATCAAGAAACCAGCACTAGCTTCTCTGAGTCCATCAGAGTCCAACACCAACCAGGTAACTCATCTTTCTAAAACTTCTTCTTCATTTCATATATATGTACTCTGGTTGACTGTAATTCTATTCCCAGGATGTAGCTGAAGACATCTCCAATGCAGAAAGCCCAGTACAACATGAGATAACTGCAACTCTGATAGAGGCAAACGAGGAACAAGCCAATACGGTTGATGTTCTTGACATCAACACTAGCTCTAACAGGACGGTTGCTCCTGAACCGCCCAACACTTCTTCAGAACAGGTAACATTACAAAACCAATTCTGAACCAGCCGATAGCTCCATAGATGCATCCTGCTCTAACTCCAAATATGTCCATAGGATTTTGACATTTCAGGTTTACTTTCCTTTGACCCGGCATCAATGGGTCTGACTGTCCCTGGAGCAGAGACAACATCTTTGCAGCAACGGCAAACTTGGCACATCAGCTTCAACTCATCAAGGATCTACTATCTGCTCCGATCACTGCTCTGGTTGATGATTCCAGCAAGATAAAGAACATCTTCGAGCAAATAGAAACCCAACTCCCGGAGCCGTTGCAAATCAAGCTCTGGCCAGCCAGCAACCTTCCATTCTTTCGGATAGAAGTGAATAAAGCACAACAACGGATGGAAGCACGTCGCTCTCAAGCTTCTCTAAAAGCTGACATTACCCAAAAGTGCAAGGCCCTTAACCAGAAGAAGGCAACTATAGATATCAAAGCTGACGTGTCTGCCAACATGAACCGACTCGACCTCCTGAAGAAAGAATTGGCGGAACTCGAAGAAAAAGTCCGCACCACCAAGGAACTCATCCAGGCCGAAGAAGCTTCCATTGCAAACTCCAAACAAGAAACCCAGGAAATAGCCGAGCAGATACAAGCAGAGTTTGCAGAGATAAGCACCTTGGGTCGGCAGATAGTAACAGGCGATGACAGGGATGACGAAGCAATCATAGCACGAGCAGACGCCGTCTGCACAGAAGCCATCCATGTCATAGAAGAATTCCTGAACCAGTAAATAGGCTCAAGATACAATTAGTACTGCCTGTTAACCTGAAACTTGTAACTGTTTTAAAAATATCTTAAGTCGATGGTTAGACATCGACTGTCTTGCTTTTTTATATATATTTTACTAGCCAACTCAACGTGTTGGCCCCTTCTCTTTTTTTTACTGGCCAACTCAACGTGTTGGCCTGTCATCATTTTTTTACTGGCCAACTCAACGTGTTGGCCTGTCATCATGTTTTTTTACTGGCCAACTCAACGTGTTGGCCTGTCATCATTTTTTTTACTGGCCAACTCAACATGTTGGCCTATCATGATTACAGCCAGATGGATCTCATCGGCTCTTGTTACTCGCTTTCCCACATGCTCGGGAAATACCTCTTGAGGTGTTGACCATTGACAGCGACAGGAAACTTGACACCGTCCAATTCCTCGAGCATGTATGCATTCCCAGGCAAAACCTGATCAACCTTGTACGGCCCGTGCCAAGTTGGAGACCACTTGCCATATTTTCTATCTTTAGTTCCCAATGGTAAAACTGCCTCCCAAACCAAATCTCCAATCTGGAAATTCTTTGGCTTGACCTTCTTGTTGTATGCGCGAGCAACTTTAGCCTTATTTTCTTTGATCTTCTCCAGCGACCAAAGCCTTAGCTCTGTCAGGTCCTCCACGTTGTCATTCATCGAGGTTGCATACTGTTTAGTTGTCAGATCATTCTGGAACTCGACATGCCTTGATCCGGCCGTTATCTCCCATGGTAACACAGCGTCTTGGCCGTAGACTAAATGGTACAGCGACGTCTTGGTGGACCCATGACATGAAATACGATATGCCCACAAAGCTTCTGATAACACCTCATGCCAGCGCCTAGGATATTCATCGATCTTTCTCTTTATGAGCTTGATGAGGCTCTGGTTGGATGCTTCAGCCTGTCCATTAGCTTGGGCATAATATGGAGATGATCTGATCAACTTAATTCCCATGTCATCGGCAAACTTCCTGAATTCCTCCGATATAAAGACCGATCCTCCATCGGTCGTAATGGTCTGAGGAATTCCAAATCTGTGGATGATGTTCTCTTTGACAAAGCTGATCACATCTCTTGACACTACTGACCTCATGGGTACTGCCTCCACCCACTTTGTGAAATAATATGTGGCAGCTAAGACCCATTGGTGACCCTTGCTAGACGACGGGTTGATCTGACCAATCATGTGCATGGTCCAGCCTCTGAATGGCCACGGTTTGATGATAGGATTCATTACTGACACTGGCACTATCTGAATTTTGCCAAACCTCTGACATGCCTGACATCCTTTGTAATATTTGAAACAATCTTCAAGCATAGTGGGTCAGTAATAACCCGATCGCCTAATCAGCCACTTCATCTTGTGAGCCGATTGATGAGTATCGCATGCTCCTTCATGAACCTCATGCAGGAGCCGATTTGACTCTGAAGGTCCTAGACATTTAGGCAGTAGTCCTTCCAAGGTCCTGTAGAACATGTTATCCCCTATCAGAACATACTTCATGGCCTTGAGTCTTATCCTTCTGGGTGCCCCCGAGCCGAATCCTTCAAGTAATTGAAGATATCGGCTCTCCAGTCTCCGGGTTCTAGAAACTGAATCTCCACGTCAACTCCATCGGCTGCTTCCCTGTACCCGGAAGCCATCTGTGCCAAATCATTGGCTTCATTGTTCAGAGTTCTGCGTATCCAGTGGAAATTGATGTACCTGAATTGTGACATCAACTCACGGCACTGCAACCATATCGGAAATAGAGTCTCGCTCTCACATCTATATTCTTCCGTGAGCTGGGAAATCACCAACTTTGAATCTCCAAAAATTTCCACCGCCTCTGCACCAGCTTCGAGGAGCAGTTCCATCCCTTTGCGAACGGCTTCATATTCCACCAAATTATTGGTGCATGGGGCAGTCATTCTGATGGAAAAGGAGTAAGTCGCCCCACGCGGCGAGACCAACAGAATTTCCACACCGCACCGATCATCAAAAGCCGATCCGTCAAAAAACATAGCCCAAGCACGAATAAATAATTCAGCAATATCAGTGCTGATCCTGTCTGCAACAAGATCCGCCAGTGCTTGTCCTTTGACCGCTTTCACAGGCTGATACCGAATATCGAACTCTGACAATGCAAGCATCCATTTTCCTAGCCGGCCTTTCAGGACAGGAGCCGACAACATGTGCTTTATGACATCCGATTTGCATATGACAATTGTTTCCGCCGAGAGCAAAATATGGTGAAGCTTTGTACATGTAAAGTATAAGCAAAGACAAAGCTTCTCGATTTCAGGATACCTGTTCTCGGCGTCTAACATGCGCCTGCTGAGGTAGAAAACCACCCTTTCCTGGCCGTCCTGCTTCTGGACTAACACCGAAGCAATAGAAGTGTCACCCACGGATAGGTACACATAGAACGGCCTATCTTGCTGAGGAGGAACCAACACTGGAGGCTTTGACAAATATTCCTTGATTTCATCGAAAGCTTGCTGCTGTTCTGCTCCCCAGCGAAACTCATCATCGGATTTGATCTTTACTAAACCCATGAACAGTTCAATGAGCCCAGACAGATTAGAAATAAATCGTCTGATAAAGTTAATTTTACCGATGAGCTTCTGCAACTCTTTCTTCGTAGTCGGTGGCTTCATCGTCTTCACAGCTTCTTGACTTTTCAGGCCGATCTCGATTCCCCGTTCATGCACCAAGAATCCCAGAAATTGACCGGCCGATACTCCAAAGGCGCACTTCTTTGGGTTCATTTTAAGCCCAAACTTTCGAGTCCGCTCCAAAACTTGACGCAGATCTTCTAGATGCCCCCAGCTGATTTGGACCTGACCACGACATCATCAATATAGATCTCTACCAATTTACTGATGAGATCATGAAAAATGTAATTCATGGCACGTTGGTACGTTGCACCGGCATTTTTCAGTCCAAAGTTCATAACCAAATATTCGAACAAGCCGACTGCGCCTGGTACTCTGAACGCAGTCTTGTTCACGTCTTCTGGGGCCATGAAGATCTGGTTGTAACCGGCGTTACCGTCCATAAAACTCATCATCTTGTGGCCGGCAGCTGCGTTGATCAATGTCTCTGCAACAGGCATCGGGTACTCGTCCTTTGGCGTCGCTCTGTTGAGATCTCTAAAATCGACGCAGACATGCCATCGGCCATTCTTCTTTTGCACCGGTACCACACTGGAGATCCATTCTGCATACCGGCATGGCCTGATGAACCCAGCATCCAACATCTTCTCCACCTCTTTCTTGACTTCTTCTAGGACTTCGGCCTTCATCTGACGTGCTCGTTGCTGAAACGGCCGAAACCCTTTCTTAAGCGGGAGCCGATGCTCGACGATGCTTCTATCCAGACCGGGCATCTGAAGCGTCCCCTCATAAGAGAAGACCTAAATGTGATACAAAACACCAGTCCCAGGAGACTGATGCCACATTTATTACATCAGATGGTTCAAAACCGTACAAACCTTGGAGGACACTCGATACAGATGATAATAATAATTAACCAGGCTACGACATAACACCAGACCGCGAACCACATAGGGTCTACTACGGGCTCAGAGTACTGCGACAGCGGAGGCATCTCAACAGGGCCGGTTCCACAGGCAAGGTTGGGTGTAGAACGATAACCCTACTCGGCGTCGTCTGGTACGAAGTCCGGGTCTTCTTCTGTAAAAAGTAAGAGTGGGGTGAGTACAAACGTACTCAGCAAGTCCAACCACACCCACGGAGGGGATTATAACAGAATAATATGCATAGGTAAATCAAGGATAAGGTTACGGTTTAATTTGCAGAAAAACGACATTTATGCAGGGGTTTATTTTACGAAAAACCTTTTAGAATTCAGTTTTTGCAGTAACACAGAGTTCAGGTTTTAAAATTGCTACCGGACTCCCCGTCCGTCGTAGCACACGGCACAACTGCCGGAACCAATTCCAAAACAACTCACACCAGCCCATCCCAAAGAAACACTAGTTATGTGACCACACCATAACTCGCCCAATACCGTGGGCACGGACTATTCGAATAGATTCTTAACTCTGCAGAGGTGTGCAACTTTACCCACAAGTAGGATACCACAACTCAAACACCGTCGTGTCGGTACAGATCCCAACATAGCCATTACCCACCATAGCTAAGCCTGACTAGCCATCACGGGATGCACCAAGGGGTCATTGACCATTCACTTAGGTATAACCGGGCATAAGCCACTCGGGGCTTATCCCTTTTCCTTAGTTACCCGTTGCTCTCAGCTCTCCTGATGGCTACCACACCAACTAGTGGGATTTATGCTACGCCGTTGCCCATTCAACGGTCGAGTGGTTTGCACGATAGTGGAGTTAGGTGAGATGACACACCAACTCGGTCCTTAGACACGACAAGATGGATATCTCCCTTCTTTTGCCTTGCCACATTGGCACAAGCACACCAAATGGCAAATCCGTAGAAATGCCATCCATCCCGTCTACACTTTCTTTACAAAAACACCACATTTATCCCATCCCACACGCACACATTTTCTTTATAAAATAAATAGTAATGTGAGTAAAGTCCTAAGCGTTCTAATATCGATTAACGCCCAAGCAAAAATAGACATTAATCTAGGTGGTCAAGGAATGGTCATCACAAATCAAGGGGTGGCTATCCAACTGTGTTTTCATGCAAGCAAAACATATGCAATTTTTATAAAGCAGGCCATTGGGTTGTGTTCATAAAAACTAGGACAGAAACATGCATCAAAGGATGGGATTGAACTTGCCGTCTTCGTAGCCTTCGGGGAAGTCCTGTCCTTCGGACTCGGGGTCGCGGAACTGGTCCTCGTCCTCCTGCTCACAGAACTGCTCATTGACGCGCTCTCCTTCGTTCACTCCGCGGTCTACAGCACACACAACCAAGCGTCCAATCAAAACAAAGATTCATCGTTGAGCTCGAATCAGGAACACATAAAATATAGAGATAGAAGTGGCATTTTTGAGTGGTTTCTTAATGGTAAGGCCGAAACTGAGTTAAGAGATACTTGGTAAGGTTTCGGGTTGATTAGAGGTCGTTAGGTTCATGAAATAATAGGTTTAGTAGAGGTTCGGGGGTCGGTCAGGGGCCTGGTTGTAATTACTCCTCGAGAAGGCAGGGACCTATTTGTAATTTCTAGAAATATTTGGACTAAACTGGAAAGGTCTAGGGCATACTTGGAATTATGTTTCCTGTGAAAGGGTTTTCTTGAAAATAAAACAAAGGACAGGGTTCTTTTTGAAAAGAAAGGATATAAGGACAAGGGTCCTTTAATAGAATGGGAGGAGAGGGGGGCCTAAATGCAAAATGGCCATTCATCCCCTTCCTCCCATCGCAAAACAGGGGAGGGGCGCCGGCTCACCGGCGGCGGCCAATCCGGCCGCTCCGGACTCCGGGGGTGGCCGTGGACCGGGGGAAAAGAGAGAGGGGGGTACGGGGGACCGATCCCCGGCCTCACCTCGAGCTAGGGTGGCGTGCAGCAGCGGGGCGACGGGAGCAGGCGGCGGCGGGCGGGAGCGGCTGCGGCGGCGGCGCTGCGGCCGAGAGGGGAGGCTAGGGTCGGCGGTGAGGTGGCGTGGATGGCCGCGGAGCTCGGGGGGGTCCTTTTATAGCCAAGCGAAGGCGGTGCGGCGGCGTGAGTAGGTGTGGCCGGTGAGGTGGCCCGGCGAGTGGCGCGGGGTGGAGTAATGGCGTGCGGCCGTCCGCGTGCGTCGTGACGCGGCGTGCGGCGAGGGCGGCGAGGCCGTCGTCGAGCACGTGGGGCGGCGCTGTTCAGCACAGTGACGGCGCGAGCGGCGAGGCCGCGGCGAGCACAGGGCGTCGCAGCGACGGGCGGCGCGCGGCGCGCACGTGGGCAGGGCAGGGCGTGCGCATGTGCATGCGCAGCGGGGCAGGGGGTCAGCGGCGTGCGCGGGATCGGGGCAACGCCAGCAGCGGGTGTCGCGGCGTTGGCGCGGGCGGCGAGGCCGCGGCGTGCGGGAGCGGGCAGCCTGGCGGCGGTGTGCGCGCACGCACGCGCGTGCTTGGCCCGGGGTTGGCGTGGCGTGGCGCGGCACGGCGCTCGGCCAGTGCGCGGGGTGCGCGCGGGCAGGCGGCTTGGCACGGCTGTACGGCGGCCGGCGCCGCGGTCCGGGGCTCCGCGGCACGGTGAGCGCGTGCGCACGGCCCGGGTCGACTTGGCGCGGCGAGCTGGGCAAGTGGGGGCGAGCGCGCGCGCGCGAGAGCGGGGCGGGGCAGGCTGGGAAGCGGCGCTCGGGCGGCCAGGCTGAGAGAGGAGGGGGGCCAGGCCAGGCGGAGTGGGCAGTGCTCAGGGGCCGAGCGCGCAGGTAGGAGAAAGGAGAGGGAGGGAGAGGGAGAAAGGAAGGGGTAAGAGAAAAGAAAAGAAGAAAAAGAGAAAAGGGGAAAAAGAAATGGGAAAAAGGAAAAGAAATAGGGAAAAAGAAAATGGGAGGGAGGGAAAGGAAAAGGAGGGGGGGCGGTGCGCGCCAGCGGCGACCGCGACTGCGGTCGGCCACGCGTGGCGTGCGGCCGCGGGAGGTGGGGCACGCGGTCGGAGGGGAGAGAGGAAAAAGGAGGGGGCGGGATTCGCGGCGGCTGGTCACGACGCGTCGCGTTGGATGGGAAGGAGATGAGACGTGGATTGAATTCGGGTGTCGGGTCAGATCTCCGGGGATCGGGAGATCGGAGCAGGAGGGTTTTCGGGAAGTTAGGGTTAGGGTTTGAGTCGAGCTCAACAACAAAAACAAATTTAGCGCATGATTTATTTTGGTGAGTTTTCGGGATGTCACAACCCTACCCCACTTAAAATGAATCTCGTCCTCGAGATTCGGCTGGTTCCTAAACAGGTGGGGAAACTCCTTCTTCAGAGCGTCTTCTCGTTCCCACGTCGCTTCTTCTACTCCGTGTCTGCTCCACTGGACTCTGCATATCCGTACTTCAGAGTTTCTGGTCCTTCTGGTGACCGTGTCGAGAATCTTGACCGGTACTTCTTGATATCGTAGGTCTGGCTGTAGATCTATCGTTTCTACTGGCACGTGCTCTGCCTCGGGTACTCTCAAACATCTTCTTAGCTGTGAGACGTGGAACACTGGATGTATATCTGACATTTCTTCTGGCAATTCCAAACGGTATGCTACTGCTCCAACTTTCTTCAGAACTCGGTATGGTCCAATGTACCGAGGGGCTAATTTTCCTTGTACCTGAAATCTTCGGGTTCCTCGAATGGGTGATACCTTGAGATACACAAAATCCCCTGGACTGAAACTTATTTCCCGCCTTTTCTTGTCAGCGTAACTCTTCTGTCGGGACTGGGCTGCTTTCAGCTTTTCTCTAATCTCGGCCACCCTTTCTTCTGCTTCCTTTATGAGGGCGGGCCCAACTAGAGCACGTTCTCCAACTTCTGACCACATCAGAGGGGTTCTGCATTTCCTTCCGTAAAGAGCCTCGAACGGCGACATGCCCAAGCTTGCTTGATACCCGTTGTTGTATGAGAACTCGGCATAGGGTAAACTCTGTTCCCAATCTTTGCCGTAGGTGAGAACACATGCTCTCAACATATCTTCCATAATCTGATTCACCCTTTCTGTCTGACCATCTGTCTGCGGGTGATAAGCGGAACTAAAATCTAGCTTGGTGCCCATAGCTTTATGCAAGCTTTTCCAAAATCTAGAGGTGAACTGGGTCCCTCTATCTGAGACGATTCGACTGGGCACACCATGCAACTTTACTATATTTTCCACATAGAGCTTGGCTAGCTTTTCTCCGCCGTAGTTGGTCCGTACGGGTATGAAGTGAGCCGCTTTAGTGAGTCGGTCCACTATTACCCATATGGAATCATGTCCTTTCTGGGTTCTGGGCAGCCCTACCACAAAATCCATTCCTACTTCATCCCATTTCCAAACTGGAATGGGTAGGGGTTGCAATAATCCTGCCGGCTTCTGGTGTTCAGCTTTAATTCTCTGGCAAGTATCGCAATGGGCGACAAATCGTGCAATATCTGCCTTCATCCCATTCCACCAATATTTCTGTCTTAGGTCCATATACATTTTGGTGGATCCTGGGTGGATGGAGTAGGCCGAGTTATGAGCTTCGTCCATGATTATCTGTCTGAAGTCTCCCTTCTGGGGCACACAAATCCTATCTTTATACCATAACGTTCCCTTATTATCCACTCTAAAGTCTGGTGCCTTATTTTCTCCGGTCTGCCTCTGGATTTCCATCAGTCCCTTGTCCGCTCTCTGGGCTTTCCTGATTCGTTCTTCTAGAGTGGATTGAACGTTCAGCACTTGGCTGGAGCCTCGAGGGACAATGTGCACGTTTAATCGCGCCATTTCCTCTTGTAAATGGTCATTCTTGGGCCCATAGGATTTCCGACTCAAGGCATCAGCTACTACATTTGCCTTTCCCGGGTGGTAATGAATTTCCAAATTATAATCCTTGACTAATTCTAGCCATCTTCTCTGCCTCAGGTTTAAGTCCGGTTGGGTGAAGATATACTTCAGACTTTTATGATCGGTAAAGATTTCGCACTTATTTCCAATTAAATAATGCCTCCAAATCTTAAGTGTGTGCACTACGGCTGCAAGTTCCAAATCATGAGTTGGGTAGTTTTGCTCATGGGTCCTGAGCTGACGGGAAGCATATGCAACGACTTTCCCATCTTGCATCAGCACACAACCCAATCCTTGTCGGGACGCATCACAATAGATGACAAAATCCCGATGAATATCCGGCAGGGTTAGCACTGGGGCTGTCGTCAATCTTCGCTTCAACTCCTGGAAGCTTCTTTCACACAACTCCGTCCAGGTGAACTTCTTCTCTTTCTTGAGCAGCTCTGTCATGGGCCGGGCTATCTTAGAAAATCCCTCAATGAATCTCCGATAATACCCGGCTAATCCGAGGAAACTTCTGATCTCACTGACATTAGTTGGTTGCTGCCAATTGGAGACTGCTTCAACCTTCTCGGGATCCACTGCTACTCCTTTCGCGGTCAAGATATGACCAAGGAAAGCTACTTTCTCCAGCCAGAACTCACACTTGCTGAATTTGGCGTATAGCCTGTGCATTCTCAACTTCTCCAGAACTACTCTCAGGTGTTGCTCGTGCTCCTGAATACTCTTTGAGTAAATAAGTATGTCGTCAATGAAGACTACGACAAACTTATCTAGCTCGTCCATAAACACTTTGTTCATGAGGTTCATGAAATAGGCAGGTGCATTTGTCAGTCCAAAAGACATCACCGTAAACTCAAACTGACCATACCGGGTGACAAAAGCTGTTTTCGGGATGTCGCTCTCCCTGATCTTGAGCTGAAAATAGCCAGACCTCAGGTCAATCTTGGAGAAGTACCTGGCTCCTTTTAACTGGTCAAAAAGGTCATCGATCCTGGGTAGGGGGTACTTGTTTTTGATAGTGACTTCGTTTAGTGCCCGGTAGTCTACACATAACCTCATACTTCCGTCCTTCTTTTTGACAAATAGAACCGGGGCTCCCCAAGGCGACGAACTTGGCCTGATGAAGCCAATCCGTTGCAACTCCTCCAGTTGTTTCTTTAACTCCGCCAACTCGGAGGCTGCCATTCTATAACGTCTCTTGGCTATAGGGGCAGTTCCAGGGACAAGGTCAATAACAAACTCTACATCCCTATCTGGTGGCATACCAGGAAGTTCTTCCGGGAAAACATCTGGATACTCGTTCACTACTGGGACTTCTTCCAAGGACTTGGCTTCCATGCTGAATACCATCGGGTTTGCTCCACTTTCCCGGGTATGACAGGTCACTCGGACTCCCTCTGGGTTTGTTAGATGGACTACCTTGTCCGTACAACCTATGAGGCCATTATGTTTGCTCAGCCAATCCATTCCAAGGATCACATCTATCCCTTCTGACTTAAGTACTACTAGATCTGCTAAAAACTCTACCCCACTTAAATTGATCCTTACCCGTAGACAACCCAGTTGACACCTGATGTCTCCTCCGGGCGTCCGGGTTAATAGGGGTGTTTTTAGTAGTACTGTAGGTATTTTATGTTTCTCCACAAAACTCGAGGATATAAATGAGTGTGATGCTCCAGAGTCAAACAGTACTATTGCAAGAGTTGAGCTGACAAGGTACTCACCGAGTACAACGCCCTGGGCTCCTTGAGCTTCCTGTGCGTCAATGTGGTTGACGCGGGCTCGTCCAAAGGACTGCTGGGGTTGCCTCTGCTGGTTGTTGTTGTTGTTGCTGTTGCCTCGGAGGGGCACTCGGTTGGCACCGGTCAGAACTGGCTTAGGTCCGTTCACTGTGTTGGAGAAAGCTGAAGTAGCCGGCTTGTTCTTGGCATAGGGGCAGTCGGCGATGAAGTGACCCGTCTCACGGCAGTTGAAGCAGGCCCTCACGTTGCTGTTGTTGTTGGTGACCTGGCTTGCATTACTCTGTGGGGCCCTCATGGTGCTCTGGCTTCTGGGCTGGGTGATAGGGGCTCGTGGTCCTGTCCCTTGCGACTGAGTTCTGTACTGCATTGGGGCTTGGGACCTTGGTGCATTGTAGCTGAAGCTTCTGGCCTTCTGGGAACGATCCTGCTGGCGGGCCTTGCTCTCCAGGAACTTGCGCTTGTTATCCTTTCTTTCATCACTCTTGGCCTTCTCAGTGAGGATTGCCTTGTTCATCAAGGTGTTGAAGTCAGGATAGATCTGAGGGGTGAGCAGGGTCCTGAGTTCTGGATTTAGTCCCTTCTTGAACATCTCCTGCTTCTTCTCGTCGTCGTTCACTTCTTCTGGTGCATAGCGAGCCAATTCCATGAACTGGTGTGTATATTCTTCTACCGTCATATTCCCCTGCTGAAGTGCGCGGAATTCATCTGCCTTGCGCTTCATGGTGGCCGAGGGGATGTGATAACGGCGGAACTCCCTCACAAATTCATTCCAGGTGATGGTGGAGGCATCTCTGGCAGCAGCGCAGTAATTTTCCCACCAGGCTAAAGCAGTCCCGGTGAGTTGATGTGCTGCCAAGAGAACTTTATCTCGATCCTGGCACCCAAATGGCTCGAGCTTCCTCTGGATCACACGGAGCCAATCATCTGCGTCCAAGGGGTTGCTGGATCCGGCAAAAGTGGGTGGCTTGGCCCTCAGAAAAGCTGTCAGCTTGTCATTAAAGGTCTGCTCTCGTGGCTACCTATTCATCAGAGCATTGGCCAGTGTCTCCAGTATGAGAGTCTGGTTATGGATTATTTGTGCCAGATCCATGAAGGGTGGTGGTGGTGGTGGCAGCTGTGCATCATGATTTTCTCCTCTGCCCTGACTCACTTCTTGTTCTTCCTGAGGATGGTTTTGCCCGTTAGGACGCACTCCTGCATCAGCAGCTGCAGGGTCCCTGACACGGGAGGCCCTCGTAACGCTTCGGGAAACCATCTGCAGATTTGGTAGGGTTTTTGTGAGATTGGGATTAGGTGATGTTTAAGTTATTTAATTCGTATTTTTGAAAAAGGCAGAATTAACCTTCTGCCGAAAGGCACACACACAACAAGCACACAACAAGGCAAACAAGCAACTTTTACTAAAGCGAGGTAGGGTACAACACAGGAACATGACTAGAACGCGTACTACACGTCCGGGTACAGGTTCAAACTAGGGATACAACTTAAACTGGAAGGGCTAGAAGGGTACAACAACAGGGTAGGGTTGGACACTCTACTCGCGGGGCGAGTCTTCTTCTGGGGTGGTACGTGCTTCCGGGGAAACAAACGGCTCGTCGTCCTCCGGGTTCCCGTTCTCTTGTGGCTGAGCAGCAACTTCTCTTTCTCTGACAGCAGTAGACCCTTCGGGGTTCTCGGGTGGAGCTTGAGGGCTTCCAAAGAGCGTTCCCCATCCTATGACGGGTGTCCCAAGTAGAACATGGTCTTCTCCGATGGCCGGAACTGGGGTCCCACTTCTGGTCCATTCTTGCATGCGCCGGTCTCGGGCCTGTCTGAGGCTCTCCTGTGCAACTGCTTCACTGCTGATCGCGGCTGCGGCTCTTGCCTCGGCTTGGGCTGCTCGGACCTGTTGGAGCCTCACCGCGAGTTCAGCTTGCTCGGCACGATTGGTCTGCTCCCTCAGCAGGTGGGCCTGCTCATCGAAGAGTTGATCCAAAGCGGCCAGATAGTTAGCCACTTGGTACAAAGGGTCTACTTCATGGCGGCGCCGTTACAGGCTTCTCATGCGGGCTTCCCAAACAGGGGTTCTGATGGCCGGCGGAAAGAACCTCATTGGCGTGGGTGCTAGGTGTTCTTCGAAAATCCGGCATAGGTACCGAAGTGCCTTTCTGACAGCCAAGGGATAGGTGTCTTGGTGCCTGAATCCCGTAGCGGTCACTCGCCACGACTGGATGTTGGGGTGGCGTTCACTTCTGGCGATGACTATGATCACCCTGCAGCGGAGAGTGCCATGATGCTCGTACTCTCTGCTGTAGTACCTTGGGCGTTCCGTAACGCCAAGGCTTTCCAGGGCATTGATCAACAGGCTGGGGAAGCCAGGTGCAGCTTGGCAGTCGCCCTGGGTCCATCCTTCCTCAGCCATCTGAAAACAAAGATAAGGTGAAGATCTTGCACGAATATTTGCGGTACACAAAGGGGTAGATGGTTTTTATTTATGGCATCATGGTGGGGTACAACTTCATGGGTACATGATTATTAGGGCAAAGGTTCTAGCTTAGAGACTACCCCTATCATGGGGATTCTTCCTCAATCCTAAGGGAGCGCTTCTTCAGTGGAAGATACTGATCCGTGGTATCATCGGTCTGAGTACCCTTATCCCAATGGGTTTCCTCGGGCTCTTCTTCCTCTGTCTGAGTACCTACGTCCCAATGGGTTTCCATGGGTTCTTCTTCTTCATCTTCCTCTATCCATCCACCTATTCCCCAGCGAGCCTCGTACCTCCGCATCTGAGCTTGGAGAGCGGCTAGCGAGTTCTCGGCACGTGCGGCCCTTGTCCGCTGCTCTTCCAGTTCTGCCTCTTTTTCATCCATTTGGACTTGGAGGGCAGCCAGGGAATACTCGGCGTGTGCGGTCCTTGTCCGTTGTTCATCCAGCTCCTGGGTTGCCTTTTCTGCTCTGTGAACTTGTTGCTTTAGCTGTGCTGCTTGCTCACGGTAGAGCTCATCCAGGCCGGTGAGGTAGATGGACAGGTGGGATACAGTGTCTTCCAGATCTTCTTCTTCCCTCCCGAGTCCTCTCATTCGGGCGATCCAGGTGCGTCCTCTTCCTTCAGTTGGCGGGAAGAACCCCATAGGAGTCCGCTGAAGGTGATGCTTGTAGATCACTCGGAGCCGTCGCAGGGCTTTACAGGCGGCTTTCCGGTAGGTATCCGGGAAATGGAATCCAGTGGTGGAGATGAACCAAGGGTCCACATCAGGATAGCGGGTGCTTCTTGCTATGAAGATCATCAGGTCACACCGAAGAGTACCCTTGGAGTCGTACTCCCGATAGAGAAACTCTGGTGGATCCACAACTCCGATGCGTTCCAGGCTGAGTATCAACAACTTGGGAAGGCCGGGCTCTGCGAAACAGATTCCGCCAATCCATCCATTGTCAGCCATCTGGAACAGGGCAAGAACCAAATGTAAGTGTTTGTATGAGGAAAGGATTAAGGATAGAAAAGTCCTAAGGTAAAGGGTCTAAAAACGGGTTTCGCTCCTAGGGTCACGTCCTACGGCCAACCTACGGCTCTGATACCACCTGAAGCGTCCCCTCATAAGAGAAGACCTAAATGTGATACAAAACACCAGTCCCAGGAGACTGATGCCACATTTATTACATCAGATGGTTCAAAACCGTACAAACCTTGGAGGACACTCGATACAGATGATAATAATAATTAACCAGGCTACGACATAACACCAGACCGCGAACCACATAGGGTCTACTACGGGCTCAGAGTACTGCGACAGCGGAGGCATCTCAACAGGGCCGGTTCCACAGGCAAGGTTGGGTGTAGAACGATAACCCTACTCGGCGTCGTCTGGTACGAAGTCCGGGTCTTCTTCTGTAAAAAGTAAGAGTGGGGTGAGTACAAACGTACTCAGCAAGTCCAACCACACCCACGGAGGGGATTATAACAGAATAATATGCATAGGTAAATCAAGGATAAGGTTACGGTTTAATTTGCAGAAAAACGACATTTATGCAGGGGTTTATTTTAAGAAAAACCTTTTAGAATTCAGTTTTTGCAGTAACACAGAGTTCAGGTTTTAAAACTGCTACCGGACTCCCCGTCCGTCGTAGCACACGGCACAACTGCCGGAACCAATTCCAAAACAACTCACACCAGCCCATCCCAAAGAAACACTAGTTATGTGACCACACCATAACTCGCCCAATACCGTGGGCACGGACTATTCGAATAGATTCTTAACTCTGCAGAGGTGTGCAACTTTACCCACAAGTAGGATACCACAACTCAAACACCGTCGTGTCGGTACAGATCCCAACATAGCCATTACCCACCATAGCTAAGCCTGACTAGCCATCACGGGATGCACCAAGGGGTCATTGACCATTCACTTAGGTATAACCGGGCATAAGCCACTCGGGGCTTATCCCTTTTCCTTAGTTACCCGTTGCTCTCAGCTCTCCTGATGGCTACCACACCAACTAGTGGGATTTATGCTACGCCGTTGCCCATTCAACGGTCGAGTGGTTTGCACGATAGTGGAGTTAGGTGCGATGACACACCAACTCGGTCCTTAGACACGACAAGATGGATATCTCCCTTCTTTTGCCTTGCCACATTGGCACAAGCACACCAAATGGCAAATCCGTAGAAATGCCATCCATCCCGTCTACACTTTCTTTACAAAAACACCACATTTATCCCATCCCACACGCACACATTTTCTTTATAAAATAAATAGTAATGTGAGTAAAGTCCTAAGCATTCTAATATCGATTAACGCCCAAGCAAAAACAGACATTAATCTAGGTGGTCAAGGAATGGTCATCACAAATCAAGGGGTGGCTATCCAACCGTGTTTTCATGCAAGCAAAACATATGCAATTTTTATAAAGTAGGCCATTGGGTTGTGTTCATAAAAACTAGGACAGAAACATGCATCAAAGGATGGGATTGAACTTGCCGTCTTCGTAGCCTTCGGGGAAGTCCTGTCCTTCGGACTCGGGGTCGCGGAACTGGTCCCCATCCTCCTGCTCACAGAACTGCTCGTTGACGCGCTCTCCTTCGTTCACTCCGCGGTCTACAGCACACACAACCAAGCGTCCAATCAAAACAAAGATTCATCGTTGAGCTCGAATCAGGAACACATAAAATATAGAGATAGAAGTGGCATTTTTGAGTGGTTTCTTAATGGTAAGGCCGAAACTGAGTTAAGAGATACTTGGTAAGGTTTCGGGTTGATTAGAGGTCGTTAGGTTCATGAAATAATAGGTTTAGTAGAGGTTCGGGGGTCGGTCAGGGGCCTGGTTGTAATTACTCCTCGAGAAGGCAGGGACCTATTTGTAATTTCTAGAAATATTTGGACTAAACTGGAAAGGTCTAGGGCATACTTGGAATTATGTTTCCTGTGAAAGGGTTTTCTTGAAAATAAAACAAAGAACAGGGTTCTTTTTGAAAAGAAAGGATATAAGGACAAGGGTCCTTTAATAGAATGGGAGGAGAGGGGGGCCTAAATGCAAAATGGCCATTCATCCCCTTCCTCCCATCGCAAAACAGGGGAGGGGCGCCGGCTCACCGGCGGCGGCCAATCCGGCCGCTCCGGACTCCGGGGGTGGCCGTGGACCGGGGGAAAAGAGAGAGGGGGGTACGGGGGACCGATCCCCGGCCTCACCTCGAGCTAGGGTGGCGTGCAGCAGCGGGGCGACGGGAGCAGGCGGCGGCGGGCTGGAGCGGCTGCGGCGGCGGCGCTGCGGCCGAGAGGGGAGGCTAGGGTCGGCGGTGAGGTGGCGTGGATGGCCGCGGAGCTCGGGGGGGTCCTTTTATAGCCAAGCGAAGGCGGTGCGACAGCGTGAGTAGGTGTGGCCGGTGAGGTGGCCCGGCGAGCGGCGCGGGGTGGAGTAATGGCGTGCGGCCGTCCGCGTGCGTCGTGACGCGGCGTGCGGCGAGGGCGGCGAGGCCGTCGTCGAGCACGTGGGGCGGCGCTGTTCAGCACAGTGACGGCGCGAGCGGCGAGGCTGCGGCGAGCACAGGGCGTCGCAGCGACGGGCGGCGCGCGGCGCGCACGTGGGCAGGGCAGGGCGTGCGCGTGTGCGTGCGCGGCGGGGCAGGGGGTCAGCGGCGTGCGCGGGACCGGGGCAACGCCAGCGGCGGGTGTCGCGGCGTTGGCGCGGGCGGCGAGGCCGCGGCGTGCGGGAGCGGGCAGCCTGGCGGTGGTGTGCGCGCACGCACGCACGTGCTTGGCCCGGGGTTGGCGTGGCGTGGCGCGGCACGGCGCTCGGCCAGTGCGCGGGGTGCGCGCGGGCAGGCGGCTTGGCACGGCTGTACGGCGGCCGGCGCCGCGGTCCGGGGCTCCGCGGCACGGCGAGCGCGTGCGCACGGCCCGGGTCGACTTGGCGCGGCGAGCTGGGCAAGTGGGGCGAGCGCGCGCGCGCGAGAGCGGGGCGGGGCAGGCTGGGAAGTGGCGCTCGGGCGGCCAGGCTGAGAGAGGAGGGGGGCCAGGCCAGGCGGAGCGGGCGGTGCTCAGGGGCCGAGCGCGCGGGTAGGAGAAAGGAGAGGGAGGGAGAGGGAGAAAGGAAGGGGGGAAGAGAAAAGAAAAGAAGAAAAAGAGAAAAGGGGAAAAAGAAATGGGAAAAAGGAAAAGAAATAGGGAAAAAGAAAATGGGAGGGAGGGAAAGGAAAAGGAGGGGGGCGGTGCGCGCCAGCGGCGACCGCGACTGCGGTCGGCCACGCGTGGCGTGCGGCCGCGGGAGGTGGGGCACGCGGTCGGAGGGGAGAGAGAGGAAAAAGGAGGGGGCGGGATTCGCGGCGGCTGGTCACGACGCGTCGCGTTGGATGGGAAGGAGATGAGACGTGGATTGAATTCGGGTGTCGGGTCAGATCTCCGGGGATCGGGAGATCGGAGCAGGAGGGTTTCCGGGAAGTTAGGGTTAGGGTTTGAGTCGAGCTCAACAACAAAAACAAATTTAGCGCATGATTTATTTTGGTGAGTTTTCGGGATGTCACAGCATCTCGGTGTAGTCCCATGCAAAATAGTCCCGGTACTCTTTCAGTAATGCAATCATCTCCTCTCGTAAGGCCGGATCCAACTTCTTGCAGATAAATGTCGGCCGTGGCTTATCCCCAGGACCGATGTCAACCACTTCCAAATCGTCAGCTGACGTGAACCCGTAGCCGAGTTTGCCGTCGTCTGAAAAACCAGCTGCGAACGCAAGCGAGTATTCGTTATCCACAAGATCAGCGGCAAACACAGGGAGATGACAAGAAAAATTATCCAGCCAACCGCGTGGGCTGGCCGCTTCTACACTTCCATTATCATTCGAAACCAAATAGTCGATGAGTGGCCTACTGCCAGAGCAGGCCATCGTGTGTACATGATGTAACAACTCGGAACCAAAACATGATTTTTCTATTTTTTGGGGCTGATCGCTGGGACCGGCCTCTCTATTTCTATTACATCCCGTGGCATGCCAGGATGCGTCTATTCTGTGAGGCCAGTGGATAAGACCAGCCTCAGTCCATTTTTTGTCGCCTCGATCCGATCACAGTCTTCCAGGGCGATCCCTGAGATCGGCTCTTGTCCTTCCGCATCCTAGGCGTTCATGTCTGCGAGCGAGACCTCGCTAGAGTCATCTGCACGGACCACCTCCACTTCATCGCCATCCCATTGGACGAGATACTGATGCATTGTGGAAGGGATACAACAGTTGGCGTGAATCCAATCCCTCCCAAGCAATACCGTGTATGTACTTTTGCTGTTGACGATGAAGAACGAAGTTGGGATCGTCTTGCGGCCCACTGTCAACTCCACATTAAGGACCCCCATTGCCTCTGATGGTTGTCCGTTGAAGTCATTGAGCATCACATTGGTCTTGATCAGATCGGCAGAAGAACGACCCAACCGGCGCAGCACAGAATATGACATTAGGTTGACTGCGGCACCAGTGTCGACCAACATCCTGTTCACAGGCTTGCCATTCATGAAGCCTTTGAGGTACAATCCCTTCAGGTGCTTGTAGCTCTTCTCCTTGGGCTTCTCGAAGATGATCGGTTGTGGGCCCAGATCCAGCTGTGCGATGGCCGATTCTTTTGGTTGGGGTGCCCGAAACTCCGATGGGAGCACGAACACCATGTTCACATCAGCCGATGGCTTCTCATCGGCTTTTGTCTGCTTGGGGCGCCACTCTTTTCTCGAAGGGCGCCTTTCCTCCCTTCGCGGCCGCCTGACTTGCTCCGCGAGATCCAGACGCGCTTTCCTCAGCACGTCGAGGTACTTTGCTTCTGCCTTTTCCAGATTGCGCAATCGCTGCACTCTGCGCTTCTGCGAGCGATTAAGCCCGTCAGGACACCACCGTGGACGATGGTACCTGTCTTCTTCTTCTTCTTGCTCGGAATCACCCCTGGATGGCCTCCTCACACGGTCATCATGACGTGTTCCGGGCCCTAAGCGCCGGAACACTGATGTCTCGTCCTGCTGGTGTCCTCGAGGCCCGCACTCCAAGCAATCATCTATAGTAGGCAATCGGCTCATGCCGGAATTCCAACAGTACCTGAAGAACGGGCAATGCCAGTGGTTGCGTATAGCCTGGCGTCTCCCCCGTGTCCTTCCTGAACGGTGCTCGTACTCGTCCTCTTCCGATTCGTATTGGCGGCGCAACTTGTACTGGTACTGGTACTTTTCCAGAAGCCGATTAGAAGCTGGAAGCTGATTGCGGATGTGACGCACCTGCTCTTCAGTCACATGATGCTGTTCCAACTTGCGTTCATCCTGCGGCCGTTTGCCAGAAGTGGCCTCTCTCCTCTGCTTGTCATGGTGGCGCATGGGTCCCACCATGTTGACCTGGAACGCCAAATCCTGGCCCTTGGATCCGAAATCTGACAGCTCCACCACGTTAGCTTGTGGGAAGGGCTTTGTGTCAACCTTCATCGTGTGTTGAGCCAGGATTAATCGGCCTTGCTCGATAGCCGATTGTATCTGACGACGTAGCTCCTTGCATTCACCCGTGGAATGAGTGAACGAGTGGTGCCATTTGCAGTACAGTCTTCCCTACTGCTCTTGTGCCGTCGGTAACTTGTGATTCTCTGGGAGCTTCAACTGTTTTTCCTTGAGGAGCAGATCAAATATCTGCTCTACCTTGGTCACGTCGAAGTCGAAGCCCTTCACAAGCCCCTGCTGTTTGACCCACTTGCACGGGACAGGGTTTGCCCCCCCGAGTCCACTCTGCCACGGCTACTTCTTGCTCCTCGCCAGAGTCATCAGATTCTTCCGCCTGGGCCATGTTTACATGGCGCTTGAACTTGTCCTGGTACAGCTCAGGATGGTAATGTTCATATGCTGTAAGCTTCTGCACCAGGTGCGCCAGAGATGTGAACTCCAACTGAAAAGCCGCATCCTTGATCGGCTTAGCGAGTCCTAGGACAGCCAGATCGACTGCCTCCTTCTCTGTGATGCGCGACGAGTACCATCCAAAAGCTGGGCCTGTAAGAGATTGGCCGAAGAACCGGACCCTTAACGGATCCGACACTGAGATCATCCCAAGCTACATTAAGTATCGGCTCACGTGCTCGATGGAGCTGCCTCCTTCTGACCCGTTGAACTTGGTGAACTCAGGAAGCCGATACTTGGGTGGCAGTGGGATCAAGTCATAGTCACTTGGATACGGCTTGGAATAGCCGATCGTTTTCCTTTTGGGCAGGATGACGAACTGGTCTCTCAGTATTGCACTGACCTGCTCCATACTAAGAACTCCTGGGGCCGATGGCTCAGCACTCGGCCCAGTAGCGTACTTTGCCAGCCACGCTTGTTTCTCCGCGTCTGCTCCAGAAGCTCCTGGGTTTACCATCTGCACCGAGCGTGTTGGATTGACGCTGTCAGGGATATAGGCGCACGTGTAGCCGTGCGGAATCTCCTTGGGTGGCTCGGTGAGGAATTGGCCTTCTCCAGGATCGCCGCCGATCTTGTGGATGACGTAGATCGGCAAATTTTGTGGTTTTGGAGCCGCAAATGAGAACGGCAATACCGGTCTAGAATGCAGTGCAACTTCCTCTGTGTGACTCCCCAGGGTTGGCCCCGATGGAGAGTACTGGTTCTTGATTATCTCCTGGATGACACGATGCGCCATGCACTCGAGTTCGTTCATCAGGCTCTGAGAGTGCCGATGAAGCGCATGGGCCACCATGTAGTTCATCTCCTGACGCAGGGCTCTGGTGCGCTCTTCTGATGGCACAGACATGTCTACGTTGTCGAGAGCGCCTTCTGGTGAGAACCCATTCCATCTGATGCCATGGTTGCGGGTCCTCTCAAAAGAGCCGATGAGATCGGCTTCCAGCAGAGCTTTGATCTCATCATACTTCTTCTTGTGTTCAGGAGAGAGCTCTTCATACGTGACGGGCTTGGGAGCGGGTTCTTGATCTTGAGCTCCAGTCATTGTTGCAGTGGACGTTGTTGCCGAGAAGGGTCCCACCAGGCGTGCCAGAATGTGTTGTCAGTCGAAACCCATCGGCGAGCAGCGACAGGCAACACGAAGAGCCGGGAGGTCGTCGGGGCACTGGCAGGCACTGCTCCCTCGTCGACGGCCCGCAATTCCAGCAACGCGCCACGGCTTGTGAAGACGCAGGGCGTGCCACCTGACCTATACCCGATCAGGAAGGTGTGGACGTGCTTGCGATGATTGACCTGTATACACAAACACATGGAAATATAAGTCCGAGCCGTGGTCGGCTCCCCGGGACGACTCTTGCATCGGCATTAAAGAGCCGATCGAGTCCCGGTGTCTGATGGGATCTGTTTGCATCCAGATATTGATGATTAAAGCGAATAACCGTAAAGCTGCTTCAATTAAATCTAATTGATCTAATCCACAACGGTAAAGGCTTCATTGCTAGATCGGAACATCCTACACGTGACTGGGCCTAATAAACGTAACAGATAACTAAACCATAACCAAAACAGAGGCCTAAGAACTAGCAAGAGCCGATTTCCGGATCAATTCCCTGTTAAGACTAAAGCAAAGCATCTAACATGCCACCGGATCATCCAACCCGTTTGCAAGGCCTAACCTAGCAGATATTACGCCAACTCTTAAGAACAAGAGCAAACCGTAACAGATCAGATCTACTAAACATGAAAGAAGCAGGGTGTCGTCTTTGTGCAACTAATCCTATATGACAAGAACTAGCATAAGATTGAAACGTGACTGCACAGAGACAACATGATATTCGTAGATGATAAACAACAAGGCATGATAGATTTACAAAAAGCCATGGTACGAACATCAAGATAACTAGCATTATCCGCCATAAAAAATGCTTTAGTACGAGTAATGCCAAGATAAAAGCAAGAACAACGCTGCCCTGATCGCGAGAAGCGATCAGGGCAGCATGGCGCTTACTTGGATGAAACCCTAGGATTAGGGGTGGCGATGCGCCGAGATTATTATTTGCGAGACGTGATGACGCCCTCCTTTACGAATAACAAAGGGTACATATTTATAGTCCGGAGACTTGGAAAACAATCTAAGCTAATCTTGTCCCGATCGGACTCTATCTCTAATCTTGAACTAAATCTAAGGATACATGGCCCATGTGGCCCAGATGCTCACGCAGGAGCCGATTTACAAGTATTCTTAATCTTCTGCTTTAAGCCCATCTTGCTTTCGGCCCATAAATGAATCCTGTTAATTTATGGCGATAACAGGTTGCCACCTCCTAGACGGCTTGGTGGTGTGTCTCCGTCGTGAAGCCCGCAAGAAGATTGTGCGGTGCTTCGGAGAAGAGATTGTGAAGGGTATTGTACTCACCCCGCGGGAGCCGCGAAGCTCAACTGTAGTTGAGCGAGACGTGAAGAGCAACAAGTGGTCCGGCCGGATCATGTGCTAGAGCTCGGTGTGAGCACTCCACGTGGGAGAGTGTGACTTGAGAGTCACCACTAGCAAGAGGATCGGCGGCAACCTTGGAGCTTGTCTCTACGGGGATTAGCTTGGTGGCAACCAAGTGAATCTCGGGATAAAAATCACCGTGTCAACTTTGTCTACTCTTCTCGGTGGTTTGCATTCTCCAAATCACAAGCCTTGCATTTACATTCATATATATCTTGTGCTTGTGTAGTTGCTCTAGTGATTAGTTAGCTTGTGTAGCTTGCTAATCATCTTCTTGCTTGTGTAGCATAGAAGTAAAGATCTTAGCGTACCTAATTATCTTGAGTAGCTTAATTAGTTGTCTTGCTTAGTGTCGGTGTCCCGACCTGGGGGCCTCGATCCCAACTAGTAAATGCTGCGTGTTTCCTCGTCCCAGATAATGATGCAAGAGGCAATCACAGTAACGCACGGTTTATCCTGGTTCCGGCCGCGGGGCCATACGTCCAGCAAAGGGGGTGTGCGAGGGCACTGTATTATCTTGCACCCAGAGTGCTTGTAGTAGGGGATACAAGCGAGGCGAGAGAGGGAGGGAAGCTCCCAAGTCTCTGCTAGGAGTGGAGTCGGTTGAGATGAGTGCTCGGTAGTCCCTGAACGTCCTCTTGGAGAGAGAAGCCAGAAAACCAAAGCCGAGCCCCCCGTCTAAAGGAAGCCCGCCTCCTCCTTTTATAGTCACAAGGAGGGGCGGTGCACAGGAGTGGGGGCATGGAAGTTGTCGTTTTCCCCGGGATCGCGGGGTACAGTGGTCGGATATTGTAGGAAGTACACTGTGGGAAGCGCGGCGCGCGTCGCTGTCGTCCTGGATTTCGTCCTTGGTTCTGCGAGGATCGCGCCGGTCGTCCTGCAGTGTCCCTGTAGACGGCGCGCGTCGCCGATGTATGGTCTTCCATATACGGCGCCGTGGCATTCGGTGGGCCCTGCGGACTAGAGTCCCGCATGCACCAGCGGCAGTGGGGTGCGTGGCGGCCCCGGCCCCCCCGGTCGGAGTGCGGGCGTGCACACTAGGAGGTCCGGGGGACGCGCGGCGGTCCCGGATTCCACAAGGGGGGATGTCCGGGACTCCGCCCGTGCGTGCTGAGTGCCCCTCTTGGAAGGACACGTGACATCGCCTGACCCCTTCCCCAGTGCGAGGTGAGTCCGGATGGTCGGTGTCGGCAGAACAGTAACGGGAGCAGTGCCGGACCCATCTTGTCCCGCGTCGCATGTCCCACAGTGCTGCTACAGCCTCCGGGACGGTGGAGCGGTGACCGAAGTCAGCAGATGGGACCCCGGTCACATCCACTGTGGGAGTGGTGGCCTGACGCCGCATGTCCTTTGAGTCGTGGCGGAGTAGCTGGCCTTTAATGCCTTCGTACGGCGAGCGGTTGGGCGGCGGGGCCGTTTGTCCCTTGTGCTGAGAGACGGCCTCGAGCGAGGCGGAGAATGAGTCACCGCTCGAGGGTAGATCCGCTACCTTCGAGCGAGGCGGAGGTACGTTGCGCGATCGAGGGTCCCGAAGGGAGCCCTCGAGCGAGGCAGAGAATGAGTCTCCGCTCGAGGGTAGATCCGCTACCTTCGAGCGAGGCGGAGGTACGTTGCGCGATCGAGGGTCCCGAAGGGAGCCCTCGAGCGAGGCGGAGAATGAGTCTCCGCTCGAGGGTAGATCCGCTACCCTCGAGCGAGGTGGAGACTGTCCAGCGGGCCCGAGAGGGACCCTCGAGCGAGGCGGAGATCGTTCCGCGGGTTTGAGGGGGATGTGAATGGGCCGCGTGCTGGGTTTTATTGAGTCCTTTCCTTTCTTCTAGATTGGAAGGAGGCCGTGGGCCTAGTTGCCTTAACAGGTATTTGTGTTTTTAAAAGCGGTCTTAGTACCCCGATTAGGGTGTCCCTAATTGTGATACCCGACAGTAGCCCCCGAGGCTTTGGTTGAATCAGTGGGTTCGGCCAAAGGGTAATTCGGGGATTTCCCTTTTGACGTGATCAGTCAATGTCGCGCACCCGCCAGGCGGGCCTGAGCACCAGCCCGGCGGATGTAACAACACGCCGGTCGGGACAGTACGCCCGTGGGGGGAGTACTTCGAGGCACGTGCTTCTTTGTTTGTTTGTTTGTTTGTTTGAAGGACAAGACGTGTCCGCGCGCTGAGGGGGGCCAGGGTGATGGTAGCGTCCGCTGCTTGGCAGCTGGTGGTCCCATCGCGCTGTCCCGCATGTAGGGCCTTGGCCCCGGCGTTCCTGGTTGCTTTAAGGTGCGCCGTTCGAGGGCATCCGGCTAGAGCCGATGCTGCACCGCTTAGCGTCCAGGAGATCAGCTCTGCTTTATTTTGCTTGGTCATGTCTCAGCACGGGGACCGAGGGCATCCTTTGCTCGTGGAGCGCCGCTTCGTCACGAGCGATACAAGCCTCCGCTCTTTGACAAGCTTGAAGCTTTGTGCCCGGCGCAGCTATAAATAGGGGTCGCGGGGTTCCCCTTCTTCTCCAGCCTCCCAACTCTTTCTTCCAGCATTGCCTAAATCTTGTAATGTTTCCTTTGCCTTTTTGTGACCGGCCCTCAGATGGGGTGGCCCAGCTTTTTTAGGCTTTTGGCGCTAGAAGAATGCTTGCGAGCGGTAGGGGAAGACCGAAGTGGGCGTGCGCTCCATCCCCCAGGCTCAGTGGGATCAGCAGAAGAGCATTGGGCCCAGGGGGTCCTGCTCCTGCGATGTCTCCTAGCCTGAAGGGGGATGGAGACGCCTGACCGTGGCGCTGGCGCCAGGTCTGGCGGCTGTTTTTCGCATCGTCCCCCTCGGCGACAAGGTTGCTCTCGGGGAGATGGTGCGGAGGGCGCTGTCCGCCAGCTCGACCCCCCGCGTGGTCTTCGATGGAGGACACGCTGGAAGAAGGCTTGCGAGGAGAGCGTCCCGTTGGACCTGTGAGGTCTGGGGGCCGCTTCTCGCATCCCTAGCAGCCTCGCTGCTGCGTCAGCTAGGGGCTCGGTGCCTTTCTTCGTCGCTCGCTCCTCCCCAAGATAGGGAAAATTGCCACGTAGGTGGCAACGTGTTTGTGTCTTTCGATGGCTTCGCGCCGGTAACCGTTTGTAATCTTTATTTGTATTTGAGAAATAAAGTCCCCTTTCTCTTCTACGTGGAGGATTACTGAGGGTATAGGGGTGTACATAGAGTTACGACCCTCGAATATGTGTGAAGTCACCTTCACGGGGGCGCGTCAGCGCACCTGCGGGTGTAGCCCCCGAGGCCTTGGAGGAGAGTTTGTGCTCGTCCAAGGGCTATAAACATTGTCCCGCTGGGTAGCTTCACTGGGATGGCCGTCCAGCATCTTTTTCAGCCGGCATCGGCACTTTTTCAGCCGGCCTCGGCACTCTCAGTGCTGGTACTGCGACCCGGCGTTCAGATTAGCCGTTAGGGGAACGTACGCTAATAGCGGGGGGTTCGGTTATACACGTGGAGCTTCATAAGTGACGGTTGTCGATTTATTCGAGGGTGTGGTTTTGAACCATGGTGTGCGAGGAGTCCCCAAGCCCAGGCCCGTGTGAAGGCGTTCAGGGGAAACCCTCGACTTCGACTACGACCCTCGTCGCCCTTCCGCAGGGAGGAGGGGTGAAGCGCACCATGCTACCCATGCCCGGGCCGCAAGCTATGGCTGCTTCAGTGAGCTATTAGCGGGTTGTTCAAGCGGACGTCCGTGCCCCGTTCGATAGGGGTCGGCTCGTGGTCCATAGACACGTTCTATAAAGCGCTCGCGAGGGTTCGCTAGGCAGGGCTCGGACCCATTCGATAGGGTCCGAGGGCTCGATGATCTCCCTCGATGGGATCCCCCTTCTAGGCACCCTCGACTGGCCTTGAACACTGTGTAGGATGTCTCGAACTCCGCGTTCGAGGGTAGCTTGTACGGCTCATCCCTGCAGTCCATGACTCTGGTGATCTGGGGCGCCTGTCGAACCCCCTGAAGGGCCAGGCTTCGACCCCCTGATCAATAAGGCCTGGAAGTGCGATTCCTTCGAGGGTAAAGAGACACCTTGAAGGAATATTCTGTCGCAGTTCGGAAATGACGTAGAGTCGCGAGTCATGCGCGTGGGTCTTCCGCTGGTGGTGGGCGACGTGGCCCGATTTGTGTGGTGCGGTGTGGGCGCGCCCTTTCAGGCGACAGCCTCGGGCAGACGAAGCGGCATGGGCGGCGGCTGACGGATGGGATAGCACAACAGTCGCGCCGCGCCCGCCGGTTACCGTGCCGCATTTATTGCTGCGTGTGCGCGTGGGAGACTCCGCGGTCATGGGGCCCATCCGTCGGTGATAGCAAAATCTACCGCACTCAATGCGGTAGATTTGGGCCATGGCTACGGAAGCGCCCGTCATGGTGAATAAATATGAAGAGAAAGGGGATGTTTCGGGTTCACCTGGCCATTTGCCTCCATCCTGCTTTGCCTTTTCCGCCTCCGTCACTTCCTGAACCCGTAGCCAAGAGTGAGAAGGAGGAAGAAAGAGAAGAAGAGAAGAGAGAGAGAGAGAGAGAGAGACTTAGCCATTTCGGTGCCTCCTTTCCCGCATCCTCCCTCGACTCGCGAAGATGTCGGACATCCAGGAGCCTCTGTCGTGGGGGAAATCCTCCACCACCGTGGCGGTTCTGGAGCAGCTGGTCGCCGACCGGCTGCTGCCGCGGAACCCCAACTCAGGGGCGCCGGCGTGGATTTCCCCGCACCCAGACGAGACCGAGCCGAAGCCCCCGCAAGGCTACATCGTAAGCTTCGTGCGCCTCCATGAGCGAGGCTTCGGCGTCCCCGTCAGTACGTCATGAGGGCCTTGTGCGAGTACTACGGAGTGGAGCTGCACAATTTCAGCCCCAACTCCATCTCGCAGGCGGCGGTTTTCGTCGCCGTCTGCGAGGGGTACCTCGGCATCGAAGCCCACTGGGACCTCTGGGTCCATCTGTTCCGCGGCGAACTCTTCATCGAGAACGCGCGGAACCGGCCGAGGCGGTTCGCGCGCGCCGGTGGCCTGACGCTCCACGTCCGCCAGACCCGGAAGAACTTTTATATCTCGAGTAAGATGACGACAAACAACTCCGGGTGGAGCCGAGGGTGGTTCTACCTTCGGAACCACAAGGATGCGCTCCCAGCGTTCACTAACAAAGTTCTCCGGGAGCGACCGCCGAAGTGGGACTGGGGGGTGTCGCCCCCAGCGCAACAAGCCAGGCTCGAGGGCCTCACCGACACGCTGGCGCGTTTGGCGAGGAAGGGGCTGACGGCAGCGGCCGTTATCGCGAACTTCCACCGGCAGAGGGTTATCCCTCTCGTGGAAAGGGCCCTGCCGATTTTCGAGCTCACCCCCGGGAGCAAGGTTGAAGGCTCGAGGACGTCAAGCAAGCTTCTCTCCCACACTAATGCCGCTCGGAGGGCGAAGTACGCGGTGGCGGAGTTTCCCCAAGATCCCGCGGATCTTTGGAGGATCAAGATGCGCCCCGAGCCGGGGTATGTTTCCCTGGTAAGTTTTGGCTTCGAACTCGTCGTTCGTCGTGTAGTTCCCTTCTCCTAACCCTATCTCGGGTGTGTTTTACAGGGGTTGAGGTGCGGCACCTCGAGGCCCCCGGTCCCAGAACAGCGCCTGATCAATCGCCTCCACGCGGAGAAGATGAAGAGGCGGAAGGACGCGGCGGAGACGAAGGCCGAGAGGAAAAGGAAGAGGAAGGTGAGGCACGGCAAGGCGTGCAAGCTCGCTCGTGCGGAGGGGAAGCCTCAGCCTGCCACACCCGAGTCCTCGGAGGAGGACGAGGAAGAGGCCTCGGACGCCGAGGACCACGCTCCGAGGAGGGACGGGGACGGCGCGAGCCCTCCACCGTTCTACCTGTGGGACGGAGAAGATTGAGTGACCGTGGCGCCAGAGGAGCCGAGGGTCGTAGCGGGGTCATCGGGGAATCCCTCCCTCGAGGGTGCGGCGCGGGAGTCATCCCTGCCGGCGGCCGGCGAGGAGACGCGCGCGCCCCAGGTGCTGATCCGTGGTGACGAGGCTGTGGCGGGAGAGGAGTCGTTCGTGCTGGCAGCTGTAAGCATCTAGGCCCTCAAGGTATGTTTCGGTGATTAATGACAACCATTATTGTGACTAATGAGTTTGTGCAGCTTAATAAATCATTATCGCTCATTTGGTCATATGTCAAAAGAGGCCCCTCAATTTCGGTCATTCAAAAAGGCGATCTCGGCTTTTAACTTATATTTGTCAAGGCTAAGGATCTTTCTAGTCCTAAGTGTCACAAGGTTGAGAAGGACACTTAGGTTAGTATAGGTTTTATAGTTTTGTAGCGATCGCACTATTAAGAGGGGTTCATGAGTTAGTAGCTTGATCAAACTTGAGTTGGCCCTAGAAATATTACACACTCACTCAAAAACAGCAAAAGATGGTCAATTTTAGTCAACACAACTCTTGGAAGAAGAAACAATCAAAGTCACATTCGAATCCAAGTCAAAACAGCTGAAAACAAAGAAAATCAGTAGCACCGGTTGAACCGGTGCACTAGCATCGGAGCATCCGATGCATGGCGGAAGGACCGATGCCCTGTCGGTCTATCTTCTCTGGATGAAGGCAGACATCAAGTAAAGCACCGGTTGAACCGATGGTCAAGAAGATAAGCACCGGTGCAATGAAAGTCCTTTGTTCCAGAGAGCATGTTTTGATGGATTTCAACCTCCTTTCAGCACCGGTTGAACCGATGGATCTGAATCAAAGCACCGGTGTAATGAAAGTCCTTTGTTCCAGAGAGCATGTTTTGATGGATTTCAACCTCCTTTCAGCACCGGTTGAACCGATGGATCTGAATCAAAGCACCGGTGTAATGAAAGTCCTTTGTTCCAGAGAGCATGTTTTGGTGGACTTCAACATCTCTTCAGCACCGGTTGAACCGATGGTTAAGAATCAAAGCATCGGTGCATTGGATGTACTTTGTTCCAGAACGCTTGTTTGAGTTGATCAGCGAACCTCTTCAGCACCGGTTGAACCGATGCCCCTACGGAGCATGCACCGGTGCAATGACGCAAGCGTGGATACTGTGTCAGAACTCCAACGGCTACTTCTTTGACACAGAGAGACCGGTTGAACCGACGAACACATTTCTATACCGTCGGTTCTTCCGGTGGTCACGGTTTTTGTGCAGAAAACCTCCAACGGCTATGTGACCTCCTCCACTCTATATAAGGGTACCCCCTGGTTCATTTCAGTTGCCTTTTGACACCTTGAAAACCTGAGGCCACCCTTGAGAAGAAGAGATAGAGCTTTGAGCAAAAGAGAGAAGATCTAGTGCTTAGTTTGTGCTTCAACCTTGAAGAACTCATCCATTGCAAGTGTAGCAAGTGTGCTTGAGCTAGGGCCAACTGAGTGTAGGTCAAGTGAAGGCTTAGGAACTTGTTACTCTTGGTGTTTGGCAGCACCTAGACGATCTTGGTGATCGAAGTGTTTCTCGCGGAGCTTGCCAAGGATTGTGGGAGCCCGGAGAAGAAGATTGTACGTGGCTTGAGCTCCACCACGCCGGGATGGTGAACGGAGACTCTTAGTGAGCGCCCAAGTCTCGGTGACATGGGAGGTGACAAGACTCTTAGTGAGTGTCACAACGTGGATTAGGGGTGTGTGCCAACACATCGACACCACGGGAAAAATCCGGTTGTCTCTTGCACTCTCTTTCATTTCAAGCACTTACTTTCATGCTTTCTTTCATGTGCTTGACCTTAGAGATCATAGCTTAGCTCTACCTTGCTTAGTTTCATATCTTTGTTAGCTTGTGTAGTTTGCTTTGTTTAGCCGGTTGGTGAATTGAGCCTTACTAGCCTTGCATAGGTTAAGGTTGTGTTATTGCTTTAGAATTTTGAAAAAGGCCCAATTCACCCCCCCTCTTGGTCCATCGATCCTTACAATTGGTATCAGAGCCTCGTTGCTCATTTGGATCATTAGGCTTCACCGCCTAGAGCTATGGCCAAGATGGGAGGTTCGCCGCCTCACTTCGAGGGCAAGAACTTTGCCTATTGGAAAGTTCGTATGGCCGCATACCTTGATGCGATTGCCCCCGAAGTGTGGTTGGCAACAAAGACCGGGTTCACCGGAACTCCCACCACGGAGCAATTAAAATGGAATGCAAAGGCTAGAAATGCAATTTTCGAAGCCATTAGTGAGGAAGTCTTTGCTAGAGTAAATGGCATGGACTTAGCAAGTGATATATGGAAAGAGCTAATTGAAATTCATGAAGGCTCCACAAAAGTCCGTGAACAAAAATATCACTTGTTTAGAGCAAAATATGATTCTTTTAAAATGCTTGCTCATGAAAATTGCAATGATATGTATTCCCGCTTGAATGTCATTGTCAAGGACATTAATGCTCTTGAAGTTTCCAAAATTGACAGTGGCTCCATCAACCGCAAGATTCTCATGCTCCTTCCGAAGCCCAAGTACAACATTATCAATGCTATGCTTCAAAAGGAGAATCTTGATACAATGGAAGTGGGAGAGCTTGTGGGCGAAATTCGCGCTCATGAAATGAGTATCCTTGGTATGACCGAAGAGCCAACAACAAGCAAGTCAATTGCTCTCAAAACCAAGGCTAACAAATCCCGCAAGCTCAAGATGGTCAAGCAAGAATCAAGCTCAAGCAATGAAGAAGAGGATAATCATGAGAGCTCATCCGATGAAGAAGATGATGGAGAACTTGCTCTCATGATGAGAAAGTTCACACGCTTAAATGACAAGATCAACAAGAAGGGTTTCAACTTTGACCCCAAAAGAAGAATGTTCCGGCCATGGGGAGATGTCAAGAACAAAACTTGCTATAATTGTGGAGAAAAAGGCCACATCTCTCCCGATTGCCCCAAGCCGGACAAAAGGAAGAAGGACAACAAAGTCAAACATCGCCATGATTCAAGTGATGATGAAGAAGATGAGAAGAAGAACAAGAACAAGAAGCTTGGGAAGAAGAAGAGCCATGACAAGAAGACCAAGCTCTTCCCAAAGAAGAAAGGGCACACCAAGAGAAGCTTCTTGGTGGAAAAGCAAGAGTGGGTGACCGATGTCTCATCAAGCGAAGAATCAAGTGATGAAGAAGACATAGTCACCATCGCCCTCACAAATGAAGAACCATCACTACCTCCACCTCCAATGTGCCTCATGGCCAAGGGTAACTCTAAGGTATGTGAGAGTGAAAATGATAGTGATGATGAGCTTGACCCTAATGAGTTTGCTAACCTCATTAATGAGTATACATCCGTCATCAAGAGGGAAAAGGGCAAAGTCAAGATTCTTGAGAGCACTCATGCCAAGTTAGAGCTTGCCCACTCCGACTTGCTTGGCAAGTATAATGACTTGCTCAAAAAGCACAATGAGTCACTTGTACTTGCTAAGCAAGTTGAAGAGAGCCACAAAAAGCTTAAACAAGAGCATAGGGAGTTGGCTCACAAATATCAAGAACTTGAATTTGCCTATGAAGCAATTGACCCAAGTCTTGAGAACTTTGCTCATGAAACTATTGAGAAGGTCAATGCTTCTACTTCATGTGATGACCTACTCATTAATGCAAATGCTACTAATGCTTTGCCCAAGCTTGCACCTTCTAGGGAAAAGGAATTGATGGATCAAGTTGCAAGCCTCAAGAGTAGTGTGGAGAAGCTCTCAAGAGGAGAATACATCCACAAGGAGATTCTCTTCAACAATGCCCGTGACTATGGCAAGAGAGGTCTTGGTTCATTTCCGGAGCCAAACATAGCTACTACTCCTTCTCCGGAGATCAAGATTAGCTTCATCAAGGAAGTTGGATCATATTGCCAACATTGCCAAGTCACCGGGCACCACACTAGGGAGTGCACTTTACCATCACGTCCTCTTCCTAAATTACCCAAGAATTACTCTTCAACGTTTGAAAATAACCATTTTCTCTTGAGTAAAGTGAAGGGCAAGGTGAAGGCCAAATTCATTGGCAAACTCACTAAGGAGTCAAAGAAGAAGCTCCCCAAGCAACTTTGGGTCCCAAAAGCTCTTGTCACACATGTGCAAGGCCCAAAGCTTGTTTGGGTTCCTAAAACTCAAAAGTGAATTCTCATGTGTGTAGGTGAACTACAAAGCCGGTGGAAAACATTGGGTACTAGATAGCGGTTGCTCTCAACACATGACCGGCAATGATAGCATGTTCACCTCTCTTGAAGACCCCGGCGATCATGAACATGTCACCTATGGTGATAACTCAAGGGGGAAAGTCTTAGGTTTGGGTAGAATAGCTATCTCTAAAGATTTATCTATTTCAAATGTTTTGTTTGTAGAAGCACTTAGTTTTAATCTCATTTCTATTGCTCAATTATGTGATCTTGGACTAACATGTACCTTTGACAAGAATGGTGTTGTAGTAACTCTTGAAGAAGACAAGTCAATGGTATTCACGGGGTTTAGGCATGGCAACATCTATTTAGTGGACTTTTCTTCAAAGCAAACAAGCACCATGACATGCCTCTTCACCAAGTCTTCTCTTGGGTGGCTTTGGCATAGAAGAATTGCTCATATTGGCATGAGCAACCTCAAGAAAGCCCACAAGAGAGGGATGATCACCGGCTTGAAGGACGTCACCTTTGACAAGAACAAGCTATGTAAAGCATGTCAAGCCGGGAAGCAAGTTGCAACACATCATCCCATCAAGACGATGTTGTCTACCTCCAAGCCGCTCGAGCTACTTCACATGGATCTCTTTGGTCCAACTACATACAAGAGCATTGGTGGTAACCTCTATTGCCTAGTAATCGTTGATGATTTTTCACGTTACACTTGGGTTATGTTTCTAGGCGATAAGGGTGAAACTCCGGAAATCTTCAAGACTTTTGCAAGAAGAGCTCAAAGGGAGTACAACTCCCCAATTGTGAAGATCCGTAGTGACAACGGCACCGAGTTCAAGAACATGAAGATTGAAGAATGGTGCGATGAAGAGGGCATCAAGCATGAGTTTTCCGCCACCTACACGCCTCAACAAAATGGAGTGGTGGAAAGAAAGAACAAGACACTCATCACCTTAGCAAGAGCAATGTTGGATGATTATGGCACGTCCGAGAAGTTTTGGGCGGAAGCAATCAACACGGCGTGTCATGCATCCAACCGAGTGTATCCCCACCGACTCCTCAAGAAAACTCCATATGAGCTCATCACCGGGAAGAAACCAAAAATATCATACTTTCGAGTCTTTGGTTGCAAATGCTTCATCTACAAGAAGAAAAGGCTCGGTAAGTTTGAAAGTAGATGTGATGAAGGTTTCTTTCTTGGTTATGCATCAAACTCCAAAGCATATAGAGTATTCAATCAAACCTCCGGGTTAGTTGAAGAAACATGTGATGTGGAGTTTGATGAATCTAATGGCTCCCAAGAGGAGGTTGTTGGCTATGAAAATGTAGGTGATGAAGAGATTGATGAAGCTTTGAAGAATATGTCCATTGGGGATATCAAGCCGGAAGAGGTGCATAAAGGCAATGATCAAGGGGGAGGACCTTCCTCATCTACACCAAGCACCTCCAAGGCACCCCAAGTGGATAAAGATCAAGAAAAAGATGATCCACTACCTCAAGAAGATGTGCCAACACCAACACCCCAAGTCCAAGAACAAGAAGAGCAAAATGTTCCACAACAAGTACAAGTCACACAAGATCCACCCCAACAACCATCCACGCAAATACCGCTAGTGAAGCATGGTCGCATCTCCAAGGATCATCCAATTGGTCAAATCATTGGTAGTCCTTCCAAGGGAGTAAGAACTCGCTCTAAGCATGCTTCATTTTGTGAACATCACTCGTTTGTTTCTTGTATTGAACCCACTAGCATAGAGGAAGCGCTTGAGGACTCGGATTGGGTGATGGCCATGCAAGAAGAATTGAACAACTTCACCCGCAATGAAGTTTGGGTCCTCGAAGCTCCTCCAAAAGACAAGAACATCATCGGCACCAAGTGGGTCTTTCGAAACAAGCAAGATGAACATGGGGTGGTGATACGCAACAAAGCAAGACTTGTGGCAAAAGGGTTCTCTCAAGTCGAAGGTTTGGATTTTGGTGAAACTTTTGCTCCGGTCGCAAGACTTGAAGCTATCCGTATCCTTCTTGCTTACTCTTCACATCATAACATTAAGTTGTATCAAATGGATGTGAAAAGTGCATTCTTAAATGGCGTTATTAACGAACTTGTTTATGTTGAGCAACCTCCCAGGTTTGAAGATCCGAGGAATCCTAACCATGTTTATAGGTTGCACAAGGCACTCTATGGGCTAAAACAAGCTCCAAGGGCTTGGTATGAGAGGCTTCGTGACTTCCTAATCATGCAAGGCTTCAAGATCGGGAGGGTGGACACCACGTTGTTCACAAAAGACGTCAACGGGGATCTTTTCATTTGTCAAATTTATGTTGACGATATTATCTTTGGCTCAACTAATGATTTACTAAGCCATGAGTTTGCTACCATGATGTCTAGGGAATTCGAGATGTCCATGATTGGCGAATTGACCTTCTTCCTTGGTTTTCAAGTCAAACAAATGAAGGAAGGGACATTCATCCATCAAGAAAAATATACTAAAGATATCTTGAAGAAGTTCAAGATGGATGAGTGCAAGCCAATCAAGACACCCATGGCAACCAATGGGCATCTCGACTTGGATGTGGACGGTAAACCGGTTGATCAATTCCTCTATCGTTCAATGATAGGGTCTTTGCTTTACCTTACCGCATCTAGGCCCGATATAATGTTTAGTGTGTGCTTGTGTGCCCGCTTTCAAGCTAACCCAAAGGAGTCACACCTTTCGGCTGTGAATAGGATCCTTCGGTATCTCAAGCACACCCCTAGCATAGGCTTGTGGTACCCCAAAGGCGCTAGTTTAGATCTCTTGGGATACTCGGATTCGGATTTTGCCGGAAGCCGTGTGGATCGCAAGAGTACCTCCGGGGGTTGCCACTTGCTTGGGCGTTCTCTAGTTTCTTGGTCGAGTAAGAAGCAAAATTCCGTGGCTTTGTCCACCGCGGAAGCGGAATATATAGCGGCCGGTGCATGTTGTGCCCAAATCCTATATATGAAGCAAACCCTTTTGGACTTCGGTGTGAAACTAGATAGGATCCCGCTCCTTTGTGATAATGAAAGTGCCGTAAAAATTGCCAAAAATCCGATTCAACACTCTCGCACAAAGCACATTGATATTCGCCATCACTTCTTGCGTGATCACGAAGCCAAAGGAGATATATCTCTACAAGGTGTGAGATCCGAGGAGCAATTGGCGGATATATTCACAAAACCTTTAGACGAGAGTACTTTTGTTAGGCTAAGGAGTGAGCTTAACGTTCTAGATGCTTCTAACGTCATATAATTGCCTTGTCATATAGATGCATTTCATATGTACATGAGCTAGGGGCTTGTCTAACCTTGTCAAGATAGTGATGAACATGGGTCTTGCATGAGCCGGTGGTCTTGGTTTTGCTCATGGCATGAAGAAAGGTTCATCATGAAGAAGCTTGACGAGGGTTCAAACTTGACAAGATAGATTTAAATTTTGCAATGCATGTGCTTGTCATATAGAATGCATCCATGTTTAATTTCACGCTTTGCATTGGCATTGCATCACGTTAGTAGCATCACAAGGGAGCAAATCACACTTCGAGAAAGATATTCATGCTAAATATGATATATCATCTCTACAAGGGTGATAAGATCAATGTTGTGCTTTCATGCCTATTGAGTCACGTTCTATCGAACTTAAATTTTCTATCTCTAAGTTCATAGGCAAAGTGGCTCATACATTTGGTTTTTGTGTTTAAACCTCGCTTGGATCTTAATTTGCCTAAGTTAATATAAAAGCTTGCGAGCATTTAGTTTGAGTGTTTGAGGGGTGAGGTTGTCTCTCGAAAATGATCCAAAACTGAGTGTTTATGGCTTTGGCTTTAAGTTTTTGGATCAGAAGTAGAGTTTGTAGTTCAGCAGAAAATTTCTTTAACCACCGGTTAAACCGACGCCTTGCTTTTCATCTCATCGGTTCAACCGGTGCTTAAGTCTTCGTGGCTAGGTTTCTGCAACGCCTCTGGAACAACCTCCGGCCGTTACTCCGATGGATCACCGGTGCTTCCGATGTATGGCGGATGAACCGACGCTTCAGCATCGGTTCAACCGGTGCTACTGCGTGGAGTAAATGGGCCTTGCATAGCCTCTGGACCTTACTCCTGCAGATGCACCGACGCTCGTCGGATGTTCCGGTGCCTCAGTGGCGGATCTTCCGGTGCCCCTTTTGACCACGTTTCAATCTCGTCCAGATCCGGTCAACTTTGCTCCGATGGTTACTCCGATGCTTTTTCTTTAAAACCGTCGGACCTTCCGGTGCTTTAGGGTTGGCGGGCCCGCACGTCCTGTTTCTCTTAACCGTTCCGCGGGCCCCGCGAGTCAGTCTCACGCTCACCTTCTTCCTCGCGAACCGCCGCCCGTGCCCTCGCTCCGCCGCCACGCGCCCACTCGCCGCCACTGCTCCACACGCTCCGCCCCTGCGCCGCCGCACGCGCCTAGCTCCTCCTCGCCCGCGCCTCGCCCGCGCCTCGCCCGCTCCGCGCCTACGCCGCCTGCTTCACGCCCTCGCCGCGCCTGTGCACCTGCGCTCCGACTCTTCCTCGCCGCGCCGCCGCTCATCACCGTCGCCAACAGACTCCTTTACGCGCGTAGCCCCTCCTGCTCCACTCCTTTGGAGTTTCCACCGCGTTTCGAGCCCTGATTTGAGTTCCTTGCACCTTTGGTTCAAGCGCACTCAAGGTGTTCGAGCTTTTGCTCCAAAGGGGTTTTCTTCGATCTTTGTCGAGTTCTCTTCTCTAATCCTCCAGGGTATGATCTTCACATGTGTCATGTTTCACTTTTCATATCTATCACACATGACCACACATGATCTTTGCCTCTCACTCACACACATAGGCTCTTTAACTTGATGAGATCTATATTAGTGTGTTCTTTCAGAAGTTATCCACTAGAATTCATGTCATAGGCTCAAATCAAAACTTTGTTTTGACTCTCTATGTCAGATGGCTGGTGACAAGAAGGGCAAGAGCAAGATGGTTGTGCAGAAAAAGAAGAAGCGCACCCGTGAGGACCGCGAGCGAGAGCAGGCCGAGGCAGTGGCAGATGCAGCTGACAGGCAGGGCTCACTCAGGATCAGAGAGCCTCAGGCTCAGGGGGAGCCACAGCAGCAGTTACGTCGCTCAGGACGTACTCAGACAGCTCAGGCCACACCTGAGTCCCGCTCACGTCCACGGACTCGAGGTGGTGGCACTCAGAGGGGAGCAAGTCATGCACCGCAGCAGCACACCGACAGTCAGACTCAGACAGGTGGTCAGGACAGTGGTGAGGAGCTGCCCGAGGTTGAGTTGTTCGATCTCAGGGGTATTCCAGGACCTAGGGTCAAGAGATTGCGTTATGTGACCCCAGAGCAGTGGTTTCCCGAGCAGAGGGATGTCGGAGTTGATCGTCGTTTTTACACTCTGCTTCAGGAGTCTTTTTACCACACCTACTGCCAGTTGGACATCAAGATTAGTGAGCACAAGATGCTCCACTGGGTAGCTATGCGTGTAGCAGCAGGTGGGACTCCAGTGCTTCCTCTCTTTGAGAGATATGTTGGATTGCCTGCTCTACTCAGTGAGAGGTCCAGGTATATTCGAGAGTGGGTTCGAGTCTTCTACGCCACTCTGTTTATTGAGGAGGACCGACAGTTTATAGACTTCATGTTCCAGGAAAGGCACTATCGTCTGACCCGAGCACGACTGGCTACCTATCTTGGAGTTCAGATTGCCGAGGAGCCACACTTCATACACTATCAGGCTTATGGCAGCACGGTACCTCCTCGACGTCCTCACGAGTCTCACGTTCCATCTGATGAGGAGATCAGTGTTCTGTTTCAGCAGCCTTTCCTGCCTGGCACACCGAGGACTCCGGACAGGCTGACTCCCATGGCACACACTATCCATCTAGCCTTGAGGAAGAGCTTGTTGTTTCGGATTGGATACAACGAGGGGATCACAGCTCTGCAGCAGTGGCTTCTACTTTATATCATGACAGGTCGTGACTTTGACCTAGTCGACTTCTTTATCTGCGAGCTAGAGGATGTGATTCTGGATGGCATGACAGTTCACCGTCGGCATCCGTTTGCTCATTGGATCTGTTGGATTCTGGCTCAGCTAAGTCAGAATGAGCATATGGATGAGCTGGAGCACTCGAGGACACAGTTCAGTTTTTACTCACCAGCTACTCCTCGAGACGGTCGTCGTGGCTCGAGAGGCCAGCGCCGAGCACAGCGGGTTCTGGATGAGCGTTTCTTGGCTGAGGGCAGAGTTGCAGATGATCCGACAGCAGCCGAGGACGCTTCACTAGCAGCTGCAGAAGCCCAGCTCCCACACTACCTGATCACTGACTCAGAGGACTCGGAGGATGACGAGGACTTCTTTCCCACTGTTACCGTCCCTCGAGGAGCTCATGATGATGAGGCAGGATCTTCTGGTGCAGCACGAGCCCCCGCTCCTCCAGTCTCCACCGCTCAGGTCACTCAGCCAGATGCACTCGCTGCTATTCTTACTCGGCTCTCAGATCAGCAGGACAGATTTGCAGCAGCTCAGCTGAACATGCAGGCCGAGCAGGCTCGCCAGCAGGAGGCCCAGACTCTAGTACTTGAGGGGATTCGGCAGCAGCAGGAGGCCATGAGGTTACAGCTTCAGCAGCAGTCCCAGATCCAGCAGCAGATGTTTACCTTCTTCTCGGGATGCTTCGGTCAGCTGTACCGACACACTGGACTGCCAGAGCCTCAGCTCCCTACACCCCAGCAGCTCCAGTTCGACCCCACTGCTCCTCCTCCACCTGCTGGCGGATTCATGCAGACACCCTTGTCATCTTTCCCGGTGTCACCACTTCTACCGACCGGGTTGTTTGCCAGTCCTGTTCCTACTGCTGCCCCGGCTCCTGCTCCACAGCCTAGTGTCTGGACAGCCGAGCAGCGTGCAGAGTTTCATAGACAGCAGCAGATCCTACACCAGCTCCAGCACCCCTCGGCTCAGTCACTCACGTTCGACTCTCCTTCTCAGCCCGAGGTGCTCCGTCCGTCCGTCGTGCGCCCCACTCAGCCAGACCTGACTCCCGTCACGTCTGCTCCTCCGACGGACTCCACGATCGTCGCCGCGCCAGCTCCTACCGCTGCTCCAGCTACTTCTGCTGCTCCGACGACTCCGGTCGAGCAGAAGTCTTCTTCGGTCGACGACGACTGGACAGATGACGACGCCGACGACTCCGCCGCTCAGTTCTCCACCGGACCCAGCCGGAAGACCCCGCCTTCTCCAGCTCAGGATTAGATCGCCTTCCTTTTTGGTGCTTTGTTGCCAAAGGGGGAGAGGTGTTAGGGGGAGGGTAGAGCTAGAGAGAGCTCGTAGTTATCAGGACTTTGATTCTTTGTATCACATTTGGTGTTAATTCATGGATATGTACATTTGTCGCTTGAGTATGCCGTGCCTTGAGACATATCTATGAATTTCGTTTGAGCCGTTGAGCTCTTTGGTCCTTCTTTTCGAGTTCGCTTGTGTTTATGTGTTTATCTTGCTTTATCATTCTCGCTCTCTCGTTATTTATGGTTGTGTTGTCATCAATCACCAAAAAGGGGGAGATTGTAAGCATCTAGGCCCTCAAGGTATGTTTCGGTGATTAATGACAACCATTATTGTGACTAATGAGTTTGTGCAGCTTAATAAATCATTATCGCTCATTTGGTCATATGTCAAAAGAGGCCCCTCAATTTCGGTCATTCAAAAAGGCGATCTCGGCTTTTAACTTATATTTGTCAAGGCTAAGGATCTTTCTAGTCCTAAGTGTCACAAGGTTGAGAAGGACACTTAGGTTAGTATAGGTTTTATAGTTTTGTAGCGATCGCACTATTAAGAGGGGTTCATGAGTTAGTAGCTTGATCAAACTTGAGTTGGCCCTAGAAATATTACACACTCACTCAAAAACAGCAAAAGATGGTCAATTTTAGTCAACACAACTCTTGGAAGAAGAAACAATCAAAGTCACATTCGAATCCAAGTCAAAACAGCTGAAAACAAAGAAAATCAGTAGCACCGGTTGAACCGGTGCACTAGCATCGGAGCATCCGATGCATGGCGGAAGGACCGATGCCCTGTCGGTCTATCTTCTCTGGATGAAGGCAGACATCAAGTAAAGCACCGGTTGAACCGATGGTCAAGAAGATAAGCACCGGTGCAATGAAAGTCCTTTGTTCCAGAGAGCATGTTTTGATGGATTTCAACCTCCTTTCAGCACCGGTTGAACCGATGGATCTGAATCAAAGCACCGGTGTAATGAAAGTCCTTTGTTCCAGAGAGCATGTTTTGATGGATTTCAACCTCCTTTCAGCACCGGTTGAACCGATGGATCTGAATCAAAGCACCGGTGTAATGAAAGTCCTTTGTTCCAGAGAGCATGTTTTGGTGGACTTCAACATCTCTTCAGCACCGGTTGAACCGATGGTTAAGAATCAAAGCACCGGTGCATTGGATGTACTTTGTTCCAGAACGCTTGTTTGAGTTGATCAGCGAACCTCTTCAGCACCGGTTGAACCGATGCCCCTACGGAGCATGCACCGGTGCAATGACGCAAGCGTGGATACTGTGTCAGAACTCCAACGGCTACTTCTTTGACACAGAGAGACCGGTTGAACCGACGAACACATTTCTATACCGTCGGTTCTTCCGGTGGTCACGGTTTTTGTGCAGAAAACCTCCAACGGCTATGTGACCTCCTCCACTCTATATAAGGGTACCCCCTGGTTCATTTCAGTTGCCTTTTGACACCTTGAAAACCTGAGGCCACCCTTGAGAAGAAGAGATAGAGCTTTGAGCAAAAGAGAGAAGATCTAGTGCTTAGTTTGTGCTTCAACCTTGAAGAACTCATCCATTGCAAGTGTAGCAAGTGTGCTTGAGCTAGGGCCAACTGAGTGTAGGTCAAGTGAAGGCTTAGGAACTTGTTACTCTTGGTGTTTGGCAGCACCTAGACGATCTTGGTGATCGAAGTGTTTCTCGCGGAGCTTGCCAAGGATTGTGGGAGCCCGGAGAAGAAGATTGTACGTGGCTTGAGCTCCACCACGCCGGGATGGTGAACGGAGACTCTTAGTGAGCGCCCAAGTCTCGGTGACATGGGAGGTGACAAGACTCTTAGTGAGTGTCACAACGTGGATTAGGGGTGTGTGCCAACACATCGACACCACGGGAAAAATCCGGTTGTCTCTTGCACTCTCTTTCATTTCAAGCACTTACTTTCATGCTTTCTTTCATGTGCTTGACCTTAGAGATCATAGCTTAGCTCTACCTTGCTTAGTTTCATATCTTTGTTAGCTTGTGTAGTTTGCTTTGTTTAGCCGGTTGGTGAATTGAGCCTTACTAGCCTTGCATAGGTTAAGGTTGTGTTATTGCTTTAGAATTTTGAAAAAGGCCCAATTCACCCCCCCTCTTGGTCCATCGATCCTTACAGCAGCCTCAAGCCACCGGGCCGACACGAGGGGGCGCCTTCGGGGCAGTCTTCGAGGGACAGCACGATGCCCCGGGCTCGAAGGAGCGCCACGAGGAAGCGGAGTATGAGTGCTCGATCTGGGTAAGTATTTTGGATTTCGTTTTTATTACGTATTTGGTGGATCTCTCGATCCTGCTCAACTCGCGTCTCTTGATTTCCTGCCCCGGGGCCGTTCCCAAGGATGCAGTGCGGCTTGCCCCGACCAAGGCTCTCAAGACCGGGGCACGCAGCACTCCGCACACGGCGCCGCATCCCTAGCCCGCCGTGGATCTCGAGGCGGCGGCAGCTAGGCTACGGGAGGCCGTGGCGCGAGGGGCCCAGGCGGCGCAGCAAGCTCGGGCACAGGAGGAGGAGGGTGACGCCGGTCAGAGCGACGCCGGCCATCGTGTTGCCGAAGCGGCTGCTCAGGCGGCCGATGCCGGCGAAGAGGCCGGCCAGGGCCGTGTCGGTGGCGCTGCCCAGGCGGCCATCGAAGTTGAGGCCGGTCAGGGCGATGCGGCCAGCGCCGCCCGACCGGATACGGAAGGAGAGACCGGTGGGAGCGCGCAGGAGCGCCCTGCCGACCGTGTGGAGGAGACCCTCGTCTTCGAGCCCTCGATGGCCGAGGGCAGGGGCGTCGCGGAGGAGGGTACGGCACAAGAGGCGCCGGCGGTGGAAGGAGCCCCTGCACCGGGGCCCGCGGAGGCCCTGGACGAGGGTACCGTTGCGGTAGTGCCTCAGCCAATAGCGCAAGGGGGTGTGACAGTGGTGGTGGAGCTGCCGGACAGCAGCGAGGAGTACGGGGATTCGATGGACATCGACCCCGCTGCTGCGGCAAGCGCTGCCGCACACATCGCCGAGTTCGCGTCGGCCAGCGCGGGCGTGCTCGAAGCAGGGGCGTCCAAGGGGAGCCACCTCGAGGCGATCGTCCCGTCCGGGGTCCCCTCGGAGTTCCTCCGCAAGGAGCAGGAGGAGGAGGAGGAGGCCTGGAACAAGCAGATGGGCGTCGGTCGCGAGATCTTGCAGGCCCTCGACCGCGCCTATCAGCTCCATCAGAATGCAGATTACCAGGTCAGCCAGGTAAGTATCCCCCCCCCCCCCGGAAATTGCTCGGATTTGATTTTAGCTTTTACGCGTCTTCACCCACGCCCTCCCCCTTTGCATCAGCTGAGGGAAATCTCGCGCGAAAAGAGCGTCGAGATGAACCGGCTGTACTCCCAGCTGAGCCAGCTCGGGCAGCACAACGCCGATCTGGTACTCAAGAACATTGACGCCAACGCGAAGATGGCGGATCTGGGAGCGCGTCAGCAGGCGCTGGAGGAGGAGCTGGCGCGGGTTGCTGGTGAGCGGGACGTCCAGAGGGCGGCAGCGGAGCAGAAGGCCCGGGAGGCCGAGGCGCAAACTGCCGAGCTGCAGCGCCTTCGGACGGCGCTCGAGGAGAGGGCTCGCGAGGCGGAGGTGCAGAGCGCTGAGCTGCGACGCCTTAGTACGACGCTCGAGCAGCAGAAGGCCGAGCTCCTCCATAAAGAGGTGGCCGTGGTCGCGCTCACCGGGACCCTCCGGGAAAAGGGCGAGGCCCTCGAGGGGAAGGAGGTGGCCCTCCAGAACATGGGGGCTGCCCATAGAGAGAAGGAAGCCTCCTTGTCCTCGCTCGAAGAGGCCGCCCGTACCCAGAGGGAGGAATCGCAGAAGAACATGACGGGTGAGTACCTTCGATTTTTCGTCGATTTGTTTTCTTTCGTGGCTAATGTCGATTTCATTTGCTCAGAGCTGAGGCAAAAGGTGGCGGACGAGACCGCGGCAAAGGAAGCGGTCCACACCGCGCTCACGGTGGCAAAGATGGAGTTTGCCGAGCTGGAGCAGACCGCCGTGAGCGTGTGTCAAGAGCTCGAGGGGAAGGGTGCCATCTCGGGCAGTTCGGTGATCAGCCGCCTGCGCGCGCTGGGCGGTCGGATTGCCGAACAGGCCAAGAGCACCTTCCGCCTTGGTGTCCTGCGGGCTCTCGCCGTGGCCTCGACGCATTACCTCATGGATCTCCAGAGGGTGTCGTCGGGGTACGTTGTTCCCGCTGACGCTGACGCGGACGCCGCATCGGCCATCATAGATGAAGCCTACCCAGCCACGGAGGAGTTCGCCACCGTTCTCGCCGAGAAGCTTGTTGGCGCTTCTTAAGTATCCATTTTATTATACAATTAGGAGTTGTTTTGGTAAATTCTTCGGGATGGTTCATGTACAAACCCGCCACTTGGCACCCGAACTTGACCATTTTTGATTTTGTCCGGGATTTTGGAGCATCTTGTATTTTGACAGGAATTGGGACATTTTTGGAGATGTTTTGACGCATAGTTACAACTGGGCTAAGATGAGGAATAAAAGTAAGAATCAACACGCAAAAGATGGGACCGAAAGGGGCCAGAAAAGGCCCAGGCCGGCCGGCCTGGAGTCCTTGGGCCGGCCGGCCTAGCCCTTTTCGGAGCCCAATCGGTCTCGGTTTTCTTCGGCACGAAGTATGCGTCAACCCAAATCTATGTTTTACCAAAACCACCGACCATATCTGCCTATAAATACCCCGAAGCCGCCGTCAAAAAAGGGAGATCGCAGGAGGGCAGCAGAAAAGATCGCAGAGATCGCAGAGAAGAGCATCCAGAGATACATTCGAGTTAGACACAAGAGAAAGGCGACACCGGAGGCCTCATCGTCCCTCGGCGCCGCTGCAAGTTGGAGGACAGCAAGGGATCCATCCCTTGCCGGAGATTTCGTCACCATGATCGACTACGCTTCGCTTAGCTTCATGGGGTAAAGTCCTCGTTTGTTCATGGGGTTGTAAGGAGATCTTGAGTTGTAATTGCCGAATCCTTTATGAGATTGATCTATCACGATTCTTGTTGATGATGCTTTGATGCCTAATAGTTCGCGACTTGGCTTTGAGTTTGCTTTGCTCTTGCATGGTTTACTTAGATTACATCAACTATCGTGTTCTTGTTGATTCGTTACCGATTATCCTCGTGTAGTGACAGTATGCGGGAGGGAAAGGTTTTGATCTTGGAACACACCTTTGGTAGATTAGATCTGTTCTTCGTTGCTTGGCGATTACATCTCTAGTGATCCTAGACCCTATGGACAAATGCTCTTCATATCTTGTGCACACATCTATCATTGCTCACTAGTCTAGATTAGATTAGATTGGTTAGATTAGATCTATTTCACACTCAATCATTCAATATAGATCTTTTACTAACATCATTAGTGCTTAGTTAAGCATAGTAATACACTTGTTCCGTGGATTGATAAACCTTGGGGGAATACTCTAAGGGAAAAGCTATACACGATCCGTGCGCTTGCGGTACGTAAATTGGCGCTTTAAGAAGCGTCAACAAGCTTTTCTGGCGCCATTGCCGGGGAACAAGCGATTTTGCTACGTTTAACTTTGTATTAATTTTGTTGGTCACTAACACCTAACCTTTTCCCTAGAAATTTTTGTTTTCTTGTTTTTATTTTGATTGTCTAGATGGGCCATCTCATTCAACACGTGGAGGAAGGAGAAAAATCACTAAGGGATTATGCAAGCCTGCGATCGGAGGACTTCGACATGCCAAAATCAAATTCGGTGTTGTGAGCCACCGAGTATGAGATCAAGCCTCAAATCATCAAGATGGCGGCGGCAAACCCCTTTAGAGGAGATGAGACGGACAATCCATATAGACATATCAAGTGGTTCACAATGCTATGCAACACGGTACAACAAGACGGAGTTCCGCTAGCTTGGTTTAGATGGAATCTTTTCCAATACTCACTTGCAGAACAAGCGAGAAGATGGTTTGCACTTGCATCCTTCGAGGTAAAAGGAAATTGGGATGACTTGATGAAGAAATTTTGCGAGCGGTTCTTTCCGTTAAGCAAGGTTCAACATATTCGGAAGCAAGTGATCAACTTCGCGTAGGGAGAAGAAGAAGGGATAGATCAAGCATGGGATAGATTCAATGGATTGATTGAACAAGGACCGAAGCTCGGATTTTCCGGTGAAGTACTCCTGCATACCTTTTACTTTTCCCTAACCCCCGAGTGCATGCAGTTTGTCCAAATGTGTGCAGGAGGAGATCTCATGGAGAAAACACTCACGGAAGCTGCCCAACTCCTACAAAAAATCAGCAAGGGGGCGGCCATGCGAAGAGATTGGGAAAAACGATGTTTGGCAAGCTCCGAGGAAGAGTCTCAAGTGCGGGTGCTTGCTGGAATTTTCAGAAAAGAGGCATCGGAAGTGAGGGAAGAACAACCGAAGCATGGGAAAGTCATAGGGACAAACCACGATGAAGAAGCATCGATCCGGAGTGCAACGAAAGATGACCCGGAAAAGAAAGGAAGAACCATGGGCACCGCCAAATCGCTAAGGGAATTCGAGTAAATGGATTGGATACCAATTGACTTCGGAAAATTGTTCGACAAAGCAAGACCGCATCCAAATCAGCAAGGAATGGCGAAGGTGATAGCTGAAGACTTCCCGCCGGATAATCACACGGGATACACATTTGGCAAGGAATCAGCCGGTGATATTATTCGGAAACTTTTTGAAGAAAAAGAGGAAGAGATCGACTTGGACGAAGTGCTGGAGATCAAAAGGACCCTAGGAGTGAACTCGGAATCATCACCCTATGCGCACATAGCCCAAGTATATGTGATTGGAAGCGATCAAGGCGAAGGTAACCCATCACCTACACCTCGCGTTGATTGCATGATAGAAGGAATAAAATGTTGCAATGTTTTATGTGACGTTGGCGCCCATGTTAGTGTGATGAGTTCCAAAGTTTATGTTGAGCTTTTTAACAAAACATCAAACCTAGATGCCACAATCATTAAATTGATCATGGGAGATGGTAGATTAATCAAACCGCTAGGAGTGCTTAGAAATCTAAATGTTGCCATAGCGGGTAAAAAAATTCCTACCGAGTTTTTTGTGATTAATGCTAGTGATGATGAGCATGAAGGCATAATCCTTGGAAAACCCTTTCTCAAATTAGTAAATGCTGTTCTAGATGTTGGAAAAGGGATTGTCACTTTTGATCTAGATGGAGAGAAGCGCTCATTCGAATTTCATTCAAAACCGTCTATTGCTTCACCTCTACCTCTTGATAACGAAGAGGTAGAGAGCGTTCGTTCCATTTATTCTTTCAGGGATCCTCTCCAACGCGCTTTGGAGAACGAAGACGCTCAAGATAATCAAGATGAAGAACTAGTGGAAACGATGGAAGAGTTGAAGCCGCAACACGGGAATTTGGAGGAAGAAAAATTTGAAGACATTGGAGAGTTAGATCAAGAAGAGGATGGTGCGCCCGATGTTGAGATGAAGCCACTCCCCAAGGGGTTGAAATATGATTTTTTGGGAGATGGCAAGACTTTTCTGGTGATTATTAGCGACGAATTGAGCTCGGAAGAGACGGAGAAGTTGCTGAATTTATTGAAGAAGCACAAAAAGGTGATCGGCTACTCGATTAACGACTTGAAAGGTATTAGCCCCGCTTTTTGCACACATCGTATACAACTCGAGGAGCAATACAAGCCGGTCGTAGAGCATCAAAGAAGGTTGAGCCATGCAATGCGTGATGTGGTGAAGAAGGAGGTTATCAAATTGTTGAATGCTGGAATAATATACCCCGTGCCACATAGTGAATGGGTAAGCCCCGTTCATTGCGTTCCAAAGAAAGGAGGACTCACGGTTGTCAAAAATGAGAAGGAGCAATTGATACCACAAAGAACCATCACGGGATGGAGGATGTGCATCGATTATAGAAAATTGAATAAGGCAACGAGGAAGGATCATTTTCCACTACCATTCATTGACGAGATGCTAGAAAGGTTGGCAAAGCATTCACACTTTTGTTACCTTGACGGATACTCGGGATTCTTCCAAATACCTATTCATCCGGATGATCAACATAAGACCACATTTACTTGCCCGTATGGAACTTTTGCATATCGGAGGATGCCTTTTGGGTTGTGCAATGCGTCCGCTTCTTTTCAAAGGTGCATGATGGCTATATTTTCAGATTTCATAGAAGAGATTATGGAGGTATTCATGGATGATTTCTCGGTGCATGGTACTATCTTTGATGATTGCTTGGCAAATTTGGAGAAAGTTCTTAAAAGATGTGGAGAGGTTGATCTTGTGCTTAATTGGGAGAAGTGTCATTTCATGGTGAAAGAAGGAATTGTTCTCGGTCATGTTATCTCCGAGAGAGGGATAGAGGTGGACAGAGCGAAGATAGAAACCGTGGAAAAATTGCCACCACCTACGGATATCAAATCTTTGAGGAGCTTCCTCGGTCATGCCGGATTCTATAGGAGGTTCATAAAGGATTTTTCGAAAATCACCAAGCCATTGACACAACTTCTCCAAAAAGATGTGGAATACATCTTCGATAGTGATTGTCTTCATGCATTTCGAACACTCAAGCAATCCCTCATAAGTGCTCCTATCATGCAACCTCCGGATTGGAATCTACCTTTTGAAATCATGTGCGATGCAAGTGATTACGCCGTAGGAGCCGTCCTTGGACAAAGGAAAGAGGGGAAGGTAAATGCTATCTACTACGCAAGCAAGACTCTCAATGAAGCCCAAGTTAATTATGCAACAACGGAGAAAGAATTGCTTGCCGTGGTATTCGCCTTCAAAAAATTCAGATCATACATAGTAAACTCTAAGGTGATAGTTTATACCGACCATGCGGCAATCAAGTATCTCTTGTCCAAGAAAGATGCTAAACCACGCTTGATTCGATGGATCCTATTGCTACAAGAATTCGATGTAGAGATAAGGGACAAGAAAGGGGCGGAAAATGTTGTGGCCGACCACCTATCAAGGATGAACCATGGAGACGATGGAAAAGAACCTATCGAGGATCAAATGAGAGATGATCACCTATATAGAATTCTCGACAAAGATAGTTGGATGAATGAAATAATAAGGGCAATAAAAGGGATGCCCTTGGATCACTTGGACAAGAATGCAAAGAGAAGAGTGATCACGGAAAGAAGAAAATACTATTGGGATCCACCATACTTATATAGATATGGAGAAGATGGAGTCCTAAGAAGATGCATACCGAGAGAGGAACGTGAAGAAGTTCTAAGAAAGTGTCACTCGTCGGGATATGGAGGACATTATGGGCACTTTAGAACTCAAGCTAAGGTATGGGCTAGTGGATTCTATTGGCCCGAGATGCATGAAGACGCGAAAAGATTCGTTTCGACTTGTCCGGACTGCCAAAGGACGGGGAATATCTCGCAAAGGAATGCCATGCCATTGAACTACAATTTACAAATAGATCTATTTGATGTCTGGGGAATCGATTTCATGGGACCATTTGTGAACTCACATGGATTTGAGCATATATTGGTGATGGTGGACTATGTTTCGAAATGGGTTGAAGCTATGCCATGTCGGAAGGCATCAACGGAGGAGTCCATACACATGATTAAATCGGTAATCTTCCCTCGATATGGCGTACCGAGAATCTTGATAAGCGATGGAGGAACACACTTCACGAGCAAAGACTTTGGTAAATGCTTGAAGAAATTGGGAATTGAACATAGAGTGTCCACGGCTTATCACCCCCAAACAAACGGACAAGCGGAAACTTCGAACAAGCAATTGAAGGACATTTTAAAGAAGACCGTGGTAAAAGGAGGAAAAGATTGGTCGAAGAGACTAGATGATGCACTATGGGCATATCGTACGGCACATAAAACCCCGATTGGTATGACTCCTTATCAATTTGTTTATGGAAAAACATGCCACTTGCCGGTTGAGCTAGAACATAAGGCGTATTGGGCAATGAAGGAAATGAACTTTGATGCGGAAGCCGCTGGAATTAAAAGGAGAATCCAAATAAGCAAATTGGAGGAGTTAAGATTGAAAGCGTACAATAGTGCATCAATTTACAAAGAAAGGATGAAGAGATGGTACGACAAACGATTACAAAACAAGGAATTCAAAGAAGGAGACAAGGTCCTACTCTACAATTCAAGATTCAAACTCTTTGGCAAAGGAAAATTGCAAAGCAAATGGGATGGACCGTACGTCGTACACTCAGTTTCACCCACGGGAGCGGTGACAATTATGGATGCGAAAGGTGACCAATATGTGGTGAACGGACAGCGACTAAAGGTATTCTTGGAGCCCGACGTCGTGCCCCTTCATTACATTGACATATACACCATGGAGGAGGAACCGGAACGTCAAGCCTAACGACGTTAAGCAAGGTAAGTTTGTAAATATTCTCTTTTAGATTTTATTTTCGTAGTTTTATTTTTATTTTGGACGAACTTCGAGTAAAACATAGACTCATAATTTGTTGGAGGGCACCTCGGAAAAAGTTGGAGTCCAGGGGGCTGAAAAACCCCCTGGGCCGGCCGGCCCAACACCCCTAGGCCGGCCGGCCTAAGCCTCCTCGTGTGCGAATCGGTCTCAATTTTTGGTAGGTGCGAGATAAGGAAATTTCAAACCTGTGCCTTATAGATTTCGCATGCCAAAACCGAAGAGATTTTGGACTTTTCGTCCAAGTCTTTTCGGGACATAAATAGAGGGGCAGGGTAGATCTATTCTCTCATACTTTTCAATCTACACCACCACCTCGAGAGAGACGTCGACAATGGCCGGTTCAGCGAGCGCAAGAGCCATGATTGCAGCAATGGAGATCGAGGAGAGGGGTTGGACGCCTGACACCCCCACGCCAAAGACGCCTAGCCCCATCTCGGCAACCGGTGCGCAGCCCCTCCTTGTTGAAGCAAAGCGATGTGAAGCGAAGGCCCCTCCGAAGAAATTCAATACCCAAGCACGGATGAGCGTCGGAGGGAAGGGCCGTCAATGGTACAACGAGAGGCTAGCTCAAGCCCAAAGGGTGGTCGTCGTCATCAGCAGCGACGAAGACGAAGGCGAGAAGCGACAAGACAAAAAGCCACCCACACCTAGGCGTTCCTTGCGCCTCCTCGGAGTCAAAAGAAAGAACTACATCGAGCACACCCCGGAGCCGAAGGATTATGCGGGGGACAGCGATTGGGAGAGCATCATGAGCCCTGGTTCATGGGGTGCCACCGGTCGTGACTACGATGATGATTGGCCGGGGTGGGCCGAAGAGGAGAGAAAAGAGGAAGATGACCCCTCCGGAGGTGATAGCGGCAAGAAGAAGAAGGACGACGACGAACCCGAAGATGACAGTGCCAACAGCGGCGGGCATCACTTCGGGTGCTGTTTCAAGTGCCACAATGAAATCGCGGATCTCCGCGCCACCATCGATAGGTGTCACGATCAAACCATGGCAATGGATCAAAGGATGGACGACATCGAGAGCTTGGCCGAAAAAGACTACAACTTCCTTGTCCGCAATATAAGGAAGTTATTTGGGATGGTCGGAGATCTACAAAAGCAAGGAGGAGGGCGTCCAAGATGCAATTGCCTGAGGTGCCGTTGAGAACGCCGACGAGCGTCACACCCGTCTTTTATATCATTGCGGCGAGGACGCCGCATAATCTAAGCATGGGGGGGGGAGGTGTGACGGCTCCTAGATTGAATTTTGGTCTTTGTTTACTCAAAAGTTCGTCGTGTTGTGTGCTTTATTTTTCGCATGTGTGAGAGTGAGTCTTAAATTAGTGTTGAGTCATGAAAACAAAATAAAAAGAGTCTTTGTTTTTGTTGGATCGTGCAATTTTATTTATGCATTCAGTTTTACTTTATTTTCTTTAAAGCAATTGTTCACGAGCGTTGTCATGAAAATTATTTCGTATTTGTGGAGCTTAGTAGATTATTCGTCCATGTTAATACCCACACTTAAGCTTTGATCTAGCGCTTGGTTTTGATTACACTTGCGAGTAAGGCATGATTTGGAGGACTTTAATTTCATAAAAATAATAAAACCCCTACAAGCATAAGGTTGATCCAGTTCTTGACAAGTTGAGAGTAAAAATCCTATAATCCAAAAGCTTTATTCGTTCCACCATAAGTATTGGATGTACATTGAGTTGAGTTAGGATTTCTTTCTCTTGGGAGTTTTAATTTCGAGCAATGGTCATGTCCGTATTTTTCATCTCTGAATTGCTAGCCACGTCAATATTCGGTAATGAGAATTCCTCATCGGAACAACTCATGAGATCTACCGGATTCCAAAACCCGAACCCGAGATTATCTTGTTTATTATCATCTTCCTTGACCACAACCCAATTGTGAGGATACGTTCTGTTTCTGCACATGATTTGTATAAAACATAATTTTGGGATGAAGAAAGGAAGGAGTATTCGAAAGATGGACCGAATCCGACCTGGGAAAGCCCCAGGCCGGCCGGCCTACACCTCCTGAGCCGGCCGGCCTAGGCCCCTCTGGCCTCGGCTCGGGCTCCAAAAACTCAGGGAGCCACTTTGGAGATTTTCCTATCTATGTTTTATAGAAAGTGTCCTATGAAAAGGTTCGGAGAAGAGAAAGAAAATTCGGGAGAAAGAAAGAAAGAAAGAAAAAAAATGTATGAGAAGAAAAAAAAATAATAAATGAAGGGATTCTATGGTTAGAGAAGTGCAAAGAGATATTACCTTGTTTGAGAACAATATCCTCAATTCCAACCATGTGCAATCCGACAACGAGGACGATGCTTGTGCCTTGAAGTCAATCTTTTTGTATGCCTTTGCACATGTCCATCATTCTAAATCTTCTTACCCTTGAACCCTTTACATTATGAAGAAACTCTCATGATCATTGGCTCGGAAGGTAAGCAATCATTAGAAGGTTTTCTTAATTTGACAATATATGTATACACTTTGCTAAGCCTCACCTATAGCCCCACTTTACACTTGAGAGACTTTTGGGAGATGAGAGTTTGCAAATAATAATAGGATAGCCACCTATATTGAGAGACATGAAAGGACTTGTGCAAGAATTTTTGGTCTAACCTTTGTTGCAGGGTATTTTGTTTCTTAAATAAAAAAAGAGAGAGAAAAACCTCCAAGGATGGCAAGAAAAGCAAGTGTTGTCGATATTCGAGTTGCCGGCTAAAGGTAAGAGTTGTGGAGTAATATTGGATGAGTTTTTAAACGCCCATGATATGATTATCCTCGCTGCTCCTCTGACCTTTGTTTGAAGAAATATTGTTAGACTTGTTTGCATAAGTAAATTTTGCAGTTCGAGAACTCTTGAGCAACCCATGGAAGGACTTGATGATTTGATTTGCTCGAGGACGAGCAAAAGCTAAGCATGGGGGGAATGTTGGCGCTCCTTAAGTATCCATTTTATTATATAATTAGGAGTTGTTTTGGTAAATTCTTCGGGATGATTCATGTACTAACCCGCCACTTGGCACCCGAACTTGACCATTTTCGATTTTGTCCTGGATTTTGGAGCATGTTGTATTTTGACAGGAATTGGGACATTTTTGGAGATGTTTTGACGCATGGTTACAACTGGGCTAAGATGAGGAATAAAAGGAAGAATCAACACGCAAAAGATGGGACCGAAAGGGGCCAGAAAAGGCCCAGGCCGGCCGGCCTGGAGTCCTTGGGCCGGCCGGCCTAGCCCTTTTCGGAGCCCAATCGGTCTCGGTTTTCTTCAGCACGAAGTATGTGTCAACCCTAATCTATGTTTTACCAAAACCACCGACCATATCTACCTATAAATACACCGAAGCCGCCGTCAAAAAAGGGAGATCGCAGGAGGGCAGCAGAAAAGATCGCAGAGATCGCAGAGAAGAGCATCCAGAGATACATTCGAGTTAGACACAAGAGAAAGGCGACACCGGAGGCCTCATCGTCCCTCGGCGCCACTGCAAGTTGGAGGACAGCAAGGGATCCATCCCTTGCCGGAGATTTCGTCACCATGATCGACTACGCTTCGCTTAGCTTCATGGGGTAAAGTCCTCGTTTGTTCATGGGGTTGTAAGGAGATCTTGAGTTGTAATTGCCGAATCCTTTATGAGATTGATCTATCACGATTCTTGTTGATGATGCTTTGATGCCTAATAGTTCGCGACTTGGCTTTGAGTTTGCTTTGCTCTTGCATGGTTTACTTAGATTACATCAACTATCATGTTCTTGTTGATTCGTTACCGATTATCCTCGTGTAGTGACAGTATGCGGGAGGGAAAGGTTTTGATCTTGGAACACACCTTTGGTAGATTAGATCTGTTCTTCGTTGCTTGGCGATTACATCTCTAGTGATCCTAGACCCTATGGACAAATGCTCTTCATATCTTGTGCACACATCTATCATTGCTCACTAGTCTAGATTAGATTAGATTGGTTAGATTAGATCTATTTCACACTCAATCATTCAATATAGATCTTTTACTAACATCATTAGTGCTTAGTTAAGCATAGTAATACACTTGTTCCGTGGATTGATAAACCTTGGGGGAATACTCTAAGGAAAAAGCTATACACGATCCGTGCGCTTGCGGTACGTAAATTAGCGCTTTAAGAAGTGTCAACAAAGCTCGAGGCAGACATCCCTCCCATCGCCGAATTCGACGCCCCTGAAGACCCGCAAGGGGGGATGGTAGCCTGTAGAAAAGTTGGGCCTCGAAGCCCATTGTAAACAGATTAGTGTTTATATCATAGTCGCGCTTTGTAATCGCATCCTATGAATATAAAAGATTTTGTTTCGTAATTTGAATGTGTGGCCCGTCGAGGCCTTGCGTGTTCGAGCCTGTGTTCCTTTACTTTATTCCCGTGTTCTTGTATGCGACTTGGACGAACGTCTGCGAGGGGGTTCGCGTTCATAAGCAACGTAGGCGTAGGGTGGTGAGGGGGGTGCCGTATCCCGGAGGCGTAGGCGGCCCCACGACTCAGCCGGCCCCGTACTGTAATTGCTTACGCCTCGCGTCCATTTTTTCCAAGGATACAAGGAACTTAGGGTCGAGACGGAAATATTTCGAAAAACATTGGCGACTTTTTGGGGACGTTCGGGGGTTCCCCCCGTAGTAGCCCCCGAGGGAGGCTCGGCTTTGCCGAGGGTAAAGCCGAGTGTACCTCAGAGTTAGCGCGCATCCTAGCCTTCGAGGGCCCGGATGGTTCCTAAAAATAAACCAGTGAAGCGTACTTTATTATTTCGGGAAATTGAAGATGCGAGTACAAGCAAATGTACAAGAAACTTAAGTTCTAGGGATAGAAGCGACGTAGCTGTTGTATATTCCAAGCGTTGGTGAGGACTTCGCCTTTTTCGTTTGCCAGCTTGTAGGTGCCGGGTTTGAGCACCTCGGTGATTATGTACGGTCCTTCCCATGGAGGTGAGAGCTTGTGGCGGCCCCTGCTGTCCTGTCGAAGCCTCAGCACCAAGTCCCCTTCGTTGAGATCTCAGCGCCGGACCCTCTGCGCTTGATACCTTCGTAAGGACTGCTGGTAGCGCGTAGAGTGGAGGAGCGCCACGTCTCGGGCCTCGTCCACTTGGTCCAGCGAGTCTTCGCGAGCTCGCTGGTTTCGTTGCTCTTGGAATGCCTTGAGCCACAGCGATCCGTACTCCAAGTCAGTGGGGAGAATGGCCTCGGCGCCATAAACGAGGAAGAACGGGGAAAAGCCCGTAGCTCTGCTTGGAGTCGTCCTCAGGCTCCAAATGACCGAGGGTAGCTCCGCGAGCCACCTTCGGCCGAATTTGTTCAGCTTGTTGAAGATCCTTGGCTTTAGTCCTTGGAGGATCATGCCATTGGCACGCTCCACTTGCCCGTTCGTCTGTGGGTGTGCCACAGCCGACCAGTCCACACGTATGTGGAAGCTGTCGCAGAACGCCAAGAACCTCTTGCCTGTGAACTGGGTGCCGTTGTCAGTGATGATCGAGTTTGGGACCCCGAACCTGAAGACGATGTCGGTGAAGAACAGGACTGCTTGCTCGGATTTGATCTTGCCGTTGGGTCGAGCCTCGATCCACTTGGAAAACTTGTCGACCGCCACCAGCAAGTGGGTGAAGCCCCCGGGCGCCTTTTTCAGCGGATCGACGAGGTCTAGTCCCCACACAGCGAATGGCCACGTGATGGGGATGGTCTGCAGAGCATGGGCCGGGAGGTGTGTTTTTCGAGCATAGAACTGGCAACCCTCGCAGGTCCGCACAACGTCGGTGGCGTCGGTGACCGCGGTGGGCCAGTAAAAGCCTTGCCGAAACGCGTTACCCATGAGGGTGCGCGACGCGGCGTGATGGCCGCAGATGCCAGCATGGATGTCGCGGATCAGCTCCTTGCCCTCGGGGATGGGGATGCATCGCTGCAGGACACCCGAGGGGCTGCGCTTGTGTAGCTCGTTGTCGATCAGAACGAAGGACTTGGCCCGCCTGGCGAGGCGCCGCGCCTGAGCACGGTTCGAGGGTAGGTCCCCTCGAACCATCCAGTCTAGATACTGGACGCGCCAGTCTCGCGAAGCGGGGGCCTCGTCGACTTCCATTGCTTCGGCCTCGTCCGCGGAGGTGGTCTCGAAGTCAATGTCCATGGGCTCGACCTCGTCCGCCGGGGAGTTCCCGCCGGAGGGCCCAGCGGACGAGGGGCCTGACTCCGTCAGGTCCTTGAACTCAACGGAGGGATTGATGACGTCTCGAGCGAAGATGTTCGGGGGGACAGTAGTCCGCCCCGACGCGATCTTCGCTAGTTCGTCGGCATCCTCGTTGTACTTACGTGGGACATGATTGAGCTCTAGGCCGTCGAATTTGTCTTCGAGGCAGCGCACTGCATTGCAGTACGCCTCCATCTTCGGGTCGCGACATCTAGACTCCTTCATTACTTGGCCGACGACAAGCTGAGAGTCACCGCGTACGTCGAGGCGTTTGACGCCGAGCTCGATGGCGATGCGAAGGCCACTGAGAAGGGCCTCATACTCTGCCATGTTGTTTGACGCTGGGAAGTGTAGGCGTATCATGTATCACATATGCTCTCCGAGGGGTGAGATGAAAAGGAGACCGGCACCGGCGCCGGTTTTCATCACCGACCCATCGAAAAACATGGTCCAGCATTCGCCCTGGATCTGTGGTGGGGGTAGCTGAACGTCCGTCTACTCAGCCACGAAGTCAGCCAAGATTTGGGACTTGATCGCCTTGCGGGGGGCGTAAGTAAGGGTTTCTCCCATCAGTTCCACAGACCATTTGGCAATTCTACCCTCAGCTTCCCGGTTGCGGGCTATCTCTCCCAAGGGGAAAGACGAGACCACGGTGACGGGATGAGCCTCGAAGTAGTGGCGTAGCTTGCGCCGAGCCAAAACCACTGCGTAGAGCAGCTTTTGAATCTGTGGATAGCGTGTCTTAGTTTCTTACAACGCCTCGCTGATGTAGTACACCGGTCGTTGGATGGGCAGAGCATGGCCCTCCTCTTGTCTTTCGACCACGATCACCGCGCTGACCACTTGGGTCATCGCGGCTACGTACAGATAGAGGGGCTCGCCGTCCGTAGGTGGTGTGAGAATGGGAGCATGAGTGAGCGATGCCTTCAGCCTTTCGAGGGCTTCTTGAGCTTCGGGGGTCCACGTGAAGTGCTCGGTTTTCCTCAGGAGTCGATACAGGGGGTAAGCCTTTCTCGCCGAGACGTGAGATAAAACGGCTAAGGGACGCTAGGCATCCCATGACCCTCTGTACCCCCTTTAGGTCTCGGATCGGTCCCATCCGAGTGATGGCCGAGACTTTGTCAGGGTTGGGTTCGATGCCCCGCTGGGAGACAATGAAGCCCAAGAGCATGCCTCGAGGCACCCCGAACACGCACTTCTCGGGGTTAAGTTTTACCCCTTTGGCTCGTAGGCAATCGAATGCGATCCTGAAATCAGCAACCAGGTCATCCGCCTTCCTAGATTTCACAATGATGTCATCGACGTATGCCTCTACGCTGCGCCCTAGATGGTCTCCAAAAACGTGGAGCATACACCTCTGGTATGTGGCTCCGGCGTTTCTGAGGCCAAAGGGCATCGTGACGTAGCAGTACATGCCGAAGGGTGTGATAAAAGAAGTCGCGAGCTGGTCGGACTCTTTCATCTTGATTTGGTGGTAACTGGAATAAGCATCAAGAAAGGATAAGAGTTCGCATCCCGCGGTAGTGTCTACAATCTGATCGATTCGTGGCAAAGGAAAGGGAACCTTCGGGCATGTCTTATTTAAACTAGTGTAATCTACACACATCCTCCAGCTTCCACTCTTTTTCTTCACTAATACTGGATTAGCTAGCCACTCGGGATGGAATACCTCTTTGATGAATCCGGCCGCCAGAAGTTTCTGCAACTCCTCGCCGATCGCCCGGCGCTTGAGCTCGTCGAAGCGTCTTAGGCGCTGCTTCACTGGCTTGGAGTTGGGTCGGACATCAAGAGAGTGCTCGGCGACCTCCCTCGGTATGCCAGGCATGTCCGAGGGGCTCCACACAAAGATATCTGCGTTGGCGCGGAGGAAATCGACGAGCACCACTTCCTATTTGTCATCGAGGGTGGCGCTGATCTGCAACGCCTTTGTCGTCGGAGTGGCTCGGGTCGAGGGGCACCTTCTTGATACCCTCGGCGGGTTCGAAGCTCCCGGCGTGTCAGTGCGTGGTGTCCAAGGCCTCGCTCGCCATTTTGTCGAGGGTGGCTGCGAGGGCCTCGTCCTCCGCTTGAGCTTCCGCGCGCTCGACGCACTCGACATCGCACTCGTAGGCGTGCTCGAACGAAGAGCCGATGGTGATGACGCCCTTCGGACCCGGCATTTTGAGCTTGAGGTAGGTGTAGTTGGGGATGGCCATAAACTTGGCGTAGCAAGGACGACCAAGGATGGCATGATAGGACCCTCGAAATCCCACCACCTCGAAAGTGAGTACCTCCTTGCGGAAGTTGGCTGCTGTGCCGAAGCACATAGGCAGATCGATCTGGCCGAGGGGTTGGACCCGCTTCCCTGGCGCGACGCCGTGGAATGGTGACTTGCTGGGGCGGAGCTTGTCCAGTCCGATCCCCATGAGCTCCAAGGTGGGGGCGTACATGATGTTGAGGCTGCTGCCTCCGTCCATGAGCACCTTGGAGAAGCGGGTGTTGCCGATGATGGGGTCGACAACGAGCGGATACCGTCCCGGATGCGGGATGTAGTCGGGGTGGTCCTCGCGGCCAAAGGCGATGGTATCCTTTGACCAGTCGAGGTAGGATGACGTGGCTTTGGTGACGGAAAAGACTTTGTGGCACTCACGCTTGCGCTGCCGAGAAGTCATATTCGTCATTGCTCCTCCAAAGATGAAGAAGGCGTTCTCCACTGGGGGGAACTCGTCATCTCCACCTTTGTCGCCCGCATCCTTCTTCTTGTCTTCATCGCGATGCGCGACGCGGTTGTAATACTTCTTGAGCATTTCGCACTGCTCGAGGGTATGGTTGACCGGGCCCTTGTGGTAAGGGCACGGCTTCTTGAGCATGTCGTCGAATTGGCCACCACCACCTCGAGGGGGGCCTCGAGGCCCTTTGCGGTCTGGGGCGGCAGCGAAGGCCTCCTCGGTGTCCTCTGCCCGCCCCGGCTCATGCTGGTTCGGTGGGACCGGCTTCTTTCCCTTCCTCCCCCGCTTCTGTTTCTTGGCGGGGGCGTTGGGCTTGGCGTTGCTGCCCTCCGCGGGCGCATCGTCCTTGCGCTTGCTCGATTTGTCGTCGAAGATGGCACCAACGGCCTCCTCACCGGCGGCGTAGTTGGTGGCAGCGTCGAACAGCTCATTAGTGTTGATGGGTCGGCTTCTTGCGAGCTCATGCACCAGGTTCCTGCAGGTTGTACCCTCGAGGAAAGCGTTGATGACCTCGACGTGGGTGACACTAGGGAGCTCGGTGCACTGCTTGGAGAAGCGTCGCACGTAGTCACGCAGGGACTCGCGGGGCTTCTGGTGACACCCTTTGAGATCCCAGGAGTTCCCAGGGTGCACATACGTGCCCTGGAAATTGCCCACGAAGATGTGGACCAAGTCGGCCAAGTTGTGGATCTGATCCGCAGGCAAGTGCTCGAGCCACGTTCGTGTGGCGTCAGCAAGATGAAAAGGAAGGTTGCGGATGATGACCGCGTCCTCCGTCGCGCCGCCTAGCAGACACGCTAGGCGGTAGTCATTGAGCCAGACTGCGAGGTCAGTCTCGCCCGAGTATTTGACGAGGGTGTTGGGTTGTCGAAAGCGCGGGGGAAAAGATGCAGTTCGAATCTCCCGGCTGAAGACCCGGGTGCCCGGAGGCTCCGGTGACTCACCCCTGTCGTGCTCAGGGTTGAAGCGTCCACCCCGTCGAGGGGTGTACCTCCTGCCGTCGATGACATTGCGGGCGTCGTCGTCGCCAGCGTGCCCGCGAGTGTCACGGATTCGCTCCCTTATGGGAACTCTCCCAATGCGCTCGTGCACCGAGGGCGCCTTCGCACCGGGCGCTACGGCTGCCTTGCCCTTCCCCGCTGGGGGTGTGTGCACAAAAACCTCGTGGTCCTGATGCGCAGTCCCATCACGCTGCTCCGGGGCCTTCGAGCGTATACGAGACGTAGAACTCTCGGCGTGCTGCACGGCAGCTTGCTCGATGAGCTCCTGTGCCTCGCGGCACAGGTTGCGGCCCGAAGGTGTCGATGGCTCGGGCATAGCTTGGAGTAGGTAAGCCGCAGCGACGAGCTTCTCGCCCGCCGTCTTCAGTTCTGGAGATTTGTCGACGTTGTCGTCGGCCAGGATGCGCTCCCGGGCAACACGTCCCGCCCCTGGGCGTGTGCACCACACGCGGTACGTTGCTGCTCGAGTGTGGCGCGCAGCTCCTGGGTTTGTTGACGCTGCTCGTCGAGCTTGGCTTGAAGCTCATTGAGCTGTGCCGGCTGAGCCTGTCGCGCCGCCGAGCTTGACGAAGAAGGGGCTGCAAGCGGCACCACCAGTGGGTTTGCCTGCGCGTCCGCCCCGCCGTCCTCGTGGTTGCTTGGGGCGTTGTCGTTTTGCTCGTCCGCGAGGTCCGCCATGAAGCACTCTCGGGAAGGATCGAAATCCCCCTCGCTGGAGTCTTCGGAGCAGGTGAGGCAGTAAGCCGTCGCCAGCTGGAACGAGCGAAGAGAGTCGGGACGGCGAACCCCGGAGTAGTCCTCGGCCTCCTCGGCCGCGAAGTTGTTCATGAAGAAGTCGATGTCGTCGGCGATTGAGCTCGCCGTCTCGGGGTAGGATTCGTCAGGGGACGACACGATGGGGCTGCGAATTGACCGAAGATGATGACTCGGTAGATCCTCATGCTCGATGAAGCTAGCGCTGGTTAACGAGGCGTGGGCGGCAGCGTTGCGCATCCCGAAGGGGAAGGGCGACGCCGAAGTCGAGTTCCCCCTGGGAGGCACTAGTGCTGCCGCAGGCGCTGGTGCCGGCGCAGATGACGCCGAGGCACGCGATGACGAAACGGTGGCCCCGTTGGGCGTGATGCTGAGTTGCGACATGCCAGCCTCGACCCACGTGGGGGAGCTGTGGTGTGCCGCACGACGACGCTCCGCGCGTGCTTGTCGCGAACGCCGACCCGAGCGCCTGTTGTGCCGGGCTGGCGAAGTTGGAGCGATGGGGTTGCGTCCGGGGGAGAGGAGCTGCATGAGGTAACCGTTGCCGGTTGCCCTGAACTCGAGACTCCCGAACGAGATCACGCGTCCCGCCGGGAACGGATCCGAAACGCCCATGGGGTATGGGTTGGATCTGCCCGCCATCCCTGGAGATCAAAAGGGAACAAGAAAGAAAAAATGTCACGCAGCGTAGCCCCTACCTGGCGCACCAACTGTCGGTGTCCCGACCTGGGGGCCTGGATCCCAACTAGTAAATGCTGCGTGTTTCCTCGTCCCAGATGATGATGCAAGAGGCAATCACAGTAACGCACGGTTTATCCTGGTTCCGGTCGCGGGGCCGTACGTCCAGCAAAGGGGGTGTGCGAGGGCACTATATTATCTTGCACCCGGAGTGCTTGTAGTAGGGGATACAAGCGAGGCGAGAGAGGGAGGGAAGCTCCCAAGTCTCTGCTAGGAGTAGAGTCGGTTGAGATGAGTGCTCGGTAGTCCCTGAACGTCCTCTTGGGGAGAGAAGCCAGAAAACCAGAGCCGAGCCCCCCGTCTAAAGGAAGCCCGCCTCCTCCTTTTATAGTCACAAGGAGGGGCGGTGCACAAGAGTGGGGGCATGGAAGTCGTCGTTTTCCCCGGGATCGCGGGGTACAGTGGTCGGATATTGTAGGAAGTACACTGTGGGAAGCGCGGCGCGCGTCGCTGTCGTCCTGGATTTCGTCCTTGGTTCTGCGAGGATCGCGCCGGTCGTCCTGCAGTGTCCCTGTAGGCGGCGCGCGTCGCCGATGTATGGTCTTCCATATACGGCGCGGTGGCATTCGGTGGGCCCTGCGGACTAGAGTCCCGCATGCACCAGCGGCAGTGGGGTGCGTGGCGGCCCCGGGCCCCCCGGTCGGAGTGCGGGCGTGCACACTAGGAGGTCCGAGGGACGCGCGGCGGTCCCGGATTCCACAAGGGGGGATGTCCGGGACTCCGCCCGTGCGTGCTGAGTGCCCCTCTTGGAAGGACACGTGACATCGCCTGACCCCTTCCCCAGTGGGAGGTGAGTCCGGATGGTCGGTGTCGGCAAAACAGTAACGGGAGCAGTGCCGGACCCGTCTTGTCCCGCATCGCATGTCCCACAGTGCTGCTACAGCCTCCGGGACGGCGGAGCGGTGACCGAAGTCAGCGGATGGGACCCCGGTCACATCCACTGTGGGAGTGGTGGCCTGACGCCGCATGTCCTTTGAGTCGTGGCGGAGTAGCTGGCCTTTAATGCCTTCGTACGGCGAGCGGTTGGGCGGCGGGGCCGTTTGTCCCTTGTGCTGAGAGACGGCCTCGAGCGAGGCGGAGAATGAGTCACCGCTCGAGGGTAGATCCGCTACCTTCGAGCGAGGCGGAGGTACGTTGCGCGATCGAGGGTCCCGAAGGGAGCCCTCGAGCGAGGCGGAGAATGAGTCTCCGCTTGAGGGTAGATCCGCTACCTTCGAGCGAGGCGGAGGTACGTTGCGCGATCGAGGGTCCCGAAGGGAGCCCTCGAGCGAGGCGGAGAATGAGTCTCCGCTCGAGGGTAGATCCGCTACCCTCGAGCGAGGTGGAGACTGTCCAGCGGGCCCGAGAGGGACCCTCGAGCGAGGCGGAGATCGTTCCGCGGGTTTGAGGGGGATGTGAATGGGCCGCGTGCTGGGCTTTATTGAGTCCTTTCCTTTCTTCCAGATTGGAAGGAGGCCGTGGGCCTAGTTGCCTTAACAGGTATTTGTGTTTTTAAAAGCAGTCTTAGTACCCCGATTAGGGTGTCCCTAATTGTGATACCCGACACTTAGTTTGTGTAGCTAAGTAAGTTTGAGCCTTTGGATTTGGTTTGGTTTGTGTAGCCTTGTCCATTGTGCATCTAGTGAGCTTAGGTTGGCTTTGTGCTTTTGCTCTTTAGAATTGTGTAGTAGCTCCCCCGGTGTGTGAAGTACTAGTTGCATAGGTTTGTGTGACATTGCTTTCTAGAATTGTGTAGGTGAGCTCTTCCTAGCTCGGCACCTTAGTTGCTCAATTAGAATCCCTTTTGTAAGGTGCAAGTTATAGATAGAGGGGTGTAGTCTTGGCTAGATCGATTAGTTTAATTCCGCACTCGTTTCGGTTAGCCGGCAACATTTTAAGTTTTAGAAAGGACTATTCACCCCCTCTAGTCCGTCATCTCGACCCTACACCCGCCGACCTCAGAGCAACCCTAACTCCATTAGCTCCGATGGGGTCCCTCTCGAACTCATGCTTTTAGGTTTTCATAGTTCTTCCTAAAGAATCGGTCTGACCGGTCAGACCGGTCGGCGTAGAGAGGCTGTTTGTGAAGATCATCATATATGATCTGTGCCTTCCAGCACTTGGTGTGTTGATCATATCAGCGTCAACACTTCCCCACCTATCTAGCTTTCCCCCCACATTTTCTTGCCCTGATCCATGGCCTTCATTGCCAGGGATTAAAGATCTTACGTCTGCATAGTGTTCCCCAAGCCCGACCTCCGCCCCTCGTCGCCGAGCATCAACTTCCTCACCTTGTTCCTCCCAACAAACTGAAAACATCAGTTATGGGTAAGCTCCTAATGCTCATGCTCTCGCGTTCCCTCCGTGTTCGCAGTCGTAGCGGCCAGAACACGACGTTTAGGTACACGCCGCACCTGCCTCCTCCACGTTCTCCCGGGCGCCGTCGCCGCGGGACATCTCAACTCCCCTAGTGTGCGGCGTGCTACGCCTACGGCAGTGACCGCAGGCGTGTGCCGCCCCGATCGCAGCGCTTGCAGCGCGTCGCCTCTAACGCAGGAATGGCCACCGAAGCGTATCTCGTCGATGCGCGGGCGGCTCTGGCATCGTCGTTGCACCTCCAAAACACCGCTGGTGCCGTGCGAGGTGGTGATGTGGCGATACTAACATGGACGGTGTCTGGGTCAAAACCGCTTTAAAATGGGGGTGGGGGGGTGCCAGGTATGAATACATGAGGTATGAAACATTCCTAGTATTTGAGTTACGACTTACGAGAGGTTTTTTTTTTATACTCGACAACTATTTTAGAGGGTAAAACAGATTTTACTCTATTTTAAATTACCTTATGCTCTTCGAGTGGCTTCACGAGCAAGGAAAGGACACTATCCAAGCTGGAGGAAGGTGTGACCAATGCCAAAGGCCATATGTACTTATTAATTTGCCTGAAAGTAATGAAGACTCATAATGCATGTGAACAACTGGATCTGAGTGTAACTCCATTTTTATTTATTTATAAAACAACTTGGCTATGTATAATATTGAAATGTAGTACAATCTATTGCACAGGATCGTCGTACCGATCCAGATACGTACGAGCTGACTAAGCCTTTAAACACATCATGTGGATGATTCAAAGGAAATTAAAGGAGATAGATGCAGGAGATGAAGCTGATCGGATAAAGGAAGACAGCTCCACAAAACTTGCCAAAATTTAAAGTTTTAATCATCTACTCCCTCAGTTTCAAATTGTAAAATCATTTCAACTTTCTTGGAGAGTCAAATGATTTAATGAAAGTATATTTAATGAAGAATCTAATTATACTTATTTGGTATCACAAATTTTAGTGCTTTATTATATATAAATTTGGTTAAATTTGGAATATTTGGACTCTCCAAAAAAATAAAATGACTTACATTTTGGAATGGAGGAAGCAGCATTTTCTGTTTTTTCCATCTCGAAAACATCTCCTCGTAGCCAGGGGCGGAGCCAGGAAGTCGATTTTTTCATTGTTAGGGGGGCCAACCATACAAATTTATATAAAAATTTAATCAAAATTTAAATTTCTAGTGTAAATTTGGGGACCATGGGGGGCCAGGCCCCTGTCCGCCCCCTGTCTCCGCCCCTGCTCGTAGCTAGCTACTGATAACTATTTGTGATGATGGCCTTAATGGTCAACCTCAGATATATATAGTTATATAGGATAGTATGGTTATATATATATATATATATATAACAATCATGTACGAGGAATCATGCACTATCATCAGATACAAAATGTTAAAGAGCATTTGGACAGAATAAAGGACAGCTGCCAAATATCTGGTGTTGTGCTGGGTACGTACATGTTGAGGATACGGCCGCGATTGAGCCAATTGAAATGGACGGAGGCTCCAAATTAAAGAGCCGAAAGCCCGAAAGGCCACCTTACTGTATGAGGCTCTGCTAGTCCGCGCGCGCGCCCTAGGAGAGGAACTGGCAAACGATTTCCGACAATCCAAAGGATTCCATTTCTGGTTTTTGTGTTATTTACTTTCCATTTTCGGCCTCCTGCAGGACATGCACTCCATCCCGCCCCTCCCACCACGAAACGCACACAGCGCACGACGGAGTACCGGCGCTCGATTTCAGACAGCAGGTAATTTTCCATTTAAAGAAAGTTTCTCTCTCCATAATTTTCTACATTTAGAAAGTTACTTGCAACACATGTATGTATAACTTTTTTCAACACAGTTATTAGATGATAATTTTGCAGCACAACTTTTATGATACTTATAACTTTTACGCATAAATTTTTCCAACCAACTTATAGGACAATTTTTTAACAAGACACTACAAATTTTACGCATAATTTTTTTAGCCTCCTTACTAAATGATAATTTTGAACATAACTTCCACGAAACTTCTCGGATTACAACTTTGATGCATAAGTTCATCATACATCTTGTAAAAAATATAACTTGTCGATATAAGTTTTCAACACAACTTCTATGAAAAGGTAATCAAGGAGATTTTTTACGTACAAGTTCATCATACAACTTGTAAGCACAATGTTCGATATAATTTTTTAGTACAATATTTCTAAAATCTTTGTCAAGAGAATTTACACATAGTAGAAAGTAAAGGAAGAAACCTGAAAAAAAATAGAAAGAATGGTAGCAGCTGCCATTTACGGGACACGGTGGGAAAAAATAGAAAAGAAAAAGAGAACAAAACAGGCATGCTCGGATTCACAGTACCACACGAGTTTTTGATTCAGCACGGCAGCATCGCTTGTGCCAGTTGCTGCAGCTTTTGTTTGGTGGCTTGGTTCACGCAGAGAAAAGGAAATGAAACTAAAGTATGCATCACAAGTGACGTGTGCATGTACGTGCGGACGGCGCGGTCCGGTCGGAAATCGAGCGCCCGCATGCCAGCTAACGCTCGCGCGTCCGATTGGATTTCCGATGACAACATGATCATGGGAGTATGGGACTAACCAAGTTTGTTAAGTGAATAATAGTAGGTCATAAAGATGAAGTACAAATGCCCAGCAAAGCAAGAAACGGAGAAAAAACTCAAAGAAGTACTGAATTAGATGAGTTTAGCATAAATCAGGCGACTGGATCAACGGACACCCTTGAAAATAAATGGGTCAGTGCAATTAGGAATGTTAGCGGCAATCAAGTGAAGAAATGACAAGCAAAGGCACCGGGTGAACCAACAGTGCAAAAAGATGTTGGTGCAAGCATGTTGTGATTACTCAGAGAGCATATTTCAACAACAGAAGGGTTTCCAAGTATTGTCTTCAGTACCGGTTGAACCGACACCCGTTAGTTCAATGACATCAGCAGACGGGGGGCGGCTGGATCTAACGGCTAGCATGCATGCCTAGAGTGGCCGGTTAAGCCGATGGTGGGTACCAGTTTAATCGACTCTTTATGCTTTTTAGGAGATGACATGTAACAGCTATGTCTGAGTTCCTAGCCTATATAAGCTACCCCCGGTTCATTTGAGGTTGTTGGAGTTGAGAGAAGTCACATATACATTGGAGAAGACCTCCAAGCCACCAGAGTGTCAATTGATCACATCCATATGTTTTAGCAAAAGCTTTGAGAGTGTTAGTACTAGGTTACGCCTAGAGAGAGAGAGAGAGTAGGTGTTGCTGCCTTGTGGCTAGTTATAGAGTGAACCTCAAGTTGTAATCTCGGAGTGCTGGCCTCTTAGAGTCTTCGTGGCTCGTCGGCAAGTCTTCGACCCTTTGGTTTGGCGTGAGCAGCATCGACGACTCTATGCAGGGGATGAGTAGACCCCTACTTTGTGGGAAGCTCTGTAGTGAAGGCGACATCAAGGTGACCAAGGAACTTGGCGTGAACCTTAGTGGCACGTGAAGAGGTGCCCCAGAAAGAGACTTAGTGACTGAAAAACAATACTCTTATTGAGTGCTTCAACAACATGGAGTAGAGCTGACCTAGTGCCTATCGATACCACTGGATAAATTCGTGTCAACAGTTTGTTTCCCTCAACCCGCTCCTTTACGTTCCTGTAATTCTTTCATACAACTTGTGTGCCTTTACTTTCTTAGAATAGCTCCAAGCTAGAATTAGCTATATGTTGCAATACTCTTTTAGGTTGGGTTGAAACACTCTTTTAGTTTATGCTTTGTGCAAACTAGATTGAACCATAGGTTAAGTTTTTAATTTGGTCTAATTCACTCCTTCCGTCTTAGGCTACAAGCACTGATTCCTTTCACCTTTTCATAATGATTATTGTAGTATTATTATTGAAACGTTAATGCCGTTTTTTTCTTAAAAAAACGATTACTACCCAATTCGACAGAGGCTGTTGATCTACTGTGAAGGTTGCTAATTAGGTGCACGCGATCGCTGTGCTTACGCATAGGGTGATGCTAAATGCAGGTCACCGCCGCCGGCGACCGGTGCGCTCGCTGTTCCTTGCGAAAGACGGTCTCTATTATTGGTGGAGCTACTGGAGCAAGCGGGGGCGGCAGGTAGCACGGCCCCCAGGTCAACTCAAAATCACAGCCTTGCCCGGCCGGCCGGCTCCCACAGGACACGCGTGCGCTCTTTCAGTGAACAGCGCCGCTCCATCATCGTCAAGCTCGAACGAGCCCGGTCGGTCTCCCATCCGTCGAGATCGATCTCGGAGTCGGCCCGTCACTTTGGGCAATAAATCACCAACAAATCCTCTCTCGACGCCGTAGCAGGTAACCACCGCGTGCAATGCAGCCATGGACCGCCTCTCGGCGTTGCCTTGGTCCCCCGGGAAGATAGGAGCTGGCCGGGAGAAAGTGATCCGAGGCCACTAGCACGTTCTCCGTGTGAATTGTGGTAGCTCTCGATCGATCTCTTCTCTTTGCTTCGCTCGCTGGCTCACTGCAGCTCGGCGCTGTACGTGCAGGACCTGGCCAGGCCGGCCGCGTCCTTTTGCGCCGCGGTCCCGCCGGCCGGCCGGCCGGGCGGGGAAGTCTCCCGAGCGTGCGGCGGCACGCAACGCAACGACTCCGGCCGGCCGGCCAGACGCGAGACGGGAAAGAAAGAAAGAAAGCGGCCAAACCCAAAAGGCGCGTGGAACCCCGTGCTTGCGCGCCTACCCTGCTGGCCTCTGGCCGCAGCCCCACCCGTGCCGACGCTGCTAGCTTTTCCATGCCGCCGAGGCAATGCCGCACCGCAATGGTCCAGCTCGATCCCCTCGTCGCCGTGGCAGATCGCGCGGAGCCAATGGGAAACGACGCGCAGGGGTCCGGTCTGGATGCGTACGTGCGCGCGCCAGGGCCGGGCACGCAGCGGTTGCGTGCATGAGTGTTAGATGACGGGTCACTCTCTCCGATCCAGCGAGCTATAGAGCTAGTTGTGTAGCCTAGCTCGCCACCGGGCCGGCGACGGCGCATGTGCGATGATCTCCAGCGCCTCGAGAGAGCGCGCGTGCTCCGGTAGATTAGATCCCTTATCCCCCTGGCGTTGATCGGCCTGCCGGTCGGTGCGCCCGGCCTGCCGCATCGCGCGGTCCATGCCATTCCCGGCGCGGCGCGGCGCGGCGCGTGGTTTAATTGCCACTGCCAGGAGGCGCAGCGCGCGGGGATGGTCCTCCTGCTGCGCCCGCGCCCGCGCTAGCAAGCTAGCTCTAGCTCCGGTGGTGCCGGCCGGTCGATATGATCGACCCGTCGGCTTCACCTTGATGGATCGGAGGTGTCCGCCCGCCCCGGCCTGTCGCGCGTGGCCTCGTCGCATTTCTTCTCTCGTCCCGGCCGGCGCCGGCGTGCTCGCGGTCGGCGTCGACAGGGACGTGCCATCCGACGACGGCAGACGGGCTAAGATTGGCTCGGTTCCAAGTTGCATATATGGATCGATGATCGGGCGCAGCGGAAAAGGTGCCCACACTGCACCTAGCAGCTACTACAGTTGCGGCTCGGTGGCTGGCTGGTGAATCACAGACAGTCATATGAAAAGGTGCCCACACTGCATCTAGCAGCTACTACCACATTATTGATGACGATGGATCAGGAATTCAGGATCATGTCGCGCTCACTGCACTCATATGAAAACAACTGAGCTAGCTAGCCATTCCCGTTGCATTGTTGCTTGCTCCATCTAGCTCGTGATCATCGAGTGCTCGATCGGCACGGGCATGAGCTAGGTAAGCTTGGCATTTTATTTCATACAAGTGGCTACTAGTAGGCTAGATGGCCAGTGGTTCTTCACAAATAGGAATGTGCGTGTGTGATTACGATGTAGATTTTCCCCAAACATGAGTGCCTGTCGCCGGTACGGTGTTCTGGACCATCGATCCGGACAGTGGCCGATCGAGAACACACATGCTGGCCTGCAACTGCAACCGGCCGCGGCCTGCTGGCATGGATCTTCCTCGACGACGACGTCCGGCACAGTAAAGCGCACGTTGCTTCAGTGAGCCCACATGGGCACATGCGAGCTAGGCTGGCCAAAGCCTTCGTGCGCGCGCGCGCACAGATCGATCATCATCGATCGAGCGGCAGCACACAGCCACTTTCGTCCGTCGCTGATTGGCATCATTGCGGACACGAAAGGTGCATGGAGGCCCTTTCCAAAAGCTCATCTGAAGATAGGTGTGACAGATTTATTTACCTCCACTGCATCACTCATCAGCAGCAAGTACCAAGCCGTAGCAAAGTTGTGCGTGCTTGCGCATTTAACTACGCTTAGCAGCTTTCTGTCGTTGCAGAAAAGAATTCCAAAACATCGTCAGCAGCCAGTTCATCAGACGTCCCTGCCGCCCCCATGTGTTTGTCCATGTACATTCTTCAGGCCAGTCTGATGAGCAAGATTAGGTATTTTGCATATATATCGGACCCTGCCTTTTCTGTTGTGTGTCTTTACAGCCGATCGATCCAATTCCTAGTTAAGCTCTCCCGTACGTGCACACAAAGGACGACACACAGTTCCAGCAATTTTTTAGCACTGCTTTCGGATTATTTTTGTGCTGTCCGGGTGGCCCTTGGATATCCTCAGGGGACTGCTACTGAATTCTCTAACAACATGTACGTTCGTTCAGCAATAATCTAGAGGGAGCTATACTGCCTACATTGTACTTAGGTTTATGATGATGCGCAACTAGCTGCTAAACAATGGACTGGGCGACCAATAAGGAGCTCTCGATATGCAAATGTGTTTTTGTAATCAGCAGGGGCACCATGCTATAGTACAAGTTGCCGGTTGATCTGCGGTTGCCTGCATGTATGTATTCATGCGCTGTCCCCAACATAACATTGCTTGTTTAGTGACCCGGCCTCTGACAAAAGCTAATGAGGGGCTAATGCCTTCTTGTATGTGCCCCTGACAAGTTAGAAAAAGGCAGATGTAATGTGAGCTACTCCATGCATGGCCTTTGTTGGAACTTGCATTGGTGGAATCTCTCGCTCCTTTTCTGAACATGCTCCTTTGCATGAAACAGGCCAAGGTGTTGGTGCACATAAACTAACTCAGCCCTAACCGAGGTAGCACAGCTACGGCAAGATGAATGAAAGCAGCAGATACAATCAGTTGGGATTTCTAGTCTACTCTAGACTAGAAAAGAGAGATGCAGACGGCAATTTCGACAGCACTATCTGTTATTTAATTTGTAGCATTTCAGGACAAGTGGACAAGGGGAAATAGCAGAGATGGCGACCGGAAGAAAAAACAAAATTTCACGTTCACCTGGCGCCTACCTTGTTACATTGATTACTACGGAAACTACACGATTGATTCCCACTCACTGCCTACAGAAAACGCTATCCCCAACAAAAAGTTTTCTTTTTGATGAACCTATGATGATGAGATGTGGTGATTCCATCTAGCTAGCTAGAATAAAAGAAAAGAAAAGGCAACAAAGCAATGCAAAAAAATTTCATTAATTTCTCCTTAACCATAGTAGTATGTATATAGTAGTAGCACTAGGGTAATATGGATACTGCTACTAGCTCCAAGTTGTCTCCTGATCAGGAATCCAGGGTGGCTCCAGTGTGCCGGGCCATGCAGGTCGTGTGCATGCTCCTGCATGCCCTTGAATTATCAGCAGCTAGCTAGCCCTTTCCTGTTGTTGACAGGGATAGCTTACTTGAAAGGTACATTTACTTTTAATCTTGCTAATGGCGGTGAGACTTGTACTTGTGGATCCAATTATGTCGAATAATTCAACACAACAAGGACAGTGGTTGTTTTGTTGATAAGGTGCATGCATGTGAGCCAACATGCACTCTCCACACCGACAAACGCATTGTTCACTGAGATTGAATGGTTTGTCGGACTTGCATTGTCCTGCATTATTCATAATAACCACTTTTATTTGGCCAGGCTAGTGGTAATCATTTGGGTTCTTTCTAATTCTTCGAGAACTATTCTCTTTTTTTCTAAAAAAAACTAGAAGAGACCATGGATGCTGCAACATAGCTATTATATATGCTTATTAGAACAGTGGCGGGTCTAGGATGTGAATCAAGGAGGGCTCATTTTCCTCCTCTTCTTCCTCCCTTCTCTCGTTTTCTTCTTCCTCTTCTTATTCATGGTTGGAAATTGTTAAGGGAACTTTGGGTGGCCGGGCTCCATGAGGGTAGGAGGGCTCCAGCCCCATCTGCACCACCCTGGATTCGCCTCTGGCTTAGAATAGCTGGTAATAATTCGGTTGCTGGTGTGATTTTGATAGGAAAAACATCAACTGTTTCCTTTTGAAAAAGGTAAAGCTAAATCTTAAGGTTTTCCTGGTCACAAGGAACGACTTAAGATGCAGTTGCTAAAGAAATGGACTAATATGCCTGTAGCCACGCTAGGAGTACTAAGTAGGAGTTTGTCCTTTTAGAAAAATAGCCCATCGTTCAAAATAAAATGTATATTTTACTTTATATAAAAATCAAGCCTACCGATAGAACTAACATATTCCTATTTCAGAATACTTTCGTACAATACTCCATTCACAAATGATAGTCTTATTTGGGATGGGCAATATGACCAAGGTAAACATATTGCTTATCAATCCTACTAATTCAATCACTATTTTTATTATTTACCTCAGAAATAAGCAACTTTTAATGCTTAAACTAGTACCGACGAGGTAACTTTCGCAATCCACGTACAAAACTAGCTATTTCCCAAGGCACAAGTGCTTAATGGCCACCTCGAATGTAATCAGCGCAGTTAACCCGTGCTGGTCCCGAGAGGCAACTCATGGATGGGCTCAAATAAGACTACCAATTGTGAAAATCTCAAATTTTGAAATAAGAGTATTGGTTTGTAGCGCTCTAAATAATATATTTTGCATAAAAATGGCTGAATCCTATTTTAGAAACAGAGACAAAACAAAGTCCGCCCGCATTCATAACAAGTCGGGGAATATGTTAGTAGGAGAGAAAATTCAAGCTTAATTTTTTTATAAAAAAAAGATCCAGCTTTCAAAGGTGTTGAGATTCCTCGTTGTGGTCCAATTGTGCTGTCATTGCCTACGTACCAACATTTCCTTGCCTTTTTCCTCTTCACGTTTCTCCAAGAATCTATTTGAGTGCAAAAAAATTTTATGTACCACCAAAATGATTCCTCTAGGTAGAGAATGAAACTCTAATTTGGAATATAATCTATTAGAAGGGCAATGATTTATCCCAATTCATGTGGTAGTAAATTGAAGATGCTAAAAAAAATACAGCAAAACTGGCGAAATATTATAGGGTGGCACGACGCTTGTTCCACACATTTTAGCGTAGAGCCATTCCAAATCATCAGTCATTTTAGCATGTTTAGGTACATAGTTTTTATTATGTATCGAGATATATATTATTTCTAGGTTTATAGCAAAATATACGTATCTAGAAAAGCCAAAATAACTAATAATTTGGAACAAAGAGAGTATATATTATAGCTAAAAAATGTTGTGCACGCACATGAAATGGACATATATGCGTCGCCGAGTGCCAAATCACTCACAAGTTGCATTGGATACCAGTTTTGCTCATATAAACAAGTGTCATCTCCACGCTGCATATGATAGATAGGGCGAAAAAATTGTGAGGCCTCCACGTTTGCAGCAGCCAGCAGACATCATCACATCGTCGTGCTGCTATTTGCAACCTCGCTCCATGCACTCACCGCTGCACGCTTTTTTCCCCCAAAAAACTTCTCATCTCTTCAGTATCCATAATTCGAAGAGGAAAAACTTGGTAGGATGGATGCAAATGCTCCCAATATTCATCGTTCCAAATGCTAAAAAAATCACTGGACGTTCAATCAAAGAGCGAAAAAAAATATTTAAGAATCCAAGAAGAATCCTCCGCGACGATCAAGTTAGCACGGTCACCACGAGGACGCCGCGCTGCTCGCCTTTACTTTGGCCGCATCTGCATGCCCAAGTCTGACGTCGGCGACGAAGACCGTGACGCCGCCGCCGCCGGTCGTCAGGTGGCGCGCGCGGGCGGCCTGCTCGTCCCAGTCCGTGCGCAGGACGGCGTGCAGCATCAGCGCCGCGCACACCAGCTGCGCGGCGAGCATGCCGACCCACATGCCGGGGAAGTCGAGCCGCGCGGGCCGGAACGCCAGCGCCAGCGCGGCGGGCATGCCGACGCCGTAGAAGGCCGAGACGTTGATCCTCGCCGCCTTCCCGGGGCGCGCGCTGCCGCGGAGCACGCCGCACCCGGCCGTCTGCGGGCAGTTGCCCAGCTCCGCCGCGCCGAGGATGGGCAGCGCCACGGACGCTAGGCGCAGGATGGCGGCGTCGGCGGTGAACATCCACGCCCACACCCCCCTCACGGACGCCGCGAACGCGCACGCCACAAGCCCCAGCGCGGCGCCGCAGCAGAGGCCGACGCGGGCCGTGAGGCGCGCGCGCTCCGGCCGCCCCGCGCCGAGCTCGTGCCCGACGCGCGTGGACACGGCGCAGCTGAGGGAGTGCGGGAAGATGTAGAGGAGCGACGTGGTCTGTATGAGGATCCCCATCGCCGCCACCGCAGCCTTGGGGTCGGCGAGGACGCCGCAGAGGAGCACCATGATCTCGTACCACCACCACTCCAGGCACACCGACATGCAGCTGTGCACGGAGAGCCTCAGCAGGGACCACCACTCGACGGCGCCATCCTCGGCCGGCGCCGCGCCCGCCTTGCCGTCGCCGTCATCGCCGTGCATTAGCCCGGAGAGGTAGACGTAGGCGACAAGGAACAGCAGGAAGTTGAGGTTGGTGCAGACGGCGGCGAGCGCGACGCCGCGTATCCCCAGGCGGAGGCCCTGCACGAGGAGGCAGTTGACGGGGACGTGGAGCACGAGCGCGGCGGCGGCGGCGTACGTGAGCGGGAGCGTGACGGACTGCGCGCGGAGGTACACGCGCAGCGGGTGGAGGAAGGACTGCACGGCGAGGTCCGGGAGCGAGCACAGGATGAAGTCGTACGCGGCGGCGGCAATGTCGGGCTCCTGGCCGGCGGCGACGAGCACGCGGCGCATGGCGAGCCAGAGCAGGGCGATGGGCACGGACGCGGCCAGGAGCAGCGCCACGGTGCGGCGGAGCGCGGCGGCGAGGACGGAGGTGCGGCCGGCGCCGAAAGCCTGGCCGCACACGGGGTCCATCCCGGCGGCGAGGCCGGAGAGCACGGAGTAGCCGGTGATGTTGGCGAAGCCGAGCGCGAGGGAGCCGCCGGCGAGGGGCAGGCGGCCGAGCCTGCCGAGGAAGAGCATGGACACGAGGGAGCGCATGTACATGAGCAGCCCCGCGCCGACCATGGGCGCGGCGAGGCGCAGGATGGACGCCGCCTCGGCTCCGGCTCCGGCCGGCCTCGGGCGGTCACCCAGGGCGGGGCAGGCCTTGGTTGGCGGGAGCAGGGCCTGGTGGTGGCATTGTGTCGGCTCGGAGCAGTGGCACATTGCAGTCGCAATGCTCCTCCGATAGATGCTCCGTGCGCTAGCTGTCTCGGGCAACGAGCTGATGTCTGCTGGCCGTTGCGATGTGTGTGTGAGCAGGGAGTGATGGAGAGGGAGTTAGGGAATTGGACGTATATATAACGGCTTTGCTGACATGGGTTTGAAAAATTTTGTGACCCGGGCCCCCCACATGTTTTCCTTTTTTAAAAAAAATAATGCCATTTATTTACCCTAATAATACAAAATGCTCTTTTATATATTTTGCACTTTGGATTCGATCGACGCGTGTTAATCTATTCATTTGATTGCTTTTTCGTAGTGCTGTTAAAAGGGGAGCTGTTGCTCTTTGCATGAAGACAAATGCATGGACTTGACTCCAATGGCCCCTTTCCTCTGCAAAAAGCCACTTCCCTCCGTCGTTAACGTTAACCTCTCTCTGTTCACCAATAATAATGCAACCTGATGAGCTCTAAACATCGTTGGCCATTCTAATCAATCAAGCAACGAGCGAGATGAGCTGTTTGTTGGAGCCTCAAACATGGAGGCCATTTAATTTAATTTGCTCGTAATATTTATTTGAAGCATCCAATACAATTTGTCTGGATTATCTGTTCAATTCGGTATCACACATTTTACATATTCATTATTTATGATTTTTTATCCAATTTCCACCCTAGTTGAAAAATAGGAAGTCCTGTTATAGGATCCGATAAAAAGTTATGGATCAGATCAAATTTAAATTTACAGGGCATCAGCTAAAGGTTTGGAAACAAGTTGAAATTATTTCTAGCTGAAGTGCAGGCTTGAAGTTAAAATTTCAAAGGTTCGAGTTGTGATTAATCTCCACTTTCTCCTTGATGAGAGCTGAAATTCTGAGATAGATCAAGGTTGAAAGTAAACGGAAAATGCACAGTTAATGCGCGCGGCATATGTAAAAGGTTCACTAGCATTTTCGGAAGACCCGTGACCGCTCGCGTCGCCCCCCGCGCGGGCGACCGAGCGGACCCTAACCCTAGCCGCTGCAGCCACCCACCGCCGGCCCTCCCGCCACGCCGCCGCTCGAGCGGGTCGCCGGAGCCTCACGCGGCCCGTGGTGAAGGCGACGGCGGGGCCCTCCCCCCTTCTTCTCTGGCGGCTCAGGGCGGGCGCTCCCCGCCCTCGTTGGCGGTGGTGTTTCCGCGGCGGCTGCGGCAGGGAGCGCCTGATCCGGCATCGCCCCGGCCGGATCTGGCGGCCCAGCAACGGGGGCGCGTGGAGGTGCGTGGGGGGCGGCGGTCGGCGCTGGGCAGCGGCAGCGGCGACCGGCGTGTTGGCGCAGGGGAGGTGGCTCCGGCCGGTGCGGTGGCGTCGGTCGTGGCTGCGGCCGGGGGCCACCGGCTCCGCCTATCCCGGGCCATGCTACCTGGTGATGGTGGGGCCGGGGGCGTTTATCTGCACTTGGGCGATGGGATCTGAGGAGAGGTGGCTGGTGCTCCTTGACGATGATGCTGGTCCGGCACCGCCTTGGTGGTGGGGCTGGGGGCTGGCTGGTGCATGCTTGTGGCGCTGTGGTAGTGCTTCGGGCTGTGCCGGGCTTCTTCAGATGGAAACGATTCGGAGGCGGGGAGGAGCGGGCTGCTGGCTTGGCCAAGTATGTGCGGTAGGCATGGTGCTGAGTCGGGCGTGAGCTTTCACTGACTCTTTTGTCAGTGGCGATGGCGGCGGCGCCCTTGTGGCACCGTTCTCCCTGCTGGGGGCATCATTGCAAGGCATCATGTTTTACTGCACATGGCTCTTTAGGGTGAAACCCCTGTCCACCTTTGGACGTGCGACGGCGGCGCCATTGGCATCGTGACCTCTTTGGAAGCACCGCATCTGGAGGCCCCGCCTTGGCTAGGCACCTAGAGAAGGTGCGCTTGGTCCGTGTTGGCAGGGAGGCGCTGAGGACCCTTGGGTGCTGGAGGTCTTGAGCTGATGTGTATGGTGCAGTGGTGACCCCGGTGATGGCTGGGCGGATGTGTGGCTTTCATAGCGGTTTCAGATATCTGAGTTCTTGGCAGAGGAGTTTGAGGCGGTGTGAGAGGCGAGGCCCCCACACAGAGTGGTTAGGATCAGTGATTTTCATTGGCGCTGCCACAGAAGTTTTCTACTGAAGCACCACTGGAGCAGGGGGAGCGACGATCGTGTGTGTGGCTTGAGGGTGACAGTCCCTTGGTGGAGGAGTTCGAGTTGCCGCTCCGGCTTGCAGCGGGCCGTGGCATTCGGCGTGGCACAGCGTTGGCGACGACGGCGCAGTTTGTGGTGGCTTTCTTTCGGCTCCTCTCCCAGGCTGTGGTGGTATAGAGTTTTGTTGTGTGTGTTGTTTGTGTGGTGGTGATGTTCGCTTCGGCGCGTGATATACGATTGTTTTTTTCTTAAATGACATAGCAGTGCTCCTGCTATCTTTTCAAAAAGAATGTAAAAGGTTCACTAAGCTACCTATTGATGAACTAGCACCACTAGTGTCATCATCTTTTTGTGCAACCTCAGGCCACATGGATGGATCACCAAACTTCATACAAAATATATATTCCTCTCAGACCCAACAAGTACTGTGCTCCTATACGCTGCACCAAAAGACAGTTGCAAAAGACCCCCCAAAACACACACACACACACACACACACACTAGCAATGCAATTTCAGGATCCACACATGCAGCTTTGTAGCGCCCAGGCCCTGCATAGAGATCCTCCCCAACAACAACAGGAAACCCTGACGGCCAGTGGCTCCGGGAACGGGCGGTAGATGGCATCATTCTGGGCGTGACTGGTGAACGCCTCGCCATTATGATGGCTTAGCTTTTCTAAAGCACATTATAGGCAACAGTTCACGGCCCTTTTCCCTGGCACAGTGTTTTCAGCCCTGCCTTTCAAGTACACTGCTGCAGATATTTGGCCGTGCACGTGGAGCTTATTCATCGTGCTGTATGATAGCAATTTTTTTGAACGAACGTATGATAGCAATTTGCGCCCAACATGAAGACACTTGTCATGCACAACAGAATTGGCTGGATGCAGAGAGATCAACAGACTCCTAAATGTGGCCTGGATTCGTGCCGTGCCATGCCGTGCCGTGTTGTGTGCACGGAACTATATCATCTCAGACTGAAAGTGGTTTTCGAATCCTCTTAAGATAACATTTTTGTAGAACTTTCTGTAGGTGTAGCATCATTCCTTTTCTTTTCTTTTTTCTTTTTGCAATTTTCAGAACAGTTACAACTGTGACTTTGAAGTTGACTTATAGTATTATATACTAGTGATCCCGGCCCACGCTCCTCTCATGTGCAATTTCTAATTAAATGATTCGGCAATCTTAAGGTTGACCATATACCTGTATTAGTTTTTGCGTCATTTGACCAAGCAATCAGACCATGGAATACTCGAGAGAGATCTCCACCAAATCTTTATAAAAAAATTCATGATAAACTCCGGCATTTGATTATTGTAGGCAATCCCATGGAAGATCTGACTAAGCGAGCTCAGGAGCTCAATAGTTTATCACACTTGGTTTGACTTTCTCCCCCATTCCCAATGCTTTGCAAAGGATTGTTAGCTGGTCTCTATTATGGAGAAGGGCCTGGTGATCTGGCCTCCACATGTGGAGCCACTTGAGCAAGATTTACACGGTGATACGGCCAGGCGTCCAGCTTGTCTGAAGATTCTTCATTCTCAGGAGACAACGGCGTTCTTATTTCTCCAATCCAAAGATAGTAATGATCGACGGGTCTCAAATTTTGAACTGAAAATCGCTGAAAATGACATGTATCAGTGTCGAATTTTGCAGAAATTTAATAGAGATCTCTGTGCGCACACACTGTACTAGTAAGCAGGACCAGGAGGTAGAGATGAATGCTCACATGGGTTGGACCGCGGCACACATAGCTTTCTTATCTCTGCTTCTCGTTTCGGTGGTCACCTCTGAAACCTTTTGCCCCTGAGTCCTGACTGGTGCTTGCCGGAGCGGCCTGTACATTGCTAGGACAAAAATGATGGATGGATGCCCCAGGAAGACTACATGCCCTGCTCCCAGGAAATGGGAGAGTACTTGCAACTTCTGCCAGGATAGATGGCCTGACATGTGACATGCCCCAGCACAGAATTTTTCATGTTGCGTTTCTAGAGAAGAAGAAGAACGCAATCTGCCTTAATTACTGCGTGAATAGTACTTTGTTTTCTGAAAGACCATGAATAATATATACTTTTGAGTTCTGAATCCTTTCTAAAAAAAGTTGATGCTGGATCACTTTAAGACATTCATATCGTCTAGCAGTTGTAGGAAAAAGTTTGTTTTTTTGTTTGATATATCTATGGATTGAATGCTAAATTTTGGAGAACTTTTTGAAAACAGGGTGTAACATGAACTTCACTGCCTAAATGCCCAAGCAGGCGGTGCTGTTTTTAGGTGCTGATGTATGATTGGAACTGTAGAAGGACTAGCTGGTGTCATCCATGACTATATATCTCGCTTTAGGAAAAGTTGGCTTTTTCGCAATAGATCTACCTCCCTCATCCGGTAGTACCCCAGTTGCAGCCCAAATTTCAGGGCTTTGTAGTACGCACTCCTGTGTGCAGCAGTGTAGGTGAGCCCCTCCCATTGTAAGGGGTTCATCCGTGTCAGCTCCTAACACAAGCGGGCACTGATGAGATTTTCTGCAGTAATGCACTTAAATAAAAAGAAAAGACACACAACTCTACTGAGCACGCACTTAAAAAGGAAAAGTGACCGATAAGTTTTATTTTACCCCTCTATAGCTAGATGCGTCTTCGAAGTGTGAGGTTACACTACAAAGATAGCAGTGCTAGCTACTAATTATTCCATGGAATGACATTCCATGATCGATGAACAAATTAAAGAACCCCTTGCCGGGTGAGGGGAATTAATAACTAACTGAATACGCAGCTACAGTAGTACTAGATTAATTGGATGGTTGTGGACCAAAATACTCCTGATGAACCTATCCTACATAGAAATCCATCCCATCTCGACGGACGGTGCACTTTGTCATGGCGCTTTTTGTTAGTGTACTTATCACGACGACTAATGAGCAGGCGCCAAGTGCGCCGCCGTCCAAACGAAGAAGGGAGTCTTTTCACGCCTTATCTGCAACCTCAGATCATCCGTCTGCCGGCAGCATCCATGCACCTAGTACGTACTAGTAGCCTTGCCGGCCCTCCCGTTCGAGCGAGGACGAAGCTGGAAGGGAACAACCACCGGAACACGATCGCTCCATCGATCTAACATGCAGCAGCAGCAGCAGCAGCCTAGTAGGAGTAGGTAGCAGAGCGATCCAGTCCAAGACGCAATGCAATGCAAGGAATGATTGGTTGCTGGTGAATTCCGATCACTCGCTCGCTCGCAGCCACAACAGCGCGGTCGATGTGACGGATCAGCTAGCGGTTCTGCCACTGTGCCCAAAGCGCGCGGGGGATCAAGCAAAACAGTCCCAGCTCTGGATCGTGGCCGATGTGTCGTCGAGCCGTACGTGGCATCCATGCGCACGCACCTGCTGCAGATCATTATTATTGGTCCTAGCTAATTGTTGGTTTCATTCGTCTGTCTACCGAGACGATCATCGATCCGTTTCACGCAAGCAAGCAACATGAGCACAAAACCTTTTTGCTTGTGGTCAAAAGAGGCTTGCTTCGCAGGACGGCAGTCATTGACTAGCTGCATCGGTCCATCCAGGGCTCACTGTACAGAATGGACTTTTCGTCCACCCCTTTACTCTCAAACATTAGTCCCAGATTAAATAGCTCGTATGAGGAAGTGATTTTTAATCTCGATTGGTACCTCATTTTATTCCAGTTGGAGCATCCACGGGGATAAATATTATTTATTCCGGTGGGTGGCTCCAATCGGAATAAAAGAGGGAGGGTTATTCATTCTGGGTGATGCCAACCACGAAGATAAAAAACTGGAATCAATTTTTTTGCGCATCTCTTCTCTCATGTTATGATCTCTCCGCCTATCCCTCTCCCTCTCCCTCTCCGGGAGGTGCAGTGAGTGTTGGGAGGCGCGGTGAGTGCGAGGGATAGCTAGGTGGAACTGTGGAATAAGCTATCTAGCTAGCCTTCCGGCGGACGCCCACAGCGCGTGCGGCCGGGCTCCGATCCTCCCGGCTGGCAACACGTTGGGCGACGGCATGCACGGGCAGCCGGCGGGTGAGGAGCGCGAGCGCGCGCTGCTCGGAGATCGACCAGATCCGAGCGAGCGCGAGCAATGTGCCAATGATGCGTGGCTGGCCTGGGTTTGTTGGGTCGGGTGGGTGTCGCCGAGCGCTCGCTAACTGTTGCCGCAGCACATCTGGAAGCTCCTGCCCCGCGGAGTAAATGGGCCGCGACCTGCTCTTGGTGTAATGTAAAGCGATGACGCGTATTCTCTTCGTTTGGGCTGCTGCGAGTGTCGTGTGGTCTCGGCTCATGGAAGTCATCCAGACTGGGCTGAGCTGAATCGTTGTTTCGTCCCGGTATAGCCACCCCATACTGTGATTTGGGCCGGTCACGGTCTGTCTAGCCCATAAATAAAATGATGTGCCAGCTGGCCCAAACCAGACCCCGACTCCTTGTTCAGTTGTTTGTTTTGTAGTATAATCCCCGCGCGCGCGGCACGTGCTCCCACGCATATTATACTACGTACTACTCCTGCTGTATTTCTCAACTGTGCTCATCGGTCATCGGTACCCTACACCAACAACACCGTCAGGATGACACGAGTCAACTAGTGACACGCTCACCCTAGGAACAGTTCACAAAACTTGACGCAAAGCGGAAGTGACGATTAACCTAAACGCCGAAAGCATGACACAAAACGGAAGCCGATTCAAAACAATTCACTCGAGCAAAGCTATCGAGAAACTAAACTTAATCAAGCATGGAATGATTTATCAATGATTAACATAGCACACAGGATGAACAAAAGGGACATGAATTGGATGTTTCGATTACACCACGAGGTCCGGTTACAAGCCAATCTTAAGCATAAACAAAGCTAAGATGGCAAAAAGATCAAATCAAAGATCCACTTTCTCCTTCTCTAACCCTAGCTCTAACAAGACTATTGAGAGGACCCCAAATGAGAGAAGCAAAGAGGTTGGTTGCCCACACAATCCCTCCATATAGATGCTGGCCAAAAGATCAAAACGTCCTTATATGAAGCTCACAACCCAAATACCCATAGGGGTAAAACTGTTCAACTTTTTACTGGATCACCGGACAGACACGCCGCCTTCACGACTCTGCTTCGCCTCGACGCAAGCTTCACGATGACGCCACGTGCCCTCCATCGCCTCCATCCGACCGCACCGGACGCGCCCCTAGTTTTGAGGTCAAACCGGCTAAACCCTCTCGCACGCCCCACAAGACATGACTCACCCCGGTTTTAAGGCCAAACTGATCAAACCCTCGTTGGCGACGCGTGTCCGACCTCCCGCCAAGTGCCACGACACCTACAAGCCTTTCGCGCTCCTGCCGCACGGACAACCTACTTGAACTTGCCATGGCCATCCTCCCTGACTCGGCCGACGCCGTCTCCATCCCGCCATGTACTCTTGCTCTTCCGTGCACCACGTGGATCGTCCATGACTCCGCCCGAACTCCTCTTGTCCCTCGGCCTAAGCCTACTCGCGTTCACCCTTCACCACCCTCGGTCCATCGGCATGAACCTTTCGCTTGACCTTCACCTCATGCCGTCGACCGCCACGTCGCATCCTACACCTGCTGTGGCAGCCCCGCCTAAATTAATCCGGTTTAAGTGCGCTAACCATCACCAAAACGACAATCAGGGTTAACACGCACCTAAAACGGAGTAATCCGGCAGTGCTGTCGGGTAAAATCCCGATTAAACCACTTGAACAGGATCAACAAAGCAGTCCAGAGAATGCAACATTCCACAAATTTTACAGCACAGAGTAAGAAATTGAATTAATATTACAAACCAAGTTTGAATTTATAGGAGACAACAGAGTTCAAGTTTGACGGAAAACGAACGATAGTCTAGCGACGAAACAAGACGTCATGATGAAGCCCGTACATGACGTCAGCCACAACCCCAGATGTACCACCTGAAAAACAAAACCACAAGCAAGGCTGAGTATACTAATACTCAGCAAGGCTTACCCGACTAAGGGTATACTTAGCCCATAATCTAGACATGCAAGGCTTTTGGCTTGAGGAGTTTGTTTTGCCGAAAAGCAGTAAAGAGTAGATCCTTAATTTCAGATTTTAGCTTCCAAATTCTAGTTCAATTAACCATTCTAGGTGAGCATCTATCCAATAGCATACATGGTGGGAAACAATTATCTTTTATCATCCAACCAACTATATTCATCATCATCATCTTTCACTTCTTACTCTATGTAGCAGAAGGGTTAAGCAGTCCCAAACCGTGAGAAGCGGACGATTCGAATCGAATTTGTTAACCTGGCCAGGCAGACCTAAACACACGCATGGGAACAGAGTCACCCACGCAACAGTTCCCTTCAATTCCCGCTGCACGGAACAGGCCCACCGCCCTCGACTACAAGAATCCACGCCACGGTACGACGCCGGGTCGTGAGCCTTCTTGCACCCGCATGTGGCCGCATGAGAAACAACGTTCAAAGACGGTGGGGAGTATGTTCCGGTCTCGGTGCAATCCAGTACTTAAGCTTACCGATTACCATATTTCTCGGCATGTGGTTAGTACGTTCAAAAGCTTAACCACCACTACCACACACTGCGGCCTTATCATTTTTCACTAAACAGACGGGGTGTCACAAGTACCACGACCCCGCCCGTAGGCCTTATAGTTGCAGCATGTAGTAAACATTCAACTCCTATAATTCTCGCGAGTGACAGGAAATCACTCGACTTCTACCGAACCATTAGCATAGCCAACTAGCGACCTACACATACTAGTGTTCAAGCATAGGTATCTATGATTATGCAGCTAAGGTTCCAAGCAACTCCTGTAAACTTAAATGCGCAAGTAGATAGAAACAATAATAAGTTGCATAAATTTAAAATAGATAGGACATGCTCCGGGGCTTGCCTGGAATTAACACTAGGTCAGTGTTAGTTAGAGAACAACTGCTCGGTGAACATCTTCCTTCGGTCGTGTACATCGGGATCCATCCGTCCATCTTCTGGATGTGTCCACCATTCACCGTCTTCTGGCTCGGCTTCAACATCACATCCTTCACGCGGTTCATCTATCGTACCTAAATGAATTGCAACCATGCATATGTATGAACGCACAGTTTCGAGTTGCTCAACAAGGTAGATGTTATTATTTTTCCTTCACGATGAAGTTGTAGTCCCACATGAGGTGCGTTTGGATGTGAAACTTCTTAATTAACATTTCCTGGGCAGTCATTTATAAAATAGTTATTAAATACAACTTAGTTCATAAAAGAACGAAGTGGTTTCAAAATCTTACTAACTCATGTGACACCAGCACTTTAACAAAGACTAAAACACCAGTGTATAGTCCAACAATAAAGTTCCTCCTAGCTAAAGGCTAAATCGTATAGGTCAAATAGTGCAATTAATGGCAGTGAAAGCTTAACTGAACGTTGACTATCCTAAGATGAGATTACTATAAATTTTTCAGATTTAAAAGATCAGTACACAAGGCATGAAAAATAAAACACGTGATCGCTACATTAATCAAGTTTAAGTCATACAAGCAATTATACTGAGTTTCAGGGGCTCAAACTTTACTGTCATGATTATGTACTCAAGGGAGAGCTCTAGTAAAAATATGAGATTTTTCTAATGAAGGAAACTAGGGTTGTTGATTTACCAAGTTTATTCATGAATAAATAAAAAGGACTAGTGATACCTTACTAAAAATTCCCAAAATTTTTCTCTAGCATCTAGGAACTAAAGTAAGGCTTCTGTAAAAATTTTAGCTCAGGAAAACTAAAATAGAACCCTATGGATTTAATGTTATTTATCATAGGCATAAAACAAGATCTAATGAAACATATAGCTAGAGTTGCCAAAATGTACTCAAATTTTTACAGTAATCTATTCATCTATGGTGTAGCAAACTGTCCAAAAACTAGCCTTAGTTCATCACTACAACAGGAGATACATACAAAGGTGTATAAAACTAATATTTAAGATAGAGATAAAACTATTGGTCAAATGCAAAACTGGATGTAACAAAAGTTGTAGGTCTTGTTGCAAGGATTCCAAAACATTTGGATTTGTATTTTTCTGATTTTTCTACGATTTTCTAGGTATTTTCAAAGTTCGCTGTTTTGAGTTCATGGCGTTTTTGCGCTTGGCCCCCTGGACTTCTGTTTCTTCTAACCGTAGGTCCCTGGACGGACCAGGAACAGAGGAACGACGGCGGTCCGTTTCCCGGCGAGGAGAGGCACCGGAGGTGGGGGCTAGGTTGGGGGAAATGGAGAGGAGGTCGAGCCGCACCTGTAGATGGTCTCGGTGGAGGCTGAGGTGGCCCGTAGCGGGCTGTCCGCGGGCGGCGGCGGGTCTGTTCACCGGCGGCGGCGTTCCGGCGGCCATGTGCGGAGGTGGCTGGGATTGGGAGCTCCGTTGGGGCGAGGTGAAGCCGTTCCCGAAGTTGTTTTGGGCGGGGAGAGGGCGGAACGACGAGCTCGACGGCGAGCTGCGGACGGCGGCGATGCTGTGCCGCGGCGGCAGTGTTCCGGAGGCCCTGGGCGGCGGTGAGCGGGCTTGGGAGGACCAGTGAGGGCCAACGAAGCTCGCTAGAGGGTCGGTTTTGGGGAAGAAGGGGCGCAGGAGGAGGCTCCACGGGAGCAGGGCGACGGCGGCCATGGCTCGCGGTGGCGGCGACGAGCCTGAGCAAGGGAAGGATGGGCTCGGCTCTGGAAGAGGCGAAACGGAGAGGAGAAAACGAACTTGGCTTCGTTGGATGGTTAAGCGGCGACGATATGGTTCGACGAGGCGACGCGTGGTGGTGCCGGCGACGAGACGGCGAGGCGACGGCGTTGCGACAGGGAAGGAGATGATGGCGAGGGCAGTTCTGTAAATAACGCGAAGTTCCAAAGTCCAGTTCGTAAACTCAGCTTTTCTCCTTCTTCGTGGCTTCAAATGAAAAACTTTTGAATACCAAACTTGCTTAAAATTTCGAGATCTACAACTTTAGTTTTAGTCACTTTTTCATTTGAGACTTCGTTTGAAAGATAAAAATTGAAACTTGAGTGCATTTGAAAATATCCAATATACTTTGAAATTCAAATTTTTCTCCCACTTTTGTGTAGCAACTCGAAAAACTTTGAACACGAAAGTTGTTCGTATTTTGAAAACCTACAACTTTGGTTTTGGACAAAAATTCATTTGAGCTATATTTTAGAAAGTATTTTCAAAGCAGATTAGTTTGAAATTTTACAGATAAATTAAATCTTTGAACACTACGGTTCAAAGGATCTGTCATTTTATGTTCAAAATTTTATTTTCTCTCTTTGACTTCAACTAGACTTTGATTTAACATGATTTTAGAGAGACGCCTATTCGTTTTCATATGTATATTTACATTAGTTTAAAAATTATTTACGGTTTCTGACCTATGCATCTATATACATACACATGCATGCACACATAAATGTATTCGATTCCATCTTCTTAGTTGATTATTCATAATATCACATTTAATATTTCTTACTTAGCATTTTAAAACTCTGGGATGTCACACCTGCACATCACGAGCACTCAACGTTGTCAATCACTCATCATCCAAGGGTGACCACCATTGGTCCTCAATATATCAATTCTGCAGCGTCTGGCTAGTCCGGACACAAAATTAATATAAATAAAAAAGAAAGCAAAAGTGGAAAAGGGTGGTGCTTGCGCCTGCATTTCCGCGCACGTCACTGGCGATGGGCGGGCAGATCGATCGATGTGTAGAGCACAACTGCCGATGAAGGCCGACCGCTGACGGAGACGTACGAGAACCAAAAGGAAATAAATGACCATCAGCCCGCGCCGTGGCATGCCAATGGTGTCAAGTCAACGCGGCGCTTCCGATCCTTCACCAGCTATCGACGCCGCAGATCGCAGTACGGAGCCGGCCGGTGTGCTGACAATGCAAAGAAGAAGAAGGCGCAGGTGCGAAAGCGAGTAATACGTTCTCGAGCTACGTGCGATGCTCTCTCTATCTCTCCCCGCTTCATTCTTCTTGTCCCTTTCTCGGGCCGAACAAAAAATAAATAAATGTGCAACCAAAGGAACACCCACCCATGACCCACCTGCTACAAAGACGAATGAAGCTAATGTGCACGTCTTTGTAATCGTTAACAAGTGAGACATGAGCAACATAACTACTCTCTCTGTTTTAAAATATAGTTTTTAGTGTTTTTGGTTCATAAATTTAATTTGGAGTAAATTGCACCCCAGGTCCCCAAACTTATAGCGAAGTTCCGCTAAGATCCCTCAAACTCTCAAATCGTCTAATTGAGTCTCTAAAGTACTTTAAATGGTTCATCCAAAGTCCCAAATGTGCCACGCATGCATTCAAAGCCAACGTGGCATGCCACATGGTGGCACGGTGGCGAACATTTGCGAAAACCCCCTAAATTTCTTTATCTTCTCTCATTTACTCCTCTCTCACTTTTCTCCTCTCCCTCTCCAATCTCTCTCCGCGCTCCCTGCTCCACGCGCCGCCGCCGCCGTGCTCCCTGCGCTGCGCCGCGCTGCCGTCGCCTTGCTCGTGCTCCACATCCGTGTAGGCCGCCGTGCCCAGGGATGAGGAGGAGCGCCTCCTCGACCGAAGGGGCAGGGACGGATTGGTCAACTAGACAACATAAGAGATCCCTCCATTTGGTGGGCAATCCATTAGAATTTAGAAATCACTCAAATAAAAGCTATAATACTTGCTGCGGACTTGCAGAGTATTACAAATCACAGCTTTGGTCAGATCGTGAATCAAGCGCATAAAATCCTCATTTGACACTGTAGCTGCATCTTGACAACGTCCAGCGGCGTGGTGACCGCCTCCGCTAGTGCGCCAGCTGCGGCCCCAGCTGTGGTGTGCATGGCGAGGGACTCCTCGTCGGCGGCCATGTCCCCGAGCATCCGCTCGCTGCCTCATAGGTGGCAAAGTGGACGGCGGTATAGGGCGCGTTCATGATGACGGTGGTCCGATAAGACCCGAAGAAGGCGCCGAGCCCCTCATCGCGCAGCACGGTGTGGATGCCGTGCCCCACGCCCGTGTAGGGGATGCTGGTGAGCTGCAGCTGCTGCTTGATGGTATACATGGGCGTGAAGACCGCGTCGCTGGCGACGGTCACGAGCACCCCAGATGCGGCGTGGGCGGCGGGGTTGTTGGGGCCGAAGCGGTCGGTGAGCGCCAACTTGGAGAACTCATAGACGGAGAAGTAGACTGCGTGGGTGGGCCCGGCGCCGAGCGCCATGGCAGGGAGGCCCCGGTAGAGGGCGAGCACGGGCGAGCAGGAGCAGCGGGCGCGGGGGAGCCACGGCCGCACCGGCGAGCGGGAGCAGCAGCCGCTCGGCTTGCAGGAGCCGCAGGCGCGCCGGCGAGCGAGAGCGGCAGCCCTCCGGCGCACGGGAGCAGCGGCCGCGCCGACGGGGAGCACGGCGAGGCGTGCAGAGGGCCGCGGAACAGGAGCAGACAGGCCATGCCGTAGGAGGAGGGAGGGTGAGAAGGGGAAAGAGAGGGATGAGTAAATGAGAGAAGGAAAAGAAATTTAGGGTTATTTTGCAAATGTTCACCACCGTGGCATGTCACATCGGCTTCGAATGCACGCGGGCACGTTTAGGACTTTGGATGAACCACTTAGAGGACTTTAGGGACCCAATTAGACGATTTGAGAGTTTGAGGATGTAAGCGAAACTTCGCTATAAATTCGGGGACCTGTGATGCAATTTACTCTTCAATTTGTTATCCATTTAAACATACATTATATATAGAATACGTAGAAAATATGATGAATCTAGAAAAGTAAAACGAAAATACCATCAAGCAGTACTAAACTAGCAAGGTGTCCCGCGCAAATAGCGCGGCTAGTTAGTTTTTTTTATTCTATCATTTTTAATCTGTAAATTTAATGCATACATACGCCTATATTGCAGTACAACTGCTGAATCTTTCCCTCATCATATACTACCATTTACTATTGCTAAGGCACAATCATCTTCTTTATACTCACCATTCTTTTATAGCCGTCATATATTACCATTTACTATATTATTAAATTGCGCACTATTGACCTGTTTGGTTGGACCTTATGTCCTTTCAAAATTCCTTTAGTTTTGACTTCAATGATGAAATCATATTTTGATGGAGTCGAAACTAAAAGAAGATTTTTGGTGCTAATGTGGTAATTTTGAGAACACTTTCGAACTTAAGGAGGAAGAAGCCGATGAAGCTATTTTTTCTCCTCTCAATTGTAAGCTGTTTCGGGATTTCATTTTTCTCCTCTCTATTGTACGTTGTTCCGGGATTTCATTTGGCTTCGTGGGCGAGGCTGTTTTATTTTTGCGTATTAGGTGTGAATTTACAAAAACTATTGGATAAGCTTCCAATAAATATAGGTATTTGGGGAACTTTACAAAAAGCTATTTTCCTTCATTATTTGCTTATTAATTGCTATACAAAATAATTATTATTTTTCCTATTTATAATTATTAATGTCTATTTGTTAATCATATTCGATATGGACTCTTTGGTCTTCTAACTTCAATTTACATATTGACTAATTATATTTGACATGGACTCTTTGGTCAACTGCTAATTTCCTTATTTTTCTAATTCCACATTTAGTTACTTACTAATCATATTCGGTATGGATTCTTTGGTCATGTTCTATTTTTTAATTTTTTAATTCTGAATTTATATATTTATTAGCGGTACTCAATATGGACTCTTTATATTAGTATAAGCACCTATCCATAAAATCAATGGCATAGAATTCAACTACTATAATCTTCTTTAGTTTTAAACTATAAATATAGCTATTTATTAATCATGTCTGACACGGTGTATGGCTAGTCTACGCCGTCATATCTTTATAAAATCTAACCATGTATATTCTTATCTCTTTTATTAATATTAGAATTTCTAGATCTTGTGCGCGAACGTGGTGGCAAATATATCCTCATGTTGCATTGTGGAGGAAGGCAATTTTTAACTTCACTGATAGATGGAGACTCATGCTTTACAATCATTTTAGAGTATTTGACGAATTATTTGGTGAGAGTTGATTATGGCGGCGAGTAGCATGTAGTAGGATTGTTAAGTTCTTGTATTGCACTGCATGTAGAATTTTTACATAGTCTCATGGTTGTATCCTATTCGGTATTTGGATTTGTTTTTGAAATGTTACTTTGTTTTGTCACTGACTTATGGAGAGGTGAACACTTCTAATTATATTCTGGGCCATATGGGTATGGCTTTATTTATTTGACTTTGCACATGTTGAACTTATATAGCAGCTAAAAAGAACTACTCCATGCGTTGGTACACGGTACCTCTAATATTTCCTTCTCTCTCTCTCTCTAGATTAGCGGTTCATTATCTTTTGGGATACATAATTACGGAAAGATGGAGTCCTAGTCCATGTATACCTGTTTACGTCACAAAATAATAGAGTCCAAGTCTATTAGGCAATACCAAATTTTTTATTTAATATAGATTTATATGTCATATATGAATTCTTTAGAATAATTATAGACCGTTAGATCTTCATAAAATCGAACGGTACAAATACTTCTCTTTTTTAGATTAACGTGGAAATTTATAGACCCTCTCGGCGAACGTGGTGACTTCTTTTAACACTATTGTATTAAGATAACTAGCAAGGTGTCCCGCGCAAATAGCGCGGCTAGTTAGTTTTTTTTATTCTATCATTTTTAATCTGTAAATTTAATGCATACATACGCCTATATTGCAGTACAACTGCTGAATCTTTCCCTCATCATATACTACCATTTACTATTGCTAAGGCACAATCATCTTCTTTATACTCACCATTCTTTTATAGCCGTCATATATTACCATTTACTATATTATTAAATTGCGCACTATTGACCTGTTTGGTTGGACCTTATGTCCTTTCAAAATTCCTTTAGTTTTGACTTCAATGATGAAATCATATTTTGATGGAGTCGAAACTAAAAGAAGATTTTTGGTGCTAATGTGGTAATTTTGAGAACACTTTCGAACTTAAGGAGGAAGAAGCCGATGAAGCTATTTTTTCTCCTCTCAATTGTAAGCTGTTTCGGGATTTCATTTTTCTCCTCTCTATTGTACGTTGTTCCGGGATTTCATTTGGCTTCGTGGGCGAGGCTGTTTTATTTTTGCGTATTAGGTGTGAATTTACAAAAACTATTGGATAAGCTTCCAATAAATATAGGTATTTGGGGAACTTTACAAAAAGCTATTTTCCTTCATTATTTGCTTATTAATTGCTATACAAAATAATTATTATTTTTCCTATTTATAATTATTAATGTCTATTTGTTAATCATATTCGATATGGACTCTTTGGTCTTCTAACTTCAATTTACATATTGACTAATTATATTTGACATGGACTCTTTGGTCAACTGCTAATTTCCTTATTTTTCTAATTCCACATTTAGTTACTTACTAATCATATTCGGTATGGATTCTTTGGTCATGTTCTATTTTTTAATTTTTTAATTCTGAATTTATATATTTATTAGCGGTACTCAATATGGACTCTTTATATTAGTATAAGCACCTATCCATAAAATCAATGGCATAGAATTCAACTACTATAATCTTCTTTAGTTTTAAACTATAAATATAGCTATTTATTAATCATGTCTGACACGGTGTATGGCTAGTCTACGCCGTCATATCTTTATAAAATCTAACCATGTATATTCTTATCTCTTTTATTAATATTAGAATTTCTAGATCTTGTGCGCGAACGTGGTGGCAAATATATCCTCATGTTGCATTGTGGAGGAAGGCAATTTTTAACTTCACTGATAGATGGAGACTCATGCTTTACAATCATTTTAGAGTATTTGACGAATTATTTGGTGAGAGTTGATTATGGCGGCGAGTAGCATGTAGTAGGATTGTTAAGTTCTTGTATTGCACTGCATGTAGAATTTTTACATAGTCTCATGGTTGTATCCTATTCGGTATTTGGATTTGTTTTTGAAATGTTACTTTGTTTTGTCACTGACTTATGGAGAGGTGAACACTTCTAATTATATTCTGGGCCATATGGGTATGGCTTTATTTATTTGACTTTGCACATGTTGAACTTATATAGCAGCTAAAAAGAACTACTCCATGCGTTGGTACACGGTACCTCTAATATTTCCTTCTCTCTCTCTCTAGATTAGCGGTTCATTATCTTTTGGGATACATAATTACGGAAAGATGGAGTCCTAGTCCATGTATACCTGTTTACGTCACAAAATAATAGAGTCCAAGTCTATTAGGCAATACCAAATTTTTTATTTAATATAGATTTATATGTCATATATGAATTCTTTAGAATAATTATAGACCGTTAGATCTTCATAAAATCGAACGGTACAAATACTTCTCTTTTTTAGATTAACGTGGAAATTTATAGACCCTCTCGGCGAACGTGATGGCTTCTTTTAACACTATTGTATTAAGATAATAGATAGATAACAAGCCATCGCGGCAGTGGCTTCGTCGGCTCCATCAGATAGATGGATCGATCACGGGGCACGCAGACAATTCCGACAGCCGATAACGACTCGACAGCGGCACCGATCGAAAAGTACGCGAGCGACCACCGTGTGTGATCGACCTATTAGCGGCGTCTAAGTCTGTCCACTAGCAGCTGCAAACCCATCGATTGCTCGCTTGTTTATAGCTAGCAAGCAGATGGCCGGTTGTTTTTGCGTGCTCATGACCCCGATCGATGTTTTTTGAAATAAAACCCTTCGATTAGCTAGCTACCGGACCTACCCGAGATCTGAGAGAGACCACCGGATTGGAGGATCGCCCGGCCGGCCTGCTAACTAGGGTTGGGGGTTGCCCGTGAAGCTTGATTCCGTCGCAGAATCCAAAGACACTCTCGCGGCCACAAACACGCCTCGATCGTTGGCATCGATCGATACACACACACGTTTTCCAACGCAACGTGCACCCTCCTCTGCCTCTTCTTTCTCCTAGCTCTCTGTCTGTATATATGTGACCTCCAACGCACGCCCGCAACAAAGGGGTATCTGCGAGTGACTGCATGAACAAAAAAGAAAAAACTCTGCACTTTCTGTTTTCTGATAATAATTTCCTCCATCTGAATCTGAATATTGCTAGTTGGCGTAATGGCAGACAAGAAACACGGGGCTGATGGGAGCATGCCTATGCATTTGGAGTGTTGGGAGACGCAACTGGCCGAGCAATGAGGAGCTGAGGTTGAAGAGAAATTGTCTCTAGCTAAGGTACAAGTTGCAGCTATAGTACTAGCCTGCACTGTAGAAGTAGAGTTGCGTAGAGCTGCGTACTGCGTTCGGCTTATCATGTGTGTTGAATGGTTTAAAGATACAAAACTTGTTTATGCAGGACTTTTTTGCTTCCAACCTCTGCCTGTGGCACCTTTGCCGTTACAAGCTGTGCATTCTCACATCCGTTAGATTCTAGTTTCAATAATTAAGATGATATAGTATAGTAGTGCATTACTGCATCTTAATACTCGAACACATGACATTTGCTGGTGCATGGCAATTGGCAACAACCAGTCTAGTCTCGAGTACATAGCAGAGTGTAGCTATATAGTGCCACTTTAGAGAAGATAATATGTGCACTGCATTGCACACCAGCACATGTGCAGAATTTGTCCTTGTGCATTGCAAACATTTGCAGAGTTGTTGATATCTTTGGCTTTCTATGTATAGTATACTTATGTTTGTGTTGATATCTTTGGCTTTTTATGTATAGTCTGCTTATGTTTGTTCCTAATAGGTATGTTTATGGCTTTAAGTGTTCCCTTACCTGTTACTTTTATCTGTTTTAATCTAGCTTGTTCCCCCTTTGTTCCCAAATAACTCTGGATCATGACAACTTAAGGACATTATTTTTTAATCTGTGTAGAGGTTCGAGCTGGAGAAAATGGAGTATGAGAAGCAAATGCAGTTGCTGCAGAGCATGCAGTTAAAAATGGAGGCTGGCGAGCAATTGCGAAAAAAACTCTATAATACAATAATAGTAACCACTTAACTCTTTTTAAACTTTCTTTACCGATTTTATTTCTGAGAGACTTGTGCTGCAGGAAATGAAAGGAAATATTCGAGTTTTGTGTTGAGTTCGACCACTGTTGCCAAATGAAACTGGTGCTATTAGTTTCCCTAAGAATGAGGGAAACATATATAGGACATGACATTGTGGTCTCACATAATGGTATAGTTATTGTTTTTGTATTTTAAACTTAATATTGACATCTGTTGAAGATTTATGTTATTCTAATAATTTTTTTTCAGATAGATCATATCCATATACATTCAACGGAGTATTTCATCCAGATTCATCTCGAGAAGATGTTTTCTGTGAAATTTCTGAAGTGGTTCAGAGCGCCATCGATGGATTTAAGGTAATGGTTACTTGTTATGTTCTTAAGATTGCAAGTACAATCCAACCACAGCGAAGGGGACCAATGTGCTTTTTTTATTTTGTCTTTTAAAAGTTACACATTAATTACTGCAAACTGGCACAGGTATGCATATTTGCTTATGGGCAGTCGGCTCAGGGAAGACTCACTTGAAGAAGAGATTACTACCAAGATCGTTAGAGCAGATTTTTAGAACACTTGAAGATCTTGATTCAAATGGATGCAAATATGTGATGAAGGTCAACTTCTACCCATTCAATATTTTTGTTAGTTATAGAAGTGCACGATTTACACAGATTTTACCCTAATATGGCCTTGTTTAGATGCATTCTGTAAAATTTTTGAAATAAATTTTTTTTCACATTTGAAATATTAAATATAGACTAATTAAAAACTAATTGCAGATTTCATCCGCAAATCACGAAACGTACCTAATGAGCATAATTAACCTGTCATTAGCACATATTTACTGGACCATCTGTGTAATATGATTTTTAACTATATTTAATATGCCATGTTTGTGTGCAAACATTTATTTAGAATTAGGAATTTTGCATCTAAACAAGGTCTATGTTGAAAATGTTTACCTATGAACTTTTAGGCGAAGATGTTGGAGATCTATATGAACCGCATACATGATTTGCTTGGCAGCAATCTGACACTTGGCAGCAATCTGACCACCGTTGGTGTGTCTGATGCATGACAAGGCAATGAAGCAGCTAGCCTCGCGCACGCACGGCACCGTACGTGGCTGCCAGCCCGGCCGATTCCCCTGCCTGGTGTACGAAAAAGGAAGAAAAAAAGCTAGCTACACCCTGCGGCACGGTTTGTGAATTGCATGCAAAAGGAGGAGGAGTATCTACTAGCTGCAACTCCTGCTAGTCTGGTTTGGTTTGAGAATGGAGGTGAGTCCATGAAAGAACGGGTACGTACGTACGGTACGTGGCGCTTGTAGGCTGTTTGCTTGCAAGGGAAATTTGGCACGCTGTGCTACTTCTTTTTTTAGCGAACGTGCCTGAGCACATGTTTAATTAAGAGGAAAGCAATACGACCGATACAAATCTTAATAGCCTCTAGGCAGAGGCTATTAAGGCGATTACAAAGCACCACCAAGCAAGTGGCAAGCGATCCTAACACCAAAACACAAGCAGCAAGAATAACGGGGGAGGGAACTCACGCGAACCTAGACACGACCAAGCAACTAAACCTGCTAAAAGATACACCAACGTTAAGATTGCAGAAGGTCTCCAAACTCGAAGGTGGCAAAGCATCCACCCGACCAATGAACTAAGGCGGCAAAGCATCCGCCCGAAGCGATCAACACTCAACACGACGACGGTGGCAAAGCATCCACCAGTGAAGAGGGGGCGGCAAAGCACCCGTCAATGAAGAAAGGCGGCAAAGCATCCGCCAGACAACAACTTGTGCAATCCGGACGAGGTGGATGAGATACGGTGAAGGCAGGCAAGCGGACGACCACCACCAGGACCAGACGAAGGAGGATCGGAGCTCGGCAATGAATTGTCGGCAACCAACAGAGCTTCCAAAACGATGCCTCAAAGGAGGGAGAGACGTCGATGACGCCGTCGTCGTCCGACCGCGAGGTCAAGGCTTTCGCCCGGAGAGCACACCGGAGAGGAGGGGAGGGGGGAAAATGACGCCTTCAAGAAGTAAACGGCACCGGAGAGTGTCGCAGTCATCGGACCATAAGCGGACCTTAGGCTTTCGCCTTTGCCCCACTCCCTCCCCAGAGCCGAAACAACCGCCGAAGCGCCAGAGCAGGAGGGGCCACCGGAGGAGGCACAGCCCGCGCACCTGGACGAGGGATCCCCCACCACGGGGGCACCGACGAGCCGGCCACCACCGCCGACGGCCATTGCCGTGGGCACGGCTATTTGAATAGGTTTTAACACTGCAGAGGTTGTACACTTTTACCACAAGTGGGGTATCGCAGCACAATCACCGTAGTGTCAGTACGGATCTCATCGAAGCCATTACCCACCTTAGCTAGACATGCATAGCGAACACGTGGCACACCAAGGGGCCATTGACCTATCAGCGAGGTATAGCCGGGGCATAAGTCACACAGAGCTTATCCCGACTCCTTGATCACCCGTTGCTCCCAACTCTCCTGATGGCTAACAGACTAGCTGGTGGGATTTATGCTAAGCCGCTGTCACATACAACGGTCGAGTGGTTGTACGATGAAATGAGTCAGGTGAGACGACACATCAACTCGGTCCTTAATCAAGACAAGACGGATATCTCCTCAACCTAGCTCAACCTCAAAGGTACGAGCCCACACCTGGCAAGTCACACAGAAATGCCATCAATCTCATCTTAACACTATCCTCTTTTATTATCCCAAAATCCCCTTTTTTTTTAATACTCACACATTTTTCCTTTTGTAAAAACAGGTGATATTCATATTTGAAGTGTAATCATTTTGAGTAATAAGGTCCTAAGCGTTTCTAGCTGCACTTTTCGTCCAAATAGAGCATATCATATTTAGAGACAAGCATGATCATAGCAATCAAGGGGTGGCTATCCTACCGTGTTTCAGCAATAAAACCATATGCAATTTTATAAACGGCCAATGGGTTGTGTTTATAAAAACTGGGTTCAGTATGCATCAAAGGGTGAGATTGAACTTGCCGTCCTCAAAGCCTTCCGGTAGCTCCTGCTCGCGGTACTGGGCTTCGGGCTCTGGCTCGCGGTACTCTCCTGCGTACTCCGGCTCGCGGTACTACTCGGCAAACTCCTCGACGGGTCCTCCCTCGTTCACAATGTTATCTACGGCACACACAACAAACACACAATTAAAAAAAAGAAATAAATGTTTTATCGTTGAGCTTGAATCGGAAAAAATTAAAATAAGGAGGTAGGGAGAATATTTTTGAGAGATTTTATATTGGCATGGCCGGAATAATGTTAGAAAGGGCGTGGTAAAATTTGGGGGCAATCAGAGGATTTTAGACGCATGAAATGACGCGTCAAAGGAAGGTTTAGGGGTTAAACGGGTTCCGGGGGCTTTTCTATAATTATTTCTAAAAACGAAAAGGGCTTGTTTGGGATTCTGGAAATATTTGGGAGCATCCTAGAAAGGGGCAGGGACTTGGTTGTAAATATTTTATATGGTGGGAGGGTTTATTTGCAAAACGAAATAAAGGAGGGGCTCTTTGGAAAAGAACTTAGAGAGGGGGAGGATTCTTAAAAGAAAACAGAAAAGGACAGGGGCTTTGGGCAAAATGCCCCTTCTTCTTCCTCCCATCGCAGCAAACAGAGCAGGGGCGCAGGGGGGCGCTGGTGGCCCGATTCGGGCTGCCCGGAGGGCGGCGGCGGCCAGGTAGGAGGGGGAAAGCGAGAGGGAGCCGAGGGGAACCGATTCCCCTTCTCACCTCGGGCTGTGGTGGAGCGAGGAGGCGGGGCGGCGGCCGGTGGAGGCGGCTCCGGCGGCGGTGCTGTGGCGCGAGGCAGGGAGCTTGGCGGTGGCGGGGGTGCTCGTGGGAGGGTGGCGGTGGAGGAGGGGCGGCACCGTAGGGGCCGGCCGGCCGGTTTGGCGCGGTGTGCGGGGGCCGGGCGGCAGGGGCCGCGTTGGCAGCAGGGGGGCCGAGGGCGACGCGCGCAGGTGAGGGCGGTCGCGCGCGCAGGAGCAAAAACAGAGGAGCGGCGGCGGCGTGCGGGAGCAGATGAGGGATTGGGGAAAAAGATGACAGGTGGCCCCGGGCGGTCAGCGGCGGGGGCGGTGCGGTGCACTTTACTGGGCTGGTGCGCGCCGCTGGCCGCGTGGCATGGGGACGATGGTTGCGGTCCGGTGTGCGTCCCGAGGTTTTTGTGTGGTCAACAAAACAACATGCAAGAGCGGTGGTGGTGGCAGGGCAGCAGGCTGCTGTGGCGCTGGTGTTTGCGTTCGAAGTCGAACAAACGAAGGAGATATGGCTGCTGGGCTTTACGTGCTCGTGGAGGTAAAAGTAAAACGGATTGGGCTTTGCATGTAGAGGCAGCAGAGAAGGCCGGTCTGGGTCTGTTTGCTTGCTCGTCATTGAGCACTTGCAAATGTTCACACTAGCGCTTAATTGCCTTAATTAAAAACAAAATTTTAATTTACTAGGAATTTTGAGAGGGAAGGGAGGTCATCCTTAAATTATTTTAGCTAATTCCACTTCCACTCAAAAAGTTTTTGAAATTCGTGATTTTTGGGTCTTATAACATTCCGAAAATTTCTGGGATGTTATAAGCTCCACCAGAGAAGTCGCTCCACCAGAGGAGTTAGAGCCGAATATATTTTTGGTGGAACCGGAGCCCTCCCAAACAGGCCCGTAGTATAATCCCCCCGCGCGGGGCACGTGCTGCCATGCATATTATACTACGTACTACTCCTGCTGTAGTTCTCAACTGTGCTCATCGGTCATCGGTCAAGACACCCACCCATTGTATTATCCAAAAAAAAAACAGTCTCAAGCTTGATTGTGCACCATTTACTTTTGGACTAAAAATAATATACTATCTATATATATAAACTCTGCTGCATCTGACTAGTCCCGAAACAAAATTAATATAAATAAAAAAAGAATGCAACGTGGAAAAGGGAGGTGCTTGCGCCTGCATTTCCGCACACGTCACTGGCGACGGCAGGGCAGATCGATCCATGTGTAGAGCGCAACTGCGGATGGAGGCGAAGGGGAAATCGACGAGAACCAAAAGGAACCGTGGCGTGCCCATGGTGTCAAGTCAACGCGATGCTTCCGATCCTTTTCACCCAACCAACCTGCTGCATGTTGTTGTTGAGGCTCCAGCTACCGACGCAGATCGCAGTACGTAGCCGCGGCCGGTGTGCTGACAATGACAATGCAAAGAACGAAGACGACGCAGGTGCGAGAACGAGTAATACATTCTCGAGCTGCGTGCGATGCTCTCTCTATCTCTCCCCGCTTCATTCTTCATGTCCCTTTCTTTGTCCGAACAAAAAATAAATAAGTGGGCAACCAAAGGAACACTAGCCCACCTGCTATGAAGACGAAGCTAATGTGCACGTCTTTGTAATCGTTAACAAATGAGACATGAGCAACGTCGTTGTTGTTAATTACTACTCTCTCCACTCCAAATGTAGCTTATCTTGACTCTTCTTTGTTTATATATAAATCTTGCTATGCATCTAGACATGAGGATTGAAAAGTACACGAGCGACCACCGTGTGTGAATTGTGAATTGTGATCGACCCGAGAGAGACTAGAGGATTGCCCGGCGCCCCGGCCTGCTAGCCGCATGCCCGACCTGCTGCTTCCTCACGCGCGCAACAAAGGCGTATCTGCGACTGCGAGTGACTGCATGAACAAAAAAAACTCTGCATTTTCTTTTTTGGGTAACAATTTCCTCCATCTGAATATTGCTACTGTTGCTGTATACTTGTTGGCACTGCTAGTTCAAAGAGAGCATCTTAATATTACTAATTGGAAGTTTCTTTTGAAGCCTCCACGAGAAGCCACATATATAGAATTCTATGTGGATACTCTGAAAAAATTAGAGAAATTCTCATAAAAATCAGAAACATCGTCCGTTAATCCGACAAATCTAATCATAGTATAACATTGGATATATATATATGTGTGTGTGTGTGTTATCTTTTCTATTAAATTACCCACCTCTAATATTATGAAAATAGGCTAAAGTAACCCCCTAAACATGTATCTAAATTACCCACCTCTACCATTATAAAATATAATCTAAAGTAACCCCTAATCTTCATGTAAATTATCCATCTATATCATTATAAAAATAATGTAAATTACCTCTAAATTTGCATATAAGTCCAATTATACCATTATAAAAGTTAAAGTAACCCATAAATCTGAATCTAAATTATATAATTATAACAAATATTAAAGTGTGCCAATATAAAATTCTAAACTACTATTTCTATTATTATTAATATATTATTTATGTTGTTATTTATATAAAAATACTACTAATGATGTGTGTCGCCATGTATTCATGTATGAGAAAAGAGATAAGAATACCAATTTTCATGTTGTTCACATAGTTCAAACAAAAGGTTCAATTAAATACATATTAAACACATATAGAGGTGTGAAGCAAAGTGTTACTAAATAAACCTATTGCAAGTTTGCAGCCAGATAATGATAAATATGTATGTTTTAGAGTATTGTATTAGAATATTTAATAGACGAAAGAGAGTATGAGATAGATAATTATAATTATTAGTTATAAGTTTTAATATTATATTAATTCTAATTAGCCCGTGCGGAAATAGGGTTGATAGGCTAATATAACTAATTAGAGTGGTTTGGAACAGAAGAAGCTGAAGCTCTATACACACAATGATTAGGGAATTAAAAGCCTGAAAGAGGCCTCATCTCATGGACTCATCCGGCCACTCATTCTTGCATTGGCCCCCTCCCTGTCTCCTCCCCCTCACCTACCCTCCTCAACCACTCACTCTACTGCACGCCTCGCCCGCCCGCCGACACAACAGAGCTTTCTCCATACCACACTTCGCTTAGCTTACTCCAAGTAGAAGGCATCCCAAAAACTCAACGTACAGACACAAGAAAGGTCAAAACCACACACAGGGATAGATAATGACATGAGGAGATCAAAAAAAGATCCATATATAGTTTCATATATATGCTATATACTATACCTAACATGTGTTTGGAGGAATCTTTTTTGGAGCCGGGCATGCATGTACACTTGTACACTACTACTAACTAACCCTGCTGCTGACCAGGCCCATAGGTTTTATGCATGCCGGCCGGCGCGTTCACGACCCTGCTTGCCCTGGCAGATGCCCAATGATTGCGCACAGCTGCAAGCCAATGCCAGGCCAGGCTCCCAATCAGTGTCCATCTGCGACTGCAATACTCATCACTGTCTGTCCCTCAATTCTAAAGAAAGAGCCTGTCAAAAGAAAAAAAGTCTGAAGCAGAATACTCCACCGGATCAAACCAGCAGCGAGCAATGTTAGTTGGGTTGCACAATGTGGGGTGAAGGAAGAACCATCCATCCATCCCATCATACTACAGTACACACGGCACAAACAAATGTGTGTGTTGGGAGATTGTTTTGATTCATGTACACTGTACATTGTACTGCTACTGTGCACATATGGGCATGGGAAAAATCCTTTGTCAATCGATCGCAAGGCCAGGCCACCACTTATTTTGCAGACAGACAGACAGACAACAACACCATGGATGTGCTTGCTTCTAGTTTCTTCACCTCACTATGCAGTTCTTGCCTTTTTTTTTCTTCTCTTTTGTGGAGATCAGATCAATATACACTCAACAAAGGACGGAGAGAAAGAAAGAAAGAACGAATAAAGAGGAGAAGAAAGAAAGAAGCAATGGCGATTGACTTGCACCATTGCCGAGGTGAATGGACAAGAAGAAAGGTACCGGCCGAGCCAATGGACAGGCAGGCACACATTTGGCGGGGCGCGGGAGAGGGGGGACCAGCAGCAGCAGGCGGGCGCCTCCGTTCTAGAAGAGCTCCCACTCGAACCGCGGGGACGGCGTGGTGGTGGTCGCGGGGGCCATGGTCGTCACGGGGGCCGCCGACGTCGACGGCACCGACGACAGCAGGTCGAACGTCTCCCAGCTCGCCGTCTGCGTCTGCGGCGCCGGGGCCGTCGCGGTGGTGGGCGCCGGCGGCTGGAACTGCCGGCGCTGCTGCTGCGCCGCCGGGGGCTGGCGCGGCGGCCGCGCCTTGCCGCTCGCCTTGCTCTGCTTGGCGCGGATGGCGTCCAGCGTCTCCACGTGCTTCTGCACCCGCTTCTCCTGTGCCCGCCGCAGCGCCTTCACCTCGCCGTCAGCGGCGATGGAGTCCAGCTTCACGAGCTCGTTCATCAGGGCCTCCGTCAGCACCACCACGTCGGCGTCCACCACCTGGCCGCCCTTGCTCACGATCGTCTCCAGCGCCGACACCTGACGACGATTACATTGATGTAGGATGTGATGTGAAACCAACCGCATATGCATTGTTGGAGCCGGAGGAATTGAGTAGCGCCGCCGCGCCGGCCATGGACGGATGATGGTGTTAAAGATGTGATGGTACCTTGGTGGCGAGCTTGTCGAGGTCGAGCGCGACGCGCGCGATGGCCTTGGCGGCGCGCTCGGCCTTGCTGGTCCGGCGCTCCTCGAGGAGGCGCTTGGCCTTGGCGGCGGGGTCCTCGAGCATGAGCATCTTGGAGCGGTCCTTGACGCCGGCCATGTCGAGGAACGCCTTGGAGTCGCGCTCCTTGTCCTTGTACACCACCTTCTGGTCGTCCGGGTGCAGGCCCGTCTTCTCCGACAGCAGCTTCTTCAGCTCGCCTGCCGGGAGAGCCATTCAGATGGATGAAACAAAGAAAGAAATCAGACCTGCACTGGCATCAACTAACGTACCGAAGGAGGCCTGGGCGTTGATGTAGATCTCGTGGTAGACGCCGTTGAACTTGACCTTGACGCGGATGGTGGGCACGGGCGCGCCGCCGGGGGGCGGGTCCGCGTCGGGGCTCCGCTTCTGCACCAGCATGCCCCCCGGCCGGACCTCCCACACCTCCTCCTTGGGCACCGCCGCGGCCTCCTTAATCGGCGAGAAGGCCACCCTCTGCTCCCTGGCCCCGCGCATCATCTTCTTCCTATGCCTATCGATCGATCAAGCAACCGTCCTACCAGGTAGAGTGCGTATGTGTGTATGTACACACAAGTCGAGCCGATCACCAAGCTCAAGAAAAGAGATGGTTAGCTAGAGGAAATCTGGTTAATTATCTGCTAATGGCTGCGAGCTTAATCCGCTGCTGCACCAGAACCGGAAAAATCAGTTCGTGCTTGGGGACTACTAGAGTACTAGAAGCAAATGCCTGTAATAAGCTTTGAATGGAGGAACAAAGGGGAGGAGAAAGAAATGGTGTGTGGTAGGAGGAAAGGAAAAGGACACGATGATACAACTAAGGGCCAGGCCGGAGCTGGGCACCAGAATATTTATACTGGGAAACCGAAGCAAGCAAGCGACGATGAAGCCAAGGAGGCCACCTCGCGAGGAAGCAGGTTACAGGTGCGGGGTCCCCGTACAACTGGACGTGGAAAAGTACTCCGCCGATGGCCATGGCTTCCTGGCCTGATGGCACTGCCATCTCACCATATTCAGAACAAAGAAATATCGCGGCGTCTTTCAGTGGCCAAGTTTTAACCATCCGATCGACCGATGGATGGAGATGGACGTGTGAACCGCCGGCGGCGACCTGCAGCAGCAACAAGCCACCTCGCCTGGATGCGTCGTCAGGTGGGGGTGGGTGGTTGCGATGGACGCAGCGCAGCGCAGCTCCTGCTCCTGCCCGCGACCTGCAAGCCTTGCTCGGGACGCCGCGGTCGGTCTCCTCCTCGTTGCCGGCCTTCGCCTCCAAGCAAACTCGGCGTCCGTTCCGGATGGAGCTCGCCACTTCACCAAATCGCCTCGACCCTTTTCTTCCCCGGAAGGAAGGAATGACATGCGACCTGACACCGCTAGCTGTGCACGCGTGCTCAGCTCCTTTCCCCTGGCCGGTCCGGACGTCGGGTCGAGCTCCTTGTACCTACCAGTAGTTGGGAGCTGAGGTTCTCGAGCGCCGCGCCGGCCGTCGCCGGATCATCATCGACCATTCGATCGGCGGAAGCTTCTTCTCGTCGGCGGAGACGGAAGGGAAAAAAACAGAGGATTGGAAGCGGTAGGCGCGTCAGCTGTTCCTGACGCGCAGGTCGGACCGTACCGGCGGCTTCGCTTTTGGCCAAAGGAGCCCGCGCACGATCACGAACCAACCAACCTGTCGTCTCCAGGACCTCAGCTCTGCCTCTGCGGCTGCATCTTCCTCTTTGCCTCGTGATCTGCCACTTTGCCTCATGGCCATTACTGCCCTCACTGCAGCGTGGGTCGATCAGATATTAGGCCAGCTCCAGTGCTGGTTCCAACGGTGCTGTGCTGACAACACAAGTCGAACAAAACCAGCGTTCGATCTCTGCTGTGTTAACATCGTTTGTGTGGAGCCCACCTGCGAAAAAAAATGCGAAATCTCCCGGATGGCCTCCCTCTCGCGCGAGGACACGGAAGTACCCAGCTAAGTATTTTATTGTGCATCAACAGCTCACGAGCCGAATCGAGTTGAGAATCCGATTTCAGCTCTGACGCCAACCGTTCAACTCCCGCAGTGTGACACGCAAGTAACAGGATGCCTGCCTGTTGCAAAAGTGCAGCTTATATGCGTAGGAAAAGAAGTAACAAAAAAATGAGCTAGCAAATAAAGTAATTTTTTTTCGAAAGGCCGCTAGCAAAGGAAAAATAGAAAATATTGTGATAAATGCATAAACACGGGCTATCTAAACCATTTTAATTTTAAAAAGCAAAAAGTACCAGAAGAAAGAATGAAGATGGGAACCAGCTAGTAACTAGCAAGCAAAGAGGCTCACGGTGCAGTGGCAAAGGCCACTGGTCAGGATGCTCCCGCCCAGTGTTCAACCCCTAGCTGCCGCACCTTATTAAGCTTTAGGGGTTTCCTTAAAGTATTCCTATCAAAAAAAAGCTAGTAACTAGCAAACTTAGAAACAAACTGCAGTGGTCGCTTGTCTGCCAGGAATAACAGGTTATCGAAAGACTTGAATTTGCATCGATCATACTAATCTCACAGCAGCTGTTTAATTTTGAGGGTATATTCCGTAATGTGCATAATGAGTCTCTCATGGCTTTATGTCTTTCCAGAAGAGTGAAGAGATAGAGAGAGATCCACCATCATCCGTGCAGTGCTGTCGTCGTGAGTTCATATATAGTCTAACCGAAACTGCATGTCCTTTTTTAGAGCATTATGAATGGCGCATTTTTCTTCTTCGATCTTCTTGTATATAGATGCATATATGGCCGTGCGTTTGGCTGACAGCACACCCCGAAAGCATGATTTTGCTTGTTGCACACTTTCAAAGTTGATTTTGTCTCTCACGCACTATAAAATCAGTATTTGGTCCGCAGCACATTGAACCGATTAAAAAAGTCATTTCCAATCTAGTTGAGCGGGAGAGGTTTGTCAAATGACATTTATGCCCTTCTTCTCTAATGGCGCCAGAGCTTGTGGCACTCCTTTCACGCCGTGGCGGCAGGGGTGCTCGCCTACCTCCGCTTCGCAGGGGTGCCGGGGTGGCCTTCCTTCCGGGCCTCTCCCGGACCTCCGCACCGTCCAAACTCTGGGCGTGCCCTCGGGCCCGGGTTCCCGGATTGGCGAGGCCGTGTGGGCCTCCGTGCCGCGTTCGATCTTGCCGCCGCCGCGACATCGCTGCAAACCACGCGGGGCGTGCTATGGTCGTGCATCGCCGGGACCTTATCCATTCTCGCCGCCCGTGGAGGAACCCGCGACCGTGCCGCCTGCGCGGAGCTCATGGCCGCGCCGCCCGTCGCGCGCGCGTCCGCTCGGAGCCCCGCCTGTCGTGGCACGCGGTTTTCCCTCCGGCTCTAGTTCCCAGGATGAACGTGGAGACCATTGGGGTGGACGAACGTGGAGAGCGTCGGAGTGAGCCGCTATTTTCCCTCCAGCTCTAATTCCCAGGATGTGGTGCGGTTGACGGTATCCTGATGTACCGTCAATTCTTTGGGAGTTTGGGGCTTGCAGATTCTTGTGCAGAGGTAGGGAGGTGCTGGAGTCCGGCAACGCGGCGGTGCTGCTACGGCACGCGGCGGCGGCCCGGGCGCCTGCTCTTCAGCCTGGACGGCGACGACACGCCAGGAGCTGTGCACATGTTGCATGAGGGCCCACGGGCTTCGACAGCGCCGCTGCAGGAGAAGGTGGTCTCGCGCCACCGCGCGTGGATACGAGAGGTGAGGGTGGCCACAGGTTCTGGCGAGGCTCCGGCAGAAGCTGAAAAGCAGCATATGTCGGAGAGGAACAGAGGATGAAGCAAATGAGTGCATGGAGGAAGATGACAGGGGTGGGCCCAAGGGTAAAATGGTATTTTCATCCTCCTTTCAACTAAAAATGTTTAGTTTATTCAGTGTGGTGTATAACAGACCAAAACACTCTATTACGGTGTGCTGGATACTAAATCGACATTGAAGATGTGCGCTGGACAAAATCACACTTTCATGATGTGCTACAGACTAAAAACCCTTCTAATAATGGACGAGAGACCTAATCGTAATCGGTCGGGGAGTTGAATTGCCGGATGCTTTATCGATGCAGCAATCAGGATTCAGGATCTCGTGCTGCATTGCATGATACAGCAGCAGCAGAGCAGAGCAGACCGATCAGGATTCAATTTTGCTATTTTTAGGGGAAACAAAGGATGAGAACCTGATTGAGTGCACGGCTGAATTCGGGGCCGTTCAAAAAAAAAAGGGATTCTGCCCAGACGCCGTCACGTTCAATGTTCGGCCCAGACTCCGCGGCTGTGATATCCTGAAAATCTATCAAAATTAAATCACGCGCTAAAATATTTTTTCAAAAATTTTCATCGTTGAGCTCAATTAACCCTAAACCCTAATCCCCTCTCAAAATTCCCGCTGTCCTGACATCCGATTTCAATCGTCGTTCCATCTTTCTTTTTTTCCGCCGCCCGTACCCTCCATCTTTTTCCTCGCCGCCGTCTCATCCCGCACCACTCGGCTGCCTGTCGGCCACGCGCGATCGGCGCCGGCGCCTCTCTCTCTTACTCTCTTTCTTTCTCTCTCTCTCCCTTTCTTTTCTTTTTTCTTTTTTTTTTCCCTTTTTCTTTCCTTTTCTTTTTCTCTTTCTCCCTTCCTTCTCTCTCCCTCCTCCCTCACCTTCCGCGCGCTCCCGAGCGCCGCTCGGCCGCGCACGCCCGGCTCCGGCCGCCTACCCGCGCGTGCACACCTCCCCCTGGCCCGCACCCCACCGCGCCAAGCGCCCCGCGGCCTCCCTCTGCCCACGCCGCGCGGGCCGCGGCTGCGCGCGCACGCGCTCGCCAATATGGTGCTTCTTATGTTGGTCTTAGGTTTTATACATTGAATTGATCTAACTTTACAGTCCGGTTATTTTCTAGTGAATTTAGGAGGAAGGAGAAAGCACGGAAAGGTCATAGTAGCTATCGCTATCGCCATAACAGTGACCATCTTCACTGTCACTCTCGTTATCGGGTTTCTGCTAATCAAAATACGAAGGAAAGCAGCCGGTAAGAATTTAACAAGTAAACCCCCCTTTTCCTTCATTTTATTTTCATCCGCAATATAGTCTGATTCATTAACGCAAATAAAATCTCCAATTCAGGTAGGGTGGAAATGCAGCTGCAGGGGCCCTTACACTCTAGGAACAGATTCAGCTCGCTGTGGCAAACTGAGAGCAGCTCCGGGTTCACGCTGTTCAATTTCTCTGAGCTGGCCGCCGCAACTGGCCACTTTTCGGACGAGAACCGGCTCGGCCATGGCGGCTTCGGGACTGTCTACAAGGCGAGCGGATGGTGATCTTTTTAATCGTTTTCAAGTGCTTGACGTGAGCTGCCATGACTGACTCTGCCTGGAATGATTCTGCTGCAGGGCAAACTAGGAGGTGGTGCTGAGATCGCAGTGAAACGGCTGTCTTCACTTTCTAGGCAGGGCTTGGAGCAATTCAAGAACGAAGTCCAGCTGATTGTGAAATTGCAGCACACAAACCTGATCCGTCTGGTTGGCTACTGCGTCCACGAGGAAGAGAAACTGCTCGTCTACGAGTACATGCCCAACGGCAGCCTCAACTGCTTCATTTTTGGTACCGATCTCACCGGTAGAACTCACCAATCTGTCTTGGTCCATTTGAGTTTTTACTGATGATCCTGCGTGAGCTTGCAGACCAGCAGCGGGGACAGTTGCTGGACTGGGAGAAGCGCAGGGGCGTAGACAGGGGACAGTGGCCCCCCCCCTATGGTCCCCAAATTTCCATTGAACATTTGAATTTTGATTAAATTTTTCTATAAATTAACATGGTTAGCCCCTTCTAATAATGAAAAAAAACAAATTCCTGACTCCGCCCCTGGAGAAGCGTCTGCGAATAACTCAAGGCATTGCACAGGGGCTGATGTACCTGCACGAGCACTCACGGGTGTGCATTATCCACCATGATCTGAAGGCCAGCAACATTTTGCTGGACAGTGACATGAACCCCAAGGTCTCAGACTTCGGCCTGGCCAGGATCTTGCCCGCCAACATGACGGAAGCCAGCACCAACAGGGTCACCGGGACATAGTAAGAAAATCACACCATAGCACACCACTGATCAGCTTACTTTATGTGCAGCTTATATACGTAGGAAAAAAAGTAACAAAGAAATGAGCTAGCAAATAAAGTAATTTTTTTTCGAAAGGCCGCTAGCAAAGGAAAAATAGAAAATATTGTGATAAATGCATAAACACGGGCTATCTAAACCATTTTAATTTTAAAAAGCAAAAAGTACCAGAAGAAAGAATGAAGATGGGAACCAGCTAGTAACTAGCAAGCGAAGGGGTTCACGGTGCAGTGGCAAAGGCTACTGGTCAGGATGCTCCCGCCCAGTGTTCAACCCCTGGCTGCCGCACCTTATTAAGCTTTAGGGGTTTCTTAAAGTATTCCTATCAAAAAAAAGCTAGTAACTAGCAAACTTAGAAACAAACTGCAGTGGTCGCTTGTCTGCCAGGAATAACAGGATATCGAAAGACTTGAATTTGCATCGATCATACTAATCTCACAGCAGCTGTTTAATTTTGAGGGTATATTCCGTAATATGCATAATGAGTCTCTCATGGCTTTATGTCTTTCGAGAAGAGTGAAGAGATAGAGAGAGATCCACCATCATCCGTGCAGTGCTGTCGTCGTGAGTTCATATATAGTCTAAACCGAAACTGCATGTCCTTTTTTAGAGCATTATGAATGGCGCATTTTTCTTCTTCGATCTTCTTGTATATAGATGCATATATGGCCGTGCGTTTGGCTGACAGCACACCCCGAAAGCATGATTTTGCTTGTTGCACACTTTCAAAGTTGATTTTGTCTCTCACGCACTATAAAATCAGTATTTGGTCCGCAGCACATTGAACCGATTAAAAAAGTCATTTCCAATCTAGTTGAGCGGGAGAGGTTTGTCAAATGACATTTATGCCCTTCTTCTCTAATGGCGCCAGAGCTTGTGGCACTCCTTTCACGCCGTGGCGGCAGGGGTGCTCGCCTACCTCCGCTTCGCAGGGGTGCCGGGGTAGCCTTCCTTCCGGGCCTCTCCCGGACCTCCGCACCGTCCAAACTCTGGGCGTGCCCTCGGGCCCGGGTTCCCGGATTGGCGAGGCCGTGTGGGCCTCCGTGCCGCGTTCGACCTTGCCGCCGCCGCGACATCGCTGCAAACCACGCGGGGCGTGCTATGGTCGTGCATCGCCGGGACCTTATCCATTCTCGCCGCCCGTGGAGGAACCCGCGACCGTGCCGCCTGCGCGGAGCTCATGGCCGCGCCGCCCGTCGCGCGCGCGTCCGCTCGGAGCCCCGCCTGTCGTGGCACGCGGTTTTCCCTCCGGCTCTAGTTCCCAGGATGAACGTGGAGACCATTGGGGTGGACGAACGTGGAGAGCGTCGGAGTGAGCCGCTATTTTCCCTCCAGCTCTAATTCCCAGGATGTGGTGCGGTTGACGGTATCTTGATGTACTGTCAATTCTTTGGGAGTTTGGGGCTTGCAGATTCTTGTGCAGAGGTAGGGAGGTGCTGGAGTCCGGCAACGCGGCGGTGCTGCTACGGCACGCGGCAGCGGCCCGGGCGCCTGCTCTTCAGCCTGGACGGCGACGACACGCCAGGAGCTGTGCACATGTTGCATGAGGGCCCACGGGCTTCGACAGCGCCGCTGCAGGAGAAGGTGGTCTCGCGCCACCGCGCGTGGATACGAGAGGTGAGGGTGGCCACAGGTTCTGGCGAGGCTCCGGCAGAAGCTGAAAAGCAGCATATGTCGGAGAGGAACAGAGGATGAAGCAAATGAGTGCATGGAGGAAGATGACAGGGGTGGGCCCAAGGGTAAAATGGTCTTTTCATCCTCCTTTCAACTAAAAATGTTTAGTTTATTCAGTGTGGTGTATAACAGACCAAAACACTCTATTACGGTGTGCTGGATACTAAATCGACATTGAAGATGTGCGCTGGACAAAATCACACTTTCATGATGTGCTACAGACTAAAAACCCTTCTAATAATGGACGAGAGACCTAATCGTAATAGGTCGGGGAGTTGAATTGCCGGATGCTTTATCGATGCAGCAATCAGGATTCAGGATCTCGTGCTGCATTGCATGATACAGCAGCAGCAGAGCAGAGCAGACCGATCAGGATTCAATTTTGCTATCTTTGGGGGGAAACAAAGGATGAGAACCTGATTGAGTGCACGGCTGAATTCGGGGCCGTTCAAAAAAAAGGGATTATGCCCAGACGCCGTCACGTTCAATGTTCGGCCCAGACTCTGCGGCTGTGATATCCCGAAAATCTATCAAAATTAAATCACGCGCTAAAACATTTTTTCAAAAAATTTCATCGTTGAGCTCAATTATCCCTAAACCCTAATCTCCTCTTAGAATTCCCGCTGTCCTGACATCCGATTTCAATCGTCGTTCCATCTTTCCTTTTTTTCCGCCGCCCGTACCCTCCCTCTTTTTCCTCGCCGCCGTCTCATCCCGTGCCGCTCGGCTGCCTGTCGGCCACGCGCGACCGCTCGCCGCGATCGGCGCCGGCGCCTCTCTCTCTCTTTCTCTCTTTCTTTCTCTCTCTCTCCCTTTCTTTTCTTTTTCCTTTTCCCTTTTTCTTTTCTTTTCTTTTTCTTTTTCTCCCTTCCTTCTCTCTCCCTCCTCCCTCTCCTTCCGCGCGCTCCCGAGCGCCGCTCGGCCGCGCACGCCCGGCTCCGGCCGCCTACCCGCGCGTGCACACCTCCCCCTGGCCCGCACCCCACCGCGCCAAGCGCCCCGCGGCCTCCCTCTGCTCACGCCGCGCGAGCCGCGGCTGCACGCACACGCGCTCGCCAATATGGTGCTTCTTATGTTGGTCTTAGTTTTTATACATTGAATTGATCTAACTTTACAGTCCGGCTATTTTCTAGTGAATTTAGGAGGAAGGAGAAAGCACGGAAAGGTCATAGTAGCTATCGCTATCGCCATAACAGTGACCATCTTCACTGTCACTCTCGTTATCGGGTTTCTGCTAATCAAAATACGAAGGAAAGCAGCCGGTAAGAATTTAACAAGAAAACCCCCCCTTTTCCTTCATTTTATTTTCATCCGCAATATAGTCTGATTCATTAACACAAATAAAATCTCCAATTCAGGTAGGGTGGAAATGCAGCTGCAGGGGCCCTTACACTCTAGGAACAGATTCAGCTCGCTGTGGCAAACTGAGAGCAGCTCCGGGTTCACGCTGTTCAATTTCTCTGAGCTGGCCGCCGCAACTGGCCACTTTTCGGACGAGAACCGGCTCGGCCATGGCGGCTTCGGGACTGTCTACAAGGCGAGCGGATGGTGAACTTTTTAATCGTTTTCAAGTGCTTGACGTGAGCTGCCATGACTGACTCTGCCTGGAATGATTCTGCTGCAGGGCAAACTAGGAGGCGGTGCTGAGATCGCAGTGAAACGGCCGTCTTCACTTTCTAGGCAGGGCTTGGAGCAATTCAAGAACGAAGTCCAGCTGATTGTGAAATTGCAGCACACAAACCTGATCCGTCTGGTTGGCTACTGCGTCAACGAGGAAGAGAAACTGCTCGTCTACGAGTACATGCCCAACGTCAGCCTCAACTGCTTCATTTTTTGTACCGATCTCACCGGTAGAACTCACCAATCTGTCTTGGTCCATTTGAGTTTTTACTGATGATCCTGCGTGAGCTTGCAGACCAGCAGCGGGGACAGTTGCTGGACTGGGAGAAGCGCAGGGGCGTAGACAGGGGGGCAGTGGCCCCCCCTATGGTCCCCAAATTTCCATTGAACATTTGAATTTTGATTAAATTTTTCTATAAATTAACATGGTTAGCCCCTTCTAATAATGAAAAAAAACAAATTCCTGGCTCCGCCCCTGGAGAAGCGTCTGCGAATAACTCAAGGCATTGCACAGGGGCTGATGTACCTGCACGAGCACTCACGGGTGCGCATTATCCACCATGATCTGAAGGCCAGCAACATTTTGCTGGACAGTGACATGAACCCCAAGGTCTCAGACTTCGGCCTGGCCAGGATCTTGCCCGCCAACATGACGGAAGCCAGCACCAACAGGGTCACCGGGACATAGTAAGAAAATCACACCATAGCACACCACTGATTAGCTTACTTTATGTGCAACTATCAAATTAAGAAATTTTCACTTCACTAGTGGTGTTTTTGATTTGTAATCTTTCGACGCTTATTACAGTGGCTACATGTCTCCTGAGTACACTACCGGGGGCACCTTTTTCTGTTAAGTCTGACATCTACAGCTTCGGCGTGTTGCTGCTGGAGATCATCAGCGGCAAGAGGAACAACGGCAACAATCTGTACGGCGACTTCGACAACCTGCTTGAATACGTATGTACCCACTGCAAAATTTATTTGCTAGGACAGCTGAACATGGCGTTTGACGTGTGTTGATTTCAGGCGTGGCAGCTATGGAGGGAAGGGAAAGTGTCCGAGCTGATCGACCCCACGTTGGGCGATTGCAGTCAGGTGATGGCGTCCATCAAACAGTGCGTCAAGGTGGCACTTCTGTGTGTGCAGGACAACGCCACGGACCGGCCAACCATGGCAGATGTTGCAGTGATGCTGGTAAGTAGGGATGGCACAACTTCGCTGCCGGACCCGAAGCGACCACAACAGCAGGTATCATCCTGCAGGGTCAGGAGTCAGGACTGGTGGATTGGAGATCCAGCCGCAGTCGCATGGCAACACGTCTTGCACCATTAATGACGTAACCATCAGCACCATGCAAGGGCGATGAAGCTCATCGCGGTAAGTTTCAAAAATTCATCAGACACCTTTCTTACAGCATCTTGCTGCATGAACTGAATGCAGTTTGCCAGCTTTAACAACATTGTTATCATTAGCATTACGAAGCATTGCCCGTACTACACAACAAGCACGCAGTGGTAGGATCCATAAGCTCTTTGCTCACCCAGTATATTTGGATCCTCAACCAGTTATGTACCCTTGTTTCTTAGGATGCAATTGTGCAGCAGGTGGTGTATTGTTTTGGCTCTCAGTTGAAGTGTTTCTAGGGTATGTCTGCAGTGCTGTTTGACATATGCTTTTGGAACATCATGTTTTTAGTTTCCTAGTGATTGTGACTGGCTATCCTGCTTGCAGTATAATGAAGTCAGTAGATTGTGATCTATAAGATAAGCTAAGTGGTTGTAGTTTTTACCAAACAGCACTGCCCTAAAGAAAGAGATGTCTTGTTGAGCTTGTATGCCATTAAAATTGGCTTATCAGATAATCCTAAACTCAATAGAATCGCATCCCTATATTTTATTCAAAAACTACCTTTGAGCACTTAAGATAATAAATTGTACTGTCCACCCTTTAAATGATGCCTTGTCACTAAAACTGTAGAAAGTAGGGTTTGCAATGCATATGCTATGGTGATTTTCAAAGTTCTAACTGCATATTCATCCGCTTGCAGGACTAGATTGGCATCCAAGTTTGTGGCTCCTTTGGTGCGTGTCTAAACTAGGATATAACATGTGCTTTGATGTGGATAACATGTTCTGAATATTGCCTGTTGGTTTGTTGTAGGAGGCTGGCAAGTTCAGGGCTAGGCAGTGGCTGGAATCACCGGCAGGGGGGCTGCTTCCTCCTCTTCTTCCTCCCCCCCTTCTTCTTCTTCTCTCCCTTCTTTCCTCTTCTTCTCCCTCCTCCTCTCCTCTAATTTCCATGGAGCTCATGGGGGTAGGGGGGCTTGAGCCCCCCTTGCCCCCACGCTAAATCCGCCCCTGGGGCTAGGCACGAGGCATGTACAAGACCATGGTCTCACAAGAAGATGATTTATCATTTTGTTTTATCCTGCATCATAATCAAAAGTTACTGAATATGGGATATTTTGAGATGAAGTCCTTGTCCTTTTTGTTTATGTGTTGCCCTGAGAACAGATTATATTCAGTTTTGGACCAGCTACATAAATTATGCTTGGATTTGTGCACTTTATGATGCTCTCTGGCAAACTTCTGTTACCCTGAACCATGCAGGAGCAGTAAAAATACTATGCTATTCTCTCTTTTTGTTTATGGTCAAGGCTGCCTAGTTGGACTTGGTTTATTGAGATTGCTCACTCACCTGTACAGTTGTACTCTTGCTACTAGTCATAGTGTGCACTTGTACTCTAACTTCTATACGACGTGGAGAGGGAGCCCTCTCCGCGCTCCCTTCCCCCGGTAGCGACACATGGCGCCACCGGAGAAGACGCCCGACGCGAACCGTCCGATCGGTCACAGGAGGTTGATCCAGGCCGCTCCTTGGCTTTTTTTGCAAAAAGACCCTTCAGTTTGTTTGTAATCAAACCCGCCATCCATGTCTTTTTGCAAAAAAAACCCGCCGCCTACCCTCCCAACAACCGCCCTCCCCCCTCCTCCGCGCACCCTCCCTCGGCCTCCCCCGCCCCCTCCATCTCAGCTAACCCTAACGTTCCTCGCCGCCGCCCCGCTGCACTCCGTCACCGCCGCGCGGGCGCCGCCCTCCGCCCCTCGCCCTCCTCTCCTACCACCGGTCGCCGTCCTTGACCGCCACCCCTTCCCGGGCTCCCCACCTCTCGACCCCTCCCCCCACGCCCCCACCTTCGCCGCACCTTCGAACCCCGGCGTCCGCTCCGCGCCGCCGCCGGCGGGGGATCCGACCGGCGGCGTGCCAGTGGCGGATCTGGTGCTCCGCACTTCGACGCCATCGTCCGTGGAGGTTCTCGCCCCGTTCAACCTCCAGCTCCACCCGGTCGCCGCGGGCCTCCGCCTTGGCAGATCTCGGCGTGCAGGCGGGGGATATGGTCGGTGGCGGATCTGGCCGGCGGCGTCGACGAGGAGGCACGCAGGCGGCGGGTCTCCTAACCTCCCCACCTCACGCCCCCTATGGCCACCGTCCCCTTAGCCCTCCCGCTCTCTCACGGTCGCCGCCGCTGCCACGCCCCTCCGCCAACCTCCGCCTCGCTGGATCCGGCCATCCAGGCGGTGGATCTAGCCCGCGGCGTCGCCCCACGCCACCCTCCGCCCCTGGCGCCGCCCGTCGCCAGTCACCGCCGCCCTCGCTTGGGCTCCTCCGCGCCGCCGCCACCACCTCCTTTCCCCTCCCGCTCCCTCATGGTCGTCGCCGCTGACCCACCCCGCCGCCGACCTCCGCCTTGCCGGATCTCGACGTGCAGGCGCTGCCCGTCGCTGGTCGCCGCCTGGCCTCCTCCGCCCACACGCCGGCCTCTTTTTTTTGGCTTTTCTTTTTTTTTCTCTTTTTTTCTTTTCTTTTTCCCCTCTTTTGTAATGTTTTCACCTCTTCTTTTTTATCTTTGTGCTTTTTTTTCTTCACGCGGCGGAGCGCGTGAGATGTCCTAGTACTCTATACACTATACAACATGGAGATGGAAGCTTGTGAGTAGCCTGTTATCCAAGGAGCGACACGTGCCCCTGTGGAGGGAGACGCGCGACGCGGCCCCTGGATTTGGCGCAACCGCCTTGACTCTCCTTCCGGTGGGGCCCAGCGGAACCGAGTTCACGAGTTACTCTAGTTGAACCAGGATATAAGGTACCAGCAGCCGTCCAGCGAGGACCGCTTTGGTTTTGCATTTTTTTTCTGATTCATATTAGTGCTAGTAAAATTAGCATGCAGTATTGTTGATTTCAAGATCCAAGATGATGGATTTTTTCCCCCTTTGTAATGAGAGTTTGCAACTTACTGGCTTGAGCTGCGTTATGTTGCCTTTCATTTGTAATTTTTTTACGAGGCTATACATTTAAAATAGACAAATCTGGTGATATTTCGTGAGTAAAATTAAAGTTGTATTCAAGTGATTGGCTTGAGCAGAAGGTCATGCGTCACATATATCAGCTAGAAATTGCGAATACACGCTAATCCATATCAATCCCACCCAGTTCCCATCCAAATGTAGAAATTGGGTGGTGGGAAGGGATTCACCCGTTCCCCCCTTGGATCCGTTCACACGTGGGAATCACCCCTGTGGAGCCAAACGAAGCCTGGGGGTTCTGTATATTGGATACGGTCTTCTTCCACTCCCCGCTCTGCTTCCGCCGCCGCGCCGCTCCTCCTCCTGATCCTTCCCGCCCACCAACGCCGACGTCTTGGGGTGGACCAGAAGCCAGTCGGCGCTCGTCGCGTCCGCTTCGCGCGCCCACCGCGCAGCTTGCCGGCCAGTGCGGCGCGCCGCCGCAGCGCAGGCAGAAGCCGCTGCCGGTGTCCCCGTAGACCCTGACGGCGCAGCCGCAGCCGGGCCCGGGCGCGAAATCCTCCGCCTCCGCCTCAACAAAAACATATCGCCTGAGACACGTCAAAAGGCCGTTATAATTTCTGAGCCGTCACGAGTCACGACTCGCCGCATCCATTCTGATTTCGCAGCGCAGCATCCATTCTGTTTCCGTAGCAGAATGGAAGTTGCAGGCTTGGAAGTGACGATGGAGAGGTGGAGGCCAGCATCAGCGGCAGCAGCCATAATCTATCAAATTTTGCAAACGAACACGAGATTCCATGTGGCCGGACTTGACGAAGCGCTAGTGATCAACGGGCGGGCAGACGGTGGCGCTCGTCGGCCACAGCTAGCGGTAGCGGGTCCGGAAAGGAGCTGGCAGAAGTGAAATTATCAAATAAGAAATGAAAAATAGAGTTCTGTCTGTGCCATAGAAATACTGTAAAATTTTCAGAACTAAAGGAGGAATCGAGTTATATTTTAGTGTCCCAGTTAGGAAACTTTCTCGAGAGGAGATCGATGAGCAGGCGATGCCGCACGTCGTTCGGCCCCATGGAACTCAAAATCCCCCGCCGAGACGAACGGCAGCAGAGGCGGAGGCCAAGAACGTCCCGGACGTGTGTTCGGTTGGCTCACACGACTGTAGCGCTCTCCCTCTCCCAAAGCGCAAGCGCCGCCTGCTCGGGCGGGCGCCGTTGGTGAGCCACGCAAAGCTCGCCGCCCTGCGCCGCCGTTGCACACGCACTACTACTGCTCATCACAGCTACAAATAGCACCGCATGCACCTGGCAGCGTACATCCAGCAAGCCACCGTACCACCAGGCCAGGCCAGCAGCAGAAGAGCAGGAAGCCCCAGAAAGTTAGCTAGCTAGCAATGGCGTCGGCAGCAGGCATGTCCCTCCTCGCCGCGTGCCTCCTCGTGGTGGCGCTCGGCGTGGCGAAGGCGCAGGGCGGCGGCGGCGTGGGGCAGTGCGTGCCGCAGCTGAACCGGCTCCTGGCGTGCCGCGCGTACCTGGTGCCGGGGGCGCCGGACCCCAGCGCCGACTGCTGCGGCGCGCTGAGCGCCGTGTCGCACGAGTGCGCCTGCAGCACCATGGGCATCATCAGCAGCCTGCCCGGACGATGCAGCCTCGCCCCTGTCAACTGCTGTAAAAGAAGCTACTTCTACTATTACGCAGCTAAGCTCTTGTCGATCCATGTGTTATTACTTATGGTTTTCTGTTCATGCAGCTGCCTGATGAGGCAATGGAGCTTGCTAACCACGGATGCTGCAAGGCAATTAGGAAGAGAGAATAAAGACGTGCGGCTCCACCGCGCGGGAGGAATCGAGCCTCACCGGCCGGCGTCGCCGCCTGACACGTCCAACGTCCTTGTCTTTGTTTTCGTTTCATGTTCAGAAGACTGCCTTGCTACCTCTGTTTCAGTAGAAAATAAGTGAAACCATGCAGGATCACATGTTCGATTGCTATTGATACGCTTGGCATATGCAACTTTTCTTTGATTGCAGCCTCAATGATTTCAGTGTGCCTATTACAAAGTTCATGACAGACTAAGTAAAACAACAGGAGAACTGGAACGAAGGAAAAAAAAATCAAAAACTAAGAGCATCTTCAAGAGACTAGCAATAATCCTAGCTAAATTTAGAGATTAAGTGGCTAGCTAAAAAATAAAAAAACTTCCTAAACTAGGGGTAAACCAACAGACTCTCTAATTATATATAATGTAACAGATGCAACAGGTTCTGGGGCAGACTATTACTAGATTACAGTGACCTTGGGTGACAATCACGGTAACATTACGCCAGAATGCAGACCAATACTGATGATCTAAACCAGTTCTCCGGAGCAACCACGCATGCACTCATGAAATCATTGGAAATAAAACCTCCTGAATGTAGAATTGTATATACATTCTGACGGCACGTTCAAAGTGGCTGTGAGACTGACTGCGTTACACAAACTGACAGCAGTCAGTGAAAGTGAAACACGAGCGTTCGTCAGGGGGGAAAAAGATGGCCACAGGATCTTTTAGACACCAGTTATCATGCGAGCACTATAGCATTTTAATGAGCACACGCCAGATACAATTTTTAAAAGTGCATATTACTTGACCATAACTCTAAAACTTTAATTTGTATTCTAGCCTGAAATCTTTTCTAGGAACAGGGCTTCTTGCTTGCTAGTGAGGCCGAGATCGCTCAATGACATCTGGCTCTCCCCATCAGTGAACGCACGTCTGGGATAAGATCTCACCTGTCCAGCAAAGTCACAAAAATTAGTGACAGTTACACATGACAGGAAAGGGGCAGACACGGACAATAAATAGAATTAGAGGAAATGTATGATTCATGTGTCCCCTTCATAAGGCTCATCCGGTGCTATCACCCAATAATAGAAAACAACAATAGCTGACCAGCTGAAGCAATGATGATGAACTACCAGCTAAAAATGACTATCCTTATACAGTGGAAGAAAAAAAAATGACTGGTCACACAGCTTCCTGTCTCTAGTGTATATCAATCATACTAATCTAAACCTGTCGGGCGACCTGACTAATTGACAGCCAAATATAGTCATAGAAGTCTATAACCTTAACAAGTGTCGAAGATAAACAAGAACATTCCGCTATAGCCACATAGATAATTCAAAATTGTTCGATGAAATCATTCTAATTCTAATTCCAATAAGAAAAAAGAGTCTCTGTTCAAATGTAGAGGTACCATCAAAATTGCAAAGTTACCTTGCCAGAGTTAAGGTACTGCAAAAGTATTCAGAAACAGTAGTCGCTTTTTTTTCCTTAGTGCTAGTGTGAATAACCCAGCTGGATTGTAATTGCACTGATCTGATATCATTTTGCAAATATACAGTACTGTCATAAGAAGTGGATGAGAATTACCAGTCTATAAGTTCCTGGTTTGAAAGTCCTGCTGATGTCTATGAAATCAAAAAGATACTGCAACAGTTCCAGAAGATTAGAAGCAGGTATAATGAAGCACTTCAGTAGGGATGCTGGCAACTGAAAGAAGCTCACCTGAATCTTGTCGGATTTGAGAAAGCGCCGTCCTCGGCGACTACCATCAGGCATGCGGACTACCACTGTAACTGCCCCCTCATCATTTTGTAGTGGCTCCTTTGGTAGTGATGCTTGTTTGGCTGCAAGCTCGGACTCTAACTCCTATTTTAACATAAACATCACAAAAAAAGGAAATATGTTATTGCTAGTAAAACAAAAAAAAACCTTCAGAATACAGACCTAACAATTTAGCATGAACTCCAGAAGGAAATCAATATGCTGCATTATCGTTCTTTTGCTAAATTATAGACATCTTCTAGTTGAGCCTCAGCAAAAGGTTGCAGAGACTTTCCTTGTAGGACTGGCAAATGCGCTACAGTATATTTCATATATCATAATATCAAGCAGATTGTACGCACTACCCACTTCTACAATTAGCCCAACTCAGTTGCAATTTAATCAAACATATATGCTCATGAGCCAATAAAATTATCCAAGTGTGGTAAATGTATGAATCTCAATCCTGTTCTGTCAACTTTCAATTTGATAGGTACTAACAGAAGTACCTCTTCCTCACGTTGTTTCTTTAGCTTCTCCTCCTCTTCTTTCTTTTGACGTTCAAGAGCAGCTTCTCTTGCTGCAGCTTCCTCTGCCCTGCGGAGCTCAGCCTCCTGCACAGCCTTCAACTCTTTTTCTCGATCAGCTTGGAGGGCTGCATGATACTCATCATCCTGCAATCGAAATCTTGGTAGTCATATGCAATACTTGTAATACTCCAGCAGATGAATACTGCTCAATACCTGTTCTATTTTTGCTCTCTTTTTGGTTCACATGAGTACAGCATGTATGCATGATCAAAAACATTTAGGTAGGGTCTCCCCTCCCGACTTCCCCAAAACAACAAATATTGCTCAATACCTGTTGTTCCCTTAACAACCGCTGTGCGGTTAACGTTGGCGATGGAGGACGTGCTACTCGGGGATATTGAGTTGACCTTCCACGGGTTGGGAAGGAAAATGGATATGGTGCTCCTTCAGGAATCCCACCAAACATTGCAGCCTCAAGCATAACAGCTTCGTCATGCTCTTCAGAAGAAATGCCACCCCACTTTTTGACGAAGTTAAAACAGCACTGTGAGTTGTGATGAAACTACAATTTGCAAAAACAATAACTCACACTAGAGGCAAGATGGGAACAGAATACCTCTTCAAACCCGCCATTATGCTGATGGTCATTTTGAACATTATGTGGATGAGAACTCGAGGGAGGACTGTTGGCCATTTGCACCGATTCCATCGGATCAGTAGTTCTGTTTCGAACACGTCTATAGCGATGCCTAACTAAAGGTTGTTCGTCATCATCTCCGATGTCGTCTTGGAAGTTCTCCTCATCTACAGTTTGCTCAGAGGTTCCAACTTTCCCTATTAGTCCTTGCCTACAATTAGAAAGGACATGTATGAGGAATTGTCCGCTAGTAGAGAGAACTAGATTGTATTGCTAAAGGCTGGCTAAAAAGATTGCATGAAAATGGCGCACACAAACAATGAAAGAATATCATATCCTGCAAGGCTGCTTGGCTACTATGCAAATGGAACCGTACAAAAAAATCAAGAAATGATAGGGAATAGAAATTGAGCCATTAATTTATTATTAATAACCCACATACTACGACTATTCTAGAAATTGCAGGAATATTTATATGATTTAGGGCTACCGCTGTTCTATGCATTTCAAAAACATATATATTCACCTTTGAATCATCTCGCTTGCTCCTTCAGTGTCTTCTTTATCAGATAAATTAGGAGAGTGATCTGCTACATCCTCTTGGCGCAGAGCTCTCTCTCGCTCTGCTGTCTGATAGTCACATTAAAGAACATATTGAGGATATTGATATATGAACAAAAATACACAGCTATACCTTAGAAGTTAAAAAACTACCTCCAAGGACAAAGAAACTGCCCGAGCAAGCTCATCATCACCTCTGCCACGTGATGTTTTCTCTGATTCACCACTGTTTAGACCCTGCGTACAATGGATTTTGTTCAAAAGTTTGTTTAAACAAATGGAAATTTGACAGATCCAAAAGCAGAAGCATACATTTGTCATGCCTTCAGCTTCCCTTTTTGAAGCTTCAATTGCTGCCCGGATCATCTGCTCCTCTATATCATTGTTATAGTCGCTAACATCAACCAGTGGAGGAGCACTTGGCATGGAATGGTTTGGGCGTGAAGTGCTGCTTGGGATATTAGGATCATGAGCAGATGGTGTTGATGGCAAATCTTCATCATCATCATCAACTATAACAGTCCCATGAACCTCTGGACCATAGAAAGATTCACGTCCAGTAAGATCCTCAATAACCGGACCCTGACCAGAACTGCCTGTCAGAGTATTGGTGTCCTTAACTTCAATAGGTATCTGCCTCACCTCCCTAGGATGCGTAACCTGAGGTCCCCTTCGAAATATATCAGCAGCAGTTATGTTGGCAAGACCTGGATCCAAAAGTGCAAAAGGGTTGCCCAAAGCTCTAGGGAACAAAGGTCTGTTAAACATGGGATCAAGTGGTTCATCCAGCTCCATGTCATCATCACTGGCAGGTACAGGATTCTGATTGACTCTGGTGCTGAAAATCATTCAATTGAGCATTTCATTTCAGTCATGACAAATGGAACAGTGAAAAAATTACACGACAACAAATGCATAAAAATCAAGAGAAGAAAAACATACGTTGACCTATCTCCCTCATTAAAATAAGCATTCACAGCTCCATTTAGATCGTTGCCATGTTCCTGAGGGGGGAAAAGAGGTCAGCCATTGTATTTAATATATGAATCCAAAGGCATACTCACATATTTCAAATATCTGCATTCTGTATCTTCAGTGGTACAACTTTCATATCTTTTATTTTAAGTTAAAATTATTAAGTGGGTTAAAATGCAGCACACTGGATGGCAAATGATTAAAAGAACCCACCATGGACACCTCAAAGCACTCCGACATTTTGAAATATACTGCACTGTTTCAATCAGCACTCAACTCTACATTACAAAGGCAAACAGGAGCAATGAATCCCAAAGACTAATGCGACATAAAAACAGGGACAAGGCAAGCCTTAAAAAGCCGGTAGATAACAAAATTGTACCCCCACATGAACAAAAAAATCCAAGCAAGTGGACAAGTGGTTTCCCCTCTCCTACACCAAATCAATCCAATCTGAAATTCCAGAACATGAACATCCAAACAGAATTTAACATAAATGAACTTGGTTTCCTGCTAGACGACTAAGGAACCACAATTGACGGTTACAGCATTTAAGAGATCAGATGCACCACCTCCACTTCTGTATTCCAACCCTGATCTAGTGAAGTTTCGGCAATTTTTCACACCGCGTCAATGCAAACTAGAAATAAATCACAATTCACAGCACAACCAGAAAACCACCCCCCTTACATCACACTCCCAGAGCATTCCGCTATTTTTGGCACCCCTAAAACCACAGAGAAGCGAACTCTGATCACTCATATGAAACCCAGGCTCAAATCGCACATCTCAGACCCATCCGCCGCAGCCCCTCATCCGCCATCTAACCATCCACACGCAGTGAGAATCCGAAGCCCAACCCTAACCCGAAGCAACTAATAATCCCAAAACGCACGGGGCCATAGCACCAATGGCCAGATAAAGGGGGTCAGATTGGGCGGGCAGGCGTCGTCACCTCGAGCACGCGGACGGCGGCGGCCTCGTCGGCGCCGGTGATGCTGACGAAGGTGTCGATCGCCTCCTGCGGCGGCCGCGCCATGGCGGGAGGCGCGCCGGAGTCGGCTCCGGCCCGGGTCTCCCCGGCGGCGACGGCGAGGAGGACGCGGGCCGCCGCGGAGAGGAGAGGAGAGGAGTCGCGAAGCAGCGGACGGAGCCGTGCGTGTTAATTCAAGTGCGGTCGATGTGGTGCTCTCTTATTGCTCCTCCCCTCCGCCTCCCCCGCGGGCCGTGGGCCGTGGGCTTGTGGGCCGCGCTGAGAATGACGGACGCCGGAAAAGACGCTCGTGCCCTCGCGAGCGCTAGCGCGTACCCGAAAGGAGTAGGGGCATGGCCGTAAAACACCATGGACAGACCCCGTTGCAGTTGGTTTTCTATCATCTTGCGAAACAAGTATGCCGTGAAAGAGGACGAGGAGGAAGGAAAGGCGTTGGGCCTTGCTCGCGAAGGAATGGAGGAAGCTTTGGTGAGGCTGAAAGCATCTGCAGCCACCACTGGCTGGTAGTATATGTGCCTTCCTGCACCGAGGAGAATTCGGTAAAACGAATCTTTTTTGGCTTCGTGAATTGCATCAATGGATGATAGTGCAGTGGTGCTATAGAGGAAAAAATGTTAGACTTTTCTTTGAAAAATGAAAAAAAAGACGACGTTCAGATTACACATGCACTTCTCCAGCAAACCGCAGTGTGTATAGAGTTTCCTGAAGATGTGACACACAGCCACTCCTGAGTTACTAGTTTGGATATTCATTTTTTCACATCGGCCACTGAGATTGGCATAATGGTTATGTTCCTTTACACTTACAAATCCAGTACGAATTAAGCCTAATCCTCCTTGGGTTATAAGATCCGTTGGTTGAATGTCAACATATGACATTGAACGCTGGCAATCTTCAGGGTCACACACTCAAAGCTTATAGATTGTGTGATGGCCATCGACAGCTATCAAAGTTTAGAGAAGTAACCAATCTCTGTCAATCAGATTGCTCAGAATGGTTTTACACAGTTCCAGCAGTCAGCGGCTAATGCTGGCGAAATCGATACAAGAAGTGCGGCGAAATCCACAGTTACAAGCTCAGGTTACAGTTGAGAAACATTTGTCCTTCACATAACCATACAGAACTCAGGCACGAGGAGTGAGGACAGGTCTTGCTATCCACAAACGCACAGGCACAAAAATGGTTCCCACCAGAGGCATATATTTTGCACAGGAGCTGATGGAAAACTTAACCATCAAGTGTTGCACTTCCATCTGGATGTTGGTACGCAGTTCAGGTACTGGCACCAGTGGCAGCTGTCGTTCCCATTCTTGCCCTTGAAGAGCATCACCAGGATAATCACAAATCTGCACCGTAAAGCCACGTTTGTCAGGCTTCAAGTTTAGATTCTTAATGAAAAGAATCATCATTGCTCATACAAAGTACGGCACCAGTATACAACAAGGCAATATGTGGGTACCACATCACCTATTAGTCTATTACTAAGTGATACGTGAACCATACAGATCGTGTGAATGTGTAATTCCCTTTGATGATCGAGACTTACCCAACTACCAGCAACATGAGTGCAGCAACCCACAAGACATACTGGTACAATTTGTACTTTGGAGGTTGATTAGTTTGGGGTAGCTCGTTGCGTTCCATCCAACCAAATTGAGGTCTAGCCAACAACACAAATCCAAGAAGAAATCCAGAAGCAAATCCACCAATGTGGGCAAAATTATCAGCATGGGGTAATATCCCAATGGCCAAATTAATTGCAATTATGAAAAGTAGAGTTATGATTGCCGCTGCCTGCAAGAATGAATCGACTGAAACTTAGGAAAAAACAGAGAATAGACACACAAATTCAATAAGAGAAAAACAGTGCACATATAATATGCATTCTGCTGACCTTGTTGGTATAGATTGTCCAGTTCATAATAAGCTCTGAGAGCATAGATCCAAGGAGGCCAAACAAAGCCCCAGAGGCACCAACAGAGATGTAGTTACTCTGTAAGAAGAGTGCAGACAGCACACTGCCGCCAAAACCCGATATCAAGTAGATGACCCCAATGCGCACTGCAAGCCAGAAAACTGAAGTCAGTTGACAGCAGACTACCGCCAAAACCAGACGCAAGAGGTTTTGGCGAAGGTGAACATAGCATAATTCCAAACCCGTGATGAAATGGGAAGAAAATGATCCCTAATAACATGTAAAACCTGACTCTCCTTAAATGGCTACCAATAAACAAAACAAAATCATATTCAATTACTTCTTAAATGAATGCAAAGTTGTTATGTTGAAATCCTAATAAATGGTGCCTTGAGAAAACTATTTAAGTGGTTCTACTTCCACCACAATGTCATGGCAGAAAAGAAACCCTCCATGACTGCTTTACTTCAGCTTTCCATAAGTTCCAAGACAGAATCAGCTAACAGTGTTTCAATGTTAAAACATAAAGTACATCGTCCAAACAAAGATTGATATTGCAAAACAAGAGATGGTCAAGTAGTCAATCAAGGTGCTCGAACCGGAAAAGATCGATATACCATGGTAATGACAAAATGAACCAACAATTGCAAACAAGAAGCTTACCAAACCCAAATTGTTGCTCAAGTCGGATTCCAATGAATAGCAAGCTTAACATGTTGACTACAAGGTGGACTAGGCCAGCATGAAGCCAAATACAGCTAATGAGGCGCCATCCTTGGTGCTCATGAACTACTTTGGCCCAGTTAAGAGCTCCCATCTTCTCCAAGCTGCCCAAAAGAAAAGGAAATTTTGAAACAAAACCTTGGTGTGCATTGTTATATTTTACATTCACACAATGCAGTCCCGATCTCAGATTGGTCTCTAATAAAACTGTCTCACGTGATGGGAAGAGAACAAGTACAGACAAAATAATCTTTGTCACAGCTAAAGATTAAAAAAAAAATCCAGACCTTGCATGATCTTGCACGAGGTAACAGTTCGAATAACAAAAGGTCACTTAAGTGCCCATTGTAATTGAGAAAAAAAATACAAATGTGACTATCAGAAGCGTACTAGCGACAATTTTTAACTGTCAGCAAGTGATGTAGACACTAAAAGACAAATCTCTGAAGAATGGAACATTCCACTGCTAACTGAATCCGAATTGTTCAGGTATTCGAACTGCCCTGAAGGTTAGTTCAAAAAAAAGGAATTTCCCTGAAGGCTGAAGCTATTAAGCTAAATCAAATGTTCGGGTTGAAATCTACTTGCTACAAGGGCAGCAATCTGCAGGAGATCTAAATGGTCACCATATTCAGCACAATGACCCTAATATATCTTTTCCAATCGATCTGAGCGGAAAAGGAGCAAGAAAGTGGCGGCAGACGCAGATTGCGGGCGGTACACTACAAAAACCCCAAGCTTTACTAGCGAATAGACTTGAAATCCAGCTAGAGGTGACCTTTCACTTGAAATCATGCACTAGACCCGGCACAAACCCGTCCTGAAATCCCCCCAATTTCTCACCAAATCCAACAAAATTCAGCGGAACCCGAAGCCAGTCACGAAAGTGACGGGACGTACGTGGCGGAGGAGGGCCCGAGGAGCGGGTTCTCCCGGAGCGGCTGGAAGGCGAACCGCCGGAGGAACCCCGACGCGACGCACCCGGCGCCGCCGCCGAGCGCGCTCCCGTGGCGCGGGCAGTCGTTGACGAACATCTCGGCGGCGAAGACCGCGATGCAGGCGACGAGCACGGTGGGCACGAGCCACGGCCACCACCGCCGCTCCTCGTCCGCGCGGCCGCCGCCGTACGAGGCGGGGTACTGGTAGTACCCCGCGCCCGGGGCCTTCGTCTCGCCGCCGGTCGCCATGGCTGGTGACGGGCTTCTCGACCCGCGGCGGTGTCGGCGGCGCCCGCGCGCCCGCGGGGCTGCAGTTATAGCGCGCGGGGGTAGTGGACTGGTGGGTGGGTGCGTACGGTCTCGCGGGGGCTCGCCGCTGCTTTTTGGCTTGGCTTGGAAGCGAGGAGGAGGGGAAAGCCGGAGGAGTGGGGAACTGGGGACTGGAGACTGGAGACTGGAGAGCGATGGCTTTGGCGCCGTTACGCTGGCGTGCTGGGACCACCTGTCGGCAGCTTGGGGCTTTGCCTTCGCCTTCTGGGGCAGCGGAGGAACTGTGGTGGTTGCTTGGTTTGCTCGCAAAGCCACCGTCCTCGTCCGGGTCTTAAAAAAACAGAGCCGATTTGGATCACCATTTGCTTGGACAGACAGGGCATTCCCTCTTCTAGTACTGTAGTATTCTTCTCGAAGCAACCGGCCGTTCAGATCAGTGAGAAAGCACGGCGTGATGTTTTTAATTTTGACCCTTTCAGAAAACAGAAGATGTTTTCAATTTTAGAAGTGGCGTCTGGAGAAGCGCAAACCATTTGCGTCGGGACAGGTTGTTGCAACGCGTCACATTTTTGCAACAAAGTTTGACGCCTTGCGTGGATGGTTTCCGATATCAGATTTGGCAGCTCACTCATCGACGCCGGTTGCCAAGTACTCCCTCCATCCCAAACCAGTTAGAAGATATACATTGAATTTAGGATTATACCTGCGTCTGTGTCCGCAGGCACACACTTAAACCCATATCTACGTCCATCAAATTTGGTGCCGGCAGATACGTAGATACTTTGTGCCCGTTACTATCCTTATGTTCGATGCTAACCTCGCCGACGAGCCCGCGTTTGCGCTCGAGTTCATAGATGTCGGCTTGCGCGAAAATCACTGTGTTCGGCTGGTGCACCAGCCTCCAGCCCTACAGTATTTCTCTCTCACATTGCTCCAGCACTAGCCTCCAGCCACCAGTCAGGTAATAGTATTTTTCTCTCACACAACTCCAGCTCCAACCTCCCGCTCTAGCCTGCCGAACACGGTGAATATGCCCCGCGCGCCGCGCTTGTCAAGGCGCTGCATCATGGGGGCTGGCTCAGCTCCACTCTCGTCATCCCGTGGTGTCATGCACATCGACATTAAAGTCTAATAACCTTCTCAACTCTTGCGGTGCAATGACGACGACATCCGACTAGTAGATTTACAATAAGCACCTTAAAATTTTACATGAAGACTCTTAATTTGGATCGCCATCCGAATATATGCAAAATGTCTTCTATTGAATTGGGATTAATAATCATGATTCGATTATTTGTATTTAACCTACAGAAATTTACAATTAGCATCCTGATCCGGATTATTGCCTCTGCGTCCTGCTCGCCCGACGCGTGCCTCCTCGATCACCTCCTCTTCGAATCCGGGCGGCTTGCTCCAGTTAGTAGCACTCATAAACTCGCGCCGGCTGGCCGGCGCTGGAAGACTCCTGTGGCCTCTCCATCCCGAGCGATTTGCCTGCGCCGCCTCGTCTTGCCGCCAGTTCGGCAGAGTCATCAGAGGACTCCGTGAGCACGTCGCGAAGACGTGATCGCAGCGCAGCGACTTGAAATCCTACCGACTGACAGCACCTGAATCCATGGCCACTACAAATTCAACGCCAAGGAAACGGACTCGGCAGGGTAACTTCCGGCCGCTGCGCCAATTTAAACAGTGCACTCAAGTGTAACTGTTTTTACTCTCTGATGAATAAAAGGAACTGAAGGATTGACAAAGAGGCATTTTTTCCTTAAAGATGCTGTCCGTTCCAGACCTAAACGAGTACTTGTAATCTAGAAGTACTAGGTCAGTAGCCCATCCATCATCGAGGACAAAAAAAAACTAAAAATTTACCCTCCCTAGTTTCGTTGCCCCTTCAAATCTGAACTCATCCTCTGACAGTAAACGGTAACCACCGAGTCAACCTGCCTAGCTGTTGAGTGACGCTGGATGTCACGTCAGCCTCTTCCTCCTCCCGGCGCGCGGCGGGGGCCGGGCTCGGCGCCTGCGCCACCACCGGGGCGAGCGGCCCCCGCACGTTGGAGAACTCGGAGCGGCACGGGACGTCGCCGCAGGTGAGGTTGATGCCGTCGAGGCGCACCCCGGTGCACGGCCGCTCCTCGCTGCACAGCAGCCGCACCGCCAACGGGCCGCTGGACGTGCCCTCGATCCGCCGGAACGTCACGTCGCTGATCTGCACCAGCGACGGCTGCGGGCGGACAAAGCCAGCGCGTCAATCTTATGCGATTCGGCCGGAGAGCGTTGGCTCGTGTCGCGGCCTGCCGGCGGCGGCGTGAATTACCTTGTCGGCGTCGGAGCAGCGGTCGTGGGGGCAGTAGCGCTGGTCGATGATGATGGGGTTGGTGACGTTGGCCATGGCGATGTCCTCGAAGGTGATGTTGGACGCGCGGCTCGGCGGCGACCCCGGCCACGTCTTGATGCGCACCCCGTTCGTGGTGCCCTTCACCGTGCAGTTCCTCACGACCAGCCCGCGCACGTCCTGCTCGCCGTCGTCCTTGCCCAGGCTCCCCACGCTGAGCCCGTGGCCGGGGCCGCAGGTGACGCCGCTCACGACGACGTCGACGGAGCCGGGGCCGATGGACACGCAGTCGTCGCCGCTGCCGATGACCGAGTCGAGGATGCGGACGTGGCGAGAGTGGCCCACGTGGACGCCGTCCGTGTTGCGGCTGGCGGCCGGCGCGTGGATGCCGAGGCCCTCGGCCACGACCCGGGTGCAGCGGCGCAGGTTCACGTGGAATCCCCGGCTGTTCACGAACGCCAGGCCCCTCAACGTCGAGTTCGTCACGTCCTCGAAAACCAGGGTCTGCAGCACAATGGCCGCCGGCCCGATCACCTCGCCATCTCGTCGACGGATGGAAGAAAACGGATCAAGTCTGTTCCGGTTCGTTTTACCGTTGTCTTGGACTTGGCCTTGCCGTTCCGATGACCCTGACCGTCGAGGGTGCCGTCGCCGGTGACGAGGAGGTTTGTCAGGCTGCTGAACGTGATCCAGGCATCGTCCGAGAGGTGGCAGCCGCTGCCGCCCGCGCACGGCTGGAGCACGCCGTGGATCACCACGGCGGGCGCGTCGCCGTTCGCGCACAGCCCCTCGAACTGCACGGCGCCGACGGCGAATGTGCCCTTGGGGAACACGAGCGTCGAGTTGCCGGCGGTGGAGCCGCACGCCGCGCGCCACGCGGCCAAGAAAGCCTGCACGGCGAACAGGCTCGCGCGATTCAGACCGGGTAGATTTAGCCGAGAAAATACGATGAAGCGATGGGATCAAACGGAACCGGGAACTCACGTCTCTGTTGTCTCGGTTGCTCGGCGCCGCTCCGTACTCCGTCACGTCGTAGACGCTCGCTGTATGGTCCTTGCGGTGCGCGTGGCCGCCGCAGAGGAGCACGGCGACGGCGAAGAAGACGACGAAGGCCTTGGGGATGCTGGCCATGGCGTCGGGACAGAAATTGGTGAGATCCGAGAAGGGTGAGAAAGAAGGCTCTTCTCGCCTTATATGGCCATCGTCATGCTTTAAGTGGTGGAAAAATTGAAGTCATTAGGCTGCTGTAACCTCTAGTATTAATTGTTGGTCTGTGTCACCTCTAAATGAGCTTAATTGGTACTAGTTAGTTCAGAGACTGAAATTCTCCGTTTCAAACACAAAATAGCTGCAGTTTAATGACTACTTGTAAGTTGTAACCCTCCTCTGAGATGAACCGGCTGTTTTCGCGGGACAAAGGTGCTTAACACAGTTCGTCTGACCTCTCCGTGAAAGCCATGAGTTCAGTACCGTAAGCAACCATTTTGTCCAAATGAAAAAAGAAAGACACAAAAACAAAACAAAAACGAGAACAAAACAAGACACACAGATGGATCCTGGACGGGATCCAACGGTTCACTTGGGTGATTTACTCAAATACAAAAGAGTAATTCTCGAAAAGAAAACTGATAATTTAGGATTCTGAGGGATGTGCCATTCCTTCATCTGTCTATGCCTGAAAACAAAAAGAAACTCAGAAGATCGACACAATTCACATGATCTCCACCCGGAGCTCTAGTTTCTTACTTCTCCGGTCATCTCTTCTATGCGAATGCGTTAATTGTTGTAATGGGCATGCTAGTGATGCTGGTGGAGTAATCTGCATAAATTGAAGGAAGAGTGAAAATGCATGTATGTACAGGATGAATACATCGTACGTTTCAGAGTTATGAGCTTATGAAATAAAGTATGGCCAAGATCTCATGTTCCGTTCTTGTGTGAACTAAGATTCACTGAAATGTTGAGATGAATTTTGAAACCAAACAGCAATAGAAATCATTCATTCATGATGATGAGTTCACATCTCAGTAATATTAGTGGCGGAACTAGAAAAACATTTAAAGGGGCCCCAACAAACTCTGATAATATTTGAACATACGAGAATTTAGCAATTTATTCTAATATTTTATTAACCGCATTAATATGCACTAACTAGTCATGATATATATTATATAATCATGCAATGACAATTCACAATTAAAGAAAAATAGGAGAGGGAGTCAATATATCTTGTTCATTTTTGTTTTGCTTTGGTTTCCTACAAAGATTAGGCCTAATTTTTTTTAAAAAACTATTCTATTACGCGACATGAAAATTGACAATATTTACTGAGCATATTGTCTCAATATAGACATAGACCATGGCTATGATGACTAATGCGATTGCAGTAGTGGAGAAGGTGGATTTGCTGTTGTCGTCCATCTCGGGTGGCCGCTTGCCAGCTTGTCGTCAGCATCCTGTCGTGCATTCGTGCGATGTCGATCGTGAGATGTGAGTCCACCTAGCGCCCTCTGCTGAGACACCGATAAGTTGTGACTAGCCGGAAGCCACACACGGAGAATGAACAGAACTTCTGGAGCTAGAAATCAGAGTGGATTGTGAACTTCGGAGCAACCAAATGATATTGTGCCTTTTGTTGTGGGCTGAAGTGGGTTAAAATTAAGAGGTACTTAAAAATTTAAGCTAAAATTAAACTGGAATTAAAGGGTATATTTTATAGAAAATAACTACAACTTATGATTTCTTCTTGTTTCCCCCTTGTCGGTACCCTGTAGCAGGGATACCTACTCCTACTGCAGGAAGGCAGGACTCGTGTAGTTATTCGCAACTACGCGCCAAGGAGCTGAGCAGCCGGACCCCTGCTGTCCGGGCTCCACCTCACCAGACCAACGGCCCCGGACCCGCCCCCTGCTCGGGGAAGGGTCTGGTGTCGCCACGTGTCCCTCGAGGAGGGATGCTCAGCACCAGCGGCCGGAGGCACGGACCTCCCCTGGTGGCTCCGGGACTTCCACGTGTCTCCCGGACCCCCTAAGCGCATGCGCCAGCACTCCGCCCAGGAGGGGTCCGGAGCTGCCACGTGCCCCACTAACGCTAGCGCGGGCGCAGGCGCGAGTCTTCCGCCGGAAGACTCGCCCACCCACCGTATTTAATGCGGGAGGATGAGGCGTGCTCTGCCGCCACAGAGCACGGGGCAGCCTTTGCCATACTCCACTATTGGTCACATATTACCAAGGTGCACAGTGCAGCCGCAGGCGCCGCGCACGCGGTGTACGTTAGTCTGCCGCATTAAATGAATACGACGGCACGGCCCTTTCCATCATGCCGCCTACGCCGCAAGCTACGCGGCATGAATAACATGTGTGGCGCTGCCTACCCGGCTAGCTGCAAGCGCCGCACCAACATGACAGGGCAAGACCACGCCGGTTAGAGGATTTGCACCGATCAGTACATCCATGCGGATGAGGCAGCGAAAGCCCGGAATAAGATCTTCCTCAGGCGTAGCACCATAATAGCGCTAGGTGCTACGTTATTTAAATACATCCACGTTGGGCCGGGTCCCAACGGCTATGTACATGCCTCCCTTTGACTATGAAAGGGGAGCACACGCTAGTCTCAGGACAAGTTAACGCAGACTCTCTCCCTCACACTCTCAGCTTACCAGCTAGAACCACTCTCGAGCAATCTCTTGTGAGGACAGGCAATACAACACACAGTGGATGTAGGGTATTACGCTCCGGCGGCCCGAACCACTCTAAACCTTTTGTGTTCATCGTGTTCCTGCATCTAGATCAGACTAATCCTAGCTACCCCCCGAGTTCATTATCCCTCAAGGCTTAGGCGGGTGCATTCTGCCACCCTGCTGGGTTTACCCCCCAACATTTGGCGCGCCAGGTAGGGCAAAGGTTAGCTAGTTTTAGTTCATCTCTTGCTCGTCTCCATGGTTCGTGTGGTTGAGCACTCCCACCACGATGACATCGTGGAGATGGAGGGTGTGGCGTCATCCGCGCCACGCGCCTCTCGCCTTCCTGCGCCAGGGGCAACCGTGCCCGTGGAGCAGCCACCGATGGCAGCGGCGCACGTTGCACGCCAGCGAGAATCAGGGCGCCCGTCAAAGTCCCCCTCACAAGCTGCGAGCAGCGGGGCGCTGGCGGCAGCTAGGGAGTTGCTTCGCAACCCTCCAGTTGCTGCAGCCTCGCCAAACACCCTGAGGCAGTGGTGGGACGACGTCGCCTCACAAGGACTGGGCAACGACGTCCGCCTGGCAATGCGGTGGTACCCTACCACCAGCGCTAGGGCGGCGTGTCGGCATCCGTGCGCTCCCCCACGGTGAGGGGTGCGCGAACAGAAGACTTGCGGGCGGTGCTCAACCGCAGGCGCGCTGGTGAGGACTCCCGCATCTCTGTGGAAAGGGCGCGAGAACGCCGCCTCAACATCGAGGGCCGCAATCTCAACGCCGACTTGGATGCAGCGGCACCCAAGCTCCCGGGAAACGCCCGGGCACCAGCGGCTTCCCCGGTTGCTGGGGTGGACTGTGCCGCGCTCGCGGATCTTCTCCGCATGGTGGCCTGGTCGTCCAAGTTTCGTCCACAACTGCCGGAGAAGGATGACGGTACCACTAATCCGTCAGAATTTCTGCAGGTGTACGTCACCGCCATCACAGCAGCTGGTGGCAACGACGCTGTCATGGCGAGCTACTTTCATGTAGACTTGACTGGGCCAGCCCGGACTTGGCTCATGAACCTCACTCCTGGGACGATTTAGTCCTGGGAGGGGCTCTGCGCCAGATTTACGGTGAACTTTGCCAGTGCTTATCAGCAGCATGGTGTGGAGGCTCACCTCCACGCCGTGAGGCAGAAACCCGGAGAGATGCTCTGGACATTCATCTCGCACTTCACCAAGGTATGAGGTACTATTCCTCGTATCTCTGATGCATCTATCATTACTGCTTTCTGTCAGGGGGTACGTGATGAGAAGATGCTCGAGAAACTGGCGACGCACGAGGTGGAAAGCGTCACCACGCTTTTCACCCTGGCCGACAAGTGTGCCAGGGCCGCTGAGGGCCGCGCATGGCACTCAGCCCCCCAAGACATAGACGCCGAGGCTGGTGGCTCCGGAGCTACTGTCCAGGGCGGTGGCAAGAAAAAGAAGAACAAGAGCCGCGGTCGCTGGGGGCCCCAGGCTGGAGCCCCAGTTGCTGCGGCACCAGCACCAGCTGCAGCAGCGGCAGCAGGGGGCCAGAATACGAACGGCAAGTGCCCGCGCCTGCAGGGTGGCAATGGTGGTTCATGCCCAGTTCATCCCACCGCTAGCCACAGGCCGCTGACTGCTGTGAGATCCAGAAACTCGCGAAGCGGGTCAGTGGGCGGCGTGAGCAGGCCTCCAAGGACGGCTCACCCTCTCCTCGCCAGTGGCCTGGCAAGGAGAAAGCCTCCGACAGTGAGGCCGCTGCCATGGAGAAGGGGCTGGGGTACCAATCCCCAGCTCGAGAACAAAAAGGCGTCTACAGCCATGGCGACACCGACTCTGGCGAGGACGAGCGCCGCAAGAAGCTGTACGTGATGTACGGCGGAAGCTCGGAACTCGTCTCCCGGAGAGATGTCAAGACCCTTCGCCGAGAGGTCCTCTCGGTGAAGCCGGAGGTCCCGAGGGCGGCGCCTCACCACAGGTGGAGGAACACCACCATCTCCTTCAGGCCATCTGACTGCCCGGAGAACATGGCCGGGGCAGTGTACTACCTCTAGTCACCGCCCCTGTCATAGCCAACATCAGGCTCTATCACGTGCTGATCAACGGCGGCGCTGGCCTCAACGTCATCAGCTATGCAGCATTCAAGCAGCTGCAGATCCCGGAGTCCAAGCTGGCTCCCTCTCGCCCATTCTCAGGAATGGGCCCACACCCGGTGTTCCCTCTGGGGAGCATCACTCTACCGGTCACGTTCGGGAATGAGGAGAACTTCCGCACAGAGAACGTCCAGTTCGACGTCGCAGAGGTAAACCTCCCGTTCAATGCCATCATTGGCAGGCCGGCGCTCTACCGCTTCATGACCATTGCCCACTACGGGTACTTGGTCTTGAAGATGCCTTCCCCTGCCGGTGTCCTCACCGTGCGGGGTGACCGCACCACTGCTGTCGGTACCCTGTAGTAGGGATACCCACTCCTACTGTAGCAAGGCAGGACTCGCGTAGTCATCCATAACTACGCCCTAAGGGGCGGAGCAGTCGGGCCCCAGGGGTCCGGCTCTTACCACACCGGGCCAACGGCCCCGGACCCGTTCCCCGCTCTGGGAACAGGTCCGGTGATGCCACGTGTCCCTGAGGAGGGGAAGCTCCGCACCAACAGCCGAGGGCTCGGACCCCCCATATGGGTCCGGGACCTCCCCGCATCCGTCCGGACCTCCCACGCGCGTAGAACCAATATACCGCCGGGGCGGGGTCCGGGGGCACCACGTGTCCCGCAGGCGCAGGCGCGGGCGCGAGTCTTCCGCTAGAAGACTCGCCCACCCACCGCATTCAATGCGGGTCGTTGAGGCGTGCTCTGCCGCCGCGGCACGCGGGGCAGCTTTTGTCAGGCCTCACTGTACACCGCATATTACCGAGATACACAGTGCAGCCGCATGCGCCATATCGGCGCAGAGCCCATCTGCCACATTAAATGGATATGACAGCACAACACCCTTTCATCATACTGCCTACGCCGCAAGCTGCATGGCCCATTCAGCTACGCAGCAGGCTACGGCAAGCTACGCCGCAAACTACGTCTTGGCGCCGTTTCGACAAGACAGGGCATGGCTATGCCGGAAGGAAGATTCCCATGGGCAAAACAAGGAAATCCAGGAATGAGGTCTCTGTCACCTAAAATGCCATAATGTCTTTACAATATGTTATTTTATACTACATCGCTGGGCCCATCTGTTGGGGACCCAATGGCTATGTACACTCCTCCCTTGAGATATAAAAGGGAGGAGTATGTAAAGCCAAGACAAGGCAGACACAACACAAGCTCAGATTCACTCCGAACAATCTCATTCTCAACCTCTTGAGAGCACAAGCAATACAACACACAGTGGACGTAGGTTATTACGCTCCGGCGGCCCGAACTACTCTAAACCTGCTGTGTCCATCGTGTTCTTGCATCTAGATCGGACTAATCCTAGCTACCCCCCGAGTACTCACCCTCTGGGTTTAGGTGGGTGCACTACGCCACCCGGCTGTGGGTTTGCACACCATGACATTTGGCGCGCCAGGTAGGGGAAGCTTTAGCTAGTTTTAGTTCATCTCTTGCTCATCTCCATGGTTCGAGTGGTTGAGCACTCCCACCACGACAACGACGTGGAGATGACGGAGGGTGTGGCGTCATCCGCGCCACGTGCCTGTCGCCTTCCTGCGCCAGGGGCAACCGTGCCCGTGGAGCAGCCACCATCGGCAGCGACGCGCGTTGCACGTCAGCAAGAGTCAGGGCGCCCGTTAAGGGCCTCCTCACAAGCTGCGAGCGGCGGAGCGCTGGCGGCAGCTAGGGAGTTGCTTCGCAACCATTCGGCTGCTGCAGCCTCGCCAAACGCCCTGAGGCAGTGGCGGGACGACGTTGACCATCTCCTCCATCTGGCTCAGGCCTCCCCCAGTTCTACAAGGACTAGGCAAAGGCCTCCGCCTGGAAATGCGGTGGTACCCTACCACCGGCGCCAGGGCGGTGCGTCGGCGTCCGTGCGCTCCCCCGCAGTGAGGGGTGCGCGAACAGAAGACCTGCGGGCGAAGCTCAACCGTAGGCGCGCGGGTGAGGACGCCCGCATCTCCGTGGAAAGGGCGCGAGAACGCCGCCTCAACATCGAGGGTTGCAACCTCAACGCCGACTTGGATGCAGCGGCACCCAAGCCTCCGTGAAACGCCCGGATACAGGCGGGCACCCCGGTGGCTGGGGTGGGTTGTGCTGCGCTGGCGGATCACCTCCGCGCGGTGGCATGGCCATCCAAGTTTTGCCCGCACCTGCCGGAGAAGTACGACGATACCACTAATCCGTCGGAATTCCTGCAGGTGTACGTTACCGCCATCACAGCAGCTGGTGGCAACGACGCTGTCATGGCGAGCTACTTTCATGTAGCCTTGACTGGGCCAGCCCGGACTTGGCTCATAAACCTCCATCCTGGGACGATTCAGTCCTGGGAGGAGCTCTGTGCGAGGTTCACTGCGAACTTTGCCAGTGTGTACCAGCAGCATCATGTGGAGGCTCACCTCCACGCCGTGAGGCAGAAACCCGGAGAGATGCTCCGGGCATTCATCTCGCGCTTCACCAAGGTACGGGGTACCATTCCTCGTATCTCTGACTCATCTATCATTACTGCTTTCCGTCAGGGGGTACGTGATGAGAAGATGCTCGAGAAACTGGCGACGCACGAGGTGGAAAGTGTTACCACGCTTTTCTCCCTGGCTGACAAGTGTGCCAAGGCCGCTGAGGGCCACGCATGGCACTCAGCCCCCCAAGACGGAGACGCCAAGGCTGGTGCCTCCGGAGCTACCGTCCAGGGCGGTGGCAAGAAAAAGAAGAACAAGAACCGGGGTGGCGGGGAGCCACAAGCCGGGGGTCCGGTCGCTCCAGCAGTGGCACCAGCTGCTGCGGCAGCGGCTGGGGGCCATAATGCGCATGGCAAGCGTCCGCGCCCGCAAGGTGGCAACGGAGTTTCATGCCCAGTTCATCCCACTGCTCGCCGCAACACCGCTGACTGCCGCGAGATCCAGAAGCTCGCTAAGCGGGTCAGTGGGCGGCATGAGCAGGCCTCCAAGGACGGCCCACCCCCTCCTCACCAGCAGTCTGGCAAGGAGAAAGCCTCTGACAGTGAGGCCGCTGCCGGGGAGAAGGAGCTGGGGTACCAATCCCCTGCTCGGGAGCTAAAGGGCGTTTACAGCCACGACAACTCCGACTCTGACAACGAGGAGATTTGCAAGAAGTTGTATGTAATGTACTGTGGAAGCTGGGAGCTTGTCTCCTGGCGGGACGTGAAGACCCTTCGCCGAGAGGTCCTTTCGGCGAAGCCGGGGGTCCCGAGGGCGGTGCCGCACCACAGGTGGAGGAACACCACCATCTCCTTCGGGCCATCTGTTATCGTCATAAATTAACAGGGTTAATTAATGGGCCGCAAGTGAGTTGGGCTTAATGCAAAAATTAAAGGAGGCTTACGAATCGGCTCCTGCGTGGGCGTTCGGGCTATCTGGGCCATGTACCTTTAGGTTTAAGTTCAGTTTGAGTTAGAGATAGAGTCCAATATGGACACGTTAGTTTAGATTGTTTTCCAAGTCTCCGGACTATAAATATGTACCCTATGACATTCGTAAAGGAAGAACGTCATCACGTCTCACAATAACAATTCTCGGCGCACCGCCACCCCTAATCCTAGGGTTTCATCCAAGTAAGCGCCATGCTGCCCTGATCACTTCTTGTGATCAGGGCAGCATTGTTCTTATTTTTACCTTGGTATTACTCATACTGAAGCATTTTTTATGGCGAGTAGTGCTAGTTATCCTGGTATACGTAGCATGACCTTTAGTAGATCTATCATGCTCTTGTTGTTTATCATCTACGAATATCATGTTATCTCTGCGTGATCACATATTAATCTTATACTAATTCTTGTTGCATAGAGTTAGTCGCGTAGAGATAACACCCTGCTTCTTTTCTATCTAGTAGATTTAATCTGTTATGGTTTGTTCTTATACGTAAGAATCGGCTTAATATCTGCTAGTTTAGGACTTGCAAACGGGTTGGACGATCCGGCGACGTATTAGATGCTTTGCCTTGATCTTAACAGGGATTGATCCAGGAATCGGCTTTCGCTTATTCTTAGGCCTCTATTCTGGTTAAAGTTTGGTTATCTATTACGCTCGTTAGGCTTAACTACGTGTAGGATGTTCCGATCTAGCAGCGAAGCTTTTACCGTCGTGGATTAGATTAACTAGATCTAATTGAAGTAGTTTTTGCAGTTATTTGCTTTATCTATTAATATCTAGATATGCAGATCTGATCTGACACCAGTACTCGATCGGCTCTTTAAAGCCGATGGAAGAGTCGTCCCGGGGAGCCGACCACGGCTCGGACTAATATTTACACGTGTTTGTGCATGTAGGCAAATCGTCGAAAGCACGTTTGTACCTTCCTGATCGGGTATAGGTCAGGTGGCACGCCCTGCATCTCCGGAAGCATCGGCGTGTGCCAGGATCTGGGCCGTTGACAGAGGGACCGGTGCCAGCCAGCGCCCCGGCAGCCTCCCGGCTCTTCGTGTTGCCTGTCGCTACTCGCCGGTGGATTTTGACCGACAACACATTCTAGCACGCCCGGTGGGACCTTCATCAGCAACAACGTTCACCGCCGGGATGACCGGACCTCAGAACCAAGCGCCGGTTTCGCCGACCACCAACCCTGTCACGTATGAAGAGCTGACCCCCGAACACTAGCAGAAGTATGATGAGGTCAAAGCTCAGTTCGAAGCCGATCTCATCGGCTCTTTCGAGAGGACTCGCAACCACAGCATCAGGTGGAAGGGGTTCTCACTCGAAGGCACTCTTGACAACGTCGACATGCCCGTACCGTCAGAGGAGCGCACCAGAGCCCTGCGCCAGGAGATGAACTACATGGTGGCTCACTCGCTTCATAAGCACTCAGAAAGCCTGGTGAATGAGCTCGAGCGTGTGGCACATCGCGTTGTCCAGGAGGTGATCAAGAACCAGTAGTCCCCATCGGGACCAATCCTGGGGAGTCACAGGGGAGAGGCCCCACTTCAGTCTAGGACGTCATTGCCATACTCGCTCACAACTCCAGGGCCGCAGAGTTTGATGAGGACATGACCAATACGCATATGACCAAGGCCCAAGCGAAGATAGAGTTCAAAGCCCAATCCACATTGAAGTCCGTTTTATTCGCGAGTCCGGTTCGGACTGCAGGAGCAGGCCTCACGAAAACGGACGCCCAGGCCACATACGGGCTCCGTTTTGGGCGTTCTATATATCGTTGGAAAGCTAAGGAGATAAGCTTTCCAACCCAACTGATCCCATATCAAAATACGCTCAGAGTCGATGGGAATCGTCGAAACAACATGACGACCAGAATCTGCCTGGATGCAGCGACACCAGTTTTTGGGCCCGAAGGCCTTGTACTCCCTAGGGTTGCCCGGCCACCCCCTTGGCCACCCCCCTAGCCTCTCTCTTATATATACACAGCAGCCGCCATTAGGTTAGTTGGGTTTTGCTTAGATTATTCTGTCGAGAACAGTTTCGCCGTCGTGTCGGTTTGTGAGACCCCAACTTTGAGATTAATCTTTCATCTGCAGAGTCACTTCAATTGAGCTGCGTTCTTTCGAGTTCTTGCTTGTGTTCTTCGTTGCGCTTGCAGGGATTAGCCTTCTTGGCGAGGTCAACCAGGTTGTGACACGGTTGATAACCAGAGGAGTTGTGGTGCTAAGATTGCTGGATTCAGGTCTTAGGATCTGAAGCCGGATCGGTGTGTCTCGCTCCGCCTACAACGAGAGTTATCCAGAACCTAATGGAAGATCGGGAACCCACGTCCCCATTATTTGGTATTCAGAGACTCAGGTTTACTGTCAGGTTTCACATCTATCTTTAGTTTCATCAATTTCGCCATTGTCCCACAGTCCACCAAAAGGCCGTAGAAAATTTTGTGTTCGTGCTGTTTTCCCATTCCATTAGCCCTTTTAAGCCATTGCATATTTTGATATCGGAGTCCGCATCATTGAGTTTGTGTCCATAGTCGTGGTCTTGTTGCTGGTTTAGATCGAGTTTTTAGATTGGTTTGAGTTTTGCATCGTGTCACCGTGTCCTTTTCCATCCCGTCATCACGTCCGGTTCGGACTTGTCTCTGTCCAGTTCGGTATTTTGTTGATATCTCTCGCATACGAACTCGGATTTTTGTGTTCTAGTACTTTCTGGAAAGCTTGTGAAATTATCTACAACTTTGTCAATTGTGAGAATTCCGGAAAACGTATTTATCTGCGCCTAATCTGTATTGGAAGTCAATCTGTTAGTGACCCAGAAATTTCTGAGTAGTCTGTATTTCGGGGTCAATATCTTCTACTTCCTTTATCCAAAAGAGACTTTCCATATATTGCAAAGAAAGAGAAAAGGAGGATCTACAACTTTCATGTTGTAAGTTTTCGTGTTTGAGGTCTCTAAATTTATCAAACAGCCTGTATAAGTTTGTGTAGCAAATCTGTAATTTACAGATAACAATTTTGTCATAGTGTGGAGTTGTCTCTTGCTCTTGTGGCACTTTTGAATAGAAAAGGAAAGAAAGAAAAAGGCAAGTGCATAAAAAAAAGCCGCACAAAAAAAAGAAAAAAATCAGAAGTGCTTACATCCTTTTGTGTCCTTTGTGCTTGGTATATGTCGCTTGCTTGCTTGAACTAGTTCTAGGAACACGTTTAGGCCAGCAACATTGATAAGTACTTTGGATATTTATTCAATTTTTGCTATCTGATTTTCAATTGTGCTAATCCTTGCTACTACATAAAGCCTCCCAAAGCTCCACATATTACTTCAGATCAGTACACCCAGAGGATCTTGCAATCTTGGTACTACTTCCTCACAGGTATCACGGACCAGCCACCGGTTGTACCATCCTCTGCTTTGCATTGGTAAGAACACTTGTAAGAGCTTGGTAAGACGTGCGAGATTGTGTTTCCACCATCTACATCCACATATAGTAGTTGATAGGGATAACCTTTTGTGTTTTCTCTTGTCTACTTACTAACAATGTTAGGAAACACTGAGATTGCTCAACGAGTGTTGAGTTCTCAAATGGAGAAAGTGGAGCAAAATCAATTCAACAATTTGTTCCAGACTTTCTTTGCCGTGATGGAACGACGTTGCCGAGTCATCATTGATGGTGAGACTTGCAACAACCTTGCAAGTTTAGAGCTAGTCGAGAAGCTTGGTCTGACCACAAAGCCACATCCACATCCATACTACATGCAATGGGTAAATTCTTACGATATGATTAAGGTAACTGAAATTGCACATATTGAATTTAGCATTGGTTTTTACAAGAGTAGTGCTGATTTTGATATAGTACCCATGCAAGCATGTCAATTATTGCTAGGAACGCCATGGATTAATATAAATGATGTGGTACATAAAAAGGTTGCTAATAGATATTCTTTCAACTACAATGGAAGAAAAATTACACTTAAATCTATGACCGCAACTAAAATTTTAGAAGCCGATCTTGAAAGAGCAGAGAGAAGAAAGAATGAGCCTTTTAGAAAAGAATGGATTATTTCAGATGTTACAGTGCCTTCCTCTAAATCTGATTTTGTACAAATTAAAGATATCGCTTTGTCTTCTGTTGGACCTAATATTTTGCAGCATGTATCTAAAACAGAAGACAAGGTGATAGAGAAGGAACAGGTAATTGTCTCAGGTAAGAGCTCTCTTGATGTGCTGAAATTGTCCACCACTCATGCTATAATAGAGCAACATTTAGTCGACACCAAATATGAATTGACTTTGTCACATAATAAATATTCTACTAAATTTTGTGATAAAGAAGAGTTGTGTGATAGTTCTATGTTTATCCCTGTGCCACAACTTGTGAAGGAAACTGATCCTTTTATTTTGGAACCAAAGACTTATGCTAAAAATAAACATTTGATTCCAATTGCTACAGAAAAGGATGAAAGGACATTGTTGTCTTCTTTAAATACTTTGGGTTATATAGAGTTTGATACTTTGTGTGCACTTAGTAGTTTGGAGGAGAAATTTAAATGTGTTGGATTGCCATGGTTATCTCGATGTACATATCACTTTATTGGCAATTATAATTGTAAAGGAGAGTACATGGTGCATCGTGTTTATATATGTTCAAATCTGAAATCTCCTTTTGCTGTGCAACAATTTGATGAAAAAGTGGGCTATTTTAAGATTAATCCTATCAACCAGAGTTCCTCTTGTTTTTCTTTGTTTGTTTTGTCACAACAGGTTCAATTTCAAGAAGGGGAGCAACGCAGGATCATGTCAAGAATGGGAACAACTACTTCCGCAAGCATCAGCGACTTTGAGTCGAGGACGACTCAAAACCAAGAAGGGGAGAATGATGAGGACATGACCAATACGCATATGACCAAGGCCCAAGCGAAGATAGAGTTCAAAACCCAATCCACATTGAAGTCCGTTTTATTCGCGAGTCCGGTTCGGACTGCAGGAGCAGGCCTCACGAAAACGGACGCCCAGGCCACATACGGGCTCCGTTTTGGGCGTTCTATATATCGTTGGAAAGATAAGGAGATAAGCTTTCCAACCCAACTGATCCCATATCAAAATATGCTCAGAGTCGATGGGAATCGTCGAAACAACATGACGACCAGAATCTGCCTGGATGCAGCGACACCAGTTTTTGGGCCCGAAGGCCATGTACTCCCTAGGGTTGCCCGGCCACCCCCTTGGCCGCCCCCCTAGCCTCTCTCTTATATATACACAGCAGCCGCCATTAGGTTAGTTGGGTTTTGCTTAGATTATTCTGTCGAGAACAGTTTCGCCGTCGTGTCGGTTTGTGAGACCCCAACTTTGAGATTAATCTTTCATCTGCAGAGTCACTTCAATTGAGCTGCGTTCTTTCGAGTTCTTGCTTGTGTTCTTCATTGCGCTTGCAGGGATTAGCCTTCTTGGCGAGGTCAACCAGGTTGTGACACGGTTGATAACCAGAGGAGTTGTGGTGCTAAGATTGCTGGATTCGGGTCTTAGGATCTGAAGCCGGATCGGTGTGTCTCGCTCCGCCTACAACGAGAGTTATCCAGAACCTAATGGAAGATCGGGAACCCACGTCCCCATTATTTGGTATTCAGAGACTCAGGTTTACTGTCAGGTTTCACATCTATCTTTAGTTTCATCAATTTCGCCATTGTCCCACAGTCCACCAAAAGGCCGTAGAAAATTTTGTGTTCGTGCTGTTTTCCCATTCCATTAGCCCTTTTAAGCCATTGCATATTTTGATATCGGAGTCCGCATCATTGAGTTTGTGTCCATAGTCGTGGTCTTGTTGCTGGTTTAGATCGAGTTCTTAGATTGGTTTGAGTTTTGCATCGTGTCACCGTGTCCTTTTCCATCCCGTCATCACGTCCGGTTCGGACTTGTCTCTGTCCAGTTCGGTATTTTGTTGATATCTCTCGCATACGAACTCGGATTTTTGTGTTCTAGTACTTTCTGGAAAGCTTGTGAAATTATCTACAACTTTGTCAATTGTGAGAATTCCGGAAAACGTATTTATCTGCGCCTAATCTGTATTGGAAGTCAATCTGTTAGTGACCCAGAAATTTCTGAGTAGTCTGTATTTCGGGGTCAATATCTTCTACTTCCTTTATCCAAAAGAGACTTTCCATATATTGCAAAGAAAGAGAAAAGGAGGATCTACAACTTTCATGTTGTAAGTTTTCGTGTTTGAGGTCTCTAAATTTATCAAACAGCCTGTATAAGTTTGTGTAGCAAATCTGTAATTTACAGATAACAATTTTGTCATAGTGTGGAGTTGTCTCTTGCTCTTGTGGCACTTTTGAATAGAAAAGGAAAGAAAGAAAAAGGCAAGTGCATAAAAAAAAGCCGCACAAAAAAAAGAAAAAAATCAGAAGTGTTTACATCCTTTTGTGTCCTTTGTGCTTGGTATATGTCGCTTGCTTGCTTGAACTAGTTCTAGGAACACGTTTAGGCCAGCAACATTGATAAGTACTTTGGATATTTATTCAATTTTTGCTATCTGATTTTCAATTGTGCTAATCCTTGCTACTACATAAAGCCTCCCAAAGCTCCACATATTACTTCAGATCAGTACACCCAGAGGATCTTGCAATCTTGGTACTACTTCCTCACAGGTATCACGGACCAGCCACCGGTTGTACCATCCTCTGCTTTGCATTGGTAAGAACACTTGTAAGAGCTTGGTAAGACGTGCGAGATTGTGTTTCCACCATCTACATCCACATATAGTAGTTGATAGGGATAACCTTTTGTGTTTTCTCTTGTCTACTTACTAACAATGTTAGGAAACACTGAGATTGCTCAACGAGTGTTGAGTTCTCAAATGGAGAAAGTGGAGCAAAATCAATTCAACAATTTGTTCCAGACTTTCTTTGCCGTGATGGAACGACGTTGCCGAGTCATCATTGATGGTGAGACTTGCAACAACCTTGCAAGTTTAGAGCTAGTCGAGAAGCTTGGTCTGACCACAAAGCCACATCCACATCCATACTACATGCAATGGGTAAATTCTTACGATATGATTAAGGTAACTGAAATTGCACATATTGAATTTAGCATTGGTTTTTACAAGAGTAGTGCTGATTTTGATATAGTACCCATGCAAGCATGTCAATTATTGCTAGGAACGCCATGGATTAATATAAATGATGTGGTACATAAAAAGGTTGCTAATAGATATTCTTTCAACTACAATGGAAGAAAAATTACACTTAAATCTATGACCGCAACTAAAATTTTAGAAGCCGATCTTGAAAGAGCAGAGAGAAGAAAGAATGAGCCTTTTAGAAAAGAATGGATTATTTCAGATGTTACAGTGCCTTCCTCTAAATCTGATTTTGTACAAATTAAAGATATCGCTTTGTCTTCTGTTGGACCTAATATTTTGCAGCATGTATCTAAAACAGAAGACAAGGTGATAGAAAAGGAACAGGTAATTGTCTCAGGTAAGAGCTCTCTTGATGTGCTGAAATTGTCCACCACTCATGCTATAATAGAGCAACATTTAGTCGACACCAAATATGAATTGACTTTGTCACATAATAAATATTCTACTAAATTTTGTGATAAAGAAGAGTTGTGTGATAGTTCTATGTTTATCCCTGTGCCACAACTTGTGAAGGAAACTGATCCTTTTATTTTGGAACCAAAGACTTATGCTAAAAATAAACATTTGATTCCAATTGCTACAGAAAAGGATGAAAGGACATTGTTGTCTTCTTTAAATACTTTGGGTTATATAGAGTTTGATACTTTGTGTGCACTTAGTAGTTTGGAGGAGAAATTTAAATGTGTTGGATTGCCATGGTTATCTCGATGTACATATCACTTTATTGGCAATTATAATTGTAAAGGAGAGTACATGGTGCATCGTGTTTATATATGTTCAAATCTGAAATCTCCTTTTGCTGTGCAACAATTTGATGAAAAAGTGGGCTATTTTAAGATTAATCCTATCAACCAGAGTTCCTCTTGTTTTTCTTTGTTTGTTTTGTCACAACAGGTTCAATTTCAAGAAGGGGAGCAACGCAGGATCATGTCAAGAATGGGAACAACTACTTCCGCAAGCATCAGCGACTTTGAGTCGAGGACGACTCAAAACCAAGAAGGGGAGAATGATGAGGACATGACCAATACGCATATGACCAAGGCCCAAGCGAAGATAGAGTTCAAAGCCCAATCCACATTGAAGTCCGTTTTATTCGCGAGTCCGGTTCGGACTGCAGGAGCAGGCCTCACGAAAACGGACGCCCAGGCCACATACGGGCTCCGTTTTGGGCGTTCTATATATCGTTGGAAAGATAAGGAGATAAGCTTTCCAACCCAACTGATCCCATATCAAAATATGCTCAGAGTCGATGGGAATCGTCGAAACAACATGACGACCAGAATCTGCCTGGATGCAGCGACACCAGTTTTTGGGCCCGAAGGCCTTGTACTCCCTAGGGTTGCCCGGCCACCCCCTTGGCCGCCCCCCTAGCCTCTCTCTTATATATACACAGCAGCCGCCATTAGGTTAGTTGGGTTTTGCTTAGATTATTCTGTCGAGAACAGTTTCGCCGCCGTGTCGGTTTGTGAGACCCCAACTTTGAGATTAATCTTTCATCTGCAGAGTCACTTCAATTGAGCTGCGTTCTTTCGACTTCTTGCTTGTGTTCTTCATTGTGCTTGCAGGGATTAGCCTTCTTGGCGAGGTCAACCAGGTTGTGACACGGTTGATAACCAGAGGAGTTGTGGTGCTAAGATTGCTGGATTCGGGTCTTAGGATCTGAAGCCGGATCGGTGTGTCTCGCTCCGCCTACAACGAGAGTTATCCAGAACCTGACGGAAGATCGGGAACCCACGTCCCCATTAGAGTTCGCCGATCTACGTCGTCTACAAGATCGGCGGTGATCCCGGGGAGGGCCAGTTCCTGAGCGAGCCGCATAAGGAGATCCCACACGGCTACACGTGCATGTACATACCTGACAACATCAACCCAACACGCGCGGGACAGTTGGTGAGTACAGGAGCTTCAGGGACAGATGCGGAGAAACAAGCATGGCTAGCGAAGTACGCTATCGGGCCAAGTTCTGAGCCCTCGGCCCCAGGAGTTCTTAGTGTGGAGCATATCTGCGCAATACTAAGGGACCAGTTCGGCATTCTGCCCAAGAGAAAGGTGATCGGCTATTCCAAAGCCGTACCCAAGCGACTACGACTTGACCCCGTTGCCACCCAAGTATCGGCTCCCGGAGTTCACCAAGTTCAGTGGGTCAGAAGGGGCCAGCTCCATCGAGCATGTGAGCCGATACCTAATGCAGCTCGGGATGATTTCAGTATCGGATCCTCTGAGGGTCCGGTTCTTCTGCCAGTCTCTCATGGGCTCAGCATTTGGATGGTACACATCATTAGCCCCAGATTCGATCCGCACTTGGAGGCAGCTGGAAGATCAATTCCATACCCAGTATCACTCAGAGGCTGCTGAAGCCGGGATTGCCGACCTCGCCCAAGTCAAGCAGAAGCGAGGGGAAAGTGTGTCAGAGTACGTGTAGTGCTTCAGAGAGGTTAAGAATCGATGCTACTCATCGCGCATCACAGAAAAGGAGGCAGTTGATTTGGCAGTTTTGGGGCTCGCTAAGCCGATCAAGGATCTGGCTTTTCAGTTGGAATTCACCTCTCTGGCGCATATGGTACAGAAGCTCACGATGTATGAACACTATCACCCTGAGCTGTACTAGGAAAAATTCAAGCGCCATGTAAATATGGCCCAAGCAGATGATTCTGATGATTCTAGCGGGGAACAAGAAGTGGCTGTGGCTGAGTGGACCCGGGGGGCAAACCCCGTGCCGTGCAAGTGGGTCAAATAGAAGGGGCTTGTGAAGGGCTTTGATTTTGATGTGGCCAAGGCAGAGCAGATAATCGACTTACTGCTCAAGGAAAAGCAGTTGAAGCTCCCAGAGAATCACAAGCTGCCAATGACGCAAGAGCTGCAGGGGATGCCGTACTGCAAGTGGCACCACTCGTTCACCCATGCCGCGAATGACTGCAAGGAGCTGCGTCGGCAGATCCAATCGGCTATTGAGCAAGGCCGATTAATTCTGGCCCAACACACGATGAATGTTGACAGTCAACCATTCCCACAGGCTAACGTGGTGGAGCTATCGGATCTTAGACCTGAGGGCCAGAATTTTGCGTTCCAGATTAACATGGCGGGACCCATACGCCGCCGTGATGAGCAGAGGTTTAGAGAGGCCGATTCTGGCAAACGGCCCCAGGATGAAGACGAGTCGGAGCAGCAACATATTACTAAAGAACAAGTGCATCACATCCGCAATCAACTCCCAGCTTCCAATCGGCTTCTTGAAAAATACGAGTATCAGTACAAGCTGCGTCGTCGGTATGAATCGGAAGAGGAGGAGTACGAGCACCGCGCGGGGAGAACGCTGGGGAGGCGTCAGGCTATGCGCGACCCCTGGCATTGCCCGTTCTTCAGGTACTATTGGAATTCCGGCATGAGCCGATTGCCTACTATCGATGATTGCCTGGAGTGCAGGCCTCGGGGACGCCAGTCAGGCGAGACGTCGGTGTTCCAGCGCTTGGGGCCCAAAGCGCATCACGACGACCATGTTGAGCGGCCATCCAGGGATGATCTTGAGCTCGAAGGAGAGGATAAGTATCATCGTCCACGATTGTGTCCTGACGGACTCAGTCGCTCGCAGAAGCGCAGAGTGCAGCGCTTACGCAATCTCGAAGAGGCGGAAGCAAGGTACCTCGACGTGCTGAGGAAGGCGCGTCCGGATCTCGCGGAGCAAGTCAGGCACCCGCGAAGGGTGGAAAGGCGCCCTCCAAGGAGGGAGTGGTGCCCCAAGCAGCCAAAAGCTGATGAGAAGCCATCGGCTGATGTGAATATGGTGTTCGTGCTCCCATCAGAGTTTCGGGCGCCCCAACCGAAGGAGTTGGCCGTCGCACAGCTCGATCTTGGCCCCCGGCCGATCATCTTCGAGAAGCCCAAGGAGAAAATCTACAAACACCTGAAGGGGTTATATCTCAAGGGCCTCATCGACGGCAAGCCTGTGAACAGGATGTTGGTCGATACTGGCGCCGCAGTTAATTTGATGCCGTATTCAGTGCTGCGCCAATTGGGTCGTTCTGCTGCTGACCTTATCAAGACCAACGTAATGCTCAATGATTTCAACGGGCAGCCATCGGAGGCAAAGGACGTCCTCAATGTGGAGTTGATAGTTGGCCGCAAGACCGTCCCAACTTCGTTTTTCGTCGTCAACAGTAAGAGTACGTACACAGTGCTTCTTGGGAGGGATTGGATTCACGCCAATCGTTGTGTTCCTTCCACAATGCACCAGTGTTTGGTTCAATGGGATGGCGACGAAGTGGAGGTGGTCCGTGCAGATGACTCCAGCGAGGTTTCGCTCGCAGACAAGAACGCCTGGGACGCGGAAGGACAAGAGCCGATCTCAGGGATTGTGCTAGAAGACTATGATCAGATCAAAGCAAAAAAAAACGGATTGAGGCTGGTCTTATCCACTGGCCTCACAGAATAAACACATCCTGGCACGCTACGGGATTCAGCAGGTCTAGAGAGGCCGGTCCCAGCGACCGGCCCCAAAAAGTAGATAATTCTTATTTGGAGTTGAAACTGTTACATTATGAACAAACAATAGCCTGCTCTGGCAGTCGGTTAGTTAATGAGTATTCAGTTTCGAATGGTAATATAGAAACGGCCAGTCCGTGCGGTCGGCCGAAAATTTTCTTTTGTTATCTCTCCGTATTTGCTGTCGACGTGGCAGGTGACGACGAGTTGCCTGCATCCACAGTTGATTTTACAGGCGATGGCAAGTTGGGGTACGGGTTTACATCAGCTGACGATTTGGAGGAAGTCGATATAGGTCCCGAGGATAAGCCGCGACCAACATTTATCAGCAAAAGGTTAGACCCGAGCCTGCGTGAGCTGATGATAGCACTATTGAAAGAATACCGGGACTGTTTCGCTTGGGATTATACTGAAATGCCCGGATGGATAGAAGTATCGTCGAACATCAGCTCCCGCTTAAGAAAGGATTTCGGCCGTTTCAACAACGAGCACGATAGATAAAGGCCGAAATCCTAGAGGAGGTTAAGAAAGAGGTGCAAAAGATGTTGGACGCAGGGTTCATCAGGCCATGTCGGTATGCAGAATGGATCTCCAGCGTGGTCCCTGTACAAAAGAAGGATGGCCGATGGCGAGTCTGCGTGGATTTCAGAGACCTCAACAGAGCAATGCCAAAGGACGAGTATTCGATGCCCGTCGCGGAAATGTTGATCAACGCAGCTGCCGGTCACAAAATGCTGAGCTTTATGGATGGTAATGCCGGCTACAACCAGATCTTCATGGCCCCAGAGGATATAAGTAAGACCGTGTTCAGAGTACCAGGCGCGGTCGGCTTGTTCGAGTACTTGGTTATGACCTTTGGATTGAAAAATGCCGGTGCGACATATCAACGCGCCATGAATTATATTTTTCATGATCTCATCGGCAAACTGGTAGAAATCTACATTGATGATGTCGTGGTCAAGTCCACATCGGCAGGGGGACATCTGGAAGATTTGCGTAAGGTATTAGAGTGGACTCGGAGGTTTGGGCTCAGAATGAACCCGAAGAAATGCGCCTTTGGTGTATCGGCTGGTCAGTTCTTAGGATTCCTGGTACATGAGCGAGGGATCGAGATTGGCCTAAAAAGTCAAGAAGCTGTAAGGACGATGAGGCCGCCTACTACGAAGAAGGAGTTGCAAAAGCTCATCGGCAAAATCAACTTTGTCAGACGATTCATCTCCAATCTGTCTGGACGTATCGAGCCATTCATGGGTCTCGCGAAAATCAGGTCCGATGATGAATTTCACTGGGGGGCAGAGCAGCAGCAAGCTTTCGACGAAATCAAGGAATACTTGTCGAAGCCTCCAGTTTTGGTTCCTCCACAGCAATACAGGCCCTTCTACGTATACTCATCCGTAGGCGACACCTCCATCGCCTCGGTGCTGGTTCAGAAGCATGACGGACAGGAAAGGGTTGTGTTAAACCTTAGCAGGCACATGTTGGACACCGAGACCAGGTACCCTGAGATTGAAAAGCTTTGTCTCTGTTTATTCTTTACATGTACAAAACTTCGTCATATTTTGCTCTCGGCGGAAACAATCGTTATTTGCAAATCGGATGTCATAAAGCATATGCTGTCGGCTCCTGTTCTGAAAGGCCAACTCAGAAAGTGGATGTTCGCGCTGTCAGAGTTCGATATCCGATATCAATCGGCAAAGGCAGTCAAGGGATAGGCACTGGCGGATCTCATTGCAGACAGGATCAGCACTGATGTGGCTGCACTTTTCATACGTCCATGGGCCATGTTTTTCGACGGATCGGCGTGTGATGATGGGTGCGGTGTAGGAATTCTTTTGGTATCGCCTAGAGGGGCGACTTATTCCTTTTCCATTAGTATGACCACTCCATGCACCAATAATTTATTAGAGTATGAGGTCGTTCGCAAGGGGATGGAATTACTCCTGGAAGCTGGTGCAGAAGCGGTGGAAATCTTTGGGGATTCGAAGCTGGTGATTTCTCAGCTCACAGAAGATTACAGATGTGAGAGCGAGGCTCTTTTTCCGATATGGATGCAGTGCCGTCAGTTGATGTCACAATTCAGGTACATTAATTTCCACTGGGTACGTAGGACTTTGAACAATGAAGCCAATGACTTGGCACAGATGGCTTCCGAATACAAGGAAACAGCCGATGGGGTAGATGTAGAGGTTCAGTTTCTAGAACCTGGAGATTGGAGAGCCGATATCTTCAATTATTTGAAGGATTCGGCTCGGGGGGGACCCAGAAGGATAAGACTCAAAGCTATGAAGTATGTTCTGATAGGGAACGATATGTTCTACAGGACTTTGGAAGGACTGCTGCTTAAATGTCTGGGGCCTTCGGAGCTGAATTGGCTCTTGCATGAGGTTCATGAGGGAGCCTGCGGTACTCATCAATCGGCTCATAAGATGAAGTGGCTGATTAGGCGATAAGGATATTACTAGCCTACCATGCTTGAGGATTGCTTTAAATATTACAAGGGATGTCAGGCATGTCAGAGATTCGGCAAGATTCAGATGGTGTCGGCATCAGTAATGAATCATGTCATTAAGCCATGGCCGTTCAGGGGTTGAGCCATGGATATAATTGGCCAGATCAACCCGCCATCCAGCAAAGGTCACCAATGGGTGTTGGCTGTCACGGATTATTTCACGAAATGGGTGGAGGCGGTACCCATGAGGTCGGTGGCATCGAAAGATGTGATCAGTTTCGTTAAAGAGCACATCATTCATAGGTTCGGGATTCCCCAGACCATTACGACCGATGGAGGATCGGTCTTTATATCAGAGGAATTTAGGAAGTTCGCCGATGACACGGGGTTCAAGCTGATCAGATCATCCCCATATTATGCCCAGGCTAATGGACAGGCTGAAGCATCCAACCAGAGCTTTATCAAGCTGATCAAAAGGAAGATCGATGAATATCCTAGGCGCTGGCACGAGGTGTTGTCAGAGGCTTTGTGGGCATATTGTATTTCGTGTCACGGATCCATCAAGACGTCACCATACCATCTGGTCTACGGTCAAGACGTTGTGTTGCCATGGGAGATCACAGCCGGATCGAGGCATGTTGAGTTCCAGAATGATCTGTCGACTGAGGAGTATGCAGCCTTGATGACCGACAATGTGGAGGATCTCACGGAGCTAAGACTTTGGTCTCTTGAGAAGATTAAGGAAAACAAGGCTAAAGTCGCTCGTGCATACAACAAAAAGGTCAAGCCAAAAGATTTCCAGGTCGGAGACCTGGTTTGGGAGGCAGTGCTACCATTGGGAACTAAAGATAGGAAGTATGGTAAGTGGTCTCCAACTTGGCATGGGCCGTACAAGGTTGACCAAGTCTTGCCTGGAAATGCGTACATGCTTGAAGAATTGGACGGTGTCAAGTTTCCTGTAGCCGTCAATGGCCAACACCTCAAGAAATATTTCCCGAGCATGTGGGAAGGCGAATAACAAGAGCCGATGAAATCCATCTGGCTATATATATATATATATATATATATATATATATATATATATATATATATATATATATATGAGAAGCAAGGCAGCCGATGTGTAAACATCGACTTAAGATGTTTTTAATAGGTACGAGTTTTAGATTTAACAGGCAACATTAAATGTTCTCTGAATTTTTCTACTAGTTCAGGAACCCTTCTATGGCATGGATGGCTTCTGCGCGCATGGCGTCGGCTCTTGCTATGATCGCTTCGTCGTCCTTGTCATCGCCTGTTACTATCTATTGACTCAAGGTGCTTATCTCTGCGAACTCTGCCCGTATTTGCTCTGTTATTTCTTGGGCTTCTTGCTTGGAGTTTGCAATCGAGGCTTTCTCCTCGTGGATTAGTCTCTGGGTGGTGCGGACCTATTCTTCGAGTTCCACCAGTTCTTTCTCCAGGAGATTGAGTCACCTTGTACTCGCGGAGATATCGGCTTTGGCGTCCAGAGTTGCATTCTTCTGGTTGAGCATCTTGCACTTTTGAGCGATGTCGGCTTTCAGAGGAATTTGAGAATGACGTAGTTCTATTCTCTGTTGTGCTGCTTTCACCTCTGCCCGAAAGAAGGGAAGATGGCCGGCTGGCCAGAGCTTGACCTGAAGTGACTCTAGGAGTTGGGATTCTATCTGCTCGAGGATTTTCTTTATTTTGCTGGAATCGTCAACCAGGGTACTAATTGGAGTAGATAGCAGATTTATGATGTGTTGATGCTAATCCGCGAGGTCAATCGGCTGCTGTGATATTGGTACTTTCGTTCCAAGGGCGATCAGACCCATTGATGCTGGGTCAAAGGAGTGCAAATCTGAAATATTGAAGCCCTGTGGAGATATTAGAGTTAGTTTTGGAACAAGGTGCATCAATGGAGTTATCGGCTGATTTAGAATCGGCTCATGTAGTGTTACCTGTTCTGAGGAAGAAGCAATGGTCGGTCCAAGTGTGATCGGCTCAGTTGGGTTTGAGGCAGCAACAGGGGCATCGGCTATGTCAGCCTGTTCGTCACGCACCTCCATCGGAGCATCGGGAGTTTCGAGTTGAGCTTCCATCAGCACATCAGCTGTTGCAGTTCCTTCGCTGTGAATTTCTACTAGGACGATGGTTGATTCTTGCTGTTCTTGGACTTCAGTTGTTCCAGTGTCGGCTTCATGAACGGTGGTTCCCTGTTGTGCTGGGCTTCCAGTACTGAGGGTGTCTCTAGCTGCGTCCTGAAAATAGAATTACAGTCAACCAGAATATATATGCGTAAGGAAGAAGTTTCGGAGAGATGAATTACCTGGTTGGTGTTGGATTGTGATAGATTCGGGAAGGTTGTACTATTTTCTTGATGACTCATCTTGCGATGATCTTCCTTTTCTTAGTCGGGCCTCGGGGGCAGCACTTCCAGAGGTTTGTCTCCGCTCAGAAGCCGACTGGGATGAGTCTGGCAGAGCAGTCATTATTACTTTCTTCATTGGCGGTGACTCCTTGCAAAAAAGAACATCAGGGGCGGTTGGAAGGAAATAGAATGGCTCCCCGTCACTGGTCATGGGTTCTGGATCATCTTGTTGCTGTAAGCAAGGTGAGCAGGGTTAGCCAAGTAAAGTGGTGGAGGACTTAGAAAAAATAGGTGCACGGATTCAGTACCTCTTCCTCGGGGATTGCGTATTCTGGATCAATTTGCTGCTGTAGAGGGTCTAAAACTCTTCTGAATACATGAGTTTTCCACATTCCCCACCATGTGTTAAAACCAATTGACGAGGGAGTAAAGGACAGATCGGCTGGTATTGAAATGTGGAGGTTGTCAAACATGCTGTAGCATCTTGAACTGGTAAGACCATCGGGTAAATCGGCTCTACTCTCCACAAAGTGGTGAATATGGAAGTGGGGAGGGACTTGTCCTAAGCCAAATTGACGAGCTGCTACGACTGGTTGATAGGTTTCATAACCTGGTTTGATGATTCTGTTGGAAGTACTTATGCCAACAGGGAGGAAGCCAGGTCGGATAATTAGGGAATACAGATGCTGAGTGCCGTCGTCATCGGCAAAGCTATCCAGCCTGAAGGTAGTTGGGTTCTCAAAGGCTTCAGATTTAGTGAATGGAAAGTAGAGGGGATTGTCTAGACCTTTGCAGAAAACTCTAAACCAGTTTGATGCATCTGTCGAGTTCAGTTTATTGCCAGGGAGGCTGAATAGGGCTTGGCCATAGCTGGTGCATCTATTTTGCTTGCCATTCTCGTCGGGGAAGGAATTCTTGGCTAGGCTTTGAAAGTTTGGAATCTGATGCTGGAAGTAGAGTTGTGCCCATAACTGAATGAACCACCAAGGGCCTCCAGTTTTGAGTTTCCTTTGGCTGAGCAAACTAGTTGTCATCAGATGGAGAAATCTGTATGTTTCTCCGAGAAAAAGTTTGCCTAGGCTGGTGCGGTTGCCATGGGCCAGATGGTAAGCCAAAGGAAGATAATTCTTGGTTGGTGCTAAGGAAGGACCACATAAAATAAAATGTTCTAAGCAAAGATTTAAAAAGGTTGTGTGTTCCTTTTTAGTGACTGGACCTTCTGTCTTCATGTGCCGGTTCATGTAAGTACTCCAGTTTGTGCAGTCTGCCTTGGATGAAAGTTGTATTGTATTCCGGCCTCGTGCACCGCCGTCGGGTTGTATTCCGGCGTCGGCTCTCGGCTCTCGGAGATGGGGTCGAGGGAGGAGACGGAGGAACTCGAGGAAGAGGGGGGAAGAGGGGAGCCGATGGAATTGGAGCCAGAGGAGGAGGAGATCTCCATGGCTACAGGAGGTTTGGGTGCTCTGCGCTGTTTGGATGAGGGAGGAAGACGAGTTTGTTGTGAAAGGAGTCGATTCAGGGTGAGATTAAATAGGAAAAAAAATGGAAAATGAATCGGCACTTTCACATTCTGCGAGGAGCCGTCTGTAGAGACGTTGCGTCTTCCGTGGTGGTTGTAGTGCGTTTTAATGAGCATCAACAGCAAGATGAAGCAACGAGATGGTTTTGGAATTATCATTGCCAAAACCAGGGGGGCATGTGTTATAGCCATAAATTAATAGGGTTAATTAATGGGCCGCAAGTGAGTTGGGCTTAATGCAAAAATTAAAGGAGGCTTACGAAACGGCTCCTGCGTGGGCGTTCGGGCCATCTGGGCCATGTACCTTTAGGTTTAAGATCAGTTTCAGTTAGAGATAGAGTCCAATATGGACACGTTAATTTAGATTGTTTTCCAAGTCTCCAGACTATAAATATGTACCCTATGACATTCGTAAAGGAAGAATGTCATCACGTCTCGCAACAACAATTCTCGGCGCACCGCCACCCCTAATCCTAGGGTTTCATCCAAGTAAGCGCCATGCTGCCCTGATCACTTCTTGTGATCAGGGCAGCATTGTTCTTACTTTTACCTTGGTATTACTCGTACTGAAGTATTTTTTTATGGCGAGTAGTGCTAGTTATCCTGGTATTCGTAGCATGACCATTAGTAGATCAATCATGCTCTTGTTGTTTATCATCTACGAATACCATGTTATCTCTGCGTGATCGCGTATTAATCTTATACTAATTCTCGTTGCATAGAGTTAGTCGCGTAGAGATAACACCCTGCTTCTTTTCTATCTAGTAAATCTAATCTGTTATGGTTTGTTCTTATACATAAGAATCGGCTTAATATCTGCTAGTTTAGGCCTTGCAAACGGGTTGGACGATCCGGCGATGTATTAGATGCTTTGCATTGATCTTAACAGGGATTGATTCGGGAATCAGATTTTGCTTATTCTTAGGCCTCTATTCTGGTTAAAGTTGGTTATCTATTACGCTCGTTAGGCCTAACTATGTTTAGGATATTCCGATCTAGCAGTGAAGCTTAAAACGTCATGGATTAGATTAACTAGATCTAATTGAAGTAGTTTTTGCAGTTATTTGCTTTATCTATTAATATCCAGATATGCAGATCTGATCTGACACCGAGACTCGATCGGCTCTTTGAAGCCGATGCAAGAGTCGTCCCAGGGAGCCGACAACGGCTCGGACTAATGTTTACACGTGTTTGTGCATGTAGGTAAATCGTCGAAAGCACATTTGCACCTTCCTGGTCGGGTATAGGTCAGGTGGCACGCCCTGCATCTCCGGAAGTATCGGCGTGTGCCAGAATCTGGGCCGTTGACCGAGGGACCGGTGCCAGCCAGCGCCCCGGCAGCCTCCTGGCTCTTCGTGTTGCCTGTTGCTACTTGCCGGTGGGTTTTGACCGACAACACCATCTGACTGCCCGGAGAACATGGCCGGGGCTGGTGTACTACCTCTAGTCACCGCCCCTGTAATAGCCAACATCAGGCTCTATCACATGCTGATTGACGGTGGGGCTGGCCTCAACATCATCAGCTATGCAGCGTTCAAGCAGCTACAGATCCCGGAGTCGAAGCTGACTCCCTCTCGCCCATTCTCCAGAGTGGGCCCACATTCAGTGTTCCCTCTGGGGAGCATCACTCTGCCGGTCACGTTTGGTACCGAGGAGAACTTCCGCACAGAAAGCGTCCAGTTCGATGTTGCAGAGGTGAACCTCCCGTTCAATGCCATCATTGGCAGACCGGCTCTCTACCGCTTCATGGCCATTGCCCATTACGGGTATTTGGTCCTGAAGATGCCTTCCCCTGCCGGTGTCCTCACCGTGCGGGGTGACCGTACCGCTGCAGTCGATGCAGTTGAGAAATTGCATGCTCTGGCGGTAGAGGCTGCCCATTCCGAGGAGGACCCATCCACTTCGCGAGCTAAGGTGCCTGCCAGGGCACATAAGGTTCAACCGTCCGACCCGGACAATGTTCCCGTGAAGACCGTGCAGGTCGGAGTGGATTCCTCCCGGACCACCCGCATCGCGGGGAACCTGGAGGAGAAATAGGAAGACGCGCTCATCACTTTCCTCCGGACAAATATGGACGTGTTCGCCTGGGAACCATCACAGATGCTCGGGATCCCTAGGGAAGTGATCGAGCACCATCTGAGGATCTTCCCTGACGCCACACCGGTACGCCAGAAACCTCGGAAGCAGTCCGTGGAGCGGCAGAACTTCATCCGTGAAGAAGTCCGCAAGCTGCTACACGCTGGCTTCATCGAGGAGGTCCACCACCCCGAGTGGTTGGCCAACCCGGTCGTCGTCCCAAAGGCCAACGGGAAGCTCCGGATGTGCATCGACTACACTAGCCTCAACAAGGCATGTCCTAGAGACCCCTATCCTCTTCCACATATCGATCAAATTGTGGACTCCACCAGATACAAATGTCTAGAGAGGATAGGAAACATACTGCTTTTGTAACAGTGGATGGACTTTATTGCTATATTGTCATGCCATATGGTCTGTGGAATGCCTTACCCACGTTTGTGCGAGCAATGAACAAAATTTTCTGCAATTTAATTAGAGATATAGTTGAGGTGTATGTCGATGACATCGTAGTCAAGACTAAGGTCGGGTCAACACTAGTTGAGGACATGTCCCTCGTCTTCGACCGACTGCACGCCACGTGCACGAAGCTGAATCCCGAGAAGTGTGTTTTCGGCGTCTCGGCAGGGAAGCTGCTGGGTTTCCTGGTCTCGCATCGAGGCATCGAGGCAAACCCAGCCAAGATCAAGGCGATCGAGGTGATGAGGCCTCCTAGCCGCATCAAGGACGTCCAGAAGCTTACTAGATCTCTGGCCGTTCTTAGCCGCTTCCTTTCGAGGCTGGCTGAGAGGGCCCCCCCTTCTTCAAACTATTGAGGAGGTCCGGTCCATTCTCTTGGACTGAAGAGGCTGAACAAGCCTTCCAGGAACTGAAGCAGCACCTCACCTCACTGCCAGTATAGGTGGCTCCAGAGCCAGGTGAGAAGCTATTTTTGTATCTTGCTGCGTCTGCAAAGGCGGTCAGCATGGTGCTGGTGGCCGAGAAGATGGAGCAAGCTCGCCAGGGGGACACCAGGGTCCCCCCGGCCAAGGATAGTGAGCCGAACCACGGACATGGGGGTCCGGCAGCCACTCCTCTGTCTGAAGGTCCGGACCCCGGACAAGGGGGTCCAGAGGAGCCTCAGTCCAGAGGGAAGCCAGAACCGCTGGGGGCCCAAGGACCTGACGCGGTGGACAAGGGCGAGCAGGGACTGGTGGCCAGGGTCCGGACCATCCAGAAGCCAGTCTACTATGTCAGCGAAGTCCTCCACAAGGCAAAGGCCAGGTATCTTGAGACGCATAAGCTTATCTATGCCATACTTATTGCGTCCAGGAAACTGCGTTATTATTTCCAGGCACACAGAGTTGTCGTAGTGACCTCTTATCCACTGAGAGCGATCCTACACAACTCCAATGCCACGGGCAACATCGCCAAGTGGGCAGCAGAGTTGGCTGAGTTCCAACTGGACTTCCAGCCCCGCCACACAGTTAAAAGCCAAATCCTGGCTGATTTCATAGCAGAATGGACTCCTTCCCCAAGTAATTCTGGGGGTCCGGACCTTAACGCCGGACCCCCGGAGCCGAAAGTTAGGACACCAGTCTTCACCAAGCCCCACTGGACACTCTTCTTCGACGGGTCCGTCCGCAGGCAGTGGGCCGGAGCTGGTGTGGTCCTCATCGACCCAAACGGAGATCAACTAAAGTACATGGTGCACCTTGAGTTCAAGGCCACCAACAACATGGCAGAGTACGAGGCTTTGATCTTTGGCCTGAGAAAGCCCTGTCTATGGGGGTCCGGCAGCTCCTGGTGAAGGGAGATTCTCAGCTGATCATCAAGCAGGTCAGAGGGGAGTGCAGATGCAGCAATCCCCAGCTCGCAGCATACCTCATACATGTGAGGAAGCTCGAGAAGGACTTCGACGCCTTGGAACTATAACATGTTCCTCGCGAATTCAACTCAGCAGCAGATGACCTCTCCATGAGAGCATCTACCTGGGCACCCATGCCCGAGGGTGTCTTCGAAAGACGGTTGCTGAGACCTACCGCCCAGCTTGCCGAACTGGATGAATGGGATCAAGCTAGCACCTCGAAGTTAGCGGTCCCGGCGGCATACCATCTGTGGTGCCCGCCAGGGATCGTGTGCGCTACCGAGGATCCCGGAGACCTCATAGGGCCACCCCCAATTACTCAGGGAAGTCTCGATGCATGGATCTCCGAGATCCGGGACTACTTGAAAGACAACATCCTTCCTGAAGATGATGTAGCCACTGAGCGCATAGTACGATTGGCTAAACGCTACCCGGTGGTAGAAGGGGATCTCTACCGCTGTGGTGCCAATGGTATCCTCATGCGGTGCATTTTCCGGGAAGAGGGCTGCGAGTTACTCGCGGAGATCCATGGAGGCGAGTGTGGAAGTCATTCCTCATCTCGCACGCTTGTTGGTAAGGCCTTTCGGCATGGCTTCTACTGGCCAACAGCACTCCAGGATGCAGCTGAGCTGGTAAGGTCCTGCAAAGCATGCCAGTTCCATGCAAAGCAAATACACACACCGGCTCAGGCTCTGCAAATGATCCTGCCCTCATGGCCGTTCGCCGTATGGGGCGTGGATATCTTGGGGCCATTCCCCCGGGCCGTCGGCGGGTACCGGTTCCTCTACGTCACCATTGACAAATTCACAAAATGGCCGGAGGTTACCCCTGTGGTAAACATCACCAAAACATCAGCAGTCGCATTCCTCAAGTCCATTGTGTGCAGATTTGGCATCCCAAACCGCATCATCGCGGACAACGGGACCCAATTCAAAAGCAGACTCTTCCAAGAGTACTGCGAGGACATCGGCATCCAGCTATGCTTTGCGTCCGTAGCACATCCCCGCAGCAATGGACAGGTCGAGAGGGCAAATGCAGAGGTCCTCAGGGGACTCAAGACCCGCACCTACAACTGCTTGAAGAAGCATGGTGCAAGATGGGTTGATGAGCTTCCGAGCATGCTATGGGGCAACCGGACCACACCCAGCCAAGCCACCAGGGAGACCCCATTCTTCCTGGTCTACGGGGCCGAAGCATGCCTTCCCCCGGAAATCCACCTGGGCTCACCACGGGTCTAGGCCTTTGATGAAACCATGCAGGAACAACTGCGGTGAGACGACATGGACTTCGTTGACGAACGAAGGTGGCGAGCAGCAATCCGAAATGCATGCTACAACCAGGCGCTCAGGCGTTATCATCAACGGTTCGTGCACAGTAGGGAGCTCCGGGCTGGGGACCTGGTACTAAGGCGGATCCTGAACCGAGCAGGGCTCCACAAACTCTCCCCCAACTGGGAACGTCCCTTCAAGGTGACGGAAGTATGCTGGCCCGGATGCGTTCGCCTTGCCATAGAAGAAGGAGTGCCGCTGCCCAACCCGTGGAATATAGAGCATCTGCATAAGTTTTACGCTTAGACAGAGCAGGAAATGAACTTTTCTTTTGTAATAAGATAGAATCAGCGTGCGGTCCAGAGCGGTGGGGGTCCGTCCTCGTAAACCCGGCCTCTGGCGTCCATCGCACAACCGGCTAGCATTAACGCGCGGCCTAGAGCGGTAGAGGTCCGCCCTCATAAACCCGGCCTCTGGCATCCATCGCGCAAGCCATGTATATCAAGTTGTAAAGGAAAGATTTGCTCTCAGTTCTGTCTTTGTGTCAAAATTTTATTTCACATTTCGATTCTCGAACCTTTCCCTTTCTAACCCCCGCACGGAATTCCACTCCTGTCGTTACAACCAAGATCCGAATTGAGTTGCCGGACTGCCGTACAGGTCCGGACCCCCTTTCTGCCGGAAGAAGGGTCTGGACCACTAGGGACCCACTCTGGAGAGGGGGTGCTCATTTCCTGGGGTGGTCTGGAGTCCTGTGTAGCCGCTTAGCTTGGTTGCGTACCCTAAGCCTACACACTCCACCACCCTGTAACGAGTGCTCTAGTACCCGGAGCTGGGTAATTAGGGGCCCGGACCTCGTTCTAGCTCAAGGGTTGGCTTCCTAACTTCTACACGGTTAGTCCAGCTGCATATCTCAAAGGATCCAGTACGACAGAATGGCCTCACCCACTGCTAGGAGGGGTCTGGAACGCTGGGAACCAGATCCGGAGAAAAGGTGCTGGTTTCCTGGAATGATCCGGAGTCCGGTGTAGCCGCTTAGCCTGGTCCTGTACCCTAAGCCTACATACTCCACCACCCTGTAACAAGCATCATGCTACCTGGACCTGCGTACCCGGAGGTCCGGACCTCATACTGGCTTGGGGGCAGGTTCAGAATAGGTCCCGCGGGCCCACTACTAAGCTTTGACTTTGAGTGGTATGCAGGTTAAGCCTTGACTGGTGGTAGCTCGCCTCAAACCATTGAGCCTACCTACCAGGGGGCCCGGGCATCCACTTAAAGGCTTCATGCAGATCGAGGTCCAGACTCGGTGGTAGACAGACTCAAACAATTGATCATGTCTCCCAGGGGGCCCGGAGTGCTCGCTTTGAGCCAAATACGAAGGATCGACTCTGGATGCGTCAAACAGCTAAGTTGCAGTATCATTACTACCATCCTAGCGAGTTTGATTTTACTCTCTGTAGTTTTTTCTCCTACTCAGGGAATAAGTCGCTCGTTTGACTTACAATATGTGCTACACCTATGCCTAAGAACACCCGTTCAACCCCATAGGGGGGTCCAGAGCATCTGCTCGGCTCGGATGGCAGATAGGTTCTAACACCTGAACCTATCTACCAGGGGGCCAGGGCACTGAGGGCCGCATATGGCAGATCAGAGCCTGTCGCTACGGTGCAACCTGCGCTGGCTCACCTCCACCGGCAGAGCGCCGGAGCTGCTTCGGCCCGGGCTGGGACCACTCGGGGTGGAGCTACCAGCCACGGCCTGCTTGCCCTTGGCAGAAAGGTCGGACCTCGTGGCGCCAGTCTGGGCCAGGTCCCCAGTCGCGTCGGGGATCTGGATGCCGCTGTTGGGGTCGCCTCCCGTTTGGCGCGGTGCCAGACCGCCGTCGCCAAGGGTCGGCAGAGTGGCCAGCACCGCAGCCCTCAGGCTCGAGTCCTCGCAGAGGGGAACGACGCCCTGAGGGAGGATAAGGTGCTCTGGGACGAAGATCTCCCCCATCACCGCCCACACCACGACCTCCAGGCCTTCCTGGGTCAGATCGCTGCCCTCCCCGCGGTGGGTCCTGCTACAGTCTTGGAGTCCGGTGAAACTCCAGGCAGGACACGGCCGCTGCCTCAGAGGGGCGATTCGGCCCTTCAGGAAGTCCCTGAGCACGTGCAGTGAGGTGAGGCCACTCTCCGCCAGCGTCCTGATCTTGCTCAGCACGGGGTCAAACTTCGACGACGGGGACGGCTTGGCCCTCCAGGACTGGCGGTCGGAGGCGGGCCCCTCGGTCGGCATGACGAGGTGCTTGTTGGCGTTGGTGGTGGCGATCACCCACTCCCTGCGCCAATCCTCCCACTTTCCGCCAGTGAGGCCGGGGATGTAGGGCGTCTACAGATCATTCCTTGTCTGGAAGTAGTACGCCCCGACTTCATCCTTGTTCTTCCCGAACTTCACCTGGACGAAGAAGTAGTGGAAGAGGATGACGCAGGGCCGCACCCCCACGAACATCTCGCATAGGTGGACGAAGATCGACGTCAGGAGGATGGAGTGGCGTGAGATGCTGGAGCTGGAGGCCGAAATCCTCCAGCAGCAGCAGGAAGAACGAAGAAATCGGCAGCCCCACGCCGGTGGAAATGTGCGAAACAAACAGCACAAATTCCCCGGTGCGCAGATCGCGGAGACGAACCAAGCCCGCTCGAATTCCCCAGGCGGTTTCCCGTGGACTCCACCCAAGCAGGCAGCGCACTACGTCTAGTTCCGCCTCGGTCTGGAAATGACGGGGACGGACGAGGGACGCCATTTTGCTGTGGAGGCGAGGAACAATCTGTGCAGAAGAGCAAGGGGCGAGGAGGCTCGAAAGCAAAGGGGCACAAAGGCTTGGAAGGAAGAAGGCGAATGCGAAAAGGAAGCCGTGTTCAGTGGCACGGTCCTTTAATAAAGCCTGACCAATCCGGCGCGCCCCGAAACCGTCGCTGGAAGTCAAGTGACACTCATGACTAGAGTTAGACACCTAGTCCATGACAGGGGGGCCAGGCCCACCTATCATGAGACGCAAGTAACAAGTGAAGGTGTGAAAAAGCGGGATCTGAACCATCACCCGCGCACTAAGCGAGGCGGAAGCTGAGCTGACGTGCACACACAAAGCGCTGGCAAGACCAGACTTTTCGGGAGCTGCGCTGGTGGTAAAAATTCCATTTACCCCGGCCGCAACAATGCCGAGCATCGCTCGCGTGACTCGGTGTACCACTGTGTGGGGGGGCCACGAGTCAGTAAGCCGTTGCGATGTGATGAGGCAGCGAGAAACCCGATGGATGGTCGAAGCCGGACAAGACTCCTGCAACGCGCACAGTCGAGCGCTGGAAGCTTCAAGTTATTCGGAGCTAGGTCACAGTAGTGGCCCCACCTGCGGGTTCGTAGCCTATCCCGAGGTGGGCCCGGGGGGGCCGTTGTCGCTACCCTGTAGTACGGATACCTACTCCTACTGCAGGAAGGCAGGACTGGTGTAGTTATCTGCAACTGCGCGCCAAGGAGTTGAGCAACCGGACCCCTGCTGTCCGGGCTCCACCTCACCAGACCAACAGCCCCGGACCCCCCCTGCTCGGGGAAGGGTCCGGTGTCGCCACGTGTCCCCCAAGGAGGGATGCTCAGCACCAGCGGCCGGAGGCACGGACCTCCCCTGGTGGCTCCGAGACCTCCACGTGTCTCCCGGACCCCCTAAGCGCACGCGCCAGCACTCTGCCCAGGAGGGGTCCGGAGCTGCCACGTGCCCCACTACCGCTAGCGCGGGTGCAGGCGCGAGTCTTCCGCCGGAAGACTCGCCCACCCACCGCATTTAATGCAGGAGGCTGAGGCATGCTCTGCCACCACAGAGCACGGGGCAGCCTTTGCCAGACTCCACTATTGGTCGCATATTACCAAGGTGCACAGTGCAGCCGCAGGAGCCGCGCACGCGGTGTACGTTAGTCTGCCGCATTAAATGGATACGACGGCACGACCCTTTCCATCATGCCGCCTACGCCGCAAGCTACGCGGCATGAATATCATGCGTGGCGCAGCCTACCCGGCTAGCTGAAAGCGTCGTACCAACATGACAGGGCAAGACCACTCCAGTCAGAAGATCTTCGCCGGTCAGTACATCCATGCGGACGAGGCAGCGAAAGCCTAGAATAAGATCTTCCTCAGGTGTAGCACCATAATAGTGCTAGGCGCTACGTTATTTAAATACATCCACATTGGACCCACCTGTCGGGGTCCCAACGGCTATGTACGTGCTTCCATTTGACCATGAAAGGGGAGCACACGCTAGTCTCAGGACAAGTTGACGCAGACTCTCTCCCTCACACTCTCAGCTTACCAGCTAGAACCACTCTCGAGCAATCTCTTATGAGGACAGGCAATACAACACACAGTGGATGTAGGATATTACACTCCGGCAGCCCGAACCACTCTAAACCTTCTGTGTTCATCGTGTTCTTGCATCTAGATCGGACTAATCCTAGCTACCCCGAGTTCATTCTCCCTAGGGCTTATGCAGGTGCATTCTGCCACCCGGCTGGGTTTTCCACCCAACACTCCTGTTATTTGTTTTTCTAGCTTCGCACCCTAATTAAAACCTAACAAAATCACAAACCTTAAAAATACGGAGAATTTAAGTGTATGTGTATAAAACAAAACACTAGTATGGTATAGCTTGAACCGACCAGGACACGCTACATGTAAGGTTGTGACAGTACGTAAACGTAACACGTGTTAATAAAATTGGTTATGTTTTGACTGTGTATTGTTGAATGTTGAATGTGGTGGAGAACACTAGTACAAGTTATTAGTACATGTTGATTCAGTCTACATATGAGAGAGAGAGAGTGTGTTTTCGGTTTAAGAGTGTCTCCGCATCGAGCGATTGAAGATTTCTAATGATTACGATGTCTAGTAATTGGGTGATAATCAAGCCCAACAATGCCTACCACTCGCTTCTTGAATTGTGGTCCTATCGTTGAACCACCATCGAGCCCAAGAACACCGGCGGTATAGATGGCCATTTGGCCCGATACCCATGGGGGCCCGAAGCCCGGCCCATATTAGCCCGACCCGAGCACGGCACGGGCCCGAATATTATTGGGCTCGGGCCGGCACGGGCACGATAGGCGGGCCGTGCTTGGGCCTCAATCCTGGCCCATGGACACGTCCAAGCACGGCCCGAAAAAGCCGGCCCGATCGGCCCGATGGGCGGCACGGCGGCCCAGGCACGGCCCGCGGCCCGCTCGCCAGGCCAGGCCAGCAAAAGAGCCGTTGGAGGCGCTGCCGGCCCAGCCCAGCGGAGCGGGTATGTAAATGGCGCCGGCCTCCATTCGCTCGCCCCGCCCGCCCCGACCCCTCTCGGCCTCTCCGCTCCCCTCGCAGCCTCGCCTAACCCTAACCCTAGATCGAGCCTCTCCGCTCCCCTCCCGTCTCCGTCTCGATCTGACCGTCTTCTCCAACTCCGGTCGCCGGCTCGCCGCCGTTGGCCGTCCACTCTACCCTCTTCTCTTTGTTTTCCTGCCTACTTTTGCATCTTCACCGGTCGACTCGCTTTCTCAACTCAAATCCGTCCCCAAACCCAGTCCTCCCTCTATAAATCTCGTAGATCCGGCCGTCCTCGATCTCGCCGGCATCCTTGGTGCTCCGGATCTGGTAAGTCCCTAAACCCTAACATGTTTTTTTCAGTTTTTTTGATTTCTTTCTCCTGTTCTGATATTTTTGACCTCTCTGCGCAGTTGCTCGGCCGATGCAAAGCCGTTGGGGTACCTGAGGGGGCTGGATCTGGGTCTTTGGACCCTAACCGGCAGCTCGGTTCCCTCGGTTTTGCCGGCCGACGCGAAGTCGTGACGCGCCGAAGGCCTGGCGTGCGGCCTGCCCTCCAGGCCATGGACGACGACGAGGGCTACACCATCAACGATGAGTTGCGGATGATGGGCCCGGAGGGCGACGACGAGGACGGTATGGAGGAGGAACGGGAGGAGCTTTTTGGTCGGCGTGGTAATGTGGAAGTAATCATGCCCCCTCCCCCTCCCGTTGGTGTTGGTGTTGGTGGTGCCGGTGCGGGTGCTGATGCTGGTGTAGGTGCCGGTGCTGGTGCCGGTGCTGATACTGGCGCTGGTGGCGCTGGTGGTGCAGCTGACGGTGCCGCGCCGGACTCTGTCAGCCACGCCGGCGAGAAGCGGGGACGGCCCTGCACCTCCAAGGTGTGGGACGAGTACGAGAAGCTCTTCAAGCAGATCAATGGTAAGACCGTCAGGTATGGAGCCAAGTGCCTTCACTGCAAATCCATCCTTTCTGGCTTTTCTAGTAGCGGCACTGGCCATCTTAGTCGGCATCTTCTAACTTGCCGTAGTAAGAAAAAGAAGTCTGGAGCTCAGTCAATTCTTAGTTTTGATGCTGACGGTAGTGTGGTTTCCTGGGAGTACAGTCCTGATGTGGCTCGTACTCAATTGTGCCGTTTGATTGCAAAGCTTGATCTGCCTCTAGGGTTTGGTGAAACAAATGAGTTTAAAGAGTACATTCAGATTGCTCATAACCCTAGATTTACTCCTGTTAGTAGGCAGACCACTACTAGAGATATTGCCAAGTACTTTAGTGAACGCCGTGATGATCTTGTGAAGTACTTAAGCTCTAATTCTGTTAGCTCTGTTGGTCTTACCTCTGATATATGGTCTGGTAATGCTAAGGAAGATTACCTTAGTGTGGTTTGTCATTATGTTAATTCTGATTGGCAACTAGAAAAGAGAGTGTTGGGTCTCAGCCTTATTGATGTCAGTCACAGTGGTGACAACATTGCTGAGCGTGTGCACACTGTGATCTCAGACTTTGGCTTGACTAATAAGGTGTTCTCTATCACTCTAGATAATGCTTCTGCTAATGCCTCTGCTATGGAAGCACTGACACCTTTAATTAGAGGTTATATTGGTGATGAATACTTGCATCAGAGATGTGCATGCCATATAATTAATTTGATTGTTAAGTCTGGCTTGAAAAGGCTTAAACCTTACTTGGAAGCATTTAGGACTGCTATTTCGTTTGTGAACTCTTCTAACCAGCGCATTGCTGCTTATAAGTCCTACTGTATTGCTGTGGGTGTGAGGCCTAGGAAATTTCAATTAGACATGGATGTGAGGTGGAACTCCACCTATCTCATGCTTAAGCATCTTGTTCCTCACAAACAAACATTTGGTGTGTTCATCCAAACCCAGTACCCCAGAGCAGAAGGTACTCCTTATCTCTTAACTGATGGACATTGGTATGTTGTTGAAAAAATTCTAGAGTTCCTTGAACTATTTTATGATTCTACTGTTGTCTTATCTGGTGTTTACTATCCCACTGCTCCACTTATATTGCATAATCTCATTGAAACTGCTGGACAACTTAAAAATTATGAAAATGACAGAATGCTTAGAGAGGTGGTAATTCCTATGAAATCTAAATACCTTAAGTATTGGAATGACATACCTCTGCTTTATTCCATTGCATTCATCATGGATCCTAGAGCTAAAATAAAAGGTTTTAGCAATGCTCTCAGGCTGCTCTCTAGTTTAACTGGTACTGACTATTCTGCTTATTTTACCTCTGTGAGAGCTGCTCTGTCTGACATGTTTGGCAAGTATGAAAGCAAGTTTGGTTCTATTAGATTGGCAAGGCCTACACATAAACCTTCTACTGGTAAGAAAAAAGCTCAATGGGGTAAGATCTTTGGTGATGGTTCTACTTCTACTACTTCTCCTGGGTCTGGTCTTGGCAGTGTTGGTGCTGGTGGCTCTTTTACTGTTCCTCTTGGTAGAAGGACATCTGCAAGTGCTTTGCTGCAAGCAGCAAGCACTGGTGGTACATATGGTATTTCTTCTGAACTTACTGCCTACCTAGATAGTGACACTGTCAACCAGTTTGATGATGATTTCAACATCTTGACCTGGTGGCATGAGCACAAACAGTCTTATCCAGTACTTTCTATCTTAGCTAAGGATGTTTTAACTGTGCCTGTTTCTACCATCTCTTCAGAATCTACCTTTAGTCTAACTGGCAGGATCATAGAGGAGAGGAGGCGTCAGTTGAAGCCAGAGATGGTAGAAATGCTCACATGCATCAAAGACTGGGAGGCTGCAGATGAAAGAGCTCAGCACATGGTGGAGGATGGAGACCTGCAGGCAGCTTATGAAGATCAGTACCTTGATGAAACTCCAGCACAAGCTGCTGTGTAATAGGATAGTTTATTTGCACTGCATGACTATGAGGTTAACTTAACACTGGAACTTGAACTTAATGAGCTGGGCTGTACTCTTTTTTCCTATCTAGGGTTTTCTCACGAGGTGTGAGTTTTTACCTAGATAGGTTTTTAATGAGGCAGCCATTGCACAAAACAGCTCATCCTTGATATTTTGTTGATTTCTGTCATTTTTTGTTACTCAAGATGAATTGATCTGTTGAATGAGTCATGTTGCGATTTTAGTGCCTAGCCTCGTGCTTGGGCACTTGGGCGGCACGAGCCCGGCGGGCGGCACGGCACGGCCCGAAAGGGTTTAGTGCCGTGCCTGGGCCTCAAGTCCGGCACGCTGGGCGGAACGGCACGGCATGAAAGTCTTTTCGTGCCCAGGCGTGCCGTGCCTAATCGTGTCGTGCCTAGGCGTGCCTGGGCCGGGTCATGCCGTGCCGCCCATTTGGCCATCTATAACCGGCGGCGAAGCTCGGAAAGTAACCGCTAACCTCCCCTCCTGTTGTACCGTAGACCTCGCTGACGCTAGCTGACGTGCGGTGGTGCCGACTAAAAATTCCCGCTAATTTTTATTATTATTATTATTATTATTATTATTATTATTATTATTAGTTTGAAAGAACAAATTTCCACTAACTTCATGTCTGTAGCTAGCTAGAAAACATTTAATTTTCTTCCCTTTTAACATGCAATAATCACCGAGAAAGATGGCACGGATCAATCAAAGGAAATCTAAAAGAAGAAGATAGATGATGCAATAATGGAGAGAGGGGCGAGAGTTTCCTCTGAAACATAAGAACGATGAGGTGGGGAATAGAATGATGATATGAGCTAGGAAGAACGATGTACAGTACGCCCTTCAAAACTGGGCTTGACTAGGCGGCAGTGGGTCCAAAATGGTGTGAAACCATGTGTTGTTGAATCATCTTACCAGCCACCTATCTAGCAACTCTAGCAGCAGTCTTTGAATTAGACCATCTAAATGCTAAATGGAGGCTATCTTTATTTTTTAGAGGTCTATAAATTTGCTCAAACTTCAACAATAGTTCTCAGTTCTCATGACGTCTCTCTAGAAAACCCCTAGGAGCGAGGAGGGAGGAGGTAATTTAGAGACATCTCCAAAATAGAGGGTCTAGTAGAGGGTTGGCTAGAGTGCAAAAGCACCCCTCTAAACTTAAGATACAGGGCTGCTTAGAAAGTTGCAGAAGTTGCTCTAAGCTAATGTGAAATGGCCCCGATTGTGGCATGTTGCATGCACAACGGCAGAGCCAGAGTGCTAGCAGGGGCCACGGCACCCCCAACATCGCAAAAAATAATTTGAGAGCTGGCACTAAGGCACAGCTCACAGTTAGGCAGTGTCGTATGGCCAACAGGCAATGTATTCTCTACGTAATCCAGTCCAAATTCTAGTTGCTCCGAACAAGTTCCAGGTGTGCGTGCGTGTAGAGGTAGGGACTGTTGGAATTTGAGTTTAGCCTATTAAATATTTCAATTATTTTAAATAAATCTCAAAAGCTCATGTAGGTATGAGAAAGTGGTGGAGTGGTACAAACCTTTAATCCCACATTACTAGGGAAAGTTGAGAAGATCCTATGGATCTACTATATATCTAACCCATTGGCTAACACCAGAGAATATATATCAACTCAAACTAAGGTTGCAAACCCAAACTAAGGTTACAAAACCTAGGGTTTTGTCTTTTCTCGCTGCCGCGCTACCACCGTGGCCAAATCCATCCCGAGCGTCAGCGTGCACCAACGATCGGGAGAGCAGGTCTCCGAAACCTCTGTCCTCGAGATTCGGTTTAGGACGAATAAGATTTTTGGAAAGCGCCCGGCGCGACTGCTCCAAAATTTTCATCACGGCTCGTCTTTTGTCCAAGTCAGACGCCGCGGCGAACCGAAGTCCGCGACATCAACTGTTGCACTCCATCAACAGAACCATCTTCGTCCGATCATTTCTGTTCGTCTTCCCAAAAACCAAAACTCAGTACCTAAACTGTTTTTCTATCCAATTTTTAATCATGTTCTCATAGTTAAATATTAAGGAGTGAACGTAGGCCAATTTCATTGCTGAGTTTCATGAAAGATTTTATAACATTAAATATTATTAATTTTGCTGATATGATAAGAAAAGAATATAAAGTTTCATGAGATATGAGGAGAATTTCATCACCATAAAACTCATCTGTCACAATTACCTAATTTCTAGTTTAAATAATTGTATTCATAAAACTCCCAATAAAACTCCCACTTAAACTCAACTAACAGTGGTCGCCGCCGACGGTGGCGCACCATGCGTCGCCGTCGGCGTCCCCATCGTACGTACCCGACTTGGCTTGGAAGAAAGCGCGCCTCACGCACCTTCTAGTAGGCGTAGGCGGAGGCGCGGCGAGAGATATTTTCCGCGTGACAAACGCCGGCGTAATGATCTACACCTGGAACAAACCACCAACCAACCCCTCATCGAAACTCTCGTTTCTCAACTCTGACCAAAGTGACCACACCAACTCACCACCCATCTAGAGGACTCCGTCGCCCACGTTTCCATCCGGCATCACATGCTCACGTCCTGCCAGATTCGTCCCCAGCAAAACGGAAACGGAAACGGAAATGAGCAATTCGGACTAGCCGACAAGGATTATTCCGTGCTGTGCTGTGTTGGCTGGGCCCGAACGGTTAAGAGCTAGTAGGAGCAGAAAATGTAGCTGATCCATAAGTTAATCTCTAGGTTCTATGTGGCCTTGCTATACATAGATACTACTACAGTAAAATCCCAAAGATTTGCATGGGGTCAGTAAAATCCCAAGCTGATCAGATCTCTCTTTCCTGTTGTAAAGCGTCCACCAATCACAATAAACTAGCATCAGTAGTAGTAATTTACGGCTAACGTCGGCGGCGACGTGTCACCTGGAGGAGTTGGACACGTCGTGGTCGCTCCCGGTCCCGGCGCTGCCCGCCGACCCGTTGCAGGCCCGGAGCGGGTGGTACACGGGCCTGGGCCGGTAGATGGGCCACGCCTGCGGCTCCGTTCCGCCGTGATGATGATCATCATCCCTGAGCTGTGGCAGCTGGTGGAGGTGGTGGTCGGGGTGCGCGTCCACCGGCTCCGCCTTCACCTCCGCCGCCGCGCCGCCGGCGTGGCCGTTGCTGGTGTCGTCGCGCGCGCGCTTCCGACCGATGGAGACGCCGAACAGCCTCGCGCCGGCCTTGTCGTCGTCGTCCTGCTCGCGCTCCGTCCCCGCCGCCGCCTCGGGCGGCTCCAGGGCGGCCGCGGGCGCGGGGCCGCCGCGGCACGAGGGCAGGAGCTCCAGCACCGACGGCAGCGTGGCGGCGGCCTCCGACGACTCGCCGGAGCAGTTCCCCGCCGCCGCGGCCTTGGCGGCGTCCAGCTGCTGGGTGGCGGCGTACTTGGACATGAGGAGGAGGATGTTGTTGCAGAGCTTCTTCATCTGGCCGAGCTCCCGCGCGAGGCGCGCGTTCTCGCGGCGCAGCCGGTCGTTCTCCTCGCCCGCGTCGCCGCCGGACGCCGCGCCGCCGGAGCCCGAGCCGGATGCCGCCTGCGGCTGCAGCGGCGGGGGCTCCGGGGACGAGCTCGACGACAGCACCTGCTCCTCGCCCGAGTAGACCGGCGAGCCAACGGGCAGCGCCATCGGGATGGCCGCGGCGGCGGCGGCAGCCACCGTGACCGCCGCCCCCGTGGCCGTGGCCGGCGTCACCTTCCGGCGGTGTATGTCGCAGAGCAGCCGCTTCTCCCCTCGCCGGAAGCAGTCGTTGGCGAACTCCCACCGGTCCGGCACGATCTTCCTGAACCCCTGCGCCGCCGCAGAGCACACCGAAAAATCAGCACCACACGACACGCCAAGATGTCGAAGAGAGAAAGGAAAGAAATTGAGACGATCGATGGTAACATAACGCAGGGAGGAGGATGGGGGGTCACGCACGTAGGTGTTGAGCTGCCGCACGAAGCTGGAGAAGTTGTTGTGCTTGAAGTACTTGGGCAGGAGGTCGAGCGCGAACTCGGCGGGGCGCCACACGACGAAGGCGGAGCCGTCGTTGTTCCACGAGATGACGTCGTCCACCGCCGGGTCGTCCACCAGCTGGTACGTCTTGGTGAGGAACGGGGTGGGCACCGACCTCTGCCCCGCCGCCGCCGTCACGCCCTCCGCCGGCTGCGGCGTGGCCGGAGGCGGCTCGCCTCCCGTGGCGGCGGCGGCCTGCTCGGCGGCCATGGCGCCGCCTGCGCAGATCCGGGCCGGCGACACCGTCGTGCCCCTATCCGGCCTGCGAGGAAGGAGAGAAACGAAGGGCGGAAGGAAGAAGAAGAAAGGTGTTGGCTTCTGGAAGTTTCCGCGTTGCGTAGCGTGGAGAAGGAAACCAGCGGGCGGTTGTGGCCAGAGAGCGAGCGAGAGAGAGAGGCGAGGGCGCGCGGAGGAGACGGGAGAAGAGGCACGCGGTCGCCGCGGGAGGCGGTAATAAGGCGAGGGCGACGGGAAGAAGGAGCGGAGGCCACGGCCAGGTCCCCGCGCGTCGCGCGGTGGACGGAGAGGGGAACGGGGGGAGTCGAGCGCGCGGGCGCGGCCTCTGGCCCGCCGGATGGGCGCCCAGCGGTGGAGATGGCGGCGCAGGGGTGATGCGTGGTGGTGGGGCGAGGAAGCTGCGAGAAGGTTCCGCTGATTTTTGTTTTCTTTTCTTTGACACGGGTGTTTGGTTGGCGATTCTGGAAGGTTCATGGCCGGGCGGAGGGATCTTGGACACGGCGCGCGTGGAGGCCGGCCGGGGCCCGCTCGTCGACGAGACACGCAGCTCAGCTTGCGGCAGCTGCAACGAGACTTGTCTGGTTTACATGCATTCAAAATTTCAAAATTTTACAAGATTTTTTATCAAATTAAATTTTTGAATACATACATGAAGTATTAAATATAACTAAATAAAATTACTAATTATACAGTTTGACTATAATTTGCGAGACGAATTTTTTGAGCCTAGTTAATCCATAACAGAACAATAATTACCAAATACAAACGAAATTGTTACAGTATTTTACACCCAAAAAATTTCGCATCTAAACAAACAAGACCTTGTATTTATTTTTTCCTCGTGAATTTGAGGGAAGCTATTTCCCTTCGGAAAAGTTGATGCTAGCGGAATCTTTCTGTGATGAATTGAACATTCTAAAAAAATAAAACTTTTTTGCACGAGAGCCAGAGCCAGCTGCATTTTTGGATAAAGCGTTAGCTTGGACGGGTTATTTACAGTAGCTTGACTTTTCAGTTGTTGGCATGACTGACTGGGTGTTTGTGTGTGGACACAGAGATGATCTGGAGGCTACCGTACATCATTGGCGCAAGTTAATTTGAGCGTGACAGTTTCGTGGCGCAAGAAATGCATCACACACTGATTTGGTTGTACTACTTCTAGATGAATGCAGATATTTTGTTAATCTCAAAAAAATGCAGATATTTTGTTAGTATACTCTAGATCGGAAAGAGGCGACTTGAACAAGATTTTTCTTTAGCGTCCATCTCGCAGCTTTTGTGACGCCGCCGAGGGCCGAGGCCGAGATCTTTCGCTGATCCGGATCACACGCACAGCCCCCCATGACCCCATCGGCGGATGCTGAAACGCGAGCTCTGGACCCTGGACCTGGAGCTGCTGCACGTAGAACGAGCTCCGTTCAACGGAAAGCTTCCAGCTGCTAGTCATGTCGGCACCGAGAAACCAGAAATTGCTTGGGCCAGCCTTGGGAGGAAAACGAAGCAACATCAGAATTCACTCAACTACTTGTGCGAGATGATTCAATTAACCTAGGAGTAACCTTGTTGGCAAGAGAAGAGTTGGCGTTACACTACACGCGACGCGAGCTTCCGGTGATCTGGAGGAAGCCGGCGTCGGACGCGACACGAGTCCGTTGTCGGACTGGATCCCAACCTCTGAAGAGAAGCATTTGTTTCTTGGGTCAGTTGGATCCATGCCACTCTAATTTCTTGAAATTGGATTTCATGTTGAAAATCATGCCATTGAGTGGCATGATTTTTAACATGACACCCAATTTCACGGAGTTGTAGTGGCATGAATCGAATTTTCCCATGTTTCTTCAGACCCTTCTCTTTGAGCCCGGGGATTCTGGAGGCGTGCCGCGCGGCGGCGTAGCGTAGGCTTGTTGACCATGACCGGCCGCCCCCCGGCGACGTCAAAGCGGCACGAGCTGAGCTTCGGGATGGGGCGGTCAAGGGCGATGACGAGGGCAGCCGGCAGAGGGCTGCGGGCTGGTCAGCTCAGCTGGTCGTAGCAGCTGCCAGTCTGCCGCCATGGCCAAGCAGAGGTGATGGCCCGTGGCCGGTAAATCGAAGTAGGCCCGTGGCGTGGCTTTGACTCGATGCAGGAGGGAGGGTGGCCGCTCTCGTTCTCGTCTCGCCAAAAAAAAAAAAGAAGCTTTCCGTTGAACGGAAAGGAGGGAGCCTTGCTGGAGAGACGAGGACCTAGCAGCAGGGCTTTGCTGCTTCGGGCGATGATATCTTTTCGTATTCCTTTTTTTTAAAGGGGAAATTCCGTCGAATGGGAGGGAATTCGTGTCAGGTTGGCATGCTGGGTAGCAGCGGGCGTCCGGGCCTGTGTGAGTGCCTTTGCAGCAGCTGCACTAGGAAGGAACTCAGCAAGTTCCCCACCAGGGCCCAGCCCACATAAAATATCGCACAGCCCATTCTCACTGTTCAACAGCCCAAGCAATTCTGCCTGAATTAGGGGTCGGCCCATACTCTTGGACACGGCGGAGAATTCTGCATCTAAGAAGATACGGCCCATCTAATGCGCCTCTTGTGTTGGTCTCTCTTCTCTTCCAAATCAAAGGTGCTGATATGGCCAAGTTGTGCTTATGTGCGTTTATAGGGTGATTTTAGATGTACTGTGTATATAAGTGTCTTTATCTGCATTTTTGTTTGTCTCGAAAATAAAAGAAACATATGCACACTCACAATGGACATTTGCGTCGGCAAACAGGTGACGCATTTTTTCTTTTTTTTTCGTTTTGTGTTTCCAGATGGAATATCGGTAAACAAAGCGAGCAAGGACTTGGTGGCCAAGCGACAGGAGTCAGCTAAGAATTCGGATGATTGGATTGCATTGGATCTCTAGCTAGTCCCTGGCTGGGCAAGCCATTCCGTCCTGATAGGCCATCACGACTCGCTCCTCCTCCAAGTCGCTGGCTTTACAGAGTTTCCTCTGCACCTGCTCGTGCCATCTTCCGGACGGAGCCTGCTGAGCCAGCAATACTCTCAGCTCAGTACTCCGTAGTAGAGAACAAAAGCTCCTGCAAGTTGCAACCGGAGGAAGCTACAAGAGACAAGAGAGAACGGGCAACCGCGCCCACATGCTCGCCCCACCGACAGTTCAGCGCCTACATTCTCACGTGACCTACTCGTACCTCCCTCCCTCAACAGTATCATACTGGTTTTGTTACTGAAATACTGACGCTCCTGCCATCGTCTACTACGGACCATGCATAGGAGTACAGTCCATACCTCACTGACAGAATCCAGGGAACATCTTCTGGTTCCTGCTCACCTAACCGGCCTGTAACAATGGTCCTGGACCTGATTTACCAGAGTACTTTTCCGGCTGGCCAAACCCCCAGGACGACGACAGATCCCAAGTTCCCAACCCACAACAACGTGGCCAGCCTCTCCAGGTCTCTAGGGACATGGTGTCAATGATTAAAGGCAGAAGGGCAGCAGCAGCATCAATCAAAGGGAAAAAAGGCTACAGGAACGGGGCTGGCACCGTACCCGGGCCGGGGGTAATTTCAGAAGAAACAACCGACATCTTTTTCTTACCATGTTCTTATCAGTCCAGAATCCAGATCTCCTTCCACATGGAGGTAAAGCTGCAGCTGCCGCTGGCTGCCTGAAGTTTCGCCTACGGCTTCACTGTGGATGGACGAACGATTCTCTGCTCTTCTCTTCTCTGATCTGATCTGATCATGTGCGTGTGTGTGGCCACAAGGACAACGAATGCATCATCCTCTACTGATGAGTACTAGACTACTAGTAGTTGAGTACTGACAAAGTATGCCTGGAAGTAGACAATACCCCCATGTGTTGCTGCTCTGAATTGCGTCTACTAGGGCTGCGTTTAGTTTCCAAAAAAGTTTGTGCAGTATCCGTCACATCGAATTTTCGGACACATGCATGGAGCATTAAATGCAGTTGAAAAAATAATTAATTATATAGTCTAACTGATTCCTGCGAGATGAATCTATTGATGCTAATTAATTTATGATTGGACACTAATTGTCAAATAACAACGAAATGTACTACAGTAGTCAAATCCATTTTTTTTCACCAACTAAACACCCCCTAGGTAGTTCAGAAAAGGGTCCCAATGTTGGGGACCTCTTGTATCTGTTTGTCGACAACCACCTACTATAGTTTGGAAGGGTATACAAATTGTTTTCTTGTTGTCATCAATAGCAGTAGGCTGGAGAAATTATGTAGCCAGCATGACAAACCATTTACTGATGAACTCTTGAGCTAAGCCTAGCAACTGACTACGTAGTGCATAATGCAAACTATAAAACTGCACCTATCCAATCTTCCATTTCGTGAGAAAGAACGATCACGTACGATGCTCAACTAAACAAATCAAAGCACGCTTGATGAAGACGCTTCGATACCTATACCACAGTACACTTACTGGTTTCTATGCAACCCAAGCTATATCCACGCAAAATCAGACGCAAATCTCTCGTTTCCGTTTCAGAGGGAGCAGCCTGCTGCTGGCCTTCTTCTCCGGCGTCGGTGGCGGCGGCGGTTGCTGCTGCTGTTTCTTGACGGCCTCCTCAGCAGCCTTGGCGCGGCGCCAGCCGAGGTGCGCCGCCAGGTTCTCGACCTCCACCTTGACGACGTCCTTCCGCACCCCGATGTCGGTGATGTACCTGCCGGCGCAGTACACGCCGGCGGTGACGGCGGCCATGCCGAGCGGGCCGGCGGCGAGCACCTTGAACGGCGTGGAGAGGAGCGCCGCGAGCGGCACGGCGACGGCGGAGGCCGCCTGGCCGCTGCGGCCGATGCCGTCGTCGCCGGCGGCGGCGGGGAGGAGGCCCGTCTTGCAGTAGAGCGCGAAGTCCTCGCAGTTGTTCTCGAACACGTCGTAGTCGCCGAAGCCGTTCTGGAGGAGGTGCATCGCGCGGCGCACGGCGGCGTCGGGCCCGCCGTCGGCGCGCGCCGTGGTGCAGGTCCCGCCGCGGAGCTTGGCGAGGAACACGGCGGGCGGGGCGCCGTACTCGAAGCGGTGCAGCGCGCCGCCGCGGAGGAAGCAGTCGAGGCAGGTGAGCACGACGCCGCTGCCGGGGCGCTGGAAGCCGCAGTCCGGGAAGGTCGGGCACCCGTCGGGGCCCCGCGAGAGGAGGCTCGACACGGCGATGGCCGAGTCCAGGCCGGCCGTGCCCGCCTCCTTCTTCCGCGTGAAGTGCACCACCTTGCTCCCGCCGACGTAGATCCCTGGATGGATGGTCCACCATGAGACATTTTTGCTCGCGTAATTAAGCACAGTGATGGATCCAATTCGTGATGGAGTTGCAGATTAATATGAATGGATATGACCACGTCGGGCCATGGTTTAATCAGGCAACAATGTTTTGCACACATGCTAGATTGGATCTCGCCAATTACATGTACACGTTATTGCTACGATAATGATGATATTGAGTTGCATACACCGGCCAGTTACGCTATGTTTTAGAGAATCTATCAACGAAAGGGGTATGAAAAATACGCTAGACTAGACATATGGGTCACAACCATTGGATCTTTTTTATGCAGGCAGTACTCCATCCATCCATCCGGAAGGCCGTTCCCCACACACGACAATGGTCGGAAGTCTAGGCTGGACGTTCACAATGTGCCGTGCGGCCGGGACAAAATGCACGGTGACACGGTGTGGAACCAGGGACCCCTTTACTCTTCCGAATGGTCGGCCGGTTATGGTGAGGAGAGGTGCAAAGTAAAAGACGAATGCACGGTGAGTGGCACATTGGCACTGGCTCGCTCCCAGCTGGAGGACACATGCAGGCAGGGAAAGTCGAAAGGCAGGTAAGAGCTAGTAGCTTTGATCATCCCTCACCGATGGTGAAGTTACTAGCAAGTTGAGGAGGTTTCTTTTGGTGGAAATGGCTTGGCTGAAATCGTCACCGGTGCAACTCGCTCAGTAATATACTAGTACGTGATTAGGGATTAGCAGTTCGTTGAAGTATATATGGTCTTATTCTTATGGATATGCTTTCTTAGTAGCAGGTTGCAGTCGTCGAATCTGAAAAGGAGAACTACGAAAGAGAAAGAGCTGGAGCATCAGCTGGTGACCAGTGTGAGTCTTTGTACGGATCCTGGGTGGTCACACAGCATTCCGTCGAGGCCATTTGCGTCGGCAGATCCTGGATGAAGAGGTCAGTGCTCGGCAGTTACAGTACTTATTGGGATGGGGATTGGATTGGTGATGCGGCCATGCACCTTCTTCCTAGTTCCTCAAGTCACCATAGTACCACACACGTACGGACGGGAATTGGCTTGCCATGGTGAAGGGAGCAGGAGCAGGGCAATGCGAGTTGAAACTGGAAGCTCTGATGGAGCAGAGCAGCAACGGTCGTCGCAATGTACGGCAATTCAGCAGCACGGCGGCGTTTTCCAATGCAATTGCAGCCGGAATTGAAGAAGCATCATCTGCCGCAAAGCTTTGGCTTTCAACCACCCCAGCCCGGGCAACGCGGATGGCGCGCACCGACACAAGGAAACTGAGCAACAATGGCAGGCACCTGCCGGCCGGCCGGACCTCTGGGCCAGCGGCGGCTTGCATTGCTTGTGTAGGAGGCGGAGAAGCAGAAGAGGAAACGCGCGTACCGTGGTGGGAGTAGGTGTAGCCGGCGCGCCAGGTGTAGATGTGGTCGCCGGGCTTGATCTCCGACCGCTCCACCCGGTGAGACAGCAGACCCATGTCGTCTCGTCTCGGCCTTCCCTCCCGGCGCGCCGGACTCTGCAGCCAGCCGCTGCGCCTAGCTTCTTCTTCTTCTTCTTCTGCAAGTCCGGCCACCGGGCGAGCGAGACCTTGGAACCAGCGTTGTGGTGTCACTCACATGGACGGAGGTGGACGAGAGGATCGGACCTTTGCTTGACGCCGGTGAGAAGGTGTCCCGCGCGGTCTAGTGAGTGAGTGGCGAGGTGAGGACTGACCGGCTGCGAGAGCAACCAGAGAGCGGAGGCTCTCGCTGCTCTCTGCTGCTCTGCTCTGTGAGCGCGATGGTTGGTGTTGGGCTCGGCTGGAGCGGTGGCGATCCTGCAGGGGTTTGTTTATCTTGTGGACCGAGGAGGCCTCGGCATGTGCGTGGATGTGCGGCCTGTGGTGTGATCTACTGATCTGCGACTGCTGCGCAGCGCTCGGGATTCGCGTCTTCTTTTTCACCGCAGCTGCTCTGCTCGGGATTTGCGTGCGATCCTGGCTGGAAGTTGATGAACTGAGAGATATTATTTTTATAATGCAAATTTCATATGATGGGATTCATAATCAAATATATTTTACAATGATTATAAGTTTATAATCAAAAGTGATATAATATATGATAAATAAATGGTCAAAGTGTTGTTTAGAAGACCGTGTCATGTTTCACCATGCCTTATAAACGGGGAAGGAGGGAGTATGACTGATGCGGCGTTGTTGGCAAACAATCCTCACCTTATTTTAACTCCACTGGATGATGCACTAGCGGTGGTAACTACTCCTACATGTCTACTCGTAATTAAGCACCCATCCAACAGGGTTTCCTGCTTTGGAGGGGAGATGCCTGCCTCCGGAGCTGCATTTGTCACGGGACGTCGTTTTTTTTTTTGCCACTTATGCACGGTGTCCTGAATTGGATAGGGGAATCCGATTTGGGTGAAACTACAGGTGGTGCCACTTATGCACGGTGTCCTGAATTGGTGGCCTCTTTGAATTGCACATCCTCTTTTTTGGGGAGTTGAAACAGCTGACCATGTGTTCTTCGCTTGTTGTCTTGCTAAATTTACTTGGTGTTGACTTGGAGATGCCAGGACTTGGGATGAATATCCTACATCCTTTGCAGGCCTGGGTGGCCCAGCTGGGGAACAATAAGTATTTTAATTTAAAAAAAATTGTATTTTTCATCCGTGCAAGAGTGACCTGAGCTATTAGGACAATCAGGAACAAGATGGTGATTGGAACCTTCTTGAAAAATGTTCACTGGATGTGACATGTGTTTTTTTCACACCAGCTATAGTATCTGTCCATATACGTGAGGAATGTGAGTACCTTATTCTGGCTATGATGAGTGAATTGTCAACAGTGCGGTGTGATCGTGTGCTTGGTCTTTGGTTGCAGGTACACGGGCGTCGAGTGTCGACGGAGAGCTGCCGTGGAGGTGCTGTGGCCGATGGACCGTGCGGTGGACGGCGGTGAATGGCAGCCAGCACCGGAGATCGGGCCAGACGGCAGCTGTGGCGTCCACTCCTGGATAGAGGGCGCAAGTACCGGTGGATGGCGGGTTTCTTGGTTTGCGCCACAAAACCAAGGTGACGGACGGCGGTTGAAGACGCCAAGTCTTGGAGGCACGGGCGTCGGTCTCGGGACTGGCGGAGGAACGGGCGTCAACGGCGTCTAGGGCCTCGCTGCGGGCGAGGAGGTGACGGGCATCGGGCGGCGTCTAGGGCCGTCAGAAGGCCGAGGCGGGAACGGCGTCCACGGGCACGCCGTGGAGGCGGGAATCTTCCCGTGCGTGGAGTTTTTGCGGTTTTCTCAAAACCGGCCACCTACCCGGATTTCGCGGACCCTCCAAAACCGCGGACCGGATCTTCATCCCCACGGCGGCATCGCGGAGAGGACTTCGACTCGAAGAAAGAACCTCGGCCGTCAGATGAGTCCTTATATCTTTTTCCTGTTTTGCCCCTACGGGCCTTCTAGTTTAATTTCAGTTCTTAGGGGTAGTTTCGTCCTTTAGTCTAGATTGAGTGGGATAAATATCTCCATCACCCTCTCTCTCTGCGCCTGGCCAAGCAGAAGCAGCCGCCCCCTTCTCCTGGCGCCGCCCCCTTCTCTTCCTGTCTCTCTGTTCCTTCTCTCCTCTCTAGGATTTGAGCCATGGATCTGGAGACTTTGTACTGAATTTGTTTGGGAAAGGAGGCCCTTCCCTCCTTGTGCCCTCGGGGCTTTCGATTTTGATTCGAGTTCCTATGTCTTGTGCTTTCTTTGAGTAGAATTTCGATTTCGTTTGTCGATTCTTGTGCATGAGATAAGAGGTTGTTTCTTGATGATCACATGACTCTTTGAAGTGATTCTAATCCATCTAGCCTAGTGCTAAAACCCCAGGAATCATGAGTCTTCTCGAATCGAAGTTTTTTGTGTTCTTCAGAAAACCCCGTTCTTGCTCGGGAATTCCTCGATTCCTCCCAAACCATGGAGTGATTCGTCAATTCTTTCCGTGGACATTTTCACAAGTCCTTTGTGATCATACCTACAAAATTTGGTGAGATTTGGACTTGATTTGGCCCTTCGATCATCGAGTTATTCAAGAACCGCGGGCTGAAAAATTCGTTTCTGGGCTCGGGCTGAAAAGTTGTAAGCACTGGTTAAACCGGTGACTGAGCGTCGGTTTAACCGGTGATCAGGGTTTTGCTCAGATTCACGTTTTAGGGTTTCTGGCATATTGCACCGGTGTTGTTTGTGAACGCTCTGTTACTTCATCGTCGGTTCATTCGGCATTATCATTTTTGCGTTCACTGGTGCATTGAGCTTTGAGCTTTTCTTCATCGGATCAACCGGTGCTCTCTGAGTTCGTTTTCGTCCCTCTCTGGACAACTGCACCGATGTCGGTTTCGATTTTATCGGATCATCCGGTGTACTGACACCGGTTGAACCGACGCTGTTCAAATCTGAACGTCGGATCAACCGGTGATCGTCTTTCGCTACTGCAGGCTCTGCGAGTCGGTTAAACCGACGAGGTGCCCTCTGTGCACGTCGGTTTAACCGGTGTGTATACCGTGTGTATTTTCAGCTGCTACTTCTCGTTGTTTGCTTCCGCGCTACTTCTCATTTGTTCCTAGGGCTGTTTCGTGTTGGTATAGCTCTTCCATAGCTACTCCACACTTCATCTAGGATTCTAGGGTTGGGTGTGCGCTTGGGATCTTAAGCCGAGTTTCCGATTGCGATAAATTTTTATCGGCTCCCATTCACCCCCCCCCCTCTGGTCGCCTTTTCGGTCCCTCAATTGGTATCAGAGCCTGGTTAAGGTTTTCACTACCCTAACCGGTTCGAAAACCACTTGGCGACCATGGCAAGTCTTGGTAAGATCCCTGTGTTTACCGGCGAGGACTATGCCTACTAGAAGGTTCAGATGCGAGCCTTCTTGCAGAGCTTAGGAGCCGAGGTTTGGGATATAACCAAGAACCAGGCTTATGAGGTGCTTGCCGTTCGGACCACTCCTCTTCAAGTGACCGAGCACGAGGCTAACGTCAAGGCTGTCAATGCCTTGTTCGCTGGCGTTTCTCGTGCGTAGTTTTCACGCGTCCAGGGTTTTCAGGAAGCCCACAAGGTTCGGACGTGCCTTGAGAACTACCACGAGGGCACACCTCAGGTTAAGGCTAGGTTTTTCGAGACTCACTGGCGTGAATATGAGAACACATATCTTAGGGCGATTCTTAGTTGGGTTTTTGCTAGTGAGCCGCAGTTGGGCATGATGATCAAGCAGTTTAAGCGTGGGGACGGGTTTGGGGTCGGTTACACCTACACGCAGTCAGACTTTGACAAGCTGTATGGTAAGATCAGGAAGGCTACTGGAGTTTCGAGTGCTCTAAACACTGCTAGTACGAGCACGCAGCCTTCACCTGTTGACCCCGTGGATGGTGTGCTGAAAGAACCATCAAAAGCACCTCCACAGAAACAGGTTTGGGTTCCAAAGCCAAATGAGCTGAGGAATCCCCTCGATACGCTCCCTGCTACCACAGCTCAGGTTACTCAGAAGAAGGGGGCTGCTCCTTCCCGTCCAAAGGCGGGGCCTCCACCTCCCAAGAGAGAGGTGAGGTACCACTGTGAGTACTGTGACAGAGATGGTCACTTGGAGGAGTTTTGCTTCAGGAGGAAGCGGGCTATGAGGCGTGAGCAGGAGAGACGTAACTCGGACATGTACTCTGCTTGGGTGCATGGTTCTCCTTGGCGTGGTGGTAGGCTAGATGCTATGGCGTGCCGTGTAGGTGGAGGACAGGGAGACGGTGGTGATTACCGTGCTCCAGCGGGTGGTCGCTTTGCCGGTCGTGCTCTTAGTCGTCCTCAGTACGGCTATGGACCACGGGACCGAGGCTTTGGAGGAGGTTACGATGCACCACGCTTTCCTCGCGGTGGTGGTCGTCAGCCTCACGGTAGATGGGACAGGGGATACGTTTTGCCTGATTTTACTAACCCTTCTGTAGAGCAAATGGCTCGACACTGGTTTGCTTCACACTTTGCTAACCCCAGTGTTCAGACATTTGCTCACCTTTTGTCTCACTACTGATGTGCAGGTTGGAGGCTTGGAGAACAGGTCGATCACGGACTCCGGTTGTTCGCGCCATATGACCGGGAATGACAAATGGTTCTTGAAAGGACCGTGATGTCGCCTAAAGGGGGGGTGAATAGGCGCACCTACAAATTTTCACTCAAACACAGCGGATAAAATTCACTGTCTCCCAAACCCGGAACTTCCGGGTTTCAAATCCGGAACTTCCGGATTTGGGCTAGACAGTGGGTGAACTCAGAACTTCCGGGTTTGTCAATCCGGAACTTCCGAGTTCACTCAGAACAGAGTGAACACAAAGAGTAGTGCTAATAAAAGAATGTAAATTCAAACCCCAATTGTAGAGTCTGCTCAGAGAAGTTCCTTGAGCAGGTTCACGCAGATCCTGCACAAATGAAAACACAATATCTCCAAGACACAAAGTGTCTAATGGAGAGCTCCTCAAAACCACAAAATAAAAGTAAATGCAATGAACACAAGGATTTGTTTTACCGAAGTTCAGATTCACCCCGTGAACCCACGTGTGAATCCTAGTCTCCGTTGAGGAAGCTTATATCGACCCCAAGGTCAAGCTATCTCCTCCTTCCACTATATGACCATGCGCCCTCGTGGCACAAGATTGGTGCTGCAACAAACTTGCCGCTGCTCACCACAATCCTTGGGAGCTAGCCGGCGACGCCTAGCCGTCTAGGAGGCTTCACCTCCAAGAGTAACAAATGCGAATCACACAAATCACGGCTACTCTCAAGTGCTCAAGGTTTGCTGTGCTCTCTAGTGCTCTCAAGCATTCAACTCTCTCAACCCAACTCAAGGATATACACTAATCACACAATCTCACAAAGAGAGGTTGGGGAGAGCTCAACTATGGCTACCAAGCTTCTTGGGACGACCAGCAGTCAACAGAATGGTGCCTAGAATAGCAGCCCACCAAGGAGGGGGCTAAGGGGTATAAATAGTCAGTCCCAACAAAACTAGCCGTTATGTGACAGTTAGAATCCGGAACTTCCGGATTCTACAACCCGGAACCTCCGGGTTTTCAAACCAACTAGCCGTTAGTACCACGTGTGCCAAATCCGGAACTTCCGGATTCCAAATCCGGATCTTCCGGATTTGCCCTGGCAGCAAAGGTAATATGTGTTCTTGAGGCTTTTGTGTCTCTCTCAACTCACATGGGTTACTTGAGCACTGAGACTAAACCAAAGACTATTGTGATGCATCCCTCTTGATAGTACGGCATACCTAAACTCAAGATCAAAGATAAATTACATTTCAACTTCTTGAGCTTCTCTTTTTCATCCTATGCCGTGTGTTGATCAATCACAATCTGAGGTGTGCATCCAACTTGGCTTCTTTACTTTGAGCACATCTTCCTTGAGCTAGTGACCTTGAACCTTTATCCTTGAATGAAATCCACTTCTAATTCAAGTCACCATTTTCACAACAAAATTTTAGAAAGATTGATACTTGCCAACATGAACACCACACATGACCAAGACTCTTTAAGTTGAACACAAGGAACGTTTCGTCACCCTAGCATTGGTTCCTCGGCACAACCACAATTGCCCTTCTCCAAACTTAGTACCTAGAAACCCATTCCCGAATTCCAACTCTTCATCCTTGCATCACATATAGCTTCATGTAGGCTTGTATCACAATTAACTTACAATGAAATCTATTTTTGATCCATAAGCAGTTTTTCTTCTCTAATGAATGACACTTGTCAATATGAAATTCTCCATGTCTCTTAGAATTCTTGGACTTGATCATTATCGGTTTCTTTGCTCATGCCAAGCCTTTGCTTACATAGCCTCTAGAAACACGCCTTTTGATCCCATCCATTTATCCTCAAGAGCCCTCTTGAACTCACATTGATTTTGCCATTACAATGAACATCATTTCTTTCATGCTAGCTTGATCATCAACTATCTCATACATTCCTTATGACAAGTTTCTCCAATTGTGAGACTATGCCTAAGCATACACCTTTGTCTCATTCACAATACCTTGGCTTGTCATTTTGAATTCCACTTATGTCAACAAGCTTCATTTGGATATACGAATTAATTCTTTATCGTTGACACATATCCCAATTTCCATGGTATTGAATCTTGTCATTGAATGGCTTGTTAATATTCTCATACTAGAACATGTTAATATTCTCATACTAGAACATGTTAATATTCTCATACTAGAACATGTCATTCATCTTGTCATATGAGCATGTGTCTTGAATCTTGATTCATTTCATCATATAGATTACAATTGTGTTAATCAATTCCTGCTCATATACTCAACAAGATAGTTAGCCCTTTAATCGTGGTGTCAATCAATCCACCAAAACACACTAGGGGCTGAGATGCACTTTCAATCTCCCCCTTTTTGGTGATTGATGACAACACCGATTAAAGCTTACAAAAAGATATAACAAATATAGCTTTTGAATTCTCAGATTTTGTAGGAGCTCCCCCTTACTATGTGCATTGAATGGAATTCAATCAATTTGGCCTCAAATGCCCTTTTGCACATATTCATAAGAAAAACAAAGAGCTCCCCCTAAATCTTAGCATCCGTGGAGTGCAAAACAAATGTGTGATCAAATAATACGTGATGCATATGACAGATATCTTCACATAAAAGAAAGATAAAAGAAGCAGGTCAGTTCTGTCAGCCTAAACCCGGAACTTCCGGGTTCCAAATCCGGAACTTCCGGATTTGCCAGGCAGAACTGGCCTAAAACAACAAAACATCATTTCATCACTTTTTATCACACTAACAAGCATCACATATTAATTTAAAGCATCTAAACATGGTTCACCACACAATATCACACAATACAATTTGTTCTCAAGTCCACATGAGCTAAAAACGAATTTATTACATGGCATGTGGCATCCCACACCCAAACCCGGAACTTCCGGATTTGGAAACCCGGAACCTCCGGATTTGTCTGACCAGAAACACTGAAAACTGAGTAGAAGCTTTAATCCTTCAATAATCTCTCCCCCTTTGTCATCTATCACCAAGAAGGGCCTGAGGGGAGTCTTTCTGGGGCTTCTACTACTGATCATCATCCTCATCGTCTTGTCTTTCATCTTGCCTACTCGAACCTTGGCCGGGATCACCAACATGTTGATCAAACATCCAAGATCCAAAAGCATCGAACCCATAAGATGGAGGTGGTGGTGGAAACTGAGTAGGGTTGACAAGGGATGTGGTGCCACTACCATAGAGCTGCCCCCAATAATCTTCTTGCTGATATCTAGCATTCATTTGCTCCATAGATTCAGGCTCACTTTGCTGTCCTTCTGAGCCAATGGGTGAGGGAGGATCATTGGGCAACATGGCTTCTTGCAATTTCTTTAGCCTCAAAGTGTCTTTCTTCCTCCTTTCCCTCTCCTTGTGCACCACATCATTTGTGGACTTGCACATCCCAAAAATCATGTTGAACATCTTCTCATTGGAGAGGGAGGTTTTTCCCAATTTTGAGATCTAGAGCCACCACGCCTAGAATAGGAGCGAGTAGGAACATGTGGTGCACTAGGAGCATGTGTAGGAGCATGTGGGGCTGTATCACCATCACCTGGAGCTGCATCTTGCTCTCTAGATGTAATAATTTCAGCAAGAGTGGGTCCGGGGTGTGAGTCCATCTTGACATCAACAGGAGGATGTTTATAATCACACTCAAATCTTTTGTTGGTCTTTTGATCAATCATGAACATGAGATAAGCTCCAAAACCACAACACTTTTGAGGTGATTCAGATATGGACTTGATTTCCTCCCATATGTAATCAAACACACTGAACTCTGGCTCACTAGGAGTTAAAGCATATAGCAAATTCTTTCCATATGACGATATATTGTGAGCATCACCCTCTCTTGGAGCAAGAGTCTTCCTAAAGAACTTGTTAAGATATGCATAAAATGGAATTAGTCCTTTAGGCCCCCCAAACTCTGACTCTCTGCCAGGTAAGTACATGTATTTCATTTCTTCTTTGGGGAGAGGAGAGCTAAGGTGAAGTCTAACTCTTTCTGCATCAGCTCTCCCAAACCCAAACATGACTGCAAACTCAGCATAATTAATCTTATACCATTTTCCCTCTGTCATCCAATGGATCCATCTCATATCATCATGTGTTTCAAAATGGCAAGTGGCATAAAATTGGGCAATCACTTCTATGTTCCAATCATATTGAAATGCCATGATTTTGTATATGTGCTTAGCCTTGCATGCACTAATGATCTCATTAAAGGTTGGATCTCCCATTCTTTCAAGTTTTGGCCAATTCATAAATTGAGAGCGTGCCACTTTGTATTTCTTGCTAAGAATTGCACTCACATAGAAGTCTTGATGAAACTTGGTTTGAAATCTATAATCAACACTTCTTCCTTTCTTAGCATGCAAAGGATTCTTCAATCTTTCTTTTCTTACTTTGTCTGTCATTCCCCTCTTCATGTAATCAGTCATGATATAGTCATGGGGAACACTTGGCTTTCTCATCATGACTCCAGTCACAAAGAGTGGCTGACCGGACTGCTGTTGCTACCCCTCTTCTTCCTCTTCTTCATCGGGTTGAGCACTACCACTGCCAACTCCATGGCCACCACTGCTGCTGCTGCTCCTCATTTGCCTACCACTTCTTTTTGTCCCATGGGGAGGTGATTCATGATAATTTGGATCACTCTCCTCCCCATCATCACTAGAGGTGTTGTTTTCCTCCTGAATATCTGGCTCATCTGCAATGTGCAAGGTGCCTCTGGAAAGTTGCCTTATGGATCTTCTAGTCCCAATCGGAACATTAGGATTTTTGCTCCTTCTCCTCAAAACAAACCTTTCATCATCTGAATTATCTGTGAAAAATAGAAGAGGAACCTTGGATTTAGGACTGGAATGATTTTGAGTGAAAGAATCCGATAATTTGGAAGATCAGAATTGGATTCCAGTTTTCTGGGTAAATCCGAAACTTCCGGATTTGAAATCCGGAACTTCCGGGTTTGCCCAGAAAACCCTAACTACGAGCATCAACAGAATCGACCATGGAAACATGATTCTTTTGCTAGGGATATCATCTATGGTCTAAATGTAGGTGTTCTACCAAAGGAATCGAACAGATCAATCCTAGGTAAAGAGATCGAGCAAAAGAAATGATTTTGTACCGTTGCTCATGGTGAGAAGGGTTTGAAAACGATTCCGGAGGGTGGATCCGGAACCTCTGGATTGAAATCACCAAGAGCCCACCTTTGCCCCTTAAAAACCTTGGTCAAATCCTTGAATCGCCACAAAATCGCCTCTCACAAACAGGGAAGTGTCGGGCAGTGTGTGAGAGAGTGAATAAGGGGTGAAAGGGTGAGTCACGGGCTAAAAAGTGATATAACTGTTGAAATCCGGAACTTCCGGGTTACAAAACCGGAACTTCCGGCTTTCACAATCCCTTTCTGATTTGACTTGGTTTTGAGTGTATTTGCCCGAGATAAAGGTGTGTTCCAACTTCTTGAACATCCATAATAGTTTTGGAACTCTATATCCATGGAAATTTCCTAGAATTTTTGAGGTGAATATTTTTACCCACTTGAATCCGGAACTTCCGGGTTGTAAACTCGGAACTTCCGGGTTTACTACTGTTCTTGGGTAAACTCCAGAGAATCCGGGAGAAATGCCAGAGTATCCGGGTCACCCCAGAGAATCCGGGCTGGAACCCAGAGAATCTGGACTATTCTCAGAATTGGGCAAAATATCTCAAAAGTGTTGATAGAGTTTGATTTCTAGATGAGAGGGCCATGACAAGAGAAATATTTTGATATTTTGGTTCCTTTGTCTTAGATATCCATTTGAACTAGGAACCTAGGCTTGAATTTGATGAGAGATACCATTTCCAAAGAATATACCCCTTGAGATGAGATTGGAAAAGATCCTATGAACTTGAGAGAGTCTTGTTGCTTTGTGGTTAGCCAACAATCAAGCAAGTGTAACTATAACCACAAGGCAACTTGACATGGTCACAAAGACCAAGAACCAAAAGTTTCCAAACAGCATACAACCTAGTATACTAGTTGGGTTTTTTTTTGAAAACTCTATTCTATGACATTCATGTATCTAGTAACTCAAGTCAAGTAACGTTCTTAGCATATTTGGCTCATACTTTACAACAATTTAGTTCTCTTGACACTAAGTCAAACTCAAAAGAAGGTATCAATCAAATATCTAAAGTTACACTAAATGACTTTGAATTACTTGATACAAAACATGCACACACTAGCATGTAGAGGGCCTAGATGCAAAACATAAATACCTGACCCTAATAAAACATACCTTGGCCCTTTTTCAAGTTGGATTGGTGACCTTGAAGTCAAGTGGCATACTCGTAGTGAAGCATATTACCCTTGTGATCATGTATATGTTTTCTACACACATGAAGCCTTGAAAGCGAGGTTAGTAGCTCGACACAAAATGTGAATTAATCTCCCCCTAAATAAGTGCATCAAGGATAGGATTCTTGAGATATGCACTTGTGATCGATAAAGACACTTGAGGAGACTCATTTCATATCTTGGTCGGATTTAATCAAAGATTGTATATAAAACATTGAGTAAGTCAAGAATGAGCTCACAGTCCTAAGAGTCAGGTCAAGATAACTGTCTTTCTGCAGATATTCTTCGACTGTGATTTCTTTGGAAATCCGGAACTTCCGGGTTGCAAAATCCGGAACTTCCGGGTTTACCAGACTTTCTTGACTGAGGGTAATCCATGAATTCTTGATCTTTCTTGAATCTTTAATACTTGTAGATGCTCCTGTAATGTTACTAAAGCACTAGCTCCACCAAAGAGCTTGTTAAGAGCATCACAAATGATAATTGCATATGTTTTACAAATTAACAAAATGAACTAATCATCCCTTTTATTTGAAATTACACAAAGCAATCTCAAATTTAAGAACTTGATTAGCACAAGGAAGAGGTACGTGTTACCGGAGATGCATTGGAATGATGGATTGGTTTGAGTTCAACTTGGCAATTTTCTAGATGAACTTTGGACAATGATATTGAGGTGAAGCTCTTCTCATGTTCACCAAGTCCACAATGCATCTCTGAGTACCTGCTAATTCTTTCAAGCACATTTTGGTACTCAAGCCACGTTGGGTCCATGAAGGTTAGTCAACAAAGATTTGGGGGACCCAAATGGCTTTTGAGCGAGTAGTTGATGAACTCATCATCCTTCCAGCACCAAAACCATTTGAAGGTCTCCTATAGCACAAAGGTACATTGTTGATCAAGTTTGGCTTAGGAGAGTTACCGTTTGGACAATCCTTACCAAGATGTCCTTTTTCTCGACATGTATAGCAACCTTTGTGCTTGATGTTGCTTGATGGATTGTTCTTATAGCCTTTAACTACTTTCCTCTCCAAGTACTTTTCTTGAGCTCTCTTGAAACCTTTGTTTGCCCTGAAGTGCCGTTGTGATTTCAAAACCGGAACTTCCGGGTTGAACAATCCGGAGCTTCCGGGTTTGCTTGACTTGTCTGGGCAAGTTGCAATTCTGTGTCCCATTTTGCAGCAGCCAAAACATCTTCTTTTGGCAAGGCTTCTTTGTCTCTTAGAGAGGGTCTGCTGGCCTTCTATCTTGATTGAGCACACTGAGGCATAATGTCCCATGTTGGAGCATTTGTAGCACTTAATATGATCCATATTTTTCTTCCTTGCTTGAGACTTGCTCTCCTTTGACTTGTGTATAAGTTTGCATGAGTTTTGCACGGTGGACCCCTTCTCAAGCTTTTTCACCATGGTTTCACGGTTATCTTGAGAAGGTTGCACAACACTCTTGCCTTTTAATTTTGACAAGTCTAGTGAGAGCCTCTCAACCTCTTGTTTGAGCACTTCATTTTCTAGGGCGAGGTCGTCATTGCAATCTTCCACGATCACTTGCTCACACAAATATTGTTTCTCTTTGTTCTCATTTTGTGAACAAGTGTTGTCAATTTGCTTATTTGATTTTACCACTGTAACCATGACCTCATGAGCTATTTCTAGGATGGCAAGTGAATCCATAATCCTTTCATTTGAGCATTTGACTTCCATACCATGAGTTTGCTCATACATAAGCTTGTTTGTGAGCTCATCTACTTGAGTCTTGAGATCTTCATCTTTCTTCTTGAGAAGCTTTTCCAGCCTCTTAATCTCATGATGTTGAATTGTCACTCTTTTCATCATATCAATCACTGTTTTTCTGACCCTTTTGTCCAGCTTTCCAAGTTCATGCATTAACTCTTCATTCTCATCATCATCACTATCACTATCACTATCACTCTCACTGTCTGAGTCTGACTTCTTTTCAGTTGTGACTATAAAGCACTGATGATGACTGCAATGTGATTGATCAGAACAAGTAGAAGTTGATTCATCATCTGACTTATATATCTCAAAATTACTCCTAAATCCGGAACTTCCGGGTCCTGAATCCGGAACTTCCGGGTTTGCTGTAATTTCTGGAGTTGAGTCATTGATTTCTGTAACTCTGTTTTCCCAACTCTTATCAGATGATTTTTGATAAGCTGCGCTAATTACTGATAGTACTGAGCAATCTTTGTCATAAAGATTCTTGAGAAATTTCCAAATGAGATGAGCATTTTCTCGCATTTCTTCATCCTCAAGAATGATATCATTAATTTCTGCGCATACATTACTCAGCAAATAATCAGTAACTAACGCGTTGAGTTGCATGCAATCCATTTCCCTTTGATTTGTTATATCAACATTTTTCCAACTAAAATTTGGAGGAAGGATGCTTGCAACTACAACCCGTTCAGCAAGCGAACTAAGCTTCCGCAAATGTTTACAAACATGAATAGACCAGGAAGCATAATTTGAGCCATCACTTACAAGTGGCTCAATGAGTACCTCATAGGACGTCGACATCATTTCTTCACGGCGGTTAAGCTTTGATGTGAAGTTAGGCTCTGATACCAACTGAAAGGACCGTGATATCGCCTAGAGGGGGGGTGAATAGGCGCACCTACAAATTTTCACTCAAACACAGCGGATAAAATTCACTGTCTCCCAAACCTGGAACTTCCGGGTTTCAAATCCGGAACTTCCGGATTTGGGCTAGACAGTGGGTGAACTCAGAACTTCTGGGTTTGTCAATCCGGAACTTCCGAGTTCACTCAGAACAGAGTGAACACAAAGAGTAGTGCTAATAAAAGAATGTAAATTCAAACCCCAATTGTAGAGTCTGCTCAGAGAAGTTCCTTGAGCAGGTTCACGCAGATCCTGCACAAACGAAAACACAATATCTCCAAGACACAAGTGTCTAATGGAGAGCTCCTCAAAACCACAAAACAAAAGTAAATGCAATGAACACAAGGATTTGTTTTACCGAAGTTCAGATTCACCCCGTGAACCCACGTGTGAATCCTAGTCTCCGTTGAGGAAGCTTATATCGACCCCAAGGTCAAGCTATCTCCTCCTTCCACTATATGACCATGCGCCCTCGTGGCACAAGATTGGTGCTGCAACAAACTTGCCGCTGCTCACCACAATCCTTGGGAGCTAGCCGGCGACGCCTAGCCGTCTAGGAGGCTTCACCTCCAAGAGTAACAAATGCGAATCACACAAATCACGGCTACTCTCAAGTGCTCAAGGTTTGCTGTGCTCTCTAGTGCTCTCAAGCATTCAACTCTCTCAACCCAACTCAAGGATATACACTAATCACACAATCTCACAAAGAGAGGTTGGGGAGAGCTCAACTATGGCTACCAAGCTTCTTGGGACGACCAGCAGTCAACAGAATGGTGCCTAGAATAGCAGCCCACCAAGGAGGGGGCTAAGGGGTATAAATAGTCAGTCCCAACAAAACTAGCCGTTATGTGACAGTTAGAATCCGGAACTTCCGGATTCTACAACCCGGAACCTCCGGGTTTTCAAACCAACTAGCCGTTAGTACCACGTGTGCCAAATCCGGAACTTCCGGATTCCAAATCCGGATCTTCCGGATTTGCCCTGGCAGCAAAGGTAATATGTGTTCTTGAGGCTTTTGTGTCTCTCTCAACTCACATGGGTTACTTGAGCACTGAGACTAAACCAAAGACTATTGTGATGCATCCCTCTTGATAGTACGGCATACCTAAACTCAAGATCAAAGATAAATTACATTTCAACTTCTTGAGCTTCTCTTTTTCATCCTATGCCGTGTGTTGATCAATCACAATCTGAGGTGTGCATCCAACTTGGCTTCTTTACTTTGAGCACATCTTCCTTGAGCTAGTGACCTTGAACCTTTATCCTTGAATGAAATCCACTTCTAATTCAAGTCACCATTTTCACAACAAAATTTTAGAAAGATTGATACTTGCCAACATGAACACCACACATGACCAAGACTCTTTAAGTTGAACACAAGGAACGTTTCGTCACCCTAGCATTGGTTCCTCGGCACAACCACAATTGCCCTTCTCCAAGCTTAGTACCTAGAAACCCATTCCCGAATTCCAACTCTTCATCCTTGCATCACATATAGCTTCATGTAGGCTTGTATCACAATTAACTTACAATGAAATCTATTTTTGATCCATAAGCAGTTTTTCTTCTCTAATGAATGACACTTGTCAATATGAAATTCTCCATGTCTCTTAGAATTCTTGGACTTGATCATTATCGGTTTCTTTGCTCATGCCAAGCCTTTGCTTACATAGCCTCTAGAAACACGCCTTTTGATCCCATCCATTTATCCTCAAGAGCCCTCTTGAACTCACATTGATTTTGCCATTACAATGAACATCATTTCTTTCATGCTAGCTTGATCATCAACTATCTCATACATTCCTTATGACAAGTTTCTCCAATTGTGAGACTATGCCTAAGCATACACCTTTGTCTCATTCACAATACCTTGGCTTGTCATTTTGAATTCCACTTATGTCAACAAGCTTCATTTGGATATACGAATTAATTCTTTATCGTTGACACATATCCCAATTTCCATGGTATTGAATCTTGTCATTGAATGGCTTGTTAATATTCTCATACTAGAACATGTTAATATTCTCATACTAGAACATGTTAATATTCTCATACTAGAACATGTCATTCATCTTGTCATATGAGCATGTGTCTTGAATCTTGATTCATTTCATCATATAGATTACAATTGTGTTAATCAATTCCTGCTCATATACTCAACAAGATAGTTAGCCCTTTAATCGTGGTGTCAATCAATCCACCAAAACACACTAGGGGCTGAGATGCACTTTCAGTTCTCCAGCCTCACCCCGATGCGCTCAAAGGAGTACATTGTGTTTGGGGACAATGGAAGAGGAAAGGTATGTGGAATTAGCACTGTTCGTGTTTCTGATCGCTTTACCTTGAGAGAAGTTCGCCTCAAGGAGGGTTGTTCTCGAGTTTTAGATTCCAAAGGAGATTTGGTTTGCCGGATTTTACCTCGCGATCAGGTTTTCTTGGTTGACTTCTCTGGAACTTCTCTTGGTCCTCCTTGTTGCTTGTTGGCTGGTCCTTCTTCTGATCTGTGGAAGTGGCATAGGAGACTTGGACATTTGAGCTTTTGACTTGTTGTCGAGACTTAGCTCACTTGGCCTGATCCGAGGATTGCCCAAATTGAAGTTTGAGAAGGATCTTGTTTGCCACCCGTGTCGCCACGGGAAGATGGTTGCCACCTCTCATCCGCCGATTAATCAAGTGATGACCTCTCACCCTAGAGAGTTGCTACACATAGACACAGTTGGTCCTTCACGAGTGATGTCGGTTGGTGGGAAGAGGTACGTTCTTGTGATCGTGGATGACTTTTCTCGATATTCTTGGGTCTTTTTCATGAGAACCAAGGATGAGGCTTCCGAATTTGTTCGAGACTTGATCTTGAGGTTGAAAAACGAGCTACCCCAGGCTATGAGAGCGATTCACAGTGACAATGACACAGAATTCAAAAATGCTCGTTTTGACACCTTTTGCAGTGATCAAGGTCTTGAACACCAGTACTCTTCCCCCTACACTCCACAACAGAATGTGGTTGTAGAGCGGAAGAATCAGACGCTGGTGGAGATGGCTAGGACGATGCTCGATGAGCATAGGACTCCCAGAAAGTACTGGGATGAGGCGGTTAACACCGCTTGTTATGTGTCCAATCGTATTTTCTTGCGTGCTTTCATGCACAAGACTTCTTATGAGTTGCGATTTGGATGCCAGCCCTGTGTTGACCATCTCAGAGTTTTCGGTTGTCGGTGTTTTATGCTGTAGGAAGGAAATCGTGATAAGTTTGAGTCTGATCGTCTGACGGTATTTTTATCGGTTATGCTTCTCACTCTAGAGCTTACCGTGTGCTGATTATTGATACTAACATAGTCAGAGAGACTTGTGAAGTCACTTTCGACGAGACTGCACCGTGCAATTCTTCTGTCTTTGAGGTTGTAGGAGATGATGAGCTCGGCACCCCCATCTTTGAAGATGATGAGGAAGAAGCTGCAAAGGGTGATGCTGAGGCTACCACGCATGCTGTGGACCCAGCCGCCTCCGCTACGAGCTCAGACGATGATGACGGCCCCGACCCGACTACATCCACTTCCCGGGGGCCGATCGAGCAGGTGACTCAGCCTTCACCAGCTGCACCTGAGGAGACACCAGTTTTGGTTGAGGAGGAGCCGACTTCGACAAGGGAAGCGCCGCGACACATTCAGTATCGTCATCCACCTCAACAGATGCTAGGTGACCTCAACGAGCGAGTCACACGGTCCAAGGTAACAAGTATCGCTGGTTTTGCTCATTCAGCATTTGTTGCCGGGAAGCGCCGCGACACATTCAGTATCGTCATCCACCTCAACAGATGCTAGGTGACCTCAACGAGCGAGTCACACGGTCCAAGGTAACAAGTATCGCTGGTTTTGCTCATTCAGCATTTGTTGCCTCTTTTGAGCCAAAAAATGTTGGACACGCACTTTCTGACTCTAATTGGGTCAATGCCATGCATGAGGAACTCGAAAATTTTGAAAGGAATCAGATTTGGGTTTTGGTTGAGCCTCCGCCTGCTTGTAACCCCATTGGAACCAAGTGGGTTTTCAAGAATAAGCAAGGTGAAGATGGGTTGGTAGTGCGGAACAAAGCTCGACTTGTAGCCCAGGAGTTTTGCCAAAAGAAAGTTATAGATTATGAGGAAATTTTTGCCCCGGTAGCACGCTTAGAAGCGATTCGAATCTTTCTTGCATTTGCTGCTTCCAAGGGTTTTAAAGTTTTCCAAATGGATGTGAAATCTGCCTTCTTGAATGGTTTTATTGAAGAGGAAGTTTATGTGAAACAACCCCCTGGTTTTGAAAATCCCAAGTTTCCAAACCGAGTTTACAAACTTCAGAAAGCTCTTTAAGGTTTGAAACAGGCGCCTAGAGCTTGATACAATAGCCTTAAAAAGTTCTTGCTTGCTCAAGGTTTTAAAATGGGATGTGTTGATAAAACTTTGTTCCTCATGCGCTCTGGCTCTGACTTTTTGTTGGTTCAGATTTACGTGGATGATATCATCTTTGGTGGCTCTTCTCACGCTCTTGTTTCCAAGTTTTCTGAGCAGATGTCCAGAGAGTTCGAGATGAGCATGATGGGTGAGCTGCAGTTCTTCCTCGGGCTGTAGATCAAGCAAACTTCCCAGGGCACGTTTGTCCATCAAGCCAAGTACACCAAGGACTTGCTGCGGAAGTTCGACATGAGTGACTTGTCTCCTCAGCCGACTCCGATCAGCACCTCGACGGCGCTTGATGCGGACTTGGATGGCGAGGCAGTGGACCAGAAGGAGTACAGGAGCATGATTGGCTCTCTCCTATACCTGACGGCGACCCGACCGGACATTCAGTTCGGGGTCGGCCTCTGTGCGCGATATCAGGCTTCGCCGCGCACCTCCCACAAGCAAGTGGTGAAACGCATCTTCAGGTACCTCAAATTCACTTATGAGTTCGGTCTTTGGTATTCTGCGGATTCATCTCTCGTCTTGGTTGGCTTTTCTGATGCCGATTTCGGTGGGTGTCGGTTGGATCGCAAGTCGACATCCGGCACTTATCAATTTCTCGGTACATCTTTGGTGTCTTGGTCCTCTCGCAAGCAGGCTAGCGTAGCGCTTTCTTCTACAGAAGCTGAGTATGTTGTCGCTGCTAGCTGTTGCTCCCAGATCCTTTGGATGAAACAGACCTTGCAGGATTATGGATTGAGTTTTGGTAGGGTTTCCATCTTTGTAGACAACATGTCCGCCATTAGCATTGCAAAGAACCCTATCCTACACTCCAGAACCAAACACATAGATATCTGGTTCCACTTCCTGCGAGATAACCATGAGAGTGGCCACATAGACTTGAACCATGTCCCTTCAGAGAGGCAAACCGTAGATATCCTCACCAAACCACTTGAGCAGGACACCTTTGCTCGCTTGCGAGGGGAGCTTGGGGTTTGTTACCCCTTTTGATCGGTGACTTCTCTTTGGTTAGCATTTTGTAGGTCTTTGTTTTTGTTTCTCTTCGCTTTCTAGCTTCTGATAGATGCATTTGCATTGTACATGTTTGCATTTTGTATTGCTTCACTACACTGACATTCTTGTATACACTGTTATGATCCTCTAGTGCTTGCTAGTGTAGTTTCTTAGACTTGATCATGTATAGCTTGCTCTTCAGTATATGTCATATCATCTGAGTTAAGCTATTTTGATTTGAAAATCTGAAAACATGGTCACCCTGTCTTGGCTACTAGCATGTTAGGTTGCATTGATATGCTTTGCTATCTTATTCATGCTAGTGTGGTTCTTAATCTTTGACATGAGCTAAAATTGTCAAAATTGTTTAATATACGTCTGAAATGGAATGAAAAGATCCAGGTGGGATTTCTTGTCGCACTGATCGAGCTTTCGGGACGGCTCACATAGCACTAGTGAGAACCCGGGCAAGACTGTGCATGACTGAAGTGAGTGCCTTAAGCTTCTGACTGCCCTTGGCATATGCTTGGTCTCGCTGCTAAGTAAAGCATGACAAGCTTTCAACCCCTGGCAGAATCACTTTCTTGATATAACCTGTTAACTTTTCGTTCAAATGCAAGTTTTGAGATGCAGAATTGATTCATGATAAAATATATTGACTGCTTTGGATCACCATGTATGAGTTTGGTAAGTACTGCTTTCTTTCTCCTACTTGCTGTTGCTAGATCATGGGTGATGCTTTTATTTTTGCTGAACTGAACTTGCTAGCTCTAGAATTGATTGATATACCCTGTTGAGTTAGATTCAGTTCCTGTTTATGAAGCACACATGCCTGTCACTAGATGATCATATCTTTGTATGCCTGAATGTTTCACTTACACCCTCTGCACGACATTCATTGCATAGCATGATTTCAGGGGGAGGCTTAGGCATATTTTGGGCTTGATGTGTGCATGTGCCAACAAGGGGGAGAATTTTTGGGAGAAGTGATCGAACAAGGGGGAGACTTGTTTGATTTTTGAAAAACTTGTTGCGCACAGGGCTTTGAGAGTGCATACATGTGGTGAGAGTTGCACGTGTGAAGGGGAAAATGCATTTCAGGGGGAGTTTCTGCTTTGTTTGGCTCCTGTTTTTGAGGAGTCATGCTTGTGTTTGATCGATTGCGTCGAGCCGTTGCCCTTGTCTTAGGGAATCGATCTTTGCTTGGTCAAGTGACTTGTTCTTGCTTCTTTCGAGCTTTTGTCACTTGTTCGAGTTCTCCTTCTTCTCAGTTTTTTGTTTCACTCTTAGTTCGTTTTTGCTTTGTTTGAGGTGTGTTGACAATGAACTCATCAAGGGGGAGATTGAGGAATGTGAGTACCTTCTTCTGACTGTGATGAGTGAATTATCAACCGTGCGGTGTGATCGTGTGCTTGGTCTTTGGTTGCAGGTACACGGGCGTCGAGTGTCGACGCCCGTGTACCTGCAACCAACGGAGAGCTGCCGTGGAGGTGCTGTGGCCGATGGACCATGCGGTGGACGGCGGTGAAGGGCAGCCAGGACCGGAGCTCGGGCCGGGCGGCAGCTGTGGCGTCCACTCCTGGATCGAGGGCGCAAGCACTAGTGGATGGCGGGTTTCTTGGTTTGCGCCACAAAACCAAGGTGGCGGACGGCGGTTGAAGACGCCAAGTCGTGGAGGAACGGGCGTCGACGGCTGTAGCGAAAATGGCCTCTCATGCCATATTTCAATATAATGTTTTGGTGATTGATATAGACAATACAACACTTGGACTAATATGATTGTTAAGATATCCATTCTCAAGCTTTTAGGTTCAAGTGATGACAAAGAGAAGATAGGCGTAGCTAGGCCCGTAGGGCCGCCCCTACGGGGGTTCCGCTACCCGGTTAGCGGACGGGGGTCGAGGGGGAGCCGCTTCGGTCCAAAGGATTCAAAGATTGAAGAGACCGTGAAGAAACCGAGTCAAAACAATCAAGACAGAGATATTTTAGTATCATCGGTTGAACCGACGCTAAGAAAATTACATACGTCGGTGCATTGACTTGGAGCACGTCTGGGAGTTTTGGTAACACCGATTGAACCGACGCCAGGAAAGTTGAATACGTCGGTGCAATGAACTCAGCAGCTAAGGAAAAATCTATACACCGGATGAACCGACGCTAGATATTGGTGAACGTCGGTGCAGTTGTACAGAGAGTTAGTTTTTCAGCAACTACACTCACCGGTTAAACCGACGCTGCATCGGTTGATTACGTCGGTCGATTGAGGTAGCCGTTGAAGTATAACGGCTAGTTGGAAAATGCGCTCACCGGTTAAACCGGTGATGACAAAAACGGGAGCATCGGTTTAACCGGTGATAGCGCTTTTTGTCAGCCTTTTTCCAACGGCTAGTTTGGGGTGTGTGGGCTATATATATGCCACCCCACGGCTCATTTGAGAGTGCTGGAGACCAAGGAAGTATACAAGAGCCAAAGATCATCTCCAACCACCTTAGAGCTTCATTGTACATCATATAGGCTTAAGCACACTTGTGAGAGTGCTTAGTGCTTGTAATAGGGATTAGTTCTTGCGAGAGCTCCCTTGAGAGAAGTCTTGCTGCGGTAAGCAATCCTTGTGATCCGTCGTGTGACCCTCCGACTTGGTGTGGAGTGGCAACAACACTTTATGCGGGGGAAGAGGAGACCCCCTCCTTGGTGGAGAAGCTCCGTAGTGGATTTCGGCCGGGTGACCGAGAGAGACGGTGGCAGTGTACGAGACTCGGTGTCTTGTAGGCACTTGCCTTTGCTTGCCGGCATCGTCTTGGTGGCGTAGTGCAAGACGGTGATCGGAAGAGCCTCGGTGTCCCGTGGACGTAGGCGTTTGTGCCGAACCACGTTACATGACCGTGTCTACTCGGGAGTTTGCATCCCTCTTGCACTTACCTCTTTACTTACCTATTACGTTTCCGCATTTACTTTAACTTGCGTGCCTTTACTTTCCTAGTTAGTTTGTTTAGGATTGGCTATAGGTTGCAAGTATTTTGGGGTAAGTAGAGAGTAGCAAAGTTAAACCTTAGTCATAACTAGCTTGTATAGGACGTGTTAGGTTTATCTTATGCAAGTAGTTTGAGCCCTAGGTTAAAAAGCGATTAGCGACCCTATTCACCCCCTCCCCCTCTAGGGTCGGACACCCCGGTGATCCTTACAACGGCATTTAGGGCCTCGCTGCGGGCGAGGAGGTGACGGGCGTCGGGCGGCGTCTAGGGCCGTCAGAAGGCCGAGGCGGGAACCGCGTCCAGGTGCACGGCGTGGAGGCGGGAATCTTCTCGTGCGTGGAGTTTTGGCGGTTTTCTCAAAACCGGCCACCTACCTGGGTTTCGCGGACCCTCCAAAACCGCGGACCAGATCTTCATCCCCACGGCGGCATCGCGAAGAAGACTTCGACTCGAAGAAAAAACCTCGGGCGTCGGATGAGTCCTTGTATCTTTTTTCTGTTTTGCACCTACGGGCCTTCTAGTTTAATTTCCGCTCTTATGGGTAGTTTAGTCCTTTAGTCTAGATTGAGTGGGATAAATATCTCCCTCACCCTCTCTCTCTGCGCCTGGCCAAGCAGAAGCAGCCGCCCCCTTCTCCTGCCACCGCCCCCTTCTCTTCCTGTCTCTCTGTTCCTTCTCTCCTCTCTAGGATTTGAGCCATGGATCTGGAGACTTTGTACTGAATTTGTTTGGGAAAGGAGGCCCTTCCCTCCTTGTGCCCTTGGGGCTTTCGATTTTGATTCGAGTTCCTACGTCTTGTGCTTTCTTTGAGTAGAATTTCGATTTCATTTGTCGATTCTTGTGCGTGAGATGAGAGGTTGTTTCTTGATGATCACATGACTCTTTGAAGTGATTCTAATCCATTTAGCCTAGTGCTAAAACCCCAGGAATCACGAGTCTTCTCGAATCGATGTTTTTGTGTTCTTCAGCAAACCCCGTTCTTGCTCGGGAATTCCTCGATTCCTCCCAAACCATGGAGTGATTCGTCAATTCCTTCCGTGGACATTTTCACAAGTCCTTTGTGATCATACCTACAAAATTTTGTGAGATTTGGACTTGATTTGGCCCTTCGATCATCGAGTTGAAAAATTCGTTTCTGGGCTCGGGCTGAAAAGTTGTAAGCACCGGTTAAACCGGTGACTGAGCGTTGGTTTAACCGGTGATCAGGGTTTTGCTCAGATTCGCGTTTTAGGGTTTCTGGTGTATTGCACCGGTGTTGTTTGTGAACGCTCTGTTACTTCATCGTCGGTTCATCCGCATTATCATTTTTGCGTTCACCGGTGCATTGAGCTTTGATCTTTTCTTCATCGGATCAACCGGTGCTCTCTGAGTTCGTTTTCGTCCCTCTCTGGACAACTGCACCGACGTCGGTTTCGATTTTGTCGGATCATCCGGTGTACTAACACCGGTTGAACCGACACTGTTCAAATCTGAACGTCGGATCAACCGGTGATCGTCTTTCGCTGCTGCAGGCTCTGCGCGTCGGTTAAACCGACGAGGTGCCCTCTGTGCACGTCGGTTTAACCGGTGTGTATACCGTGCGTATTTTCAGCTGCTACTTCTTGCTGTTTGCTTCCGCGCTACTTCTCATTTGTTCCTAGGGTTGTTTCGTGTTGGTATAGCTCTTCCATAGCTACTCTACACTTCACTTAGGATTCTAGAGTTGGGTGTGCGCTTGGGATCTTAAGCCGAGCTTCCGATTGCGATAAATTTTTATCGGCTCTCATTCACTCCTCCCTCTGGTCGCCTTTTCGGTCCCTCAATACGAACACGCACTAACTCCCTACACTCGTAAACTTAGGGTGTGTTTAGTTGGTGAAAAAGTTTGAGGTTTGATATTGTAGCACATTTCGTTGTTATTTGACAAATAATGTTTAATTATAGACTAATTAGTCTTAAAAGATTCAGCTCGTGCTAATTAGTTAGACTGTGTAATTAGTTACTTTTTTCAACTACATTTAATGCTCCATGTATGTGCCTAAAGATTCGGTGTGACGGATATTGTGCAAAAAATTTGCGAACTAAACAGGGCCTTAACTCACACCACTCATTCGCAAACAAATGTAGAACTACATTTAGATCAGAAGACCCTATTCTTAAAGAGATCACTGGGATCATCCATAACTCCCGTAAATAATGGGCACGTCGCATTTTTCTTTGGCATCGTGCCTGAAAGATAGGTGAATTATTTATCGGAAGGTTATTGGTAATAAGAAACTTTTGGTCCGAGCAGGAATCGAACGGGAGGGTAGGTTGTCCACTGACAGTCCTACTCCCATCGCTGACCTGAGCGCTCGTTCTCGCAAATATGTGCTTTTGTATACTTCAAGTAAGGAATCTCGTTCTCGCAAAATGCATGATGGTAAGTCAGGCAAAACGAAGCCCTCATGCACCCAAAATGAAAAGGCAAAGCACATACTGATACTGACATACAGTTGCGGGGCACAATCAGTCACCAACAAACACCTTACCTTCCATCATCTCTTTTTCCAAAAAGATAAAAAAATAAAATATTTTTTTAAAAGAAGAAAAGAGAAACATCTCGCCTCTGCATCATCATGCCATAAAAAAAAAGAGAAAAGTTACTGGCTACGTGTTCGCAAATCTTCTTTCTGCATGGTTGTCGGTGGCAAAGAAGCTTGGGCTGTTACGTTTTTTAGGGAAAGGCGTACTCTTTATATTAAAGAGCATTTACAGCAGTAAAAACTTCATTTGGTGGAGTGATAAACCACACATGTCTACCAAAACTCTCATACACCGACCCTTTAGCTAGTCTATGAGCATCTCCATTAGCTTCTCTATCTTCATGAGTAAACCTGACCTCAGTGAAGTCCTCCGCTCTTGCTTTGATTTCGCGAATAATATGTCTATAAGCTCCCATTGCGGTTCCTTGCAAATTCCGAACCACATTCAGACAATCCGACGCCAGCTTGAATTTCTGGAGCACCAGATCGCTAGCCAACGCCATTCCTTCACGGCATGCCATCGCCTCTGCCTTCTCCGGGTCAGTTATACCTTCCATCACCAGTGCCGAGGCTCCCAGGAAATTGCCAGCCTCGTCACGAGTCACAGCCGCCATCGTGAACTTGGTTGTGTTCTTCGTGAGAGCCGCATCAACATTGATCTTCCCGAACCCGGGTGGTGGTGGAATCCAACCAGTTTGCTTGGCTTGGACCGGTTTCCACTCTTTCTGCACCGGTTTGCTCTCGGCCAGATCAGCCAAGAATCTTTCCACAAAATAATGTGTCAATAATGGGCTCTGGTAATTATTTTTATGGATGATCTTCCTCTTAGCATACCAGATCGCCCACATTGTGACCACCATCTTCACTAACACATCATGACTCAGTGAATTCATCGCTTCATGAAGCCATCCTCGAGCATCTTGCTGATGTGTAGAGCTAATGAAATCAACTATCTCTTCACTCTGCAGCGCCCATACACACCTCTCCTGATGGCACTCAATTAAGGAGTGCTTCCACGAGTCCAGTCCTCCACACACAACACACCTGCTGTCTGGGGCCATGTGTCGTTGATGTCGAACGTCTCCTGTTGGGGTCGATTGCCGAGCGAGGCGCCACAGGAATTGGCACACCTTGGACGGAACTTGAACTTGCCAAATATCTGCCCACTCCTTGCGCTCGGCTGAATAGTCTAATCTACCTGGATTGTGATCGATCCAGTCCGTTCGCTTCTCCCCGTTGCTCACAAGCATCTGGTAGGCTGATCTGACGGTGAAAACACCCGTCTTCTCGTAGTGCCATGCCCAAAAGTCCGCTTGTCTTCTGGTACTCAGTGGAATACTAGCAATCGCTTCCCAATCCATTGGCAAAAAAGATTGTTTCAGCCTCTGCATATCCCAGCATCCAGTCGTGTTATCAATAAGATCACTCACCATTCTCATATTGTTTTCTTATAACCTGGACATAGGTCTCATAAGCCCATCTCTTGGGATCCAGTTCATCGCTCAAATGTCAGTTGCTTCACCAGTCCCAATGCGACGAATTAATCCTTGGCACAACACATTTTTGCCATCAACGATCGCCCTCCAAATTCTAGATGGCGATGTACCAATCTGAGCTTCCAAGAAGTCGCCATCAGAGAAGTACACAGCTTTAAGGACCCGTGCACTCAATGACGATGGCTCTTGTAATATTCTACAGGCTTGCTTCGCGGGTAAAGCCAAGTTGAACTGCTCAATGTCACGAAAACCAAGCCCACCCATGTACTTCGGTTTCGTCATGTCCTCCCAAGCTACCCAGCAGCTTCTTCTCTTTCCTTCCTTGCTACCCCAGCAGAAACTTCGGAGGAGCCTGTCAATATGTTTACACAATCCCCTTGGCAGTCGAAAGCATGACATCGAATACGTTGGGATCGCCTGAGCCACAACCTTGATCAAGACCTCCTTACCCCCGGCTGAAAGTGCTTGTTCTAGCCAACCTTGCACCTGTTTCCAGACCCGGTCTTTGAGATATTTGAATGCTCCATTCAAAGATGTGCCAACATCAGTTGGCATGTCGAGATACTTTTCACTAAGAGCCTCATTATGGACATCCAACAGAACCTTGATCTCCTCCCGTATGCTGCCACCAACACCTTTAGCGAAGTGAATTGATGATTTGTCCATATTTACCTGTTGGCCAGAGGCTCGACAGTAATTGTTCAACGCCTCCTTTATCGTCTCAGCACTCTCTCTATTTGCTTTGAAGAACATCAGGTTGTCATCTGCAAAGAGTAAGTGGTTTACAACCGGAGCTGACGAAGCAACTTTAATTCCACTGAGAACTGATGACTGAATCCTTGACTTTAACAGGCATGAAAGGCCCTCTGCTGCTAACAAGAACAAATAGAGTGAGATTGGGTCAACTTGCCGGATCCCCTTTGAAGGCATAAAACTCTCTTGCTGGTCACCATTGAACAAGATTGAAAATGAGACCGTAGAAACCAAACGCATGATTTTGTCCACCCAAAGCCGATGAAAACCCAGCTTGAGCATAATAGCTTTCAAGTAACTCCACTCCACACGATCATACGCCTTCCTCATATCCAGCTTAAGAGCACAAAAACGATTGTCCCAAGCTCTCTTTTGTTTCATAAAGTGTATACACTCATAAACTGTAATTATGTTGTCTGTAATCAGACGTCCTGACACAAAGGCAGACTGTTCCTCAGATATAATCTGAGGCAAGATGAGTTTAAGTCTGTTGGCCATCAACTTCGACGCAATCTTGTAAATCACATTATACAGGCTTATAGACCTAAACTGGCCAAGCTCTTCTAGACTGTCAACCTTCTGGGCTGTTACATGTGCTGGGCAGCAAATGCTCGTGCTCCTGGACTGGAAGAAGAAGAAGAAACTCCCGACCAAGAAAAAGCGACTTTTTTATTTTTATATTTTTCGAAAACATTTTTTACAGAAATATATTTTCAATATCACAATTTACAGTTTTGTACCCCTACCACCCGGCAGGGGGGCGGCAGGGGGCCTGCCGCCCAGCAGCGGGGCGGCAGGGACTTATATGTAAATTTAAAAAAAAATTATTTGCGCGGGAGCCCTTGGCGGGAGCCTGCCGCCCCCCTGGCGGGCGGCAGGCCCCCTGCCGCCAATCCACTGGGCGGCAGGGGGCCTGCTGCCCGCCAGGGGGGCGGCAGGCTCCCTGCTGTAGACAGCTTCCTGTGGCCATTAGATGTGTTTTAGATATGGATACAAATAAAAACCATTAGTAAAGAACATGAATATGAAACGTATAAGCTAGCAATTCACACACAAACGCAAATGAGAACGAAAAAGGTGATGTATGAGAACGAAATAAGTATAACATGATGACATGTCCATAACAAAAATACAGAAACAACTAGAAGCACATCCTAACCACCCCGGCCATGTCGACCTCTTTTACGCTGAGCGTGGACGTGGTCTGTAGAGTAGGTGTGTCGCTCTGGAGGCCCTACGTCTCTACCTGGACGTCCGGTTGGCACAGGTGTCTGGAAGGTAATATCGGCCTGCGGGTTAGGTGTAGAAAATAACCGACTCCAATCTTCGAAGTTCGCCTCAAAGGTATCCTGGTGGGTCCTATACAGTAGCAATTAAGATATCTTAATATCGTCTTATAAGTCATATATTTTGGTATATATTCATCATACGTACCTGGTGGTGGTGGATACGAGGAATGACCCATATCAGGAAGCTGGTGGTGCGATCCTGTAAACCGTTCAAATTATTTAAAATATTCATAGAGATAAGAAGCACATGATAAATTCGGGCTACAGATTAGGTATTTACCTTGCGTTCCTTCTGCTGTCGCCGTAGGGTAATACGAAGAAGGTCCAGCATCATACCCTGTTGTGATCCTATATGTAAATACAAAAGGAATTAGACTTCATACCATAATTAATTGAAATTAAGATATTGACTATATGTTTACCGAAAGGTCGTGGTGGTGCCTGTGTTGGTTGAAATGACATCCCTGCAGCTGATGCCATGGTACTAAACTGAGTCCCTCCGTGAGGTTGGTAAGGTGGGTGTGCATCACATGTATGGACTGAGAATTAATTGTTGGCTTCAAAGTAGGAAGTTAGTAAGTATCCTCACGTACCTGGATAATGCTGCTGAGACCAATAAGGTGCTTGGGAAGACTGCTGCTGTGTGGGACCACAAGGAAACGACGTCGAGGCTTGAGACAAACCGTACGAGTCATCGTACGATGTCCGGCTACCAAAGGCTTCAAGCATGGAATGAGATCTTTGTGAAACTCGGGTCCAGGCCGACTCTTGCTCATTCCTATCCATCATAGATCCCCCCTCGAATCCTCATCAAATTCGCCCTGGCATCTAAGTCCATCAACCTGCACATTTCAAACTGCAAGCAAGAAAAAAAGGCATTAACACTGTAATCCAAAGTATTTGAAAAGCGATGATAACTTTGACTCACCGCCCCAGCTAATGCTTCGTCCCTATGTCGTGCGTACCCATCCTGTGCTGTCGCAACATGCGGCTGTGGTTGCATGTCAGCATATATCAAGCGGCAACGAGTCTGAGGCTGGTACCAGCTCAGGTACGCCCTGTACGAAGCCTCCGTGTGTGCAGGGGTCGCAAGCGCCACGTTCTCCTCTGCCTGGTCCCAGCCATCGACCCAAGGCTGCACCCTTGTCACCCACATGTTGGAGAAGGGTTGCCCAGTCCTCGATAAACTAAATATTGAAAACAATTTAGTCAAATATGATTAGTTAATTATACAATGCATAGTCACTGAAATAGTATATGAATTGTTACCTGTGGTCATGGCGTTCGACCCGATCCAATGCTGACGGCACAGGATACAACTGCCTTTGACCGAACTGTCTCCTGACTCTGTCCGGGCAGTGAGCCTCAATGTAAACGTCGTACACCAACGCTGTAGTTGTCATCCATAAGGCCTGGTCCTGAAAGCAAACCGAAGATATCCCGATCGGTGCACGAGTGTTTATAGCCAACTCGGAGTAGGGCTCCCACACGACGTCTTCAGGTGTCAACCGATCAAACTCAGCCACAAAATCAGGATAGGCCCGACGAGACTGTACGTGGGCCCACCTCTTCTGCACAAAATTAATAATAATATGTACAAATAAGAAATACAAAGAGAGTAAAACAAAGCAACAGAATTGCCAACAGAATAGTACGAGTAGCAGTTATTTCCGTACCTGACGAGCGTACCAGAGAGTCCCCATGGTGGGCCTATCATCCTCGGTGTCACCGTACATATCCAGCTCATACGGTGAGTGGTCGACAAGCGGGCGACCAATTGCTATCCTCTCGTACGACCAAAGCTGTAGCAGAATTGGACATCCTGTAAGAATTGCATTGTGCTTATTTTGCACCGATGCCTTGTAGAGGCCACGGTACGTGGCTGCAAGTACCGCTGCACCCCAACTGTATTGAGGCATTTCCTCCACAGCTGCCTCTGCGATCTCCAGTGCGTAAGGCACAAGCACCCTATCCACATAGGCCCCGTGTGAGTTGTTGAACATTATGTATCCAAACAACCACAACAGGTATGCCTCAAGGGATCGAGTGACGCTATCATCATCAGCATCATGTGCCAAATTGTCGGGCTGCATAGAAATGATGAACATTTATGAGTACGAGATAAATTATAAAATAAAACCATAACTGCACTAGTAAAAAGCATAACTCTAACATTAATCGTTCCATAACAAGGTATGTACCTGGAACTGGAGGATCCATGCCTTTGCAGGGCCTGTTGCTTTTGGGTGCTCTTCTACATCAATCGCGATGTCAATATTTGCAAAACGCTCTTCTAGATCGTCCAACCACGTAGGCGGGACGACACGAGGCCCTACGACATCCCCACTGATAGGAAGACCCAGCAGCATCGCAACGTCCTGTAGGGTCGGTGTCATCTCCCCACAAGGGAGGTGGAAGGTGTTTGTCTCAAGCCTCCATCTATCAACTAGAGCCGTAAGTAGAGATCTGTCCAGCTGTACTAAACCACTCTCAGCAAGACGACCTATAGTAAGAAGACCAGCCTCACTCAACCTGAAAAATAGAACGATCAAATGTAAGTATATTATGTACGAAACGTATACGAAACAAACATATTTTTAAAAACATAATCCGACGACATATCACCTGGGCACCCATCGTGGCTCAACAGGAATAAACTCCGCTGGTGGACGTGGACGCAGCACGTTAAGTTTCACGCGCTGAACCACAGCAAGAAAGGACCGGTGCGACGAGTCTATGACTCCGTCAAGTAGAGCTGTCGTATCTCCGGCCATACCTAACACAAAAAAATATAAGTTTTCTGCATTTTCTATAATTTTTCTGCATTTTCTACAATTTATCTTAAATTTTCATAAACTTTTCTAACATTTTCGTGCATTTCCTACAATTTTTTACAATATATTTTTATAAATATATTTTTCTAACATTTTCTAAATTTTTCTGCATTTTCTACAATTTATCTGAATGTTTCATATACTTTTCTAATATTTTCTACAATTTCTGACTATTTCTCGAAATTTTTTCTCGTATTAAACAACTAATCAATACCACAAAAGTTGTTGGTAAACCTAATTGGTTTTTCTAAAAACTAATCTTAATTCTACCTAAATTATATTAAAAACATTAACTAAATCGCTAAAATATCATTACTGCTGCATACACTAATTATAGAATTAAACATACAATAAATTTAGATTGAGAAAGTTGAGAAATATTTATTACCTGCGGTTAGGATCCAAAATCCGGTAGGGCTTCGCCGTTACAACTCTCTCCCTCACCCCTCCTCTCTCCCTCCCGCTCTCTGGATGTCGTGGGAAGCAAATGAAGGGGGAGGGGGAGGGAAACCCTTTTATACAGGACTGGGGAGCCTGCCGCCCCCCTGGCGGGCGGCAGGCCCCTGCCGCCCAGTGGATTGGCGGCAGGGGGCCTGCTGCCCGCCAGAGGGGCGGCAGGCTCCCGCCAAGGGCTCCCGCGCAAATATTTTTTTTTAAATTTACATATAAGTCCCTGCCACCCCGCTGCTGGGCGGCAGGCCCCCTGCCGCCCCCCTGCCGGGCGGTAGGGGTACAAAACTGTAAATTTTGATATTGAAAATATATTTCTGTAAAAAATGTTTTCGAAAAATATAAAAATAAAAAAGGCGCCCAAGAAAAAGCCCATTTTGAACGGCCCATGTCCTAACGCTTTTCGTTTTTCCAGCCCATCACCACCTATTTGCAGAGGCCCCTCTATTTGAACCGCACACGTCTCAATTTGCAAGCGCAGGTCCGGCCCAAGAAGCCCACCTCACGACCGATACAACCGCCACCACGCCTCTCTCCCTCTCAACGCCCGTCTCTTTCTCTCTCCCCAACCAGATTTGTCAGAACGCGAGCTCCTCTCCTACCCTCTCTCTCCCTCGCGCTCCGAAACCCTAGCCGCACGCAAGCTCTCCCCTCCCCTCGCCTCGCCTCGCCGCACCCGCCGCGCGGGACGAGCCGGGCGCCATGGCCGCGGAGAATTACTGGAGGTACGCCGACGCGCGGCAGCAGCAGCAGGCGATGGTGGCCGCCGCGGCTGGGATGGCACCCGCGGCGACGGTCACCGCGTCCCAGACGGTCGGGGGACCGGCGGCGGGAATGAACCCGCAGGCGGCCGCCGCCGCCATGGCGCAGCAGGCCGCCGCGCCGCCTCTCAAGCGCGCGCGCCCCGACTTCGGAGGTTCGTGCCCCCCCAACTGTTTTACTCGACGGCCCCCCTGGTACCCCTTCGATCTCCGTGTCGCCCGTGCCCTGTGGAATTTGGGGGGCGGATTTTAGTTTGCTCTTAGTTATTATGTGCGATTTTTTTTAATTCCAGCTTCTAGATCTGGAGATGTCTTACCTTTAGATCATACTTTTATGTTTCTCTTAGTTCTAAAATACGATAACCTAGGTTCTATTCAGTAAATTGAGATTTGTTTGCCTAAAAGTTTAATCTGTTAAGCTGATTCGTGTTGGGAGGGCAGTCTGTGTGACAAGATCGGTTATTTGCAGTATGTATCGAGATTTGAATCAATGTTTGACTAAAATATTGTTTTTCGAAGCTAAAACCTGTTGGGATTGTTGATTGAGGACAAATTATGTACTGATACTTCCTAGACATTTGCTGATTTGACTCATGGTGGACAGGATTTGATTGGGAGTGTTGAGATTTGTTCGTTTGTTAGACTTTTTGTTCTCTTTTTATAGCTCAATTTACGATTGGTCAAAGGCCTTATTATGGTTTACATAAAAAGCTCTCACAAAAAAAGCGAATCCAAAATGGGGTGTTGATATTTAGTTGTATTTATTATTTTGTTGCAATTCTGTCCATGTGCTACGACTGTCTTATGTAGATGAGCTTCCCAGAATTTTTTTTATATTGATTACACAAGATAATTTGAAGTGGAGGAAATTCCCTATATGGCACTGGATAAAAATCTGATTTCTTATACGGCACTACAAAATTTTATCTTCCTTATTTGACACCAGGATTGCACTTCGGTTATATCTATTAGAAACTTCCATCAATTCACTTTCAATATGTCAGATATTTGGTATGTGGACCAAAATACTCCTGATATATGGCAAATCTCTATTTTTTTTAATTGAATAATTATTTAACTGAAGTTGTCGAAATTGGCAAACACAATGTGCAGCGTTATATTGTCCTTTGAATAATTCGCAGAAAATTATTCGATTCTGTTATTGCATGTTCTATATATTTCATGTACTAGATAAGATGAGGGGGGAAATATCTTTTTGGTGGCATATACCAGCCAAGCTAATGGAAGTGTTAAGAAAGGAACAAAAAATATATCGTGATGTCAAATAAGGAACATAAGTGTCAAGAAAGGAATGGAAAATAAATCTGTGTCAAATAAGGTGGGAAAACAATTTAGTGCCATATAGTGAGGCTTTCCTGCAATCTTTTGATTTCGTTTTCGGTTTCGCAGATGTGTCTGGAGGACAAGACATGACAGGATATTATCCACGTGAAACTGACAGGGCAGGTTACCATTCACTTAGAGAGAATGAAGCGATCGGAGCTTCTTATGATCGTTACTTGCGCAATGGGGTACAAACAGAGCTTTTCATATTGACCTAGCATTTTTCCCCAGCACAGAGTTATTAACTTGCTCTTTATCTGTGTGACAACTTTGCAGATGCCCTCTGTCGGTGCCAATGACACTAGTAGGGCTGCTGGGATGAATGCTGGGATCGCTGCTGGGATGGGTGCTGGGATGGCTGCTGGAATGGGTGCTGGGATGGCTGGCTATGGTGTTGATGACCGCCGTATGATGGGTGTTGTCGGTATGGACAACAGAGGGATGGGCTATGGTGGCAGGCCTGAGCCTCCTCTTCCTCCGGATGCATCAAACACTTTGTATATTGAGGGCTTACCTGCAAACTGCACACGCCGGGAGGTTTCTCGTATCCTTCTTCAAGATCTTATTACCTTTCTAAATAGGTTTCACTACCTTTGAACATTCCAGTGACTGGCTGTTGCTAGCATGTGATGTTTCAATTTACTAATATTGAATACCATATGCATCTTATTGAGTTTTCATTCCACTAAAAAAAGGACAGATGAGTTATTTCAATTACTCAAATAGCAATAACTGCCCAGATAGAAATTGATAACCATGTAAATAGCAAAATGTATTGTTGTTAGGTTTATGATGGTCCTGAAGATCTTATTACCTTTCTAAATAGGTTTCACTACCTTTGAACATTCCAGTGACTGGCTGTTGCTAGCATGTGATGTTTCAATTTACTAATATTGAATACCATATGCATCTTATTGAGTTTTCATTCCACTAAAAAAAGGACAGATGAGTTATTTCAATTACTCAAATAGCAATAACTGCCCAGATAGAAATTGATAACCATGTAAATAGCAAAATGTATTGTTGTTAGGTTTATGATGGTCCTGTTTTCCTTCTTTTTGAACTGTTGATGTTCTCTAATTTATATTTGTTTATTTATATGCTTCAATTGCCGGTTTGATTCAAAATACCAATTGAGGTCAGGATACTTGTATACGTGACCACTTTCTTCATGTGTTTTTGTTCCTTGACCGTTTGCTTCTGCAGATATATTTCGCCCATTTGTAGGCTTTCGCGAAGTGCGACTTGTTAACAAAGAGTCCAGACATGTAAGTTACTGTGCCTTGTGTTAGAATTATTATTCTTTGAATGATGGATGATCCCTTACGTTCTAACTTGTATGCAGCCTGGTGGAGACCCACATGTGTTGTGTTTTGTTGATTTTGACAACCCTGCTCAAGCTACAATTGCTCTTGAAGCATTGCAAGGTGATAATACTTATATTTGTGGATATGGAGCATGTATCAGGGTTGATTACTTGACTAACTTTTGTGACATGCAATTTCCCACGTGTGTTCTTGTTAAATTCCATTATTCATGTCTGCATTTGCTTCTAGTTTGTCGTGTAGCTTTCCTTCATCGGTCTAACTTTGTGCAAATTGTTAATTAGAGCATCTCCATCAGTTTGGCAAATCGAGTTGCCATCTTTGATTTTTGGCAAAAACGTTAAAAATACTCCTCCAACAGTTTGGCAAAAGACTTGGCAATTTTTGGCAACTTGGGAAAAACTAGCCTCCAGCGCGCAAATATACGCGTGCGGCGCGCGGTTGGCATCGTGGTTTCTAGTCAGGTGGGAGGGGTGAAAAAAGAAATAAATAACAGAGAAGGGTTCCTGATTTAAGTTTTCAAGAGGTGGAAGGGCATAAATATAATTTTGTTTCTCTCTCAGGGTTCCTGATGTAAGTTAGATCTGGGTTTGGCAAGTGAATTATGCCAAACTGTTGGAGATAAGCTCTTTTTTTACATGGCATATCTTTTTAGAAGTTGGCAAAACACAAGATATGCCAAGTAAAATATGGCAAACTGCTGGAGATGCTCTTAGTTCATACATTAGTTATAGCAGCCTGCTGACAGTTAGGTGAGGGTATAAAGCGGTAAACCCATACAACAGTTCAGCATATCCTAACAAGCTAATATGCTTGTAGTCATGACCAGTGTACCAATCCGTAGCATTGCTCGACAACTTGCTTGGTAGTACTATCGCTACCAATCTAATACGAGTTTTAACATTTTATTAGTTTTTTTCGAACATTCACATTTTGCATCCTCATCTGCATGGGACCATTGGTTGAAGGCAAAACATAATACTCTTCCTGTTCTTGTTAAGGTCCGATCTGTTGTTCACGCGACGACCTGAGCAATATAAACCATCGCGATTCGTTTTGCAGGTTATAAGTTTGACGAACACGATCGTGACTCAGCCCATTTGCGGCTGCAATTCTCACGCTTTCCTGGTCCGAGGTCAGCTGGCGGACCTCGCGGTAGGCGTTAAGACGTGCGGACCTCGTGGTTGCCGAACCTATCGTTTGTACGAACGATCAATCTGCCGCAGCGTAACACTTCGATATGCGCTGAAATCCTCGGTGGCTAGGGTTTGGCATCTCATTTCGTGAATGCGTGAAAGGTGTCATGCAATAAGTGATATTCGTTCTCTTGTCATTAGACTGCCATAGCGTGTGTTAGGGGTGGAACTTTAAGTTATTTGACATACTGTATCTGTTGCCTTAGTTATTATGATTTACTGTAACTTTGTTACCTTGCTACCAGAGACAAGAGTTGTTATCCTTTGAATCTGTCCTTGAAACTAGATGTCTGTTGTTAGCCTTGTTTAGTAATATTGTCCCTGTTGGTATTTCTTGCCCCCGTATACCAACATTTTCTAGGTCCGTATAGGACTATATTTCTGCACCCCCTCCCCCCTCCTCCTAACACACATAAATGTGAAGTACCCACCTGCTTGGCTGCTTTGCTGTCCCACATCTAAGAGGCGGGGGCTACTTTGCTGTTTCTTACTTTCTTTTGAAGAACCGAAGGCTCCTTTACAATTTTGATTAAATAACTAATCACTAAACAGTGAACATAGTGAGCTTTTTATTTTTTTAGTCGTCATTTATAATAGATCTTAGGACTTAAAAATGACTTTAAATATGGAAGTATTCCTTTATCCCCCCTTTCAGATTTGATGTGGTTGTTTCGCTTCTTGTTCAGTCTTGTTAGTGAGCTATTTTTTAGTTCGAGATCTGTAGGATTTGCAAGAGGGTATCTTCCCGAACTGCGAAACATGTAGACCTGTGGTGCCTTGAGACTTTGGTGAGGCATGGCATTGTTGGCTTAATGAACCATTCTTCCATGCTGCAATACTAGTACAATCCCACCTTCACAATAAACTATTAAAACTTACCCTGCTCAGTTCAGTCATGCCTCTGTTAATGCAGATAGTTGTCTTTAAGCTTCGAAAAGGTTTTCTCTAAACCTTGCAACTTCTGGTTTGGATCATGTCTTTCGCCCTTAAAAAAGTCTACTCTTGTTTTCTTTCAGCCGACATACTCAAATAATGGCATTGTACGTTCATGTCCAGATTTTTCATGTATGAGCTTTTGGCAGTTAATCTCTTGCCATGAATTGGTATTTTTTATTAAGATGATGCATCATGAATTTATTGTGTATTTTATTTGTTACTTAACAATTGAAGTTTACATCCTTGGAGGTCATAGGGAACAAATCTAGGTCCTTTGATCATCTGTAGACTCTTAGGTTTCTTGAGAGTTTGTAGGACTGCATTTCTTTCATGCCCATGTCCACCACAACATTTATGTGGACTTCCATGTAGCTCGTTTTTGTACTGTGAATATGCCTTGCTTCTTGTGCTTGTGTGAAGTTTGCCGCCTCTTATATGTTGTGCAATTTTGTTTGAGACTGGTTGAACTTCAAATTATGTTTTGGTATGCTTGTTCCTTCCCAGATAATTTTATTAGCATTGTTTACAGCTTACGTGACAGGTACTCAAACCTTAAATTGTATTTTATTCCTTTACAAATGGTCTACTATGCTGTTATGTTGTTGGATGATTTTAGTATCTTTGCTCCGTGCCACTCCATGGCTACGTTTGTTGTCACCCTTTTGGCCGATAATTTTTGTTGTTTGCCAAGATGTAGCCGGGGACTGATTATGTCCGTCTTTGTGACAGCTGATGTCCCGTTTGGATACAAATTATTTTTGTAGTATTGGATAAATACTAAGAATTTACGAAATACTTTGGTTTTTGAAAGCTCATTGGTGTCTGATGTATTTCATGGGTTTTACAAAGTATTATATTATAGTTTTCTAAAAACATCATCCAAAGAGGGTCTGACTGTTTTCGATCAGAAAAATGTTGCAGTGTCCGATTTGTTTCATGAACGTATCTCCATCAATAGTATGTTTTCACAATTGCTCCTGCCGTCCGTGATTGTTTCGTGCTCTTGCGTTCGCTACAATAACGTTTCCGCATCACTTGCCTGTTTATTGGCCCGCCTAGGACTGTCTGCGATTCTGTCGTGAACGTTTCTGTGTCAGCTGCTGGTTGCTTGTGCTTTTGTACGACACCCACTGTATTTTTGAACACATCCAAATACACCTGATTCACAGATCACAAGGCCATGATGAAGTTTCACGGCACAACTAGAAACTCTAGCGCGGCTTTGCCGCGCTTCACTATGGTTTTTTGACTAGTGTTGCCATGATAAGGTACTCTTAAGATTTACCTTTTATGTATCATATGGATATGTTGTATTAATCAGTAGCCATCCTGCAATTACAATTTATATCAATCAATTTTGGAATATGTTTGATTTTTTGTAGGTAACGACTTGTTAGAAATCTGGTCTATAGTGGAGTTATTCTAAAGTATTTACCATAAATTTAAGCACTTTGTCCAATTGTGCACTTCCAAACCTATTCATATTCTTAAAGTTCGAGGACTTGTTATGTTATGGTTGATTTGTGCACACTCAATATTTGGTGGAGTCTGGACTTGAATTACTATTGCTTATATGGATGAACATGCGACCATTTTGTTAAAATGTAAAGATAACACTTGTCTCCTTTATAAATTGAACAAACTAAATTGTGCAAACATGTAAATGTGAGTGCGCTTAAAATGGAAAACATACATCTTACTACTACACATTTGTCCAATTTGAAAGACTTCCAAATTAATTAAATAATTTTTTGCGGGAAAAATAGATAATTAAATAAGCAGATAAATGAACTGATTTTTTTCATCATTTGACAAGTCGCCGGTACGCTCTCTAATCTTTATATCTCCCTCTGCTGCCTATTCTCCCAAACCTTCCACTGTAGAGAAGCTCGCTGGGAGGTCCTCTGTTGGCACAGTTGTTTGTAGCCCACTATATTTTCCTATACAAATGACGCCATCATCTTTTTCCTTTAGCTTGGTGAGGATCGAGCACCATCTCACCCCAAAATCGGCAGCTCACGTGAAACCAAGAAGAATCTCTTTTACCTCTTGCTGTCGATCCATCACATACATTACGTGGCTAAAACTTAGGATCTCGTCGCTGCCATCCACCATTGCTGCCAGTCTATCACAACCACCATCCATCGAGTTTGTGATCCAGGTTCTTGGAGTCCGCACAGGCCTTCAATTCCACGTTGTCCTGCTTGGTGCGCACCCACGCTCTCCTCCGTGTACACAACATAGCTGCTATATAAGTACGCGCAGGCACTGACCCAGAGCTCGTCAGTGGCGATGAGCCTGCTGTGCCCGGCTCAGTCTCGTCCTTATGCGACGGCGGGCTATACGTAGAGGTAGCGGATCGGGAGACGTAGACGCACCGTTTGACCCCGACCCAGCACTCTTAATTGTTGGGAAGATTATGAGGGCTGTAAGCAGTGCAGTGATCCATCCACGGCAGACAATCGCCGAACTCCATCTTATGGGATGCTTGTGCAATGCGTGGAATGTGAAGCGATGCGATGCGTAAGATGGGTCGAGAAGCATCCCGACTGACTGAGAGACGGCCGGCGGCTGCCCGCGGTGCTCACCGTCCTTTATTAATGATTGGAATATCGGATGGCTCCCATTGTATGATGACGTGGCTTATCCTGCGCTCGTTTTTGGCCTGATAGCAGGGTCAGGTTTCGTCTTTTAAAGATAGGCCAATACATTCATGCTGAATATGCTTTTAGGTTCCATATGTAGAGGGCTAACATGCGTACATTCACATCGAAGAGAGTCAACATAGCGTTGCGATTGTTGTGACAAAATAGTTAAAGCAACGAGCGGATGAAGGCATAGTAGAGCACCAATAAGATCATATTCCTGGACTCAAACAAAGGCATGGGTAAGTATAATACAGATAAGAATAAGAATCATTTTAAGGGAAATTTTGTGCGTTTGTGAGCGGGTGTTCCTATTTACCTAAGTTGCCTAGTACCGTGTCAGCTTGCTATCTGTTCTGAGATCATCAACATGTCGTCATAATCTCGTATCAGCTTGCCAGTGGTGACTCGTATTTTCATTGATCTGACGATGCCATGAACTCAGCTGTTTGTGTTGGGGATTAGGGTGAGTTTTATGGAAGGAATCACTGCACTGGTATTGTGATTGGAATAATTTTAGGGTAAACAAGAGATGAAAACTTGCTTTGTTTATCATTATTATCTGTACCTGATCTATGTACGCTAGCTGTGGTAGGTGCTTAATTTGTGGTATATGATTATCTTAATGGAATAAACTCGCTAAGTGATTGCCAGGCCAGAACCTCCTTGGCTGGTGGCTGGAGGACAAGACAGCCAGCAGGCAGTCCCAAATATTAGTTTGCCTAAACATATATATTTGATTTGTGCGCAATTATAGAGCGAGGGAAACTAAAAGAAAATTGGAGCTAATGTTCACTTTCAATATGTAACCACCCTTGGAAGGAGAACAAGCTTCTCTTACTTTCCACATCCGGAAATAAAAGCAAACCCACAATGATATTTTTATATGACAGAAGCATATTTGAACTTTGAGGAAAAACAGGATTTCAAGCCACACTCTTTTGCCAAAATGTTCAAATGGCACACAAAGAAAAATAGCATCTCAAATAAATGGCTTCCTGTCCTTATTGCAAACACTAAAGGAACCACTACCCTCCACACAGAAAGTATCTGACAGCACCTGGCATTTCCATGGGGACTTTTTGACTGACGATTGACTTAATTAGAAACGGTTATTCGGTTCAAAAAATTGGAAACGGTTATTGGTTTTACTTCCTTGATAGAGGCTTTAATTTAAGCATGTAATATTTACTAAAACGTAGTCTTTCACTAACAGCTGAGTTAGGTTATTCTAGTTTTTAGAGGTTCATTGCTATGGCCGTGTTTGGATCCTATTGTTAGTGTTAGTGTTAGTTTTTAACCCCTTCAAATAACCCTCCAAAGAAATAACATTTACTAGTTTGGATCCTAGTGTTATTTAGCACTTAATGATACTTAAAGAACCAATGCTCTCTCTTTTTTCAGTGGGGCCCACCAGAAGTAACACAATAATCACTTCTTGGAGGGGTTAGAGTTTTAGGGTGTGTTAGTGCCAAATAACATACAAATAACACATATGTTTGGCTCTTAAGTGTTATTTGAGAGTTATTTGGGGTGTGTTACTAAATAACACATGGATCCAAATAGGGCTTATATCGTTTGTGAAACATCTGCTGCCACGCAAGTAGAATGGTATGTTGAACGTAGTTTCGCAGTATCTCTGGTTAAATCCAGACATCCTGTCATCATTAGAAATACTGTTTCTTTCGTTCTTTCACAAAAAAAAAACGCCATCATTCCCCTGATGGACGCATTGGTGCCTCCGTCTTCCCAGCATATATTTGTTCTATTTGCCACGCAGAATCGATCTCACCCTTTGCTGATGCAAAAATCTAAGGTCTGAACTCTGATGAAATGGCATTCTAATCTAAGCTCAGTATCATCGCTCTTCGCTCATCAGTAACTAGTACCCAAAATGCAATACCACCAAGAATAAGCAACTTGTCCCCGGCCCAGTTTCTCAAAAAAAAAAAAAGTTGGCCCAGGTCCGAGCTGCTTTTCTCTTGGGCGGCAGCACCAAAGGAGTGCGTCCACGTGGAAAGGCCAAGAGGAAGCGGGCCCCCACGATCCGGCCGTCCATCACGATTTCGACGGCTACAAGGTGATCGTTCTTTCCTAATCGGCCGTCCGCCCCCAAAGCCCCTCTCCATTTCCAGTTTCCAGGCCGCCGCCACCATGTCCCTCTCGGCCGTCGCCTCCGCCGCCGCCGCGTCGACGTCCCTCTCCTCCGTCAATCCCCGCCGATCGTCGCCTGCGTCCAGGGTCCCGGCGCCGCTTCGTCGATCCCTTCCATGCAGGCTCCTGTCGTCGACGCCGTCGTCCCACTCTCCCCTTAGGCCGGTCTCCGCCATGGCCGCCCCCCGCACCGCCGCCGGCGAGGCTGCATCAAGGAAGAAACTCATCATCTTCGACGCCGAAGAGGACCTCGCGGCTTCGCTGGCCAAGCGCACGGCGGAGCTGTCGGCGAGGTTCGCTGCGGAGAGGGGCGCCTTCACCGTCGTGCTCTCCGGCGGATCCCTCGTCAAGGCCCTAAGGTTCTTGGACCGGCCTCCCGATCGGAAATTCCTTGGCCATCGTTGGCTTTCGGATCGTGGGGCTCTTGACTCTTGAGTCTTGACCTTTGGGTTTCACAGGAAACTGACGGAGCCACCGTACCTGGACGCGGTGGATTGGAGCAAATGGCATGTGTTCTGGGTTGACGAGAGGGTGGTGCCCAAGGACCACGCGGATAGCAACTACAAGCTCGCCTCCGATGAGTTCCTTTCCAAGGTAATCACTTGTACAGTGAAATTCAGAATCTGTTTCGATCGCGAAAGGTGGGACTTTGGAGTTTCTATTGATTTGCTTTTTTTTTTCCAACGCGGGGGTATGCCCCTGATTTCATTACTGGTAGTAACGAAAGTACAGCAGTTCACAAACCAAGGTTCGACACGAAAGAAACGAGGATTTAAAGGCTAAAAGTCTACGGATTAACAGCCTCCAGCAAACCTAGCAACACCACAAGAGCGACAAAGAGTAGCAAAATGATAGCTAGTTAAACTTTATCAAATCTCCAAAGCGGTTGGACATATGTCGAAGCTTCAGTCTTTCAGCTCCCCTTCACTTCCTCTCCGTCACTGGAGCAGAACCACACTGGCATCTCCTGGTGGGGCTTCATTTGGGTGTAGACTCAGCACCACTGCTCTGAGGATATCCGCACCCCCCTCTAGCAGCAGCTTGTCCTCTTCCGACTGTAATTCTGCCCAAAAGGAGATAAACGATGAGGCGAGACAAATCACCTCTGTGGGAGATCTTACCTTTTTCTCTTCAAAGCACACATTATTTCTAGTTCTCCAAAGTGCCCAGCAAATCCCGGCCAATCCCACCATATGGAACTTTTCAGCGCGGGGCATAAAAAATTTAACCCAGTACCAAAATTGGTCAAATGATGAGGGCCTACAATCACCCCCAACAACCATTGCTACCATGCTCCAAACATACTTGGCCATGGAGCATTCAAAAAACAGATGAATAATGGATTCATCCTCCCTGCAAAACATACACTTGCTATCCCCATTCCAGCCCCTCTTCAAGAGATTATCTTTGGTCAGAAAGGGGGTCATGATTGTTTTTGAGCGATGGAGAATGGAGTTGTGGAAATTTTGTGCAGATCGTGTACTTGTTTGCCTGTTTTGTTGGACCTATTACTGAAGTTCCTCGTAATGTTCTGGACATTGGGAAATTGACAATGACGAATACTGAGCAAAATGTTGAATTTGGGAGATACTGAGTTGTCTGCCTTATCCTTTTGAAAAAAAAGTTGTCTATCTTGGATTTCTGATAGTCTTTCAGGAAAAAGATGTCTAATGTCTGCTTAATATGCATATGTGTATGTACTCTGCATTTGTGTCTTCAAATTGAAGTACATCCATGTGCCATATGTGTATGGACTGTGGACATTAGAATTGTGTGTACAAGTTCATATCTATATTCTCATATATACTGCCTGAAGAAACCTTTACCATTGTTCTACACTGTATCTAAGTTTTCATCTTTTGTTTTCTACAACATAGGTGCCAATTCCTGCTGGCCAAGTTTATGCTATAAATGATACAGTGTCAGCCGAGGGGGCTGCAGAGGACTATGAAACTCGTTTAAGGCAACTTGTCAAGGATGGCGTGATTGGAATGTCACCAGTGACAGGTTTCCCCAAGTTCGATCTTACGCTTATCGGGATGGGGCCTGACGGCCATGTCGCCTCGCTCTTCCCAGGTCACCCTGTTGTCCATGAAAACCAGAAATGGGTCACCTTCATCAAGGATTCTCCGAAGCCGCCACCGGAGAGAATAACATTCACTCTCCCCGTGATCAACTCGTCGGCATATATCGCACTTGTGGTCACCGGTGCCGGAAAAGCTGGCGCTGTTCATAAGGCACTTTCAGAAGAGCAGAACACATCAGATTTGCTGCCCGTCGAGATGGTTTCGCTTCAAGATGGAGAGCTCACTTGGTTCACTGACAAGCCGGCGGTGTCCATGTTGTCGAGCATTTGAAGCCATAGTCGTATAAGTTTGCTTGAAAGTTGAAACTCTCGTATTGAGTACTTCATAAAAGACTTGATGGATATCCATTAGGTTCGGCAGGAAATTGTGAGTTTCGTTTGTATTATTATAGTGTGCCGGAGAAATGTGTCTTGGGTTCCAATGTCTACCAAATAATCATCAATTATGGTGAGTTTTTTTTTTCCGGACCAGCGAGCCTCCTGCATTTCCTCCCCTGAGTTTTCTTTCTTCTTTGAGTGCGATCTGCATCAGGTGCTGTCTGTGCATGTGATCCCTGAAGAACATGTACTAGAACTATGAAAGCAGCGGATGTACTGGAACTATGAAAGCAGCGAGATGCTGAGGTCCCGTTTGGTTCACTAGCGCAATTTGCGCTACAAAAAGAATTTTGCATATATGGAGTATTAAATGAAATTTATTTATAAAATCTTTTCAAAGATTAGTGTAACTTTTTGAGGCGAATCTAATGAGTCAAGTTTCACCATGATTGACTAAGTAATCATCCTCTAATCATGCGGTCAAAAATCTCATTAAATTCGTCTCGCGAAATAGCATAGAGATTGTGAAGTTAGTTTCATAATCTATTTTTATTTAGTACTACTAATTAATGTTCAAAATTGTCTACAATAGCTTGTGCTACTAAACCAAACCAAACAGAGTATGAATTGATGGGTTGCCAAGATACTTTTTTTTTAACTCACTGCCAAGGTACCTGAGACAACTGCACCTGCCATTTCTCTCCGTGTCTGGGACTCAGGTCTTGTTTAGTTGCATCCGTGAAGTTTTTGAATTTTTTTTATATTTGAAGTACTAAACATAGACTAATCACAAAATTAATTACAGAACTCGTCTATAAATCGCAAAACGAATCTAATGAGCCTAATTAATCCGTCATTAAAGGTTGTTACTGTAGTATTAATGTAGCAATTTAGCGTCTAATTACGGCCTAATTATGTTCATTAGATTCGTCTCGCGATTTACAGACAAATTGTGCAATGCGTTTTTCATTCCGTCTAGATTTAAGTGTCTATGCAGGTGCCGGAAAAAAAATTGGAACTTTGAATTTGGGAACTAAACACGGCTTCAACTCAAGAGTCAAGACGCCGCGCAGCTCTGACCGTGTCAGAGTCCATCAGCAACTCATGAACACGAGTAGTAAAGAAGAACAATCTGGAGCCCCCAAGTTCATGTGACCCGGCACATGAACAAGCGGGGCCAGAACATGGCCGGAGGCCGAGAGGAGCCTCGCGCGAAGCCCCCACGTCCCATGGTACGCGGTGCCGCAGGCATGGCCCTCCACCGCCGAGCGTGTATAAAATTCTTGTCCAGTCTCGGCCCCGGGGAGCACGGTGTCCCCGCCGCCGCCGCCGCCGCCCGCGCCGGGATCTCCGGCGCGCGCGCCCTGGATTTGTATCGTGGCCTGGTGTCGCCGGAGCCCGACGAAGCCTTCGAGGCAAACGGCCAACGAGCCGCCAGTCATCGTGCCCACCGTACTCTGTGCCCGAAACGGGCCGTTGTGCCGGGCAGGCGTGGCGAGTTCCCCGGGTCCAAACGAACGAGCCAAAACCATGCTGCGACGGGCACGGAACCGACCGGGATGGTGTCACCCTGTCACGATTCAGTTCTTGCGCTTGTGCTTTGACCTGACCGACCGCGTCGGCTTTCGACCAACCAACCGCCCGGGAGCCGGACGGAACGGAACGGCTGGTCGGCGAAAACCTCCGGCCGGCCGTGTCGTTGAAATGTTTTTTTTTTCGCGGCGATGACGTACTAATTGTGTGGCGTGGATATAGGTGAAAACAGATCGCATACGCATTGAAATAGATTTGAATATCTTGAATATCTATTTTTTTTGTTTCCTTTCAGTTTCCATCACCTAGTATGGAAACGGATCGAATATACATTGAAACAGATTCGGATATCTCGAATATTCGTTTTCCTATTTCCTCACCGTTTACATCCTTAGGTGTGGATGTGTCTGTGTTCAGTTGACCACTGGTGATTCATAAAGGGCAGGAGGATAATGGCGAGCAGTAAATAACCTCGTAATCGCTCATGAAATCGACCGATACCAAACCAGATCTTCTTGGTTTAAAAGTAGACGCCAAAACTGAATCCCAAAGGAAACGCAGAAATGGTAAAGTTTAAAGGGGAAAATAACCCGGCTGCACTTATAAGCATGTGGTCAAATTGTGCATTATAGTTTGGTAGAACGAGAATTTGACCAATATTTGCTCAATCAATCTAACAATTTTGTCCGTTCAAAAAAATCTAACAATTTTGTAATAAAACATGTATTAATTATCGGTTGTAAAAACGAGTACTACGACGTGACTAGGAGTACCATGACATGGGTCAGAATTTCGGATTGAGATTCAGTGACGTACTGCACGTGCAGTTACTGCCACTGACACGTGGGCCATGAGGCCCACACGTCAGCGGCAGTAACTGCACGTGCAGTACGTCACCGGATCCGTGTCCCAGAATTTCTTTCTTTCCTTTTTACTACAGCAGAAGCAGAAAAAAAAGGAGAGACACAGACAGACTGCTGCAGTAGGAAACACCGTTCCCCAGCGGCATCACTGACGCGTGGGCCCATCACTTCCTGTCCCCACATGCAGCCTCCGTAGACGACTGTTTTATAACCGGTGCCTACCGCACCAACTCCTTTTAACTCCCTCTTCCAAGGGAGGAGAGGACCCGCATCCCCCCCGGTCGCCGCCCGGTGCTCCGCGCCCGCGTCCGCACCCGCCAGCGTACGGCCCGCCCGCGCCGGCCGCCGGCCGCCGGCGGCGTGGATGGGGAAGCTCGTCGCCCTGGCGCGGGAAGCAGTCGGGGTGGACTAGGAGCTCGGGTACTCGGTAGTCAATAAGCGGTAGGTGGAGGACGAGGCGAGGCAGGGCAGGGCGATGAAGGCCCTGCGGCGATCCAGCACCTCCTCCTCCTCGGCGGCGGCGGCGGCGCCGTTGCCGAGGGCGCCTTCGTCCCCGCGGTCGTACTCGTGGATCCACCGCCGGTCTCTCCTCGTCACGTCGTCGGCCTCGTCGCCGGCGGCCTCCGGGAATCTGGCAGCGGAGGGTTCGGATTCGGCGCCGGCGCCAGTGGTGGCAGCTTCCTCGTCGCCCTCGCTGGCGCCCTCCTCCCCGAACGTGGACCGGTGAGTTCTCCTGTTCGGATTCCTGTTAGTACAGCGAATGGGTCGCTTCAAAATGGGGAATTTTTGTTGGGTACCGTTACCGTACGCGTTGAAATTTCCAGACGATGATTCGCGCACCGATTCTCAAAAGTTATGCTCGTCTGGTGGCATAGTGGGAGCGGTAGTTTGTTCGGTACTATTATTCTTACCCATTGTGCTTTAGCCTTTAGATTTAGATAAAAATAACTTTTTTTGGGCACAAGTGCTCAGAACCAGCTACTAGGTGCTTTTTGTACGCTTTGATCTAGTTATAAGTCTTGCTCTGCAGCTCGCAGTAGTAGGCACAAAGTTCTGGCTCGCTTATAGTGCTAGTTGTGTGAAATGTGGATTGGGTGCTTGGTCAATTTAGTATGAGAATGGAAGGAACAATTTAGCTTAAATCACTCAACTTTAGATGGGACGTCCACTCTAGGATCTTATTTCTTGGCAGTGGTAGTCTGGTAGAGTTCAAAACCATGACTTGTCGATCTGTGTAATGGATAGCGTTTCATCAAATGCTTAGTTAACCTGGCATTAATTGCTGCTATTTCCGAATTTAATACCCTAGGCGTTTGTGCTAGTAGCTTGTGGATATGCTAGATTTTGAGTTGTTTATATACATTTTTTGTAACCAAAAAAGTACTGGGTTTTTGCTATTGAGTCTAGCTTTAAATTGGCTGCAGCATTGTTTGAATTTGGAACAAAAGTCCGTAAATGCTGCAGTCGAGTTGTATCTTAGCCGTTGTGCAACAATTTCAGAACATGGAATCATCAGCCAACTGCAACTTATTCTTTCTCTCCTACCACATTTCATTTCTAGAGGTGGAATTAAATCTCCATGGTCTCGAAGAAAAAGAAAACGAGCACTTTCTTGTCAACACTGGAACCGTCTATTTTCATCAAACGGGAAGCTTCGTGATGGGGGAAGAAAGTTTCTAAAGAAAGTTCGCAGTGGGGTAAGCATTGTTGTTATCCAGGACTTCTTTCTATGCATACAACCTCTGACTGATTTATGTTGGAAGCTTAGCTATGCACATTCTGCATGCAATTGCATGTTGTGCAGCCTTTTCCACTTTGATGGCAAACTAAATCTATTATAATAATGTTTCTAGGGAATTGAACCAGGCATCCGGGCTGAAGTTTGGCCATTTCTACTTGGAGTGTAAGATGATTCTCCTATGTGCTTATGTATTTAATATTATGTAGCAATGATCTTGTTAACATAGTTTGATGTGGTAAATGAATTTAGAGTTCTAGAAGTCAGTGTTCTGTTCTTGTGAAATACTCTATTTCAAAATATGAGGCGCATCAGGATGTAAAAGTGACAACTTTTGTGGATTTTGATGATCAGTTATTTAAATTGTATGGATGATTAGAATGTAAAAGTTGTAACAATCGATTCACATTCACATACCTTTCAATACAAGTCGATTTTATAGCAATTGATAATATGTTGCATGAGTAACTGATGGTCAACGTGTACTTTTAAATGCTTTCTAAATCCTAATACGCCTTACAAAAAGAAATGGAGGGAGCAGGTTCATAACAGTTTACAGTTTGAAAGATACAAGTGTGGTCCCATGTGATAACTTCCTCGGATTAGAATTAGAGAACTCCTATAATTTCATGCAATGGATGGCAGAAAAAAGGTTACCTGGTTGGTGACCTAGATTCTTGCACTGCTTTTTCATAATGTCTTTGCCAAAATCAATCTTTCCACCATACCCTCTATGTTTCAAAATGTTGACCTTCTGATTTTCTCGATCCAGTTTCAACATACAGTTCTCTCCTCTGTCCTTTTTTTGTCACTTATCCTTGCTCTATCTACAACATTTATGAGTTAAGCTTGACATTTCCCTCTATCTTCTCTATGTCCAGTAACATCTTTAATCTCTGTGCCCAGACAAATAGGGCTTATGAAAAGAAATGGTGGAGGTATTCTTTGAAAAGTTTTTTTAAAAAAAGCACTCCAAAAGTTAAAATTTTATAAAAATTCATTATTTTACAAACACTGCTAACGTGCTTTACCAAAAGCATGCCAAAAACTAAACGCATTCTCACATTGGTCAATAATTGGGTCTGAAAACATTAGCATTTGGATTTGCTCGTTATCTTATCATCACAAATGTGACTGATTTGGAAAAATAATCCAATGTGTTGGTAACATGCGTCCCTAAACTCCACGTCTCCACATGACATCATAATATTTGATGGTATTTTTCAAGTTAGTCTTCTTTCATTTTAAGCTAATTTTTGCTTCTGTTATGTATGGGCCTGCCTATTGTCTATTTGTAAGGTTACTGATTTTCCGTAAGCCACGTTTTTTGGGCCAATCAATCAAAATTAGAACCATTTGTGCATCTATATAAGGTAAACCAAAAGACAAGAAAAGTGCATTGTGCTTAACAAAAAAACAACTTACAGCATGAAAACAATGTTCTATTTGGTTTATCGAGCCTTTATATATTGTTTTAAGATTGTTTTGTTTTAGCCTTTTGTTATTGAATACCTATCCTATTTAATATGTTGCTGCTTTAAGTCGATAGACTGATTAATTTCTTGTTATATGCAGTTATGATTTGAACAGTTCTGAAGAGGACAGAAATGCCATCAAGATAAAGAAAAGGTATTGCTTCTATAACTGATCAATTAGCTTTTGCTTCCTGTATATAGGTGAATGTCCAGCTTGGATTGACGATGATTTATCTTGAAAGTCTGGAAAACAAGAGTAAATCGATAGATATGATAGCTGTGCGCATCTTTGCTTCCATGACTGATATAAGACATGCTGTGCTTTCCTGTTATGTGAAGATTGTTGTGAAGTATTAGTGGATTGCCCACCTCTTCCCAAGAGCTTAAGCTTTTGGGTTCATTTGGTTGGTGCATGAAACCTAACATGGTATCAAAGCCAGAGGTCTCGAGTTCGAGTCTTGGTAGAGGCATCTTTTAAGTCCTCCGCTCCCTTCTTTATTTCCACATTTGCGCTTTGTTCCGGCTGCATGTGAGTGGGAGTGTTGTGAAGTATTAGTGGATTGCCTACCTCTTCCCAAGAGCTTAAGCTTTTGGGTTCATCTAGTTGGTGCATGAAACCTAACAAAGATAACATCACTAGAACACCTGTTTGTTCACAATGATGCTTTACTTATTGACATGAAGTGCTGCAACTTCTGGTGCAGGAAAGAATATGAAAAGCTGAGACGACAGTGCCATCGCGTTCTGAATTGTTACAAAGGAAATGGGCTGAATGTTATAAATGAGTTTATGAATGAGGATTTTTCTGATGGGGTGGAAGGATCAGAGTCACCTCATTCTGAAGGTGTCAGTAAGAGGGCTTGTGTGTTGCCCAAAGAATTGAAATCTTTAGGCAGCAAGGCAGAAGAACCAGAGAGTTCTAACTGGGCTTCTGTGGAAGGCATGGATGAAGATACAAGTGAGTTAACTTACGTTGATCCATGTATTGCAGAATCAGAATCTTCCGACTCTGAGTCTTCCTGTGAAGAGGATCCTGACAGAACACCCGTCTCTACCAATTTGGAAGAGAACTGTGATTCCAAACCAAAATTTGTCCGGAGCGCATCGTCTAAGTCAGAAGTTTTTATATCTGACAAAACTCCAGAGGATTTTACCACATGGCAGCGCATTATACGTGTAGATGCTATTCGAGCAAATACAGAATGGGCCCTATTTGCCCGTAATCAGGCTGAAGTCTCTAAAGAAAAAGCGCTGCGGTCTGCAATATCAGTCGGGCTGAAAGATTATGACCATTTGGAGCCTTACATGATTTATCATGCTGCACGATTAGTTGCATTGCTTGAGGCATATGCGCTCTATGATCCAGAGATTGGGTACTGTCAAGGAATGAGTGATCTCTTGTCACCAATAATTGCAGTTATGGAGGAAGATCATGAAGCATTTTGGTGCTTTGTAGGTTTCATGAGGAAAGCGAGGCACAACTTCAGGCTTGATGAGGTTGGAATAAGAAGACAGCTGAAAACCGTCTCGCAGATCATCAAGCGCAAAGACTCGCACCTCTACAGGCACCTGCAGAAGCTCCAGGCCGAAGACTGCTTCTTTCTGTACCGAATGGTGGTGGTTCTCTTCAGGAGGGAGCTCACTTTTGAGCAGACTGTGTGTCTATGGGAGGTCATGTGGGCTGACCAGGCCGCAATTCGAGCTGGGATTGGAAGGTCCACTTGGGGAAGGATAAGGCTTCATGCTCCACCTACTGATGACTTGTTGCTCTACGCTATCGCTGCCTGTGTCTTGCAGAGGAGGAAGCTGATAATTGAGAAGTACAACAGCATGGATGAGATATTGCGGGAGTGCAATAGCATGGCCGGGCAGCTGGATGTCTGGAAGCTCCTAGATGATGCGCATCACTTGGTTGTTAACCTTCATGACAAAATATGATACTATTCTTTCCTCAGTTACGTTTGGTAGAACATATGCAGACCTGAACAAATTTCCGAGGTGTATATTTAGCATCTATCTATCTACTGCTTGTCACCCGGAATAAAAACCCTTGCATGGGTATATATAGATTGAACCTTGTAGCTTCAAGTGAGGACGAAGTTGTCTTCACTTCGGTTAAGCTGATAAACCATAGGTTATCACCGTGGTTCTGTCGTTACAAGCCATCCATAGTTGGAACTTCATGGAAAATTTTGTTTTTGCTTCTAATAATGTCTGTTCTAGGCAAAAACATCATTTTCCCTAAAGTCTCTATAGGGCAATTAAGTTCCCAGATGTTGGGTGTAATGTAATGTGGAGTGATATACCAATACCAATGTCAAGTCTTTACTGTTTTTTTCCTCGTATACCTATTCTGTTTCTTCCCTGATACTGATGATTGAGATAACAGAAAAGCCTTTCCCACTCCTGGTCTGCTGTACATGTTTGATATCGCAGCAAGGTAATAATGTGCATGTTCTACAAACTGTTTGAATCAACACCGAGCATCTCATTTGCCAGAACTTCTGCATGGTTGGACAAGCTGGAGCTGGCAGTGCCAAAAGTGAGCTGGCTGGGTTGTGCTGCACTGGCCCAGTGCGACTGTTACGCCATCCCGACAAGGTGAACATCTGCGTCCACTTCTTCTTGGACGTCCTCCTCCGTGGAACATGAAGAGGAAATGCATCATCCTACAGCTCAGGGGGACACCTGCGCCAGCGTCCAAACTTTTGATGTGATCTTACCTGAAACAGTCAGTGCTCGGCAACATGAGGCGACAGCCAGCAGTCGCCATGGGCCATGGGGCACAACACGTGTTCAATCATTTTCCCCACTTCCTTTCCGTCTGGTGGTTAGAATGCCTCTTCGTCCGACAGTAGAACAGTGGTGAGGCGCTTCTAGCTAGGTGCTTTTTTTCAGCATCTGATTTTTCAGCCAGGTTTTTTCTAACTTAAAAAGGGTTAGATGCTACTCTTACTGTACTGTATCTGGACCTGTTTTCACGACATCATTACTGTATCTGAAAGGGTTAGTGTTTGCACTCGATTATCTGAACCCCAAATCGTCCGTTTTCTTAGCAAAAGCCCAGCCCACAATTTGTTATTTGCACTCGTATACCTGTATTGTCGTTGTATCCAGCAATTGAGGTGGTCACTAACTCTAAATTTATATATCCATCTCATAAGAAAAGAAAAAGAATATATATAGCAAAATTAAAAAGAGTAGACTTTTAATGGTTTACTTCTTTTATAAAGAAACATTTCAATATTCCAGGTTCTATGCGTGAAATATCCATCCATTATGTTTTATTAAAAAAGAGAACCATTTCAATATTGCTCAAAGCAGTTGTCTCACAGTCTCTCCCCGTCACCCGTACGCGTGCTGGGCACAATCCAGAAGCAGGACCGAGAGATCCAGGGCACATGAACATGGCGACAAGAAGGCTCAACGGCGCTCGGCCGGCCGGCACGGTCTGGCCCAGCCGATTCTGCTGGCCGCCGCACCCAAACCCATGAGGAGATTGAGCCGGCTGACGTGCGCAGGCGCAGCGACCTCTCTAGATTGCTTTATTTCCGGCCTCGATCTCCCCGTCGTCGTCGTCTCCGTGCTCCAGCTCGCAGTTGGGTGGCCACACGACGCAAGTGGCCGCGACCGGACGGTAGCTGTGTCTGGGGGCCAGCCGTGGCCCGGCCGTTGCCTTCGCCGTCGGGATCGGGCCGCCGCTTGGTGACGGTGATAGATGGCCAGCAGCCACCGGCACAGCACAAGCCCCGGCCCCGCCGGCGGCCGGGCGTCCACCACCACGGCGGCGAGCTGTTTGGGCGCGCGCGCCGCCGTCACGTCTTTTCCTGCCGCCTCGCGCTAGCTATAGCTTTACAACCAGAACCAGGCCTTCCAAATCTCCGTGGGCGCATGTGTCGGATGAAAATGTGGTAAAAGATGACATCCGGATCCGATTTCATCCGTATCCGATCCGAATTTCTCGGTGTACGCTCAGGACCGTGCATCGTCATCAGCTGCAAATTAAAGCTGCGACACGATTCCTTGCCGCTGTTTTTGTTGTGCACCAATATAACACAGTTGCCCGGTGAGGTAACGATGCTGATGCTCTGAAATGTGCAGCTAGGTAGCCTGCTCACAGTACAGCAGAACTAGCACTTGCTAACTGATCGACCTACGTCATTGTAGATAGGTTGATCTTTAATTATTATTAGCTTCAGAAGCAGCTAGCTAGCTTGCTAGCTGCCTAGCTCTCGGATGAGATGATCCGATCCTCCGATCCGGTCGGTACATCAGATCACGAACCATTCAGCGATGAGCTTACTGGCCACGAACGAAAGTATGGTCGCCTTTTGGAGCAGGCTGCAAATTAAACTACTCATCGATCAGGAGCTAGCCTCGTGTGCTATCTAGCTCGAGGGACGGTGACGCGAAAAGCTGGCTCAATCATGGCGCGCTCGATAGCTAAGCTGCGGATCAGTGGGGTGACCCAGCATCGCAACTTGCTCTCGTCTGCTTGGCTCCGCTAGCTGCCTCTCTCGAACACCATCCATCCATGCGTGCCTGGAAAGCCTAGCTAGTGGCCAATAAGTGAATGCCGCTGGCTATCTGAATTTACTAATTCTGCAGACTGCAGGCAGTAGTGATCGATGAGCAGTCTCTCTCCCATGTTTTTCTTTCAATCCATGTATCTAGTGCATGCTGTAGTTCCCTAGCTTGCTTTTTTGCCATCTGCTGCGATCGATCAGTGGATGCAGCAATGCAATGTTGGCGTGGATAAAGATCGCTCGGCCTCAGCCACTTGGTCCAGCAGGACTCCCTGTCGAGGCTCCATTATATTTTCTAGCTCCGATCCTCCTCCGTCCATAGATGCAGCTTTTCTTGCATTGGTTGGTCGATCTCCAGTGTGTACACATCTATCAGGCTCACTCACGCACTCCCTCGATCTTTGCTTGCTCCTAGCAGTGGGCAGTGGCAGTGCTCAAGAATTGCGTCTATTCTATCCCATATCTGCATCCTTTTACGTGTGTCACGCCGGCCGGGATCGAGCAGGCTCCAATGGACTCCACTGTAGTGTCGCTAGCTTTTGCGTCGTCGTTGTTGCCGGCCGTCGTGCCCATGGGCCCGGCCCGGCCTCCGGCCTTTTTGGCGATCTTATCTTGAATGCACGAACGAGCAAGCTAAGGACGCAGCCAGCCAGCCCGGCCAGGTGCCTAGGGCTAGCTGGCTGTGGTGGTACTATGTGCTACCTTCTCTGCACCAGTGCACTGCACTGCGCGTCTGCACCGGGCGGCGACAAGCAGGTCCGTTTTGACATGCATGCGCAGTATGTGGCACATGTGGGAAATCTACCATGATCTTTGATCTGATCGCAGGGGCCGGCCGGCCGGGAGCAACAACCTTTGTCGATCACTCACCTAGGCGCTAGAAGGGCAACGACGACGCACCTTATTAGCGTAGACCGACCACCAGAGAGATGGTGTTCTTTCTTCTTTAATTTGGAGATGTCGCATCATGCAGGAGAGATGTGTGTATCTTATTATATATTTTGTAGTTGAAAGTGAGCCGGTACAAGTTCTTGTAAGCGGAGCGAGAGACGATTAAATAAAATAGCATGATCCCACGTGCACACGTATACTAGAATTAAAAAAATATATAGAGAGAGTTCCAGTATATTTGACACAAAAACCGTAAAGATCTACCATGTTCCAAATTGTAAGTCATTTCAACTTTTTTAGAGAGTCAAAACATTTCAAATTTGACCAAATTCTATACTAAAGTACTAATATTTATGATACCAAATAAATATCACTAGATTCTTCATTAAATATACTTTCAAGTATATCTATTTGACGTTATAAATCTTCATAATCTTTTCTGTAGTTTTAGTCAAATATAAAAATAGTTTGACTCTCTAAGAAAGTTGGAATGACTTACAATTTAAAACGGATGGAATACTATTTGCAAAACCGGATAGGATATTTAGCTCACTGGTGTTTGCCATTTTGGAGAGGGCACACAGGACACAGCACACAGATATCTCGAGGATGATGGTGAGGCGCCAATGCAACTATCTTCAACGAAAAGGCCCTACCTTCAAGCGCTTGTAGAAGTCAGCATTGATCTCTTCTTTGGTTGGCGCGCAGTGTAGTATAGCGCACAAGTTGGCTAGCTAGCTACGAAGAAGTGCCACGCCGACAGCAATGGCGCATTGGAGTTGGACGGATCGTACTGTTGGTGCATGCAATAACAAGAGGCACACGCCCGGCTTGGCTTGGCTTTGGGTACCAATCAATCAATGACTCGAAAGTCGCCACCCACTTTGCAGAGAGACAGAAAGCTAGCGCTCGCGCGGGGCTGCCACCGCAAACAAGCAGCTAAATTAAGCCCCCCTTGCTATGCGTAAAGATATCCTAACCGAGCACGCCACATGTTATTCTTTTTTACTTGCAGGTAGTTACTCGTTCCGTTCTAAATTAGTATGCATGGAAGTCTGTGCATAGTAAAATTTATATATATCTATAAAGTTAAAATGACTAATAATTTGGAACGGAGGCCAGGATATTTTTTTTTGAAACAAAGACAGGAGCTCTGCCGCTCAATTAAGACGAAAGAAATAATATGTACAAGAAAGCTAGCCGGCGGAATGCCAAACAAAGCACCCCGGAGGCTTACCAACCCACGCGATACGGTTGAGCACAACACGACACACTAATATGGGTCATCATTGCTGAGTATGGAAGCAATGCTTCCAGCAGCTCCGACTTCTCATAGCAGGCCATCCATAGATCATCCACCAACTGCCCCAAAGCAAACGCTCGCGACCGGTCATCGTTGCCAAGCTCAAGCACCCCGCAAAGAGCAGCTCCGACTTCCAAACACGAGCCCACACCTCGCCGGCGGCTGTTGCAACCCCAGCAAAGCCCCAGCCAATGATGGACAGGAGTCTCACCACGTGTCATCATTGCCAAGCCACGCCCCCGCCCAGCAGCTCCGACTTCACGTTGCAAGACCCGCATCCACACATTAACCAGGCGTCGAGAAGCAAGCGCAACCACCGAAGGAGACTTCAAAGCCACGACGAAAATCCAAAACGCGACGCCTTCATGAAGGGAGCGACGCCGATGGCGCCGCCATCACTGGGTTTTCACCCTTGGATGAGAGAGCTAGAGGGGAAAACGATGCCCCCAACAGGGAAAGTGGCGCCAACCGGTGTCACCATCGTCAAGGCTTTCGCCCAAAGAAGCCCTCTAGCCGGTCGTCGGCCAAGAAGCTGGGCCTCCACCCAACCAGCACCGCCATCGCCGTTGTCCCGCCTCTGCACAAGAGCTCCTCAGAAGGGCATCGACGCGCCAGCTGCTCGCAACAGCCGCACAGCTGCGTCGACCATCACCCCCTTCGAGGGAACAACCTGTAGAGCCGGGCCTGACTCCACCGCACGCGTAACGCCGCCGAACGTCGAGTCTGTCGAAGACCAACAACGCCGGCTCCGGCACCCGTCGCCGTGGTTGCCAAATCCGTCAGCCGTCCACGAGGCGTGCGCCGCAAATTAAACAACTGCAGCCACGCTGACCCGATGAAGCGCAGCCCCGAAGCCAGAGCTGCCGCCGGCGCAGATCCACAACCACCACCGCTGGATCCGGTCGCAGAGACACCGGATCCGGGCCAGCCGGTGCCGCAGCAGTCCCCCGCACGGCCGCGCCAGCTAGACGAGGAAGGAGGAGCGCCGTGCCGGGAGCCACCACTACTACAAAACTGGATTAACCGAGGCACTTTGAAAAGGCCTCAGAGGCGGACACAGTATTCAAACGCCTCTGTTAATGTCTACGATTAACAGAGGCGGACAATATTTATTAACTGAGGTGGTTACAAAAAAAATGTCTCTAAAAATCGATTAACTGAGGCGTTTGTTGTAAAATAACCGCCTTTGAAAAATAGGCCCAGCCCGTTGGCCCAAAAAACCCAATAACAAGCACACATATATATACATCAGTTAGGGTTTGGAGTTCACATTTCTCATTTCTTTCTCTCCCTCTCAATCTCCACACGAGCCGCCGGCGCGAGCACGCAGCGACCACGCGGCCCCAAGCGGCAGCATCGGCCCCAGTCGGCAGCAAGCAAGCCGGCGCGAGGCACCTGCGGCGGCGAGGCCCTCTACCCCGGATCCGGCCGCACCCCCGCGCCCCGCTCGCTGCGGCAGACCACGGGCCCCTCGCCCCTCATGTGGAGGCGACCTCAGGCCGGCGGCGGCGTGCGGAGGCGACCTCGGGCCGCCGGCAGCGCGCGGAGGCGACCTGGGGCCGGCGGCGCGCGAGGCGACCTGGGGCCGGTGGCGCGCGAGGCGGCCTCGGGCCAGCGGCGGTAACATCGGGCGCAACGCGGAGGCGACCTCGGGCGGCGGCGGCGGCGAGAGCCACCTGCGGCGGCGCGGTTCCGAGAATGCAGCGGCGCGGCTCTGAGCTTGCGGCAGGTGGCCGCGCGCGGACGGCCGACGGCGGCCGCCATCGGCACGTCAGATGGGCTCGCCGGGCCTAGATGGGCTCGGCGGGCTCATCTATTTTTTTATTTTTTTTATATTAACAGAGGCGTGCACAAGAACGCCTTTGAAAATGTTCCATTTACACTTACTATAGCTCTGAGGCGTTTTCGAAAAACGCCTCTGAAAATCAAAAATGCACGCCTCTGAAAATAAAAAATATAGTAGTGCGCTGCTGTAAGCATCTAGGCCCTCAAGGTATGTTTCGGTGATTAACTTGAGTTTATTTGAATTTTATAAGTTCATTGGACTTAGCATAGAAGAGTGAGCTGAGAGAAGGGTTTTTGGGTTCACCGGTTAAACTGACGTTTAATGGATTTATACCCATCGGTTTAACCGGCGTTACTAAGTTGTGTCTCAGCTCAGTCAGTTTCAGGCGTTCAACCGGCGTATGCAAAAGTCAGGACATCGGATCAACCGGTGAACGTAATGAAGTTCTGTCCCAGCAATCAACCGGTGATACCACCGTTCAACCGGCGAGTTCAAAATGCATTACGTCGGATCAACCGGCGCTCAGATGATTTTCTGCTGGAGTCTCGGGTGAACTGCACCGATGCAATCAACCGGCGTCCATACCCTAAGCGTCGGATCGACCGGTGTTAAAGGAAAGCGCGGGACCCACCTGTCATATATGTGTCTTATGCCCGCCGCCGTTTTCTCTTCCTCTGTTTCGCCCGCGTCTCTCCCAACTCGAGCCGCCGCCATCGCCGATTCACGCCACCGCCGCCGCATACTCCCTGCGTCGCCGCCCGTGCACGCCGTCATCAGCGCTCCACGCGCCGTGCGCCTTCCATGCCGCTGACCCGCAGCCTCTGCCGCTCGCACTCTGCGCCACTGCCGCTCGCACGCCGCCCAGGCGCACCCACATCGCCTGTGCACCACCGCTGTCCACGCCACATGTGCGCCGCCACCACCGAGTGCCTTCGCATCCCTGCCACGCGCCCAGCGCCATCCACGCAGCAGCACTCCCACACCGCAAGCCACAACACATGCTCGCTCAGTGCCCGCCAAGTGTTCGACAGTTTGCCTGATCGAGATGGGTCGCGAGAAGAGGAAGGGAAATGAAGTTGTGGTCGTGAAGCCGGTCCGCAAGCGGACCCGCGCAGAGAGAGAGAGGCCAAGAGGGCCGAGTTGGTGGCCAAGGCTGCCGAGGAGCAGGCGTCAGGGCGTGCTCGCCTGTTCGCGATCAGAGAGCAGCCAGCCAGGGGCAGGGGTAGAGGCCGAGGTATGGGCCGAGTCAAAGGTGCCAGGGCCACCAGAGCCACGACTGAGACAGCAGCAGGGTCAGATCACTCAGATACAGCTGCAGAGTCAGATACAGATTCAGAGGCAGAGCAGTCTGAGCAGTCTCAGGGGCAGAGCACTCAGGGGTCACCGACTCCACGACGGTCTGGCCGCACTTGGCAGACGTCCCCAGCAGGAGACTCTTCGCCAGCGACCGAGCGTCGCACTAGACCGAGGACGCGAGGAGGTCACCAGCCACAGGAGCCTCATAGGTCCGCAGCAGTAGCACCAGCAGCCCGTAGAGCCGAGGCCCTAGAGGCCGAGCGCGCAGAGTTCCGTATGGACACTGTTGTGCGTCTGGAGCCAGGTGTGCTGCTCCAGAACTTGACCAAGGACAATGCGGCGAAGGTCAAGAGGATCAGGTGGAGTGTTGGGGAGGACTGGTTCCCCGTGACCCGTGACAGCAGGGTCGACCGTAGGTTCTGGACGCTCCTTCAGGCCAGTTTCTACGAGACCTACCAGAGGCGGGGGCACAGGATCTTTCCGCACAGGGTGCTTGACTGGGTGTCACTGAGGACAGCCGCAGGGGGAGCAGACGTCAGAGAGCACTTCGCTCACTTCAGAGGCCTGCCCAGGTTACTTCAGATAGAGCAGAACAGATATATCGAAGACTGGGTCAGAGTTTTCTATGCCACAGCCTGGATAGCTCCCGAGCGTAGAGCCGTACACTTTGTTTTTGGAGGCCAGGTCTTTGGTCTGTCGAGGGCGACGATTGCAGGGATACTTGGAGTTGATTTGGTTGATGTCTCCCTGCACGAGATGGTATATGGAGACGCAGATCCACCGCGCAGAGCTATGATTGGTGGGATTGCACCTTCTCACGAGGCGATCTCTCAGTGCTTCCGCCAGCCGTTTCCAGCGTCGTATGCCAGAGTCCCCAGCCTGCTGACCCCAGAGGCGTACGCAGTTCACATGGCCCTCCGGAGAACTCTGTTACCGAGGAGTGGCTACCCAGAGGGGTTTACAGGTTTGCAGCAGCTGCTACTACTTCACATTCTCACTCACGAGCCGTTTGATATAGTTGACTTCATTTTGGCTAAGATCGAGGATGTGATCACTGACGGGATGGGGGTCGTGAGGCAGTTCCCCTATGCACACTGGATCAGCTATATTTGTTCGATGATTGTACCAGCAGAGGCACCTGTCAGCAGTGTGTACCGTCAGGACGAGGCTCCCCGGTTCCCAGTTTACCGTCCGACAGGTCCCCAGGACCGGAGGAGAGGCAGACAGGCAGAGAGAGCTGCCATGGCACAGTTGTCACCAGAGGCACAGGCCCGAGTGGCTCAGGAGGATGAGGCACTGCTAGCTGCCGAGGCACAGCTTCCCGGAGGAGATGATGAGATACACTGGTCTGAGCTTGAGTCAGACTCCTCCGAGGACGTCGAGTACTTTCCAGCAGCCCTAGCTAGTCACGACCACGAGGAAGGGGGGTCCAGAGAGCCAGCCCCAGAGTCACCCGCTGCTGCTACAGTCACAGAGTCTCAGGTGACTCAGCCATCCGAGCTTACCTCTCTCCTACAGCAGCTTGTCACTCAGCAGAGAGAGGATCGGATAGCACAGGAGGAGGCCAGGAGAGCCCATGAGGCTCAGCTTGCAGCGATACAGAGGGAGGCCGCCCGAGAGCGTGCTGCAGCGGAGGAGCGTTTTGTCGGGCTCATCGACCGAGTATCACAGAGGATAGACGCTCAGTTCCAGCAGATGCAGCAGGGGATGATGGCGATGTTCGGGATGATTACACAGCTTTACACTCACACCGGACTCGCCCCGCAGCAGCCAGGACAGCCAGACCTTCAGGGTGTTGGAGCACCTCAGCTTGCAGTCACTCCTGCTCCAGCGCCCACTGCAGCTCCAGCTACTACAGCGACACCGGAGACCACGTTCTCGATGTCTGCACTCCTTGGGTCTGCCGGTCGTCCGCTCTTCTCACCACTGCCAGCGACTTCACTCTTCCAGGACTCTCCGTCGGCAGTTCAGTCAGTCGCCCTCCCCGTCGTACCACAAACACTACCTTCAGGGGGAGAAGGAGAGGGTTCTTTATTTCAGCAGTCGACACAGCCGGCAGCTTCAGCACTTACTACTTCAGATGTTGACACATCTTCTGCTGAGCCGGTTACCACTTCTATGGACCCTCTTCCAGGCAGTGCCAGCACGAGAGCCTCGACGACAGCTACACCCCCAGTCAGTTCAGATCCAGCTGGCAGTTCTGACCAGCAGCTCCCGTCCGTCACCGAGGGTTCACCGTCCGACGACGACGACGACGATGACCCGGACCGCTTCCTCGCCGTACCGCGACAGCCGGACTAGTAGCTCGCCTTTTTGGTGCTTTGATGCCAAAGGGGGAGTTGGAGTCAGGGGGAGGGTAGAGATAGAGAGAGCTCGTAGTTATCAGGACTTTGATATTTTATCTCATTTGATGTTAATTCATGGATATGTACATTTGTCGCTTGAGTATGCTGTGGTTTGAGACATCTATGGATTTCGTTTGAGCCGTTGAGCTCTTTGGTCCTTTTTCGAGTTTGTTTGTGTTTATCCTGTTTTATCTTTCTCGCTCTCTCGTTATTTATGTTTGTGTTGTCATCAATCACCAAAAAGGGGGAAATTGTAAGCATCTAGGCCCTCAATGTATGTTTCGGTGATTAATGACAACTATTATTGTGACTAATGAGTTTGTGCAAATTAATAGATCATTATCGCTCATTTGGTCATATGTCAAAAGAGGCCCCTCAATTCCGTTATTCAAAAAGACGATCTCGGTATTCAACTCAAATATATAACAAGACTAATGATCTTTCTAGTCCTAAGTGTCGTAAGGTTGAGAAGGACACTTAGGTTAGTATAGGTTTTATAGTTTTGTAGTGATCGCACTATTAAGAGGGGTTAAGGTCAAATAACTTGAGCATGGACATGGTCATTTGAAAATGGATGCACACTATGGTCACTCAAGTTTCTAGAAGTTCAAATAAGTGGTTTTCAACTCATATCTCAAGAATATTTGGATTTCACTCAAGACACAAATCAGAAAAGGCAAAATCAGAAAAAGTCTATACACCGGTTTAACCGACGCTTCCACTTTTCTATACGTCGGTTAAACGCAGTCAGCAGAGTCTGGACGGGTTCTATACACTGGTTAAACCGATGTTGTTTGAATTAACGTCGGTGCATTAGTCCAGAGTTGGTTTTGCCAGGACATTTCAAGTTCAATACACCGGTTAAACCGACGCTATTTGAAATAAGACGTCGGTGCAATTGACCAGTGAGATGGTTTTTTCAGGGATTTCAGAAGTTGTACTCACCAGTTAAACCGATGATGGATTTGAGTTAACGTCGGTGCAGTTGTCCAGAGACTTGGTTTTTCAGTTGATCAGTGGACAACTACACTCACCGGTTAAACCGATGATACGTTGGTTAATCTGCCCGAGTTGTAACGGCTAGTTTTCAAAATGGGCAGTTTACATTCATCGGTTAAACCGACTCTGGCAATTGGAGGATCGTCGGATTAACCGGCGCTACGCAGTTTTCTGGCAGCTTTTCTCCAACGGCTCTATTCGTGTGAGCTGCCTATATATACCCCTCCAATGGGTCATTTTGCATTCTTTTGACACCAGACAACATTCATACACTCATATATTGTTGAGAGCCAACTTGAGCTTCACCATTCACATATTTGTTCATTAAATCATTCAAGAAGCAAGACTAAGGACTTGAGTAGAGAGAAGCTTGTGTGCATCCGTTCTTGGTGATCGGTTCTTGCTCAAGTGAAGACCCTAGCTTGTTACTCTTGGTGATTGGCAGCACCTAGGCGATCTTGGTGATTGAAGGTGTTTCTTCCGGAGCTTGCCAACGATTGTGGGAGCCCGAAGAAGTTTGTACGTGGCTTGAGCTCCACCACGCCGGGACGGTGAACGGAGACTCTTAGTGAGCGCCCTCGTCTCGGTGACTTGGGAGGTGACAAGACTCTTAGTGAGTGTCACAATGTGGATTAGGGGTGTGTGCCAACACATCGACACCACGGGAAAAAAATCCGGTTGTCTCTTGCTCACTCTTTACTTTCAAGCACTTACTTTCATGCAATTATTCATGTGCTTGACCTTAGAGATCATAGCTTAACTCTACCTTGCTTAGTTTCTTATCTAGTTGTTTCTTCGTAAGCTTGTGTAGTTTGCTTAGCTAGCCGGTTGGTGAATTGAGCCTTACTATTGCATAGGTTAAAGTTGCTTTACTTTGTTTTAGAAATTTGAAAAAGGCCCAATTCACCCCCCTCTTGGTCCATCGATCCTTACAGCTGCCACCGCTCCCGCCGCGCGCCGCCGCGAATGGCGCCGCCGCGACCGGCACCGCCGCGCTCGCACCATGCCGCGCCCCACCCGTCAGGCCGCGCCCACTACTACAGAATAGACCTTTGATCCTCGCATTTATCCCGGCCGTCCTTGGACCCGGGACCAATGGAGGCTTTTGTCACGAGTCCAACGGCTAGCCGGGCACGTGGGGAGTGGAAGGGCCTTTTGTCCCGGTTGGAGCCACCAACCCGGACCAAAGACCCTTCTTTGATCCCGGTTGGTGACTCCAACCGGGACAAAAGACCCAACCCTTCTGTCCCGGGTGGTACAACCAACCCGGACTAAAGGGTACCCTTTTGGTCCTAGTTGGTGGTACCACCCAGGACTAAAGGACCCTTTGGTCCTGGTTGGAGCCACCAACCCCCGACCAAAGGGCTCTCTATATGTTAGTATAAAGAGAAAATATCCCATAAAGAGTCACATGCGTGGTGTAGGTGGGATGGTAAGAAAGCTGTGTGTGAGGTAAGAGCTCTTGGGTTCGATTTTCACAGAGTGCGCGCCCCGCCGAGCCAAACCCAGGGAGGGTAGATCCGGCGACCGGGGCCGCCAATCCAGCCGCGACCCGCCGGGAGAAGGCTGTCGCCGCCGTGGACGGGCAGCCACCGAGAGAGGGCGAGAAGGGGGAGGAGAGAAAAAATGGGGGGAGTTGGAGCCCCGCCGCCGCCTCCCTCGCGGCTGACCGGACTTCCGATGGCTGCTTGAGCGGCGGCGAGACAGGGTGGCCAGGCTTGGGGGGGGGGGGGGGGGGGGGGGGGGGGGGGCTCGGGCTTGCGGCTCCGCCCGAGCTGCCCCCGGAAGGAGCGACGCGCGGGGTTCCTTTGACCTCCGGGATAATGTTTTAAGGCATTGATGCGATGGACAAAAAGAATATCTTAAAGTAACATAGATATTTTGAATAAATGTTGGCAACTGACATATCGTTCATCTGATAATTTTCCGAGAACTAACAGCTAGCATGCCAACCCCAAAATGAACAGTGTACCACACAACACACGAAACATCCAGTAGTTATTAAGCATCGTACATGTGTATCCCCTTTGGGTGCGCCCCTGCTGCCCACGCACTCATCACCATCACCTACGTAGTCGCGCGCACAAACCACTAGCACTAGACCGACCACGCACTAGGCAATGCAAGGTTAGTTGTAGCTAGGTCTATGGAACTAACCCTAAACCTCGCACTAAAGGGACTGGAAAAGCACGAAAGGGGCGACGATGAGCATTGAGCCGCCACCTCACTTCACTTCACTACCTGTGCCAAATAAAAGAGATCGAGCTCTCTCTGCTCTTAAATATTTGCTAGATCAGAAGGACGTACTCATCTGACAACGCACACGTACAACACAGGATTATTTCATTAGGATAGAGATCGTAACAACCTACCTAGCTACATGGATCATACATCTAATTAATTAAGCTAGTTCTAGTAGGCAAAATATATACAGCTCTCTCACTCAAGGTCGTCTAGGCAGGTACACACCGCACTCTACCTACACATCAACTACCTTTCAGATATTACACACAGTACAGAAGCAAACCGGCTTGATGGTAGGCACACAAGCATGCACACTTGACATTTTTTTTACACAGCTCACCGTGCACGCGTTAATTAGGTGTATCGTCGCCACGTCATCACACCGCGTGACGTGGCACCAGTCTCGCCTCCAGTGGGATGGCCATCTCGCACGACAGCCTCAGCACCTCGGATAGGTCGACGCCACGTGGCGGATCGCCGGACGCTGGCGGCAGCCATTCGAACTCGTGCAGGAGGGTGGCGACCCAGAACCCGACGGTCGCCATCGCCAGCGACTTGCCGGGGCAGACCCGCCTGCCGGACCCGAAAGGCGCGAGCCTCAGATCCGAGCCCATCACCGGGAACGACTCGTCGGCGGCGTGATCCGGCGAGCCCACGAACCTCTCGGGCTTGAACTCGGCCGGGTCGGGCCAGACGGCCGGGTCATGGGTTATGGCCCACATGTTCACCATGGCGGTGGTCCCCGCGGGCACGAGGTGCCCGCCTACGTGCACGTCCGACGTGGCGAGGCGTGCCCAGGAGAGCAGCGGGCCCGGCGGGTGCAGGCGCAGCACTTCCTTGACGACGGCCTGGAGGTAGACGAGCGAGGCGGTGTCCGACTCGGTCACGGCCCGCCCCGGCCCGACCACCCGGTCCAGCTCCTCGTGCACCCTGCGCTGCACGTCCTGGTGCAGCACGAGCCGGGCCAGCACCCACTCGATCAGAACCGCCACCGTGTCCGTGCCTCGAAAGATCATCTCCTGCAAGTGCATGCGTACAAAGTCATCGATCAGATCATGCGAATCTCTTCTCTTGGGAAGTCGTGAGTAGTGAGCAAATCGGACACGTACGCCGTACGGCGAGGGGGCAACGTACGTACGTACCCAGAGAACGGCGATCATGTCGGCGTCGGAGAGCCTGTCGCTGCCCTGGAGGGAGAGGAGGACGTCGGTGAAGTCCATGACGGCGGCGGCGCCGCCGTGGCGGAGACGGGCGGCGCGGTGCTCGTCGATGATGCGGCCCACGAAGCGGTTGACCCGGGGGACGAGAGCGGCGCACCTGGCCCGGGTCCTCTGCAGGTCGAAGCGGGCGAGCCAGGGGAGGTGGTCGGACCAGTTGAGCTGCCCGAGGAGGTCGTAGCCTTGGTCCACCAGGCTCTTGAGCTCCGCCGCCTCCTCGCCGTCCGCCGCCTGCAGCAGCTCGTACCGCCGCCCGAACACCGACCACATCACGTTGTGCAGCGACGCGCGCTTCAGGAACCGCCGCGCCCTCACGGCGCCGGCGCCGCCCTGCTGCTTCGTCATGGCGTCCACCATCTGGCGCGCGATCACCGCGCGCTGCGCGGCGGAGCCGGCGATCTGGCGCGGCGAGAAGAGGTGCGCGGACGCCACGCGGCGGAGCGCGCGCCAGTAGGCGCCGTGCGGGGCGAAGCCGATGGCGCGGTGGAAGAGAAGCCCGTACGCGGACTCCTTCACGGGGCGGTCGGCGAAGGCGGCGCTGGCGAGCAGCTCCCGCGCGACGTCCGGGTCGGCGGTCACCACGACGCGGGTCTCGCCGAGCGAGAACGCCATGAGGCGGCGCCTGGCCTTGCCGGCCGCCGCGAGCTTCCGGTGCGCCAGGCCCGTCATGAGCCCCATGCTGCCGAGCACCGGCAGCCCCCGGGGCCCCGGGATGGCGGCGCCAACGATGCCCAGGCCGGCCCTCCTGGTCCACCAGTACCAGCCCCACGCGGGGCCGCCGGGGGACGCCCAGTGCAGCAGCGCCGTGACGACGAAGGCGGCGGCGACGACCGCGGCGAAGCCGAGCAGGCGGTGGGGGCCGCCGCATTTGGCGGCCAGGGAGAGGTACAGCAGCCAGCCGCAGTCCTCGGACGGCGCCATGGGTGTTCGTCGTCGTCGCACTCGCACCGGCCGGCGGCTCACGAGCGTGGTCCTTCTCGTGCGTACGTGTGGATAGGACTGTGGAAGTGGGAAGGACGAAGACCAGAGAGGACGCGTTTGTTCTTCTCAAAAGGCGAGGCGAGCGAGCTCGGTCTGCTGGTTGGAGTCTCGGAGGACCGGACACGGCGGCTCCTTTTATAGCTGCGGCGAGGGGAGGCGATTAAGCAAGGGTGACGTTGACGCAGTGTTTAGGCGCCAAAAGTAATCTCATAATGAGAGAATTTTAAGGTAACAATGGCGGGGACAAATATAGCCGTCCGGGTGGTATGTATACAGATACAGGGACGGTACTCAGCTGTGCTGTGACCTCGAGGAGACGGAGACCGACGGCCGGAGTGAGTGGTGCGTGGGGCATCCAGGGGGGCTGCTGCTACGGCACATGTGAGGCGGCATGGGCTTGGAGAGGGAGGCGCGTGGACTCTGCGTCTCTGCGTGGCGGGACGGGCTCCGGCGGGGCCCCAGCGGAGCTAGCGAAAGGTCATTTCCCGCGTTGGGTGTATAATATCACCTTTTCTTATAGGTCATTTCAAATGTTCTAAATATATAATTTCTAATATATATCCAAGATGTCTGGTAAAAACTATGTACATACTTAAAAGAAAAAAGTTCAGTTTACACACTCGAGCTATCACAAAAGTTTGATTCATCCTTCAACTACAAAGATCATCCACCTGTTGAAACTGGACAAGTTTGGTCCTTTGGGTGGTGTCAAAAGTGGATTTGTATTCTTAAAAAAAGATTAACTAAATCTAATAATAAAAACTAATTCACTTTAATCCGAAAAATATGAAATAGGTACCAATAATTTTTGAAAATGTAACCTATCTACTATTGACCTATTTGGATATTTTATTTATTCAAAAATAATAGGTATAACTGCAAGAAAACAAATACTAGGAGTATAAAAAAATGGATCCGAATAACTGAGAAGTAAAGTGCCAATAGGTAGGTTATATTTTTGGAAAAAAAATTTGGTACTACTTTCATATTTTTCTAATATAAAATAAATTGATTATTAATTTTTTTAGTCTAAATTTGAGAATTTTTAATTTTCACAAAATGAAAAATCATTTTTGAAACTATCCTATAAAGACCAAATATGTCATGTTTAGATAGTTGGATGACCTCCGTTGACAAGTTTTGTAGTTAAAAGGCTGAAAATCGAATTTTTGTGAATAATTCGATGATGCAAATTGGACTTTCCCTACTTAAAAAGGGATAAAAAGATCTATAATTTGGGAAGGAATGAGTATATACCAGTTCAACTCTCTTGCCCCCGAATAATATTGATAGCCAGCCAACATAGCACTGATGAAAGTGCGACGGAAGGAGCCACGAAACGGTAATAATAACTAATTAACAATGAGCGGAGGCAACCGTGTGAGCAGTGCCTTGTGGATTGAAATAAACATTTAAATAAGAAACAGAGGCAGCTAACATGTATGATGGACGTGCTCTGATCGTGATGATGCTCCCCGACTTGTTCAACAGAGAGAGAGAGGAGCTAGCTGGACGTCAGGGAGCTTCTGGACGCCAGGGAGCTTCTGGACGCCAAGCGACGCGACTTTCTCTGGACCGGTGAAGAACATTGCCACGGCTCTAGCTGCCTGGTAGCGTGGGGTGATGTGTGCCAGCCCAGAGAGCTAGGCGGCCTTGGTGTGAAAAGCCTTGAGGAAATGAACCACTGCCTCCTTAAATTCGTCCACAAGCTTCACGATCCTGAACCGCTTCCCTGGAAACAATGGTTCATCTCTCATTCGGATCTTGGCCGGGGATTGTCTAGTGACTCCTACCTTGGGAAGCTTATCTCGAGTGAAGTGCAACGCTATCAGCACCTGACACGGGTGCGCGTCGGCGATGGCGCACACACATCCTTCTGGCACGATCGATGACTCTTTAACGCCCCGCTTCAAGAGGCATTCCCCGCCTTGTACTCGCACGTCCTACTCCGTGATCTCACTGTCCGTACTACTTTGGACACCGGCTTCCAAACGCACCTGCGGCCAAGGCTGACGAACGCCGCTAGCAGTGAGGCAGCCATCCTCCTGAGCTGCATGGAACAAGTCCAACTTGCTGGTTACCCTGACTCACGCTTCCTTCACTCGTCTGATCAGGAGCCCTTCAGCTCACGCGGCACCTACCGTTCCATGCACGGGGAGGCTCTTCCTTCTGACGCGACGCTGCTCTGGACAACCAGACTCCCCACAAAAATCAAGTTTTTCGCCTGGCTGCTGAGCCGGGGGCGCCTTAACACTCGCTCTTACCTCCACCACAGGAATATACGTTCCTTGGATGAATCTTGGTGCGCTCACTGTCCGGGTGTGCTGGAGACGGATGCTCATATCTTCTCCTGATGCCACAGGGCGCGTGGGGTTTGGGCTCGCCTTGGCATCTCGGTGCCGGATGCTATCATGCGACGTCCATGGGACATTGGTGTCAACGTCCCCCTTCCCGATGCCGCCCGCCTTGATATCGTCCTCCTGATCCTTTGGCATCTATGGAAATGCAGGAACGCCGTGGTTTTCGACCAAAACGACTCCGGCTCACTTGATGTGCTCACTCGTGTCGACAGAGATATGGATGCTTGGATGAGTAGATACAGGAAAGTCTCACCATCTATCCAACAATGGAAAGCGTGGCTCAATCACTGTGCCTCTGCTTCTCCCATGTAACTCCCCCGCTACTTCTTCTAAACCCTCTCATGTACCTCCCTCCTGGAATGCCGCGAGTATTTTTGTAACCTAAACCGATTAAGTTAATAGTAGGTGGGGATCCCCCGATATTGTGAGAGAGAGAGAGAGTAACTAACAAGTATCACGAAAATGACAAAAGCTATTATATTGCATACTAGTTTTTTCTACTTCCTTCAGCTGTCATGTTGACATATATATTGATGAGGCGAACAATCAGCTCAATAATGAAACATAATTAACATTTTACACGGTCCTTTTCTTTTCTTATCTTTAGAAACATATATAATAAACCACACACACCGGGCGATAGAATCTTGAGATTATTGATAGAGTCATCAATAATAAGGATGTTTAGTTGTTTACACGGCTTGCTGTTTGGGAATGAGAATATACCAAAAGTAGGGATGATGTACAATAATCAGGGTTACTAGATCTCGGAAACAAAAGAAAGAGTGCAGATATGCCCTGAACTAAAACAGCTCTGATCCATATCTAGCGAAAGTGAAAGGATGTTTAAGAATCATGGCAGCGATGCAAGTGGAGCTCCACGAACACACCTTACAGCAACGACAACCACTTTTATTTAGATGATCGAGTAAATAAATTAAAACAACTCAACCGTACCCTAATACTCATCAACCTCTAAACCCGAGGAGGATGCATGGACACCAAATGGCAACTGTAGGTAAACGGGTAGGCTACGCTAGCATCACTACCGCATATACCCAAGATGCTTGCGAGTAGAAGATCAAAGATCGTTACCACTAGACGCGCAGCGCAGCGGAAGAAGTCGCGCGTCGATGTAGAGGAAGTAGTCGATCACGTCCCACGAACCGAGCTCCTCGTACTTGATCCCAGCAGCCGATCAGCGCAGCAGTCGCAGCAGCGTCTCCACGGAGTCCACACGTACGGGGATGAAACGCCGGGCGTCGGTGTGCTAGCACCGCACGCACGGCATGGGCGGCGGCCGAGAGAGAGAGGGAGGGGCGGCGGCTAGGAGGTGGCGCGGCTCACAGGGGTATCGCCCCCTAGCCCCTCCCTCGTATATATAGGGTGTACTAATTGGCTTCTATCTCATAGGCCCATTAGTAACCATAATCCCTCTTGGATCAATATCCTCTTGGGCTTTTAAACCATATTGTGATGATGGGCTCTTTGGTATATCACCAACAGCAACATCGCTTGCTCTCCAAGAGGATGTATCTGTATATATGCCCTTCCAAATGTGCATGCAGCCAGGCCTCAAAAAGGAAAAAAAATAAGTGCATGGGATCAGAGCTATAGTCGCAGCTGCCAGCCATGTCGGCATACTAGAAGGGCCGGGCCGGGGGAGATGGATTATTAGTTGAAGGTGTTCATGTACATCTCGCCCTTTCCACATCTGATTAGCTACCATATTATACTAATGAGTTACTAGATCTCGGAAACAAAAGAAAGAGTGCAGATATGCCCTGAATTAAAATAGCTCTGATCCATATCTAGCGAAAGTGAAAGGATGTTTAAGAATAATGGCAGCGATGCAAGTGGAGCCCCACGAACACACCTTACAGCAACGACGACCTCTTTTATTTAGATGATCGAGTAAATAAATTAAAACAACTCGATCGTACCCTAATAACCTCTCATCAACCTCTAAATCCGAGGAGGATGCATGGGACACCAAACGGCAACATCGCTTGCTCTTCAAGAGAATATAATGTATCTGTATATATGCCCTTTCAAAAAGAAAAAAAAAAAGGTGCATGCATGGGATCAGAGCTAGAGTCGCACAGCCGCCAGCCATGTCGGCATACTAGAAGGCCCAGGGGAGATGGATTATTAGCTGAAGGCGTTCATGTACATCTCGCCCTTTCCACATCTAATTAGCTACCATATTAGTATGAGTTAATTCCCTAAATGCCATCAAAATTTTAGTCAATCCCTTTAATGCCATTAAAATTTAGGCCATCTCTTGAATGCCACTAAAATTTTACTCCAATCCCTTCAGTGTCATTTCGTGAGTGTGCTGTTAGAATTGACCGTTAAATGAGGGGGAAAAAGGCATCGAGCAACCGCAATAGCTTCAGCTTGATGGGGTCCTTCCTGGTATCAACGAGCGCACGGCCAAACTTGAGGAAATCAAGGATGCCAGCACGGGCCGCAATCTCCGGAAAGCACGATGGCATGGCCTCCGGTCGCCGCTCAAACACCGCTGCACAGAGCTCCCTCTCAACTTCCACGATATGCCCACGCGCATCGGCTACGCAGCGGAGCAGGCGAGCAGCGGTCAAGCCGCCCGTTCGCGTCGAGGCGGTCGAGGATTAGGCCCAGCTTGTGCACAACGGAGGCAGGGATCCGAGGAGGCACGACGGACGCCGGGCTGGAGCTATCTGCGTCCTTCATGGCAAGCGGCGCCGAGTGTTCCACAAGGTGCCGGCCGAACTCGGCCTCGATCGTGCCGAGTGCGGCCGCCAGGAGCCCTGCGTCGAGGCTGGCGAGGTCGGCGACGAAGCGGGGGTCGGCGAGGTCGCGCTCCCCGAGGTAGGCGACGATGTCGGCGAGCCTCTGCGCGGCGAGGCCGCAGTTGTCGGCGAGCAGGCGGAGCACGGCCTCGAGCTGCGCGAGCACGGCGAGGTACCCCGGGAGGTCACCGGCGAGCGAGCCGCGCGCGAGGAGCGCGGCCTCGAGCCCGTGCACGGCGGCGGCGGACCGAGCGCGTGTTCGATGTCGCGGCCGGCCACCGCGAGCGCCTCGTGCGACGCGTGGATTGGGCGCGCCGAGGCCTCCATCGCGGGGAGGCGCGCCCGGATCCCCTCCACCCGCGCCGCGTCGTCGCGAGGGGGTGCTGGTCCGCCCTCGTGCGGCGCCCCTCCTGGCGGCGCGCGCGACGGGGGACGGGGGGTGCGGGCGGGCCTGGAGGTGAGGTGTGGACGTGTGGTTGGGAGTTCGAGATAGGTTCCAGGGTAGAAACGAAAAAATGCATACATCTGAGTTTAATGGTGCTTTCACGGTTTCCGTTTGGAATATAACGGAAATGGCACTGAGGTGATTGAAGTAAAATTTCAGTGGCAATGAAAGGATGACTTAAATTTTGATGATATTGAAGGAATTGGCTAAAATTTTGATGGCATTCAGGGAATTAACTCTATTAGTATTACTAATAAGGTGTTACTGATGATGAGTGTACATCGTATATAAGTGAAACAGTCAACCACCCAATTGGCGGTCAAGATGACCAAACAACATACATGCCGACCGGCCGGTTGGTGCCTGAAAAGGTGTCTCGTACTGTATATATATATACTACTACTGTGTTATGTCGTCTGCTCTTAATAAGTACATGATGCCCTCAAGTAGTAGCAACAACCCCAATAAGCATATGTAGCTTAGACTTTGTGGTATGTATATATGATATATGTTGTTCTAGACCGCGATCCACCTGCAGCTGGTGGTTCCGATTGAAGAACTTTTGGTCGATCGTGACCGATGTGATGAGCGCGCTAGCTAGTTACATGTGGTTTCTGATGAACATTTCTGTTGCAATTTTAATTTTTAACTAGGGGTGCAAATTGGTGACCCTTAGGTGCACCTCCAACCTTCTTTAGTTCAAAGTTTTGTACTAATTTTCTAAAATGAGATCTAATTTTAGAAAGTAGTACAATATTAAACTAGAGATAATTGGAGGTGCAGTCACTAATTGACACCCCTGTTTTTAACCCAAATGGCTGGAAAATCTCCTTTCATCAATTAAATTAAGAGGGAAAGAAATTAAAGTTTTAAGAGTAACCATGACAAGGTTTACGAATTCCTTGGTAAAGACGTCACTGACATATATATTATGATTTATGGCTGCGACTCTTATATAAGTAGTGATGGATTAGAGCGTACTCCCTCCGTTCGGAAATGATCTACATATTTTGACTAGAGAAAGTCAAACTTTATAAACTTTGACTAATAATTAGTTAAATTATATGTATAATTAGTTTATAAAATTTATGTCAATACATATGTATTCAAAGAGGTTTTGAGATGACATTGAGTTATTCGTAATTGACATTATATTCTAAGAGTGATTAATAAGTCAAACTTTACTTCGAATGACTTTCTCTAGTCAAAATATGTAGATCATTTCCGAACGGAGGGAGTATACGACAGCGAGAGTTGGCATTAACTGTCTACGAGAGGAGGAGGCACGTGCGTATTACCCAGGATTTTATTATGTGGAGGGCCGGGTAGACAAAAAGGAAAGTGGAAAACGCCGTCTAGTAACTAATGAAAAGATGCTGTTGTTGGGTCGACTAGGCAACAATTTTACCTAGGGTAGAGATGCCGTTTGTTACTTAGGCACGTGTCACTCAACTGCATCACAATGGCGCGCTAGCTTTGTCTATTATATGTTGACTATTCCTACTCCTATGTTGTAACTACTGTATTACAAACAACAGCCGCGTATTGTAACAGACGTGGATGAACCGTGGACCCACGCAGCGTAGGTTTAACCGGTCGTTAAGGACCCTCTGTATCTGCAGCGCACATACTCACTGTGTTCTGCTGGTGCATTGGCGGCTGCTTGCGGCCGCTCATGGCTGCTCCTGCTGCATCTAGAAGCAGCTGTGCAGTAGCCGGCTGTTTTTTGCGGCCGCCCAGCAGCCAGCACGGCTGCTGTTTTCATGTGTCACGTTTTCATGTGCAGTAGCTGTTGGGGCGGCTGCTCTAGACCCTCCAGCCGTTGCACAGCCGGAGCCCAGCAACTGGATGTAGCCCACAGCAGCAGCCAACGGACCAGCCGAACACGGTGACTCTCTGGACAATGACTAGGTCATTGCAACGACACCTCTTCTCGCATCACCGATTTAACTAGTGCCTATGTGCCTTCTTCTCTTCATTGTCATGTCACCCAAACAATGCACTGACACATACATCTCCTTGTAGCGTTTGTTCAACCGGTGTGTTGAACTTTCTTCACTTGCTCCAATATTAATAATTGCACTATCCAATGCACCGATGTGTTATAGAAACTTAGTGTCGGTTTAACCTGTGCATGTATTTCAGCTAACACTTGTCCAATTCGCCTCCACTTTTTCGCTATGATTTGGACATCTTGACAGCGAATTGGACATCTTGGATATGGTTTAGACTTCATCCATGGAACCTATACAAATGTGATCTCACAAACTTGTTGAGTCTACATAACCCCCCAACATATCAATGGTGGATCACATCACTCCCTAAACTATAAAACCGGATTTTTAGCATCCTCATCTTTGCAAAACCGGACATTTACCACCCCTCTGGTGGTTTTGCAGCCCGATTTTACTACAGAGGTGTGGTTTTATCTTTTTTTTATATTAAATCATAAAAAATCATAAAATAGAAAATCTATTTTGGTTGGAGTCCACATGAGTAGATCTATACAGTGAACATATAATATGGTATGCTTTAGCCTAAAGTTTTTACTGTAGATTTAGATCTATGTTTTTTGCAATTAATCAGAATAATTCATAGATGTAGTTTCTATGATCCAACTGTGGTGAAGTTTTTACTTAGTTATAGATAGAAGTTATATATAATCCAATAAGTATGAAATTTTTACTACAGTTCAAGCATACTACAATTAGCCCACCATAAAAATTTCACCACAATTGAACCATAGAAGCATGAATTATTCCAATTACTTATAGAAAAACATAGATCTAAGGCTTCAACAAAACATGTCCTAAAGCATATTATATTATATGTTCACTGTGTAGATATACTAATGTGGAGTCCAACAAAATAAGATTTTCTATTTTATAATTTTTCTGAGACTTACTATGATGTTTTAAAGATTCAGCCGAAATAAATACAAAATAGAAAAACAAAACCATGACACTCTAGCAAAATTGGACTGCAAAACCACCTTGTGGGGTTAAGTGTCCGGTTTTGCAAAGGTGAGGGGGTTAGAAACCCATTTTTATTGTTAAGGGTATGATGTGATCCACTGTTGATAATTGGGGGGGGGGGTCATATAGACTTTTTCTTATCGATTATGTTGTCACACAATCACCAAAATCACAAACAATATCCTAATGGAGTCATGTTCCTTACACCATGCTTATGGGAATTATTGTGAATAATTCTGCTGGAGTGCTGGTGTGTGCATGTACTAGAGAGGAGTACAAGTGGATAACTGCTAGAGACTCTGTCAGCTCCAACTTGGTTTGCTGCTTGTTTCGGCATCGCAAAGAATATAATGGTCAACTTGCCAAATTGGCATCTAATCAACGAAATTTGAGAATGACAGGCCTGTCGCAGCAGCTCTTAGCTGCAAGTCAACACTGATGAGCATTATGCATATAGATAAACCTCTTCCGATCCTTGTATAATCAGTATATACCCAGTCCTAATAAGCTAGTTTTTGTTGCGGTCAAGAACACATCAAGGCTACGAAATGTGTTAAGTAATCCGTACAAAAGGAAGAGGGAGTAATCAGCATGACTAATAAGGTAGCTTGATCAAGGGGGCAAATCTGTGTAAGGGAAGGAATTAACTTGTTGAATATAAGGCCAGTCTTAATGGAAATGTGATGGAAGTTTAATAAGCATTAAATATATGTCACATCAGCATTTTTGCTAACTTGGCAGTGTTATTATGAGGAGAGATGAGAAAGAGTTTTATAAGCAGACGAGAGAGGAGTTTCATCACCATAAAACCCAGCCAGTATAGTTACTAAATTCTCAATCTAGAGATAGCTGAGACTGATCTAATGAGCTAGAACGATCGAGATCCAAGATTGAAACGTGTGTGGCCATCCAATTAAGATTAATATTCTGCAGATGTCTCCATGGTCGTCCATAGGATGTGCTAGCTGCTTCCATGTTCTTTCTTTATAATGTCAAGCTGCTACCACTGACCACTCATGTACGGTTTGCACTATTTCTTAGCTAGCGTAGGGTAAAAAACTACCTATCGACCATCGTGCGTACGTGTTTCATCTGTCTATATAAAATAAATTGAAGAATCGCCTGCTGTGTCTGGTGTTTGGATTGGGCCGAGAGAGGCCACCAAACACCAAAAGCTTTTCGAATGGAACACACTGCACGTCGCCAGAACAGTGCAAAGAGAAATGAAGGAGCGAGACGCCAGCACCAGCAGCAAGTAATCTGAATGCATGACGCAAGCATGTTAGCTAAGGGACAAAGAGGTAGCTAGCAATCAACCCAAGAGATGATAAAGAAATTAAATCATCACTTACGATGGCCCTGTTTGGATCCATGTGTTATTTAGTAACACACCCCAAATAACACTTGAGAGCCAAACATGTGTGTTATTTGTATGTTATTTGGCACTAACACACCCCAAAACTCTAAACCCTCCAAGCGGTGATTATTGTGTTACTTCTGGTGGGACCCATTGAAAAAAGAGAGAGCATTGGTTCTTTAAGTACCATTAAATGCTAAATAACACTAGGATCCAAACTAGTAAGTGTTATTTCTTTGGAGGATTATTTGGAGGGGTTAAAAACTAACACTAACACTAACGATAGGATCCAAACACGGCCAATATATATGAGGTCGGTTGGAGACCCGACGCTCACAGCATACGCCTCGATCACCTCCCTCGATCAAATGTCGATGGCAGCAATCCAAATTCGTCCGCTACAACAACGACTACTGCAGGGAAGTGAATTCAAATTTTAACATGGAAGGTGCTGTTTTGACCCTTAATCTTTGAACGTAGCATACATACATCATCAGCTGTTGTAAGCAGTACGTAACGTGTCGTCATATAATAAGCAAACGGAGACGACGTCCGGCCGCCGGTCGATCGACGACGAGGATCGAGAGCCCCCCCCCCCCCCCCCCCCCCCCAGTCCAGTTTATGCCAGGCTCTGCCGGCAAAACCAGATACGACGACGAGCGGAGATGACCGGCCGGCCAGCCGATCGACGACGAGCCCGCCCGGCCGGCCCCTATATATATGCCGTAAATACGACGACGACAACCCGATGATGAGTCTGCTCCGGCGGCGATCGAGTGCGGTGGCCACGCGCGCATGCAGCAGAATAGCAGATACGCTGGCCGGCCGGGCGCTGCGTGCGCAGCACGTACGACGGCCCCGACCGTCCGTCGTTGGCGACAACTAATAACACTGTACTAGAAGGCAAGCAACCAGGCTAATTAAATTAAACTAGCTACTACAGTAATTCGGCAACGTGTACGTGCTCCCAGCTGAAAAGCACATGCAGCCACCAGCCAGCAAAAATCCTGTGGGCTAGGTTAGGCGGCTATAGCTGATGCTGCTGCTGCCTGCTCAGTGCTCACTGTCTGTCTACCACCACCTGGCCGGGTGCAGAGCTGCTGCACCTGGTCGGGATCGACGATGATGAATTGATGATCTTATCGGATCCAGGCGTGGGCCCGCGCGCTGCTGTACCCAGGTCAACATCGAATTTCCCTCCACTGGGTGGCCGGGCATAGACCACCCATCAGCCTTCTTCTGATTTCGTACACGGTAGTCGTTGCAGCTCGATCCCAAGTTGCCACGGACGATCGACGGAGTGCTACGTGAAAACCGTCCAATTTGATATTATTTTAAATGAATCGTCAGTCATTATCATTCAGACGAGAGTTAACACATGCTTGCTGGAGAGCGTGCCACGTGTTATCCCACATCTAGAGACACGAATAACCGACACGTCATTCATCCAAAATAATATCAAATCCGGTAGTCCCGGTATGTGCTCCAACATACGCCCAGAATCAGCATATACACATACCGTTTACAATCGAATACATCGCCAATAATCCACAAAGAGCAGTTTTACACACTTAATATTACAAGTTCGATATAGGTGGGTTCAAACTTCCTTTACAAGCATTGGACTCACGAAAGACATATTAAACTGAAACTTAAAGTTTATTGTATTTACATACTCTCACGGAGTTCGGCTACGATAAAAACATACTTAAGATAATGGTGTCTTGCTCAAGGACACCATCATAGCCTCAACGACCTACTCCTCCCCCGCACCAGGATCGGCGGGGTAGAAGTGGCCGAACACCACTTCCGACTCACCTGCAACTAGGTTTAGAAAGCAACCTGAGTACAAAAGGTACTCGCAAGACTTACGCGATTAAATAAACAAGGATCATGCAATGGCTCAAGTAAAAGCTTTAAGGTTAAGTATTTATTGCATAAGCATTAGCTCCCTACACTATCACCTATCAGAATTAACTAATCTTGTCCAACCCCAAACAATTTTAGTTGATTAAGAGAGTAATATAATCTATAACTGATCATAGCTGTAACATGAACCATTCCCATCATAATCGAAACTCTACGAGGAGTTCATGGGATAAAGAGCTTGCTCATAACCGAGAGCGCGGCAATTCGAATTGATTATAACCTTGCAAGGGTGTATTACTTTACCCACACGACGCAAGGACCATGCGACTCACCCAACCCGCTAAAGTTGGATAAGAGGGTACTCGCGTCAACCGTTCCTAACAAGGCTCAACCGTTGATGGTACGCCCAGCTTGCGCGTGGAGACTTAGTTCCACCGGGGACATCTCTAAACTTTCCTACACATAGTTCCACCCGGGGACACACTAAGCCTCCCTGCATAGCCCTTGGCCACGTATCTGGGACTGGGCCCCAATGATCAAGTCAAAGAAGGTAATTGGTTCATCCGTACCATTATATTGGATATGTGGTAGCACGGAAAGGTGCTCAAAACCGACGTCATCCACTCGGTCCTTAATCGATCCAAGCGGACTATGCCCATGTGATTTCATTCTCTAGGCCCTACCATTCCGCTCGAATCTCGATACTACCAAACCCTTACCACTAAACCGAACCAGTGCGATCAAGGGTAACCGGTAAGTGTCATACTCCAAACTATCCTTTGTAGTAAGCGAAAAGATTATTCTAAGCATAGCTCAGCATCTAGTCAAGTTAAGTGAGTAACTGACTAATGTGTGGCAAGGACATGGTTGGACAATTCAAGGAAGGATAGTGCATCAAAGTAGGTACAAGAATGCAATACATACATAATATATATAACCCAACATTACCCAAGTGAGATAACTAAGCTAGTCAAATTAGATAGGTGCAAGGAATTATGCTTAGCTGCTTGCCTGGGTTAGCTTTAGGCTCGACCACGAACTGGACTCCGGGTTCAGGCTCAACGGACTCGGTGGGCTCCACGGGTTCGACCTCCGATGGCTCGGTCACTATAATGCATGAATGCGATGCAAGAATTAAGAAATGAACTTATACAGCAAGCATAAATCACCATTTAAAATGAGCATGCAGAGAACATTACAAGGAACTCATGAAAATTGGATTTGCAGTAAAAGGATTTTTCTATAAGTAATCATAAATAGATCAATTTTCAGCAACACTAAGCAAGTAAATTCGGAAAAGGATTACAAACTTAACTAAACAAAACTAAGAAAATTATCATAGAAACTAGGCATGAACTCAAGGCTAACAAAACTAGTTTTGTCATTTTATCACTTTCCAGCAAGAAGTTCTACCCTAAACATTTTCAAATAGATTAAACGGAAACACACTAAAACCCTAACAAACAGAAGTGAAACATACAAAACAACATTTTTCCTAAATAGATCTCAGCTAGAGGAATCCAACAAAACAAGTTTCATATTTTTCTGAGCTATACACAAATTTCTATGGATTTTACAAGATTGCAGACAAATAAAACCTAATGGAACCATAGCAAAATTGCTAGGTGCACCCGGATCCGGCCACACCTGTCAAGCCAGAGGCCGACAGGTGGGCCCCACGGGCAGGCACCCCACCCAGGCCGAGTCAAGGCAAGGCCGGGCCTTGATCGCGGCGTGGGCGCGACCACAGCACGCGTGGCGCGTCGCGCGCGCACGCCGTGCGTGACGACAGCGGCGGCGGCGCCGGCGAAGCGGAGCCGGAGCGGGGCAAGAGGCAGGGGCATGGCGTGTTCTAGGGCGAGACATAGCTCACCCCGCAAGCAGACGGCGAGGAAAAGCGACGGGGAGGCGGCGCGACGGCAGCGGGCAGCGGCGGAAGGGGAGGGAGCCGAGTGAGGAGGGGACTGGGTCGAGGACGACGAGGGGGTGCTCCCCATGCGAGGAATCGATGAGAAGCTCACCGGAACGGGCGAATCGATGGCGGCCGACGAAGCTCCTCGCGGCGGCATCAATGGCGGCCGGCCGCTGCGAGATGGATTCTGGCCGGGGTAGGGCTCGGCCGGGCTTGAGGAGGCGCGGCAGGGGTGGAGGAAGAGGAAAGGAACGCTTGGGCGTGAGGAATCAGAGAGAGGCGCGGCCAGGGACGGACGGGGCGGCGGCGGCACGGCTCTGCTCGGCTCGAGCTCGAGGAAGAAGAAAAAGTGAAGAGGAACACGGCACTCCACGGGGGATAAGGCCGGTGGCGAGATAGTGGATAAGGACGTCAGCAGAGTGAGGATGGCTGGCACGTGGAACGAGGATGGCCGGCGGCGATGTCTGACACGAGGCACGCCGCGATGCGGGCACTGCACGCCGGAGCAGAGCACCGAGCGGACCATCTGGGACTAGAACCGGACCGTCCGGTAAATTTGGGGTCGTGACATGCTCATGGATGCGTGCACGGACGTCTAGATTCTGCGTGGATAGTTAATTAAGAAACATGCAATAATAAGGCCGGGCAGGTTATATATTCTAGATATCAGCTGGTGCTGGCCTGCATTGGCCCGTTCCTGCTGCAGCTAGCCATTGAATATTACTGCTACCTTGAGGAAGAGAAGCTTGTTTCGATCTTGCTCAGCTCCTAGCTACTTGTACTTCTATATGTGTGGTGGTCCTGCCTAGAAAGCTAAAGATCATCCGATCCAATTTGCTGCCAAGGACCGATACCATGTTTCGGGTGTCCGTCCGTCCAGGCAATGCAAAACCGTGGGCTGCCTCACCATTCGCCATCAGCCTGCCTGTCTGTAGTATACGACGATGCCATGTCATGCTCCCTGCAGCCATTCGTTCCACACCTAGCACAAACCTGCTGCGAGCTGCTAGTCTGGTATTACCACTGACTGGCGGCCACCTTGCTTCTTCAGTGAGGCTGGAAAGTATAGGCCTAAGAGCAGGGCTAATGGTTTAGCCAGCTGCTGGCGGAATGCATGTGCCATGTCAGCTTGAGCTTTCAACAAAGCCTGTTCATATAATATAGCTGGCTACTAAGTTGGCTAATAGAATAGCTGCATTAAAGATCTAGTAATTAATGCTTGCATATAGATACAATCTGATGTGATCAAGATCTTTGTGGCCATTCATGAATCAATATAATATAAAAGCCACACATGCTCATCTAGAAAATACCAAACCATGACAAGTTGACAACGATAATAAGAATTACAGCAGTTTTTCGAATAACATTAACCAACAGTGGTACCAAATAAGTTTTAAGCAAAACAATCCACTAGTTATTGATCTAAATGACGACAATAAAGGCACAACCATGCTTGAATCTTCAGTAGAAAGGAGCAGTCAAGTTGTGCCGTATCAGCAGTTCACAAGCAACACTGCAAGTTGAAAATAGAAAATGAACAAAGCTGGTACAAAAAAAATTCAGTTTATGAACAGAACAAACTCTAGAGAATGTACCTGTAAATAGAACTAGTATGTAGCACCACCACCAGTGATCACATTATATCACTATAACAAAAATCAGGAGTATAAATGAAATATTCATAAGCTGCTTGAACCACTGAGCTGCAGCTGCCCTCTCTTTATACACAACTCAGTCAAGGTGAGAATTTACAAGGTATGGTGCTACAGACTGATGCAGCCATGACCATTACTTGCTACAGCTATGTCTACGGCTACCATGCTGCCACTAGCAGCTTCTACTATTTACAATAGTCATCAGCCGCAATGAATGGCAAGCATGACCAAATGTAGGAGCCAGAGCTCCTGCCAGCATTGAAGGCAAGCATTCTGTTACTAAAAACTAACTACTGCGCTTCAGACACAAGTGGACAGAAAAGAAGAAAAACCAAGTTTCAGTGTAGAAAACACTTACAAAACATGTAGATCGGAATCTTCCAAATTTGCAGAGGAAGCAGGTGGCCACCAAGGAGCTTGAAGCGATGAACCAGCCATGCTTGGGTGCTGTAGCCCAGGAATCACTACAAAAAATCTGTTGATCTATGACGATTAAATTTCGTCACAGATTACTAAAAAACCATCACAAAACAATATCTATGACGATATCAAATTGCGTCATGTATTGAGCGTCACAGATTACACCTCGTAATGTTTCTTAAAATTTCGTCACAGATTGCTTGATCCATGACGTTTTGAAAGCATCATAAAATGTCTCCGGGCCCTCGAAGCCCAACCCAAACCCGTTTTCTATGACGAAAATAAACATCACAAACAATATAATTTTCGTCACGAATTCAATTGCCATGTCACACATCAATGACATGGAGGATGACATGGCTGTTGACACGGAGATGACGTGGATGGCAACAATGACGTGTAATTTGACATGATCGATGACATAGCTGCTGACATGGCAGTGACATGGCGCCACATGGACCGCGATGTGGCAGCAGGCACATGAGCCAATTTGGGCCTCATTTACATAGCCCATATAAACAGCATGATCATTTCAGCCCAACCCAAGATGCAACAAGAAATTAACATTTCATCACATAAATGTTTGATTGAGCATTTCATCACATACAACATCAAATCACTTAAAAAAATTTCATCCAAAATTGCAATGAGCTGTATTTGAAAGCTAACATGCAATGGCAATCTATACATATGGTGCATCATTTCTCATTTTTTCTATAGAGGCACTCAAACAAATTCGATGCACTTGGTTCTTGATCTTTGTACTTCTCTCCCTGAAAACTGCAAGCATGCAACAAACTTAATCTTTCCGCATGGAATCACATTCTAACTTTGGTTTCAATCTAGCAGAAAATCTCGCAATATTGCATAACTAGCCTCACTTCACATAGTCATGGCCACTTACCATCTATATTCAATTTTTTTCAATAGCTAGGACTTCACACGTGACTTCTCCTGGCCTGACCTTGCTCTCCCGCAAAGCGATTTGTCGTTGCTCGACAGGCCCTTCTCTGATGATGAGATACTACTTGCTATACGTCAGATGCCTCAGAATAAGGCCCCAGGCCCTGATGGCTTCACTGGCCACTTCTTCAATTCCTGCTGGCAAATCATTCAGCATGATGTATCTGCAGCTATCAACTCCCTCTATAATTTGAGATGTCAGGACCTCAATTTATTAAACAAAGCGAACATAATCCTCATCCCAAAGAGAGAGGGAGCGGAGGATATACGAGACTGCAGACCAATCAGCTTGATCCACGCGATAGCTAAAATCATCAGCAAACTACTTGCGCTACGCCTTGCGCCACTCATTAATGAACTCATCTCGCCATGCTAGAGTGCCTTTATCAAGAAAAGGAGCATCCACGACAACTTTCTCTATGTGAGGAACCTCACTAGGAAATTCCACTGAACCAAGTCCCCCGTCCTTCTCTTGAAGCTGGACATCTCTAAGGCCTTTGATTCCGTTCGGTGGGACTACCTTCTCTCGCTCATGCAGCGTAGAGGTTTCCCTATGCGGTGGCGCAACTGGATTTCTTCATTGCTCTCAACCTCCACCTCAAGAATAATGCTAAATGGAACCCCACTCGATCCGATACAACACGGACGAGGGCTACATCAAGGCGACCCGCTTTTCCCACTTTTATTTATCCTGGCCATAGACCCCCTACATCGGCTTCTACAGGTTGCCACAGAAAGAGGTCTCCTTAGCAAACTCAATGGCAGTGCGGCGAGATTCCGAGCTTCTATGTACGCCGACGACGCCATCATCTTCCTAAAGCAAACCCCAATGGATGATGCGAACATTAAGGAGCTCCTATTGAATTTTGGGGAGGTAACAGGGCTTCACACTAACCTCCAGAAAACAAGCGTAACACCAATCGGCTGCAGCAATATCGATATTGAACCCATCCTCGCAATCCTGCCAGTGGCACGCACCTTCTTCCCACTAAAATACCTCGGCCTACCGCTTACACCAAGAAGGTTGCGCAAGCTGGACTTCCAACCTCTAATCGACAAAGCTTCGGGGAAGCTTTCCACTTGGAATGGAAGAAACTTAACTCAGGCTGGTTGGGTCTGCCTCACCAAATCAGTGCTATCTTCCCAACCTGTTTACTTAATGACTGCTCTCAAACCGCCTAAGGAAGTCCTGCTGGAGGTCGACAAGATCCGCAAGCGCTTCCTCTAGGCTGGCGACAAAGCAATCTCAGGGGGTAAATGCAAGGTTAACTGGACGAAAACAACATTATTGAAGGAGTGTGGCGGACTTGGTATGCTTGATCTCGAGAGATTTGCGCGGGCCCTACGCCTCCGGTGGCTTTGGCATGAGTGGGCTTCTCCGGATAAATTTTGGATAAGAACAGAGGTACCCTGTGATGAGACTGACAGACTGTTGTTCGCAGTTTGCACACATATACAACTGGGGAACGGCAAGAAAACAGACTTCTGGCACGCGGGCTGGATCCAAGGTAGATGCCCTAAGGACATAGCCCCCCTGCTTTTTGCCAAAACGAAAAAGAAAAAGCGGTCTATTGCTGAGGCTTTTCAGAACAATAATTGGATTCGCGGCCTAAATCACCGGGCAGGCTTCACGACAGCACACATAACAGAATTCGTCACACTTTGGAACCTTGTCAGATCGACCGAACTGCAGCCAGACCGTGAAGACCACATCACGTGGAAGCTAACGCATCACGGCGAATACACCACGGCTTCGGCCTACAGAGCTCAATTCCTTGGTTGTTTTGTTGTGCTGACAGTCGCTTCCATCTGGAAAACATGGGCACCGCCTAAATGCAGGTTTTTTGCATGGCTAATCCTACAAAACCGTGTCTGGACCTCGGACAGGTTGGCCAGGAGAGGGTGGGAGCATAGCCCAACTTGCCCTCTATGCAGAACGACGATGGAAACGGCGCATCACCTGCTTGCCACTTGCCGCTATTCGAGACGCATTTGGAGTCAGGTGGCCACTTGGACGGGTCAACCAAACCTCCACCCGAATGAATGGCCCCAGAGCCCGTCGCCGCTCGATTGGTGGGAGAACTTCTCAACATCCCCAACCACCTCCCGCAAGGGCACCCACAGCCTTGCGCTTCTCATCTCCTGGGAAATTTGGAAGGAGAGGAACGACAGGATTTTCAATCGCCACGAATCCCCGATCCCGACCATCATGGCGAAAATCAAGAACGAGGCATCAATTTGGATCGCTGCAGGGGCGAAGGGCTTATCAACCCTCTTAGCGCGAGAATAGATCTTTGTTTCCTTGTTTTATCCGGCTAGCCGGCTTGTAAAAACTCTTCTCTTTCACTGAAATAGGCACTGTCTCATGCCCGTTCGTTAAAAAATTCCAGCAGCAAATGAGTTCCTTTTTGGCCCATACTTGGTGAGGAGCAAACACCTAGGCATAAGCTATTGATGTTGCATCATTAAGCCGAGCTACCACTGAAATAATAATACCAACAAGTGATCACAGTTAGTCTCTGAAAGTAACGCAAGGAAAAACATTACAGTTAATTAGACAAAGTTTATGTAGCTAGCCTTGCTAACTAGTTCCATCTGAAGTGCTAGTTGCAGGTATTTACTTCTGAAAATAAAGTAACACAAGTAACATAGGTGAATGAGCTACAAGCAGACCAAAAAATGACTAGAAAGATTTGAATATAACCTAACTTGGTGGCAGCACTAGGACTACATGACAACTTTGGCTTTTTCATGCTCATCGAATTTCGCCAATTGTTCCTACCAGAATCCACAGCCTTGGAAAAAAACAAACAAGAAAATAATGGATCAACAGCACGAACTGGTTCTATTATAACAGTGGAATTAATATTGTAGACTTAATAAAATACTATGCTCGACAATTGATACTGGTGATAAAAAATAATCCATTAGGACAAGCAAACCACTTGCTAACAGGAATTAAAGTAGTTCTTAGCAACAGACTTCAATAGCAATACTCATACTCATACTCCAATGCTATTTCTGCATCAGAAGAAATGAGAAAATTGACTGTGCGACCAATACTAATACTCCAATGCTCTATCAGGTAGAATCAACAGTCGTCCATCTCTCATTCAAAGAGCACTGGCTACCGAGGCATTGTATCAAACAAGCAGCAGGCAGGCACCATACGAAACAAAGACGCCACCATGACAAGCAGAGGACGAAGCACCCAGGACAAGTGTAGCTCCCCTCCTCCCCTTCTCGCGCCCGTGCGCGGACAGCACTGTTCCTCTCTACCAGCGCAGGAACAGCAAGAGGAACTGGTGAGGAGAGGAACTAAAGTGGATCGAGCGCGCACGTGGAAGAAAGCAACAAGCGGCTGAAAATTAAACATAACAAAACCAAGAAGAGAAAGAGCTTAAAGCAAGAACACACCGCAGCTGCACGAATAATCCATTAGCAGTAGATCTAGGTGACTAAGAGACCTCACCTCTGAACACTACTCCGAAATGTTCTTCTCGGGAACTATGTTGGCGGCTATTGCAGGATGTAGCTGAAGAGAGGGTATGGGCTAGGCGAGGGGGAACTGACCCTCGAACAAAGCGAGAGCCCTCTGATATATAGGAGAGGCGGTGAGGTGGGGCTACGCCGACGACCCACCGCGCGCGCGCCGCTGCCACTCCGCCCCACCGCGGCCGCCGCTCAGGAGTAGAGGTTGGGGGTGAAGGCGAGGCCGGCCTGGGCGACGGCCGCGCGGATGAGCGGGCCCGATTGCCGCGCGTCGTGGCTCCGCGTTGGCGAGGCGCCCTGCTGGCACTCCGCCTTGCCACGCCGCCATGGCCGGAGCCCTGCCGGCGGGGGATGCAGGGGAGGAAAGCGGACAGCGCACGGGGATAGGGGATGGGAGCGGCGCGGCGTGGAGAGAAGATGTCGCACGAGGAGGGAGGGGCGGGGAGGAGGGAGCGGCTAGGGGGAGGGGATCTGAGTGTGGAGAGGAAGGTGCAGGGTTCTGCTGGTTTTATATTATGGGAGAGCGATTGGAGCTATTGGATTGGATATGGACGGTAAAATATAATTGTGCCATTTGGGCTGAAATGAGCCTGATTTGCATAATATTTTTCTTTTTTTTGATTTTATTGCACTTTTGTGAAGTAATATATAAAAATAATTATCTTGTATACACCAACTTATTTTTTACATGTAATAGGCAACATTTAAGTTGACACGTAGGAGTTTCAAGATTTTTTGAACAAATTTGGTATATTTTATCAATTAAATGCATTTCTATGTGCTTTTTGAAAGTAATTCCAAGTTGAACTATGTTCCTCTAAAAAAATTCAAAAAATTATATTTAGTCTCATATGTTCAAGTATAGCTCATGTCTTGAAGATAGATGAAAAATTTTATTATCTTCTAGGGACAATTCAAACTTCTATCTCCAAGTTATTACACAATAATTGCAGTAATATGTAAAGTTGGTTGAAAAATTCTAAAAATTGACGTGACAATATATTTTTGGTCCATATTCTATCCATAAAAAACTTAAATGATTTCACTAAAATGAGACCACACATTGTTCACAAATGGATACATCTAATATTGCTTCTTACAACTCAGCTCAAACTTTGAGATTTAAGTACCATATAACCTTTTTGAACTTGTATGAACTTCAAATTTGGACACAACCTTAGGTTTACCATAACATTAGAGAATGTGAAGTTACATTATCAATTGTTAAAAAAAAATTCTATTGTGTACATAGGTGTAAAAATAAGCCATATCAAAATTATCTAGTAAATAGCAATTTACATAAAAACGGCATTAAATGAAAGATCATGATTTTAGAAAAATTTAGAAAAAAACATCGGATTTGGAGTTATTATGAGGTATAAATACCAACTACAAATTTTAATTCTGGATTAAAAAGAGAAAATGAGTCACACATATTGTTCTTCATCTCAGTTCACGTGGACTTTTGTTTAAGTAACGTGGAATTTGTTTAAGTAAATTTAATACCATACCTAACCGCAAATCCTCAAGTGGTGTAGTGGCGATGGAAGCTTCGTCGATGCGATAGGTCTTAGGTTCGAATCCGCTAGCCAACCTTTTTGCCCCATTTTAATTTCTTTTATTCCTTTTTAGGTCCAAAATAATTGTAAAGTGCATCTACACCACAAGCATACATTTGGTGCGGTGGTAGATTTGCATGATCTTAATTATGTGGTCTGGAGTTCGAGTATTTGCTATGTCGGTATGGTTCCAGTTCCTCGTCTCCGTGAACCAGGTTCGAAACCCCATCACTATATGCATCTCCTTTTCCTCCGAATTACAATACGGGATACTAGTATAAATAGTGCAATACCAGTCATTGTCATACCAGAAGGTGTAGCGCAGTTGGTAAAGGTTTTGTGGGTCTTATGCTGAAGGCCACGGTTCGATTCCCTATCACCTCACTTTTTTTTTCTTATTTTTTCCAATTTAAAGCACAAATGTTAGTAACTTTTTTTCTTATTTTTTCCAAATTAAAGCACAAATGTTAGTATATAAAGCGTAATACTCACATATGTTTATTTGTAATTTAAAGATCATTTTTACAACACATTCAGTTCAAATATGCCGTTGTGCTTTAATTTGTACAAATTACAAATGTAAAAAATGATCTTTAAATTACAAATAAGCACAGATGTTTAAGTCAGATTACACTAATGAAGTTGTAGTATAGTGGTATGGCGCCGCCGTCCATACCCTTTTTTTCCTAATATTTTTTATCGTTATTTATTTTTGGTGAGTGGCTATTTGGTTTTCTTATCCCCAATTTTTTCTCCTAGTCACAATTTCTATGACACTAATGTTAAAACGTCATTGTTTTGTGGGCTCAATTATGACGAATTCGATAAAACATCACTAAATTTTGGGCCCATGGCCCATACCTTCAAATTCATGACGAAAATTTGAAAATTGTCATAGATTGTGTGAAATTGTGACGCTTTTTCGAAATATCATAAAATTTTCGTCATAGATCACCACATTTCTTGTAGTGAATCCAGTATGGAGTGGAGGGAGGCGCCATGGACTGTGGTGGATACGGAGGGCACCAAGCACCAGGTGGAAGGGGTGGCCGACGGTGGAGTAGGATGAGCACCAGGCGGCGGCGGGATCTCCATTGGCGCAGGGGCTGAGGTTCTCTTGGACTAACGAGGCATCTCGCAGGGGACCAGAGGCGAGTTGGTGTCTAGGGTTTGGTGGCGATTGGGGATGAACAAGATAAGGATTGGGGGGGGGAGGATTTAATCTTCGATTTGGCGCGGGGAAACAATTTGGCGCGCAAGGGATTGATTTCACGGGAGGAGCAGAAGAGATTGGGGCGAGAGGGAGGCGGAGGGAGCACGTGATCGGGAGGAAGAAGAAGTCGCCGGTTGAGTCGCCAGCAACGAGCTCAGAGCGGTCGTTTGGGCCTCGATTCCTCCCCCTGCGCCGAGCGACTCGCAAAACGGTGGTTTTCTTCTTTCTCCTGCTTTCTCGCTCCTCCACATCGGAAAAATCTGACGTGGCTCTCTCAGTCGGCTGCTGAGTCAACCCCATAATACTTGCTCTAATGGGTTCTCACGGCCCAGCTTCACAAGTCCGATACCATGCCATACAAAAAATGGGCCAAGAGCCAACTGTTCCATCATCTCACAAATGGGCGGCATGTCATTGAAGGGACAAGCCTTTGGATTGGATGCTGTTCTTTCATATGGCAGTTTTGCTATTAGAAAAACCAGTCCTTGCCCAGCGTTAGTAATGACGATGCGGGTCATGTGCCTTGCAGATTTAGGAGGTCGTTTTTAACAATCGTGGCATGTGTTCAGAAATTGAGATGTATGCCGGTTGCCACTTCTACGGTAATTGTTCATCACGTTAGCATTTGGATGACTGTTACGCTTGTGATTTAAGTGGCCACTTTAATGGGGCAAGGCCTGTTAATTGGAATACACAGTTATCACCGAAATAAGCATGAAAAATACATGTTAAACATTGAAATAAGCACAAAAGATCCAACACTCATTGTTCAACATTAAAATAAACACAACAAATCTGAACTAGTGCTTCACCTACATACTATGACTTTGTACCAGGGTTCGAGGCTTGGTGGATCTCAACACAACAATCATTCATACGATGTTCTCATTATTCCCATGTTGTATCAGTTGCGGAAAAAGAGCACTACTATCTAGAGGCTTGTTCTCATTTTATTAGGTTTTACTAATGGCGAAGGGTTATCAATTATTGGTAATGGCACAAGTACTATTAATTGAACTACACCAAGTCCATTGAATATTTCTCAAATTTTCAAAGGGCTTAAGTTTTGTCTTAGTGTGTGGGGTGTATCATGGAACAATTACCAAAACTAGAAATTTGGTAACTATGGCAGAGGAGTGTCATGATGACACTTTTCTCTAATCCCATGAAACTCACCTCCTTCCTCCTTATAAATAACTCTACCATATCAGCAAATTTGCTGATGTTGCATGATATTCTTATAACACTTCCATTAAGATTGACTTTATAAAACATTGAAATAAGCACAATAAATCCACATCATTTGGTATGACCCTTGTGCACGTGAAATCTCCTCATGGATCATATAACAGGCTTTCCAACTTTTTTGGGTTGAACAAATGTTTGTTTGTATATCATGGTTAAAAAAAGGTACTAGATTCTTAAAAGCTATAGGCAGCTGGGATCATAGAGGCTGTTGGATTCCAAACACAATTTTAAAGAGGAACTGATTTATTTTAGATCTATCTTTTGGAACTTGAATCCATAATTTTAAGCTTGAAGAGTGTCAGCTACATGAACAGATTTTAGTGGACATCATGTACACATGAAAGAATTCCCAAATTCCTCAATTGTCCTTATGCAACACTGAACTAATTAACACAAATAGTGCTAGAACTTAATTGGACTTTGTGTCTGAATCACAGCAATTCCTCTCATACTAGTTCATTCACCCATGGATGGAGCCCGCCAGGCAAAGCCACCACCGGATCAAATCAAACCGAGCCCAAACAACCACAATTCTTCTCGTCTCGCCTCTTCCCCCTCGTCGCAGAACGTTCGCCGCCGCCGCCGACCCATGGAGCCCGCGGAGCCGACGCGCGGCACCAAGCGCCCCCTCGCCGGCGACGACGACGACGACGCCGGCAGGTAAGCTAAGCCAGCTCGATTTCCCTCCCTTCCCTTCCCTTCCCTTCCCCTATCGTCGAGCTCTTCTGGCTAGGGTTTTGGTCTCACGCCCTAGCAGGGCTCATGTTGATTTTGTGTCGCTCGCCGCGCTCGCAGGGAGCGCAAGCCGCGGTTCCCCAAGGGGAAGAAGGCCAAGCACCGGGCAGCCGGTGCGGAGGGAGGCCCCTCCGCCTCCGCCTCCGCCTCCGCCGCCGTGGACATCGACAGCATGTTGAACCCGGAGCTCGCGGCGGAGCGGCGCGCGCGGCAGCGCCACGGCCAGCCCCGGGACGGGGACGACGCCAAGGGAGGCGCCGCGGACATCAAGGGCTTCGAAGTCCACTACAACGTATGCTCTGCTTCTCCACTTGCATTCCACCCCTTTTGCTATTGCCAGTTGTGAGTGCTGGGTATACAGAAATACAGGATTTTGAGCTCAGTTTTGATGTTCAACAGGATGGTGTTAACTTTGTTGATGATGGTATCCGAATAGAGCCTTTTAACCTGGAGCGAGAGAGGGAAGAAGGGTACTTTGATAAGAATGGGAACTTTGTCGAGTATGCAAGAGGCAACGAGATCAAGGTAATGAAGATTTTGTGTTTAGTGCTGCTAATGTCATATGACAAGTTACTGTTGGTGACACAAGCACCTGTCTTTTGTAGGATGCCTGGTTGGATAGTGTGGAAGTTGACCCAACATATGCTGCAAAGGTACAGAAAAAAGGCAAAGAGAAGGTAGAGGAGTTTGAAGATCTCTCCTCTGATGACATTGGAAGGATAAAAAGGCAGATAGCAAACGTGCTAGAACCAGGAGAAACGGTGTGTTTTTGTTGTTAACTTGCTGTGCATATTTTCATGCTGCTCTTTCTTGCCATTTAGCTTGTGGTTAGCTATTGAAATATGCTTAATTTACTCAACAAATACGTATATCTGCAACTATCTAATTTGGCAACACTGCTGAACTAACATTTATCATTCTTTCTTTAATAATTGCCAGATAATGCAAGCTTTGAAAAGGTTGAAGGGTACATCAACAGATAAACGTGGAAAGATGAGTGAGGGTACTAAGCGTATATTTGATGAGTTGACCGAAGCTGCCATGAAGCTAATGGAGAACGGTGACTACAGTATGTGTTTCTTTCTTGTTTAGTTATTTTGGTAGTTCTTTTTGTCCTTCCATTTTTCGTCTTTTAAATCTTAAATGTTACTTATTTCCTGCTTTGTATGTTTTGCTGTAGATGTTTATTCAGATGATCGGGAGACCTTTGAACGTGAGGCTGGTTAGTTTGTTTTTTCTATCTTACCAGCATGTTGAAAATTCCTTTTCATGATCAGTTTAAGTTCAGTTTTAACATTTCTCTACTAGTGTTATCTTTCACACAAATGCATGAATAACTTGTCCTCTCTGATTCTTGTCATTATTTGATTTAAAAAAGTATGTAGAACATTCAGGTCTGCATTGTTAAGGTTATCTCTGTTTTCTCCTCAATGAAAACAGACTCACCATGTTGCTGTGGCTAATGCGTGATATGCACTGCAATCTTTTGATTGCATATTTGATGTCGTGTATCCCAAAAGTGAGCACCACTATGCATAATAACTTGATCGGCGCTTACTGTTCATACTGGCCTACCTAATAAGCATGCAAATTATGTTATTAGTTTTGATTTCGTATCCAGGAATGTGGGCCTTCCTATTAGAGAATTTATCATGTTGCAGTGTTTCAAAAATTCGTCAAAAAATCCCATATGTATTACACATAAATCATAGCTCCAATAGCTCGGTTTTAAGTTTGTGACTCATCCTAGATGTCAATAATCAAAATAGATAAGCAATCAGTCTGGCATTGTTTATCATGTGCAGACAGTAACACTCGTATTTTCAAATCTCAACATTTTAAAAAAAAACATTACATCATATCCGGTTAACTATATTTGGGGATGCGTGAACCCCAGGACACCAATGAACAATGAATTATTGTTTTGTTATTCACTGTCTGACATGAGCCATACCTTAAAATTGTCTTGTTAGGAAATCTATCTGACTTTTTTCTGCCTTTTTTTGCTTTTGCAGCGGGGTATGAACGTTTGGCACGTGCTCGACTTGGTTTGCCAGAAGTTGAAGATGCTTCTATGGACACAAAAGATAACCAGGCACCATCATCCATACTGGAAATGAACCAGCCATCGTCCATACTGGAAATGGACCTTGGTGCTTCAACTGCCAAAATATCTACAGCTACTGCTGCATTTAATGATGATGACAGTAATCTTGACATGTTTGGTGATGACGACAACGATGATGTCAAACATAGTTCGGATGCCAATATTGTAGGTTCAGGTCCGAATCCTGGGTCATCCCCTCAGGGTACTCTGGGAACCTCAGGTGTGGAGAGTAAGTTCTCATCTCTGGCGCTATTCCATTTTTTTCTGTGGAAACTATTACACATTTCTCCTCTTCTTTTTCACAACTGCTACTTTTTGTATTCAGAAATCTTGTTTCCCTGTTATTGCAGAAGCTGGTAATGGAAGCATGGACTCTGACTATGTCTATGATCCTTCTTCAGGGTAGGTTATAGTTGTTTCTATGCTGCTTTTCTTCAACTTCTACTTTGTGTTTGAAAATAGAAGATAGCAAACAGAGACGCCGACTGTTGTAATCTTTAAACAGCTTGTATGTGTTTTGACTGTATTTCGTTTCATTTTTCTTGCAGTTACTACTATAGCAGGAGCACAGGCTATTACTATGATCCTAATTCTGGATATTATGGCTCGGCATCTACAGGAACCTGGTAACTTCTATTCCATTCATCCCAGTATCCATGAGTGTCCCTGTTTAAACCCTTTGATGTGTGGTTATGCAACTGCATAGTTAATTCAACAAACTTTTTACACCAGAAAGGTTTAGAGGAATTGGTCTAGATGATCAAGGGCAATACGGCTCACAAGTTTACTTTGTGTTCAGTAGACATTACATGCAACTAGCATTGCCCTCGTGTAACTGAATGAAGCTGAATGTTGTACATATGCCTGTGCTGGGTCGTTTCTTCATGCACAATGATACAATCCTTATGTTGATTGTTCTTTTCATGCGAAAAAATGCAACCAACAGGGTAGTTTCTGTGCTGATGTCTCCAACATGTGCAGGTACTCATACGACGAGCAAACCGGAGCATACAAAGAAATACAGGATGAACAAACTGGCATTGTCAAAGAACAGCTGGGAGACGCCATCAAGGAGTAGCCTTGTGGCCTGCTCTGCTCGCTCTTATCACCTATGGAGCTAGGTTAGAGTTCCCCATGAGCCAGCGTTCTTTAGAGAGGGAATTGTAGCTTCAGTTTTGTAGTTGCCAGTTATGAAGGAAGAAATGATGGAATCATAGTATTATGGGAAGAAGACCCACTGTAAGAAACCAATCAGATGATACTGTAGGTTGGAAACTAACTAAGGCGACCCACTGGACAGTTGCAATGTTTTTCCCTTGTAACTGGAGCTTATTTTACATGTCCGTTGTTCTCGTAGAGATCTGTACCATGAAAGGATACATTGCAGAATATATCTTTGCATTTACTTTGGATGTACCTCTGTCGAAATGCTTACCAGACTAGAACCAAGTGTGGCAGTTGTATATGGTTTGGTGCTATGTGGAAAGGTTAACCTGAAGCAGGCGGTCTGGCTGGCTGAAGCGGGCAACTTGTGATGGGATTAGAAATTTAGAATAGATGAACTTGCAGGACCGGCACGGTGGGAGCCCGGCTGGGAGGAGTCACTGCTGCTGTAGTGCTGTGTGCTGTGTCTGAAATTCAGAAAGATCAAATGCAATCAACCAATTAATCGACAAGTACCTACCAAAAAAAAATTAATCGACAAGTACATAGAGACCGTGATAAGGGCCCACGCAACTACGGCCCAATCATCTATCCATCGGCCCAGCCCACCGAGACCCGTCCCTCAGAAAACCCCTAGGCCCTAGCCCAGTCGCACACTCGGGAAGCGGCGGCGGCGAGCACGCGCGAGGCAGCGGCGGCGAGAAGCTACCCAGCAAGGCGCGGCGGCGTTGGAGGCGATGAGTATCTCAGGAGAGCTCCCTGGCGAAGGCTCCGACGGCGAGGAGGAGGTCTTCATCAACGAGGAGGACATCATCCACGAGATAACCATCGACGAACAAGGTGGGTCAGCAGTAAAGTGCTAGGCTTGCTTGCTCCATCGCTGCCGCTGCTTATTATTGCTTCTCTTGCCTTTCCAGATCTCCCCGACCGCGACGACGAAGATGAAGACGGCGGCGACCGGATGGGTACGCGGCGGATTTTGTTTGGATCAGCTGCTTTCAGTCCATGCGCATGTTTCTTTTTCTGCTTTTCATTATTTGCTAGCTAGCCTCTTAGACGCTATAGAGGGTCAATTCTCAGGTTCAATTTGCTAAGGATTCCTGAGGAGATTGAGACAGTATTTGGGCCGTGTATAGTGGTTGCAAAGTGCCATCTAATAATTGGAAGTCTGGAATTTATTTATTCTCAGGCTGTCACACACAGCCTTGCTGCTTTGCCGATGCAGTTGGCTTGTTTGAAGCTACAGGCATCGTCCACAATTTAGCCTCTCTTCTCGTTTAACCCTAGCATGTGCTAGTTCCATGAAGATACTCATCGCTTCTTGTGGTGGTGTCACCCTTAGCATGCGGAATCAAGTAATTCTATGCCACACCCTTTGGTCTGAAAACACTATTATATGCTTGATCAAGCACACCATTCCTCTTTAGTATTTTTTTCCTTTTCTTTGTGCTATGTTGTTGTATCACTACACTTGGAAGCGCTCATCATAAGCATGGTTGTTCGCCTGTTCTAGATAGAGTTCAGCAGGCATCATATCTGAATGAGATATGATTGTCCATTACAAATACATAATCATTTATGCTATGTCTCGTTAAATAGTATAGTGAACTCTCCTTTGCATTACATAGTCTGCAATTTTCTTGCTACTAGTTCCATTTGCATTCTGAAGAATGCTGGCTCCTGTCCTTCTGAAACTTTCATATATAAAACTGCACTAGATGATGTGCTTCAGTTGCTCACTTTTCATGATGTACATTAGTCGTCTGAAATGCCTCGTTCATGACTGTTCAACTGATCTTTTCGTTTTCAGATGATTCAGAAGACGTCGATGATTCTGCATACATATTTCAGGGCCACAAAGGCAAGTTATTACACTAGAAAATGAAGTCTGCACTGGTTCTTGGTGGTGGTGGGGGGGGGGGGGGTCCGTGGGTGGGTTGCTGTTCAGTGTAATAGTACTATATTTTCTGTAATATGGTGTGATTCACTTCATAGCGAATTAGCGATAGAGTAATACACGCCTGTATAATTTGGACAGAAAATTCCATGTTTCCTAATGCCATGTACATTAGTATCCTATATTTCAGCGCCTTTTTTTAATAGCTATGCTAATACTCTTTTTATTCTTTTTTTTTAACCTTTTTCCTGGGTGCAGATGAAGTCTTCACTGTTGCGTGCAGTCCTACAGATGCATCTCTTGTGGCTTCTGGAGGCAAAGATGATAGAGGGTTTCTGTGGAGGATTGGATCAGCAGAGGGTGCTTTGGAGTTGACTGGTATAGTTTTCTTTGCTATCGTTTTGATATGTTGGATGACAGTTATTGGAATATCTCTATAGTAGCTCTGATATCTGTGCACCCTTCCATTTTTTTTATCTGTGAAGAAAACACACTCTTTATTAATTTGAATTCATGTAACATTTATGTTCTCTTCATTCATTATTGTTTACTCAGAACATTACATGAAACTAGTTTTGTTCTTGTCCATTCCAGTAGTGACCATACATGTATGGTTTTCTGTATTTGATATCATGCATGAATTTCATGACATCTACATTTTCCCCATGGATGTAATTTGTTTATCTAATTTCTATGTTTCTCCTTTTTCATATATCAGTTAATCTCTGCTCATGTTATATCTTTCTACGTTGTTTATGCATGCTCAGGATTGCATTGAGGAAACTTACAGAACCGTTGTTCTAAATACAGGACATAGCGATACTGTCAGCACAGTAGCTTTTAGTTCAGATGGGAATTTGTTGGCCTGTGGAAGTTTTGATGGGCAGATAAATGTGTGGAGTACTGCTACGCGTTCTCTTCAGGGAACCCTTGAGGGTTCTGGGTCTGGTTTTGAGGTGAGATGGTCTCTCACTCAACTGATTTCCAGTGTGAATCCCTTGCTTTCTCTTCACAAAATACAGCGCTATTTGATGTTTAGTCTCATAGGGTAACTTACGTGTTCGTTTTTGTAGTGGCTTAAATGGCATCCACGGGGACATTTGATAATCGCAGGATCAGAGGACTGTAATGTGTGGATGTGGAATGCTGACCATAATACCATTTTAAATACCTTTGCTGGACATAGTAGCACAGTGACATGTGGTGATTTTACTCCAGATGGTACCATCACGATTCCTTGATTGTTATGCATTTGCTTATTTATAAAAAAGTTGTGTTAGGATGCCAATGTAGATGTGTGTATGAATGCTCTGTTGCATTTGAAGGTAAACTTATGTGTACTGGGTCGGATGATGCAACTTTGAGGATATGGGACCCAAGAAGTGCACAAAGCAGACATGTTGTTCGAGGTAAATTGCCATTTATGTTGTGCTGACCATATAAAGATTTTAGACATGCTCATTCAACTACACATGAAATTTATTTGATCTTTGTGTTTCCCTCATTGTAGGCCATGGCTATCATACTGATGGATTGACATGCTTATCAATCACTTTGGACTCACAAACAGTAGTTAGTGGTTCCAAGGATAATTCTGTGCACCTTGTGAATGTGAACTCGGGCCAGGTACACGTGGCTTTATTATTCAAGATAGTCTTTGTTTTATTCTCCACCATTTTCCTGTATTTCAGTCAAATGCTTGGTCATTTTTTAGGTCGTTGGCTCATTAGTTGGACACAGTAATTCAATTGAGTGTGTTGGCATCTCATCAAGGTAGTATTTCATATAAGTGAGCAAAATAGTTTTATTGCAGATTGTGACTTTCTTGTCTACAGCTATGGCTGGGCGGCTACCGGGAGCATGGATCAAAAGCTCATCATCTGGGACCTTGCACATCAATCAAGCCGATGCACTTGCGAGCATGACGTGAGTTATTTGCTTTGCCATCAGCCTTTTCTTCGTCACCTCTGGATGCGCCTGTGATCATTTGCTCATTCATCTGCGCGTGCATTCATTCAGGAGGGCGTGACATCACTGGCATGGCTGGGTTCGTCCAGGTATGTTGCATCAGGATGCATCGACGGCAAGGTGCGTATCTGGGACAGCCTCTCCGGGGACTGTGCCAGGGAGTTCAGCGGACATGCAGATGTGGTGCAGTCGCTGGCTGTCACCACCGATGGCAACGCACTGGCCTCTATCTCAACAGATGGCTCCGCCCGTGTGTTCGACATTTCCATGTTCAAGTGAAGGAAACTGGGATGTTGTAAATGGTTGTTGTGTGTGCTATGGCTTTGATTGTGGTGTACGATGATGGCATGGCATGGTAATATGGTATTGTTGAGGCAAACTTATGCAATTATATTCTAAAACTCAATTCTACTCCTATAGTTATTATTAATAGATGAACAAAGAATGTATTTGGAGGGTATTTATGTACTGCCTTTTCTTCTCTATACTTGATTTTCTTTTGGTTTATTTTTTTATTTTTCCTTAAAAGGGCCGAATGCTGTGCCTGCTTGACGGCACATCCTACAGAAGCATTGCCTTGAGAATGTATGGGCACAGGTCGAATCTTGCTGTGCTAGCTAATGTTGTATTGTCATCCTTAACACTTAAAACCATACCACCTCTAGAGAACTCCAGGTTCTTCTACGGATCATGCTGTGCAAAGCACACTAACTCACTAAGGGTCTGTTTAGGAGCACTTATCTCCAAAAGAATAACTCCACTACTAAATCCACCATGGAGCAGCTCTATCTTGGGAGCTATTTTTTTTAGCAGAACTGCTCCAAAACAGACACTAAGGTTAAAAAACACACAGCACAAGATGCATGTCGTACTTAGTCAAGATAATCACACAACAACCAGTTCTTAAGTGATCGTTCACAAATTTCATAGACGCCAAATGTACCTAAGAGACACGGCAAATGAACCTGTGAGCAGATCAAACAACAAGCAAAGCTTCTTGCTAAATCTCAAGAATGAGCAAGCCACTTGTTTGGAAAATTCTTAGATGCATTGATCCGAGCCTTACCAATATCCATATTAACAAACGTGGTTACAAACACTGTTACACATTCAGAGTCAGAACTGGTGATGGGTTTTATCCACTTCCGTGAAATTACACATGAAAAAAAAATCAACCACATGCACCCACGCACGTGGACAAGCATCAAAACAGATAAGGGCATCAGTGAAATCAATCAACCATGGGGAGCAATTCTTGTCCAATCAAGTCAAACTCTGCACTACGTATTCTTCTACCACCACCATGTGTCCATGTCATTGTCGCTGTACCATCTCTGTCATGACGCTCACTTCATGGAGTAAGAACCTACCAGGCCAAACGATCTCCGGTCAGTTCGTGGAGCCAGACTGAAGTTCATCCCAAACATTTCCTTTAGTGCTTGTCCAGGCTCTAGAAGGTCGATCAGTTTCGCGACAAGAGAGGCACTCTCTCTGATATGCTCCATGTCAGTCTGTGTCCAGATGAGGCGGGAGAGCTGTAACCTTCGTTGTTTTGTGCTCAGATCGATGCCCCATTTGCTGTAGATGCTCTCTTTCTCTCCGTTGGAGAGCTTCTTCAGCATCTGCTTGTAGAGCATATCCCTTTCTCGGCGAAGATTCTTCAAGCTGTCAGGAGAACAAGTGTCAGTGTTCCGTCACAGACAGGGTTTAAATCATTGCAAAGCCAAGCACTGAGTTACTAGTTGTAATACATACAAGAAATAATGTACCTTGATGCAATGACAGGATTAAGTTCCCCTTGTGCCACAGATTCTGCACTGAACGAACTCTTAATGAATGACAGTCTCCTGTACTCCACTTCCATGTATATGTTATCTGCTGGATCTCCCCTGAAGAGGAGGAAGAAGTAGGTTCTGTGCACAATGGAGACATTGCATTCGTGCCACAACTCTATAATTTGTTGCTGTTTTTTCTCAAAATCAACTGTCAGATGGGAAGGAGAATCGATGGGACTCAGTGCTATATCTACACCGACGTCTTTGACTGTTCTCATGGTTGTCGAGTCATCTCTAATGGCCTGCTGCTTGGATCAAACATATTGAATCACGAAAAATCAGCTTGGAAAGCTACAACATATCGATATGTTAGGAACAAGCATTTACAAATTATGATCTTCAAACTGGTCTGCTGGTGTGACAACTAACTCTGAGTTGTCAGGCTTCCATTGTGAACATAATATTTTAAAAAAAATAGCAGAAAAGTATACAGCAGGATGCCAATACCTAGTTTTCAGTGCATCATTAAGGAATATTGTGAATGTAAGGAAAAGTGAAGAAGAAACCACTCTTACCATGATTACTTGTGCTTGAAATTCCTCAGATTGGTCTTCACGGCAAATTTTTGTGTTCTCTTTGAACTCCACGACACAACTGATGTCATTGACATGGGTTTCTTGTTCTTCATCGCTGGTGCTCATTTCCTTGGCTACATCGTCACTGGTGCTCATTTCCTTGGCTACGTCATCAATGGTGCTCATTTCCTTGGGTACTTCATCACTGGTGCTCATTTCCATGGCTACTTCATCAGTGGTGCCCATGTCCTTGACAACTTCATCAGATGCTACTTCACAGGAAACAACGGAGCAGTCCAGTAAAGGGTCTTCGTTTTGGCAATCATCATTCTCAGCATACAGGCTTCTCCTGACCTTATCAAGCCTTCTGGGAGCATACCTAAAGATTTCATCAGGTGGTGTCCTGCTGGTATTGTCAGAATCATCAAACCAACTATTTGGAATCACCATGAAGCTAGCCCTGCAGCTGTTACTTCTAGCCAATGCACGATCCTTTGAGCTCATTATGCACCTCTTCAGACTCAAACATTCATGAGGGTAAGGTTTGTCAATGTTGAAAGAATGGTTAGAATCACATGTATACAGTTTGACAGCATTTTCTTTAATTATTTCAGATTCACATCGATACATTTTGACAGAATCTTCCTCTATCTTTGCTATATTCTCAGCTTGTTGCTCGTCATTGATGGGATATGATTTGACATGATGATCTTCGATTTTCTTTTTTATGCTTTCAAGCCCTTGCTGTTCATCAGATTGCGGGACTGCATCTTTGGAGATCACCTCTACATCAGGTGTTTGGATCTTGGTGTCCTCAGGGAGTAATTGGTTGAATTCCTGGCTTCTGCTTCTTACATGCTCATGTATCTCTATGCACTGCACTTCCCTGCAATGATCTTCAGATACTTCTGATGCAGTTGTTGAAGCTGCTTCCTTCATATGATATGGCTCTATACTGTCAGAGCTATGGTTGCTCGGAGGATGCCAAGGTGAAACCAACTTTTGATCCCATGTTTGTCGAGGAAGCTCCCTTGTTTCACCGAGGAATGCTGAGTCATTATGATCACTACTGCAGACATAGGATCCACTAAACGATGCATAATCTTGATCTTGATGGGCAACCCCATCAGCAACTGAAAGTGCCTCTTCAGACACATTTCGTGCAAGGGACTCCGATGACCGACTATGCTCATCCTATAATGAGTAGGTAAATTCATTAGATATTGCACAGGACAATGATTCTAAAGGGAAGTAGGTATATGTGAGAGAACAAATACCCATCGCTTTGCAGTGTGCTCATTGCCATGGTCATCGCCATCACCTTTTAGTAAACAGTTAAGTTGAGACTGAACTGTATCCCTTTCCTCCATCAATTCTTTCAACTGCTTTTCAAGCTGGAAACAAAAATAGAGAAGAGCGTAAAGTACTAAAGTGAATAAGAGACTGGACAATGCAACTAGCAGCGTGCCAAGGACTACAAATCTTATAAGTGAAAAAATGAACCTTCTTAATCTGTGCATCCTTCTCTCTCAAAGCCTCAGTGTGAGTAGTGCAAGAAGCCGACCCAGGAAACTTCAGTTCATTTTCTAATCTCGCAAGTTCCCTCTGTAGATGCTTCACAAGTGCTTTGTCAGACATCACCACATTGACATGTGCATTTGTAATAATCTCCTTTGCACAGGTCGCAAACAGAAGAGTGTTCCTGGATTGCTCAATATGAGTATGCGCAGGGCTCATTGTGCAGATAATGGCTGTTCTTGCATTGCCACCAAGAGAGGACTGTAAGATACGGGTCAGCTTTGAATCTCTGTAAGGGATATGACCATTTCTTCCCTTGCTGCAGAAGGAACATACAATTCAGACTAAAGTAAATGAAAATAATGCTGCCAAATAAAGTAGTAAGGTTAAATATTTCAAAATTAGCTTTTCTAAAGAATAATGCAAGTGGAAAGGATATATGCATATGCAAATGCAAACTCTAAACACTTGAGCAGAAATTCTTTAAAAAAATGCAACTCACTGTAATTATGGAGTTCTTACTAGACGAAACAAACCTGAGTTGACGGACGACCTTTCCCAGTGTAAGCAGACTTCGGTTGATATGGCTGCCTTCTTTTAGCCTCATACCAGCCGAGGCGGTCTGAGATGCACGCTCACTTCCCGCTAGATCAACAAAGTTCTGTCCAAAAAAATGAAAATTATAAGCGACACAACTTTCCATACAAAAGAACTATAAATGTAGGACATTTCATACCACACAAGCCACAAGGGTGCTTGAGTTGCCTCTTCCTAAATACTGCCTAGCAGAACTTTCAATTGTCTGAAATTAACAGCATATTTCAAAAGGCATTTATTAAAATAATAATGTTGAACATACAATATAAGAGAGGCACCAACCAATCTGAGTATTTGATGGGATCTGGAACTTGTTTCATTCAAAGCAGTTTCTCCAATCTGCCTTTGAGCTGGAGCACAAAACCAAATGAATCAGATGAGTTGGAAAAAGACAAAAAGTATGACACCTCTTTTGTTTCCAGCAAGTTCAGTTCCACACCTTCACATACTGTTAGAAGATCCCTAAGATGATTGTAGTCCCTTAAAGTTTCCTCAGTGAGTCTTTCTACAGTAGTCCCTTTCTATTCAAAGAACATCATGAATAATATTGATAACAGTAAATAAGGATGATGAAAAAGTAGAACAACTTATGGTGAGTTCGAATCAAGGAGAATAGAGTACCTCTGGATCATCTAGAAGTCTAAGAGGTGTCGAGTCATGGCTCAGAAGGTCCCTCACAGCTTCATTGTATATCTCTATGGCCGAGAATTTCAAAATGAACTCTCTTTCAGGATGCTGCAGTATGCAGAAAAGATTCAATTGCAAAGAAACACAGGCAATTCAAAACTAATGGTTCACAAAAAGAAAATGAAAGTGAACAATCTGAGAAGTGTGTACACACCTTATGAATGTAATCATAGATGTCTAGCATGCTATACTCAGTAATTCCCGTCATTGTGTAAGTCTTTCCACTGCTTGTTTGCCCATAGGCAAATATGCTTGCTGTCAAGAACAAACGCATGTGTTAGCTCACACAGTTCATCGGAAATTGAAAATGGCAGAACATAATTGCTTCATTTCTCCTGTGCATACAGTTAATTCCACTGACAACTGATAGAGCAACTTCTTTTACCCCTTCTTCATAGACTTGCCGTGTAGAGCAACTGGGGCCAAACACCCTATCTGATGGGGACAGGAAAGAAACACAATGTGAGCAATCAACTGCCATTTAAAGTGCCCAAGAACACCAGGAAATTTCTTTCAGCTACAAAACACCAAGAAATTTGGGTAACCACCAGTGGTATGCCCCAATTTTTCAACCAAGGTGGTCATTCAGAAAAAAAAATGCAACAAAGGCGAATTCTCCTGCTGCTACTCACCGTAGGTGTAGGCGGTGGGGAACATGGCGCGCTCGGGCACGGTGCTCCGGAACATGATGGTTGTGGGGCTGATGCACTCCCAGTCGGAGCTGTCCCCGGCCTCCCTGCCGTTGAGCGGCCTGAGGCGCACTGACACCAGTATCCTCTCCTCCTTTGCCTCCGCCGCCATCTCCTCGCCCGCCGCCCCCATGGCTCAACTCAGCTCAGCCCCCTCCCCCTGCACACCCTCGCCAGCCAAGAGCCCAAGAGCAGTATCATCAATATCAAAACATCCCCCCTCTCTCCATGCCAATTTCAGCGGCAACCAGCAACCCCGTCATCCCCTCCCCCCGGACCAAACAACACTGGCATTGCGCGACAGCGACGCTGCCCCGCGGCTTGGAAAACGGCAGCTTTCGGACGCGTGCGGTAGGTGCCCGCGGCCGAAAGCGGCGTGCCACCGGGCGCTGGATGGAAGTGGACGGCGATCCGGCGAGAGGCCACACAAGCAACAAGGACAAATTACTAGGCGATAGGGCTCTTGCCCGACCAGCTGGCTGAGTTTCCGAGAGCGCATTACATCGGGTCGACGCCGGCGCCGGCGCCGCGCGGACCGCGCTGGAGCCCCGCGGTGCTGCCGCGACGGACCATGGTCCCCGCCACGCCTCTGGCGGCTTCCTAAAAACAATCTTTTTTCTCTATGCGCCTCACATGGGGGGGAGGCCGGCGCCGGCGCCGGACACGGGAGCGAGAGGAAGACCAAACGATAACCAGGCCAAACCAAGCCAAAGCCATGATTTCTCTTTCTTTAATGCTCACCAACTACTAGCATCCGCGCGGGGATTTGCAGCAGAAAAAAGGAAGGAAAATCGAGGGGGAGCGAGAAGCAGCATGTGTTACCTGCTGCGGCGCCGGCGACGGTGGGGGCGCGCCCGTGGAAGCTACGCGCTGGTGGTTGACGAGGGGGAGCAATGCGGCCAGCCGGCTAGCTAGTGAGCGGCGAGATGGTCGTCTCCTCGTCGGCTCATCTCCCCCTCTTGTCTCCGTGTGGCTGCTGCAATGGTGGCGAGGGGGGCGAGGAAGGAAGAGGAGGGGATGGTTTGGTGGAAAAATAAAAAAAGAATGGATTTTTTTTTATTGAAAATGAAGAGGAGGCGCTCTGCTGCGCTGGGGCCTTTTCTACCCGGAACGGAGAGGATGCGCCATCGGCCAATCGCGGTCAATGGGCGCGCGTGGGCCCGTCGAAAGTCCAAAGTGGGACCACCTGTCTGTCTGTCATGTGCTGGTGTCTCTCGCCGTTGAACGTACGGCGGCAGCGGTCGAGTCGTCGTCTTTGCAGTGCCACTTATGCGGTTCTGCTGTATGTGTATGTTTAGTTCCGCGAAAAGTTTCCAAATTTTTTTATTGACGCACGTCATATCAAATTTTACGATACATACATGGAGTATTAAATGTAGTTAAAAAATATAACTAATTGCACAGTTTGGTTGTAAATGACGAGACGAATCTTTTAAGACTAATTACTCCATGGTTGGACAATAGTTACCAAATAAAATTGAAACATGCTACAGCAACATTTTCGCAAATTTTTCGCGAACTAAACACACCCCTGGTTTGGTTTGCCTCAGATGGCAAAGCTTCGAATAGTTTCACTTTTGAGTGGTAAATCCTAGAACATCAACCATCCAAGGTTTGGCCTATTGCTTGCTGTCTTTACCAAAGAACAGAACAGGCATGATAAGGAAGCTTCCTGCTGGCGTGGAGCATATGGACCATTATGCCCCCGCTCCTTAAACTTTTGATTTTCCAGAAGCAATAATATAATGGATCCTCTTGGTCAGTGTCACTTTCCTGGTCGTTAAAACAAAACATTCTCATCACTGTCAGACCATCAGAAAAACATCCGCAGAAATTGTTTTTTTCTATAGTAAAGAATTAAAGAAATCCAATGCAAACCTGTTCAAGATCTGAAGAAAAAAAGGAAATTAAAAAATAAGGCCGACCATCAAACATCACCACAATTAATTCTAGTTTTCGACTTGCCATCTTTTTTTTTTGGATATTTGCTTAGTACTTGTTCATTGTGTTTCAGATTACTAAGCTGAATCAGCAAATCTTCTTATGTCTTCAAGTCTTTTTTAAGAAGAGAAAATGACATGCGAGATGTGCCGAGCAGCCAAGCAGGCACTATGCAAGTAAAGGTTTGCTTAGGCCCTAAACAAAGGGCGTTGATCAGCTGCAGAGTTAAAGCTTCAGATCTGCGTAAAGCTCAAAAGTAATGGCACTGTTGGTGGCCGGTTAGTTTAATCTCTGTCCTTGATTTCCAGCACAAAAGTGCTTCTGAGTGCATCTAACATGCCTGCTGCTGAAATAGGAGTTCGATCGAGTAGAAAGGCGGCAAAGTGGAGGTGATCGAGATGTGAGTGAGTGACGAGGATCCTCCTGCTTCCTCCTAGGCTGGAGTAAACAATGTTATCTGAAGAAAACTCAGGTTTTTGCTGCCCTGGTTCTGATTTTTTTACAGCATTTTTATTCATCTGAAACTTTTGATCGATCTGTTACAACATTTATGTCAGTCAGTAAACGCTTTAGCTGATGAACGATGACGTCTGGTTGGAGCATTGATCGATCAGGTGCTGTGTCACTGGCATCCTTGCCTGCTGGGGGGTCACATTGTCCTGGCAATAATCAGCACTGTTAAGCGTAGTTAGTGAGTGTGGTTACGGCAGTGGCCCTCTTGCTTGCTATATTCCAGGGTATTATGACTCGTGGATGGTACTCCACATGCCATGATTCCCCAAACCAAAACGGCCGTACTGTTCTTCTTGACCCTGCAGCAGCACTGGCGGCGCCATTGCTGGTCTGCTCGTACAGCAGCTGCTGCAACTGAAGGAGCTGCATGATTCCTTGCGCCTGTTGTGTGGTAGCCTGGGTCCTTGGGGTTTGAAGCTCGAGACCTGCCCAACCCCAACTGCCGCGGCTACCGGCCGGCTCACAAGGACAATCATGCCTCACCATTCTAATCTCTCGCCATGTGCAGAGCTAGTACCCAATCCATGCATGCATGAACCGGCAGCTAGAAGGATCGATCATTATCCGCTAATGATTCAGAGCTGGGAGTGCAATGCAAGTACCATCAGGCATCTATGGCAAAAAATTTCTAACATCAATACATCATGTGCGTGTGACCAATCATTAAGCTAGTGCGGTTTATGGAAATTGCAAGAGAGAAACAACATGAACAAAATAACAAATTTTGGTCAACAGGGAGCGAGGATTAGGGAAGAGGCTGATGCTGTGCCTCGAAAAAAAAACTTTTTTTTGAAAGATTGTGCCTCAAATTTCAGTATGTGTTGGATGTGGTGGCAGGGGAACAAGTGTCGGTGACGCTGCTTTAGCCGGCGTGGTTTGAATGGACGCTGCCGTAGTCTCTGTCGGAGCAGGGGACTGCCCGGCACGTCAGGGAAGGGACCGGAGACCCTTTCATGATTTGTTGGCTGTCTCTTTGACCTTTCTGATCCAATCCCCATCTGCATGTAATCATGGGTCGATCAGATCAGACACAGGCGCGAGCTGGGCCTGATGATCGATGAGGCGATGACGCAGCCGTGTGTATGAAGCCTTTGCTTAGAAGGTTTCTCCGACTATATATTATGACAACTAATCTAGTGGCATTAGATTGCATGAAGGTTATGATCAGCTCAAAATGTTAAAACTTTATAAGAGCGGGGTACCAGCGTGCTGACTTTTGAAGAAGAAACATTCACGCAGCATGGGCGATTTCACGCACCATTCTTGGTGGTATTGCAGTCTGCTTCGGAACCCAGCTGTCGGAAAGCAACAGCATACATCTATCTCAAATTAGTCGGTGGGCAATGGAGTGTGAGTGATGACTCAGGGGGTTTTCTTTGCATACATTAAAGAAAAATTGAAAATTGGAGAGAGGTGCGCAGCGCAGTTTGGTAAAACTGGTACCTTGAGCATTCACTCAAAAGGAGCAGAACAGCGAATGGTGAGATTAGGGTCGGTCCTTGAGCATTCACCCAACAGTAGGACAACGGTGAACTTGCCGTCGGCTCTCCATTCCAGTTGCAGCACATGCAGGGTACGGCCAGCATGCGTAGACTGGGATATTTCTTGTCTGAAACTCTGCTGCCAACAAGAACCTGCATTACAGGAGGCATGGACCATCTTCGCATCGGGTGGCAACAGCCACAGGAGATGGAGAAGAAGAAGCTGTATGTTGCACACACCAGCAACTGCGGGCCACACAACTCAAACATCATCATCTCGTCTTAACTCTGAATTATGAATAGTAGTTATGTGGTGTGATTTGTCTGCAGAGATCTCGGCTTCAGCTTTTTTAAACGGCTGACGTGGATCGGACGACCCTTGCGCACCGGCCATTTGGTATCTGCAGAGGGTGAGGCGTCTCTGGCGGACATCTGACGGTCGGTGCGAGGACGACCCGGCCGGATCCGTCCGAGGTTCTTGCTTGTCTTTTGCTTTCAGCCTTTCTGGTTACCATAACAAAGGAGACCTGTTCTGCAGCCATCTTAGTGCCCTCTGCACGTAGTAATCGAATCCATCGATAGCCAAGGAAACCTGACGACGATTCAGAATTTCAGAGTTTGCGATGAGAATTTCGGAGCTGATCTATCCGTGTGTACCAGTCTCCAGCCATGTGGTGTTGAGCAGCTTCCAGGTACGGTGGTTGCGGTAACATGCATGCTGCCTATCTGTGCACGGGCGGGGCATGCGCGAGGCCAAATCCAAGGACAAAGCAAGGTGAGGTAAAGCCGAGGAGGAGGACACGCGCTCGTGCATCGTGCAGCGCCCGTGACTCTCGGGCATGTTCCAGCACCGGCGACGAGCCACATTCGTGGATGAGTCGGTGGAAATTTCTGGCCGGCAGTGTACTGTGTACAGCTGATACTCTAGGCCAAATGAACCACCTGCTGGCTGCTGGCTGCTGGCTGCAGCGATGCTCTCTGATCACGACATATACACCTACGCGTGTGCATGCTGTACGTTGCAACAACTTGCAACCATCACGAAACACACACGGCGGTACCGGACCATTCTGCATGTCGCCGTCGCCCGTCGGTTCGGTATTTCGGCCCTGCCCGTGGTCCATGCGTGTTGAGCAGCTTCTCTTCTTCTAAACAGGACATTTCCTGGGACCTTCTCGTTCCTTCCGTCCCCATCCCCTGCTACAGTTGCTCGGGGCGGAAAGGAGGCCACGCACGTTTCCGGCTTCAATTCCGCCAGCCCCGTCCCTCTCCGGTGCCAGGAGCGGCACCGGAGATGAACGTGGGCCGCGGAATCGTTGCGCGGATGTATATAGTCTAGGTGTGTGCTCATCTAGGTCTAGAGTTTGCTCGCCGTCACTGCTTGACGGCGGAGCTAGAGTTCGGCCAGGGGACGATGCTCCTCTGCGCTGTGTGTTCCATGGCGGCGTCGGCGAGGCGGTGGCGGTGACGGCGCGGCGGAATAATGCTCCAACTCTTCCCCGCCCCGCTGGCTTTTCACTCCGGTGTCAGCGGCGAGTTCGGGAGCTTTCGTTTAGGAGTCCGGCCTCGGTTCTTCTTCGTCTCCGGCGGGCGGTGAAGGTATGCGGCTTTTGTCTTGAGGGTGCAGAGCAAGCTGGTGGTCCTGTGGTTGCTTGGTGGTTGGCCCAGACTCGATCTTCCCTCGGCGGCGACAGTCTCCGACGGTGAGCCTTGGGCCAGGGTCGTCGGAGCTTGGGGCGGGTCCCCGACCGATGGACTTCGCTGTTTGCTTCTTCTACTGTGGTTCTTCCCAAAGCCATGTGGCCATGGAGCTCCAGGCGGCCGCCGGCGACGGCTGGTGGTGGCGGATTCCAGAGGATTCGGCTTGCTGTGGTCCCATGGACCTTAATGTAATTTCTTCATTTTTCAGGGGCCTTTGTGCAAGTAGACTGGTGGTCAGCTTTGCTTCGTATCCTACCTGGACATATCTGTATTTGTACTAGACTTTGTACTGTATCCTTAATTTTTTTGAAGTATACTTATCCTTAACAGATAAATATAGCAGGACCAAGCATGGTCTGGTCAATTCAGGCCGGCCCATAGGCAACACAAGGCCCACCCCTGCGGCCTGCCTAATGATCGGCCCATTTAATGTACCTCCACGCGTGCAGTGCCCACCGAATCCAAGGATTTGGATATGTAAAAAGTTATAAAATAATAAAAGGGAAAAGTCTAATTTTCACCCTCGAACTATCGCAAAAGTCTGATTTTCAACCTTCAACTACGAAACCGGACAACATAGGCCATCCAACTGTCAAAACCGGGCAAATTTGGCCCTTGGGTGGTTTTGAAGGTGGTTTTGCATTTTCTAAAAAATTAAATAAATCTATTTAAATTTAAAAATATCAAAACTAATTCACTTTAAATCAGAAAATATGAAACTAGTACCAAAGTTTTTCTAAAAATGTAACCTATCTATTATTGTTCCATTTGAATCTTAATTATTAAAAATAATAAGCATAACTGCAAGTAGCCAAATATTATGAACACAAAAAAATTAGATCCGAATAGCTCACAATTCATGTGACAATAGATATGTTATATTTTTAGAAATCTTTTGATACCCATTTCATAATTTTTTGACTTAAAATGAATTACTTATAAATTTTTTAGTGTAAAATTGAATATTTTTAATTCTCACAAAATGGAAAACCACCTTCAAAACCACCCCAGGGGCCAAATTTGCCCGGTTTTGACAGTTGGATGGCCTATATTGTCCGGTTTCGTAGTTGGAGGTTGAAAATCAGACTTTTGCGATAGTTGGAGGATGTAAACCGGACTTTTTCCAATAATAAATGGTGTAGCAGTATCACACTACTCTAGCAGTATAAAATGACGACGCTAGCTAGATGCATGCATATATACCCTCTGGTCTCTTTTCTTTTGTAGGCAAACAGATGGGGAGGTATATATGACGCTTTCTAACCGATATTCTTCCGTCCATAATCTATCATACTATTATATCGACCAAAAGGCAAAAGCCACAAATATATGTGTCATATTCTTTCCTTACTTCCTAGGTTAGTTCTTCCACATGCTTGCTAGTATTGCTAATTTGCTACGCACACTGGCCAATGAATTAGCCAATACGTACAAGGTAGCAGCAGCCATTTACATACAACAGTTACTGCTTGCTCTTTTCAAAATTAAAAAAAAAAAACAGTTACTGCATGCATCGCACGCATGCGCTAGCTGCTTGCCTGCTTGGCCATGTTTCTTTCTCTACCTCTGCGGATCGGATCGACTGCGGCGTGTGTTGGTACAATTCCGCTGCCAAAAGCGGCAGATCGGATGAGGAGGAAAGCACGCTGCAGCGACAGGCTGCTGGTTGCAGAGATTTCAGAGCAGAGCTGCAGCGGCGAAAAGCCGACACCTACGTGTGTACCGCGCGGCATACGGCCGGCCGGCGCGGCGACACAATGAGATCGCGCCGGAGAGTACTGTACCTGTAGTCCTGTACTACTCGCCTCGGTCGAGTCGGCATACGTCCTACTCGGGCTCCCCTCCATAGCTAGTCCCCCCCCCCCTCTCAGTACTACAGAACTAATCATCGGTCTAATACATTTATCCCAATCAATTTTAAACTCGGGATTGATGTGGATATTAGTCCCGGATCTAATTCCTAAAGCTAGAAGAGATACTTTTATTCCGGTTGGTTGTGTCATTCGGATATATTGAAGCTCCTTTCAATCCCAGTTGGTGCCACCCACCGAAACAATTGATATTTGTCCGGTTAGTGGCTCCAACCAAGATTAAAAGGAGTGCATTGATCCCGGATGAAACTAACCACCGGGACCCAAAAGCTCCCTCCATAGCTAGTAGTTCCCCCCCCCTTCTCTCTCTACACACACACAAGATAAAAGTCCATAAAAATAATGATTAAAGAGTACATCATATACACTACCGGACTCACCATATTTACCGTGTGCCGGGTACACATGGCAAAGCCTGGATTGCACACGGCAAAGGCTTTGCCGTGTGTTGCACCCGGCAATCCGCTCACGGCAAACGCCGGCCAGCAAAGTTATAGCTCAATTTAAATGTATATCAAATGATATGGTTTAACTGCAAAAAAAATTAAAATTAAGAAACGGATCCAAAAAATTACCAAAATTTGGCATTAAGTAATCTAAGTTGTGTATTGCATAAACAAAAAGTTGTAAACTGAAAACCTAATTCGGCCGTCACTTTAACTCAAAATCTGAACGATTCCTTCTCGACTCTATGGATCTTCTCCGAATATGTTTCGATCTATAAAGAGCATACATCAAACTTGTGTGAAACATTTCCAATTTTTTACCGTAGACTCAGCACATGAAATTATGATACCATGACAAATTTTATGATATTTAGACTTCACATGTTATTTATAGAATTTTAAAATGATTCAGACTCATGTTCTCGGTCATGGTTCGGGAAAAAGATGTTCGATATTGCCTTCCATTTCATGGATACGGCTTCAGATTGGACTCAATAACATAAATATGATTTTTCGATGGATTTTACTCTGTTATTCAAATCATTTGTAGTTCAAATTGTTTAATGAAATTAAATGACTAAATATAGCAAATAGACTAAAAAAATACCAGATATTAATATAAAGTACCATATACAATATGTGTATGTCTAAAAAAGTTGGGAGTGTGGAACCACTTTTTTTAAAAAAACTTTGCCGTGTGCTAGGGCTTAGACACACGGCAAACAAAAAAAACACTTGGTAAAATTTTTGTTTTGCTGAGTGCAACTGTTTGCCGTGTGCTCATATTTTGCCGAGTGTTTGTTTTCCTGCACTCGGCAAATGACTCTTTTGCCGTGTGCCCAAGAGGAGACTCACGGCAAAGTCTTCCGCTCACGGCAATTTGAAAGTTTCCGGTAGTGATAGCCACTACTACAATTCTGGATTTTGCGAGGCACTTAAAAAAAGATTTCTGAGGCGGGCACAAAAAAACCGCCTCTCAAAAGACCTCTGGAGTTAATGCTCGGCATTAACTGAGGCGGTCATAGATCATTAACAGAGGCGGTTACGACAACCACCTCTCAAAATGTATTAACTGAGGCGGTCGTCGTTATTCAACCGCCTCGGTAAATAAAGCCCAGCCCATTTGCCCATAGAGCACAATTAGAAACACACACACACACACACACACACACACACACACACAACTATCCTCCCCCAAACTCTAACTCTATCTCTCCCCACCCTATCTCTCTCCCGAGCCCTCTCCATCGGCGGCGGGGCAAGGCTGGCGGGCCAAGCGCAGTGTAGGGCCGAGGCGAGGCCGGACCGCGGCGACGGGGCCAGCGCGATGTGGCGGCCCGCCGAGCGCGGGGCGGGGCCGAGGCAAGGCCGGAGCGGGCGGGTGTCATCAGCGGCAGCGCTCCGAAGACGGCAGCGACGATCCGAGTGCCTCCAGGCGGCCGTAGACGGCGGCGGCAGCCGGCTGGAATTGCTCACGCGTGGAGGCCGGATCCGCGGCGGCCGGGCGGCCGGGCGGACGGATACCCGACGGCCGAGGCGCGGGGTGGACGGATCCGCGGCTTGAGTGGGTTAGCGGGCGGCCGCGGCGCGGACGCCTCGGTGGCGGCGGCGACAGCGAGCAGCGGCCGCGCGCGGGCCGGTGGCGACGGTCGCGCGCGGGCTGGCACCTCAGATGTGCTCGACAGGCCTAGATGGGCTCGGTTGTTTTTTTATTTAATTAACAAAGGCGGGCATCACAACCGCCTCTGAAAATGCTGATTTTCTGTGACCATTGCTCAGAGGCGTTTCCTAAAACCACCTCTGAAAATCAAATATACCTGCCTCGGAAAAGATTTCTGTAGTAGTGAGCATAAATATTTTTTAATCTATTATCCATAAAATATTTTGAAACTAACAACTCATAAATAAATTTGACAAAGTGGATTTTGGAAATGGGAGATGATGTTTTCATCAGTAACAAGTTGAAAAAATTCACTAAATGTAACGAAACAATCATTTAAGCATTGATCACCATGATATTTCTTAGATTGTTCTTCACAAAATTCCAAGCTGAAAATACCATTTCATTACTTGCTATTGCAACCGGTAGTAACACTAATTTCATAAGCTTGTAGACACAAAGAGTATGACATACTTATCTGTTTCAACAAGTAAAACTGAAAGCTCGGCAATATTATTGTTCACTTTCGAAAATTTTCATCACCATGCACATCAATATTTGGTGATGCAGCAACCACTTAGCATCTGTGGTCGAAGTTGCTATGTGCCACGTCGATGTAGCTTGCTCATCCTCAACAACGCCCACCAGAGCTCTTCCTCCGTTAGGGATCATCCATGGTTTGGCCGGTGTGGTGGCACGGGCTGAGCGGCGGACTGGACCAGGCGGCCCATGGAAATTACTCTGGAAGCATACAAAAGAATAGCAAGAGTAAAGGAAGGGGACATGAAATAGATATTCAGATCCTATTCATCTTCCTTCTCGGGTCTCTCTCCTTCTCTATTGTTCTCCCTTAGATTACCTTCTACTTCCTCGTGTATCTCTAATCCTTCTCCGATCTCTTGCTTTGCTACCCTATCACAAACTCTAATTCCCTCATATTTGTATCCTAAACTCATTTAATACTTTATCAGACCCAACACCTATACTCTTCTGTTGGATTAGCAAGGGGATTGCTAACATCCTCCTCCACATTTGAACCTGCCCTTGCCGACGATGTTTCCTGGGCTTGCGCGTGGAATCTGTGGTCGTCATTGCCTTGACTTGTTCCGCATCTGCCATGGTCAACGGCTGGCGAGCCATAGTGGGCCTAGCAGCAGCAACAACAGCAGAAGGTTAATGGTAGATGAGAGGTCAAGAGGGGAGAGAAACGGGTGTCGAGGGGCGTCGAGGTCACGCCAATTTGCGGAGGCTGAAGGGGATTGGTGGCACGAGGTCGTAGGCCAAACAGTGTGGCTCCAAGCCTATTTCTCTTCTCTTTTTTGAGTTCAAATAGATTCAATTTGATCCAATTATATGTTGTATACATCTAGGTACATACCTACTAGTTAAAAAAATTTTGTTAAAATATTGGGTGTACATCTGTACACCTATGAACCTATGCTGGTTCTGTCCAACACACACATAATGTTTGGATCAAGGGGCTAAATTTTAGATCATATCACATCAAAGAGAATCTTAGTATTTATGAATATTAAATGAAGTCTAATTACAAAACTAATTGCAAAATCCCTGAGCTAAACCGTGGGACGAATATAATGAGGTATATTAATCCATGATTAGCGGATGGTTCACTACTACAAAAAATCTTTACACAGGCATTTAGAATCCATTTTCAGAGGCGGGCAACTCTAAACGCCTCTGACCTAGGGTCAGTGTAAATCGTTATTTACAGAGGTGATTTGTTGCTCGCCTCTGTTAATGGTTTAGAAGAAACAAAAAAAAAGCAAAAGACCGCCGAGCCCATCACGGGCCCGGCGAACCCATCGCGCCGCCGGCCCGTGGCCGCCGCCGCCGTCGCGGCTCGCTGGCACCTCCCGCCGCTGCCGCCGTGCCACCTCCCGCCGCTGCCGCCGTGCCACCACAGGCTCCGCCCCTACACCCCTCTCCCGCCGCGGATCCGGCCGCCACTGTGTCACGTACGCCTCCCGCCGCCACTATCGAGCCGCTGCCGCCTCCCGCCGCCGGATCCAGCCTTAGGCAGCGTGGATCCGGGGGGTGGCAGCGCGGATCCGGCCTCAGGACTGGGGCCGGCGTCGGGGGCCGGCGGGGAGCGATGTTGGGGCCGGCGGGGAGCGGCGTCGGGGGCCGGCGGGGAGCGGTGTCGGGGTCGCCGGCGGGGGGCCGCGCCGCACGGACGGAGGACGCCGGACGATGGTGTGGCGGGGTGGGGGTCGGGGGTCTGCCGCCGACATAGAGGGGTAAAAGAGATAGGTGAGGGAGAGGAGAAGTTGGGAAACCCAAGTCCCTCTAATATATATATATATATATATATATATATATATATATATATATATATATATATATATATATATATATATATATATGAATCCGATAGTGTGCTGAAATGGGCTTTTGGTGGACCTCAGGAATATTAACTGAGGTGGTTGTTTATAATGCGTCCGCCTCTGTAAATATGACGATTAACAGAGGTGGTCACGTTATATGCGACCGGCTCTGTTAATCGATTTTCTAAGGCAGTTTTGTAACCGCCTCAGTTAATAGAAAACGAACGCCTCTGTTAATGCTGGGCATTAACAGAGGCGTTTGCTTTTTGTGCCCGCCTCAGAGGCCTTTTTTCAAGTGCCTCGAATAATCCAGATTTGTAGTAGTGGTTACTGTAGCATCACTTTAGCAAACTATGGAATAATTAGGCTCATTAGATTCATCTCGCGAATTAACACCCATCTATAAAAAATTATATAAACAAATTTTATTTGATACTCCTAAATGGTAAAATTCTTTTGATGTGACAGGCGCTAAAATTTAACTTTGAAACAAACAGTCACAAATAAGCTCAACCACTATATATATTAGCACAAGTTAAGCGCCCGTGCAAACTTAAGCATCTTTATTTTCTACCAAGCATCCCACTGTGCCGATGTATCAGAATAAGGCTAATGATTTAGCCTGCTGGTGGCTGCAAGAATCTTTGCAGCTCATCTCTCAGTCCATTTGTATAATGGTTTAGTTCTCCACCATTAATACATGACCAACTTGTCTATTTCAAAAAATTTCTTGATTCTTGTGTCGAAGCTGGCTACAAGCTAACAACCCACTTGTCCTCTCTCTTCTCTTCTCTCTCTTCTACCTCAGCATTCAGTCTGCTTAGGGCGTCCGCAATGGTAATAGCTAGTACTAGTTATTTGGTGTGCTGATGTGGAAGTGAGAGGGAAAAGAAAATACTATCTATGCTATTGGACCCACATGCTCGTCTCACATGTTCTTGGACTATGTGAAATAGATCAGCTATATATTTGTTCGTCGCTAGTGACTACTTTCTCTTCTATTTTTTGTTGCCACATCAGATCTAGCTAGCTAAATAACTAATCATTGCGGACGACTTCATAGTCCACCATAATATTTGCTCTCAATGCAATTCTGTGGTTTATTTTTTAATCCCGGCCCCTCTTATTCATAGCTAGTAGCTAGCTATTAGGTATGCAGTAGTCTCTACTACTGACTATAGATACCTAGGCCGTGTTTAGTTGGCGCCCCTATAAAGGCAAAAAAAATTTGCGAGAGAATCTTGCCAATTTGAAGTACTAAATGAAGTCTATTTACAAAACTTTTTGCAAAGATAGGTTGTAAATCGCGAGACGAATCTAATGATGCTAATTAATCCATGATTAATCAATAATTAGCGGATGGTTACTGTAGCATCATTGTTGCAGATCATGGATTTAGTAGGCTCATTAGATTCGTCTCGCGATTTACAACCCAACCATGTAAAAAGTTTTGTAAATAGACTTCATTTAGTACTTCAAATTAGTAAGATTCCTTTTTATTTTAATGCGTTTACGATTTTTTTGCGTTTACGGAGTGGAAACTCAACAGGGCGTTGCATGCATGCTAGCTTTTGTGTACATCTAGGCCGTTGGTTTGTTGTACCTGCCTAGCTAGTAGGCTCCTAGCTGATCCAAGGGGCACATGCATGCATCATGCATCTTGGCTGCATGCGGTGATATCACGCGCGCGGTACCCAGCGGCCGATCGAGCCGAATCCTCGGATTCTTCTTCCGGCCGGCACAGCCAGCGCTGGAAACACGGGGTTCTGCGGCAGAACATGTCTGCTCCCGTACACGATTGCATCCATCCATCCATCGATTCCACCTCAACAACCAACAACGAGCTAGGAGCAGGTGGCCGGAGTCCTCGCCGCACACTCGAGAGGCACGGCGGCCGGAGGCGACAGGGGAAGAGATAGCTTACCGTACGTGCAAGCAATCGGCCGGTAAATGAAAAACCGATTGAAGCAAGAAATTGAAGCAAGTGAAGTTACAAATTATTAGTCATTATGACTTTTATAGATATATATATGATTTGCTATACACCTAGGCATAATATATATGCAGATACATAATAAAATCTACAAATTTAGAAAAGTAAAATGACTAATAATTTGGAACTGAGGGGAGTACTGGTGTTTGGTGTTTATGATCATACAAAACCATCGATCAGTTGCTACAAAATCAGCATAACTGTTCACCACCAAAACTTACAGGAAGCTTAAATTATTGAATTTGTCAAGTTTCAACCAAAACGTCTTACTTTATTAATTAATGTATTTAATTAATTAGGTGTGGCAGCGAGGATGAGATTCGGTTGTTATTAGTTATATATGCAAACAATGAAAAGGAATGCTGCATGTGCATGCGTGTATGAACTTTCCTGTGCAACGACAAGCACACTGCACATGCATGTTAGAGACAAGAAAAGTAGTAGGAAATTAAATATAAGCTATTGCGCTGACCTGCTTTCTAATATCTATATATTTGCGCCCGGAAAGCTGAATCGATGCTGAAATGCGAATTATTCAATGACTCTGTTCGGCTGGTTGTCGCTGGTGGCTGATGCTGATTTTTTATGGAAGAAAAATACTGTTGGTTGGCTGGTAGCTGATGATAATTTGGTATGAAAAAAAATTGCTAGCTGATTGGCTGACAAGATAGATCTGATGCTACGCCCGTTGCAGAAGTGCAGCAAGGTGAATCGATGCTACGCCCGTTGCAGAAAGTGCAGGAACTGATGCTCTCATCATATCATCTGATACCGTTTACAAGATAGATCTCAGTGGAGTAGTATATATACGCGAATCAACAACATCTCTCTCATCAGCATGATAGTCCCTAGCTAGGCTTGCTAGCTGCTAATGTAACACGTACGTACGGATTAAATCACAAAAACTACTGTATGTATCATCAGCTGCTGACACATGGATCTTTATTTCTTTGTGCGCGTGGTACCAGCAGGTTGAATTCATATATATTGGGCTGGCTCGATCTCGCAATAAATAATGCCTGGCCCTGGCGGCAATGAAGCTCAGTACAGATCAGAATTCAGAAGGCGCAATTGTCCGCCATGAAGATTAAGAACAATTACTGAGCTCTGTGTGCACTGGGAGCAATGTAATGGTGATCCAGCAGTCCAGTCCAGTCCAGGACCAGAAGGCCAGAAGAAGGGATCATAGATGATGGTGACCATGCAGGCAGCTGCAGGCGTCGATCTCGACGCTAATGAACAAGAGTTAATTCCTTGAATGCCATTGAAATTTTCGTCAATCCCGTGAATGCCACTAAATGACATTGAAGAAATTTTTTTTTTGTGTCTATGATATGTGGAGTCAATGGCAATCAAGAAATTTGCTAAAATTTTAATGGCATTGAGAGAATTGGCCCCCCAAAGTGAACTCGATCGAGATCGATCGATCGATCAGCTGCTGGTTGCAGGTGATGAAGGGAACACCGATCTGACCAGGAGCTCTGCTCTGCCGATCCCTATCCGCCATCGGGATCAAAGCTAGTAGGGGAAGAATAACCAAGGGCCAAGGCCGTAGGCGAAAGCGAAAGCGAAAGCGAAAGCTCCCTGCTGCAGCTGCAAGGACAAGGATTACAGGCAGGGGACCTGCTCTGCTCCTGCATGCCCTGTAAATCCTGGAGCGAGCGAGCTGAGCTTTGCGGTGGTGGTTACGTCTTTGGTGTTTGATGAGGCACGTGACTACGTCCTTTCTGGGCTGGGACCATGCCATGCCGGGCGCGGCAACAACAACAAACAGCCGATGGATGGCCCTTCCTCCTTCTCCCCACCCTACTTACCCTAGCCAAGGATTCCCTTCCCCATCATGAACAACCCTACTACCTCCTCCTCTAGCTCTCTCGTAGGACACTAGCAGCTACTCTCTCTCTCTCTCTGTCTGATGAGAGGAGAAGAGAGAGGCAGCAGCCAGCAGCAGGTAAAAAAGAGGAGAGAGAGAGAGAAGACGAGCGAGCTAGCTAGGGAGCATGCGTTACTGTAGCGACGGCGATAAAGATGACACGGTACACTGGATGCATGCATTTGCAGTCGTTTCTGCGTCTGCCATCTTCTAGCTTGCTACTACGTATCATCAATACGCGCGCCCGCCTACTGTGCGAACCATTTCTTCCTTCTCTCCGGAAGAATGTGTGCGCGCGGCGATCGAAATACACACACATGCAATGTACAAGTAAAATCCTCATTTTCTCCGACCGATCGATCCGGCACTGCTCTAGTGCTAGCTCTACAATACCGGCTGGGAAAGGAACACGGCTGGCCGGAGCCCGCGCGCACACACACACTGCTCTGATCTCTACTGGAAAAGGAGATCGATGATGATGATGAACAGTACTGGCGCCGCTCCTGCATCATCATCCGTCGCATCCTTGCCTCCTTATTTCCTCCTTTTAGACTGTCTCCAATGGTACCCTCTAAAATCATCTCCTAAAAGGAATATTCTCCTCCCTCTAAACAGATTCCGCACTCCATATCAAAATCCTCTCCAACAATACACTCCATACCACACCCCTATACCCCCATCATCCAATATTTTATATTTCCCTCTCCATACCACACTCCGTCGGCAGCTCGCGCCCTCCACGGTCCGCTGGCTCCTGCTCTCCCTCTGCTTGGGCCCCACGGGCGGTTGGAGTGCGTCCGTATGCCCCCCAACTGTGAAGGGTCCTGCCATCGTCCGCCATTTTGGGGGGTCTTTTACAGTGCTCCATTGGAGCGGTTGGAGGAGGAAATGACCCCCTAAAGCACGGTGCCGGGTGTGATACCGGCCGCCGCTGGAGACAGTCTTAGAGGCGCAAAGGGGAACGGCGAAAAGGGATGCATGGCTGCCTAGCTAGCTAGTGTCACCCGGCCTCCAGTACATGCTGCAACTGTTCTTGACAAACACAATATTTGCACAGCCATGCATCTGCTACTATTATTCCGTCGTTATCTCTGTCTGCTTGCATAAATAAAGCGCCCCTACAGATCAGTGAAATCTGGGACTGGGTAAATGCAAATCGCTAGCTCAGTTCCGACACATATTTTAAATTTATACAGGCACACTTATTTAAAATAAGCACCGATATTTATACAATAAGTTATATTATACACTCATTGGATCCATTTGATTTAACTATAATTTCCTGGTTGTTAAATAATAGGTTGTACAAAGGGGTCATACTCATACATACATGTAATTTTCGGAAAAGAAAAGGGAGCAATAAAAATTGATGCAAAAGGATGGTGCGAATGAGATGCTAAGTGAGATAATTAATACTTAAATAATGTCAAAGCGCAAATACGCTATGAAAACAAGTCTTATTAAACAGTGCTTTGCTGCTTTCTAAGATATGCATGTACGTGCCACAGATTAGAACAAGGTACCCGGTACGTACTACTAGATAAATAACCACAGCCTACAGCTAGAGTTGTGGCCTGGATAAGTTATTATTTGGACAAGATACCGGGTGCATACTTTTAATCTTATATGTTATAGATTAGGACCCAAGTTCATTAGCATTTCTAAACTTATATATAGATGTTCCTTCGATGGTGTAAAGTATTTAGTGACAAGATTTAGTGAATATAGATTCAAATAGTAAATATTTAGTGACTTTCAACTGATGCGTATGCGCGTTCTTTGAAAAAAAAAAGAACTACAAGTAGCTAGGAGAGGGGTGGGGAGCATAAGTGCACCCTGAAAATGCCAGCGTACGTGTGCAGACATTTTAGTTCAAGGCAAAAGTTCCAATTAATAACAAATAAAAAAATACGACTCATAGTTATTTCTGGCAATGTCATGCATGTGCTTCTAAAATTTAATTCTAAAAATCCAGCTTAATGTGTTGAGGGTAAATTATTTGGAAGACCAACGTAGCCTATCGATTGATCTGGAATATTTAGAGCTTTTAAAAAAAAGATATAGATAGCATACTTAACTGTTAACTATTGACTATATTTAATTGGAAATGCCAATAGAGTGGTAGGTTCAACCAGTCCCTATCAAAGTCTTTAAAAAGGTTCAAAAGATAAAGCCAAAATACTACACAACGAACTTAAAAATTACAAACAGCTTTGACTTGAGTATATGCATGCATAGTCCACAACCGGAAACAACGTATGCATGAAATTTCTATAACAAGGTTCCAACTTCCAAAGGGGTTAAAGCATCTTCAGAGCCTTTAAATTAGACCCTCTAAATGCTAAATAGAAACTGCCTCTATTTTTTAGAGGCCTTCAAACTTGATTCAACTCTAGCAATAGCCGTCAATTTTAACACATAATAGAGGGCTCCCTAGAGGGACTCCCTAGGAATAGAGGATGAAGGGGTAAATTTGGAGGCCACCCAGACTAGAGGGCCAAGTAGAAGGTCTGTTGGAGTACATCTTTTTAGCTTAGACCTCTAAACTTGAGATATGGAGGTGGGTCTGATGGAGTTGCTCTTACCGATTATTGTTCCAACAAGACTAGCCTTTCCATTGAAAGGAACAGATCAAAGCCAAAGAGATTAGGCCAAATCATCGTGCATCTTTGGAGTTGCGTGACAAATACATTATTATATAATGATGGTGACTTCTGTCTAGGTGAAGAATTGATGAACAATTAAGTGCTTAGACTACCAGTTAATTCACCTATTTAATTCTTGCACATGTATGTTTGAAAATAAAAATGTATAGTTTGATTAAGAACTTATAGTATTTACTGAACAAATTAGACTTGTGATTAGTACTACCTTCTCTTGTTTGAGAAAAATTAATCAGCATCCTATAGGACAGGTAAAGCAATTATGTAGATATGATGATTATAACAGGTTTACTTCATATAAAATTCTCGATATCCAGATTTGGTAATAATGTCGTCAACATAACATTAGACAAATAATTCCAGATCTACCTTAGGTCAAATGTCTTGTCCTAACCGATCGCTTCGTGTTCCAATAGAATTTATCAATTTTTTAAATACACCACCAGCAGTACACGACAGAATCAATAGTCTTTTTTTTGTGGTAAACAGAATCAATAGTCAATTTGACATAAATGTATGGATAAGGCCCAACAAATTTAAGATATATTCTATATTACTAGGACATTAATGTGCACTCATAATGTGTATGATGTTTTGATCAAAAAATTGTCAAAAGAATACAAACATTGTATCAAGTCATTCCAGTAAATCTGGAAGCAAGTGTAAGTGAAGGGTAATCACATTAAAAGAAATCTCACTGGACAAAATTGCAAGCATTTTGAAATTTGTATTATTTCTAGTGAAGCTGAGAAGAATGGGACAATGCTATATACAATATAATTCAATCATATGTATGAAATCAGATCAGTACCTTCTCAATTATGTTACCCCACAGCACCACATATGCATAACATCAACTAAAGGGATTTGAAATAATAAGGACAGCATAGAACGAAATTTGAAGCATTCCACAGTGCAGTAGCAATAATCAAGACAACAAAAATTCTATAAAAGATAACATTCACACTAGTACACTTTGATTTTGATACAAAACTTACAAGTCTATATATTTCCTTCATCCTGAAATATAAGGCATTGTACTTTGTCCTAAGTCAAAGTAGTCTAACTTAGTTGGACCAAATTTATAGAGAAAAATATTAGCATCTAACATATCAAATAAGTAAATTATGAAAATATATTTCACAATGGATCTAATTATTCTCATTTGACATTCAAAATATTATCACTCTTTTCTATAAACTTGGTCAAACTTTAAAAAAAATTTACTTAATACAAACCAAAGTGCCTTACATTTCAAGACAGAGGGAGTATGGCACAGGTAGAAAAGAACAATGGTCCAAGATCAAGCATTCAAGCATCACACAATTTATCCTCAATGAAGGTTAAAATGGCAGCATTATCCATTCATACTTGAACCATGTGAAACAAAATGCATGCAATTTGAAGGTTGGTAGAAAATCAGCATTTGATTGAGTCTCCAGAGAGATGCCCGGTGTTTTGCTACACAATACACATAAATGATTATATGACTGACCGATAATATTTACTTGCCTAAGTTCCTCATTATTCACCGCTCCATATATAGAGACAATGAATGTGTTGCTCAAGAAATGTACATATTGATGGCAAAAGATGGAAATGCCCTTCCTTGGATGACAATCACATTGCCCTAGCTATATGGAAGCAGTGCACGCATATTCTTAACCTTGGGTGGTGGTATGTTAAAAGTGCTCTATTTTTATATACCTTTTTGTATAATTAATTGTGATATAATCATCAGATCCGAAAAAACTCAGAAGTAAACTCTCCCATTATTTGGGAATAAAATAGAAAAGGATCAACACACGCCCATTGTTTTGCTAGGTCCAGATCACAATATATATGCTGACATTCACCCAATGCAACTGTTTTTTCTATCATGGTTGAAATGACAATTAAATCAGGAAGCATGGCAAAATAATTTGCTTGAGATGACAACACAGAATTATGATGTGATGCAATATGATTGGAATTGGATGGTGGATCCGACACTAGTCAGGAACCCTGTTTGCGATTACCAAACTTGGAAACATTGGAAAGCACATTGTAACTAGCATTTCCTTCCAATCATCTCGTCATTTGTGATTATTCCCAAGATATAGATATCTGACATTCTGACGCTGCCTGCATCCTTCTTTCAGCATATGATGACTGGAAGAAATCTCTCTCCTTTCCTCTCTCTCTCTCTCTCTCTCTCTCTAAGGAGCAAAACACAGCAATCATTCACACCAAATTTCCAACTAAGAATCAGCAGTAGCTACTAGCTAGGAAACTAGGGCTCAGCTTTTGAAGAGAAAAGCTAAAGCAAAGGTGTCACACCTTATGGAATAGACACAGCCACACAGGAGTAGAAATCAGATGGTGCTGTGTATTATTCTTCAGCAAATACTCCAGGAGCATATATATGCAGAGCAACCTTAACTTCCCGTACTCGATCTAAGTATATTTTCAAGACACCACCAGGGGACAGAATCATCACCGCCATGGAACAAAAGATGAAAAGAGAGACAATGGCAAGAGGAAAGAGTAGTAGTGTCAAACTGTCAATAATCAAGATAACCATTCTCTCCCAATGCAAGGCACCATATCACCTAATTGTCGTTCATATCAGATTAAATTTTCAATCATGAACACTGCTCGCTAGCTAGTCCAGAGCTTTATACTTCTAGTAACCTGATGGCCTAGCTACTACAGTAGTATGTAGTATGATCCTAACGAAACAGTGAACAGGAGACCAGCTCATCATCAGTTTATGCATCATTGAGAGCGAGAAGAGATCAAGGTAAGGAAAATCTACTGACAATTTAGAGATGATGATGATAATACTTTTAGTAAATAAGCAAATATCAAGACATGGATTGGAAGGCGATCAACATGTCATGTCTAAAGGGAATAATGAAGCAAGCTAAGACTGAGCTACCCGTCAATCGAGGTGGCCGTTTGATCACCTCTGATGGCCGTGGAAGAAGGGAGCGCCGCCGTAGGGGCCGGGCGTCGGATACGGGTCCATGACCACAGCCGATGACGACACGGGCCCCGCGACGCTGCCTTCGCCCGCCGCGGCCGTGCTCGGGGAGGACCCCTCGGCGGCGTGGCGGAAGCCACCGGCGGCCGCGACGGACGGGTCCGGGCCGACGTCGTGCAGGATTCCCTTGAAGACGTGGCCGGCGATGCTGACGGTGGTCTGGTACGCCACCTCGGCGTCGGCCTCGTCGACGGGGCCCAGGCGCACGCAGCGGAACACCGCCTCCGAGCTCACCTCCCGTGGGAATCGCTCGCCCACCATGGCCATCTGCTGCTGCTGCTCTCCTGATGATCAATCATGCATCAATCATGAGCATGCTGCTTAGTATCAGCTGATTGGTCTGCAACTATCTGGTAGCTCTGAGCTTGTGAATTGGTTGGCTAGTGGATGAGGGAGTGCATACCCGAGGAAGTGGTTGTGGCTGTAGTGGACGAAGGCTGGGCGCCGGCGTCGCGCGGTCGCTTGGATGGCTCGGCGGCGCCGGTGGCAAGCTGCTGCTGGCGCTCGCGGCGCTTGGCGGCGGGCACCCAGGTGGACTTGACGTGCGTTGGGCAGTCGAAGCCCCGGCTCTTGCAGCAGCTGCGGCAGCGCATGTGGGCGCAGTCCTTCTTGGCCTGGTTGCCGCAGTCCTGGCAGCTGATGGTGCCCGCGCCGGCGCCGGAGGCGGAGCCCCTGCCGCCGCGCGAGGAGCCCGCGGCGGGGTCATCGGCGAAGCGGATGATGTTGGGCGCGTAGAAGTGGTGCTCCTGCGCCGGGTGGTGCGGCCACAGCTGGAACCCGCCGCCCCGGGGCGCGGCGGCGGCCGTCGTGTAGAGGTATGCCGCGGCGGCGGCGGCGGCGGTCGCGGAGTCGGAGCCGGAGGAAGGGCTGACGTGGGGGTGGTGGTGGTGGTCGCCGCCGCCGCCGCGGCCGTGGTGCCCTCCTCCTCCTCCTCCGCCTAGAGGGAAGCCCGCCATGCGGCCAGATCCATAGGCCCGCGCGGGCAGCGGCGGATCGCCCGTGTCCGGCAGGCTACTGGTGGCGCGCTGTCCGCCGCCGAGCTGGCGTGGTCCGCCGCATGGGCACGAGGCGCTGCGTGGCGGCGCGCGCGAATTTTGAGCGGCCCGGCTGCTGGGTCGGCACCCGCAGGAGCTAGCCGCCGATGCCGCGAGCTGCCCGTATCGATCTAGCTAGGGCGAGCGGCAGCTAGGGTGCGGCGGTGCGCGTAGTGGGGGTTCCCTAGAATTTTGGCGTGTCTGCGCGTGAGGAGGGCGAGGACGAGGAGGTAGAGGAGAGGGATCGAGAGGGAGACGGGGAGGGGAGGAGAGCAAGCAGGCCCAGCAGCCAGCAGCTGAGCTGAGGTGAGCTTTAATTTTTGTGTGGTGAGGCGAGTGATGGAGGCGACAGGGGAGGGCCTCTCTCTCTCTCTATTCTACGAGACTAGCTACGACGTCGTACTCGTATTTCCTCACGAGTGTACGAAACGAACTACTCTCCCTCTCTCTCGTCGCCGTCTCCGTCCCTTTCTCTCTCTACACGCTAGCTAGAGAGAGATTGGGAGAGAGAGAGAGAGAGAGAGAGAGAGTTGCACTTGCGCTTGCACATGGACTGGAGAAGACAAGAGGGAGCTACAGTGACAGTAAAACGCGGCGCCCGGACGTCCGATGGCCGCTCGACCACACGCGACCGTCGGATGAGTGGTGATCCGTCATCCAAGGCAACCAATCATTCCTGGAGGAGGCAACGCCGCGTGGTCTGCCGGCGCGCGGCGGCGGCCGGAAGCTCGATCGCGATCACGGCTAAGCGTCGCCGGCGGCGAGGAGTTCGTTATTCCTGCGTGCTACCACAAACCACTCATCATGCCGCTCATCAAGATCCTCTCTTTTTTTTGAGGAAGGGAATCAAGATCCTCTTTGGAGATGGACGTGTGATAAGAAAATATTTATGCCGTGATGATTGGCCGCTCGCCATTCTTCTTTCCGGCCGGCCAGCGGGTCTTTTCAAAGCCTTTTCAGATCAGCGCGATCGAATTCCTCAACGGTCTGGCCATTATTATTTCCAAAACCTGCAGTCATGGGTTGCCCGGGTGGTGCACCTGACCTCTGCACGGGCGCGCATGGCCGCGCCGCCGTCGGCACTGTACGGCGGCTGTCTCGATCCATATCTCCTCGCGGCGCCGGCCGGCCGATCATCGCCGGACGGATCGTGCTCGTGCTCCGCCCGCGGATAGAAGAAAAGAAAACGAAAAGGAAACGCGCGCAGGCAGCGGTGGGGCCTCCGATCCCTCCACTTTCCGGTGGCCATGATCGGGGATCGGAGGAGCAAGCAGCCAAGATGGCAGGGCAAGTTGTTGGACTAAAGAATGGGACAGGGCAGGCGATCTAGCGGAGATCTGCGTGACGTCGTACGTGACAGGGCCCCCTTGATTTCCGGAAGCAAATCCTCTGCGGTACCTGTGGCCGGAAGCAGGAAGTCGCCCCGCCCCGGTTCGTAGGGCGAGCGCCACTGTTGGACTCGCCGTTGACCTCCAACCCAAGTAGTACGTAGTACAAGAAAACATTATTAGTAATCTTCAAAAAAAGAAAACATTATTAGGACGATATGGAATATATTCTATTCCATTTCTATTTAACTGATGATGGATGATCCTCTAAAGAAGAGTTCTCGAGCCCTGGAGTTAGTGGGACAATGGCTTAGAGAGACGAAAAATCATGTCTTGGTTTCGATCTGTTGGAATATGAGGGGCTTTTTAGCCCAATTATTCAATAATTCAATGGAAAAGAATTAAACCTCACTACTAATGCTAGGGAGTGATGAGGATGTTAATACCATATTGTAATTGAGGAGAGTGATGGCTGGGTAATAAATAGCGATTAAATTAGAAGATTGATGACCGGTTAATGGTGCAAATTGATGACCATTGTTACACCTAGAGGTGTCCAGGTTCATCCCCCTTCCTCTAGGATCGACTATAAAAGGAGACCAGCCCCTCTCATTCTAAAACAACACTCTCAAGCTCTCAGGTACTCCTGCTTAGGAGACCTCTCCCTTCTCCCTCAGCTGCTTTCTGCAATCCCCATCGCTAGCGCTGCGAGCACAGTTCTGGCGAGAGCAGGCCTCCGAAACCTCTGTAACGCTGAGATCCTACTAGGGATAGCAGAGCAATCAGGTTTTTGGGGAGCATCTTGACGCAACTGCTCGCTCCCTGATCGACTACTTCATCTACTTCCCGGTGGCCGAACGAACGTCTACGTCCTCGACTTCCTGGTGGCCGAACGCCTACGTTCTCTACTTCCTGTTGGCCGTACCTGTGTTCCCCAAGTGAATATCAAGATCGTCTCGACTACTTCCCGACGGCCATCTGCACTGCATCGACTAAGTTCGGCTACATCAAACAACCCTGACCAACACAATGTCCAGTCATGGGAACGGCGCACCCGGTGCCTTCGTCACTGGTCCCGCCTTAGGGTACACTCTAAACCAATTCTGGTTTATTATTTTGTTCATGTTTATTAGTGAGAATAACATGAACACGAGCACATATTTTGTTAGCACAATATCACTCATTTATGCCATGAAATTGATAATAGCATCTGGAATTAAAATATACCAAAAATTGCCTAGCTGGCATCATATGGTGTTGAGACAGGTTTATAGTCGCTATAACCAAAGCAACTTACCACCTTCTCCACATAGTGAGACTATATAAGAATCACCCCACCATTGCTCTCTTTTACCAGCTTTATATTAACGATAACATCAGCTTCTCCCAGATCCTTCATCTCAAAACATTGAGATAAAAAGTCTTTGACTTCCTTAATCACATTAAGGCTAGTGTCAAAGATCAGCATGTCACCCACATACAAGCACAAAATCACTCCTTCAGCCCCACCATAGCGATAGTACACACATTTGTCAGCTTCGTTCACAACAAAGCCAACATACATCAAAGTTCTGTCGAATTTTTCATGCCTGTTGACGCTCCTTAGCGCCCCTGATTTATATACCGCAAGCACACGGTTTTGTGTAGTTTTTCCCTTAGAGTATTCCCCCAAGGTTTATCAATCCACGGAACCAAAGAGACAAGAAACAATCTACTAGCATAGAGATTCCTTTGTGTGAGATGGTGAAAACGAATCTAATCTACTAAAAACACGACAAACACCGAAGGTAGCAAGAGAAAGTTAGAGATAACCAATCTAGATCACCTAGATCATGCATATGTTGTAGTTCCAGCTAGATGAAGTGAAGTAGGGTAGATGTTAATCTCAATGAAAATCCTCTTTAAATCCAAAATCTCCAATCCGATCCCTCGATACTCCGCCTACTCTGTGGAGACGGCCTGTCACGACACCCCCCTTTTGAACAAAATACCCTGAAGCAAGTCGAACCCTCTTTGGTAGTTCCGTCATGAACCTCTAGTCACCATGACTACAAGATCATGCTAAGCGATCTATCTCGATAATAGATCTAGGATGAAGCAAACCCAAAGAAAAGAATGAAATCGAAAGAGAGAACATGGTCGCTAAACATTCGGAATCACAAATAACTTCACCATGAATGATTGTACATCACAAGATCACAACCGGGGCCCTACCTTGATCTTGATGATCCTAGCTCCAGAACTCCGACGTGGTCTTCCTTGCAAGGTTCCCACGTCGGCTAGGGCGAACCCTAGACAACTAGCACGACCCTCGGCTCTCTGAGAGGTGTCCCTCTATCTTCTCTGCTCCTTGACGTCGTCTCCCGAATTGATCTCTGCGTGAACCTTGGGGAGGGGTCTTTAAATAGCCTCAGGGAACCCTCGGTCAAAGGGGAGGTCGAACCGACCTAAAAAAGGGCTGGGCCGGCCGGCCCAATGAGCCTAGGCCGGCCGGCCTGGGTCTTTCCTTCGCCGGCTCGTGTTCATCTTGCTCCCCAAGTCTCCTGGAATCTTCTAGAGTTTATGTCTTTCACGATTGCACCCCATTAGACGTCGTTATCTTCGAGATTTCTTCGAGGAGAAGAATAGGATGGAAAATCCTTCCTTAAATATCTCTTTACTTTGCTTAGCCCCGAAGTATCTTGATCTTATATTGTGGGCTTTGTCTTTTGGGCTTCATTGGAGGGTGGATGTGCATGAACGGGCTTCTAATCATCATGGTCTTCGATCCTTTGTTCGGGCTTTGGCCTTTGTCTTTCTTCGTGTCATCGCATGATCGTGGGCCTCGCCATTTCATGCTCCAAAATTGGTCAAAAACCTGCAAAAACGAAGTACCTCCAAAATATATGTGCAAACACGAAAACGACCAATAATTGGGCCGAGGTTAGGATGGTTAGTGATTTTGATATTAAATTCATGCCAGTATCAAAGTTAAACAGGGGACAAAATGGATACTTAAGGAGCGCCAACATTCCCCCCATGCTTAAACCTTGCTCGTCCTCGAGTAAGTCTTTGATAAAAATCAGCGCTGCCTTTCAGTGTCCAATCCCTGCACTTGATCATACACGAGAAAACACAATGCTCCCAAAAAAATATTTTGCAGTTAATAGTTCAAGTTGTAACCAGCTTTTTCATTGTGGAAGGTAGATACAAGTTAAATGCTTCCCCACAATTATTAAGCACATGCTCTCAAAATTAAACAAGTCTCAGAATTAAGAAAGTAAGTTCCATAAGTAATGCTAAACCAAGATCAATAATTCAAACCTCATTGCAATTTGCTAATGGAAACTCTCAGCTCATCTTGTCTCTTAATCTTACTAGAACTCTCTCCTTTCTTTCTCTCATATGCATGTGTGAGGCTTTATTTGGAGCTCTGGAAAGGTTAGTCCTAACAAAAGATATTATAATCAAGATATTATCAAAACAAGAAATACTTCTTATGGATTTACCGAGACTCGTCAAAAAGACCATTGGAAAATAATTTCTTTGTGGAGAGGGAGAGAATGGAACACACACTTTAGATGGTGGACATGTGCAAATGGCAACGGTTGATCCCAAGGCATGACTGAAGTCCTTGTTATCGGATTGCACATGGTTGGAATAATTGAGTATAGAATAATCTTCAAAGTACCTGGAGTTTTAATGAAGCTAAAGGGACTGAGGAGCTTTTCATCATCATTCATTTTTTTCTTTTCTCTCTTCCTCTTTTTTTTCTTTCTTTTTGCTCCTCAGAACCATTGGCAACACAATGCACTTACTCCACCTCCCCCATGCTTGAACGTTTGCTTGTCCTCAAGCAATGAAATGATGATAACTTGATGGAGTGAGTGCACAAAACCTTTATCAATTCTCTGGACTCAACTTTGGAATTCAATGGAGCATCTCCTTGTGAAAGATTGAAGCCAACAGAGGAGGAAAAGGGGTAGGCCGGCCGGCCTGGGGGTGTTGAGCCGGCCGGCCTACTGCCTGTAGGCCTCCACTTCTTCGGATTTTTCTTCTGCGAACTCTTTGATGCTTCCCAAGCTTATGTTTTACTGAATTTTGCTCTTGATTCCACTGTTTTGCCGTCGAAATAAATATATACTCAATATATAGGTTGTGGTCAAGGAGGTGTTTCACAAAAAGATGTTTTTGGTTAGGGGTGGATATCCAGCGAGGTTTGCGATGTTCCCGGTATAGAAACTCACAATGCATGGATAAAATGGCTAGCAAAAGAGAAGTACGCAAAAATACGGAATGGTCAGCTTCTTAGTCTCGTACCAAAGAAGATAAATCCTGAATTAATTCACCTAAAAATAATTCTTGCTCTATGGTTTGTTATGATATATCATTTAGGCTTGTAGAAGGGTAGAGCAATTGCAAAAGGTATCATTGACAAGGTTAGCTCAAAATTAAATCCAAATTAAATTTTCCTTGACAAGCTTAAGTAAGAGAGCAAGAATAAAAGATATGGGTCTTAATTTATCATAACCTCCACAATTGAATTAGCCGGCATTTAATTAATTTTCAGATCATGTTAGAGAGAGCATTAGTTTAATCATGCATAAACCAAGCACAAGAAAGTAGACAAAGCGGCAACGATCATCATATTTTAATATGGCACAAACTTTCTATCATCATTACTAACCATAACATTAAAGCGTAGGTGATGCATTTATTTATCATGGTGATGAAAGCAAAAGAAAACAATTTGCACACATGCTAAAAAATAAATAAAACAGAAAATTGCTACGCACACACAAGCTTGCACACATGCTGAAAATAAATGAAAAGAAATAGAAAATCCAAACCACACGTGCGAGCATTTTATTCATGGTATTGCCGTCGATCAATCTCCTTGATTGGCTCTTGCATTGTATCCTTGGTCATAATACTGCTGAAATGCTGAAACCACAGGAGGGGTCTTTAAATAGCCTCAGGGAACCCTCAGTCAAAGGGAGGTCGAACCGACCTAAAAAAGGGCTGGGCCGGCCGGCCCAATGAGCCTAGGCCGGCCGGCCTGGGTCTTTCCTTCGCATGCTCGTGTTCATCTTTCTCCCCAAGTCTCCTGGAATCTTCTAGAGTTTATGTCTTTCACGATTGCACCCCATTAGACGTCGTTATCTTCGAGATTTCTTCGAGGAGAAGGATAGGATGGAAAATCCTTCCTTAAATATCTCTTTACTTTGCTTAGCCCCGAAGTATCTTGATCTTATCTTGTGGGCTTTGTCTTTTGGGGTTCATTGGAGGGTGGATGTGCATGAACGAGCCTCTAATCATCATGGTCTTCGATCCTTTGTTCGGGATTTGGCCTTTGTCTTTCTTCGTGTCATCGCGTGATCGTGGGCCTCGCCATTTCATGCTCCAAAATTGGTCAAAAACCTGCAAAAACGAAGTACCTCCAAAATATATGTGCAAACACGAAAACGACCAATAATTGGGCCGAGGTTAGGATGGTTAGTGATTTTGATATTAAATTCATGCCATTATCAAAGTTAAATAGGGGATAAAATGGATACTTAAGGAGCGCTAACAAAGCCACTGCTTAGGCGCTTGCTTGAGACCATATAAAGATTTCAACAACTTACAAACCATTTCTTCTTGTCCCTTTGATACAAACTCATCTGGCTGATCCACATAGATCTCCTCTTCCAACTCTCCATTGAGGAAAGCCGTCTTAACGTCCATTTGAAAGTGCATCTCGGCCCCTAGTGTGTTTTGGTGGATTGATTGACACCACGATTAAAGGGCTAACTATCTTGTTGAGCATATGAGCAGGAATTGATTATCACAATTGTAATCTATGTGATGAAATGAATCAAGATTCAAGACACATGCTCATATGACAAGATGATTGACATGTTCTAGTATGAGAATATTAACAAACAACAGCTACCATGGAAATTGGGATATGTATCAACGATAAAGAATTTATTCGTATATCCAAATGAAGCTTGTTGATGTAAGTGGAATTCAAAATGACAAGCCAAGGTATTGTGAATGAGACAAAGGTGTATGCTTAGGCATAGTCTCACAATTGGAGAAACTTGTCGTAAGGAATGTATGAGATAGTTGATGATCAAGCAAGCATGAAAGAAATGATGTTCATTGTAATGGCAAAATCAATGTGAGTTCAAGAGGGCTCTTGAGGATAAATGGGTGGGATCGAAAGGCGTGTTTCTAGAGGCTATGTAAGCAAAGGCTTGGCATGAGCAAAGAAACCGATAATGATCAAGTCCAAGAATTCTAAGAGACATGAAGAATTTCATATTGACAAGTGTCGTTCATTAGAGAAGAAAAATTGCTTGTGGATCAAAATAGATTTTATTGCAAGTTAAATGTGATACAAGCCTACATGAAGCTATATGTGATGCAAGGATGAAGAGTTGGAATTCGGGAATAGGTTTCTAGGTACTAAGCTTGGAGAAGGGCAATTGTGGTTGTGCCGAGGAACCAATGCTAGGGTGACGAAATGTTCTTTGGGTTCAACTTGAAGAATCTTGGTCATGTGTGGTGTTCATGTTAGGAAGTATCAATCTTTCTAGAATCTTATTGTGAAGACGGTGACTTGAACTAGAAGTGGATTTCATTCGAAGATAAATGTTCAAGGTCACTAGCTCAAGGAAGATGTGCTCAAAGTAAAGAAGCCAAGTTGGATGCACACATCAGATTGTGATTGATCAACACATGGCTTAGGATGAAAAAGAGAAGCTCAAGAATTTGAAATGTAATTAATCTTTGATCTTGAGTTTAGGTATGCCGTACTATCAAGAGGGATGCATCACAATGGTCTTTGGTTTAGTCTCAGTGCTCAAGTAACCCATATAAGTTGAGAGAGACACAAAAGCCTCATGTACACATTTTAACATTGCTGCCAGGGCGAATCCGGAAGTTCCGGATTTGGAATCCGGAAGTTCCGGATTTGGCACACGTAGTACTAACGGCTAGTTGATTTGAAAACCCGGAGGGTCCGGGTTGTAGAATCCGGAAATTCCGGGTTCTAACTGTCACATAACGGCTAGTTTTATTGGGACCGGCTATTTATACCCTTTAGCCCCCTCCTTGGTGGGCTGCTGTTCCAGGCTATATTCTGTTCATTGCTGGTCGTCCCAAGAAGCTTGGTAGCCATAGTTGAGCTCTCCCCAACCTCTCTTTGTGAGATTGTGTGATTAGTGTATATTCTTGAGTTGGGTTGAGAGAGTGAATGCTTGAGAGCACTAGAGAGCACAGCAAACCTGGAGCATTTGAGATTAGCCGTGATTTGTGTGATTTGCATTTGTTACTCTTGGAGGTGAAGCCTCCTAGACGGCTAGGCGTCGCCGGCTAGCTCCCAAGGATTGTGGTGAGCAGCGGCAAGTTTGTTGCAGCACCGATCTTGTGCCACGAGGGCGCATGGTCATATAGTGGAAGGAGGAAATAGCTTGACCTTGGGGTCGATATAAGCTTCCTCAACGGAGACTAAGATTCACACGTGGGTGCACGGGTGAATCTGAACTTCGGTAAAACAAATAATTGTGTTCATTGCATTTACATTTGTTTGAGGATTTGAGGAGCTCTCCATTAGACACTTGTGTCTTGGAGATATTGTTGTTTTGTGTGTGCAGGATCTGCGTGAATCTGCTCAAGGAACTTAACTAGGCAGACTCTACATTTGTGGTTTGAATTTACATTCATTTTTAGCACTACTTTTATTGTGTTCACTTTGTTCTGAGTGAACTCGGAAGTTCCGGATTGACAAACCCTGAAGTTCCGAGTTCATCTACTGTCTAGCCCAAATCCGGAAGTTCCGGATTTGAAACCCGGAAGTTCCGGGTTTGGCAGACAGTGAATTTAATCCGCTGTGTTTGAGTGAAAATTTGTAGGTGCGCCTATTCACCCCCCTCTAGGCGACATCACGGTCCTTTCAAATGGTATCAGAGCCTAACTTCACATCAAAGCTTAACCGCCGTGAAGAAACAATGTCGACGTCCTATGAGGTACCCTTTGAGCCGCTTGTAAGTGATGGCTCAAATTATGCTTCCTGGTCTATTCATGTTTATAAACATTTGCGGAAGCTTGGTCCGCTTGCTGAACGGGTTGTAGTTGCAAGCATCCTTCCTCCAAATTTTAGTTGGAAAAATGTTGATATAACAAATCAAAGGGAAATGGATTGCATACAACTCAACATGTTAGTTACTGATTATTTGCTGAGTAATGTATGCGCAGAAATTAATGATATCATTCTTGAGGATGAAGAAATGCGAGAAAATGCTCATCTCATTTGGAAATTTCTCAAGAATCTTTATGACAAAGATTGCTCGGTACTATCAGTAATTAGCGCTGCTTATCAAAAATCATCTGTTAAGAGTTGGGAAAACAAAGTTACAGAAATCAGTGGCTCAACTCCAGAAATTACAGCAAACCCGGAAATTCCGGATTCAGAACCCGGAAGTTCCGGATTTAGGAGTAATGCTGAAATATATAAGTCAGATGATGAATCAACTTCTACTTGTTCTGATCAATCACATTGCAGTCATCATCAGTGCTTTATAGTCACAACTGAAGAGAAGTCAGACTCAGACAGTGACAGTGACAGTGATAGTGATAGTGATGATGATGAGAATGAAGAGTTAATGCATGAACTTGGAAAGCTGGACAAAAAGGTCAGAAAAACAGTGATTGATATGATGAAAAGAGTGACAATTCAACATCATGAGATTAAGAGGCTAGAAAAGCTTCTCAAGAAGAAAGATGAAGAGCTCAAGAGTCTTAATCAAGTACAAAAGAATAATGAAGATCTCAAGACTCAAGTAGATGAACTCACAAACAAGCTTATGTATGAGCAAACTCATGGTATGGAAGTCAAATGCTCAAATGAAAGGATTATGGATTCACTTGCCATCCTAGAGATAGCTCATGAGGCCATGGTTACAATGGTAAAGTCAAATAAGCAAATTGACAACACTTGCTCACAAAATAAGAACAAAGAGAAACAATCTTGGTATGAGCAAGTGATCATGGAAGATTGCAATGATGACCTCGCCCTAGAAAATGAAGTGCTCAAACAAGAGGTTGAGAGGCTCTCACAAGACTTGTCAAAATTAAAAGGCAAGAGTGTTGTGCAACCTTCTCAAGATAACCGTGAAACCGTGGTGAAGAAGCTTGAGAAGGGGTCCACCATGCAAAACTCATGCAAACTTATACACAAGTCAAAAGAGAGCAAGTCTCAAGCAAGGAAGAAAAATATGGATCATATTAAGTGCTACAAATGCTCCAACATGGGACATTATGCCTCAGTGTGCTCAATCAAGATAGAAGGCCAGCAGACCCTCTCCCAGAGACAAAGAAGCCTTGCCAAAAGAAGATGTTTTGGCTGCTGCAAAATGGGACACAGAATTGCAACTTGCCCCGACAAGTCAAGCAAACCCGGAAGTTCCGGTTTTGAAATCACAACGGCACTTCAGGCCAAACAAAGGTTTCAAGAGAGCTCAAGAAAAGTACTTGGAGAGGAAAGCAGTTAAAGGCAATAAGAACAATCCATCAAGCACAAAGTTTGCTATACATGTCGAGAAAAAGGACATCTTGATAAGGATTGTCCAAACGGTAACTCTCCTAAGCCAAACTTGATCAACAATGTACCTCTATGCTATGGGAGACCTTCGAATTGTGTTGGTGCTGGTAGGATGATGAGTTCATCAACTACTCGCCCAAGAGCCATTTGGGTTCCCAAATCTTTGTTGACTAACCTTCGTGGACCCAACTTGGCTTGGGTACCAAAATGTGCTTGAAAGAATTAGCAGGTACTCAGAGATGCTTTGTGGACTTGGCGAACATGAGAAGAGCTTCACCTCAAAAATCATTGTCCAAAGTTCATCTAGAAAATCGCCAAGTTGAACTCAAACCGATCCATCATTCCAATGCATCTCCGGTAACACGTACCTCTTCCTTGTGCTAATCAAGTTCTTAAATTTGAGATTGCTTTGTGTAATTTCAAATAAAAGGGATTGATTAGTTCACTTTGTTAATTTGTAAAATATATGCAATTATCATTTGTGATGCTCTTAACAAGCTCTTTGGTGGAGCTAGTGCTTTAGTAACATTACAGGAGCATCTACAAGTATTGAAGATTCAAGAAAGATCAAGAATTCATGGATTACCCTCAGTCAAGAAAGTCTGGTAAACCCGGAAATTCCGGATTTTTCAACCCGGAAGTTCCGGATTTCCAAAGAAATCACAGTCGAGGAATATCTGCAGAAAGACAGTGGTCTTGATCTGACTCTTAGGACTGTGAGCTCATTCTTGACTTACTCAATATTTTAGATACAATCTTTGATTAATTCCGACCAAGATATGAAATGAGTCTCCTCAAGTGTCTTTATTAATCACAATTGCATATCTCAAGAATCCTATCCTTGATGCACTTATTTAGGGGGAGATTATTTCATATTTTGTGTCTTGCTACTAATCTCGCTTTCAAGGCTTCATGTGTGTAGAAAACATATACATGATCACAAGGGTAATATGCTTCACTACGAGTATGCCACTTGACTTCAAGGTCACCAATCCAACTTGAAAAAGATGTATCTAAACTCAAAATTGGATTGATTATCACTTTGTGTGGCTGCTCTCCATAATATGGCTTAAGTTCCTCATTTGGTCTTAATCGATCAAAAGATGCACATATACTTGCCTCCATATACATGTGTGCATTATTCACTCTTGAGAAACTTAGTCCATGTTATGAGGCTTTACTGCTTGACGATTCATTGCCTTCCACATTTAGAGAATCATCAAGCACAAAGCTAGGGCTTGTACTACTAATGTGATTTACTTGGACTTCTGAGCGTTTCATGATTAATCGAAAGAAAAGAGTTCAAGTTATGTTTATAATGATTATGTGCAAGCCATGTATGTGAGATCCTTCTCTTGTGAAGGACATGGAACCTAAAGGGCCAAGGTATGTTTTATTATGGTCAAGTATTTATATCTTGCATCTAGGCCCTCTACATGCTAGTGTGTGCATGTTGTGTATCAAGTAATTCAAAATCATTTAGTGTAACTTTAGATATTTGGTTGATACCTTCTTTTGAGATTGACTTAGTGTCAAGAGAACTAAATTGTTGTGAGGTATGAGCCAAATATGGTAAGGACGATGCTTGACTTGAGTTACTAGATACATGAGTGTTATAGGATAGATTTTTCGAAAACCCAACTAGTATGCTAGGGTGTATGCTGTTTGGAAATTTTTGGTTCTTGGTCTTTGTGACCATGTCAAGTTGTCTTGTGGTTATAGTTACACTTGTTTGATTGTTGGCTAACCACAAAGCAACAAGACTCTCTCAAGTCCATAGGATCTTTTCCAATCTCATCTCAAGGGCTATATTCTTTGGAAATGCTTCCTCTCATCAAATTCAAGCCTAGGTTCCTATTTCAAATGGATATCTAAGACAAAGGAACCAAAATATCAAAATCTTTCTCTTGTCAAGGACCTCTCTTCTAGAAATCAAACTCTATCAACACTTTTTGAGATATTTTGCCCAATTCTGAGAATAGTCCGGAATCTCTGGGTTTCAGCCCGGATTCTCTGGGGTGACCCGGATACTCTGGCATTTCTCCCGGATTCTCTGGAGTTTACCCAGGAACAGAAGCAAATCCAGAAGCTCCGAGTTTACAACCCGGATGTTCCGGATTCAAGTGGGTAAAAATTTTCACCTCAAAAATTCTGAGAAATTTCCATGGCTATAAAGTTCCAAAATTATTATGGATGTTCAAGAAGTTGGAACTTACTTTTATCTCGGGAAAATTCACTCAAAATCAAGTCAAGTCAGAGGGGTTTTGTGAAACTCGGAAGTTCCGGTTTTTGGAACCCGGAAGTTCCGGATTTCAACAGTTATATCACTATTTGGCCCGTGACTTACTCTTTCACCCCTCATTCACTCTCTCACATACTGCCCGACACTTCTACTGTTCGGGAGAGGCGATTTTGTGGCGATTCAAGTATCTGACCAAGGATTTCGACGGGCAAAGGTGGGCTCTTGGTGATTACAATCCAGAGGTACCGGATCCACCCTCCGGAATCGATTTCAAACCCTTCCCACCATGAGTAACGGTACAAAATCATTCCTTTTGCCCGATCTCTTTACCTACGCTTGATCTGTTCGATTCCTTTGGTAGGACACCTACATTTAGACCATAGATGTTTTCCCTAGCAAAAGAATCATGTTTCCATGGTCGATTTTGGTGGTGCTCGAAGTTAGGGTTTTCTGGGCAAACCCGGAGGTTCCGGGTTTCAAATCCGGAAGTTCCGGATTTACCCAGAAAACTAGAATCCAACTCTGATCTTCCAAATTGTCGGATTCTTTCATTCAAAACCATTCCTGTCCTAAATCCAAGGTTCCTCTTTTGTCTTCACAGATAATTCAGATGAGGAATGGTTTGTTTTGAGAAGAAGGAGCAAAAATCCTAATGTTCCCATTGGGACAAGATCCATGAGGCAACTTTCCAGAGGCACCTTGCACATTGCAGATGAGCCAGAAATTCAAGAAGAGAACATCACATCTAGTGATGATGGGGAGGAAAGTGATCCAAATTATCATGAATCACCTCCCCATGGAACAAAGAGGAGTGGTAGGCAAATGAGGGGCAGCAGCAGCAGTGGTGGCCATGGGATTAGCAGTGGTGGTGCTCGACTCGATGATGATGAGGAGGAGGAAGAAGAACATGTACAACAGTCCGGTCAGCCACTCTTTGTGACTGGAGTCATGTTGAGCAAGCCAAGTGTTCCCCATGACTACATCATGACTGATTACATGAAGAGGGGAATGACAGACAAAGTAAAAAAAGAAAGATTGAAGAATCCTTTACGTGCTAAGAAAGGAAGAAGTGTTGATTATAGATTTCAAACCAAGTTCCATCAAGACTTCTATGTGAGTGCAATTCTTAGCAAGAAATACAAAGTGACACGCTCTCAATTTATGAATTGGCCAAAACTTGGGAGCATGGGAGATCCAATTTTTAATGAGATAATTAGTGCATGCAAGGCTAAGCACATATACAAAATCATGGCATTTCAATATGATTGGAACATTGAAGTGATTGCCACATTTTATGCCATTTGCTATTTTGAAACACATGATGATATGAGATGGGTAAATTGGATGACAGAGGGAAAATGGTATAAAATTAGTTATGTTGAATTTGCAGTCATGTTTGGATTTGGGAGAGCTGATGCAGAAAGAGTTAGACTTCACCTTAGCTCTCCTCTCCCCAAAGAGGAAATGAAATGCATGTACTTACCCGGCAGGGAGTCAGAGTTTGGGGGGGCCTAAAGGACTAATTCCATTTTATGCATATCTTAACAAGTTCTTTAGGAAGACACTTGCTCCTAGAGAGGGTGATGCTCACAATATATCGTCATATGGAAAGAATTTGCTATATGCTTTAACTCCTAGTGAGCCAGAGTTCAGTGTGTTTGATTACATATGGGAGGAAATCAAATCCATATCTGAATCACCTCAAAAGTGTTGTGGTTTTGGAGCTTATCTCATGTTCATGATTGATCAAAAGACCAACAAAATATTTGAGCGTGATTACAAACATCCTCCTGTTGATGTCAAGATGGACTCACACCCCGGACCCACTCTTGCTGAAATTATTGCATCTAGAGAGCAAGCTGCAATTCCAGGTGATGGTGATACAGACCCACATGCTCCTACACATGCTCCTAGTGCACCACATGTCCCTACTCGCTCATATTCTAGGCGTGGTGGCTCTAGATCTCAAAATTGGGAAAGGAGGAAGAAAGACACTTTGAGGCTAAAGAAATTGCAAGAAGCCATGTTGCCCAATGATCCTCCCACACCCATTGGCTCAGAAGGATAGCAAAGTGAGCCTGAAACTATGGAGCAAATGAATGCTAGATATCAGCAAGAAGATTATTGGGGGCAGCTCTATGGTAGTGGCACCACATCCTATGTTAACCCTACTGTTGTTGACCCCTCGAGCGCTCTTTTCGTGCCTCAGGCTCCTCAGTTTCCACCACCACCTCCATCTTATGGGTTCGATGCTTATGGAGCTTGGATGTTTGACCAACATCTTGGTGATGCCGGAAAAGGTTCGAGTAGGCAAGATGAAAGACAAGACGATGAAGATGATGATCAGTAGTAGAAGCCCCATAAAGACTCCTCTCAGTCCCTTCTTGGTGATAGATGACAAAGGGGGAGAGATTATTGAAGATTAAAGCTTCTACTCAGTTTTCAGTGTTTCTGGTCAGGCAAACCCGGAGGTTCCGAGTTTCCAAATCCGGAAGTTCCGGATTTGGGTGTGGGATGCCACATGCCATGTAATAAATTCGTTTTAGCTCATGAGGACTTGAGAACAAATTGTATTGTGTGATATTGTGTGGTGAACCATGTTTAGATGCTTTAAACTAGTATGTGATGCTTGTTAGTGTGATAAAAAGTGATGAAATGATGTTTTGTTGTTTTTGGCCAGTTTTGCCTGGCAAATCCGGAAGTTCCGGATTTGGGACCCGGAAGTTCCGGGTTTGCCTGATCAGAACTGACCTGCTTCTTTTATCTTGCTTTTGTGTGAGATATCTGTCATATGCATCACGTATTATTTGATCACACATTTGTTTTGCACTCCACAGATGCTAAGATTTAGGGGAGCTCTTTGATTTTCTTGTGAATATGTGCAAAAGGGCATTTGAGGCCAAATTGATTGAATTCCATTCAATGCACATAGTAAGGGGGAGCTCCTACAAAATCTGAAAATTCAAAAGCTATATTTGTTATATCTTTTTGTAAGCCTTAATCGGTGTTGTCATCAATCACCAAAAAGGGGAGATTGAAAGTGCATCTCGGCCCCTAGTGTGTTTTGGTGGATTGATTGACACCACGATTAAAGGGCTAACTATCTTGTTGAGCATATGAGCAGGAATTGATTATCACAATTGTAATCTATGTGATGAAATGAATCAAGATTCAAGACACATGCTCATATGACAAGATGATTGACATGTTCTAGTATGAGAATATTAACAAACAACAGCTACCATGGAAATTGGGATATGTATCAACGATAAAGAATTTATTCGTATATCCAAATGAAGCTTGTTGATGTAAGTGGAATTCAAAATGACAAGCCAAGGTATTGTGAATGAGACAAAGGTGTATGCTTAGGCATAGTCTCACAATTGGAGAAACTTGTCGTAAGGAATGTATGAGATAGTTGATGATCAAGCAAGCATGAAAGAAATGATGTTCATTGTAATGGCAAAATCAATGTGAGTTCAAGAGGGCTCTTGAGGATAAATGGGTGGGATCGAAAGGCGTGTTTCTAGAGGCTATGTAAGCAAAGGCTTGGCATGAGCAAAGAAACCGATAATGATCAAGTCCAAGAATTCTAAGAGACATGAAGAATTTCATATTGACAAGTGTCGTTCATTAGAGAAGAAAAATTGCTTGTGGATCAAAATAGATTTTATTGCAAGTTAAATGTGATACAAGCCTACATGAAGCTATATGTGATGCAAGGATGAAGAGTTGGAATTCGGGAATAGGTTTCTAGGTACTAAGCTTGGAGAAGGGAAATTGTGGTTGTGCCGAGGAACCAATGCTAGGGTGACGAAATGTTCTTTGGGTTCAACTTGAAGAATCTTGGTCATGTGTGGTGTTCATGTTAGGAAGTATCAATCTTTCTAGAATCTTATTGTGAAGACGGTGACTTGAACTAGAAGTGGATTTCATTCGAAGATAAAGGTTCAAGGTCACTAGCTCAAGGAAGATGTGCTCAAAGTAAAGAAGCCAAGTTGGATGCACACCTCAGATTGTGATTGATCAACACACGGCTTAGGCTGAAAAAGAGAAGCTCAAGAAGTTGAAATGTAATTAATCTTTGATCTTGAGTTTAGGTATGCCGTACTATCAAGAGGGATGCATCACAATGATCTTTGGTTTAGTCTCAGTGCTCAAGTAACCCATATAAGTTGAGAGAGACACAAAAGCCTCACGTACACATTTTAACATTGCTGCCAGGGCAAATCCGGAAGTTCCAGATTTGGAATCCGGAAGTTCCGGATTTGGCACACGTAGTACTAACGGCTAGTTGATTTGAAAACCCGGAGGTTCCGGGTTGTAGAATCCGGAAGTTCTGGGTTCTAAGTTCTAACTGTCACATAACGGCTAGTTTTGTTAGGACCGGTTATTTATACCCTTTAACCCCCTCTTTGGTGGGCTGCTGTTCCAGGCTCTATTCTGTTCATTGCTGGTCGTCCCAAGAAGCTTGGTAGCCATAGTTGAGCTCTCCCCAACCTCTCTTTGTGAGATTGTGTGATTAGTGTATATTCTTGAGTTGGGTTGAGAGAGTGAATGCTTGAGAGCACTAGAGAGCACATCAAACCTGGAGCATTTGAGATTAGCCGTGATTTGTGTGATTTGCATTTGTTACTCTTGGAGGTGAAGCCTCCTAGACGGCTAGGCGTCGCCGGCTAGCTCCCAAGGATTGTGGTGAGCAGCGGCAAGTTTGTTGCAGTACCGATCTTGTGCCACAAGGGCGCATGGTCATATAGTGGAAGGAGGAAATAGCTTGACCTTGGAGTCGATATAAGCTTCCTCAACGGAGACTAGGATTCACACGTGGGTGCACGGGGTGAATCTGAACTTCGGTAAAACAAATTATTGTGTTCATTGCATTTATATTTGTTTGAGGATTTGAGGAGTTCTCCATTAGACACTTGTGTCTTGGAGATATTGTTTTTTTGTGTGTGCAGGATCTACGTGAATCTGCTCAAGGAACTTAACTGGGCAGACTCTACATTTGGGGTTTGAATTTACATTCATTTTTAGCATTACTCTTATTGTGTTCACTTTGTTCTGAGTGAACTCGGAAGTTCCGGATTGACAAACCCGGAAGTTCCGAGTTCATCTACTGTCTAGCCCAAATCCGGAAGTTCCAGATTTGAAACCCGGAAGTTCCGGGTTTGGCAGACAGTGAATTTAATCCGCTGTGTTTGAGTGAAAATTTGTAGGTGCGCCTATTCACCCCCCCTCTAGGCGACATCACGGTCCTTTCACCATCTGATGAACGAGAAGACTATAAGAGGCTGCCAGGAAAAGTAACACTCGAATTGTCGTCAATCGGGCAATTGGTGAATAAGTGTCAAAGAAATCTTCTCCTTCTTTTTGGGTATAACCCTTGGCCACAAGTTTAGCCTTGTACTTTTCAATAGTACTATCTGGCCTAAACTTTTTTCTTGAACACCCACTTGCATCCAACCGGTTTACATCCATAAGGACGTTCAACAACCTCCCAGGTTCCATTAGACATAATACAATTCATCTCACTCCTCACTGCTTCCTTCCAATAGTCAGCATCAAGAGATGAATATGCCTCTTTAATGGTTCTGGGTGTATCATCCATGAGGTATACAATGAAATCATCACCAAAAGACTTTACAGTCATTTGTCTCTTGCTCTTTCTAGGAGCATCATTGTTATCCTCCTCAGGATTTTCCACAAGTGTATTTTCATTGTGTTCTATCGGCTCAGCAGAGCTATCATCCTCGATGAACTCTTGCCTAGATGAACTTGTTTCATCTCTCATGGGAAAAATATTTTCAAAAAATGTAGCATCTCTGGACTCCACTATAGTACCAACATGCATGTCAGGTACTCCAGATTTCACTATTAAAAATCTATACCCAACGTTGTGAATAGCATAACCCAGAAAGACACAATCCACAATTTAAGGTCCAAGCTTACGTTTCTTGGTTATTGGCAGACTCATTTTTGCCAAACAACCCCATGTATGTAAGTATGAAAGTGTTGGCATTTTCTTCTCCCATTCCTCGAATGGTGTTATCTCTTTATTCTTTGTAGATTTTAAAGTAGTGTAAAGCTTCATCTTTTGACTTCAACAAATAGATGTAACAAAATCTAGTGCTGTCATCAATCAAAGTCATGAAATATCTTTTACCACCTTTTGTCAACACTACATTCATTTCGCACAAATCGGAATGAATTAATTCTAAGGGTGCCAAGCTCCTCGCATCCGCGGCCTTATAAGGCTTGTGAGTTTGTTTTGATTCAACACATGCATGGCACTTAGAATTTTTGACAAAAGTAAACTTTGGAATTAAACTCAAATTAGCTAAGCGCACCATACAACCAAAATTAGCGTGACAAAGCCTCGAATGCCAAACATTTGTTTCATCAATGTTAATAACATTGTATGCAACTTTATTACAAACATCTGATAAAGAAAGACGGAACAAGCCTCCACTTTCATAACCTTTTCCAACAAAAGTACCAAACTTAGACAAGATACATTTATTGGACTCAAAGACTAATTTAAAACCATCTCTACACAGTAGAGAGCCGCTGACTAGATTCTTCTTGATGGTGGGGACATGCTGCACATTCTTCAGCTGCACGATCTTCCCCGAAGTAAACTTCAGATTTACAGTACCAACACCAAGAACACGCGCATGCGATCCGTTCTCCATCAGCAAGGGGGAAGTCCCGCCGTCCTGGTAAGAAGAAAACAAAGAAGCTTCAGCACAAATATGAATATTAGCACCAGTGTCAACCCACCACTCGGGTGAACAAAAAACTAAAAGAACTGTAGGTAATGAATTACCGTACCCCGATGTTCCTCCAGGCTCGCTAATTACCATGTTGGCAGAGTCATTGCCTTTGCGGTTCGGACACATTGCAGCAAAGTGTTCTGTACTAGCGCACATATAGCAAGCTTCCTTCTTCTTCTTCTTCTTGAAGGTGGTTGTCTGCTTAGTCTTTGGTTGGTTCAGCGGTGGCTTTTTCTTATTCTTGTGGGAGTTGTTCTTCTGAACAAGATTGGCACTTGAAGCACCAACAACTTCTTTCTCACATATGTCCTTTGCTCTCGCCTTCTCCTCAACATCAAGAGTCCCAATGAGTCGATCTATGGTGAACTCCTGTCTCTTGTGTTTTAGTGAAGTAGCAAAGTCCCTCCAAGAAGGTGACAGCATAGAGATAATACCTCCGGCCACAAACTTATTAGGCAACACACATGGGGACTCTTTGCTACAATTTTTGAGATCTTTTGCCGGAGTATGTATTTCATGAGTCTGTTCCACGACATAACGGTTTTCGACCATCCTATAGTCAAGGAACTGCTCCATCGCATACCACTCACTGCCGGCATCAGACACTCCATATTGAGCCTCAAGAGCATCCCACAATTCTTTGCCAGTTGGCAGTAGGACATAAGAATCCACCAGGTTTTCAGCGAGAACACTAATGACGCAGCCTCGAAAGAGGGTATCAGCCTCATCGAACGCACTCCCTTCCTCTGGAGTGAACTGTTCAGGCTTACCCTCTTTTACATGCATCACTCTCAGCACTGTCAACTATAGTATAAGCTGCTCTTGACAACGTTTGTAATTTGAACCATCAAAAGGTGGGGGTTTGATTGTTGTAGCAAAGCTAGATACCGAAAGCCAATTAACAACATCAGGTTATTGGATTGTTAGAGAACTAGGCAATTTTCGGTATATTTTAATTCTAAATATTACTAGCAATTTCATGGCATAAAAGAGTGATAGTGTGTGGACAAAATATGTGCATGTGTTCATGTTATTCTCACTAATAAGCATGAACAATATATTAAACCAGAATAGGTTTAGAGTGTCCCCCAAGGCGGGACCAGTGCCGGAGGCACTGGGTGCGCTATTACCAGCTGGAATAGACATTCTATTCGACTGGCCTTGCCTGATGTAGACGAACGACGTTGATACAGGAAGATGTTCGCAGTGCAGTCCCACGAACGGTCACTAGGAAGTAGACGAAGTAGTCGTTCACGCCGGTCGTTGGGATGTAGACAAAGTAGTCGTTCAGGGAGCGAGCAGTCACGTTAAGATGCTCCCCAAAAACCTGATTGCTCGCTATCCCGTGCAGGACCTTCAATGAGCAGAGGTTCCGAAAGGCCTGCTCTCGCTAGAGCTGTGCGTGCAGCGCTAGCAATGGGAATGGCAGAGGGAGAAGGGAGAGGTCTCCTAAGGAGGAGTACCTGAAGTAAGTGTGCTTGTGGTGTGAGGATGAGAGGAGGAGGGGGTGGTTTATATAGGCATGGAGGTGCCTCAGATTCAATGAACCTGGACGTTATAATGGGCTTTGATGAGCAGCAATTACTGGTGCAATTGAGTCACAGGAATCTCATTAACCGCAAAGATTTTATTCTGTGTCATCATTCACCTGTTAATGCCAATGTTTTATTGTCTCTAATCTAATGTTTTGAACAGCAAAACATTCTCTCATTTCATCACATCGCACTGCACCGCACCTACACGTCACGTCCGGCCACGCCACGCATACGCAACGCCCGTCTGGCCGGCCGCACCCCACCCATGCCCGCGGCCTCGGCCTCGGCCCAGCCTGGCCTGGAGAGGCGAGCGAGCACACGCGCACATGTGGTTCACCGACCTCCTCTTACCGGCTTCACAAGTGGTGTACATAGGGTCCACCCTTTAAGTTGGTTGAGATCCTCCTCAATTCCCGATACGGAATTATTCCCGATACGGAATTAAGCAATTGATTCCCTAGCATTTAATAGTGGGCTTTGAATTCTTTTATTGCATTGAATAGAATAAATGGGCCAAGCTCATAATTTCAACAATATACCGAATTGATAATAGCATTTGGAATTAAAATATACCGAAAATTGCCTAGCTATCTAACAATCCAAAAACCTGATCATGTTAATAGGCTTTTGGTATCTAGCTTTGCTGCAACAATCAAACCGCCACCTTTTGATGGTTCAAATTACAAACGTTGGCAAGAGCGGCTTATACTATGGTTGACAGTGCTTAGAGTGATGCATGTAAAAGAGGGTAAGCCTGAACAGCTCACTCCAGAGGAAGGGAGTGCGTTCGATGAGGCTGATACCCTCTTTCGAGGCTGGATCATTAGTGTTCTCGCTGAAAACCTGGTGGATAATTATGTCCGACTACCAACTGGCAAAGCGTTGTGGGATGCTCTTGAGGCTCAATATGGAGTGTCTGATGCCGGTAGTAAGTTGTATGTGATGGAGCAGTTCCTTGACTATAGGATGGTCGAAGACCGTTCTGTGGTGGAGCAGGGCCATGAAATACATACTCTGGCAAAAGATCTAAAAAATTGTAGCAAAGAGTCCCTATGTGTGTTACCCGATAAGTTTGTGGCCGGAGATATTATCTCTAAGTTGTCACCTTCTTGGAGGGACTTTGCTACTTAACTAAAACACAAGAGACAAGAGTTCACCATAGATGGACTCATTGGGACTCTTGATGTTGAGAAGGCGAGAGCAAAGGACATACGCGGGAAAGGAGTTGTTGGCACTTCAAGTGCCAATCTTGTTCAGAAGAACAACTCCCACAATAATAAGAAAAAACCACCACTGAACCAACCAAAGACTAAGCAGACAACCACCTTCAAGAAGAAGAAGAAGAAGAAGAAGAAGAAGGGAGCTTGCTATGTGTGTGCTAGTACGGAACACTTTGCTGCAAAGTGTTCGAACCGCAAAGGCAAGGATTCTGCCAACATGGTAATTAGCGAGCCTGGAGGAACATCAGGGTACGGTAATTCATTACCTACAGTTCTTTCAGTTTTCTGTTCACCTGAGTGGTGGGTTGACACTGGTGCTAATATTCATGTTTGTGCTGATACTTCTTTGTTTTCATCATACCAGGTTGGAGGGACTTCCTCCTTGCTGATGGGGAACGGATCGCATGCGCATGTTCTTGGTGTTGGTATGGTAAATCTGAAGTTTACTTCGGGAAAGACTGTGCAGCTGAAGAACGTGCAGCATGTCCCCACCATCAAGAAGAATTTAGTCAGCAGCTCTCTACTGTGTAGATATGGTTTTAAATTAGTCTTTGAGTCCAATAAATGTATCTTGTCTAAGTTTGGTACTTTTGTTGGAAAAGATTATGAAAGCGGAGGCTTGTTCCGTCTTTCTTTGTCAGATGTTTGTAATAAAATTTCATACAATGTTATTAATGTTGATGAATCAAATGTTTGGCATTTGAGGCTTTGTCACGTTAATTTTGGTTGTATGATGCGCTTAGCTAATTTGAGTTTAATTCCAAAATTTACTTTTGTCTAAAATTGTAAGTGCCATGTATGTGTTGAATCAAAATAAACTCGCAAGCCTCATAAGGCCACGGAGGCGAGAAGTTTGGCACCTTTATAATTAATTCATTCTGATTTGTGCGAAATGAATGGCGTGTTGATAAAAGGTGGTAAAAGATATTTCATGACTTTGATCGATGACTGCACTAAATTTTGTTACATCTATTTGTTGAAGTCAAAAGATGAAACTTTACACTACTTTAAAATCTATAAAGCTGAAGTTTAAAACCAACTTGAAAGAAAGATCAAAAGAGTTAGGTCAGATCATGGTGGCGAGTACTTCTCAAATTTATCCACTTCATTCTGCGAGGAACATGGTATTATTCATGAGAGGACGCCTCCCTATTCACCTCAGTCAAATGGGGTTGCCGAAAGAAAGAACCGCACTCTAACTGATTTGGTTAACGCCATGTTAGACACAGCGGGACTTTCCAAGGAATGGTGGGGTGAGGCTATATTGACTGCATGTCATGTCCTAAACCGTGTTCCTACAAAGAATAAAGAGATAACACCATTCGAGGAATGGGAGAAGAAAAGGCCAACACTTTCATACTTACGTACATGGGGTTGTTTAGCAAAAATGAATATGCCAATAACCAAGAAACGTAAGCTTGAACCTAAAACTGTGGATTCTGTCTTTATAGGTTATGCTATTCACAGCGTTGGGTATAGATTTTTAATAGTAAAATCTAGAGTACCTGACATGCATGTTGGTACTATAATGGAGTCCAGAGATGCTATATTTTTTAAAAATATTTTTCCCATGAGAGATGGAACAAGTTCATCTAGGCAAGAGTTCGTCGAGGATGATAGCTCTGCTGAGCCGATAGAACACAATGAACATACACTTGTGGAAAATACTGAGGAGGATAACAATGATGCTCCTAGAAAGAGCAAGAGACAAAGGACTGTAAAGTCTTTTGGTGATGATTTCATTGTATACCTCATGGATGATACACTCAGAACCATTGAAGAGGCATATTCATCTCTTGATGCTGACTATTGGAAGGAAGCAGTGAGGAGTAAGATGGATTCTATTATGTCTAATGGAACCTGGGAGGTCGTTGAACGTCCTTATGGATGTAAACCAGTTGGATGCAAGTGGGTGTTCAAGAAAAAGTTTAGGGCAGATGGTACTATTGAAAAGTACAAGGTTAGGCTTGTGGCCAAGGGTTATACCCAAAAAGAAGGAGAAGATTTCTTTGACACTTATTCACAAGTTGCCCGATTGACCACAATTTGAGTGTTATTTTCCTTGGCAGCCTCTTATGGTCTTCTCGTTCATCAGATGGACGTTAAGATGGCTTTCCTCAATGGAGAGTTGGAAGAGAAGATCTATATGGATCAGCCATATGGGTTTGTATCAAAGGGTCAATAAGGAATGGTTTGTAAGTTGTTGAAATCTTTATATGGTCTCAGGCAAGCACCTAAGCAGTGGCATGAAAAGTTCGACATAACTTTGACGTCCGCTGGCTTTGTTGTGAACGAAGCTGACAAATATGCATACTATCGCTGTGGCGGGGCTGAAGGAGTGATTTTATGCTTGTATGTGGATGACATACTAATCTTTGGCACTAGCCTTAATGTGATTAAGGAAGTCAAAGAATTTTTATCTCAAAGTTTTGAGATGAAGGATCTGGGAGAAGCTGATGTTATCCTTAATATAAAACTGGTAAAAGAGAGCAATGGTGGGATGATTCTTACACAGTCTCACTATATGGAGAAGGTGCTAAGTCGCTTTGGTTATAGCGACTATAAACATGTCTCAACACCATTTGATGCCAGTTTAATTCTAAGGAAGAACAAAAGGATAATGCAAGATCAGCTGAGATATTCTCATATCATTGAGTCATTGATGTATTTAGCTAGTGCAACAAGACCTGACATCTCGTTTGCTGTAAGCAAACTGAGCCGGTTTGTTTCAAACCCAGTAGATGATCATTGGAAGGCTCTTAAAAGAGTAATGCGCTATCTAAAGGGCACAATGAACTATGGAATTCACTACACCGGGTACCCGAGGGTACTAGAAGGGTATAATGATTCAAACTGGATTTCTGATGGCTGATGAGATAAAGGCCACAAGTGGATATGTGTTTATACTTGGTGGTGGAGCTGTTTCTTGGAAGTCTTGCAAGCAGACCATCTTAACGAGGTCAACTATGGAAACAGAACTCACAACATTAAATACCGCCACTGTTGAGGCTGAGTGGCTTTGTGAACTCCTTATGGACTTGCCGATAGTTGAAAATCCGATACAGGCAATTCTAATGAACTGTGATAATCAAACGGTGATTGTCAAGGTGAACAGTTCAAAGGATAATATGAAGTCATCAAGACATGTGAAAAGGCGGTTGAAATCTGTCAGAAAATTGTGAAACTCCGGAGTAATAGCCTTGGACTATGTTCAGACGGCTAAAAATCTGGCAGATCAGTTTACAAAGGGTCTTTCACGAAATGTGATAGACAATGTATCTATGGAATTGGGCTTGAAACCCACGTGAGTCATTCTATAGTGATAACCTATCCTACGTGATCGGAGATCCCATGAAGTAGGATGGTGAAACAAACTAAAGTCTGACTGAGGAAAGAGAACCTTTGTAAAAAGGCTCATTCCGTGAATAAGGTGCATTTCTCTTCTAATCTGTATGGCAGGTTGGTCTATACCTTAATGTGTTCTAGGTGGTTTCTTTAAAACAAATGAGTTGTTTTCTTGAAACAAAAATGTTGTCCTACAGAGCATCTGTAAGGAACACACCTATATGAGTTTGACTATTGGTCATAGTCTATGAGAAGTGGGTAATCTCTAGAAACTCATAAAAGGCATGGAGTTGTGTGACTTATAAGCTCCAAACCGCGGGGATGCTTATGCAGCCTAGTACCAGTGTAGGGCTCTGGTCAAACTTATTTGCACAAGACTGGCAATTCAAGGCATAGTCCATTGTACAGTTGTGAATAAGTGTAGCCTTTGTCCTAGATGGAAGTTCAACTTAACAATCTCTATCAAATACTGGTATATCAAAGAGGGATTGAGAGCATTTTTCAGTGAGGCTTGAAATTCTTGGTGGGGATTGTTGGAATATGAGGGGCTTTTTAGCCCAATTATTCAATAATTCAATGGAAAAGAATTAAACCTCACTACTAATGCTAGGGAATCATGAGGATGTTAATACCATGTTGTAATTGAGGAGAGTGATGGCTGGGTAATAAATAGCGATTAAATTAGAGGATTGATGACCGGTTAATGGTGCAAATTGATTGCCATTGTTACACCTAGAGGTGTCCAGGTTCATCCCCCTTCCTCTAGGATCGACTATAAACGTAGACCAGCCCCTCTCATTCTAAAACGACACTCTCAAGCTCTCAGGTACTCCTGCTTAGGAGACCTCTCCCTTCTCCCTCAGCTGCTTTCTGCAATCCCCATCGCTAGCGCTGCGAGCACAGTTCTGGCGAGAGCAGGCCTCCGAAACTTCTGCAACACTGAGATCCTGCTCGGGATAGCGGAGCAATCAGGTTTTTGTGGAGCGTCTTGACGCGACTGCTCGCTCCCTGATCGACTACTTCGTCTACTTTCCGGTGGCCGAACGAACGCCTATGTGCTCGACTTCCTGGTGGCCGAACGCCTACGTCCTCTACTTCCTGGTGGTCGTACATGTGTTCCCCAAGTGAACATCAAGATTGTCTCGACTACTTCCCGACGGCCATCTGCACTGCATCGACTAACTTCGGCTACATCGAACAGCCATGACCGACACAATGTCCAGTCATGGGAATGGCGCACCCGGTGCCTCCGGCACTGGTCCCGCCTTAGGGTACACTCTAAACCAATTCTGGTTTATTATTTTGTTCATGTTTATTAGTGAGAATAACATGAACACAAGCACATATTTTAGCACAATATCACTCATTTATGCCATGAAATTGATAATAGCATTTGGAATTAAAATACACTGAAAATTGACTAGCTATCTAACACGATCAACGACTATCTCCTCTGATCATGTTTAGTTCTTGTGAATTTTGATGGTTTTGACTTTTGACAGGGGAGTTCTCGAGGAGCATGCTGGGCCGCTGGGGTCAAAAATAAAAGGAACTACTCATCATGCCAAGACAGAGTTTTTTACTTGTGCCACAGGCTGACACATGCATGCTCCCTGAGATCAAACAGAGATAGTATAGCACCTCGGTTACTGATGATTATTTCCTCTAATCTTTTTTACATGCATGGGTACGCTACCCGGAGTGAATTCTGGGGGATCTGCATGATGCCGCTTGACGCTAGCCAACAACCGCGCACAGGCACAGGGTAGATTCTTCTACTGCATGCCGCCGAACAAGACTGTTCCTTTATTTTAATTTGGCTGCGAGTTTCACACAACCACTAGGGTTTTCTTCGCCAAACAGTACAACTCAACAGTGGCACAGGAAGCAATGTTTCCTCCGGAAGCGGACAAAGTAGTTGCGAGGTAGATTCACATGCCAAGAATTCCACCTATTACAATTTTTGACATGCATGCTTGTATTTATTAGTTTTCATTAAATAATATGCGTGCTGCCTATATATGCTATAATATTTGTGAGAGGGAGGGAGCAGTGCTTATTGACATCCGGGGCCTGGAACTACCTCTAAAAGATGTGAATAGTGATGCCCCTTTTTTGTGCCAATTATTAGCTTGATGGAGTTAGTATTAAGAATTAGTGAGCGCAAATCCCTTTTTGACGCGGCCATATAACACACAATTGAAAATGCAAGTTTCTTAGTTTTAGATGAACTAATATTAGACTTAATGTTAAAATAAATCTTATAGTTAATAATTATAATTATCTACCTAACGCTCTCTTTCATATATTAAATATTTTAACACATACTCTAAAATAAATATTTATCATTATCTAGTTGTAATAGATTCTATTTTATATCACACTTTCATGTGTGTTTGATATATACTTAATTAAAAATGCAAGTTTATTGTGTGTAGTATTATATAAAATAATAACATAATAATATATTAATAATGATATAAATAGTATTGGTGCACTTTAATATTTTGTTATAATTCTATAGTTTAGATTCAAATTTAGGGATTACTTTAACTTTTAATAATAAAATAATTGGATAATTTATATGCAAATTCAAAAGTTATTTGCATTATTTTATAGTAGCATAGGTGGGTACTTTACACGAGGATTAAGGGGTTATTTTATCTTTTTTATAATAGCAGGCGTGGGTAATTTAGATACATGTTCAAGGGTTACTTTAGTCTATTTTCATAATGAAACAAGTGGATAATTTACTAGGAAAGATAACCAATCCAATGACTATTATGATTAGAGTTGTTAGATTGATGGCGGGATGTTTCTGATTTTTATGAGAATTTCTGTGATTTCTCTATTATTTTTGAGTGTCTATCTAGGCTCCTAGGTGGCTTCCACGTGGAGACTTTAAAAGGAGCCTCCAATTAGTAATAGTTAGTTTCCATGCTTCAAAATGTGGAGGAGAAAAAAATTATCAGAAATTAGGAATTTTTGATAGATGATAGATGACATATTTTTGCATTAGATCGACATCCTCTTCTGTAGATGCATATATATCATGCCTCAATTGCTACATATATAGTATAGCTACCGCTACAAGGTTAGGCAGATATGTCAATAAATATGTAGCCAATATATGCATCAGAAGCTCTGATATTTGGTAGAAAACAAGTAAAAGAAAAGGAAGAATTCCCAATGTGACCATCCTTTTACGGCTCATTTCGTAATATCGACTACATACTCCAAATGAACCAAGTCCATCATAGGAGATGAGAAAGCAACTCCATCCACTGATTGAAGCTCGTGTACCACCAAAACAACACAAACAATGAGGATATATAATATACCAAAAATAGCTGTCGAAGACTCTGAATTGGGCAATCGTTGCACCGGCCGCATGAAAGTGCATTACCACGAAAATGTCCTCAAAACGACATCTCCACCAAGGACACAACCGACGATATCGCCGCCGCCACATACATGAATGGCTATCTATCCATAAACAAAAAGACGAGTTGCGCCAACATTTTCATGTATACATCATGGATGGACGACAATACGTATATAGTGACAAGTAAAAGCTTACATATGTACTGCACAGGCTCGACTTTATTTAACCCGGCCGAGAACATGGAGTTACAGGTACTTAGAGCATCTCCAGCAATGCTCCCTAAACAGACCCTCTACTTTGTTTTATTAAGGGAGTGTTTAGTTCACTTTGCATTTTGCGTTTTTGCGTTTTTTGTAAGGGAATCTTCAATATTTGAAGTATTAAATGTAGACTAATTACAAAACTAATTACAGATCTCGTCTGTAAACTACGAGATGAATCTAATGAGCCTAATTAGAGGATCATTAGAGCATATTTAATGTAGCATTACTATAGCAATTTAGTGTCTAATCACGTCCTAATTAGGCTCATTAGATTCGTCTCGCGATTTACAGTCCATTTTTGTAATGTGATTTATTTTTTGACTACATTTAGTACACCATGCAAGCGATTTACAATAATTTTGTGTTTTGCGTTTACAGGATTTAAACACGGCCTAAATAGAGGCTCTCCCTACTTTATAAGGGTCTGATTTTTGCACCCGACTCCAGCAACAGCCTCTATTTGACAGCCCCTACTTCCTTTTCTCTTGTATTTTCCTCAAGAAAAAAATTCCAAAATAAAAATCTCCACCCCTCCTCTCCCCACCGTCATCTCATCCTTGGAGCGCGGGCCGCCATCACTGAGTCTCTGGCCCTCCACCGCCGCTGCCGAGCCTCTGGCCTTTCACAGTCACGGCCTCGTGCGTAGCCAGCGCATGCCGCCTTCACCTCCTCGTGCGCAAGTCCACCGTCGAGCGAAGGCACCGCCGGAACCTCCTCGCACGCGGAGGAGCCTCCGGAACCTTGGGGGCGGAGTCGCGTCGAAGCTCGACAGAGCAAAAGTTCGCCGGAGGCGAGCAAGACGACGGAGCAGCAGAGCGAGCCGTGTGGGTGGGGCCTACGTGAACTGTGTTTGGGGGCTTGGTGGAGACCCCCCCTAGGGCTGGGGGCTGGAGAGAGGGATTTGGGTGCCCACCCAAAATAGGGGCTGGAGTAGAGGGTCTGCTGGAGTTGATTTTTTGCTCTTCAACTTGTAAAATAGGGTACGGGCTTTGTTTAGGGGCCTTGCTGGAGATGCTCTTACATATGCACTGTAGGGAACTTTATTGGCTTGGCGTGGGAGCCATGTATGTCCTATAAACATTCATTCCACACGCCACAGAACTCGTACAACTCCAGCTCCGATCGCAATGCAAGTTTATGGCCCCGGCCAGGCCAGCAGTAGGGCATGCAGTCGTCCTTGCACGCACACGTAAGACAACATAAACGTTGCCCACAGTGCAGAGTGTTGTACACAGTACACAATTTCAGAGGGTAGAAATGGAAGAAGATAAAATTAAAGTGCAGGTAGAGCAGGTCGAGCTCTATGAATTATACTCATTCCTTTATACAAGCTGTGTGTATTAATATTAAGCAACAAATTAAATGAACAAATAAACTGAGATGGTCTGCAGGACGTGGGGTTGGCTTACGTCTGCTGCCGCGCGCAAGGTCGGCGTGCAGGGGCAGGAGGCTGATCTGATTCAGATATATAGAAGCTAGCAGGATACTATTACTAGTCTGGTGTGTGTGAGAGCGAGAGAGAGATGCGTCATTGCTGCCTGGTGGTATGGTACCTTGGTAACGCCAGCATGATACTCACCGGCTGTGGATGCTTGTTGTTGTGTGTTGGGCCTTGTTTAGATTTTTACCCATAAACTCCATAAACGCAAAAAAAAACATCACATCAAATGTTTTGACACATGTATGGGGTTCTAAATGAAGTCTATTTACAAAACTTTTTGCATGGATGGGCTGTAAATCGCGAGACGAATCTAATGAGTCTATTTAATCCATGATTTGCAACAGTGGTGCTACAGTAATCATCTGCTAATTATGGATTAATCATGGATTAATTAGCATCATTAGATTCGTCTCGCGATTTACAACTCATATGTGCAAAAAGTTTTGTAAATATGCTTCATTTAGTACTTCAAATTAGTAAGATTTCATCGCAAAAAATTTTTGCGTTGGAACTAAACACAACACGCCCTTGATCGAGTAGCAGCTAGTAGGACCTGCTGCCGATCGACCTGCGCATGCCTGCACCGGGTTAAACATGGAGCTCTGATCTGCTGGTCAGGCATGTGCCGGGGTTTAATGCCCCTTCTTGTCTTGCATTAGAGCGGCACCGAGCCAATAGTAGATCCATCGGAGGAGCTTTGTGGATGATGTGGTGTGTGGTCTCTCCATACAGTCTTCAGCAGATGAAGAAAGAATCAGCTAATAAGGCACTGTTTGGATCCCTTAGATGTGGTAGTTTTACGTCGCTGTAACGGTTTACTTATGTGGAAGGATTTTGCAAGCAACTAAAGATTCAAACATCAAGTTTCTAAGCAAACTGGAGATGTGTTGGATTGGCGCTGCGCAAAGATATTGCAGGATTGAAACGTGAACGAAGGAGAAGATTGAAGCGTAGTCTTCTACGTTTCTTTTTTTTAGAGTTTTATTTCTTGTTCACTTTAATTCCTCATTTTTGAGGTTTAGAGGCTAAGAGCCCTTTTAGTTTGGCTGTAGACATTCATGTGAATATTCAAGATTGAGATTTTTCTTAATTAAAAAAGGTGTCTCCTTACCAATCGATTGAAATTTTAGTTATCTGTCAATCACTTGTTACAGCCGCTACATATGGAATATATAGAGGCTTGAGATCAACTTATCTTCCCCTACCCAGCAGCGGCAAGCCACTCACCGTCCACTGCCTCCTCCACCGGATCACCACCGCCTGCTGGAGCTCGTCCTCGCCGCCTCCGCACCCCAACCGGCTCTGGTGGCGCCCCGCCGCCTCCACCGATGCTCCCACGTACGCTAACCTATTTATTTTGGGACGAAGGGAGTACGTGTATTTGCAACATGTTATGCATGCCTACTACTCCAAGAATACGTAGTACGCACGTATTGGCCGTCGTCCTGTACGTGTCCAGATGGTAGGCGATCGATGTACTCCTATATACGTACATACTAGTAGGTACTTACTCGTACATCACTACATGCATGGAGATGCAGGTTGGTGCGTGCAGTGGGCAGGCAGCGCATATGGTATGGGAAGGCGCGCGTTAAAGCGAATTAAGGCGCAGAAAAGTCCGAGCCCCAATAATGGCGCGTCCTATGGCCGCCCGCCTCGAGCCCTGCGCGCTGTACCACACGGTTGACCTGACCTGACCTCCATTCCTCTCCTCCAGCCCGAAAGGGAAGGGCGACCCAGCCCAGCCCAACCCTACCCGGCAATGGCTGCGCTCTGCTCTGCCTCTGCACTTGCATGCTCGCAGCCGGCCCGGCCAGCCCCCCACCCCACCGGCGCCGGCCGCCCAATGGCGTCGGGGGCGAGGAATACGAGGCTGGGGATTGGATTGGAGGAACAGTCGCTGCGCCTGCGCTGGTACGACCTGTGGTAGAGAGAGAGAGGGAGCCAGAGATGGGGGGTTTTTGTCTTTTCCAAATGCGGCGGGCGCCGCGCGCGGATCCCAAGCCTAACGAACCCGCCACCCCGGCCGAGGTCACGAGCAGAGCAGGTAGTCTGCGTCCGCGGTCCGTCTGCTTCCTAACTGGATTCGGATGTCTATTCGAATGTTAGATTTTTGGTCATTTTTCTTCGATTATGGACAAATAAGATATAGAATTTACTATGTAAATTCATAGTCTTGTATTTAACATTAATCTTGTAAAGATTCATAAAAACTAAACCTCAAATTTATCATATATATTCTCAAATAATAGATATAAAAATTCGAATACGGATCGGATACGAATACGAATCTTTTTTCACTTTTTTAATTATAGGGAGCAAATAATACATAAAAAAATTTATACAAAATTTTATTCTTATGTGTAATAATATGCTTGATAATATAAAAATAAGATTAGCATAAAATTTCAAACATATCTATTTTAAAATATCAAATTTGTTCTAAGAATTCGGATATTTAAATCCATCCTTACTCCTTCCCACCGCCCTCCCCTCCCGGTGCGCCGCCGTGCCCGCCGCGCCGCGAGCCCCGCCTCCCAGTTCCAGCTAGCTGCCACGCGGCCCGCGCACGGTAGGATCTAGCGACGACGACGTGGACACTGTCATGTCCGATTTGACACGTCCTCCACACACAAGAAGAGAAGCATATGTGCGCGGGCCATGTCATCTATCTATCGCCAACGGCCCGTTAACAACTGATTGGGCCGTTCGAAGGAGAGACCTACCAGCCCATTTCTCGTTCAAAGCCCGTCCCGGTTTCCCTTCTTCTCCCGCTTGTGGGCTTGGTTGGTTGGGCCATCCGCGGACTCAGCCAGCTGCGCCCAGCCCGCGCTGCTGAGCGATTTTTCCTGAACGAAAATTCAGGACGGGACTCAGCTGCTTCAGGTCTACTGCTTCTAAATGGCCTTGCTACTGAGGCTACAGTCGAGGATTCTACGATTGTGATCAATGGACTGACAAATGGATATACAGGGACTGACAAAACAACTTGCTGCTGCTTGACCAATGATCAATCCTCACAAAAGACAAAACATCCAACGAATCAGACATGGGCGTTCCGTTAGAACCAAACCAATTGGTGCGGTTGCTCGGTTATTGGAGAAGTTCGGTTCCTGGAAAACAGGAGCCGTTCGGTTCTTTTTAGAACCAGGAACCGAGAACTTCGGTTCGGTTCCGGTTATAACCGATGCAACCGAACATCCAAGATGCACAAAAAATAGCTCCTTTAATAGTAAATTTTGACAACATTTCGCCTTATTTTTCATGCAATCAACAGGGACAATTCATCAAAAAACAACAGCACAAAGACATAATTATTGGCTCTGTTCGCTGTGCTGGTGCTGGAGACTGCTGCTGGAGTGGTGTGAGGAAAATACTGTTGGATGGCTGGTAGCTGGAGGCTGCTGCTATAGTGGTGTGAGAGGAAAACACTGCTGGCTGGCTGGAGCAGAACAGGGTCAATATGGTTCTCTCAAATTCAAAGGAAAACAAGCATCAATCACAAACATTCGGTGATTGACACAACAGACTACAAACTAATAGGTTGACAATGGGTCGGTTCCTCAGTTAACCGACTTAGGAACCGGAACCGAACACTCGGTTCCTAAGAACCAGGAATCAAAATTCTCGTTTTCAGTTCGGTTCGGTTTCGATTCTCGGTTATATTTATCCAAACCTACAACGAACTCGAGGATCATTGATCAAGCAGCAGCAAGTGTACAATGATGGAACTCGATCGACTCCAGCAGCCATGGTGGTGACCCTGCTGGTGGTAACGACTGTCGATTTGTCCTATACTCCTGGACCAGGACAGCGATATATATGGTGATGACGCATCCATGGCAGGGGGAAAAAACAAGCCAGATAGTGAACCGGATGGAGATCGCGGCCGCGGGTGAGGCGTGGCTTCCTCACGTTTTCTATATCTTCATCTTGTGACTCGCTCGTTGTCTGTACCCGCGTCGCCATGTGTTCGCTAGGTGCCCACGACTGGCATGGCAAAGTCAGTGGTCAACACTAACCGGCCAATCAAGATCAGGAATCCTCTTCTCTGTCTCTGTCTCAGTGATGTCAATCGTGAGTGTGTTTCTTTTGTACGGGCGTGGAGTCAACCACTTTTTAGCAGTATACAACCCCCGGTACAAGTGTATAACTCCCAGTATAATAATCATGAATATAATATAAACCTTCCAGTGCATTGTACAAGTCCCAGTATATGGAACTTTCCTTCATCCAAGTCATCTTAACCACTGCATCATGAATTGTACTATTCCCTTCGGTCACAAGTAAGTGTTGTGTCAACCAAAGTTCTTGTTCTTTTATGCATTGAGTTTGCGCACCTGAAACACAATACAACAACTCAACAAGATATGCGTACTACTAGTGTTCTCTCTGTTCAGAGTTCAGTGAACCACCAATAATAGAGTTCAGTGTGTTGAAAGTGTCTGAATTGTAATATGTAATCTCAAAAAAAAAAGAGTTCTGAGAGTAGAAATGAAATCCAGTACGAAGATTGCAGTCCTGACCACAAGTTGAGATCTTGCTTTGCAAGACCTACTAATAAACCAGAAATTCAGTAGTATCCATAACCATAAGCATCTGCCCTCTCTGTTTACAGGTAAGACACAAGTAATGACATGATCTCTCCTGCGCGACACGACCCGATCCATGAAAGGCAGCAATCACTTGGAGGACAACTCCACCCCAGCACACTCGGATCAATCCAACAGTCACACACGAGTCCAACGGAAACGGAGCCGCCAGGTCAACGCCGTCACGCGCCGTCGGCGGACACGAACTCGCGCATGGCGGCGAAGAGCTCCTCGGCGCTCTCCGGCACGAAGAGCTCCGCGGCGTGGGACCCCGCGTGGTCCGTCTTGTCGACGACCTCCACGCCGCCCTGGTCCCGCAGCCACCGCGCGAACTCCCGCTGCCTGTCGATCAGCGGGTCGCCGCGGTTCCCGGTCACCAGGCAGCGCGGCAGGCCGGCGAGGGCCTCCGGCGCCATGGCTTTGGCCGGGTTGCAGAACTCGTGGTCCCGGTCGGCGCCCTCCGGCAGCGCGAGGCTCCAGAGCTTGTCGTTGGCCTCCAGCGGCAGCACGTCGTCGTCCTCGGAGCGGGCCTCGGAGGGCGTGCGGTCGACGCCGCCGAGGTAGGGCTGGTGGAGCAGGAGCCCGCGTACGGCGGCGGGGGAGAGGTCGAGGGCCCTGGTCCGGAGCCCCGCGAAGAAGGCCATGTTCCCGCCCGAGCTGCTGCCCATGACGTAGCAGCGGGAGAGGTCCCCGTGCGCGGCGACCCAGGGGTCCGCGGGCGCGGCGCCGCGGAGCCACGCCACGGCGGACGCGGCGTCCTCGTAGGCGGCGGGCAAGCGGCGGTCGGGCGCGAGGCGGTACTCGAGGGACGCGACGAGGCAGGGCACCGCGGCGGCCATGGCCTCGCAGTGGGCGTGGTAGAAGGCGGTGGCGGGGGAGAAGAGGACGAAGCCGCCGCCGTGGAAGAAGAGCACGACGGGGAGCCTGCTGGCGGGGGCGGGGTCCGGGAGGAACAGGCGGAGGTGCGTGCCGAGCGAGGCGTCGAGCGGCACGTCGCGGCACACGGCGGAGGGCGGGAGGAGCGGGACCTCGGGGCGCGTGACGGTGCCGTCCGGGTGGACGGCGATCTGCATGAAGAGGTTGTTCTCCTTGGTCATCCGCGGGGCCGGGGCGTCGCAGGCGGCGGCGGCGGCGGCGATGTCGCCCATGGCTTCTCCGATCCTCTGGGCTTGCCTAGTGCTGTGGACTGGACTACTTGTGGGTGATCTGGAGGTGGACGGGGCTGCGTTTATAAAGCTGGCGCGGCGCGGGTGCCGTCAAGATGAGCGCGAGAACGAGGAGGGCGTTGAAAAAGAGTGGAAGACGTGGCAGCCGAGCCGGCGGTACACGGTGATGAGCTGATGCGCACGCGATGCCCAGACAAGCCCCGTGTCCTGTGCATGCCCGGACGGAGGCACCCGATCCCAGGTACCCCGTCGACGTCGGGCACAATGCTGCCGCCGAATCTGTTCCGGATTGCACGGCCAGCCAGAGGACAGGGGAAGAAGCGAGCGACGGACGACAGGCTGGCGCCCCGCCGCCGCCGCCGGTACAGGTACGGAGGCGGCCGAACCGATGGCGTGCACCTGCCGCTGCCGGCCTCAGACTGACGCGCTCCCCTCGACTTTGGCTCTACCCTGTACGTGCAGGAGGTTTCTCCGTTGATCTTGATCGGTCGTCTGATTTGTCAAGCGTGTGCACGGGCTGGCTGCCGCACCAATCCGCTCACACTGCCGGCCCCGGCCGCTTCCGATCAGGAGGAGCCGAGGAGGAAGTGGTTGCTCCGTTCGGTCCCATCCAGAATGACAAGCCCTCTCCGCTTTCCACAAGGAAAGAGCAGCAGATTAGCATCAGCCAGGCCTTCCTTAGCTTTATTATTATTTCTTGAATCTGACGCTTGAGGCTCCGTTGGCCTTTGCTTCATCCCCCACGCGGGGAAAGAAAGGTCTTTTTTTTCGTTTGCTTTTTTTAAAAGCAAGAAAATTGTTCTGAAAAAGGATTAGAGTTGAACTACGCTTTAAAACATGCACGAAACCGAGATGCGATTGGGTCAAAAAAAAAATTTTGAAACCTAGCCCAAGTTTCTATATGGGGGCCACCTGCCCCACCACCCTTGTGATCATAGTATTATTGTATACTCCCTCCGTTTTTATTTACATGTCGTATTATATTTATTTTAAGTCAAATTTAACTAATTTTGACAAAGTCTATAGAAAAATATAGAAACAACTATGTTATCCAATTACCCGCAAAAAAGAGAAATACGTTATCCTACATGTGTAACATTAACATATATTTCATGGTGGATTCAATGAAATAAATTTGGTATTGTAAATGTTATTATTTTTTCCTATAAATTTGGTCAAAGTTTATCATACTTAACTTTAGACAAACCTAATACGACAAGTAAATAAAAACAGAAGCACTAGGTGGGCCAATCGATATTTCCATTGCCCCCTCTTGTATCTGCCGGTAGCGCGTTCGGCATCACCCCCATCTTCCTCTTATTCTTCCCTCGCTGACGACTGCTCGTATTACCCACGAGCAGGGGGAAGAAAAGGATCGGAGTGAAAAGGACCTTATTGTTGTATAGGGCATGTGGACTGAGACGGGACACGCAGCGGATTTCATTTTTCCGACAAGGACCGATGGAAAGAGACGCCGGGCAACAATGATGCAATCCCCTCCTGCAAGGAAACAAAAAGCCCAATATGCCTCACTCAGGATTGCTATTGCTCCTGCAAACCAAAGCTTAAGATGACACGCCTGGCGTGGACAATAATCATGGTTTGCTTCGGCACTCCAGCTGTTTTATTGACATGATCGAGCTTACCAAAGCTTAAGGATACGCTCGGTTTGTTTATTGCAGATCAAGCTTCGCTGATTTGCTGCGCGGAGTTGACATGATCGATGGAGCTGATTGCTTATTAGCGTACACTCAACTTGTCTGTTTTTTTTTTCCTTCCACAATTCATTTTCATTTTTTCAGTGTTATATATTCGTGCCAATATGATGAGTCTTAATGTGATTTATGATTACCTTTTTTAAAAAAAAGGGCGAAGTTACATTATCCTTTTGATTGAGGAGATGTGCTTACAGAGACGGATATCAAGAGTGAAATTCAAGAGTTTTTTTTTAAAAAAAAAAGTTGAGCGACTGTGCCTTTCGATGACAAAACACTTGTGTTAAAATACTTCCGTACGTCATGCTTGATGAATAAGAACAACAGACGGCATGTTGGATTGAAAATATCAAGCTGCTACTGCTTTTTAAGAAAGGACAAGACGATAGAGACTATAGGAGCACCGATGATTCCACCAAGCAGTTGACATCTTGCTCTTCGAAATGATGTCAGATCCGTTGCAAGGAAAGAAATGTTTCAGCACGTACAAATCGTGAGCTGAGTAGTGAGTACTGCTTTAAGCAAGACAAAATGAAGACAACAGAACCATTCGGCCCGTATCGTATCTACTAGAAAGAACACGCGGCAATTGCCGCGTGAGACCATTGTTGGGCCATGGATAAGAGCTTAAGGCGTACAAATTGATGAAGCACTACAAAGTGGGGTGCCACGCCATGCACATTTACCAGTGTGGCGAAAAAGCAACATCAAGAGGTGTGGAGTATCAATGTATCTGCCTACCAAACAAAGAAATGTTTGATAAATATGCGATGCTTGGGATTGTCTCGTCTGTTTCCATGCCATGTAACTACACAGGAAAACAAAGTTTGGGGCCATGCATTGTTTTTACTATATATTTTACAGGAACCAAGACAGCAAAGTAAAGGGAAGGAAAAAGAAATAAAAAACGGGCAGGGTACTATGTAACAGTGTAACTACACGGGAATAATCTGATAGCGGAGGACGGCTTTCGTCAGCAAGATCTGTAGCCGACTCTTTGATAATATCAGCTGGCTCTATGGTAACATCAGCTGGTTCTGTCTTAAGATCAGCATCCTCTGTAGATTCAAATGGCAAATCATCCGTTATGGTGTCCACGAGAGAGCATAGTAGAAGGGTTTATTGGCTAAAGAAACAAAATATGACAAGCACATTAATGGTTTTTAAAAAGAAGATAAATATCACCAAGCAACTTGAATGGTGGAATAGCTTGCCACATTATCCTTTAATTTTAACAGATTTCCTGTATGCACAGCCTCGCATAGCATCCTGTCGCCAGTGTCCAGAAATTGAGCCCTCGTCTTCACCTCATGTCGCTGTCGCGTACCTTGCAATGGTGACGAATAACTAAATACAGTGTTACAGGCAGCAGTTCTTACCCGTGTGGAGGAATGAAGTCACTTACCGTTCTTCCAGACTATACCTCTGAATTAATATTTGCGAGTTGCCAACATAGATTCTAGCCCAGCAGGTGTCAGACCAAGCTACAAGCTTCAGTACAAATGGCCTTGAATTAATGCCATTCTGTTTGATTTGAGAAAGGCAGTCAGTAAATACCTCTGAAGTCAAGCTTTACAATGAAGTAAAAGAAAAGTTTTAGGGTGTACAACTTGCTATCTAATAATTTAAAATTTTCAAGAGGGAAGATTGAACTGGATAAAAAGCTGCTACTTGAGTTTTGGAGAACAATGAAAGCTCATTAGCATCAATGCAACACACTTAACAGGAGCGAAGACAAATCCAGTAGCAATAAGACCTAAGCTGGTGTAAATTAAGCATTATATTCAGAACAGAATGTATGAGTATTTCTCTGAGAGCAGCTGAATATGATTTAGGCACTGAAGCTACGTTCAGGTTATTGCAGCAAGGAACTAAAGGGAGGTTGCTACTTGCTAGTGGCTGCCCTAACTACTAGCAGCACAGCAAAATATTCTTTCAAAGCATGTATGATTTGGCTCATCTCATCACGACTTCCCATTGTGGATTGAATGAGGGATATGTTAGGAATAAACCCAGCACACGTGTGTGGGTGGCTGGGATGTGTGTGTGTGCGCGACGCGCGTGTGCGCAGGCGTCGTGTGTAGTGTGCGTGGCGCAGTGCGTGTGTGCGCGCGGGGCGCCGAGCACGGCAGCGTGTGCGTGCACGCGGTCGTTGCGGTGTGTGGATCGCGATCGTATGTGTGCGATCGTGATCGTGGAGTCGCGTTTAGGGGGAGCTCGTCCGGGCGAGCAGGACGGAGGTCGTTGAGTCTGTTATAGTCTCCGCCTCGACCGGAGGATCTCCAGTCCACGTCGCGCGCGTGCGAGCACGTCCATGGCGTCGTTTGCGGAGCGAGCGGGTCGATCGGCGGAGGAAGTGCAGCGCGTGTGTAGTGGGCGCGTCCGCCAGGCTATAAAGCCTCCATGTAACCCCCTGTTATGCGAGCGAGTTGAATTGGAGAGCGGCGTCCGGCGCCGTGCGTTAGAGCGCACATTCCTCCCGTGGTTACTGTTCATCGTCTACCTCTCGCCATCCAAAATTCGCTCTGCGTGGTGTCCAATCTGTGAGGCTAGTGGCTTGGTGAGCACGAGGAAGGTGTGGTGCGTCGATTGCGCACCAAGGCCGGGGCTGGAGCTGCCCGGAAGGGTGACTTCACCGTCGACCCCCCCTCGGCGGCGCTCTATTCGCCGTTCGCGGCGGTGTTCTGCGTCGGGAGGATCTCCAACAGGATAGAGTGGGGAATTGAACAAGGAGGCAACAGGCTGCTAACTTCTCAACAAACAGAAGTGGAATCTTGTCGAGCATTTTATGTGCGGCTCTTGAGCATATACCGTCTTGCAGCTGCTCCTTCTATTGCTGCAGCACAATTCGTATGTTTGACACAAACAGCCAGGCACCATGCCAGTGCTGTTCCTTGTGGTCACCGCTACAAGAGAGGAGCCCGCCGCCGATCTGGCCGCGGCATCACGACCTAATGGTGTCCCCTGGCGCGCGACACAGGCGGCGGCGCACGGGGCGGGCTGGTGAGGAGGCAACCGGCAGCTGCCCGACGGCTAGATGGTTAGCGGGTGATGTGGACTAATCCGCTGCCCGTCTTTTGGTGCACGAATCTCTAATAGACGAAAGCTGACCCTGGAATTGGGCAGTTCTCGAACCTTGTTGATCCACGTCGCCCGTTAGCCTGCGAGCCGTTTGATCTATCATTCTAGCGACATCAACCGTTCGATTGTGGGAGCACAGGCCTCGCGCCCGTTAACCTGTTAACCAGAGAGTTCGCGACCCTCAGCCTCAGCGACGGTAAGCTCCACCCCAACCGTTGCCCGGCCAAGCCTCCGTGCTCCGTCGGAGCTGCTGCGGCATCCCCGCTCGGTGGAGGAACAGCGACCCCGCCCTAGCCTCTGCAAGCGGCAGCACCGTCTTGCGCGCGCCGCAGTCGTCTGAAGCTTTGCAGGCGCCCTATCCATGCGACTGCCCTGCCGTGCTCGTGTGGGGACGCGATGGCCGGGAGCCGTGGTGACAGGAGAGCAGGAGCGGCCAGCGGCAGGCCGGCCGTGCACCAACAGAAAGAAGAGACGGCGCCAAATCACCTCCCTGCGCTCCCTGCTCAGTCCCGCTCATCCTCTCCCTTCTCCCAATTTCTTCTTCCTCTGCTCCTACGTCCTCGAATCCTCGATCTCCGACAATCAGCCACCATAGCTCAATTGATCCGACGGTGAGCACCTCCACACCCACCTCTAACTCTCCCAAGTCGAGCCCTTCCCTTTCCCTTCCGGTGCCGAGCTCCCCATGAGCTACAGAGCCGCATCCATGGCTGCCTGTTGCCCCCCTCCTTTCCATGCCTAATCCCTAGTAAGAACCCCACACAAATGGGTTGCCCTCACTCTCCTTTACCTCCCTAGGCCTTCGGATTTGAAAGTGGTAGCGAGAAACGCTGGCCACATCAAAGCTCAGTAGCCCAGCTATGGCGGCCAAAGCAGAGAAGGGCACGAGCACCTGCACTCTGTTTCTTCCATCTGTATCCCTTTTGCTACCCTTCCCTTTATTTTTGTGCTGTATGAATTTGAAATTTCTAAACATCATAACTGTTTGCTCAATCTCTTGGAAGCTCCAAACAATGCAAATTTTATTTGATGTGTATTGAACGCAAGCTGTTTGAGGCAACGTTTTACTCTAGTCCAAGGCATTAGTTATACTATACTACTATTCCTATATGAAAGTATTTGACTTCAACAAATATTTCATCTTGAGTTGCAAAAGAAAAAAATTCATTCCAATCGACAGTTATCTTTACCCCTCTTATTTTAGCTATTAGCCTTTTGTCTTGAATTTGTATAATTTATGAAGTAGCTTTGGGAGGTCCAAGAATATATACTGAGTTTATAGTTTGAAGCCGTCAAGGAGAATCCCATAATTTTGGATTCTCTGGTTAATAAGAAAAGTGACTGATACAACAATATTTAAAACGATCATACTATGCGTGTATTGAAATATATTTCCTTGATGCAATCCTATCATCTCTAAAGTAGGAACACAAGTGACACCGTTTATTAGTTTGATCTGATTGTTGCCGTTTATAGTCTTGTTTCTTCCAGTTCAATAACATATATTTTAAACTACGTCTAAACGGTTGGACATACAATTCCTACTAAACTGTGAAGCGCCGCAACTTCACAAACTGCACTATTTGACTATGAAGTTTACGGAGCAGCCGTGAAGCACTAGCCTAAAGAGCAACGCCACTGCTCTCGGCCAGCTCTCCATGGGCTAGCGAGCTCCGCGTTGTTTCTAGTCGTATTGTAAGATCTTCCACGGCCACAAGCCCGATACTGGACCTATCTACGCAGTACTGGTCCGTGTTGGAGGAAGGCCCATGAATCTACGTAACACTGGCCCACTCAAGTCTGCAGTTTGTGCTTGGGCCACAGCCCAAGTACTCATGCCAGGCTCATTTTGCTGGCCATTCAAGTCCCTTGTGCTAAGCCTGCATCTGTATGTGATACACCTGATTCGTGCTTTCAGGTCTGACGAGCCTTTGAGCGCACTGACAATCATGCAGACAGGTTATACTGTCTGGCTGTGGAAAATGGGCCAGACAATCAGTACGATCGACAATATGAGGGTTCTGCTTATTGTAAAGATATTTGTTCACATCATATGCTGCAACAAGATCTACATTGGTTTTATGTGAGTACAGGGCTCCAGTTGGAAGCATACCTCCAAGTTGGGGAACAAAACAAATTTAAACCAGAGCAAACACCTGGAACACACAGAATCCAAGTGGTACCGGGTATAGAAATTTTCCCAGGAAATGGTGGCAAACATGTCTGGAGTACAATTGCCCTTAGGTAACCATGCTACATCAAAGAGAATCTCTGACTTGGCGACTATGCCTGGGGTTTATCCTCAGCTTTCTTTGGCTGTCAACAAAAATAAAAGGTAAACTACTCAGACCTGAGAACATAAAGAAACATGTGCTGAAAATGCAGAACATAAAGCAAGCCATTTCCAGTAGGCGCGTCATCCACAGCACATAACACAGACTTCAACATAATAACAGAATTTTCATCATAACGGGATGGAGTAGATTGGTTATAGGAGCAGCATGAATTGGGTATATTGGGGTCAGATACAACATGACTAGGCCATAACAAGCTCAATTAAAGAATAGACACAAATCTGATCAGAATTCAACTAATTGGCCACCAGCATTATAGCAGCATATATCTCCTACAACCCTCATACAATTTCCTGGAGAAAGATCACGCTGGGTCTAAGATACATCCATTTTGGAAATCAGATACATATGCCTATTCGTAAGAGTTGCACTACTTGCCTTCAAATAAGAAACAGAAAAGAAAGGTCAAACAGCAGCCAGACTGCCAGGGCCAGGGCCAGGATATAATACTGTGGCACCTTCCATCAAAACAAACCATTCAAGAATGATGACTCGACAGTATCCTGGATAAGTTACTCTGAAGGGAGAAAAAAAATACTGGCTGTTACACAAAAAAGAAAAAGGTGGAAAAGTTAAGTTCCCTTGATAATCGCATGCAGTGGCGGAGCCAGGAAAAAATTTAGGAGGGGCTGAAATAAAAAAAAAGACACAATGAAAATCCCACAAAAAACACCCCACAAAGACAAATATGATAGTTTGAAGTAGTTTTATATTAAAACATCGATGGACGATGAAAATCACAAAATACATCATGAAAAATAAAGGATGTAGTTTATTCAAACCGAAAAGCCAAATTATGAAACTAATTAGACGCCACCGTGTCGGTGACACCCATTGTTCATCCTAAGAAGCAATCTATAGAAATAGACATAATTAATTAGTCAAACATATATGGACCTCCAAATTATGAATAATTATGAATTTAAAATAGAACAGAGCGTACCATTAATTTTTTAGGCAATAACATACGGTGGAGTTTCAGCTCTAATTTCATGTTGTTAATCATCAACAGGTTTGCACTTTTCAAGGTCCCCAATTAAATCCAAATGACTAAACTCTGCTCTAGATTTCTTTGGTTGAGATGTGCTCTCATTAGTATGTGGAGTTGAAGCACTTGAATTTGGAAATTATGTGTGTACAGTTCTTTTCGACATGAAGTCTATCATACTAATCAAATATATTAAATCATTGAAAATGGAAATTGAATTACAGATTCACGGATAATAAGAAAAAAACTAAACAAGGATTTTATTCACCTAATTTCTTGCCTCTGCGGCTCTGCCTCTCCAAAATCCAGCTCTCCTGCTATGCAAGCGCACTGCTCGGTGCTCGCCCTGGCGGCCTGGCCGGCTGGCCCCCTGCAGCTACAGGCCGCAGCACCACTGCTGTGCCGCGCGGGTGTGCCGCTCGCCGCGCCTGGCCTGCTGGCCGGCTGGCCGTGGGCCGCCTGCCGCTCGCCGAGCCGCCGCGTGGCCGGCTGGGCGCGAGCCGCTTGCCGCTTGCCGCTCGCCGCGCCTGGCCGCGGGCCGCTCGCCGCTCGCCGCGCCTGGCCGCGGGCCGCTCGCCGCGCCTGCCCCTGTCGTCGCTCTATCCCTGCCTTGTGCTTGTGCGGTTGGGCCTTGGGCCTTGGCAGTTCAGCAGCTGGACACTTGGGCTTAAGTGGCTGGAATTTTTAGTGGGCCAGAGCCGTGATGACTAACTCGTTGAGCAGCGCGACGCCCCAACGGCCGACCAGTCGTCTTCTACCTCCAGGCAGACCCCTCCAGCCTCCCCTAATGCTTGTACCTAGGCCAAAAATCCATGGAGGGGCTCCAGGGGGGCTCCATGGCTCCGGTGGCGGTAGGGGGGGGGCTCGAGCCCCCCCTGACCCACTGCTAGATCCGCCCCTGATCGCATGATATGCCAGTGAATCGGACACATCACACATATGGAAAGGTAAGGTGCTAAGGATTGCAACGTACTAAGCTGATTAGACAAAGGAAACTAGAAAGTTCTCTAAACTAAGAACAGATAACTAATACCTTTCATATAATCCTTTCAGTCCAAACTTAACCTTAGCCTTTCTACATAAAACATTCCAGTTCTAATGTTCTATGGATGCCTATGAGTGACTGAACAGGTAGCAAGGTGACACTGAATTCATATTGCGTTCAACGCAGAGGAGCAACAGACACCCACGCACGCAGGGCGTTCGACAAAATGGGAAATGAAAGCAGAAAAGGAAAAAAAAGAAAGGCCGCACCTTGATTCCAGGGAACGACATCCCGAGCTCCTCCTCGGGGATGACAACGGGCCACGTCTCCCCGCCGTCGCGGAACATCTGCTCGGTGTCGATGAGCCGGCCCCGGGCCAGGATCTGGTCCCGGATGCCCTGCGCGGTGGCGCCCTCCGCGGCGGCAACGGCCTCCTCGGCGCCGTTGAGGTAGGTCACGAGGACCCGCGGCGGCTGCGGCTTGGGGTCCGCGGACGCATGCGGGGCCGGGAGGCGGCGGAGCTCGACGGAGCAGGCCGGGTTGGAGTCCTTGGCCTTGCGGCCGTTGCACTGCGCCAGGAGCTCCACCGCCGCGGCCTTCCGCGGGTCCACGGGCAGTATTCCACCACCACCTTGGAAAGGAACTTGAGCATCTTTCCTCTCGCCGCCGGCGGCGCCGCCCCTTCGCTCTGGCGGTCTGGCCCCCGAAGATCTTTTTTTTTTGTCCCTTTTGGTGGCGGCGCGAGATTTTGGGCTTGGTTGGATGCTTGGGTCTCCCATGAGGCCCAGTATTGGGGCGGAAAGAGCGGCCCACTTTGCTGGCCATTCTGGGGTTTTCTATGAAAAAAAGTTTTGTGAAGGTCAATCCTCGGAGAAAGTCCTAAAAAACCCCCATTCAAAAACAAGTCCTGGAAAATATGGTCTGTCTCTGGGTTTGTATTCGAGATCAATTCATTTATGTCTTAGTCAAGCTTTTGAGCCATTAATATCTATCTAACCGCCCAAATCTACCTTTTTTTTATTTTAACTGTGTCCCTAGATTTTGGTTTTGCTTAGATCATGTTTTTCAAAACAAACTAGAAAATCTCGCGACTTTGCCGCGAGTGGCCAGTGAATATATCCTTGGTACAGTGGTTTTTTTTGTGTGCGATTGTATAAATATTTTTATAAATAAATTGTAAAAGCACTTCGAATTTTGAGTAACTTTTATATCAGACACTTTTATATTTGAAGACGTTTTGGTGTTCCAATTATAGGTTCAATGGGTGATTTAGCATAGAGCATTGGTTTTATAAATTTGCTCTCTAGCGAAGTTGTAGGTTTTGAAATTTCGAGCAAGCTTTATATTGAACACTTTTTAATTTGAAGATGTTTCATTTCAGTGGGTTTAGGCCTGAAGACCTGTTCGGTCACTTTTAATTAATTTGTATGCCTTTGGGTGAAATTATAGAATGTATTTAGAATTAGTTCTAATTAAATAATGCATTGTAGGGCAAAAATGGAATATTTGGAAACTTTATCACAAATGTTGCTGCTTAAGTCGAACACATGAAAATGAACTCATGTGATTGTTTATGGTTCGAAACCTGCAAAACAGGAACAATGTATCTGGTAACTGAAAAAACAGATTTCAGTTACTGAGACATCTGCAGAATTACGTACAGGCCAGTCAGAACCAAAAGCTAGCTGCGCGCCACAAGCTAACAGTGACCGAAACGTATAGGAATTTCGCTTTGCGCGGTCAAACCCAATCTTCTTTGCGGCAGAGTCGGCATCATCTAATAGATGATCTGGCTGTCAACAGTATGGCATATATTTCAGATGGAGATTGCAGTTGCAATCAGCTTTGCAAAGCATGACACCAAATATACAGAGTTTGAGAATTCTAAGTAAAATGGCAATGGAATGGAATAGTTTACCTGCACCGATGCGATGATACCTTGTTTGCCAAAGCGGTTTGCTGCACCTGGAGCAAGATGTTGAGCATGCTCAATCTGATTTCATATGCAAAGATTCAGGTCAAGTTCTATCAAGCCGAGTGAGAGAAAAGAAAACAACCCTGCGGTATGCTATCAGAAAATACCCGGAATCTACAGTCCTTCACTACATTCAAATCAACAACCTTGTCGACCATATCCAGCAGCATGTCATTAGCTTTATCCCCAATCACATGTATTGCGACCTGAAGAAAACAAAAAACATTATAACTTTCTAGAATGATGGTAGCTAAACTGAAGGATAAGTCAAACAGAAAATGCGTCTACCTGAAGTCCAGATTTTGTCAGATTCTAAAGTTCTATTTAGAAGACTATCCATATCTGTCACTTTTTCAATAACACCAAACATAAGCACCATAGCACTATCTACCAGAAGACCAGTAGGCTCTACAAGTAACAATAAATGTCAGATAATCTGGTTATTCCTAGCAATGAGGTAACAATAACTTGTTTTGAGTTTTCTTCTTTGTTTTTTCTAGTAACAACATACATATGCTTACAATTAAATAGTTTCTGTGTGCTAAGGAGCCATATTTACTTTACAAAGTAACACTGGGGTAGTATAGGGCTGAAGGCCCATGTTAATTAGTTGTGTTACCTCCTTCAGCTCTTCTCATGATAGTTACACCAATTGGATCATTTGTGGTCTTGTCAATCCTAGCAATCTTCATAGCTAATGAGTTGGCTATGCCCATATGACCATCCATGCGTGAGAGCTAGACCTGAAATTGAAACAAGTCAGCTGGCAGCCGTGTTGCATGGCTTCTCAGAAGAGATTCAACTCATGAGTTTGAAAAACACACTGGATGGTGATATATCGTCCAGCCAAGCAGCAGCCGGGAAATCACCTCCCCAAACATCATTGTTCTAACCCCCACCTAAAATCCACTGTCCAGGATGCTTATCTGCTCAGAAATATACAAGTATTAGAAATGTTGGTATTTTTGTAGTCTGTACAAAACTCTGACGGAGCTAAAATGAACCTTTGACCAATTAATTTCATGAAACAGAAGCAGTTAGACACGTCTAGTTGCCTCTCACTTTGTGATAAGAGGTTTGTAAGCAGGAAAATGAATATGACAAGCACCTCTGGTAGCTTCCTTGACTCTGCTGATGAAGTCATCTTTGCTTCTGACCCCTCGAAGTGGCACACTCGCTATCTGAAACAGATTCAGAGAGCAGTATCAGCAAGCTAGTACAATATATGCTGAGAAACAATTTGCTGTAATCTCGGTGGTAGGCCTCGTGCATGGAGAGGAGGACCAGGCCGGCGGGGAGCAGGACGGCGGCGACGGCCACGGGTGTTGGGCTTGCGGCCCTTGCGGGAGATCCCGGACTCGAGGTCGAAGTCGCCGCCGTCCCCGCCTCTGGTGGGGTAGCGGAAGGACTTGGGGTTCCCCGGACTGGGTAGCGGAAGGACTTGGGGCTCCCCGGACTGAACCCCTGGTTGGCTGCTCATCCCGAGATTAGTTGGGCAGCACGCAGGGGCGGACCCAGATCCGGATGCAGATGGTAGCGGGGCAGGTGCCAGACGCCCGCGCGTGGGGAGAAGGAGGGCGTGGGATGGCGGGAGCGGGCGGTGCAGCGGCCACGCGGGCGGGGGAGGTCGAGTGTGCGACCCGGCGGCGTGCGGTGGCCTAGCGGCTGGCGCTGCGGCTCGCGCGTGGTGTCGTCCTCCTCCGTTCTCGTCCTACGCGGTGGCCCAGCGGGCAGCTTGGCGCGGCGCGGCGCGGTGGCACGGGCGGCCTGGCTTCGCGGGGCGCGCGGCGGCGGCCGGCACGCGGGCCCTGTAGAGGCGGCCGGCGCAAGGTGGCCGGCGGGAGGCGCGAGCTCGAGCGTAGCGGCGGAGCTACGGCGCCCGGTGGCTTGGGCCGGCGGCGGCCTGTCCACGGATTGCACGGCGCCGGCCGGTGCATGGTGGCCGTTGCTGGGCCCTATCGGACGATTTTCGGTGACGTGGCTTGATGAGGGGCCGGGGAATTAGCCGTGAATCGTAGGTAGAGATTACGTGTTTATGTCAAATAATTATTTTACAAATTTGAATACATAGTCTTAGATGTCTTATTCAGTGATGCGTCACACACATATCCACGTGATACCCTAAACTACGTGTTGTTGCTCTCTATATATATACCTATTTATCTATTCTACACGCAGGGTGTCGGCGTTGATGCCCCTACCGACGAGTAAAATTCGTGACACACACTACCGGTAATTACTACCCACCAGCGGTCATCAATGCAATTACAATTCAAAGCCCTGGTGGAGCGCCGCCCAGGCCCGGTCAACTCACGAAAATCCCGCTACCATAAAACAAGCTGCCAATTTACTCCCATGACATTAATATGAACCAATAAAACTTTTTAGCCTCTCTTATTTCTCTCTCTCTCCCCTCTCTTTCTCCCAAAAATCAGAGCTCTGCAGGCAGTGCCGTTCTCTCCCATGCCCATCCCATTCCAGAGCATGGCGGAGAGATCGGAGCTTCCCTGTGTAGGAAGCTTCCTCGACGTCTGCTTCCCCGCGACCAAATCCATGGCAGTACAGTGGATCTTGCAAAAAGGGCCTAGGATGGTTGCAGCATGGTGCCAGTGGCCTGGCAGTGGAGCACGGCGGCGCTGGGACCGAGGGCGCCGCAGGCGTAGAGCAGGCAGGGGGACTGCCTCGGCGACGGGGCGTAGAGCCGGCGGAAGGCGGCGTATGCTTGCATTCCAGGAGGTGCCGACTGCATCGGAGTTCCAGGTTAGTTAAAATCAAACACAAACTAAAAATTCTTGTTCTTCTGTGCATGCCAGCTGATTACATCAAAAGGAAAAATTCAGGCGGTGGATATCAACTAAATCTCTACTGCATGCCCGGTTAGCAATCTCATATCCCGATCTATCCACTTCAATTTAATTAACTTGTACTACTATTACCTTTCTACTAGGATGTGGAGGGTAGAAGCAATGCATCCCAAGATAGAAAAAAAAAATCATTTTTCGTTCCCCATGGTTATTCGTTCTGTATCCTCCTCACGGTTATGGATTCATGGTGCAGCTTGAATCGCAACAAGCGGTGGTGTAATCCAACTGTGTATTATCAAAGAAATGCTTGTTCGGACGGTGCTGGAATGGGGAGCTCTAAGATGCACAGCCAGGAGTAATTCTAAACGCTCTAAGAAGTAAATACCAACTTAGCATCTTTGTTGGTTGAAAAACTCAACTTGGCCTGCATTTTATTCAATGACTTGCAAAATTACGGCATTTTCTATACCAACATACTCTGATTTTATCCATGGACTAATTTTCCCTCGTCGTACATGCAGATTGCATCAGCGGAAACTAGGAAGTTCGTGTAGGAGGGCTTAACTGCTCTCTACTGCTACCTTGCACTGCTTGGCTTCATCATCAATACCCAATATTCCTAGCACAAAATGCACTTAAATTTACTCTATCATAACAGCATTTTGTGCTCACTATAGGAAAAAGTGGGCAATTTCGATGTGTTTGTGTGATCGGCTTGTACACCACGTAAACTTTGTTGAATCAAATTCTGTGCGACCAACCAAGTGATTTTTGAGATCTTTGATTACACATAATGGATATTACTTCTTGTTTGGTGGTGTAATCAGTAATTTTGAAGTTAAAAAGATATATATACACTACTAGAAAACAAGCCTTAGGTCCACCCCAAATGTATAGGTATCGGTTCATCTCCATACCGGTATTTTTGGGGTGGATGGAATTTATGAATGAGCTTTAGGTACCGGTTGGTATTATCAACCGGTACCTAAGGCTCTCCATAGGTACCGGGTGATAATTTTTATATTAGTACCGGGTGGTACCACCAACCGGTACCTATAGACGAGCCTTAGGTACCGGTTGGTGTTACCAACCGGTTCATTCATTGGTTACTTTAAAAAAAAAATATCTCCTACTCGATCAGAACAACTGTGTAGCTGAGATGGTAAAGGAGTAATGTGCGAGGCTAGAGGTCGCGAGTTCAAGTCCCAACCAAAGAGAATATTTTGCGTGAATTTTGAAGGCTTAGGCACCAGTTGTTTTACCCGGTACCTAAGGCTGCCTTTGGTACCACTTTGGGGGTACCGATTCAAAAAACCGGTACCAAAGGCTCCTTGCAACCGGTGCCTTAAGCCGATTTTCTAGTGTGTATATATATAATTATATTTGTAAAGTACTGTAGCACTTTGTTTATATTTGGTAATTATTATCCGGTCATGAGTTAATTAGACTCGAAAGATTCGTCGCGCAAATTATAGACAAACTGTGTAATTAGTTATTTTATTTAGCTACATTTAATACTTCATACATGAGTTCAATAGATTCAATGTGATGTGGAATCTTGTAAAGTTTTAGGATTTTGAAGGAACTAAACAAGGCCATAATAATTGAACACGTCAGAGCCAGAGATGCACAAAAGAAGATTATCATCATCGGATGACTAATAGGAAAATGGAGCTTTCAATTAAGTATGGATACCCATGTTTAGAAATTAAAAAAAAAATCAAGATCCACGAGGAGAAGCAGGCCTGCGGCCACGGCGTTGTATGTGTTGTTCGTGTCACAGCGCATTCACAATTCCGTGTGGGTGGACGGACAGATGAACTAGCTAGGCGGAGTAGAGCTCCGGCCTGGACAGCCTCGGCGTCGGCACGGCCACCAGCGGCGTGGCCTTCTTCATCACGATGGCGAACTTCTCCTCCAGGTCCAGCCGCGCGCCGGCCGGCAGCTCCCAGTCGAACGCCTGCAGCAGCATGGCCAGCGAGTAGGCCGTCATCCGGTCGGCCATGGCGATCCCCGCGCAGATCCTGCGCCCGGACCCGAACGGCAGGTAGTCCATCTCGCTGCCGGTGAAGTCCAGCTTCCGCCCTTGGCCGCCGCCGGGCAGGAACCGCTCCGGGACGAACTCCGCCGGGTCCTCCCACACCGCGGGGTCCCTCATGATGGCCCACACGTTGACGAACACGCGGCTGCCCGCCGGGACGCGGTAGCCGGCGACGGTGGCGTCCGCGTCGGGGCAGTGCGGCACCATGAGCGGCAGCGCCGGATGCAGCCGCAGCGTCTCCTTGAGCACCGCTTGCAGGTAGGGCAGCTGCGGGAGGTGCGCCTCCTCCACGACGGCGTCCTGGCCCACCACCGCGTCCAGCTCCTCCCGCACCTTGGCTAGCAGCCGCGGCTTCCGCATCAGCTCCGCCATGGCCCACTCCACGGTGTTGGACGTGGTCTCCGTGCCGCCGACCACCATGTCCATGAGCAGGGCCTTGACGTTGGTCATGGTGAAGGCGGCCTTGCCGTCGCCGCCTTCCTCCTCGAGCTTGAGCATGTACTCCAAGAAGTCCGGCGCGGGGGGCTCGCCGGCGGCCTGTTCGGCCCTGACCCTCTGCTCGATTATCCTGGCGAACATCTGGTTGAAGCGCTCCTTGAGCACGTCCGACTTTCTCCGGATTCCCTGCAGGTCGAAGCGCGCGAGCGCCGGGAAGAAGTCGGACACGTTGGGCGCGCCGAGCATCTCGGTGATCTCGGCGACGAGGTGCCGGAACTCCTTGCCGACGGCGGCGCGCTCGGCGTCGCTGCCGACGGTGCTCCCCCAGAGCGTGCCGGTGATGACGTTCATGGTGGTGAGGAACATCTGCGCGCCGACGTCGACGGGGGCGGCGGCGGCGGCCTGCGCGTGGAGGTGACGGAGCGTGGCCCGGAACTCCCGTTCCCGGAGCGCGCGCACGCTGTCGAGCCCCGCGGGGCTGAGCATCTCCCGGACGCAGATCCGGCGGAGGAGGCGCCAGGTGGGGCCGACGGGGTTCCACACGATGTTCTGGCCGCCACCGTAGGAGATGGAGCGCGCGGCGTCGGGGACGTCGCGGCCGGAGAAGAGCAGGTCCTGGTCGCGGAGCACCTCCCGCGCGAGGGCGGGGGAGGTGACGACGACGCCGAGCTTGGAGCCGAGGCGGATGGAGAAGATGGGGCCGTACCGGGCGGCGAGGCGCGCGAAGTAGGCGTGCAGCTGCGGGTCCAGCGACGGCAGGCTGCCCACGAGCGGCAGACCCCTGGGCCCCGGCGGGAGGTTGTTGTTGGTGCCGCGGCGGCGCAGGGCGGCGAGGTAGAGGTACGCCGCTGCGGCCAGGAGGAGCGCGAGCGCGGCAGTGGAGTCCATGGCCGGGTCAGGTGAAGAGACAGAGGCTGCTGGGAGTGGGTGATTGATGGGGCGGCCGGCCGGCCGGCCGGAACTGGAAGGTAAAGGCAAGGCAAGATGGGGCGAAGGCATCTGGGCGCTTGGACGGGAGCACCTAGAAGTGGAGGTGCGGCGTTTGTCGCGTGGCCGGCAGGGCAGGCCGAGCCGCCACGAAAAGACAAGGAGGGGCGGCGGCTACTCGGGGGCCGTTTAGTTCCAAACAAATTTTTTTTAAAATTTTTGGGTGTCACGGTAACGGTTTGACCAGATGTCGGAAGAACTTTTCGAATACTAATTAAAAAACTAATTTCAGAACTCATTTGGAAATCGCGAGACGAATCTTTTGAGTCCTTTGACCGCATCATTAGCACATGCGGGTTACTGTAGCACTTATGGCTAATCATGCACTAATTAGACTCAAAAGATTTGTCTAGTTTTCTTATTTAATTACATTTAGTGCTCCATGCATATGTTTAAAGGGAAAGTCACAAATTTCGAAATGAAAATTTCGATGTGCTCCATGCATGTGTTGGCTCTGGAACCCCGACGTCGCTGTCGGATCTTTGGCACCGCAACATGGGCGGTGCCGGTCTCGCCGGCCGCGACGACGACGTAGGCCGTAGGCGGTCGCTCGACGGACGGAATAAGTAACCCGAGATGGTCGTGTTTTTGTTTTGCTCTGCGTCGATCACGCCCGGCTACTACGGAGCATCGCTTCGCTGGTCTACTCTGATCTGAATGGAGCCGCAGCTCAGCCAATTGAAGCTTCGCTACTTCGATTTTTGCCCCAAAACGACCAAATCTGAGTTCACTGCCTGCAAATCCTCTTCTTCAGCTAGGACAGCCACGCTGCGCAACGCCAGCGCAGTCCGTTACGTACGGGTCGCCAGTGGCATGCGCAAAAGGAGACGGCACGCGACGCTGCGGATGGAGGCGGGCGGTTGCGCAGATGGAAGGTGTACGCTCGATTCCCATGTTTTAGCGGAGCCAAGCTCGAGGAGAATTTTGGATTGCGGTAGCCAGGCTAAGAGGCCAGACCAAATAACCAAACAAGCGAACGGTGGCTTTAAAGAAGTCTGGTTAGGGTGTTATAGTGTTATACACCCAACCAAACAGACCCAGTATAAACTAGTAGTGTATTATACTAGGAGTATACGATTTCGTAAGAATAACTCTAGCAGACCCTCTAAACATGTTACTATCTCAAGTTTAGAGTAAAGTAAAAAGATGCACTCCAGTAGACTTTCTATTTGCCTCTATTTTAGAAAGGTCTCCAAATTTAACCCTCGACTCTCTATTTCTATGGGGTCTCTAGAAAATTTTCTATTATATGTTGGAACTGAGGGCTATTGCTGGAGTTGAAATAAATTTGAAGGCCTCTAAAAAATAGTGGCAGCTCCTATTTAGCATTTAAAGAGTCTAATTTAAAGATTATTGTTAGAGATGCTCTAAGGCCGCCACGGGCAGAGCTAATGTGACAGACCCGCCGAATTAAAACGCTTAATTAAGCGTAACCGCCATCATCTGAATGCATTAGGCGCATTAGCTTAATTAAGTGTAACTTGACAGGCTGCTTTCAACCCACAGGCCGACCGAAACACAACAGAAGTCTCGCACGAAGGCGAGCGCAGAAGGTACCAGCACGATAAAATCTTACAAAAATAGCAAAATATATTAAGACTTTTACAAACAGCTTTAAATTTAAAATTTACAAAAGAAATGACAGCACGGAGGAGAATCTAACTTACAGAGCATTTTTACTAGAGGATAAATAAAACAAACTAAATAAGCCGAGTACTACCGAGACGTGAAGACAAGGCACCACATTGAGCCCACCGATGGGAAATCTAATTAGCTCCTATATCTGAAACAGGGTAAACAACAAACCCTGAGCAACTAATACTCAGCAAGACTTACCCGACCAGTGGGTATAACTTAGCCCACATATCTAGATATGCAAAAATTTTGGCTGGTGGTTTATTTTGCAGAAAAGCTACTAAAGAAATTCCTTACTTTCAATATTTTAGCTCCAGATTCTATACAAATTAACTCTATTCTAATGTTTGCATGGATCAACTATAACAGACATGGTGGTGCAATCAACCATAATTCAAAGCGTTCATCATCATACGTATATAAATATACTCATCATCTTGTTATAACACTACATTGCGACGCAGTGATTAAGGTGCTCATATCCGAGAGCGACTGACGGCGAATCGATTCGATTTAACCTTGCAAGGTGGACCTAACCAACACGGCACGCATATGCCCCGTCGGACCACACAAACCAACCATTCCCCTCCCCGCCTCGAACTACAGAACCACCCCACCTTCATATAGTCAGCCGAGCTCAACGTGAGACCACCAAAAGTAAACATATGCATCCCGTTTCTCCGCGACTACTCGACTCGCCCTACGGGGTGGTGATGCAGTTCTGTACTTTCGAAGCGAGGCAGTACTAGGCTTACCGGTTTCGACTACCTCCTACTCCCGGCATGCGGTTAGTACAGTTCAAACATGATCAGCAGGGCCAACAACAGCTCGGTCCTTAACCGACACAGGCGAAACTACACTTCTCCCGCCCGGTCTCAATTTCTACCCTTTCTTTCATTCCAAGACTTTCATCCAAAAATCTGTAACTCATATCTAGAAACATAAAAATGATCCTAATCTCGCGAGTAACCAAGAATTACTCGACTTCTACCGAACCCTATCTAGCATATCATTTCTATCGCCCTATACATACTAGTACAATTCAAGGACACCTAGGGTTCGTGCAACTAGGGTTTCAAACAACTCCTAAACGTAATGCATAAGTAACAAATACATATATAGGTGTCATAATTTAAATTAATAGAATGTGCACCGGGGCTTGCCTGAGGGTAACACTAAGTCGGTGTTAATGCTATCAAGGCCTTGGGCCCTTCCGACCTTGGGCCGGATCTTCAGTTGTGCCAGCTGGTCCTTCTCTCTTTAGGATACATCCATCAAACACCGTCTTGGGGTCCGGCTCCAATATCGGGTGCTTCACACTCACGCACTTTACATCTAGCGCATCTACATGAGATGCATATGACATGAGAATACAAATATGACATACAACAACAACTTAACAAGTACCGAGTATAAACACTACTAATTTGTACCATTTATACTTAACATTCCTAATGCAACCCGGAATATCCGGATTCCTATTCGGAGTATCCGGGTTTCACAACATTTTCGCCCCCCAAAACTGAAATTCTTGTTACCACAAAACTAACCCACGAAAATTGAAACTCTTCTAAACCCTAGTAGAGTGACTCGTATGGAGATGATTGACCAAAAAGAAATCGCTTAAAACACCCTAGAACAATCAATCCATTTAGCCCCTAGCTTTTGGTACCTTGAGTAAGCTTCCCTTGCAAGAAAACTCGAAAAATGAAACCACCCCAAGGTGGGATACTGGGATGAGAGGATCCCCCATGCCGATTGGAGCTCCCTTAGGCCTTGGAATGGATTTGGAAGGAATGATTTAGGGTTTAGGGCCAAGGGGAAAGGGAGAGCTCGTGAGGGAGAGAGGAAAGGAGAGAAAACGGTATAATAACATTTGGGAACAGTCACAAGACCCAAAACACGTGATATATAATTTTAGGTCCGGACTATCCGGGTGAAAATCCGGAGTATCCGGATACATCCGGAGTTTCCGGGTCTATACCCGGAGTTGTCCCCGGAATGTTAAAAATCCGGAGTATCCGGGCTTGTACCCGGAGTCTCCGGGCCTGACAGCATTTTAGCCCCAAAAACTGAAATCTTGATTTTGGCAAAAACCAACCCACCAAAATCAAAACTCTTTTAGATTCTAGTTGAGGGATGCATAAAGAGTTGATTGACCAAAAGAAATCACTTAGAACCTCCTAGAAACATAGATCGGGGGCGGCACAAGTTGAATACCTAGGATGAGCTTTTCTTGAATGAAGAACTTGAAATCCAAAGCCTCCCCGAGGAGGAGCACATGGGGGAAAAGGGTTCTCCACGCCGATTGAAGCTTTCTTAGCCTTGGAATCAAGTTAAGAGGGAGGATTTGCACTCTAGGACACTAGAGAGAGAGGGAGCTCATGAGGGAGAGGGAGAGAGTGCACGTGAGGGGGAGAGTGAGAGTGAGCTGTGAGGGAGAGAGAGGGTGAGATCCCTGTTTTAATGATTGTGGGGCTCAGAGGACAAAAATTACATGAACTAGGAACTCCATGTCCGGAGTATCCGGGCCTACGGCCGGAGTATCCGGGCAGGGTGTTACAGCTAACGACATTCCGACGCGCGCGGGGAGTGAGGCCGTGCGTGGTTCTAGTCTCCTATGGGACAAAAGGAGCTCATGGTGTTGTGGTGGAGGCCTAATGTGCCCATACGGTCTACAAATACTTAGGGTCACGTGTGTAGATGCGTGCGAACCCATCGTATTGTGACCGAGCGTGGTCCACTTGTTTTTGGATCGTTTTTAGGTGGGTTTTGCCGGCCCACTCGTGGGTTTAAGGTTCAATTTTCTATTTTTTTTCTTTTTTTCCTGGAAGTTCCAAGGAAATATTTTTTTTCCTATTTTGCTTCAACAAAACAATTTGTTTCAGTGGAATGTTTTTTTTCGTTTTCAAGGATAAGATTAGATTCAATTGAACAAATTTTAATTTTGTTGCAATAAAAATTTCTTTTTCCCAACGAAATATTTTGTTGCAACAGAACAATTTTCTTCCAATTATAGAAAAAGCTGTGGCTGACGGCTCAAGAAAAATTCACGGTCCACCTTCCCTACGCCTTCTGCAATGGATGGATCTGAGCGGCACCACGCAAGTGACCCCGAGCGCCAGCGCCCTGCCTGCCAACATCACCTCTTTTTTTTTTCTTTGTTCTCTTTTTGCTGAGCTGCCCTTGTTTGTTGGCTGTGCAAATTACACACAAGCAAGCTGCTGCGACACTCCTCCTTTTTTGATTTAAGCCCAACTTCCTGTTCCTGGCCCAACAACACACCAGCTAGAGCCAGCCTCTGACGATGGTGCTGGCTGCTTGTTGCATTCACCACCATGCTCGTCGTTTCGATCCAGCACGTCCTGATTGCCGCCCGCCCACGGCCCACATGTACAGGTGCAGCCAAGCATCCCACCTTTTATCTTTAAATTAATCCTTATGAATCTATAAATTTTAGGCTAAAGTAAATTAGCTTCCTTCAAATCTTTAGCCTCTCCAAGAGATACTAATAGGGTAATTTACATGGGCTCCAAAAAACATGAGTATGTACGTACAACTAGGTATGAGAATGAGACACAGAGGATGAGCATCTATCTATTATATTAATAAGGGAGTGTTAGAAGAAGCTAAAAGAAGCCACCACTTTCGCCGAGAGGGTCTAGAAATTCTCACGTTAATCTAAAAAAAGAGAATGATTTGCACCGTCGGATTTTATGAAGATCTAATGGTCTGTATTAACCTAAAGAGTCCAAGCCAAATACGAATTATAAATATAACTAGATTAGGAATCTAAAAATAAGCAATTCATCAACCTGATACATACTGTCTTTATATATGTTTCTTTTTCTTTTCTATCTCTTTCCCCCATGAAGATGTATATGATACGGAGGAGTAGATGAGATGAGACACGAAGATGTATACGATACGGAGGAGTAGATGAGATGAGAACTGAGAAGCCTGCCAAAAAGAGAAGGATTTGCACCATCGGATTTTATGAAGATCTAATGGTATGTATTAAGCCAAATACAAATTATAAATATAACTAGATTAGGAATCTAAAAATAAGCAATTCATCAACGTGGTACATACTGTCTTTATATATGTTTCTTTTTCTTTTCTATCTCTTTCCCCCACAAAGATGTATATGATATGGAGGAGTAGATGAGATGAGACACAAAGATGTATGCGATACAGAGGAGTAGATGAGATGAGAACTGAGAAGCCTGCCAGCCAGCATCTCAAAAGGTCCTCATCAGCTTGCACGCTACTAGGCCATCTTTTGTGCGCTCAAAGCTCATGCATGACACAGTGGCGACTCCATTTGCAAAGGCAAGGCTGGCGACTCCATTTGCCCTAGTACTACGATTGCAAGGCATGGAGCCACGACGTAAACTGCGAGACAAAACAACAGCAACATCCCTGCTCTAGCCGGACAAGAAGGCGAACGGCCGGGTAGCATTAGGCCGCGCATCACGGCAGGCACATGGTCTGGCCGCTGCACGTGTACTTGCCCGTCCAATCCTGTGATAGGAAGAAGGAAGCTGTTAGCTGATTTAGCCTGGGTTAACAACAACCCAAATAAGGGAGAGGTAGACCGGCAACTGTAGCAACGCGTATGTTGTCCTTATTTTGTCATTATACATGAATATATTCCGTAATACAGTATCCAATTAGCCAATTAGGAAATATCAGGCTCTAAGGTAACTATTGGCGGCCCATTGAAATTCTTTGATTGTGTTCCGTCCAACAAAATTTAGGCCTGGACATGAGTCATGACAGGAGAGAAGAAAAACGTCATTTGCACCTGATGGCCGGGACATGATGAGAGGTGATTGCTGTTGTGGGAGCCTCCTGACACTGATACTGGACATATCAAAATCAATGTTGATGATGTTGTCTCTATGCAGAATCACAAGCTGGTATTGGCCTTGTGAGTAGGGATCACACATGTAAAGTCATACTTTCAGCCTACATAGATTCTTGAGTCCGACTGTATGGCGGTCATTCACTACTATTGAAATAAGGGGACCGCCATCCTTATTCTGTTATTCACCAACCAAGAAGCTACATATTGCAAGAATGCTTCAAAATTAGTATCGAGTCATGTGAAAGAGAGCAGAACAATATCACAAATGATCTAGCTTAAACCGTCAAGCTGCTAAACCATAGCGTAGTATGGCACGATCGCTCTCCGAAGCGTTAAAAGCAATAAATATCTTTAATTGCTTGGATAGTATAATCCCTTTCTGAAGTGTTCGAACAATTAATAAACTTTTCTCTTTACTTGCAAAAAATATGAAACTAAAATACATTTTAGCTCTTTTTTGCGGGTACATTTTTAGCTTCCTCAATCGAGGAGCACGCATACCCACAGTAGAGATCCATGTAGCATTGTTCCCAAGCATCCAAGGCACGAGGAAGCAGCCTAGCTATGAGCAACATGGGATAAAGTTCAATTGTGTAACCCTTTAACGGAGAATAAGAGCAAAAACATGTTATGTTTTGCTCCAGATACAACGATTCAATTTTCTAAAAAGGAGAGACCAATTGTGGCATATTTTTTTAGAGAAGCTAAATTGTTACATCGATCATTCTCAGCTCAATTGATCATGAATGAAAGGTAAAGGTATACACAAAAAAAAAGAATACAAAAGAAGAATATATTATTGTTTCTCCATTTGTTATTGGGAAATATATACATAACGACTACCTCCAACGCTTTGTTTGCCGAAAGGATATTTCCTCTTAAATCCTCACGCTTAGCAAGGATCAAAATCGCAGCCAAAAGATCTCTTGAAGACAGTTTGCATAAAGAGGTACACCATTTTTTCTCGAATACAACAATGGTTTGATGTAGGTATTATGTAGATGCGATGTGGTTTCAAACTTGAAGGCAATGAGATTATGCACAATTTTGAGAGGGGCTAAGAATTTTTTTTTGGAGCGATCATGGAGACTTGGAGAGGCACAAATTGATGGTAGCACACGGGGAACAACTACTATCAAAATTAAGAAACGAAAAAAAATGTGAGCATGGTGTGGCCATGGTAGAGATTTGACACGATTGCAATCTACATGATGATGAAAGAGGGCCAGATTTCAAGAGGCTGACGACAACCGTGGTGAAAGCAATATGTTAGCCATGAAGAAGTGCAGTTGGACAACAAATTTGGAGAAGCCTCCACGATCAGAAGATAGAAGAGGAAGGACATTAGGGCTAAGAAGCAATCTCAATCTAGAAAGTGATGAGAGTTAGTGCTCGACTTGGAAAGCGCACGTCGCAACACAATCCCTATCGAGTTAGGAGGTCGTGTATCACCCAAACATAGCAGAGCATCGATGTTATCACCGAGCTGAGGCATTGTGATGACCACGGGCAATGATAAGAGATGAAGTGAGCACATGACCTGTTTGAGACCGCTTCACTCTAGTTTTTCAGGTCCACTCCAGAAACTCCATGGTGGTGTATCTCCACAAATTTCTGAAGCACCACTTTACGTGGCCTTCAAATCCACAAAAATGCATAAACTAGCAGGGGAGGCTGTCACAGAACAGTCCAAATAATACTGATCAAGTGCACTAATTAACCATTTAACTTAATCCTCCGCTACTGCACTTCACCAGTACACTCAGACTGCCTGCTTTAACCAAGATCGATTGCACAGGAACTCTCGCCAAAAGACGAGCACAGGTGATTACCAGCAACAAAAGTTTTCAAACAAACTTACAACCAGAGTTAGACAAAAGTCTCCAAATTAATTTACAATAAAGTTTACAAGCCAGAGTTACATTTCAAATACAGAGTTCAAACGCAGCGGAAAATACAAATAGTTTGAAACAAACTTCAAAATACCGCACGGTAGAAATCGTCGATGACCAAAAGACGAACTTCACATCTTGCTCACTAATGTGAGGCTCACCTGCCTTCACTTCACGGAGAAGACGGAACCCACTCGACCGTCCAACCTGGAGGAAGCGGCTGTCCAACCCAGGACGCACAGAACTCCTCGAAGTTAGCGGGGACACAACCTGCTTAAAAGGTTTCAACAACAACCCTGAGTATACTAATACTCAGCAAGGCTTACCCGACTTTGGGTATACTTAGCCCATTATTTAGACATGCAAAGCTTTTTGGCTCTGGAGTTTGTTTTGCTGAAAGGCTACTACTAATGAATCCTTACTTTCAATATTTTAGCTCAATTTAAGTTTATCAAGTGCCAACTAGATTTGCCTGACATCTAGAGCAAGCATGGTTGATCATATCAATCTTTACAGAGTGCCATTATATTATCATCATTCCAAATCTTTACTACGATGTGACAAAGAGATCAAGGCTCTCATAACCGCGAGCCACGGCGAATCGATCCGATTTAACCTTGCAAGGTGGACCTAACTCACACGACGCATGTAAACCCCGTCGGGTCACGCGCGTCAACTGTTTCCATCATTACCGCGGCATCTGAACTACGCCTGCTAAAACCCAGGTGATGGGCCCCTCGCAGTGAACTCCCGGAGGCGGCATCCTATCAAACACCCGCCAACTCCCACGCCCAGCGTAGCATGACGGAATTCAAATCGCCGCTGTAAAGTGGTACACAGCTCACCGGTTTCGACTACCTCCTACTTCCGGTATGTGGTTAGTACTGTTCAATCCTCGATCAGCACTGCCAACAACGGAACGGTCCTCAATCGACACAGGCGGAGATTTCTTTTCATCCATTCTATACCATTAATCCAACTCATTTCCGCCCGGTCTCCATTTCTCTTTACTCAACAATTCATTTCAAAGCCAAAGCTAAGGAATCAAGATCCTAAAACTCGCGAGTGACAGCAATCACTCGACTTCTACCGAAATCCTACTTAGCAGAGCATTGCTAACGATATCTGCACACTAGTATGGACTCATGGGTACCTAGGGAGAACATGCATACTAGGGTTTCATACAATTCCTAAAACTTAAATGCACAAATACTTAAATAAACATTGAATAATTTAATTTATGGTTATGCTCCGGGGCTTGCCTTGCAGGTCAGCGGGGTTAGCGATTTCTTCGGGAGCGTGTTCGACTGCGTCCTCCTGCTGCTCTCCCGTTTGCAGCTCCTGGATCGGCTCGGCAACCAGCTCGTAAACCGCTTCGTTCGTGACGTCTACACATATGAAAAGATGCCATGCAGGAGTTACAACGGTGCAAGGTACTCAGGAGGCAATGCAATACGAGTAAAAGAAGATATGACTGGCAATCATTTAACGAACAATCATGAAAAACTAGCAATAAAGGAAACAACTTGGTGCTGCTTGGCAGGTTTAATTTCCGACTGAGCTTAGCCTGAAGTGTTTCCTTTCAACAACACTACTTAAACTTGCATTAAGAAGGCTAGGTGCACCACAAACAAAGAGAAGCAATAAGGCATTGCTTAGCCATGGTGAAAATAAAGAAAGACTAAAGCTAGGAACTAGCTAAACACAAAAACTTAACAAACCGCAACGATCTAGAAGCACAACTTTTCTATCATGAAACACTACTGATAAGGAGTGTATAAATAAATTTCCAACAATTACTGATATAAATAAAAGTATTTACTTTAACTCTAGAAAAGGAAATCAAACAACAATAGATCCACAAACCTAAACATAGGCCATGCACCTGGAAATTTTTCAGTGGACTACACATACAAAGAGTAATCTACTGAATAAATTTCATAATTTTTCGACAACTATAGCTGTAGAAATAAATTAAACAAGCTTAAGCACAAAGCAACATATAGCACAAGCAACACTGATGTAACACAAGCAAGGATAATTTTCCTCTAAAGTTCTGAACCTCACGAAGCTAACAAAATTGAGTTTGCATTTATAGCATTTTCCTGTGATTTATTATGCCTTTATGAAATAACAGCCAAAATACACAATAAAGAAACACCAAAAACTACCCTTAATCCCCCCCTCTCTCACACTGAACCGCGGGCCCCACTTGGCGGTGGCATAGAGGGGAAAGAAAAGGGGAAAGCTCCACTGCTCTGCTCCGGCCGCGCACCGGCGGCGTGCTTGGCGCGCGCTCGGCGGCCGGGGAGGGGCCGGGTGGCCAGCCCGGGCGGCGCGGGCGGCCCACGCGCAGGGGCCAGCGCAGCTGCGGCCCGCGCAGGCACGAGGCGGAGTAGGCGACGGCGGCGCGCAAAGGCAGGGGCGGCGGCTTGCGGCGGCGCTCGGTGGCCGGGCCGTTCCGGCCATGGCGAAGCAAGGCGCCAGCGGTAGGGGGCGGCGCAACGATGAGGGGTGCTCGGCGACCTCGGGGCGCTCGGTAGCGGCGAGCAGGCTCACGCGGGGGCGGCGCGCGGCGTGCACCGGCGGCGCAGCATGGCCGCCGCGGCGGCGCAGCTGTGGCCCGGCGAGGGCAGTGCCGGAAGGGAGGGGAAAAAGGGACGGGGAGATGGAGGAAGTCAAGGCTGAGCTCACCACGGCTTGAATCGAGCGGAGGTGGACCGGAGGACGGAGATCGACGGAGGGGCGGAGCTCCGGCGCGGCGAGGCAATGGCGGCCGGTGACGCAGGCGCTCTGGAGGTCGATTCGGCCTGGGGTTGGCTCGAACGAGCTCGGGAACGGATGGGGGAGGCCAAGGGCGAGGTTGTGCGGCTCTGGGCGCGGCGAATCGAGGCACGGCGGCGAGGATGGCCGACGGGGACGCCGGCGATGGCCTGAGCTCGAGCTCGGCTCGGCGTGAACGCGAGGAAGGAGGGGAAATGGTTCGGATAGGGACGGCACTAGGAGTGGATAAGACGGCTCACGGGGAACGAGGTTCGCCACGACGGCCGACGCGTGGCGTCATCGGCGCGTCGCCGATCGCGGCGTGGAGGCGACAGTGGTGAAACAGGGAAGCACAGGGACCAAATTTAGGGATTTTTTGCCAAATTTGACCGTCCCAAGCTCCAAATTTCACATTGGAACATGAAATTTGGCCAAAATAGAAGTTGTAGAGAACGATAAGATCTACAACTTTGTTTTTGGGCACAAGTTGATTCGAAGCTCGGATCACGGAGAAAAACGAGATCGAACACTGCTAAACAATATTTAACGCGCGGACCCGGTTAACGCTAATAACGGTGATTAGCCTTAACTAGCGATCAAGCACAATGTTAGTGTCAAAATTAACACCGGGGTGTTACAGAGGCCTTCATATTCATGAAGACAACTACTCTAAGTTTTGTGGAGTATTGTGTTTGAATTGGGAGCGACCCCACAACTTGAAACTGAAATATCTAGAGTGGAACAGTCTTATATTAGTTAGGAAAGGGTTGTATCTTACCAATACAACAATGAGTTTGCTAACCTTAATGCATGATTCATGGTGGAAAAAGGTAAAATCACAGTAAGAAAAAGATGATCTAACTTATGCGCATTAAGGTATCATTTCAAAATTCGAACTCAAAATTAAATTAAGAATATTATCTCTAATCGATACTCATCTGGATCGTCTTTTAATGGTTTAAGGAATTTATCACATAACAAAGACTCTCAAACAAAAATTTACATAACCAGCTAATAATTAAAAATTATACTCATGTTAAGAAATTTTAAAGTGTGTATTGAGTTAAAAAAAATATTTCTACATAAACTGTTCCCTTTTTCTTCTGACCCATATTACCAAAAGAATAAGGCACAAAATATGATGGTGAAAAAAACATAGGTGATATCTTCGATTTAGATCATTAGGACTTCCATAACAGAATTAAATGAAACTATACACCCATTTCTTCAAGTAATAAAACTTAAATATCAACATAAAAAAATGCTAGCTACCCCGCGCAAGTTAGTCTATAGATTCAAACAGCTCATCTTGGACTAATTCTTAGCCTACCAATTCAACACTAAAAGTTAGCATTCAAAATTAGCTCTAGACTAATGTTGCAAACATGATCCAAATCTTGTACCTTGCGGATAGTACACGAGTTTCTTTTTTTTTGGAAATGAACCGGGTAGGCGAGGTGACGTTCCCGTCGACAGCGAGACGTCTGTGGTAACTTCGTCAATCTCGAGAATTTGCCGGTTCAGTCTTCGAATATATGTATGTTCATAGGGGTGTGAGTGTACGTGCATTGTAAATGTCTGAGTTGTACTATTAATCTTTAAAAAACCAAATCCTAATCAAGTCGTCATCATCACTGAACAACCCCCCGCACACTTTTCAACGCATACAGTTGGGGGCAGCTAGTTTGCGGTCGCCCGTAAATATCAAAAGTAGCGGTCAATTTCCGACCGAAGCTATCCTTTCGTTTTGTTACGGAGCACGACTGCCTTCCTTTCTGATAAGAACTGATCCCCACGCCTATCTCAACACATGCGCCTAGAAATCGATAAATTTATTATACAAACAAAATAAACAAATGTAAAACGTAATTTCAAACAAAAAAATCTAAGAAAAAAGTTGGGAAAAAATGGGAGGCAAAATTAGGAAACAAAATTCAAAGAAAAAATAAGAACAATTGGAAGGAAAAAATTTGAAACAGAATTTCAGGAGCAAAATTTGAAGAAAAAATAACACACAAGATTAGAAAATTTGAAAGGATGGAATTTTGGAAATGTTAAAAATTAGATAGATAAATTTTTCAAAAAAATATGTAACATTAATTTGAATAATATTTAATAACAAAAATTAAGCAAAAAAATTGAAAATAAGTTAAAAGTTATATAGAAATAATTGGAAAAGGAGAAAAATGAAAAAAAAATTTGGAAGAACAAAATTATGGAAAACAAGAAAAGTGGGGGAAAATTTTGAAAAGGAAAAATTAGAGAACAAAAGTTAGAGAAAAATATCAAATAAGGTAAACAAATAAAAATTCGCCGCTCCGATTAGGTGGCGCCCCGCGCGGACCTGGTTGCTCTGATCCGCTCGCGCTGCCAGCCATGTGCTCCTGTGCAGGAAGCTTGGCAGCCACACCGCCGCTCGTCGCGCCCCGCGAGCTCCGCGGCGGGGAGCTCGCTCGCCGTGTGCTGCGATGCAGGAAGCTCACAGGTCTTGCGGTCGCTCGAAGCTCGCTCTGGCTCCCGCTTGGCGCCGCATGCCTCTCTCACCGCCGCTCGCCGTGCGCGCTGACCTTGTGGCACGTGACGCCCAGGAGGAGCGAAGGGCCGGAAAGAGAGATTGGGAGGAACGGAAAGAAGTGAGCACGATACATTTGGAGTGGGCCCCACAGCCGAGAGGGTTCCGTGAAAAGAAAAAGGAAATGGGAGTGGGTGCTGCTCATCGACCTTAAGAGCAAGTATTGTGGCGGGCGCGGAGCGGGCGAAGAGCTTACGTGAAGAAAAAGAGAATCGTACTGCCGTCTCGCTATGCGCCGACTGCGGCCGACGTCGAGAGCCTGACTCTGCTCCTATTGGCTGAAATGCTGGGGCCCACCACCATCACGAGTTTCTCCCAGCCGGTAGCGGGCGGGCAGCGGGCGTTGCCATAAAACTTGCTCTAAGCTCGTAAACGAGCGGGCGATTGTAGAATTAGGATTTCGGTCAGGGGCCTTGCTTGCTTTTGGGGGCAGCAAACTGGCATATATCCTCTCCCACTCTCTCTCTTTTCTAGAATGCGCACGCAGTGTATCATTGTATTAAGATGAAGAGAAAATTGATACATTGTTCGATTACAACCCAAATGGAACGGACTCCACATGAACACAAACCGGCGAGCCAGCTAATCACAACCCGAAAGAGAAATTCCAATATGAACTACTCAGGTCCCGCACAAACTCTCTCTCGCGCGCGCTGGTCTCTCTGAAGAAAGAAATCTTCAGGGAGGAGGTCCCGTCACCTCGGTCTATCCTAGCGTATGAAGGAAAAGTCTTCTGTATGGGGTTGGAAGGATCACGTCACCATGACGCGGCATTGCAGAATCCTTATCAAACTCTTTCCAGTCTCATGTACGGCATCGCACGACATTCTTCTCATTTCTGTTGTGCTCGTGCTGCTTATTACCCCATAAACAAGTTTTAAATTGGCAGCCAGAATCAGTCAAGACTGTAAATGTACGAGTATATCACGACCATGTGTATGACTGTTGGTATTGGGAGGAGGGCCGGGCTTCTAACTTGTTCTGAACCCTGAAATTGCCATGGACTGCTACAGCCTATACAGGGTGATGGCCAGCGTGTGTTCCAGGAGACAAACCTCGCTGTCGCCTCAAAGCGCAGCCTCAACTTGCACAAATCAACAGGTTATGCATTGCTGTTCAGTAGAAATCAGGAACCTGCTGAGCATTACACAACCTCTTGCACGTAATGTACAGTCAAGTTGCTCATTGGATGTATCGCATGTTCAGACAATGAGACTCTGTAGTCTGTACTCCTACAACTTCTCATACTGAAGAAACATTTGGGTTCTACCAACACAAAACCCTTAATTTTAAGGGCAAGGTATCACTATTCTATGGCCTAAATACGCCTCAAGCCCGTATGTTTTCAGTCTTATTCATGTATGTATTGATTGTCGATACTAGGAACACCGCAGCGCACACACACCTGACGCCTGTCTTCTATGATCTTCAGAAGTTTGATCCATCTAAGCTGGGAAGTGTTGAATTGTCGATCAAGTTCAAGCTGCACATGCCAAAATATTGGTAGTCAAGCAACCAATCTGTTGCTCCGTCCCATGGCAAGGGCTCCTCCACGATGCCAAGCGCATCATGGTTGGTGCTCATAAAATTCAGCCACGGCTCATCCATGGGCAGATCTGTCTCTGGCAGCCAATTCACCAGCTGCTCCTGGTCCTGACCACTGCCATCGTTTCCTGACTCCACCCAGCTGGACTGCTCCGACGAGTCAGTGGGCAGTGCCATGTCCCTACGGCTACCTTCCTTCACACCCTGCTCGTCTCTGGTGTCACTGGATTTTGTCGATTCAGCTGTATCAGTGGATTGTGAAGTAGACGCCTTGGAGTTGGCCAGAGGCTGGTGCGTGGCTGGGTCGATGCCCATCTTGATGAGCTTCTTCTTGATGTGTGTGTTCCAGTGGTTCTTGATCTCGTTGTCTGTTCTCCCAGGTAACTTGGCAGCAATCTTGGACCATCTGCACAGATTTAAGCCAATTAGGAGTGAAAAAAAGGCTGCTAATATTTTTTGAAAAAGACCAGCTGACCAGCCCTTTCCATTCATTTTGCAGACTCCTGAATTCCAAGCAACGTATTAATTTGCAATTTTCCATCGTTTTCACAGATGTGTGCCACATGGCTGAGGAGGAGTTTGCACTACACGTGAAAGAGCTTGAGAATGACCTGGCCAGTGCAATTAGTATCGTTCTCCAATTTTGGAGCGCTCTTCAACTCACATTCAGGTATCTTGTCTACCTCGGCATATCATTAACTATCGATTCAAAGTGCAACAACTAAGAAAAGATAGCAACTACGGGCCTATTTGGCACAGTTCCAGCTCCAGCTCTGAGATTCAGGATTGTCTAAACTGTAATATAATGATTCATAAATGCTTTCCGCGTACCTCCAGCTCCAAACCCAATATTTATTGGAGCAGGAGTTATGCCAAACAGGGCCAACATTTAGTGCTTTTTTAGATAACTTAGCATTTACAAGAGCACCAAATGCATTGAAGCAACCAAGACTCCAAGCGGTTACTGTTAACCTAGGCTGAAGAACAGAAATAAGTAAAAAAAAAAAAGAAGAAGAAGAAGAAGAAGAGAAAACTCTCTCTGCCAACTATAGGTTTATACAACGCAAGATGCAATAAGCTCAATAACCACGAAAATTGTTTTTCTTCAAATTATAGCAGATATTGTTAGGTAAACCTGATTAACTGATTCTGGTGCTGGAGGACTTATTCAATTTATATCTCACTAGAGAACTTTGTCTCAATGGATACCCATGGTACACAAGGGGTTTTGACAACAATACCACACAGATATGACTTTGCTACTATTACTTGATGCTCATGAATTCAGCTGGCTTCAAAATTGCACCATTATTTTTACAGTAAGGAGTGCTGCTATACTTTGTATAGACACTTATGACGTACACACTAGCTGCACTTAAGTCCGCTAAGTCTTAACTGAGTATGAAGCAAGTATTCCTTGATCAATATGTTGTGTGCTTTCCTGTGCACTTCTAAACTTAACCAAGGGAATTCACCCATTCGGGGGGGGGGGGGGGGGGGGGGGGGACAGATGCGTATCATAGCACAATGAAGATGGATGGACATGCAAAATGTTGAATATGCATCCATGCACTCGTATGATATATATACCATGCAAGCTAGTATACCTATTGCCGAGCTTGGCATGGAGATCAATGACGAGCTGCTCCTCGGCAGTGCTGAGGAGGCCACGCTTGAGATCAGGGCGGAGGTAGTTAGTCCACCGCAACCGGCAGCTCTTTCCGCAGCGCAGCAGCCCTGCCAGTTTAGGCACTGCTCGCCAGCAGCATCGGCCGTGTGTCAGGATGAAGCTGATGAGCTTCTTGTCCTCCTCTGCTGTCCATGGCCCCCTCTTCACCCCCTGCTTGTCACAGCACGGCTGCCTCCCCATCGATCAATTTACTATTAGCTGGCGCCAGATTAAGTACTGAGTTAACAAGGCTGCCATTAAGCTTCTATTGCATTTTATACATGTTGTGAGCCACCAAACTCTGCAGACAAGCATCAGACAAAAGGGTCATGAAAGCTCTGTTGCAACTGCAATGGATGTCTGCCCGCATATATGTATAACTCCGTGCAATTTCACTAGAAAAAATTGTCCAGTCCTTTTCAATTTTCATGCTTTTCTATTCGCTGATGGAGATAGTGATGGTGATTTGATTAACTTAGTGTGATCTGGAAGCAAGAGTCCAGTCTGACCCATAATAATCTGTGCTGTGTTTAAGTTTTTTGTTTAAAAAAACAGTTACCGAAAGTAATGCAGCATCACGGGGTACAACTACTAGAGTTGTTGATCCTGCTTGTAGAATAGTAGATGGGGAAGAATAGCATTTATTGATTACGGATACACATGAGTACATATAGGCCGTAGCCTGGAGTATCCCGACCGGCCAGCACCGGGACTCTAGGAGCTATCATGCACAGCATGTACATGCATGTAGCACGTACATGCATGAGTATCTCAAACCAACATTGCTCACTCAAACAAAAATATATGAAGCTCTGTGACCAAGTCGATTCTTGTACTTCAATATTCAATATGGTACAAGGGGTTGGTAACTTGGTATGATCTTAATTAGTTAGCTATCCTTTTCTAAAACGACAATTTGTTTGCAAATGATGCCACAGGAACCAAAAGTATGACGTCCCCTGAGTATAGAAGCTGCAGCACACCTGATGTATCACAGCTTTTATATGTGTCTTGACCTCTTTGCCATCTTAAGAAACTATATTTCAACAACATTTCATCATCTGGTGCACTATAGCAGATGAGTGGATGAGAAACAACCTGACCTTCATGTGTCCACTGCAAGCTGCACGCCTACCGTATGTCTATGGATTTATGGATTATGAACTAATATGATGATATTGAGCATCCTGATGTTAAAATGTGTTAAGAAAGTTGGAACATACAGGCAGTCAGCATCCTAGGCTTGTAGCTCTCCGGAACTGGTCGGCAATGACTTATGGGGTAAGCTTAGCCTCTGCAGAGTTCTATTTACGTATCAAGTTAGTACACCAGATAAGAAAAACAGTAACTAATCTACATATGCGGCAGCGGTACATCACCTCGGTTCTTTTCTCCTCCTTAATGCAAAAACGTCCAGTGCACAATCATGTTTGCTAAAACAACAACGACATACAACTTGAGCATAGACCCCGAATCTTTGTGACTATGCTCCGGCCTTCACTGAATCTTGCATAGAAACTTTAATCTGCTAAAGGATGTGCGCCAAAACTTCAGCATCTTATTATTTATAGACAATGATAGCATAAAATGATGAAACTTGAGCAGATTACTATTTCTGGACGAATGCAATCCAATAAAAAAAAGGCTGTGTGCTCTCTCAGGTATACTGCAACAATAAGAGACATAATTTTGGTTGAATAGAAAATTATCTCATTTAATCTAGAATATAGACATTTTGGATGAAATAAGAGGGAAAATCTATGAAAAAATGGCCACAGCACAAAAATTGCATCTGTTAAATTGTTACTCTCATTGTACCGTTTCTAGGCCCAGGTACTGATGTTTATTTCTGCGCTGAAAGTAAAAGCAGTAAACAGAAGTTTGCCTTTCGTAGATAACTAATGGCATAATAAAAATAATATTTTTCTACATCAGGTCTATTCCATCCTGCCTTCCAATATGTATGCAAGAAGCTATAAGTTGTGATGTGCATTTCTAGGAGACATCCGATGCAGATCACGCAATAGGTGTTATACCGCTATCATGATAAATACTATTGCTTTGTTATCAAAACATAATATGAAAACTTCCAAAAAACTTTAAAGGTAGTACTCAAGGATCTGGCATCATATAAATTCTCACTCTGACACTGAAAACTGTGGACCTAGAGAAAACCTAAAGGGAGAAAACTGCGCAAATCATGATTTCTGTTTGTAATTTTTCTTAATTTTGTTCTTTGTTTTTTTCGAACAGTTTTTATTTCTTTGTCATAATTCCCCCCTTGGAGGTCATCAATAGACGGTGATTAATTCATTAACACTTGCTGAATATCATTTGGTGGGCAGTTTGTGTATTTTGAAAAAATAAAACCTTCAAGTAATATCATGTCGGAGCCATTTCTAAGTACTTCAAGGACTTAAATACTCTTTAATAGACGAAAATAAAAGGATTTTGACAGTAATATCATGTTGGAGCCATTCCATTTGAATTGGCACTTCCCCATCACGACTCATGGAAAGAGACATCGGCAATAATTCACCTTGGATAATTTATTTGTGAAAATGTAGTTGTAAGATCAAGTGATATTATCTCATAAATGTGCCCAGTCAGTAAAAATAGAAAAAAGTATATAAGCAAGTGATATTATCTCATAAATGTATTTTTATGATCAAATTTTATACCATATTTTAATTTTTCAACTAACCTTACAAGATAAATCAAACTACTGAAGTCCCAACTTGGAAGTCTTAGACTATTCCCTTCAAGTAAGGATAGTGATTCACCAATGTTCGAGCTGGACAGCTCTGGCTAATGATAGAGAAGGCGCACAGAGCAACTATAAATTGACTGTCTCATGCCTGTGCAATTACTGACAGTCAAAAACGCAGTATAGTGTAACATCTACAAGACAATACTTGGCCTTACTGATCATGTTATGAAGAAACTATTTTTATGAGATACTGTTAAAAGTGAATGGGTTGAGTGTCGCCAGATCCCATCAGCCTGAATTCACTGAATAACAACCTGGATTACCAACCTTCCAGCTAAGAAACGCTGCAACTGATGTGGATTGACAAGAAGCAACAATTGTTTAAGGGGAAGGACTCTACATATTTAGGCTTTGAAACTTTTTATCTCCTAGACACTTTGATTTTCAATGAAGACGTCCTCAGTACCACATCCCACTATACTTAGCGCAAGGACTTCCTAAAAAGGTTGAAAAAGATGAGTAGGCTTCCACAAAATATTATATTTATCTCTTAAAAAAGAAGCCAATTTTGAATGAAGCCAATCTGCAACTGATGTAGATTGACAAGAAGCAACAATTGATTAAGGGGAAGGACTCTACGTATTTAGGCTTTGGAATTTTATCTCCTAGCCACTTTGATTTTGAATGAAGATGCCCTCAGTACCACATCCCACTATACTTAGCACAAGGACTCTCTGAAAAGGTTGAAAAAGATGAGTAGGCTTCCACAAAATATTATACATCCCTTCAATGAGAAGCCAATTTTGAAACTCACTAGTAAATGTAGCTTCTGACTGACTAAAATTCCTGAATATTTCTTACCCTATTTGGCAGATAATTAGCTGGTAAGTCATCCCGTTTGAAGAATTCGATGGAGAAGGCTGTACTGACATGTTCATGACGAATTCATACCGACAACATCTAGTCACGACATTTGAGTTGGAATGTTCCTCTCATGCATTCATTTGTGCTTGCAGGAATATGAGCCGCGGGGCAGCGTCGTGGCATTACATGCCTTGGTTGAATCTCCCCCTTGAATGCAGTGGATGCTAAATTATATGAGAACAGAGGTACAAGCTTCCCAAGGAAGCAACGATACTACCAAAAAGGACAGGACCATGCTAGTACCTACTTTGATCACTCTCCGTGACCAAATGCCATGACTTTGATCAAGCTGTTCCAAACAGACTCTAATTCCAAAACTTTTGCAGAACCAAGTGCCCGACGAGCCAGGACGTTGATTACCATAGCAACAGATAAAAATGGGTACCTGCGACAACAGCTGTGGGTATAATTAAATTAGGCGTTGCATCTTGTTATGCATTGCGGCGATTTTCTAATCAAAATTAGCGACAAGATGCAGATGACTTTAGGTCGCAGCGATTACCTTGTCGGCCGTATCAGAACAAAAAAAAAAGGGGGGGGGGATCGGAACCTCTCCGTATCTCCTCAGAAAGTAAATTTTGAGCCATCGTGCTCCTAGGCACAGAACCAGCAGGCCCCCACCAGAGATCTCAGGGAAACGAAAAAAGCTAGGGCTCGAATCCGCAACGTGTGGCCGCAGACAACCCGAGCGAGGAGAAGCAGGAACCTTTGGTGGGACTCACCCTGTGACGCTGACGACACGGCGCGGTGACGGACGGGAACCTCTCACCCTGCGCGGCCGCGGGAGTGGCACCCGGCCGACCGCGCGTACCCTACCGACCCCCTCTCCTCCGTCCGTAGCTCCTGCTGCCCACGACGGCGACGCCCGGAGAGCGACCGGGCGGCGGGGCAAGGATCGCGTGGGCCCCATGGCGGGCAGCGGCGGCCGGCGGGGGAAGGATAGCGCGGCGCGTCCGGGAGGGAAGGAAGATTAGCCATGGACGTCGCGCGAATCGACCACGGCCCAGTCTAACCCAGTGGCGACATGGGCCTTTTCAAGTTTCGTAACTGGACCTCTATTATCCGCGGCCCATCGGTCCGGACCTAGACGACCGATGATGATTCCCAGCCCGTTCGTGTACACTGGCCCATGGTGTAGACTTCTGCGTGGAACGTGCGTTGCCTCCCCCTTTCCATGCTCCAAGACCGAGAGCTACCTGCTCAAAAAAAAAAAAGACCGAGAGCTACACGTACTACCTGACAAGTGACGACTACTAGTGATGAGATGAGATCACGAGGAAGGCAAGTCGCCGTCGCCGCCGCCGTCGTGGTGGTGGTGCCCCCCGCTTCACGAGGCGCACTAACAACTCTCGCGCCGGGTCAAACACCGGGTGGCGCGTTCAGTTCGATCAGATGCCCTAACCCCACCTCCCCCTCGAACCAAACCCTACCGCCCCGGTTCGTCTGTCCCACAGCTTCCACGACGTGTCGCGAGGATCGAGCGGGAGTTGAGCTGTACGACCATGGAGGTTATTTAGGTGGTGCTGGTGATAATCGGCCGCCTATTTTAACATTGGACTATCACGTAAAACCCCACAATTAGTTTTGTATTTTTTTAGTGTCATTTCCAAGGATTTTGGTCTGCAATAGACGAAAAAAGAAAAGTTTGTTCGTTCGTTTAAATTTGAAAAGATTTCAAAAAGATTTGCTTGCTCGAGGGGGGGCCGGGCCCACAGTCCATGAATGCCACGAATCGAAACAGCTGCAACAACTAACCCAACCCGACCCGACCCGTCCCCATTAACCCCGCCATCCCTCTTCCCCGCCCGTCCCAGCCCCCTCGCGCCGCGCCGCACACGAGCCGGAATCCGGAGCCGGAGCTCGCCTGCCTGCGCCTCCACCGATCGGCGGGATGAGGGGTTCCTCGCGGAGGCCGCTGGCCGCGGTCATGGCCTGGGTGCGGCGCCAGCCGCCCAAGGTCAAGGCCTTCCTCGCCGTCGTCGCCGGGATGGCCGCGCTCGTCTTCATCCGCTTCATCGTCCACGACCACGACAACCTCTTCGTCGCCGCCGAGGCCGCGCACGCGCTCGGGATCGCCGTGCTCATCTACAAGCTCACCAAGGAGAAGACCTGCGCCGGTTCGCCCCCCAGCCTGCCCCCTTTGTTACCGCTGTTGCGCCCCCCGCTGCTATCCGCTCGATCCGTCGGGCTCGATGGTTCTCGATCCAGATTGCGGGAACCCATGCGTTTGTTTTTCACTTTCACCTCGTCTGTTGTTAATTTCCCCCCCGGGAAGCACCGGGTGGTCCTCCGTTTATGCTATATAAGCTTATTCTCGTGCGAATCATGTTGCCTGCTTCGGTCGATTTTGCCTCGCCTGTCCGCCTGATTCGACCAAGGCAGTAGATAGCTTCTTTTGCTGTTTCAGTTGGGTTTTTGCTGTTTCGGTTAGGTTGTATGAATCGACAGGTTGGATTTAGGAGTGAGGTAATTGCTATACTGAATACTGCATGCAACTTGTGCTGTGTTGAATACTGCATGCAACTTGTGCTGTGTTGAATACTGCAATGGAAGTGAGAGGTTAATGTGTGCCTGCTATTTGAGGAAGGATTCTCAAATTGTTCCATGGTGGTATCACTGGGTGAGCCTTCAGTCAGAGTCTTCTGTGGTGATATCACTGGATGAGCCCAAGAGAAGTATATAAAGCTTGCACCTGTTCGATTCGATGGCAGATTCCAGGCAATTTGCACTTTGTTCCAGTTATAGAAATGCAGTGCTGTTCTTGGATTTGTATGACATAAGGGTAGGCACACTGGTTTATGCAAAATTGGGAAGACATGTTTGCCGGGAGAATGACATCACTCACTCTGCTGTAGAGATGGTAGTGGTTTTAGTTTTGCTTCATCCGTACTACGACACCTTTCTCATTTATGGGCTTGCTGAATTTTGCTTTCAGAATCTTTCCTGATTCACCTTTCAAAAAAATTGTGTGCCTAAATTCTTTGTTAATGCAAATCAAGGATTTACTGAGGGGTATAACTCTGGATATTTTTGCATTAAAAGAATTGGCTATGGACAATATTAATGGCATGGTTCATACATAGCATCTTCATTTTTATATTATCGTATATTATGGTCACCCTGCTGTGACGGTATGAGGATGGTTTGTTAATCTGTCCTGTAAATGATCTCTAACATGTCACTGTAGATAATTGGCTAGATTTAAATGCTACTAGAGTGGTATATCAATTTCATATTAAAAACTAAGATAAGTTTTACATTTTTTTCATGGTTCAGGATGTATAGATCTATATTCATGTTCTAATTTTATCCAAATTTTTCGCTTTCTTGCAGGACTGTCACTCAAGTCTCAGGATTTGACAGCATTATTTCTGGCTGTTAGGTTGTACTGCAGCTTTGTTATGGAGTATGACATCCATACGATTCTGGATACAGCTACACTAGCAGCCACTCTTTTTGTTATCTATATGATTCGGTTCAAACTGAGGTCAACATATATGCTGGACAAAGACAACTTCAAATTGTACTATGTGGTAAGAACAATATTAGATTCTTGACTGCAAAGTTAGCATCTAGGCTATTCAACATAATGGTGTAGTATTCTGTATTTTCAAGATGTGTACGTTGCTGTTTTACACTGCGTTGCTTGACCTGGACTTTTCAAAAGGTCAATTGCTTGGGACCTCTTGAGTTCCCTGCTGACCAGAAACGAGCATTTCCGGTTGTATACTTTAGCCCCCCATAACCACTATCACACTTTGATGACATCACTTGTAGAATGGAATTAACCTTAGCTAATGAATTGCACCAATGTTGGTGCCTATTTCTGCCCATTTATCATTTGTTTTATTAGCCCGCTTCTTATTCAGATACTGTAGTACCTTACTAGACTTCCTTTCCAGGTAGTGCCTTGTGCTGTGCTAACGTTTATTGCCCATCCTACAACATCGCACAACATAGTGAACAGACTTTGCTGGGCCTTTTGTGTTTATTTGGAAGCTGTTTCAGTGCTGCCTCAGTTGCGCTTGATGCAAAATACCAAGGTGAATCTTTAAACATACATGGCTCCAATCAGTAGAGTAGTAGACAATTACTCTATTTATCTGAACTTTTCTTTCTATGCGATTTTGCAGATTGTTGAGCCATTCACTGCTCATTATGTGTTTGCACTGGGTGTTGCAAGGTTTCTGAGCTGTGCACACTGGGTCCTTCAGGTTCTTGTCTTTCTGTCTCCTTTCCTTTTTGTTTTCTTTTAAAAGAACTACCGTGCTAGTTTGGTTTCCTCCTTTTCGCCAAAGAGTTAACTGGTCATCTGGTTCTGTGCCCCTAAATGTTAGTAGGGACAAATGCCTTCCGTGTCAGTCACAGTGTGAAACAATCATAGCAAAGGTCTGGACTTCCAAGATACCCCAGCCTGATAAATAACACTGGAAACAGAGCTTAGCAGAATAATTCAATACATCATTGAGTATAGATGGTCAGTGATTAATGAAACAGCAAAGTGCCTTTTTTCTAAAAGAAAATAGATGTGTTTACCTCTTTGTCGATGCAGAATATACTGGAAAGTACTCTGTTTTACCTCGTCCCCTGATGTATGGTATCTTAGTATCTGCAGTTTCAGCTGAAATTTGTTTAGTTTATTTAGTGGTCCTTGTTCTCCTTTACCTGTCAAGTTTGTTTGAAAAAACAGCTTTGTTAATGTTTGCCTTATAATTATATCTGTACATTATCCCCCAATCTTTTAGGTTTTGTGGGAATATATGAGGTTTTGGAAGGATGAAAGTTTGTGTTTTGCAGAATCCAAGGTTTTTCTGCGTTAGTCCATCTCTGATATAAGCTTCGATTACTCTGTCCTGTAGGTTTTGGATACCCGTGGCCGGTTGTTGACTGCTCTGGGCTATGGTCTGTGGCCATCGATGGTGCTTCTCTCCGAAATCGTTCAGACTTTCATCCTCGCAGATTTCTGCTACTACTATGTGAAGAGGTACGTAGGATCTGTCATTTCTGATAATCTTATCACTCAGGCAAGGCCCTGGGCATTGAATAACGAGTCATTTCTGATGGGGCACGCAGTGTTTTTGGTGGGCAACTGGTGCTGCGGCTCCCCTCCGGGGTGGTCTAGAAACTGCAGCAGGATACAAAGCATACTGTTGGTTTCTTCTCTGCTCATCAATCATCATACAATGCAACAGTCATTATGCTCCTTGTGCCTAAACTCTAGCATTATCGAGTGGTTAGCAGAGCCTCGTTCGCTCTAATTTTTTTTCTCTTTTCATCTGTAAACTGTTTACGTGAAACCTGTACCAAATACCGTGAAACGTAGGTTGTCCATCAGACTTTTCCGTCCAGGCTAGAGTTGTTGCAGTTCCAGAATAGAGACAGACGGGATTTCCCCATTGCAATGACTGCGTTCCTCCTTCGTTGTCGCTGATCTCGTCCTATCGCTTGGCATCGCTCTGGACTGACGGCTTTGGTTAGTTCATCAAGGCTGTTTACCATTTCGGCCTGAAAGATTAGCTAACTTTCTCTCAAACAAACTTGACATGTGTCGCTTCCTGTCTTCCTCGATCCTCATCGAGGACATGGCTGATTCTGTTCAAAGCAAAAACTTGGTCATGCCGGGCACAGCATGTGTGCATAGGCCCAGCAGTCTAGGGCCTGTTTGGTTTGCGACTGGCCAAAGCTGCCTGGGCCAGGCAGCGCTCCCAGGCATTGGATTTTGATCGCCTGGGGCTGAGATCGCTGCCTGGCTAGTGAGCTGCCTGGCAGGTCACCAACCAACTAGTCCCGGGAAACACCCGTAGAATATCCATGTCGCACCCGTGCACGGAACGAGGTGGCACCCGCCTGCAGGCAAAGCGCTAGCCCAGCCCAGACTCCCCATATGCCCGGTTGCTGGCAATGGCATGATCCTACGTACTTGCCGTGCCGTGAACCGGCGGGCTGCTGCTCTCGCTAACTAACTTCGCCGGCAAGGTAGAGATCGGCCACAAGTTTGATACATCCCGTTCCGTCCCGTCAGCTATTTCCCCAAAACCTCGCCTTCTTTTCCTCTATCACGGTATAAACACCTTCTCCTCTAACGAGGCCTATCCAACCATTGACCGCACAGATCATCTTGCAGCATAGCCGCGTTTGTCCTTTCACACACGTATCATGTGATGTGATTTTTTCCTCCAAGTTCTCAACGAGATTTGTGGGTTGAAACTTGACGAAACGAGGCGAAGCCAAGCCTCTGTGGCCGGCATGTGGGGCCCACCGCCTGCCGGTTACAGGGAACCGACCTGCCATGGGCCGCGGCCCAACACGAAAACTCGCCGCGCGTGCCACGTCTCCCACTCGATCCTGAGCTCGTATGCCGTTAGCCTTCAGCTCGGCTCGCGACAGGAGGGCGCCCCCGGTTTAAATGGGAACGCGACGGCTCCCGAGCCCGGGCCATCGCAACCGCAACCGCAACCACGCCACGCCGCCGCCTCCCCATCCCACCGCTGTTTCTGTTTGTCCGCCGCCCGCCGCCTCATATCATAACCCGGGCGCGCTCGCTCGCTTACTTTCCCGAGTCTCAACGTTAACCCACGCACGCCACCGATCCCCATCCGTCCCCGTCCCTCTCGAATCCCTCCGTGCGCGCCGCGATGGACGGCTCCTCCAAGGGGATCGGCGGCGGCGGCGGCGCCGACAAGCCCAGCCCCGATCTCGACCAGAACGCTAGCCCCAACGTCCCGGCGCCCGCAGCCGCCGGAGACGACGGCTCCTCGGCCGCCGCCGCCGCGGCGGTGGCGGCGGGGGCGGAGGGGAGGCGGCCGTTCACCAGCCTCAGCCAGGAGGAGGCGGACCTCGCCCTCGCCCGCGTCCTCCAGGAGCAGGTAAGCGCTCGAGATCTCGCGGGGTTGGTTGCGCCCGGCCCGGGGTCCCATCACCCCATGGGATGGGGTCGGCATGGGGAGTGATCTCAGGCCGTTCTGATTCGTGGCGCGTTCTGCTGGATTTGCGGCGCAGGAGCGGGCGTACATGATGCTGACCGCGCAGTACGGCGGCGGCGAGTACGAGAGCTCGGACGCCGGGAGCTACGACTACGACGAGGACGAGGGGAGCGACTACGAGGACGAGGAGGTGGGTGGGGACCCCATCGTCGAGGACGAGGTGGTCGCCGGCGCCGAGGGGGCCGCGGCGGACCCCGCGCGGTACGAGGACGACGAGGCGTTCGCCCGCGCCCTGCAGGACGCCGAGGAGCGCGACGTCGCCGGCAGGCTCATGGCGCTCGCCGGGATCGGTGATTGTGAGTGCACAAAACGAACGTCAAAATTCAGATCCCCACCCACCTTTGAGTATGTTGCTGACCCTGCCGTTGTGTACCAGGGCGAGCGATGGAGCAGGATGATGCTGAGATCGAGGAGGAGGAAGATGGGGATGATCAACAGGTGAAATTTCTTTCAATTCTCTTCATGGTTCGATTGATATGGGCAGGCTCAGGCAATCATGAACTCGCTGAATTGGATTATGTTGTGCACCTTTAAATAGTCTCATAAAGATTTCTAAGTTTAATGTTGGTAATAATGCAAAACACAGGCACTAGTTTGTTTCTCCACTACCCATTTATCATTGCTCTAGGGATAGATGTTTTACCACATCATTTCTCATTGCTCCAGGATTGCTATTATTTCAGATTCTTGAGCGGGTAGTTAGAGTTGTGTTGCTTATTGGTAAGAAATGGAATGTTAGTGGAATTGACTAGAAAAGGTATAATTTGAAGTCGAATTTTCATGTTCCTCTTGATTGAGTTGACTGTGAAGCAATTTTTATAGCTGCTTCCATCTGAAACTGCATATTCAATGCAAATTCATCTATTTGGAAACACCCCTTGTACTCTTTGTATATTCCCTGAAAAATCTCCTGGGAATGATGCTAGTATCTGACATTTATTCAAACTTTAGGATGCACGGGAAGATGTTGACCCAGATGAATATTCTTATGAGGTAAGTAATTTTTCTCTGAAAAGAATATGATGTTCTCTACATTTTAAAATTTTAATGTACACTATTGTGTGCGTAGCTGCAAGATGCATTATTATTAATCATTCATGGTTGTGGTGATCTCAGGAACTAATTGCATTGGGTGAAGTTGTCGGTACAGAAAGCAAAGGCCTATCTGCTGCTACTATTGCCTCACTACCTTCAGTAACTTACCAGGCACAAGACAAGCACGAAGGCAACATGGAACAGTATGGACTATGTTTTCTTATGCCTTATCCACTCACAGAAAAAGTTCTCTCTGTGTAGAATGATATACCAATCGATCTAATTTCATCTGCAGATGTGTTATTTGCCGCGTGGAGTTTGATGAAGGCGAAACATTGGTTGCACTTCCTTGCAAACATCCATACCATTCTGAGTGCATAAACCAATGGCTGCAATTAAACAAGGTATAACCACCAGCGCCACCACTTACCTTCTGAATTCCCCTGCCATATATGATTTTGAAAGGATGTTCTTGACGAACACTACATCTGTTCTCAAATAGATATCATTCTATAATGTGGGCAATCCTATCCTACTTCGAACTTTGACTATAAATACACACAAAAATTGTTAGGATTTGACACATGAATATCATGTGTGGATTTGCCATGAAAAATCTTTCACTTGGTATTTGGTAATATTTCCAACAATCTCTATTATAAAAGGTAGTGTCAAAACAAAACATGTGTGTTGGAGACTATGTCGATGCCTAGACAACAAGTAAAAAACAGTGATAGAAAGCCATTGGAAGTGCATTATTAGGGGGATTTTTTTCACAACCCTCAGACTGCATAATGCTGCAGTTCATTCCAAGATACACCATGTGACATGCTAAATTGCTAAAACAAACAAGAACAGCTCATTGTAATCACAAAATCTAAATACCAGACACTTGAACTGTGTGACATATATCATTTGATTGTTTGCAGGTATGCCCGATGTGCAGCGCTGAAGTTCCCACCTCTGTGAACAAGAAGGGATAGCTGCTTTACAAGTAAGGAATAGCGGCAGGCGGCAGCGTGATATTTATATGCCATTAGTGAAACGAAAGCAGCGTGCCAACTGTTGAGTTGTTCAGGGAAACAAGGGAAATGGCAGTGTCTATCTGCCCGTTTTCTTCAGTTCAATTCAACAGGTTTAGTCGCCCCCTGTACCTGCTCCTGCCGCTGACTTCCATGACCATGCCGCTGGTTATTTATGCATTGCGTTAGACTGCTGATGATTCGTGCATGATTCATTGTTTGTAGATGTAAAATGACAATCATATCAATAGCCAATAGCCATTCTTTGAAGTCTTAGTCTGCTCTTTTCGTATTTGAATGGTGTCAATGTTTTGTTCCTCGAGATGCTGGTTTTGTTCAAATTAATTAGTGAGTTGCCATCCGTTGAGAGTGACCATGAGCCGGAAGAAACAGGACTGTATGTACGGTTTCTTGCCGAAGAGTATCTGCCGGGTAATGGACCTGGTATTGGTTTGTAGATTTGTGCTTGAGCCGGAGATAGTGGCAGTGGCGTGTGGCGTGATAGCGGGTAGCCACGCCGCACCTGGGAAACGGAGAGCGCCCAACGTCCATCCGGAACCCGGCACCGGCAGGCGGAATCTGAATCCACCACCGCAGCAACCAGCCAGCAAGCGAGCGGCGCCTCCCGTCGATCAGGGGGCCGCCCAGCCAGAATCCGGCGGGCGCCGCGCGTGGGCGTGTCCCCCAAGCACAAGGTCGACGCTGACGCGTACCCACCTCCTCTCTCCCTCTCTGCCTCGTCCCGTCCGCTTCTAGAAACAGACGGAGGGCGCCAGCGCCGCCCCACGCCCCCAATCCACCCGCTATAAAGACGACCACGGACTTCAACTCCTCACCCAACTTGGCTTGCCTTGTGCCATTCCCTCCCAGATCTGCGCGCCTGCCCGATTCGATCCCCTTCGTCTGTCCGATGATCTCCGCGCCTCCGCGTGTGCCGGCCGCCGCCGCCGGGACGCCGCCGTTCCGGTTCCGGTCCGCCCCCGCGCCCATCAGGATCCGGTGCGCCGCCGCGGCCGCGGCCGCCGCGCCGGCGGCGCCCACGCTGTACGAGGTGCTGGGCCTGCGCGCCGGCGCCACGGTGCGGGAGATCAAGGCGGCGTACCGGCGCCTGGCGCGGGAGCGGCACCCGGACGTGGCGGGCGCCGCGCCGGGCGCCGCCGCGGAGTTCGTCCGCCTCCACGACGCCTACGCCACGCTCTCCGACCCGGACAGCCGCGCGCGCTACGACCACGACCGCGGCGGCGTCGCCCGGCGCCCGCGCTGGGGCGGCGTCTCGGGCTACGGCCGGCCGCGCCGCACCTGGGAGACGGACCAGTGCTGGTAGCGGCAGTGTTCGGATTGCTAGTTTGTTGTGAATAGTAGGTGTCAGCAGTGTAGAAACACCTCCTCCTCCTGCCGCCATGCGGCCGTGGCGGCTCACCTTGGTTGGATTTTTAGTACCGGTGGCCACCCATGTGACTCCTCCATCTCGTTTCCGTCCTTGTTCTTGCACTTTGTGAGATGCATGTAATCTTGAGAAGCGATTGCGAGCAAATTGATCTACTATGTAAGATGACTGCAGGTTTGAAGTAGCCCTGCCTGCCTTTGTCGTTCAATCTGAGCTCTTTTTCTCTCGTTGATTCCAATATGCCCTGCGGTTTCACATCACAAATTCCGGCGAGCAGAGCAGTCTTCTTTCTTCTATAGGATTATTATCGGAAGAGGAAGAACCAAAGAAGAAAAGTCGTGCCTCGGCGTCATCGATGCCATCGCGGGGCGAGCCCACAGGAGAGGGAATATTCCATGCCACGCCTTTTCTCCTCTCGCCAAGGTCAAACCATGCCAATTGGCAGCCGGCACCGGCGGCTCTGCTCCGCAGCCCTTCCTGAGGAGTGACGAGGACATCAAGTTGTTATTTTTCCTTGCTTCTGACTCATTTTTTCTACTCTATACAAACTCCCTACTCTATCAATATATACTCCTATGCGGGGCAGTTTGGAGTGCCAAATTGCAGCTCGATGAGGCTAAACTTTCGAGTGCCACGGGACGAGACACAGCTTGGTCAGACGGCTGAACACACAGAAACAACATTGGGCGCTTTCTCGTGCGAGTAAAAAGGGGTCTTTTGGTCAACCAGGATCCATGTCCCGTGTTACGGTAACAAAGTTGCACCTGCACCCCTGCGCGTGCTACAGTGACATGCCGCTGTTTTGGCACGGGCGAGTGAGATACGTGTTCCACGCAGAATCCCAGGCCCCAGGGTCTCGTGGCGCTCCATCCTGGGCGTCGATCATTGATCCAACGGCCTTCGATCCAAACCGCATCGGAGAACTCGAACGGAGCAACGGAGAACTGCGCGCGCCTCGCCTTTTTTCCCTCCATCCCACATTCCCACCACGATCGCAATGGGGTGGTACGATCGCGGCATCTAGGGCAGGCCACCCGGCTCGCCTCCACCCTTCCTCTCCCCTTCCAAATTTAGCTCCTCGCCTCCGGCATCACCGCGCTCGCTCGCGTCCCACCTTCGTCCCCAGCCGCCGGACGGCAGCCGGCCGGCCGGCCGGCCGCGACCCGGATCAGAGGGCTCGTCGTCGCATCGCGCGCGGCGGCATTACATCGAACATTGATCGATCCCGGCGGCCGATCGACCGGAGCTGTACGTCCCGCGGGGGATGGACGACCTGAGGGCGAGCCTGGCGCGGCCGATCCAGCTCGCGGAGCAGCTGATCAAGTGGGCGGACGAGGCGCAGGCGTGCCGGTCCGAGTGCCAGGACCTCAGGTCCCGGATCGAGCGCCTCTCCACGCTGCTCCGGCAGGCGGCGCGCGCCGAGCTCTACGAGCGCCCCTCGCGCCGCATCCTCGGGGACACGGACAGGGCGCTCGACAAGGCCGCCGCGCTCCTCGAGCGCTGCTGCGGCCGCGGCATCCTCCACCGCGTCTTCACCATCATCCCCGCGGGCTCCTTCAAGAAGGCCGCCCACCTGCTCGACAACTCGCTCGGGGACCTCACCTGGATCCTCCGCGTCTCCAGCTACGCCGCCAACGACGACGACGACGACGACGAGGACGACCACATCGGCCTGCCCCCCATCGCGCAGAACGAGCCCATCCTCTTCCTCATCTGGGAGCAGATCGCCGTGCTGCAGTACGGCGGCCTCGAGGCCCGCGCCGACGCCGCCGCCAGCGTCGTCTCCCTCGCGCGCGACAACGACCGCTACGGCAAGCTCATCATCGAGGAGGACGGCGTCCCGCCGCTGCTGCGCCTCATCAAGGAGGGGCGCGCCGACGCGCAAGAGAGCGCCGCGCTCGCCATCGGGCTCCTCGGCCGCGACCCCGAGTGCGTCGACCTCATGATCCTCGCCGGCGTGTGCACCTCCTTCGTCAAGATCCTCAAGGACGCGCCCATGAAGGTGCAGGGCATGGTGGCTTGGGCCGTCTCCGAGCTCGCCGCCAACCACTCCAAGTGCCAGGACGCCTTCCTGCAGCACAACGTCATCCGCCTCCTCGTCTCCCACCTCGCGTTCGAGACGGTGCAGGAGCACTCCAAGTACGCCGTCGCCTCCAAGATGTCCATCCACTCCGTGGTCTTGGACAAGAAGACCAACGACAGCTCGCAGGAGCCGCCCGACGTCGGGGTGCAAGCCACCACCAGCGCGGCGAAACCCACCGTGGGCGGGGGCGCGACAGGCGCTGGTTCGAGCGCGGCAGTTCCCGGCCCCAGCAGCGCCGCAAGCAGACCCGCCGGCATCGCCGGGACGAGGATGCACAACGCGTCCATGTCGGCGACGAGCACGCGGGGGAGGGAGTACGAGGTCCCGGAGATCAAGGCCTACCTCAAGTCCCACGCCGCCCGGGCGCTGGGCACGCTCGCCACGGGCAACCCCGCCATCTGCAAGAACATCACCGAGTCGAGGGCGCTGCTCTGCTTCTCGATCCTCCTCGAGAAAGCCACGGGCGACGTGCAGTACAACTCAGCGATGGCGCTCGTGGAGATCTGCCGCGTCGCCGAGCAGCACCCCGAGCTCCGGCGGTCGGCGTTCAAGCCGACGTCCCCGTCGGCCCGCGCCGTGGTGGACCAGCTCCTCCGCGTCGTGGACAAGGCCGACTCCGACGACCTCCTCGTCCCCTGCATCACGTGCCTGGGATGCCTGTCGAGGACGTTCCGCGCGACGGAGAAGAGGGTCATCGGGCCGCTCGTCAGGCTCCTCGACGAGCGGGAGTCGGAGGTGACCCTGGAGGCCGCGTCGGCGCTGACCAAGTTCGCGTCCACGGACAACTACCTGCACGTCGACCACTGCACGTCCATCATCGCCCACGGCGGCGCCAAGCACCTGGTCCAGCACGTCTACTTCGGCGAGCAGGGGGTCCAGACGGCGGCGCTCATCCTCGTCTGCTTCCTCGCGCACAACGTCCCAGACAGCGACGACCTCGCGCAGGCCGAGATCCTGACGGTGCTCGATTGGGGCTTGAAGCAAGGGTACATGTCGCAGGATCCCTTGATCGAGAGCTTGCTGCCCGAGGCCAAGATTAGGATGGAGCTCTACCAGTCCAGAGTAGCCAAAGGGTACTATTGATCAAACAGTTTCTGTTGCAGAGAGGCAATGTTACCAGGACAACGGAATGGCCTGCTCCTGTTCACATCAGCTGACTACTGTATATATATAGATTCAGGTAAGTTTATCCATAGTTCGATCAACCTTCTCTATGTGTTCGGCTAACAATTCTGAAGTAATCTATGTGTTCTTCATGTTTGGCTGGGACCTAGGTTCTTGATACCAGAGGCGATCCGTACAGATTTTTGTTCTGAGGATATCAGAAAAGTTTTGTTTTGTAGGCTATTTATGCTCAATCTCAACTTGTATCTCATTTGGTGATGAACAGAGCATATATAGCTAGCCCCTTTTAGGGGACCGGGAGATCATTAGCCCTTGATACTGGAGTCAGTCTGTAAACTTTTGTTAGAGGATATGAGAAGTTTTGTAGGCTTAATTTGATGTTTGCACTTGAGTTTTTCCTGTATCTCTTTTGGTGATGAAAAGAAAGAAGTACAGCCCCTTCCTGGGGGAGATTAGCATGTTGTACTCTGACTTGATGTATATTAGGTCTTCATTTACTGAGAAGAATTTATTTGACTCCAATAGTGTTGTTTCTTTTCTGACTGTCTGAAATCCGGATATACTGTGCTAATTCAGGAAGTTCTACCATTAAATATGCTGATCTTTTTTTTTCTCACGAGTCACGAACTATGTTAGCAAAAAAGAAGTTGGATCTTCATTTGTTAATTTTAACATTTATTGGCAGCAGCGCCCCTGTTTGTTATTATGCATCCATATGATGAAGTTCGGAATCCAGAACAATTTAGCTCCCGTTTCCACGAAGTTCAGTTTGCAAGTCTAAGGTATAACCGACCATGTTATGAATAAAACATTGGAGAAAGTAGGCTTGATGCCTTTTATTTGGATGTTTGCACTTTTGCTACTTCTGGAAGTAACTAACCATCTCTCGGTTCAGAAAGGGAGAAGCTTTCAGGTTTCCTTCTGGGATGTCAAACTGCTAACAGTTTGGGTTAAAACTGGTTGTAGTGGTTTGGAATTTATATTGGTTCTACTTTAATTTAGTGGGAAATGGTTTCTCTAGCAATCAATCCAACTTGGTTTGGTTTTACAAGAGAAACTGTTTGCTTTGGTTTAGAATATTAATATCTCCGAGAGGTTGCTACACTGTTTTGCACAGAGTAACTGTCAATTGTACTGATTATCTCCAAAAAATTCCAAACTATTTGGATAAAATTTGTAGTGTGGACAAGGGTTATTTTCGGGTCCTGCCCTTGATGTGGAGTCCACGTGTTGTTCTAACCTCATTTGCTTTGCAGAAAGTAACTCTTAGTCATACTAAATCATGTCCAATAAATCTCAATTAATTTGACGGGATCGTTTCTGCTGACGTACTATTTGGATCCGATTCATACATGATGCGATCAACATCTTATCGTCGTGCGCACACAGTAGACAACTGCTTCTGCGAATTGATAGGTGTCTGTCCAGGTGATGTGGTCATCCGTTTTTTTTTCTTTGGTGATGGTTGGGATCACGAATGGTTTAGTCCCGAGCAAATCTTACTCAGATCACGCCAATAAATTATAAAAAGTCCGCGATCATCTGTGTTCCGTCGGTCGTCCACTTGCAGCTGATCTTTCTTAGGCTGGGTTTAGTTCATGAAATTTTTGGGTTTGAATATTGTAGTACTTTCGTTGTTATTTGATAGTTAATATTTAATTATAGACTAATTAGATTTAAAAGATTCATCTCGTCATTTCCAGTTGAACTGTATAATTATTTATTTTTTAATTGTATTTAATACTTCATGTATGTGTCCGAAGATTTGATGTGATGAGTACTATATAAAAAATTTTGGGAACTAAACAGGCCTAAGGCCCAGCTGAAGAATCTTATCGGCGTCGCAATTTGCAGCGCCAGAATCCGAACCTGAATCGAATGGCAGGTGACTGACATCGAATGCTCTACTCAAAAACCTCTGTCTGACATCGTCCAAAATGACAGATTCTTGTTTGGCAGGTTAAAAATTTGCAGATTCTCGATGGGTAATTTGGTAGGCAGCGGTAGCTTTCCATCAAGCTGAGCTGCAAGGTGATGTGCAGCCACGGCGATGCAGCATGACCAGTGATCAGCGACGACGACCCAACAGGGAAAGGCCGAACAGCGTCGTGGCCGGGCCGGCCGACTTGCAGACGCCCATCTTTAGTTTACACGCACAGTAGGATCCCGGCGAGAAGGAAAAAAAACACATAGAAACCTGTCGCTGTCTCGTGCTTTTGACCCCGATCGTTGTTGCTTGTGTGTGTCCTAATGGGATCCGATGGAGACATGCAATCAACATCTTATCGTCATGTACACCGTCGGGTTCAGTCAATTCTCAGCAGTAGACACTTGTGGTTTTTCCCGATGAATCGAGATGTGTCGTCTTGTGCTGAAGTTGCCCGATGTGGTGTATACATCTTATCGACATGTACACCGTCGGGTTCAGTCAGATGGCCATCGCCCATTTCAGCCTTTCAGGTTCATGATGATCACCAAAGGTCTGACTGCTCTCGAGCGGATTTTACTCAGATGTCGCGAACAAAAAAGGGGCTCGATCATCTTGCGCTGCAGATGAATCTTACCCGCGCTGCAACTTGCATCGCGTCCAGATGACCAGAATCTGTGCCTGAATCCAAAAAGCAGGTAGGCATGCTCCGCAAGATGCTAATGAGATTCGATCCAAAAATGCAGCGTCGCATGCTTACTGAAAATTGAAAAGGCTCTGACTGGCATCCAAGATAACAGATCCTTGAGCTTGATGCAGGTTGCAGGGAGCCCGTCCCGACTAGTCGGCTCTCGGCTGGCTGGATGGAACAAGGGGCTAGTATCTCCCGCCATTGGTAGTAGCAGGACGACCTGCAAAAGTTGCGAGCAGCCACGAGGGCGCAGCTGCAGATCCTGATGACGACCGGTCACTGCTCACCCAACAAGAAAAGCGCATGCAGCGTCAGGGCTGGCCGGGCCGGCCGCCCGATAGTGCGGACGTGGCGCTGACACACGCGACGCTGGCGACGTTTTTTTTCTTCACCTTGCGCCGGTGCGCTCGCCGGCCGGCAGGATATTCCAGGTCCGGCAGTAGCCGTCGACGGGCGCGGCAAACCCGGGATGGTGGGGAACGACGCGTCGCAAGCCCACTTTGCGCAGGAGCTTGTGCTGCGGCGCGATGCTTTTCTTCCCTATCTTTTCCACGCGGCTTCTTCTCTTTCCAGGCAGAGAGGGAGGAGCGGTGCAGGGCAAAGGATCAGGGGCAGGGAGCGACGGTCAGGAAGCTTTTCGTCGGTCGATCATGGAGACGCCGTGGCCATGACCGGCCGCTCGCTTTGTTAGTTTGCTTACGTGCGAAGAATCGTCGGCGACCCGACCAGGGCGTTCGCACGTGGATCCCCACCATTTCCTGCTGGCGCGCGCCTGGCCCTCGGATCGCCGATCGGACGGCTCATAGTGGAGCAATCCACCGCGCCTACTCCGACATTCAGTCACGGCGCACTTCATTGGATTTTTTTTCCAATGAAGTATCCAGTATCTCAAGTAGGAAACTCCAATCTACTAGGTGGACAACTCGTACCGTCAGTTCTCAGCTTGGGGATATTCACTCACACACACACGAATCGTGTCAAACTGATGATATACATGGGTCCCGGTCTTTCCAGGATCGCACACACAAGCAAAATGACAAGACCAAAACCAGGCAGAGGAAATCATCAAGCAATAATGTTGTGACCAAGCTGCTCACCAAGCAAACTACTCCAAACACCAATCATCGCATCAGCCAGCCACTGGTGAACAAGTCTCAAGTTTTTTTTTTCTTTTTGAAAACAAATATCAAGTTTTAACCCGTAGAAAAATTTGATCCAGAACGAATCTGCAATTTAATCTAAATAAAAATGGGCCAAACGATGGCAAAACGTTCCAAATTTGTATTTGTCCTTTAGAGCAAGGGCAATAGTCCTCGCCCGCTGCCGGCTGGGAGGGCCGCGGATGGTGGCGGACCCCACCGAGAATTGATACGTTGGTGTTTAGTTACCAAAAATTTTCACTTCGAAATTTATGCATTATTTTTGGACACATGCATGGAATACTAAATGTAGTTAAACAACAAATTAATTGTACAGTTTTGATATACACGACGAGACGAATCTTTTGAGCCTAATCAGTGCATGATTAGCCATAAGTGCTACAGTAACCCACAAGTGCTAATGATGCGGTCAAAGACCTCAAAAGATTCGTCTCGCGGTTTCCAGGTGAGTTCTGAAATTAGTTTTTTAATTAGTGTCCGAAAAACACTTCCGATGTCTAATCAAACCCTCGATTTGACATCCGAAAATTTTTGGTTCTGGAAAACGGCCCGTTTGATCCCAACCGGCGGCAAGCGAACGGTTTGGCAGATGTCCGTTTGAGTTTTCTCTCTCCGCCACGTTGGATCCAACCGGCTCTCAGTCGATTATTAAGGGCGTGTTTGATATCAGGGCTGTGCAAGGCCTGGCCAGCGAGCCAGCCCAGGCCAGCCACGGCCTGGCCTGCGGTGCACAAGTGCACTTGTTTGAATTGCATGTAGCATTTGGGCCAGGTTATTACTTTTCTGTGTTTGATTCACAGCCAGCAGTCTGGCCCAACCCCAACTACCATCAACTACCAAAACGAGATGGTGTTTGATTCCAGCCAATCCAGCATGGCCCATGGATTCACAACTCAACATATTTCAACAGCAACACATGAAAATAGCAAAGTTCATATGATCAGGTCTGAAATAATGGCCTCAGGTAATTACCCAACATCATCGGCCATTTCAAAATAACAACATTGAGTTGGAGTTAGAGTTGACCAACATCATTGGCCTCAGATTCAATTTGCCTTTTCATTTAGTCTATTAACTTGGAGCATAAGGGAAAGGTAGGCAATCTGTACAGTCATGAAGGCCATGAGAGCGTGACCAACATCCAGCCCAGCAATCAAACACGCCCCAAGTATTCATAAGCCCAGATCCTGACAAGTTACTTGGGCATGGATGTTATTCACGGTTCGATGACAGTCATGAAAAATAGTTTCATCATATGCCCAGTACCTCACAAGTTAAAGACCATAAATGTAAACCTTTCCTCACCATGGCATTGGTATCATCATAGGCATTAAACAGGAGAAGCACACAAATCAGAGGGAGAAACAAGGCCTCAGCTGCTGGCATAATCTATAAATCATCATGGGTGCAAAAAATAATCAGGTGGCATGAGATTCAGAAAAAAAGTCACAAGACATCAAATGCTTTTGGAATGCAACAAAGCCTGGCAGGAGTATGAACTCAGCTTGGTTACAGCTACCACTAGGCTCAGTTTCATTCCAAGAGACAAGAAGAAGCAAAGCCACCTTATTGATATGGAAAACAAGCAAATGCAGTGGTGGGGTGGTTTCTGTTCCCAAACTCACTCAAGTGGTATCTGACCCCCCTAAATGGAGGCAAGAAGCCAGGTCTGCATGCATATCCACCATCTACCAGGTAAAAATGACCTACAATGTGTGTAGAAGCAGTGTCAACATGTGTACTAGGTTGCAGTGGGCATAAGTAAATCTCTAGCTAATGCAGTTACCTGCAGGGACAGTGAAGCCATCATTTCTCTCAATGGCATCAGCCAGGATTAGTGCATCATGGGCTGAGCCCTCCCAGCCAGCAAGAACATATATAAACTTTAGGTCAAAGCTCACTGCAGCCATCACATTCTGTGTTGGATGCTTGTGTCTACCCCTGAAAGCTTGTTGCATGTGTCTAGGCACCCTTGCCAACACATGTGTGCCATCAATGGCACCAATGCAATTCTACAAAAAATTGGCGAAGTGCATTTAAGCAACAAGTGTACCAAGTGTCGCCAACCTAATGAGATGTGCATCTAATGAACAATTACCTTCAAAAAAGGAAACCATCTGTGGCTCCCCAAAATCTTTGGATGTGTGGCAGTGGAAGGAGGCTTCATCATGTCAGCCCTTAACTCACCAATTGCATACAACACTTGGTGAAAGACTCTACTCACCGTCTCAATGGACCTCCTAAAAGATTGGTGCACTACCCTAAATCTCTGGTTGTGACCAACCACATGCAAAAACATTGCCACCTGCTCTTCCACAGGACACCCTACTGTCTCAGGTACAAGGCCTCTATTTCTGAGCAGGTTACATAAAGAAAAAAAAGGGACTCTTCTCATGCGCAGCATTGCAACGCATTCAACATCGTTGTAATTGTACATCAATTGCAGTGTGCTCTGCCTATGCCTCTCAGCATGAGTCCTAGGGCCATAAGGGATTACCTCTTCTCCACTAATCCTTCTAAGCCTATTTACTACAAAGGTCACCATCACAACAACCATCCCAGCTGCTTGCCTAGCCATCAAAGCATGTTGTGCATTTGCATCCATCTACATTCATTCACAAATGTATAAGTAATTTAGGTAGACCCTGGCTGGCCTCTGCATGGTAGTGGAAGCATTCACAAAAAGGCACGGCCCGCATAAAAAATGCCTCCCTGTGCCACATAAGCTATTCATCATCGACCATTCATCTCCCAGTACCAACAAAACATGAACATCGACAAGAATAGTAACACTATGAAACAAATCAACGAAGTACCAACAATAAGAACAAGTAACCATGGACGACAATAGGCAGGATTGACCATGAGTATAGTAAACATCAAAAAAAATATTGAGATCCGAGGCAAACATTAAAAGTAGACCGAGAAGGTTGGGGGAAAAACCGATTTCACCTCGGGTGAGTCGGAGGGGTGCAGATGCTGCTCAAATCGGAAGGTGGTGGGGAGGAAGGAGCAGATCTGGACGACGAAGCACAAGAGACGCAAGATCCACGAACAGAAACACCGCCTCGCCGGAGAAGAAGAAGAAGGAAGAAGCCCGCCTCGCCGGAGCCCGCCAACAGAGGGAGCCGCGCCGCCTGGACGCAGATCCACACCGGGAGAACGGAGACGAACCCCGCGGAACGCAACTGACGCGCCGGCAACGGAGCTCACCTCGACGACAGTACCTCAACGGGAGTGGAGTGTGGAGAGGAGGAGAAGAGCAGAGAGAGGGAGAAGGGGGTTCATATAGGCCATGGATTTCGGCGGGGAAGGGAGCGCGCGGAAGTTTCCCTCTTCCCGCGCGAGCCCGCCAGAGCCGCGCGCAGCCGCCGCGAATCGCCAGCGCGAGCGCCGCAAGAGCATGGCCGAGGAGAAACGAAAACCTAGAGCGTATGGCCAGAGCCAGGAGAGAGAAGGGATTTTGCACGCCGCAGGCCAGGCTCCCAATCCGGGCCAAGTAAATCAAACACCCGCTCTGCACGCCATGGGCTCGGCCTCCCCTTTTGGCCCATATCAAACACGCCCTAAACTTGCTCTTAGAGAGGACCGTTGCAAATTGCTGGTGCCCGCCCCCATGCGATGCGAGCGACGAATGAGAATCCACCCACCAGTCAGCTGACTGGTCTGGTTGGCGGCCCACGGCCAGCCTTCATCTCGCCGCCGATCGACCGGCCCGGCGGTTATAAAGCCGGCGAGCGCCAGCGGGGGAGGCTGGTTTCCTTTCCTACACGGCCGCGCCGCGCAGCCTCGCCCACGCACGGCACGCCTCCCCGCAGCCCCACCACCCGCAGCGAGCGCGAGGTGGGGTTATGGGCCGTGCCGCTCGCGCCCACCTCCCCCTCCTCCTCCACTCCTCAACCGCCGCCGCCGCCCCCGCCGCGGCCTCCTTATTACCCGGCCGCACCCGCCCCGGCTCCTCCTCCCTCTAGGCAGCACCAATCGCTGGTCCAGTCCGGCAATCGAGCTCCCCAACCACCAGCACGCCTCGGCCTCCCTCTCCAAAGAGCGCGGCTTCAATGGCCTGTTCGCGGGCGCGCCTGCTCGGCTCGCCGGCCTCGATCGCCGTCCTCATCCTCTCCTTCTTCCAAGGTACGACTGATTCGTCGCCGTTAATGCTGCAGGGGCTGTTCGCCTTGGGTTGCTTTGGATTTGGGGGGCAAAGCTGCGAGCTTTCGGGATTTGGATTTGAATCGCGGCGCTCTCCTCTCCTCTCGCGCAGGGTCGGTGTGCGGCACCACCTTCAGCTTCACCAACCGGTGCCCCGACACGGTGTGGCCGGGCCTGCTGGCGGGCTCGGGGACGCCGCCGCTTGAGACCACGGGCTTCGCGCTCGCGCCGGGGCAGTCGCGCTCGCTGCCCGCGCCGCAGGGGTGGTCGGGCCGCTTCTGGGGCCGCTCCGGCTGCGACTTCGACGCCTCCGGCAAGGGCTCCTGCGCCACGGGCGACTGCGGCTCCGGCGAGGTCGAGTGCCGCGGCGCGGGGGCGTCCCCGCCCGCCACGCTCGCCGAGTTCACCCTCAACGGCGCCGGCGGCAAGGACTTCTACGACGTCAGCCTCGTCGACGGATACAACCTGCCCATGCTCGTCCAGGCCGCCGCGCCGGACTGCCCCGACACCGGCTGCCTCGTCGACCTCAACGAGCGCTGCCCCGACGAGCTCCGCGCCGACGACGGCCGCGCGTGCCGCAGCGCTTGCGAGGCGTTCGGGAGCCCCGAGTACTGCTGCCACGGCGCCTACGGCAACCCCAACACCTGCCACCCCTCCCAGTACTCGCAGCTCTTCAAGTCGGCGTGCCCCAAGTCCTACAGCTACGCCTACGACGACGCCACCTCCACCTTCACCTGCAACCACACCGACTACACCATCACCTTCTGCCCCAAATCCACTCCGTCCAGGTGCTCACCTCTTCTTGCCCGGATTTTCAATCATCCAGCAGTGCCGCCTCCTTCAGTGTTTACTTACTTTAAGCTGCAATCCTGAGCTTCAGATTTCAGCATTACTACATACCCTTGTTTGAGATAGATTACTTGAGAAAGGTGAGATCTTGATTCGGAATGTGGAATTCGGGGGAAAGAGTTAGGCTTGGAGCAAAGCAAAGAAGCTTTGATCTGTACTCTTCTTCTCTTTCCATCTTTTGCCTTTCTCCTGTCCCCACACAGCACCTTGCCATCTTTGTGTGTTGGGTCTGACAAGGAAGTTGCAATTACCTTGTTGGAACTTTGCAACTGCAAAGAAACACATCACTCTGAAACAGGGTCTAACATCTACTCCCTTCAGTCCTGAAATGTAAGTCATTTTGCTTTGTCCTAAGTCAAAGCAGTCTAAGTTTGACCAAATTTACAGAGAAGAATACTAACATCTAACACATCAAATAGGTAAATTAAGAAAATATATTTCATAATGGATCTAATTATTCCCATTTGACATTCAAAATGTTATTACTTATTTCTATAAATTTGGTCAATCTTGGAACAGTTTGACTTAGAACAAATCAAAATGCCTTGCATTTCAGGACAGAGAGAGTATTGCTTAAATTAACTTCATATGTTCATGGTACTAATCTTTTGACAACCAACAAAATATACTGTGCAAACTTGAACTTATGTGAGCAATCGTTTGTTTTTGACATTTTTGCAGCGATAAATCCAATCACTCATCACGGAGACCAAGCCATGAGCAGCTTGAAGATTCAGTTTGGCTTGCTTCCTTGAAAAAAAGTGACGCCGGCGCTCTGGCAGTGGCTTCATGGTCGGCGTCCATTGTGATCCAATTTGCCCTGGCAATTGCTGTGGTGATCACAATTGTTGTATTGGAGCAACCTCTGTTCGGCTTGCTATGATTTGGCAAGGTTGCAGTTCTTGATCCAAGCCTTTTTTTTTTCAGACCGAAAGTGGATTAGAGAGTAGTGATGAGCAATGGGGTAGAGAATATTGTGTAGCCTTTTTGTTTGTGGATAGGTGCTAGAGAAGGAATTATGAGTTACAAGTTGGCAATTGCAGTTTCCATAAATGCATTGCATTGGTCCATTGCCCTTCAGAAACATTGCTCTTTGCATTAGTAGTATTCTTTTTGTCCATCAACTGTTTTTATTTGGGGGCATGATCGATGTTGCATGTTGATCCAGCTGCACCCTGGAATGAGAAGAATATGAGATCTGATACTCTGTTGTCATCAGGTCCCTTTCTCTCTAGTTTGTTCAGCAAGGTGCACAGAAAAAATATCGCAAGTAGATTTTATACCATTTGCTTTTGCAGAGGTGTCACTTTGCTTTCTCCTCTGATGTAGCAATTGCAAGTTGAATGATAAGCATGTTAGTGAGAGATCTCATCTCATCCAGAGGAAAAAAAAAGTTTGAGATCACTCCCATGTTCTTTCTGATTAATATAAAGGAGTGAGCACTTATCTGAATGAAAAAGGAAACAGATGACCCTTTCTTTTTTTTTTGAAAAGGACGAAAGGGGGAATATAGGAAGGCAATTAGGCAAAGTCGTTGGTAGCGCTGATCAAAAGGAAGATCAGTGGCCGGCTGTGATAATCTATTAAATCGATGAATTGATATCACACTGAAGCCAAAGCAACCAGAATTTGACAGAACAGGTGTGGTAGATTACTCCTAGTCATTCTCCTGTCAGTATGAGCAGAGGAAGCTTCTACGGGCCATGGAATTCGATTTTGTATGCAGATAGGATTACTTTACTTCAAGCAAAACAATCGACCTCCTTCCCTGAACCCCTGTCAAGTTTCATTCGGCCCATACTGACATCCCGGCTCGGACCACAATCTTCGAAACCCAATAGGCAGCCTGCAGCGCACTGTTCCACTGCCTGGTCGGAGTGCCCTAAAAAAAAATCGCTGGTCGGAGTCGGAGGCGAACTCACACCGGCGGCCGCTTAGGGTTAGTTAGGTCGTGAGCAAAAATGGCGTTGTCCACTCGCCGGCGGAGCTGCTCTCCTCCGTCCACCGCATCCTCGCCGTACTTCCCGCCGGAGCTCTGGTCGCAAGGTGCCTCACGAACCTCCAGGACTTCTTCGCATAATCCTCTGCTCTTGCCCTGAATTCATCTCTCCCGATCCCAATTGCTTGATCTCTTCCTACCCCCGCTATCTGCTGCTAACACGCCCCCTGGTCTGGACGGCGTAACGCCTCTAGTAGGTTGGCAGGATTGAAGTTTGATTTTGGCTAATTGAAAAACCGGTTCGACTAGTTCAAAAATGTTTTGTGAAAAAGAATAAGCTGAAATAAACCGGAATGAGCTAAAAGCAGACAAGCCGACCGACGCCAACTGGCAAAGCTTGCATTGGCACCAATTACCAGCACATTTAACTCTCATCAGTACCAGTATATGCCCACCGCATACGATGAATACTACTACATAGGATCAATATAATCCTCGAATAATGGTAAACTAGTTAACAAGAGCACCTGATCGAACACAACACCTATATATCTAGAAAATGATCAGGAGGAGCATGGCAGCGTGCTTTGCCCAACTCGCAGGGGATCAGGTCAGATTCGTACTTGAACACCTCTTGTATGCAGACGTGCTTCACCTTCACCTCGGCCATCTTCTTCCCTCTCGAGAAATCATACCACATGACTCTGCAGAAAGTGTCGAGGAAGGCGACGTCCGAGGAGTAGAGGTGTTGGAGGATCACGGCGCGCCCTTCCTGCGCGTGGAGGCCATTCAAGCTCACCGCCATCTTCTTCTCCCACCTCCCCTCCGCGTACCCGGCCATCTCCCACACCTCCAGCACCTCCTCGTCCGCGCCGCCCACCTCCGAGGTCACCATCAGGCACAGCCTCCCGTCCACGGCCGATATCTGCTTGCGCGCCCACCGGTCGCCCCTCTCGTCCACCTCCCGCGGCAGCGGGACGAGCCGCCACGCCTCGCTCCTCAGGTCGAACGCGAACACGTCCTGCACCTCGGTCTGCCTGTCGGCATGCCGGAGCCAGTGCATGGCGCCGTGGGCGCTCACGGCGGGTGCTGAGGGGGCGAGCGACTCCGGGCGCAGCGGCACGTCCGCGGCGCGGCGCCACGCGAACCGCCGCGAGTCGAACACCTCGCAGCGGAGGCGGTCCCACACCTTGGGGACGACGGAGAAGCGGGCGATCTTGAACTCGGCGGCCGCGCCGGCGCCCGACGAGGGCCTCGCCACCATGGCCGTGGCGACCGTGTCGAAGCGCACCCGCGGGTTGGGCAGCGCCCGCCACTGCCGCGTGGCCGGCTTGCACACGTAGTAGCAGGGGCGGCGCCGCGTGTCGGCCTCGACGCAGCAGGCGAGGCCGCCGCGCGCCGCCACGGCCTCGAGGCGGACGTGCGCGGACGGCAGGAAGTCCAGCGAGACCCCCGGCGCGGCGTGCATGGAGACGAAGTCGGCGCGGTAGCGGTGGCGCGCCATGCTCTGGACGAAGCAGCCCGAGACGGCGGCGGCGCGGCGGCAGTGCAGCGGCGCGAACGCCGGCTCGTAGGTGATGCGCCGCCAGCGCGTGGACACGACGCGGCACGCGGCGAGGTCGTCGAGCGGCACGCGGGTGAGCAGCTCGAACACCTGGTCCTCGGGCAAGGCGGCGGCGGCGCCCTTGTCCTCGTTGTCGTCGTTGGTGGTGGCGCTCCGCCGCTTCTCCGGCGACAGCGACATTGCCGGCCGGAGGTAACAACGACGACCTGCTGCAAGATCTCTCCTCAGTATGTAACGGACTACCGGTAGAGAACCGCGAGCGAGCTCTGGTCAACCCTATAGGCAAGGTCGACCAGGAACTGTGGTGCCGTATATATATACAGTACCAGTACCATGGTGAAAACTAAACGTGCTCGGTCTAGTCCGTCGAGAAGAATTAGGAATCGGACGGGAGGTGGACGACGACAGCCCGATCCGACCAATAATCAGGCGCCGCCGCCGCCAAGGAATCGCAGAAAAAACTAAACTTGGCATATTTATTTAATTAACATGGTGCACGTTTATACACAAGAAAAAAGAGGTAAATATCCGTGCTGGACGGCAGTTAACCCTCGACCAAGTTTCCGTAGCAGCCAAGTAGGGTATGGTCTCCCTCCCGTTTCTTTCCATTCATGCAGGGACTGACTGAGCCGGCCGTTGGCAGGAAAGGGCTACCTGGCTGCAACCGCATTGTTGGGTTCTCACCAGCTAGTAGCCTTCCTCTCATCCGCCGTGTTTGGTTGGTAGGTCAGAAATTTTTCAACCCGTGAATCTTCAATGCATGGGGCACTAAATGAAGATTATTTGTAAAATCTTTTTATAGATGAGTGCAGTTTAGCGCGACGAATCTAATGAGCCTAATTAATCCATGATTTGCAACAGTAATACTATATTTCTCTAATTATTCTCTAATTATGCGGTCAAATGTCTCATTAGCTACAGTATATGCTACAGTGCCATAGTTATGGAGGTTTTTTTGTAATTAGACTTTATTTAATAACTCTAATTAGTGGTCAAAGTGACGAAAAGTTTTCATGAAAAATTTCTCAGCCCCATTCAACACACGATAGGTTAGCTAGTGATAGATCCCTGGATGCATGCATGCATGCTGGGATGGCGGCCGGCTTTGACCAGGTCGGTTTCTTTTCTAATTGAACGCTGGATCGAGAACCCTCTAGCCTCTTCCCGGCCGGAAACAACTTCAAATCTAGGGTTCGGACAGCAAAACGTGTGAATGAAATGAACAAATAGCATTACTTTATTGGATACATGTAAAATTCTATGCTGACTGCCCGTCCCGGCGGACGCGGTCGTAGGCGTGGCGCGCGCGGCCAAGCGATCTGCATGCCGCAGCTCGCAGCTGAGGCTAGGGAGGCTGCGCTAGCCCGGCGGACGGCGCGGGGGGTCGTTGCCCACTTGCCCTTGCCTTGCCGCGCGAGTAACAGGCCGCCGAGACTCGTTTCTTGGGCCGGCATGTTTAGCATGGATGGTCGCCCTGTTCATGGTCCGGGTTCAGCGGGTTGTTTGAACCAACCCGCCTAGCCCGCAATGGAGTTAAGTTGAACGGTTTGAGACCCGTGGGTTAGATGGGTTTCGACGGATTCATTGCCGCAGTTCCGCAGCGCATGGCCGATCACGGCGTGAAGTTGCGGCTTGCGAGAAAACTGTTGTAGTGGTCACCACCACCGGGGAAGGAAGGGAGTAAAGCTTCTTCCAAGATGCTGTCTTGCTCGGAGAGAAGTCGATGGAGAGCTGCTTGTGCTCGAACATCCGCGGCCTGGCGATGAGATGCAGTCGTGATCCCCGCAGTCGACAGGAATGGGTTCGGAAGAACCTGTGGTCGCGAAGCTAGTGCATAGCGAGCTTGTGCTGCTTGTCGGCGGCGATTGCCGATTGGTGTAGTGTAATGGCATCTGGTGGTGGCGTCCTCGCTCCTTCTAGAATAGCAGACCACAGGAGGCGGGTGTCCTGTGTGAGATGATGATTAATTGAATGGAAAAATAGAGTAAACAGCAGCAGAGTGGCATGAGGAATCGATTTTTGGTGGCCGGCGGCAACATCTACTACTCCCCGCAATGGATCTAGAGAGCAACGCTCCATTGACGGACGAGCGGCGAGAAAACTGGATGCGGTGCGAGGAAGAAGACGAGTTGAATAACTTTTCGCTTCCTTTTCTTTTAAACGGGCCCACAACAATATATGTCACCGGGTTATGCGGTAGAACCCGTGCTAAACCTAACCCGCCGGAGGCATCCAGAAACGAATTGTTACGGGCCGGTTTGACGGGTTTGGTGGGTTGAAACCAGCCCATGTACAGGGCGAGATGGGATGGGTTGTCACCCAGCAGGCTGGCGGCTGGCCCGTGGTTCTCACTACAAATGGCCCGTGTCCCGTGTTGAATGAATCAATTTTTTTTTGTGTGTGTTGTGTGTGGGCCGCTCACCTGAGGGATTTGATTATCTGCTCACTCGATTTTTTTTCCTTCAAATTCTTCCTTTCTTTTTCGACTCTAAGGAGATTCCGGTGAGGTTTGGATTCGGGTTAGAATTTCGGTGAGTTTCGAGTTATACTCATATAATGATACTAATGAAGGAGAGTCGTTGAACTTTGATCCAACGGTCCAAAAACATTGAGGGAGAATTTTTATTTTCATATTTTCGATTGAGAAAGGGGGCAACCGCGCTTGCACGTATCTATTCTTATCTACGGAGAAAAACTGTGATCGCCGGCAATTATATTGTTGCTGTACTAGTATGAGTTTGCAAGCCTACCAAGGAAGATCAGCAAGTTTATCGTGAGAAAAAGCTTGCTAGTTTTAGTTTTCTAGAAAAATTACCAATCAAAGTCTTCTAGTGGACGAGGTGCGTTTACATTAACTTCATCAGTATTATTATACGAGTATAACTCGGATTTCTTTTCTGTATACTGTGCACTGCATGCAAAAAAGAAAAGGTTAAACCCGTCAAAATAAACAAAGTTTAAATCCAGCTCTATAAATTTTGCCATCAAATCAAAATTTACCCAAACGACACGAGCAGCTTGCCTTGTTTCTTCTTCTCTCCCAAGAAAAGAAAAGCCAAGGGCCCCCTCTCCCTCAACTAGACTTAAGACTTCGCAGAGGGGAGCCGCGCCGCGCAGACCAAACTCCCTCCCAAAAGCCCCTCGCCGGACGCTCGCTCTCGCCGGCCGCGACTGAATCAGGCGCCCAGGATGGCCCGCTACGACCGCGCGATCACCGTCTTCTCCCCCGACGGCCACCTCTTCCAGGTCGAGTACGCCCTCGAGGCCGTCCGCAAGGGCAACGCCGCCGTCGGCGTCCGCGGCGTCGACACCGTCGTCCTCGGCGTCGAGAAGAAGTCCACCCCCAAGCTGCAGGACTCCAGGTCGGTACCCGCCTGCCTCTCTCTCTCTTCCCCTCCCTTGCTCGCTCACCAGATCTATCCATCCCCGCCGCCGCCGCCGCCTCACCACTAATCCCCCCCGGCCCCAAATCCCCGCAGGTCCGTGCGCAAGATCGCGAGCCTGGACACCCACATCGCGCTGGCCTGCGCGGGGCTCAAGGCCGACGCGCGCGTCCTCATCAACCGCGCCCGCATCGAGTGCCAGAGCCACCGCCTCACCGTCGAGGACCCCGTCACCGTCGAGTACATCACGCGCTTCATCGCCGGCCTGCAGCAGAAGTACACGCAGAGCGGAGGGGTCCGCCCCTTCGGCCTCTCCACCCTCATCGTCGGGTTCGACCCCTACACCAACAAGCCCGCCCTGTACCAGACCGACCCGTCGGGGACCTTCTCCGCCTGGAAGGCCAACGCCACCGGCCGCAACTCCAACTCCATGCGCGAGTTCCTCGAGAAGAACTACAAGGAGACGTCAGGCAAGGAGACCATCAAGCTCGCCATCAGAGCACTCCTTGAGGTGTGTACTTGCCACTGAATTATCCCCTGCCTCTCGCTCCCCTCCCCAGTTAGATTTATAGACCACGAGCACTGATTATTATTCAGAGAAAGATAGATAGTCAATTGGACTAACTAGCATATGAGGACAAAGATCAATCAATTTACTTAATGTTTAGCAATAATTTGTGAATTAACTGGTCCGAATGATGTGCCATGTGGTGGTGGACATAGATATAATCCAACATTGCCGAATCCAATGTACCAGTGGAATGTTGCAATCCAGACTTCGTAGGTGCTGAGTGTGTTTCATATATATCATGGTTGATTGTTTACAGATAGTGTTATCATCTACTCCTATATATATCCCAGTTTCACTGAAAATTGGATTGAGTTCTGGAAATCTTCTGTGATCAGGTGCGCTGAAACAGCAAGGCTGACAATAGACAAAGTTGGGTGGAATTAGTTTTGTTGCATTGCATTTGCTTCATCTTAGAACTAGTAGCGGATCAATTAGAACTAGGTGCGCTGAAACAGCAAGGCTGACAATTAGTTTTGTGTACGAATGTTTCTTCTTCTTATATGACAGAGTAGTGCTCCTGCTTTTATTTCAAAAAAAAAAAGAACTAGTGGCCGATCCGCAATGAATTCTAAGTGAGGGCTCATTAAACAAGAACACAAAAATTAGGCAAACATAATATGGTGAAAAAATTGTAGACTTCTAATGTGGGCTTGGATTTGTTCAGTGTGGGTGGAACCTGTTTGGATTGGAATTATTTCGCTGGGAAGTTTCAGATCTAATTAATCTGAACTACTTACTGAGATTTTTCAATGAAATGCCTTCATCCAAACACCCCCTCAGAGAGTATACTTAGTGCGTTGTTTTTTTCTGTTGAGGACACAATACATGAACATAGCTATTGCACATAGTGCCTTTTAGTTCTGTAGACCACAGTGTACATGAACATGCTTTGGCATATTGTCATCCAAACACCCCCTCAGAGATTATACGTAATGCGTTGTTTTTTCTGTTGAGGACACAATACATGAACATAGCTATTGCACATAGTGCCTTTTAGTTCTGTAGACCACAGAGCACATGAACATGCTATGGCATATTGTTTTTTATTCTACACCCTTTGTCTGGTTGGTGAACTCTGATTTATCTTGTAGTATAACCATTGTTCCTTAAGGCATTCTTATGTAAGTTCATTTTCTTTCTTGATTTCTGCTTTGTATTGTGGAAATCGTGTCATTGACGCGGAGAGTTTGCCTTTCTAGTTGTCTGCTGTAGTCCTCTGCAATGGTTGAAAACAGGGCTTTGTCAACTTCACTGCTGCTTTTAGATTTTTAGCATTATTAAGGCATGGATATGTATATGCCTAGGCCACATCAAGTGAAATTTGCATGTACCAAGTAGCACAACTTCACAAATGGCAATGTCTTTCATATTGGCATTCTTTTTGTGTGTCCAACTTCAAGTCAGCCAGTTTTATTGCGTGGAACGACTGTTGATAGCCAAACTTCAAGTTCTTAGGTTGGCATTATTTCATCACAATATGCACATCCAATATGGTAGTTGATGTTTCGACAAAAGAAATTAGCTAATTCTTATTGCCAGGGAGAGGTGGCTACGTATCTCCTTTTTCAGCACATTTTTTTCTGGTGAGATGTCTTTGGTGGCACTGATTGATGCTTCATAATCTCTAGGTTGTTGAGAGTGGTGGCAAGAACATTGAGGTTGCAGTGATGACACACGAGGATGGCCTTCGCGAACTTGAAGAGGCAGAGATTGATGAATATGTTGCTGAGATCGAGGCAGAGAAGGCCGCCGCTGAAGCTGCAAAGAAGGGCGCGCCGAAGGAAACATGATCCAGCACAGCAACTCTAGACAACTCTTGTTCCACAGCGTGCCTTAGGATTCACATCTTTTAGACGGAGGCCTGGTTGTTTGGGTGAAGGGATTTTTATTTCTGTTGAAGTTGCTTCGGTGAAACTCCTCATGCTATATTGCTACGCGGATGCACACTGTTGCATCCGCCATGCTGGTGAACTAGTAATTGTTGTCGCAGTGTTGGTCTTACAGTATATCTGAGTTCTGATACATGGTTGCCTAACTTTTTCTTTTTTTTGAGCAAAACATGGTCGCCGATGTTCGGGGTTGCGCGTTCGGGGTCGCGCGCGCGGGTGGGAGCCCGCGCGTCGCACAAGCCCCGCGGCCCACGAACGCTTTTTGGTGCCCTGTTGCGGCCCACTGATGGCTCGCGGAGGCGGCCCACTAACGGTCCGCAGCCCAATTTGTGGTTTTTTTTCTTTAAGTTTCAACAAAACATTTTTTATTTTTTTCCAACGGAACATTTGTTCAAGTGGAACATTTTTTGTTTTCAAGCGTAAGATTAGATTCAACCGAAAAAATTTTATTTTTTGTTTTGATTGAATTTTTTTTTCATCCAACGAAACATTTTGTTCCGGCAGAACAATTTGTTGGAATTTTTTTTTCAGTGGAACAATTTATTTTAGTTATGGAGGGAGCGGCGGCCCAAGAAGTATCAGCCCAGCTCCCCCTCGCGGCCTAGCTCCCCTGCAGCCCAGCTCACCCTTCTGTGACGTGACGGGTCGGCTCGGGGTCACGTGGGGCGAAATTGACGGAAGGAAAGCCCACGACGAAAAAAACAGGATGCGCGCGGCGTTTCTGCGATGAGTCGGATCCCAGTAACGCGCGTTACCTCCAGCAGGACCCAAACATGGTTGCATAACTGTGTTGGTGAGATTTGTGTGCTGGTGCTTCCCTGGCTGTATGACTTGTTTGAGCCATGTGATTTGGTGGGCCCAAACTTAGGCAGCCCAGCCGTCGTCGTGGAAAGAGAGAGGCCGTGGCCCACTTAATTCTGGGCCTGGCCTCTTAGCGAGACACGGGCTGGGATATCGATTCCCTTGGAGCCCAGAAAGGGCTGGCCGTTGATGTCGCAGGCAACTCAACTATAGGAGTTGGTCACATCATCGGTCTGACGTGGCCGGTGCTGTTGCCACCAGGCCAGTCCACCACCAAAAATTGACGAGGAAGACCTGGAAAGCAGAAACCGAGACGGGAGCGTGGCAAAGAGGGAATAGATGATGGATGGATCATGGATCAAAACAACAGAGCAAACCTCCCCACGCAGATGCAATTGTGGCCACTCACCTAATGCCAGTATCAGTAGAAGTATCATCGCATAATTATGTGAACTAGGTAACCATGTTGGAGAAGTGTCATGTTGATGACATTCCCTTATATCTCATTACACTTCTCCTTCTCTTTTTTTTCTGTTATATCAAAAATTTAATGCTCATGACATTTCTATAATATTTCTATTGAGATTAACCTAACAAACTAACGATGGTGTGATGATGCAATTGGTTACCTCAGTCCGGCTGCCCACCACCACCCCACCCACACACTGAGACACATTCGGATAAGACCAATCAGGTTCCGCGCGGGCTAGAAGATGTGGCCAAACCGGGCCCACGGTGCCCGACCAACAAACCAACGGTCACCGCCTGGGCCTGAGGCCCGCGAAGAAGGGGACAAGGAACAGGAACTTTTTCATTTTATATTTTTTAAAAATTAAAATTTCAAAAATATATGTCCGTTTTGAAATATTTCAAAAATACCCCCGGTCGCCCCCCCATAGGGCGACAGGCCTTAAGTGAATTTTTTTTCAAATTCGCAATAAGGTCCCTGGAAATAAAAAAAACCTGTCGCCCGTTGGGGGGCGACAGGGGCTGGGCGCCTGTCGCCCAGCCCACGGGCGCGGCAGGGGGCCTGTCGCCCCCCCCCCCCCCGCGGGCGACAGGGGGGCCTGTCGCCCCCCCCCCCCCCCCGCGGGCGACCGGGGGTACCCCCCTATATAAGCTCAAGCCCTCCCCTTCCCTCCTCATTTGAGCCCGAAAATTCCACCAAAAATCCAGAAAAAAAGAGATGAGTGAGGAGAAGGAAAGCGGCGAAGCCCTGCCGGATTCAGCACTTGTGATCTGCAGGTTAGTACATTTAGTTTAAATATTGTTATATTTAAGTACTACGTATTTTAATATGAGTAATTTGATTTAATTAGTGCTATAGTAGAACCATTTAAGTAGGAGTTCAATGATACTTTAGTTTGTAGTTACGTAGTAGTAAATTAGTTTAGAAAATTAGTAGAACCATTTATGCAGTATAGAATTTGAGTGTCATCACGTAGTTATGAATACTTATACGTTGTAATTGAATTTCATACTTAGTTTTTACGGATTATTGAATAAGGTAGTGAAGTAAAGAGTATAACTCGATAAGTATTATGTGATATACAGATATGTCGAGCAAGATGCAGTTTCAAGTATTTTATGGTGAATACAATGTTATGTATGGGCCAAATGGAGTAGATCTTTCTGCCTTTAAGCGCACATCTAGCGGCATAGATAAACCTCTGGAAAGGAGTTTTGGTTCCATATGTAAGTGGCTGCAGCGTGGTTCCATGTTGATCCGTTGACACATGTGATCACTGTCCAGTCTCTTGTTAATTGGGAGGTAGAAAGTGAATTATGGGAATTAATGATGATACACAGCACTGATGACTGGCAGAAGTACATGCAAGCAGCTCTAGAGCGTGGGTGGCCTCTGGCCATTCTTGTTCAAATCTGGGAGAAGACACAAAATGAAATCCAACATTGTGCAGATCAAGGAACTCCGAGTATTCGAAGAGAGACCAATTATGTTGAGCAAGATGAGTCAGAAGAGACAGAGAACCAAAACATGGGACCACAGGGCCTTGCTGATGAGGGAGAGAGGATACATAGCATTCTGGACGAGATGGAGGCAGAAGACCAAACCGCAATACAGATGGAAGAATATGAGGACTCATCTGATGACGAGCAGTACTCATTGCCAAAATAGTGGAAAGAGCATGGTTTTGGCAGTCATGTCGCAGAAGATGTACGAAATCAGGAGTAGGAGTACAGAGGGAATGAGGTAGTGCAAGGTGCAACATATCCAAACATTGAAGCCGTAAAAGATGCTGTGAGACTATGGGCAATCTCATTGAAACGAGAATTCAGAGTCGTAAAGTCTGGCATTAAAGAATATGAGGTGAAGTGTGTGAATGCTGGATGTCCATGGCGAGTACATGCATTCAAGGGAAAATGGAAGTCAAACTGGAAATGTTCCATTGTCACAGAGCACACTTGTTTGCTGTCAGAAGTTCTTCCCTCGCATCGCAATATATCATGCGACTTTGTTGCAAATCAAATGTATGGGTTTATTATGGACAACCTAAATTATGAGCCAAAAATGATTGTTCGACACATTGAGCAGACTTACCAGTACACCATCAGTTATTTGAAGGCATAGCGGGCTAAACAAAGGGTGTTCGAGATGCGGTTCGGCACATACGAGGCATCATATGATAACCTACCTCGTATGTTATCCCAGGTTGCTGCTAGAAATCCTGGAAACTTTTATGACACATACCTTTTACCAGCCGTGACTAGGGGACAAAGAATTATGCAACGAGCCTTCTTTTGCATAGGTGCTTCTGTTAGAGCATTTCAGTTTTGTCTTCCGGTGATCTGCATTGATGGCACATTTTTGACTGGAAGGTATAAAGGTCAGATACTCACTGCAATCGATGTAGATTGCAACAACCAAATTGTTCTGCTCGCATTTGCATTTGTTGAGAATGAGAACATAGACAGTTGGTATTGGTTCCTTGAACGAGTGAAGAATCATGTTGTTGCTGCACGTCCAGATGTGTGCCTTATTAGTGATAGGCATGCAGGTATCCTGCAATCAATACTGAAATTGCAATATGGAACTGCGACAATGCCTCCATTATGGCCTGATGTCCAAAACAGGTGGTGCATTAGGCATATGGGTGCAAACTTCTATGAACACTTCAAGAACAAGGATCTTAAGAACCTGTTTAAGAGATTGTGCACCCAAAATCAACAGAGAAAATTCAATGCATTATGGCAGATGCTTGATCAGTTGACTGCAGAGCTAGTGAAGGTAAGGGCATCAGGAGCAGGCACGAGTCAGGCTGCAGAGGCTAGGGATTCAATTGAGAAGCCATTTTCACACTGGATTCGAGGTGCACCTAAGGAGAAATGGGCATTCCTTTATGATACCAACGGAATACGGTATGGTATTCAGACAACGAAACATGCAGAGTGTTTCAATATGGTTATGCGTTCTTGTCGTGCCTTTTCACTTGTGGGAATTGTTGAGTTCATCATGTATGGGTGCATGAAGTATTTCAGAGAGCGTTACACGGCTGCAAGCATAAACATCAGCAACCTCCAAATTCAGTTTTGCAAAAGAGTGACACAATATATGCAAGAGAATATTGAAAAGGCCAAACTGCACCGCGTCATATCCACATGTACAATGGAGCATAGATTTGAGGTTCTATGTAAGGATAGAAGTGGTCGTGGTATCCGTAGAGATAGAGTGGTACAGGAGAGTTTGATTACAGTTGATGGCAAAGCATTCTGCTCCTGCATGAAGCCTAAATTATTGCATATGCCATGCTCCCATCTCATTGCGGCATGTGCAGAGTCTGCGTTACAGCCAGGACTATTTGTTTCACCGTACTTCAGCAAGGAAGCAGTTGTATCCACATGGGGACATGAGGTATACGGGATTGGAATTGTGGGGCCTTTCACTCAGGATAATGAGAATAAGATGTTTATTCCTGATCCAGCCACTAAGAAAGGCAAAGGCCGCCGTCAGACACGTCGTATTCGGAATGGTATGGACGAGTCGGAAGCAAGCAAGGCACAAAAGCGTTGCAGCCAATGTGGATCATTGAGTCACAACTACAAGAAGTGTCCTCAGAATGCACTTCACGATGCTGCTGACGTCGGTCCTTCCGGAAATCCCAGAGATGGAGCACCTCCTACGTTCAGACGAGCATCGGCGAGAATTGCTCGTGGAAGGCATTCGGTGTCATGATCCACATTCGGTGTCACGATCGCTGGAGGCGTACCTACTTTAGTTGTTTGGTTACATCATGTTCAACAACACTCATGGCAACTCGGTCGATAGGATTCTACTTCCGTATGCACGGGAGATTGCGGATGGGGACGAGGACGTACCGCCCTACAGCTGGGGTGAGGCGGTACTTGCAGCCACTTACCGTGGACTCTGTGATGGCTGCATGAAGACACATGGGAACGCTATCCTGTCAGGGTGCCCACTACTGCTACAGCTTTGGTCCTACGAGAGGCTAGCCGTTGGTCGGCCCTTTGTCAGCCACGAGCCTTACCACGGAGGCATGTACAGCGACGAGGAGGACGAGAGGCCCACTATGGGAACTATCTGGATCTGGCGTCAGGTACGTTCGTATCAAATCTAATTTTGTTATTCATTGTTACATGATGTATTAGCGCAATTTTAATTTTACTTATTCGGAATGCAGAGGTCCTGGGCACATGCGCGGGTTAGACGCGCATATCCTGAGTTTGTTTCGGAGCTCGACATGCTGACGCCCGAGGACGTTATCTGGGAGCCTTACAGCCCAGAGGCTGTGGCTAGACGTGCACCAGCAGGCCTGTCTTCGCACTGCTCCGCGAATGCGAGCCTGTGGCTTACTTCCGCCGTCCTGGTTTATGACATCGCGGTTGAGGCATATTGCCCCTAGAGAGTCAGGAGACAGTTTGGGCAGCGCCAAGAGTTTCCGGTGCCCACCGCGTTGGAGCGTGTCAGTCGCCAGGACCACAGGTAATTATGAATGAACTTGGCTCATACATTCGTGTCGAATCTAACGATTCTTCGTAATCCACTTTGTAGGTTGTCAAGGAGTGGCTTGCCGTGCTCTGATGATTGGCTCACCAAGATCCAGCCGTGGGTGGACCAATGGGAACAGGCAGACGAGCTCTTTGTCCATCCAACAGGAGCACACACAGACAGCTCCTTTAGGGCTTACCTCACCTGGTACTTACCCCGGACTCGGGCTCGTCTGGTTTTTGTTGACACTCACCCGCAGCCACACCAGGCGAGGCCTCAGGATGGCTATGGCCGGCACCACGTGGAGGCACTAGCTGGCGCGGTGAGTCTCTTGATCATATTTGCATATATATATAATCATATTCATAAGATAATTCATGTGTTTGTAACTTTACTGAATTGATGCAGCTTCGCCTTTGCAACATGATGGAGATGGACTGCTCGACTTACCTGACGAGGGTACGTGCCGGATCCCCAATGACCCAGTTTGAGCAGACAGAGGCATGGTCGAGGCAGCGTGATCAGTTGCGTCAGGTAGCGCACAACTTCGGAAGCCGTGTGCAGTACGAAGACAGCCACGGGTCGTCTCAGGCCTCATCGTCGTTCCCGTGTCCGTCGACCATGCACGGGCCGACGTCGCAGTTCTTCCCAAGTGCAGGTAACGTACATATCTCTTTAAAATTACATCAAGTGTTCCTACATATTTACTAATATCACATACAGGATACGATCCAGCTACTGCGTTCGGCCATACTAGAATGTTTAGAGGGACAGCACCAGTTGGCGGACCGTATCCAGGGATGGTACCGGGGCCACAGATACCGGCGTACACAGGTTAATTTATGTTTCGTATTTCGGTTTCTACATGTCATTACGAAATATACGAGCGTACGCTAACATCCATATTTTTTGCGTAGGATTCTACCCCGATGCGGGCGCCGGACCTTCTTCTTCCTCTTTTCGACCAGATAACGAGACATTCACCTTAGACGACTTCGACAGCTTGAGTCCAGAAGAGCCTGCCGCGCAAGGTGACCCCGATGTCTTGGGGTATTCACAGCTAGGAGGAGCACCACTTGGGATCTCTCAGCAGCAGACACCGCAGCCCCTTGCGCGTCCTGAGCGACAGGTGAGGTCTCCGGATGTTCTCACCTACTCCGAGGGACATGTCCGTGCCCAGCAGAGGGCTAAGAGGGTCCGACGCCCTAGGGGTGGTTAGATGTATATGATGTTTATTTGTAATGAGATAGTTGTGGACCGCTTATTTGTATCCGATGTTTATGATTGTGGTAGGTTACTTGTCATTTGTATCTATAGATATTATTGATGTGAACTTATTATGTTTGTGGGTTCCATAATGCTCGTGAAATAAGGGAAGTTCTTGCGATTTTTTCCCGTGATTTAATGAAGGACAAGTTACGTGCGGTAGGAGTTAGCGGCCGAGATCTTGCCGACGATGATGACGAATACACGCTCGAATAGCTCAAAATAGGTCTCTGGAAAAATAAAAGTCCCTGGAAAAAAAGGGGGGGCCTGTCGCCCCCCCCAACGGGCGACAGGGGCCTGTCGCCCGAGGGGTGGGCGACAGGCCCCTGTCGCCCGTTGGGGGGGCGACAGGTCCCCTTTTTTTTCTCCAGGGACTTCGTTGTAAATTTGAAGAAAAAAATTACACTTTGGGTCTGTCGCCCTATGGGAGGGCGACCGGGGTATATTTTTGAAATATTTGAAAACGGACATATATTTTTGAAATTTTAATTTTTTAAAAAATATAAAAATAAAAAATCGCCAAGGAACAGAAAGGGAAAGTCCCCCACCAAGCAGGCATGCAAGCTACCTAATCCAGGCCCAGCTTCTCGTCTCGTCTGCCTTGTGTGATTGGTCACATGATAAACAATCCTGTCAGCCTCCACAGATTAGATCCAAAAGTTAGCATGATAGGATTAGGTTATTCTCATCTCACTGGTCAAATAATATAGCAGTTTTTTTTCATGTCATAAACAGAAGCAAACAGATCAGGGCTCCATCTTGTTAGGCAGACATGTCAGGGATCAGATCAGATCCATAAGGCTGTTCGACTGGTAGAATGAATAATATTCGACTGGTAGAATCAATAGTATTATATGAGAGAAAATAAGCCGAAATAAACTAAGCCGACTGGTAGATCAGATCAGCTGAACAAGACCACAACGTCCGGATTAACGCTAAGACCCAATCTGCTACGAGACACAACAACGTCTGGTTCATCACGCGTTCACACTCAACCTATCTGCTACGAGACACAACGTCTGGTTCATCACGCGTTCACACTCAACCTATGCTTTACTACTTCTTTTAATGATCCAACTGACTGGAAGAGTCCAAACAGCAGCATGTTTCATTCTCACCACCGGATGCTGATGGATGGTTGGATGGCATCGTCTGGGGCGGGGTGAGAAATGAAGGCGCGCGGCCGGAGGAGGCAAGCAGGCAGCTTTACGGCGCCGGCGGCGAGCTAGGCGGAGATAAGCTCGCCGGTCGCTTTCCGCCTCAATCAATCCCTACCGCCGTTTGCTGATCCCCTCCAGCCAAAGAGGATAAGGAGAAGGGGCAAAGCAACCACACCTACTAGCTAGTACCTGTGTGTGAGTGTGAGTGTGTGCCTGTTCCAACTCCATCCATATTGGATGATGCCTGCCTGTGCCCGGGGATCCGGCCAAGTGGTTGCTATCGTGGTAAGGCGAATGACCGCGTCGGCGTCGCCAACGGATTGGGATCCGAGCGAGAGCCGTGCTCCTGGACCTGTTTGGTGGATACCCGTTTTGTTTGAATGCAGAGAGATGCAGCAGAGATCCACTGAACTTGGCAACATCCAGCAGTTTTTCTCTTTCTTTTTTCCCTTGGTTTTTAGTTTTTACCTCATATGGATTGGACTATGCCATGCACGGCGTCATCAGCCACTAGACAGCAGCAGGTAGTCAGCCAAACAAAGTGTTTTTGTTTGAGGCTTTGAGGAGAGAGTGAGAAGTTGCCGGACGAGCGGTCAGCGACAGCACTGGGAATGTCCCTGTCGCCTCAGAAACTGATGCTCATGTGTGCGGCCCAACCAACGGAGAGCCCACTCTACTGGCTATCCTGATGGCTGCTGCACCACCCATTCACCCTCTCGCCTTTCTCATGCAATCAAGGGCCCTGTTTGGATGATTCAGGGTAAATTTACCTCAAAGAAAATGGTTTATGCCTACCATTTACCTCTAATAGTTTTACCCTATAAAGGTGTTTGGATTAGGGGTAAATATGGTTGGGTAAAGGTGTTTAGATGATAGTTTTACCTCTATTTGACACCCAAAGAGGGGTAAAGGAAATTTGGGGGTAAAACATTTACCTCAACTCTTTTTACCCTCATGTTTGGATGTTAAAAGTAAAAAGTACCTCCTTTTACCCCTTTTACTCCATTTACCCCTCTATCCAAACAGGGCCAAGGTGTCAACAAGCAGTTGAGCAGTCCAATAATCGAATTCATGAATCCCCGCCGGCACCTAACCGCTCAACTCTGAAGTTGACACACAGAGTATTAATTCTGTCTCAACTCTGAAGCAGGCAGGCAGGCAGGCAGGTTTCCGGAATCAGCTGGCAGTTGCATTTCGGCCGGACGAGCGGTCAGCGACAGCACTGGGAATGTCCCTGTCGCCTCAGAAACTGATGCTCATGTCATGTGTGCGGCCCAACCAACGGAGAGCCCACTCTACTGGCTATCCTGATGGCTGCTGCACCACCTTTCTCATGCAATCAAGTCAACAAGCAGTGGAGCAGTCCAATAATCGAATTCATGAATCCCGGCCGGCACCTAACCGCTCAACTCTGAAGTTGACACACACAGTATTAATGCTGTCTCAACTCTGAAGCAGGCAGGCAGGCAGGTTTCCGGAATCAGCTGGCAGTTGCATTTCGTATTCTGTCTTATATCCGTTTTCCGTATTAGTGCCTTGTTTCAGCAATCAGTATGCTTTTGCAGGACATACCCACCCTGCCATCACCGATGTCAATCTGGCCCCCTGTTCGTACGTGATCAGTTCAGTTGATGAGGTCCATGATGGCCGGACTGGACCGAGGGATGGTGTTGGTTGGTTTGGTTCACTGACGATGACGATGAAGATGGAGAGAGAGAGAGAGCGCGCGCAACAGCCACAAGAATCCAGGGAGAAGAGACGCGATGCAGCTGCAGGTTGAGCACATCACCCAGGTCCGCTACTACAGTACGGAGATACTGGTCTCCGATCGTCGATACCGTACCCATCGGTGGTGGGGGGGGGGGGGGGGGGGGGCTAGCTACACCGCTACACCTACGCGGACAAGATGCATGGCATGGATCGACCACCGTAGGCCGGATTCTTCTTACTGGTTTATCAACCTTGCTTCCGCACAAGCTAATTAAAAGTAATATAAGAATGAGATTAATAATTATAATTACCTATCTCATACTCTTTTTCATCTATTAAATATTCTAACACATACTCTAAAATATATATTCATCATTATCTAGTTACAATAAATTTCATTTTGCATCACACCTCCATATCTCCATATGTATTTGATATATATTTAGTTGAACTATTTGTTTGTAAATTGGTATTCTTGTCTCTTCTGTCATACCTGAATACATGGTGACATATATCGTTGATAGTATTTTTATATAAATAATATATTACTAATAATAGAAATATTAATTTAAATTTTTATATTGGTGCACTTTAATATTTATTATATTATATAATTCAGATTTAGATTTAGAGTAATTTAACTTGTAATAATAATAATATAATTGTATAATTTATATGCAAATTTAAAGAGATATTTGTATTATTTTTATAATGGTATAGGGGGTAATTTATATAAAGATTAGGGGGTTACTTTAATTTTTTTTATAATGGCACATGTGGGTAATTTAGATACATATTTAGGGGGTTACTTTAGTCTATTTTCATAATAGCATAGATGGGTAATTTATTAGGAAAGATAACAGATCTGATGGTTATTATAATTAAAATTATAGGATTGATGGCTGGATGTTTCTGATTTTTGTGATACATGTTTAAGGGGTTACTTTAGTCTATTTTAATAATGGTAGAGGTGGCTAATTTATTAGAAAAGATAACAGATTTGATGGTTATTATAATTAGAGTTATTGGATTGATGGCCGGATGTTTCTGATTTTTGTGAGAATTTATAGGATTTCTCTATTTTTTAGAGCGTCCATCTAGGATCCTAAATGGCTTGATGTAGAGGCTCCAAAGGAACCTCCAAATAGTAATAGTAAGATTTTTTTAAAAATAGTATGTCAGTTTTTTTTTAAAAAAAAACTCTACATCCATGTTGTGCCAGGCCTTGAGCTTTCACCGTCAGCTCGCCCATGCAGGCCGCCCGTTCCAGCAGCATCCAGGCCCCCCTTGCATCATACCCGACTAGGCAACGCCGCCGCCCACTGGAGGAACAAAACGAACAAGTGGTGCCAAAGGAAACAGCGGCGGCGTTCGTCATCAGCGACCGAAATGGGTAACCTTGCATAAACTATGATAGGGTCTCCATTAGCCCAGCCGAGGGGTTTAGCTAATGATCGGACTTTTTTTTTTTTATCCAGCTAATGGTCGGACTTGGGGAAGGTGAAACCATTGCAAGTTGGCAAGTTGCTCCCCGGTTTGGGAAAGGCCCGGGCAGGTTCAGAGTAGCGGAATCCAGGCCCAGCGGACGCAAGTGGAAACCAAACCACCACCCACAAATCCGGGGCTGGCATTGGCAGGACAGGAGGGGATGTTGGTTGCTCCCCTGTAGGCTCCTAGTCCTAGCAGCACACACAACAGAAGCCCTCAAATCTACAAGAACCACCGGATCATCGTCGGAGGGACTACCTCCTTTCGACCTACTAGTATATTATTGTTTATTTTTCCCCATCGTGAAAAGACCACGAGGAAGACTCGGCGCGTCAAAATCGCAGGCGATAAAGGCCGTGATGAGATAGATCAGCGTGACTGAACCCCCATGGACGATGGGGGATATCAGGATATGGGCACGAGAGCTGTGAACAGTGAGATCCAAGAAGAGCGAGCAAGCCAACCAATCAGTTCCGAGCAGCTTCTGATTGGTTTGGTTGGTTGGTTCCTGCCCGCTCCAACTCCCAGGGGATGGATCATCAACAAGGCAGGGAACAAGGCCAACTTCACATGTCCTTCCACAGGACTTCGGACTCTGGAAGGCGCGCGTCAGTGTGTCATGTCGGCAACCGATCTGAATCCGCCGGGACAGGTGTCGATCCATTCAGTCCGCTGGGTGTACCTACCCGATCCCGGTCGTCATGCCCCGGCCGCCACGACCTCCCCATCCATCCTGCCGCCATGGCGACAGTCCCACGCTCAAACTCGCCTGCACCCAAAAAAAAAAGAGAGAGGAAAGGATAAAATTTGCAGGAGCTTATCAATACGCCGTGCAGCAGCTGTCCGGACGCCGAACCAGCTTTATTTAGCAGGAAATCAAGCACCAACCAACGGATTCCATTCCATCCCATCCCATCAGTGATCAGCCGAGTCCTCCTTGACATTCATGGCGGTGACGGCGACGCAAATTAAGCGGCGCCGCGGCTGCCGGCCAACTTGAGGCGGCAGCATCTGGAGCCCCACAACTTGCCGCCGCCCGCCCTAGAGGAGGGCCAGGACGCACCTCCTCTGATGCGGCCTGCGGCTCAAAGGAGACGATGAGCTTTGCCTGACTGGCCGGGAGCACTGTTGCGTCGCGTTGCTCTTGCTCTTTTCGTCCATCGTCCTCTCTCTCTCTCTCTCTCTCTCTCTCTCTCTCTCTCTCTCTCTCTCTCTCTCTCTCTCTGTCTGGACCAATAGGCGATGGCAGCGGCTCGGTTGAAAGGAAGGCACCAGCACTTTTTTCAGAGCAGAACAAAGACCATGGGGAAAGAAGATCTACAAGTAGTGATGTTCAGAAAACAGAGTTGAGGTGATAGGATCGAGCTGATCATCATCATTATCTGAAACAGAGCAATATCTTTGTTTTTTGTTGAAAAGCTGAAACAAAGCAATCTTATAACTCAGTATCATATAATCTAATCACCAACGCAGGAGTCTTGACCAAACAGAGAATCTAGCCTTTGCTCTTCAGAGAAACAAACTACCATGGGACTCAACATTTACATGGACCTAGGTACCTAAGCTAGCATCAGAGTAGTATACCATATGATTATTTCCTGACCATGAGGCAGCCAGTAATTTACACAAAATGGAATGAGAAGAGAGCAGCCTTCGCTTTGCTTCTCATCCTCTGCTGCACTAAGTAACCCTCCTACAAACTGCTTGCCTATGAAACAAGAGGAGAGTGAAAAATAAGACTGTTCATTTGGTTGGGTGGTTTCACTTCATCTCGAGGCCTCTGAAGTCGAGCATGCCGACCCTGGGCCCCAGGAAGTGGCTGTCGCTGCAGCTGCACCCGGCGGCGCCCTTCTGGAGTCCCAGGCTGCAGCCAAAGCAGAGCCCTGCGCCGTGGCCGGACTGCAGCAGCTCGCGCTTGACGACGACGACGGGCTTGATGAGCTCCTGGTCCTCGTCCTGGCGGCACGGCGGGCTGATGCAGAGGTCGAGGTTGAGGTCGGGGCACCTGGGCGGCTTGAGCTGCGGCGGGTGGAAGGAGACGGTGGCGTCGGCGGCGACGGGGCGGTGCGTGACGGGGTCGATGCCCCTGGCGAGGAGCTTGCGGCGGATGTGCGTGTTCCAGTAGTTCTTGATCTCGTTGTCGGTGCGGCCGGGGAGGCGCGCGGCGATGAGCGACCACTTGTTGCCGAGGAGGCTGTGGAGGCTGACGATGAGGTCGTCCTCGTCGGCGGTGAAGTTGCCGCGCTTGAGGTCGGGGCGGAGGTAGTTGATCCAGCGCAGGCGGCAGCTCTTGCCGCAGCGCAGGAGGCCGGCGGCCTTGGGGAGGGAGCGCCAGCAGCCCTCGCCGTGCGCCCGGATGTAGGCCACGAGGCGGTCGTCCTCCTCCTTGGTCCAGGCGCCCTTGTTGGTGTGCGCCTTCTCGCAGCACGGCGACCGCCCCATGGATGGATCGATCGATGATGGTTGGGCGCTAGCTGCTGGTGGTGGCGTCGATTGGGTTGGGTGGGGTTGGAGAAGGAATTGAAGCGCGGGGATGCGGAAGGGGGGCGGGGGCTTTATAGGAGGCCGGCGGGTTGGTTGGTTGGTTTGGGTGTGGTTGGGAACCAGGAAGGTGGTGGGTGGTGGGCCGTGCCCGGGGTTGGGCTGCCGCTGCTGGTGGTGGTAGGCAGCGGGAGCCGGGAGGGGAGAGGAGAGGGGAGACGTGACGTGACGGCGGCGCGACACGACCCGGCCTGGGCTTCCCGCCGGCATCGGCGCGCGCGGCTGGTATTCTTTTCTAGCGCGGCGGCGGCGCGCGCGTTTGGTGCGGCCACGTGGACTGGTCTGTGGGCGCGCGGGGACGAGGACGGGCGGCGATGCAGCAGCTAGGCACGGCGGGCGATGGATGGACCGTGGACGGAGGAGGAGGTGGGCGTCGGCCAGAGCAGCCGAAAGCAAGGCTTATGGAAGGGCGGCACGTGTGGGTGTGGCGGCGAGGCGGTGACGCATGCCTATCTCCTACTGCTTGTATCTTATCTATCTCCAAGGTAGCTTCTTCGCCGTCCACCGAGGTTGGATTTGGAGTACACTGCACACGGTCTCGCCGCCTCCCTCCATTCCCAACCCAAGTACTCGTAGTGGTTTCAAATAGTACGTGGTTTGCTTGCTTGCCACCATCCATCTTATGATCTGACGAACTCGCTCCCATATGATTCGCATCGCGTACGGTTCAATTCCCGTCCAGGTGCGTAAAAGCCAGGAGCAAATTAGATTAGAAGGGTGGTAATGAATCATGATCCTAATGCTCCCTATGTTACCATCGTACTTGGGCTTTGTATATTTTTAACTTTAAATTATGTAAGATAAAAGCTCTACTCTTTCAGAATCTGGATTTTTAGATTATCTACTCTAAATTTTAAGATCCTCTAGACCACCTCTACCACCTCTCACACACACGCAGCCGCGCGCGGTGCAGACACGCAGCTACGGGTATGAACGACCGCGAATCCGGCCATGTGCCCGGACCGGACGACGCACGGGCGCGGCACACGTGTTTCTTGGTTCCTAACCATAATAATTATACTACTGGCCCGGCCGGATATAAAAGCCAAAACAACTTTAGCAACGCACTTATATAAAGCTTGACTTTGATCGATGCGCGTGTTTAGCACGGCTGAACGGGTTCACTAACAGTAACAGCACGTGACTTTAATTTGATGGTAGCTAGCTAGCTTGATCGTTGACCCGACAACCCCACTGCCTGGCTGACCATGCCCTCGGCCGGCCGGCCTCTTGACTGTGACTGTTACTGTGGCGACGGCACCGCGCGCACCAGAACGGATCAACGCCACGTGCTACACAGATCAATATACGTCGTTACCAACGTCAACGTACAGGTACAGGTCTGCACTGCAGCCGGTCGGACAGGCTTGGATTCGGTGGCATCGTTGTGGTTGATCTGCGCACATCTCTCCTCCGATCCAGGGGTTCGAAGAAACTTTCGTCCTGCCTGCCTCTACCAACCACATTGTTCTCCCAGGGCTGCAACTAGTTAGCAGCCTTCAATTCGTGCCGGTGATCTCGTGAGAGGTTAGGTTGGGTCTGGTCCTCGCCTCGCCGCCATGACTTCAAGAGCTCGATCACTGTTCCGTACGTTCCGTTCCAGTCCAAAACCATGACCATGGATTCAGGCAGCCTCGACCTCGATCGCGCGCCATCCGTGAAGGCGAAGCTCCCAGAGTCAGGCCCCGCGCACGTTGCAAACGCAGCGGATGACGAGCTGCACCATTGTTGGTGGCGGCGGCTATGCATGGTTGACTTCCAAGTTACAAATACCATAGACGACCTTGCACGGTTAGCTTGCTTATTACTAGGAAGTAGCTTGCTTATTACTAGGAAGTAGCTTGCTTATTACTAGGAAAGTAGCTTGCTACTGGGCCCGATCCGGAAGTCAACCTAAACGTGGTGATTAAAGGCGCTGTCAGTCGCGTACTAGAGGATCCTGTACATGCTGCTTAATCGGCACCTGCCAGCTAGCTTTTGACTCGCTACTGTTTACTTTTTGTTTAAACAGCCAGCTGCCCAAAAGCCGCCGTTCCAACTTCGGCTTGTTTGTTTGGTCGCCCAGGCAGGGAGATCCAGAAAGATGCCAACTGCAACCTCCTCGTGCAGTTGCGTGTTCATGTGATGCAAATTTGGATGACAATCTGTTGTTATTAGCGTCAAACTAAAAACTACCGAGAAAATTTGCTATCTAATCCAATAATAACGCACGTGTCGGGTGTCGTTGGTGCAACCACCCCCAGGGCCCAGACCAACCCCTGCATCTGCTGTTGCTTTACACAGCAAGGGATGAACATCCTTCAGATATGCTTACTTTCAGTTGCACGTCATACACGACTGCTACCTGCTTCGGGTGTATAGAATAAAAGAAAAAAAGAGAGAGGAAGGAAGCCTCTCGACATGGCATGCCCTGACAGTTACAGTTTGGGTTGTTCAGGCTACGATTCTCTTCACACATGCTGATGAGCTGATCCACCTCGATGGGTTTCTCTTATCGGTTATACATAGGCATCAGGTTTGACCGTTAAGAGCCTGCTGCAGCACTACTGCTCTACGCAGCGGCCGCCTGCAGCAATTTGCACATCCGTTCCCTTATATGATCCGTAAATTGCATGTTCCCAGCCTAGGATTTGTAAACCACAGATTCTAAAACATTATTACGGTCAAGGTTTCTCTCCAACTACTTCGCTCTTCGAATGCACGAGATCAGTTCAGCCTCCATGGCGAGGTGGAAACATTTGTCTTTGAGGAAAAAAGATTACGCCCATGATCATGAAAACACGACACACGAAAATTTATGAGAACGCATGCAACATTACTCCCCAGAGTCCCAGTTCCTCAGAGAAGTTCGTCCCAAGTGCAACCCAAGTGTAGGTTACACAGATTGCAGATACGTTCAATAAGTAGGCCATGCCATCTCCATATCACTCATTCAAATACTCATGAGTACAATGTAAACATGAAGGCAATGTTTCTGTTTGTAAGAATTTCGAAATATTTTCTGAGACAATGCTGTGGCACCTTATTCCTAGGATCCTGTTATTCGGTCTTCATACGTACTTACTAAGCGAAGCGGTGCGACAGAGAACTTTGCCATCTACTTGGCCTTCCTGGCAGCCTCGTACAAGTAGCCAGCAACAACTACAGCCGCAGCAACTGCTACCCCAAAGGCACCCTGTGCAAGCACGGCACCGGTTGGAAGATCTGACTTTGCAGATGCTGCGCCGCGAGGAGTGAAGCCAAGCTCTGAGAGTTTCTTGTGGGATTCAGCGTAGTCTTTGAAGAAGGCATCTTCATCCTGGGGCATGAAACAAGGACATGGTTCTGAATCAGTGAATCTGAATCTTGTATGATGAGAAAGGGCACTAACATACTAACGAAGTAGGCCCCTGTACCGAAGAATATTAAAATTCCAGCGTACCTTTGCGTAAAGCTCAACATAGTGCCTAAATTCAGGATCTGACAGCAGTGCCTTGTCAGTAGGGAGCTGCAGAAGCCCCTCAGATTCCCCCTTCAACAGCTCACTGCGATAATATAAAAGATGAGTGATCTACATAGCACTTGTTTTCTGTATCAAATGTAGTCTACAAAACAAGTAGAAATATTCAACTTACACAAAGTATGAGTTATCAAACTTTAGAGGCTCTTGTGTCCAGGCGCCTTCGAATCCAGACCTCTCAGGATGAGCCTTTCCCTAAAAGAACAAACAAGGTTATTAAAATGGGTTTTTCAACAAATGAACATCTCCTCAGACAGTATAATAATTACCAGAGTGTGGCCACCAGATAGAGCTACAATGTCTTTGTCTGTTAAGCCCATCCGATAAAAGATGTCCCTCAGATGTGGTGCACCTATTCATGAAAAAAAGTACAAAATCCAAGAGATGTACATCAGAACAAATATATTCCATAACAAGTATTTAATAACAAGCATAAACCAGGACAAAAATATCAAAGCTAGATCCTCATGCCTGCTGTATGGCTGTATCAAATGTTAGTTATATGGACAAACAAAAGAACATTTCCTGAATAGAAAATGTTATTTGTATTGCTAATAAAGCTTCAGGTCAACAGATCATGCGGCTAACATGGAGCCAGATAAATGAAACAGTTTGATTCTGAGAAGCAGGAAGAAGATTTTATGCATTAATAGCAACAATATCCAACTTTCCGTCCCTCACCTACACAGACATGAATATTGCACGAGCACAAATGTGCAGAGTTTGTTGTGCAAAAGAATAATTCTAAATGACAAATTCTGCCCATGTGAAAATAAAAGAAAACTAAGACACTGCAACTGTATTGCAAAATGGGCCGTCTGAAAAAGAATTAAAGTGCGCATTGCAGACACAAACATGAGTAGTAGAGCAAAAAACTTGAAATTCCACGATTGATACTTACCAATAGCATCCAAATCAAATGATCAAAAAACAATGAAAAGCACAAGAAACAATACTAGAACGTACCTTTCTTAGCATCTGGTAGACGCCCTTCACGGGGGCAGACTGATGAATCCTGATTCGTGTCAAACAGTTAAATAGTGAGCATCAAGAAAGATGCATACAATTATTAAAAAGAATGTTATGTAACATACGCGTCGGCCAGGAACAAACTCAACAGTTGGCCCACCAGTCACTTCAACTGCAACCACTCCAGCAAGCTGCGAGTAAACTCTATCATGTTAACTCAATCAAAAAGGGAAACGAAAAAGGCAGATATCTTAACCTATAGAAGAGCAAATTAAAGCATCCCAAATTACCTGATAAAGGTCTGCGTATGTTATCTTTGGGTTCTTGGCTTTGATAGGCTCTAGTAGAACACAAAACACAATTGGATAAGCAATAGCAGTGTTTTCCTTTATTAAAGCAGAGAAAAGAAACAACAAAACAATAAGCATGCAAATCACCATCATCACGCTTGGATAGTAATTTGAGTGATACCATAAGTTGCATTTACACTAAGACACTTTGATTTTACATTTAAGGCTTTATGGTATACATGTAACCATTGTTATGAGTATATATAATCTAACTGCATGACAGGGCAAAGACCTAAGTAAAGCAAAGCTGATTCCAGTTGAGCTTGTATAGGTAACTTGTGTGAGTTTTCTCCAACCACTCTATTGTGCTTGCATATGGGATTGAGAAAGTGTGGTTGTGAAAGCTGCACAGATCTATGTATTAATTATATGGGTGGGTTCTAGAAACAAATGTTGTAACCAAGCAGATATTTATGGGAAGGACCTGTTTCTTGAGTAGCTAAACCCACACTATAGTTTCCCAACTTAGCATCCCAACAATACTGACATGAAAAATAGTTTCCCAACTTAGCATCCCAACAATACTGACATGAAAATCAAATATTTTGTAGCCTGGCCTTGACAATATTCAAAGAAACCCATGGCCAGAGAGAAGGAGTTTCAATTTATGAGAAAGAAACTAGAAAAGGGTGCAGAATGATTTCTTCAAAGTCATCTTTCATGTATCTCATACTTGTTAGGTTTAAAGGATGCCGTTCAGATATTCTCACAAGGAAGAATATTCTTTCATAGGTTTAAACATGCATACCAAGAAGATCGATAGCAATCTTTAAACCAGCATTAGAACCATGGGTGTACTCTTCCTCAAATCTAATCGAACCATTTGCGCCACCAGTTTTTGTTTTCACATCATAAGTTCCAGCATCATGCCATCTGCAAAGGACAGCAAAGGAGCTAAGTCTTGAGTGTTCCAAGAAATGACATAATGGTCTAAGGCAATCCATGAAGCAGAATGTATCCCTGGATTAATCATGCAGACAATGTTGAGTAATTAGTGGGTCAAACATTTTATCTCGAGTCCTAAGAGTAAGCTAGAACAGTAACTTGTGTGAGTTTTGTCCAACCTCGCTACCGTGCTTGCATGGGGGATTGAGAAACAACGGTTGCAGCAGTTGCATAATAGCTACTGTAAATATACATAGTGGGTTATGATTGCGATTTGACAGAGGACTGTTTTAAGGATTCTAAGATTCGAATTCATCACCCCTTGCTCTAATGCTCTTCAGAGCTGGGGATCGCACGCAAGGTGTTCGATAAATTGCCTAGCACAAACCCCGAACCGAACCAGCACAAACGATGCACGCTGCCGGCAGCACGGAACCACGAACCAGGCGCGCAAATCTCAGAGGGCAGTAAGATCAACAGCGACGCACAAGACCAGGAAGCAAGCAAGCGCGGCACGCACGGCACGAAAGCACTAGAGCACCCAGCCAGCTTCCAACCAGACACGCGGACACAGCGTACTCCTCGCGGCAAGCAGAAGCGAGCGCGAGCAGGGGGCGCGGGGAGTCAGGGAGCGGGGGAGCCACGTACGCGAGGCGGAGCATGATTGGGGCGCATCCCTTGTTGGAGATGAGGGCGCGGAGCTGGCGGCGCGCCCTGTCGACCTGGCGCAGGTACTCGGCGTCCACCACCGGAGCCGCCATCCCTGCCGCCGCCGGCGCGGAGCCCTGGAGATCGGAGGCCCGGGGAGGCGGAGGCGAGGAGGCGTGCGGGGGAAGACAAGACTGCTGGGGTGGGGTGGGAGCAGCGGGATGGAACTGACAAGGCCGGCCGAGGAAGATAACGTGAGCGAGCGGATTCGATTGGCCTTGAATGAATTGGCGGCGCCAACGAACCCGCTCCACGGGGTGGGTGGGTTGTTACGGCTACGGGTGGGGCCAGCAACGTGATGGGCCGGCCAATTGTCAATTCTTGTTTTCTCCGCCCAGCCAAGCCCATTTCGGATTTTTGTGTGTGAAGACCACGGGCCTTGTTCTGGCCCAATCAAATGCAACCGGGCTTTGTCCACAGATTGCCCAACATCTTTCCTTTTTTTTTTCGCGGAAAAGATTAAAATCAATCAAATCACAACAGGAGATGATTATGACGAGGTTAACAACTACTACTATCACATTTTTTCCCATAAAAAAACAACAACTATCACATTACCGGAAATGGCAACAATATTTATGGTGGGAAACTATTAGCTAGCTACGAACAATGAGATCATTTCCTACCATTTTTGCTCCTCGAAGATTTTTTTTTCCAGTAAAAGACCATCACAAACAAACCGCCAAGAACACCATGCGCGCACACGGCAACCGCTTCGCCTGCGTGCCTGGCGGTGGTGGTGGTGGATGCTGTCTGTCGTGTCGCGGCAGCCATAGGTTCCCCACCACGCCGGTCTCGTCTCGCTCTCGGACCCGCGCGCGGCGCCCGGCGTTCCCGGGTGGCCGCTCGCCTCCCGCGGCGGCCTCCGCGCCCCTCCCTTCCCGCGCCCTTCCTATTTCAGGATCGCTAGCCCCGCCGACCCCCAGCCCCTAGCCCCTCTCTCTTTCTCCCTCAATCCCGGCCGCGTCGCGCCACGCCACGCCCCGCCGGTTCCCTGCGCCACCACACCGCATGCGCGACAGCATGTCCGGCCACCGCGCCCGCCTCGCCGCGGTCGTGCTGATCATGATGGCCTCCGGCGCCGCGGCGGCGTGGGAGCTCACCAAGAAGGGCACCGTCGTCTCCTACGACCGCCGCTCGCTCATGGTCGACGGCCGCCGGGAGATCTTCTTCTCCGGCTCCATCCACTACCCGCGGAGCCCGCCGGACATGTGGCCCGACCTCATCGCCAAGGCCAAGGAGGGCGGCCTCAACGTCATCGAGAGCTACGTCTTCTGGAACATCCACGAACCGGAGAAGGGCGTGGTAAGTAAGCAACATGTTGATCCATCACTTACACGAGCGAGATCGATCGATCGGCTCCTTTCCTTGCTTGCAGCTCAACTTCGAGGGGCGGTACGACATGGTCAAGTTCTTCAAGATGATCCAGGATAACGACATGTACGCCGTCGTCCGGATCGGGCCCTTCATCCAGGCGGAATGGAACCATGGGTTTGTTCGTGTGGCTTCCTCTCGTCTCAGCATTCAGCCGCTCCTCTGATCGATATTCCCAAATCATGTCTAACAATCTGCACTGCTCTGTGCCGATTCTTTTTTCAGAGGGCTGCCCTACTGGCTGAGGGAGGTCCCTGACATTGTGTTCCGGACGAACAACGAGCCATTCAAGGTGACCAATCTGATCCATTGTTGCAATTTCTGAAAAACTGTCGATTGTGCAGATTAAATAGCCATCTCTAATCAGATGCCATTCGAGAAGAAATGATACGATGGATGGAAATTCTGCAGTATATATGCGTGTTTAGCCTGCTCGGCGGCGATGAGAATTTTGGTTTCCTCTTTGCAGACGCACATGGAGAAGTTTGTGAACCTCATAGTGAAAAAGCTCAAGGACGCCAACCTGTTTGCATCGCAAGGAGGTCCCATCATTCTAGCACAGGTTCATTCAGAATTGCTGCAGCAGCCTTTTGAATCTATCTATTATTTGGCCTGATGATTAAATTATAACACTAGATTCGTACGCTCCTTTCTGATGAAATGTTTATGATCTCTGCCTGGCAGATTGAGAATGAGTACCAGCACCTGGAGGCGGCGTTCAAAGAGGAAGGCACCAAGTACATCAACTGGGCAGCCAAGATGGCCCAAGCTACCAACACCGGCGTGCCCTGGATCATGTGCAAGCAGACAAAAGCTCCTGGTGAAGTGGTAACTTTATCGTTGTCAAAACATGCATTTTCCAGAATTTCATCATAAAAACTTAAGCAACTGATAGATGTACTGTCAATATGATAGCATATTCAACAAAAGCGCGCTTGTGCTTTCGAAAGAACATCAGCAATAATCTGACAGCCTTCCCCCCCTTATAGATCCCTACCTGCAACGGGAGGAACTGTGGAGATACATGGCCAGGTCCAGTCAACAAGACCAAGCCTCTCCTGTGGACTGAGAACTGGACGGCACAGTAAGTTACCCAATAATAATCCATTAGCTCGTCTGTGTTCAGCAAGCTAGATCACTATCCATACAACTTGATGATCACTGCACTTCTCATTGCAAAATGATCAACTACTGTTTTGTTTGTTGTAAACAAACAGGTACAGGGTATTCGGTGATCCACCGTCCCAGCGTTCGGCCGAGGACATTGCATTCGCCGTGGCGCGCTTCTTCTCTGTCGGCGGTACTATGACAAACTACTACATGGTACTCAACAGTAGTATGATCTTCTTCACATCATACATATAGCAGGGGTTCAAACAAATAGCCAAAAGAAAATCGTCCAGTTATACATTAGGATGAGACTGTATATGTTCTGATGCTGAATTTTTTTTACCATCGCATCTGTTTGAAACTCTGAATAGTACCATGGAGGGACAAACTTCGGAAGGACAGCTGCTGCATTTGTGATGCCAAAATACTACGATGAGGCACCTCTTGACGAATTTGGTAAGACTACACAATAAACATAGCAGTTTTTCTTTTACCAACTCTGAATCAAGAGTCCCATTGGTTGCAACAATTAAGATAATAGTTGTAATACAATAATGCTTGTTGTTCAGGCCTGTACAAGGAGCCTAAATGGGGCCATCTGAGGGACCTGCACCAGGCGCTGAAGCTGTGCAAGAAGGCCCTGCTGTGGGGGACGATGTCGACGCAGCCGCTGGGCAAGCAATTCGAGGCGAGGGTGTTCGAGATAAAGGACCAGAACGTGTGCGTGGCGTTCCTCTCCAACCACAACACCAAGGACGACGTGACCCTGACCTTCCGAGGGCAGCCCTACTTCGTCCCGCGCCACTCCATCAGCATCCTCGCCGACTGCAAGACCGTCGTCTTCAGCACCCAGCACGTACGTAACAAGCGATCGCCCGGAGCTCGATCTCATGTTATTTCCTGCATCCATCGGGCATGGAAGAACAACGATCTAACCGATGTCCGATACCGGCCATGGCCACTGACGGAATAACGCATGCTTGCTTGCAGGTGAACTCACAGCACAACCAGAGGACGTTCCATTTCGCAGACCAGACGGTGCAGAACAACGTGTGGCAGATGTACGACGAGGAGGAGATCCCCAAGTTCAAGCAGGCCAAGATCAGGACACGCAAGGCGGAGGAGCTCTACAACCTTACCAAGGACAAGACCGACTACGTCTGGTACACAACCAGGTACGTATCTATGGTTAGTTGCTTTGATCATTTGCTTGGCAAATACAATGAAGCTCCTCCTGCATGCTCGATGCAATGGCGGTGTCGTGTGTCAGTTTTTCTGAGCGAGTGCCGGTGAACGAATGCACTGCAGCTTCAAGTTGGAATCCGATGACATGCCGTTCCGCCGTGACACCCGCCCCGTGCTCGAGGTCAACAGCCATGGCCACGCCTCGGTGGCGTTTGTCAACAACGCCTTCGTAGGTAACTTACTTGGAGCTAGCACCTCCATTATATTGTTATCTCTTTTCCGTGGTTGTTTCGTCCATTCTGGAACTTGCATTGCATTGGGGAGAGTATGTAGAAATAAGGTCCGGTCCTCACAACTCCTTAGTATAAATACAGGATGTGGGCACGGGACCAAGATGAACAAGGCGTTCATGCTCCAGAAGCCCATGGACCTGAAAAAGGGCGTCAACCACATCGCCGTCTTGGCATCAACACTGGGAATGATGGTGAGACTAGTGTAGAACTATACATAGCATCAGAAAATTGTTGTTCGTTCATCTGAGGCTCCGGCAGCGCCAGGAAACATGTATGAATAATGGTTTGTTTCAGGACAGCGGCGCTTACCTGGAGCACCGAGAGGCCGGCATCGACAGGGTGCAGATCACGGGGCTCAACGCCGGCACGCTGGACCTGACGAACAACGGCTGGGGCCACATCGTCGGCCTCGGCGGCGAGCAGAAGGAGATCTACACCGAGAAGGGCATGGGCAGCGTCGCCTGGAAGCCCGCCGTGAAGGACAAGCCGCTCTCATGGTACAAGGTAATAATAACTGCATTGCTATTATATATCTGTCAGTAGCAGCTTGCAACGTACAGTCGTACGTGTTGTGCACACTAACTAAAACTTGTGTTGTGTGTCAGAGGAACTTCGACATGCCGTCGGGAGATGACCCGGTGGTGCTCGACCTGAGCCCAATGGGCAAGGGCATGATGTTCGTCAACGGCGAGGGCATCGGCCGCTACTGGATCTCCTACAAGCACGCCCTCGGCCGGCCATCGCAGCAGCTGTAAGAAATGCAAGCTCCATCTTGGTTGCATTGCATTGCATTTTCTACCATGATGATCGATCGATCGATCCAACAATATAGGTACCACGTGCCGAGATCCTTCTTGCGCGAGAAGAACAACGTGCTGGTGCTGTTCGAGGAGGAAGGCGGGAATCCGGAGGCCATCATGATCCTGACGGTGAAGCGCGACAACATCTGCACCTTCATCTCGGAGAAGAACCCGGCGCACATCAAGTCGTGGCAGCGCGAGGACAGCCAGATCACGGCCAGGGCCGGCGGCGACCTCAAGCCGCAGGCGACGTTGACGTGCCCGCCCAAGAAGGTGATCCAGCAGGTGGTGTTCGCGAGCTTCGGCAACCCGCAGGGCATCTGCGGCAATTACACCGCCGGCAGCTGCCACACGCCGCGCGCCCACGAGGTGGCGGCCAAGGCCTGCGTCGGCCAGCGGACCTGCACGCTCCCCGTGTCCGCCGACGCCTACGGCGGCGACCTCAAGTGCCCCGGCACCACCGCCACGCTCGCCGTGCAGGCCAAGTGCTCCAAGAGGGCGCCCGGGGCCCCCGCCGCCGCCGCGCAATGATCAACTACTACTCAACCAACGCCGGCTAGCTGGTAGCACCTCTTGGTGATCTGATGATGATGATGATGCATGTCCCATTATTTCTTGATGAGATGCTGCTGTAACAGTACACACCGCCGCTTTCTTGTTCGTGGACGAGGCTCATGACCTGGCCGGAGACGACGTTGACCATCGATCCATGCGTGGGAGGTTGGGGATCGCGTAGATTGCATGCATGCATATTGTCTGTCGACCGGTATTATTGTTGTATAGGCTTGCTTGACATACATGTAGGATTATTAGAATGTTAATTTGATGATGATGAGTAACATGTATGCAGATGATTTGGTGATTAATAATGGTCGTGTAATAATGGACAGCCTAGCTAGTGCACTGACTGACAGATCATTATTCATTCCTGGGTAGCTGAACTGAACAGCATCGATCCTTTGCTTTGATTCTTAACTAGATCAGTTAAGTAAACAGATTTAAGTGAACCAAGAAAAGACTAGTAGTGTATTTAATTTTTTTGATTAATAACCATAGCAGGATCTCTTATGCCTATGGATGCCGCTTTGATCGACGATCATGGGGGGAAAGAAGACACAGAAATAGTATCATTGCAATGAAAGAAAAATACACAAATAAAGCAAAACGAAGACATAGAAATAGTATCATTGCAATGAAAAAAACACACAAATAAAGAAATACCAACAAAAATCACGCCACCTCTTGCACCCTAAGCAATAATCATACCACTAGACTAAACGCCCTGATTTAGATTGTAAATTTAAGCATAAACTATTGTAGCCATAATATTTATTTTATTCTATTAGAAAAGGTAAAGATTTCACCTCTTGATTGATAGACGGTTTGGGAGCAGCAAAGAGAACTCTTATAGGCAAGCGTTTTATCCATGGCAGAGATATGTTTGTTGTTTGTAACCACATGTTACTTGGCCATTGGATGTCATTTAGATTGCTCGCAGAAAACCCTCGACATCGTTTGTCTATGACGTTGATTATAATTGGCATTATATTGGACCATATTATTATTGTAGACAGTAGTGCTCTATACTATCGCACATGCCCTTAGATGGGAGACAGGCCAATCCGGTAGGACGCTGTGCATGCAAATGGTTAGAGTAGGCACAGGAACGCCGTAGGAGTTAGTTGAACAAAGGAGGAAAAAGAGGGAAGTAAAAAAAAAAAAGAGGAAAAAAAAAGGAAGATGTCACTTGTTTGTCCGCTGGAACTGGCCACATTGGCAACAAGCACTTGCCTTTGAGATGTCACATGGCACTTCAAGCATGATGGAATTAAGGAGAAAAATTATGTTTTAGAAAGGAATAGTATTTATACCTGTCCTTTATGGAGTATGTATGACATGCAGTTAGCCGTCGGATTTCTTTTAAAACAAAAAACAGTTTGTTCGAAAAGTACACATAGCAGCTAAGTTCTAGAAAAGCAGAAGGCAACCAACAAATGACGGACAACTCGGCTTCATCAGTTGGTCACGGTGATCAGTAACGCTAATAATGCTTCTGTTCACAGGACGTCGCAGGTGAACATTGCTCATTATAACACCACGAACACGACCAATTTGGCAATCTTTGCTACATGCTCCCAGGATTCCATTTTCTTCCAGGAAGAATCATTCATTTCTTCCAGGAAGAATCACTCATACAACAATGAACTGACAGAATACGCACCACCGTAAGGTTCAACAGCTTAAACTCATTTCGGTATTATTACAGACACAGTGGACAACAATGCTGAGAAAATCATTTCGGTATTATTACAGACACAGTGGACAACAATGCTGAGAAAATCGCCAAGCCTACAGAGCATAGAAACCTAGATATGGGGTGAGTGGGCAGGACACGAACAAGGTAGATCCATCACGCCTTGTGACTTTAGGACGATTTCTCAGCAACAAGCTTGTCGATGAGCTCAGCAGCATCCTCAACTGTCGCAATTGACTGAGCGCTTGATTCCTCGACGCTGATCTGAAACTCCTCCTCAAGGCCCATCACAATCTCAACCTTCAACAGATATAGGGTAAAAGTGCTGTTTTAGTACAACTAGAGAACAGATCAGACACTTATTTGCCAAAACAATTTAGGTGTCACATGAGTAGCAAGTCATTGCAGACGCAATAATACCGCAAAAAATTGTGAGTAGCAAGTCATTGCAGACACTCATTTGCCAAAACTGAATAAGGCTGGCACAACTGCCTAATACCCCAAAAAATCTACATAACAAGATTATAAGACTACTTATAGACCCTGGGATAATTGGTTAAAGTTGCTACACAGCCTCATGATTCAAAACAGCCTGAAAACATGCATCCACTAAACAAGGGGGGTGTAGATTTACCGTATCAAGTGAATCTGCACCAAGATCAGAGAACTTCGAGGCACCACAAACATCAGTGCCCTCTGGAACAGCAAGCTGCTTCTTCACAATTTCACAAACCTTGTCCACTGTATCCTTTTTGGCCTGTCAGGATGCATATTTTAGAACACCTTATTAGATACTGCATAGCAAAAATAACATAGGGTGCAAACAGGCACTGAATTGTATCAGTGGAGGATAAGATTATCCGCCTAGCACTGTCATCCTCCCACCCCACACTAGGTACTGAGGAAAGAAAGGTCAATCATGTCTTAAATCTCAGAGGGTACAGTAACTTCTTAACGCTGCCGGGCACTACTAGATCAGTAAAAGGCTAGCAATGTGACAGTAAAACAACACTTTTGACATATTTATGCAATATCATGGGTCAGGGAAGAGGATGGAACTCACAGCATAGCAAACAGCGAATCTCTTCTGCACTGGCTGCAGGCGGAGGAATGCATTGCCCTTCCTCGCAGCAGAGAAAGAGAGCGAGCTAGTGTTGACGGCCTGCAATTCAAGGAACAAGCATCTTGAGACAACAGAACAAAAGTACATCCATGCTATCTACTCAACAGAAGCAAATTCCAGGCACAAAAAAAAAAGAGCAAGCACATATGAAGAGAAATTATATTTAAACAATAGTGGTAGATTGCTAGAATTCCAAGACAACCGATAATTCCAGTACAAAATTACTCGGCAGAAAATGAACGAGCTAGGCAGGTAACAAAACTGAGACGCGCGTAAATATTAAGTCCTAATTCGTGATCATTTATTTGCAAAACATGTTACTATTTACGTCACAAAAGCCTTGATGAAAAGATGTCAACTTTGCGTGAGAGCATATCTGTCCAAATTCACTGTGGAAACGGCTCAGTGAAGCCACAAGCTCACACAGTAAGGCCCTGTTTAGATCACACCCCATAAACCCGTAAACTTGTAAACACAAAAAAAACATCATATCGAATGTTTCGACACATGTATGGAGTACTAAATGAAGTCTATTTACAAAACTTTTTGTACGGATGAGCTGTAAATCGCGAGACGAATCTAATGAGCCTACTTAATCCATGATTTACAACAGTGATACTACAGTATCATCCGCTAATTATTGATTAATCATGGATTAATTAGCATCATTATATTCGTCTCGCGATTTACAACCCATCTGTAAAAAAAAATTATAAATAGACTTCATTTAGTACTTCAAATTAAAGATTCCAACACAAAAATTTTTGGGCGCGGAACTAAACACGGCCTAAGGCCATAAAGGTAGCTTTCCCCGTGGAACGAAAAAGGGGGCGTGGAGGCCTTACTGAGCCGTGCAATCAGACACGCGCTTTCGCCGTAATAAACCAGAACCTCACTACTACGGTTCTACGAGTGCAAATCCACAAACACGGCGAGGGTGTTCGTCAAGCCCCAGATGACGCGCGCGCGCGCGCGCAATCAGATGGAGGGAAGCACCATACGGACCCAGATCAGAGGCAGGTAAAGGTAACCCCACCCCTATTAAACCCCAAGCCCACAGACCCCGAGGGCGACGGATCTGGACGAACCAGCGGCGCAGGCAGATGTGATTACCTTGACGGGCCCGGCGAAGAAGAGGGCGGATCCGGCGATGGAGGCCATGGGGGGCGCGATGCGGAAGTGGGGGAGGCGGCGAGCACGAAGCGCGTGAGAGCGACAGGGAGGGTGGCTGCTGGGAGGGTAGTAGCAGTAGGTCTGAGCGGCGGCCCTGGCCGGAGCGAGGGTTGGTTTTATGCGCGGCGGGGTGGCGATGCGAGGCGGCCGCGGGCATCGGAAGTATCGACGGGTGGCGGGGTCCCCGAGGCCGTCCACGCAGTCAGGCGGGCGGGCGGGCAGTTGGGCGGGTGGGGAATCTCAGAGAGCACACGGGCTGGGCCCATCCGCGTAAAAGTCCACAGAGTACGACGGGACCCGGGCCCGTCCGAGGCCTGCTGTGGACACTGTTAATGTAATGATGACATTATGAACTAATTAAATATTTGATCAGATATGGAAAGAGTTTTTTAATACTAATTAAAAACTAATTTTAGAATTTATTTTGAAATCGCGAGACGAATCTTTTTTATACTAATTAAAAAACTTATTTCAGAACTCATCCGGAAATCGCGAGACGAATCTTTTGAGGACTTTGACCGTATTATTAGCACATGTGAGTTACTGTAGCACTTATGGCTAATCATGCACTAATTAGACTCAAAAAATTCGTCTCGTCGTGTACATACAAACTGTGTAATTAGTTTTATTGTTTAACTATATTTAGTGCGTCCATGCATGTGTCCAAAGAGGAGCATAAATTTCGTGGTGAATTTTTTTTTAACTAAACGCCCTTCTCGTTTTTTTTCACTTTCAGGGGCTGTTTAGTTCTCAAATAAAAAAAAATTTATTGTCAAATCAACGGTTTAATCAGATGTCGGGAATACTTTTCGGATACTAATTAAAAAATTAATTTCAGAACTCACCTGAAAACCGCGGACGAATGTTTTAAGGCCTTTGACCGTATCATTAGCACATATGGGTACTGTAGCACTTTTGGCTAATCATATACTAATTAGATTCAAAAAATTCGTCTCATCATGTACATCCAAACTGTGTAATTAGTTTTGTTGTTTAATTATATTTAGTGCTCTATGTATGTGTTCAAAAGAAAAAACATAAATTTCGAGGTGAAAATTTTTGGAAACTAAACGCGCGCTCACTGGCAGGCAGGCACTATTCGGTCGCTACGTCAGGGTCGCATTCATGCCGGTGCGCTGTGCTGCACCGGCCTGTGTTCATTCGTATGGTGCAGCACATAGCCCTACCCCTACGGCCCGTGCTAGGCTGCTGCAGACCTTCATTGATCGGAGGGAGTACCGTCTCTTGATTCTCGGGCCGTTCTACCAGCCTGGATGATGGGATTGGGAATTGGGATTGGGGGGCGTTTACTTCCCAAAAATATTTGCGTAGTATTCGTCACATTAAATTTTCAGATATATACATAAATTATTAAATGTAATTGAATAAATAATTAATTATATAATCTAATTGATTCTTACGAGATGAATCTAATAACACTAATTAATTCATAATTAAACATTAATTATTAAATAAAAATATATAATGCCGTATTTAAATCCAAACTTTTTCACCAAATAAACGGACAACCGAGACAAGAAAAAGGGACCACGTTAACGCGCGACGGGTCGCGCAGAAGACGATCGCGCGACTCGCCGTATAGGATAGCACGCTCGTTGTTTAGAACAAATTATGTGCATGTGACAAGAGTGCTTTATGGATGGAGTTAATCACATGCATGTTGCGAGAGGAGGATGGTACCATGCAGCAGATAGATGCTGATGTCACTGCATTTCTTTTGTTTCATTTTCTTTTAAGGGTGATAACTTTCTGACCACACATCCGATTTCGAATCCGTTTTCATATTTATATTCCTTACAATTTTATCTACGAAATAAGACCCACTTTCCATATATTTTGAAATAATTTTATGTTTATCGTCAACTTATGTATATTGATATTAGCAACTTATGTAGATATTTTGTGTCAATTTGTATAGATGTTATATGCCAGCCGTATATATCAACTTGTATTAGAAACTATGTATCAACTTATATTCAAACAATATGTCAATTTACAATATAAATTTAGAAACGTATTTGTCTAGTAGAAATTTATGCATGAATATAGTAGTTATGTTATATGGCACTTTTATTTGTATAAAGAATTTGTATCAAGTAGTTAGTATCTATTTATATTGTTGCAACTTACGCGGAGACAATAAAAAATTCCTGTAGAGAGGGATGTGGCACAAATACTCCAGAGAGGTAATGATGTTAGGTAAAATTTATATTTTGTAGCAATTTATGTATATAATTTATTGATAAGTTTACACTTAAGTTGCCACGCTTAATACAGAATTAGTTATTATGAATTCAACATAAGTTGTCAGTAGATAAAAACTACTTTAAAATATATGTATTATGGGTCTAGTTTCGTAGATCTCATCGTATGGAATGTAGTGGTGCAAACAAAATTGAAAAGGATATCTCAAAAGAAAGTTATCGCATTTTAAAATGTAAAATATATAAAAAAAATGTGTGCATGTGGCGAGTTTTATTTCTCATGCAGACCCTAATGGGCTATAGAAGGGCCGCAGCAGGCCGTCCAAAAAGTCGCGCGCTCTGGCGTTAGCGTGACCTGACGCGGAATAGCTTTTACCAAGAAAAAGGCGTGCTGACCATGCAATGCATGCGCGGATCGGGACAGCTGGGCCGCCGGACGATGGATAGGCCCAAAGCCCAACCAAGTGCTCTCTCTCGGCCCATCTGCTGCCGCACTGCACTGCTGTGTGGCGCGTTGACGACGACGACGAGGGAGTCTTCCCCTGCGGCCTGCCTGGTGCCTGCGCTGCGGCGGTGGGGCACGTCGCGTACGATACGAAGACGTCGGGCAGCGCCATCGACGCCGGCAAGCATAGGAGGCCGGCCACACCGCAAAAGCTATTTATCGCGCGCAATGAATGAAAATCACATCGCAGCAGTGTTTTTCTTTCCCTATTCATCTTCTACCTCGCGACAGGTGAGGGGGTGCTGCCCCAACGAGCAAGGGGGGAGGGGGAGGGGGCGGGAATGGGTGGTGGGTGGGTGGAGCGGCAGCCGACGAGGTCGCCGGCGGCAGAGTGGTGGCGGGAGGCGGCGGAGCTTATGGATCCGGGTTGCTGGGGGTTTGGGGCTCACCGGACCTAGTGGAGGGCTCGGCGGCGGAGGCGGTTCGGCCGGCGGAGGGTGCGGCGGCGCGGGAGTGGTTAGGGATGGCGGCGGTGGAGGGCGCCGGCGCCGGGAGCGGCGCCGGAGTCGGGGGAGGCGGGGGAGTCAGGGAAGGAAGAAGAAGACCCAACCTTCTGCGATTGGGTGGTTGAAAATCGCAGATGCGATATATAGACTCCCCCGGCCACACGGAGGACGAAACAAGAAACAAGGACGTGTCCTGAGTACCATTGCAATGGGTACGGTGTGTCCAGTGGCGGATCTAACCCATAGATATTAGAGAAGGTAGGACGTCTCCAGAAATTCGGAGCCCTCAAGTGAAATTAAAATAGGATCCTAAATAATTTATCTACATAATTATGTAGCTTCGTTCCATACAATAATATATGAAATATTAAAGTTAAGAAATGATATTGTACCCATCTCATGTTCTACTAAAAGACATCATTCATATGGTAAATTTTGGATCGAGGAAGCAATTTGTATCATTGGAAATTCCACAGTTGGTCTATAGGATATTGCTAAATGCTGATAATAGCTAGATGAACTACATGTGTAATTATGGAAACTAATCAAGTGCTAAGACAATGGCTGAATTGTGTCATAACGTGAGTTAGTCGGCGATGCCATAATCAACCCAAGCACTACCATGAATCAGTGATGGTGTGTGTGTGTTGCATGATGCCTTCAGCTCTAGGAATCAAGAGAGGACGAAGAGTGGACAAAAAAAAAGAAGAGGATCAGATAAACATAAATTAGGCTAGACAGGAACTCAGAACAATCAACGTGAAACAGAAGCTCGGACGGTCAAGGCTATGCACTAGCGGACCAAGAGGTTAGGGATTGGATTTTTTCTCTCTCCGATAAAACCACTACGCACAGCAGCATTTAATTCAGAGACTCATATAATCATATTTTTTTTTGGGCTGTATGCAGTCGCCCTGACTCCAACAGGCGCAAGCCATTTCGGCCAGCCATCCGGGGCTTTGCCTGCCAAGTTGCCTGCCCAACCATATCACGAGTGAATCCAACAGCAAAGCTACTTTCCCTTCTCCTCTTGTAGTAAATAGTGGTGGGTCCGAGTTGGTAGGCCGTGGGGCCATGCTGGCAGAGATGGAGCAGCGTGATGGCTGCCGGCCAGAGCACTAGCGATTTTGGCTGATTCTCTCTCCTACCGCGATTTTGGCTGGCCCGTTTAGCTATCCCCTTGGAAGGAGATTTCTGCTGCTACAGTACCCGCACGGCAGCTATTTTAGCTTTGCCTGGCCCTTTGGCTGCTCCGTTGGAGTCAGCCTTATCGACGGGTTTGAGAGGGGGCTCATCTCCCCTATTTTTTTTCTTCTTTTCTTCTTCTTCCTTCCTTTTTTCTCTTCGTTCTTTCATTCAAAAAAAATTGAGCAGTTTAGAAAGGTATCCATTGATCTAGCGAGATAAAAGGCTTCCCTCTAACCCACCATATAGATCCGCCGTGTGCCATAAATGTTCCTTGGCACTTTACCAGTGACGGCCATAAACTTTGATTTTGTTTAGATCACTTTGTATTTTAGACTTTTGAATTTTTGGAAGGGAATTTTTAACATTTAAAGTATTAAATATAGACTAATCACAAAACTAATTACAGATCTCGTCTATAAACTACGAATCTAATGAGCCTAATTAATCCATCATTAGGGCATGTTTATCGCAGTATTACTGTAGCAATTTAGTATCTAATCACATCCTAATTAGGCTCATTACATTCGCCTCGCGATTTACAGTATATTTGTGCAATACAGTTTATTTTTTAACTATATTTAGTACACCATACAAACCATTTACCAAAATTTTACATTTTAACTTTATAGATCTAAACCGCATCTTTTTCCTCCTCAAAAGGGCTGGCAGCGCAGGTGCATGCAGACTGCCTGCTGCTGCTACTGCTCGCATCAGAAACAAGGAACACTGTTGTGTCTGTGATGACAACGGGTGTGTTTAGTTCCCACAAAATTTTCAAATTTTCCATCACATCTCCTATCACATCGAAACATTAAATATAATAAATAACCCATGTATGGAGTATTAAATATAATTAAATAAAAAAACTAATTGCATAGTTTTGATGTACGTTGCGAGACGAATCTTTTGAGTCTATTTAGGTCATGTTAGGACAATATTTACCACAAACAAACGAAAAGTGCTACAGTGTGTTACAGTGACTGACTGATGTGACTTTTTCTCCCTCTTTCCCGCTCATGTAAACACAGCCAACGTACAACGGTACGAGTAGGCTGCGAGCACCCGTTAACATCAATGAATTATCAGGCTGCTCAAAAAGATCGAGGGCCTTTAACTTTCGAGACAAAAGAGAAGAGAAGCCGACCGAGCGCCTCCGCCGGCTACTTTACTGCGCCTGGCCGCGGAGTGGTGACGGAGCATGGAGCCGCAGCGCGGAGGGGAGCAGCACCTCGCGTGGGGAGCGCCGGGCGCCGCCGCCGCGGCCTGCCTCTGCCCCGCCGCCGTGGCATCGTCAGCGGGCGCACCCGCAGGTAACGTGCTAGCCCGCCAGGAGCTGGAGCAGGAGATGCTGCGCCGCGCCGAGCTGCAGCTGCAGGGCGGCGGCGGGGTCGACCGGCGGAGGGAGCGGAAGATGAAGAACCGCGAGTCGGCGGCTCGGTCCCGCTTGCGCCGGCTGGCGTACGTGAACGAGCTGGAGAAGGAGGTGAGCCTCCTCCGCGCCGAGAAAGAGGAGCTCAGCAAGCTCTGCCAGGAGGTCGGTATAGATGCGTTGCTGTATTTCTTTCAGGTAGAGGCTCATTCGCTTTGCAGATGTCACCAGCTGCATGTGATTGTGGTGTGCGCGTGCGCGTGCAGCTGAAGGAGGCCGCGGACGAGGCGCCGGCGCCGGCGAAGAGGGCTGCTCCCCGGCGGCTGCTGCAGAGGACGTCGTCCGCGCCGTTCTAGGCCGGCCCGCATCGATCTACAAGGCTTTTGGTGCAGTGTGAATCTAGTTCTTTTGTTCGTCGATGAGCAAGAGATTCATCGAGCGTAGGTATCTAGTGCTGCTTCCAGCAGGTAGCTAGTCCGGCGAGAGCTGGTCGCTCTTGCTTTGTTCAGTTGTTGCGTCGCCGCTGCGTCGTCCCCCCCCCCCCCCCCCCCCCACCCCCACCCCAGCGGCGGCGGGGATGGGCAGCGCAGCGCAGGCAGGGTTGATCTGTGCCTGCCTCCCTGGACAGAAATGGTAAAAGCCGGTTCCTGCAGCACACCACGTTTCGGGGAAGGAGCCGATAATTGATGGGACGGTGATCGATCGGCCGGCCCACTGGTACGGTCCACTGTGGAATCTGGAATGGAAAAAAAAAACGATGAAATGATGGGATGCTCTTCTTGTCTCCGCCCCTTTTCTCCACCCTCTCTTTGCTCCTCCTCCACGTTTGCTTGCTGGCCGTCCGTACTGTTCGTCCCCACGCATGGCACGACGCGCGCGGCGACGGCGCCAATGGCGTTCAGCTCACGTGCTGACGTGCAAGGTCTCCTTCCCGTCGTCGTGACGTCGTTGCCGTTGGCCCTTGCTTCGCGTGAAACATGACGACGCCGCGGCCTGAGGCCCCGTTTAGTTTCTAAAAGTTTTCAAGATTCTCCATCACATTAATTTTTTAGACACATGTATAAAATATTAAATGTAGTTTTAAAAAATAACTAATTACACAGTTTAGTTGGAAATGATGAGATGAATCTTTTGAGCATAATTAATATATGATTAGACACTAATTACTAAATAAAAACAAAAATACTACAATAGCCAAATCTAAAAAATTTCACGAACTAAACACGCCCTCGTTACGTAGGCTACTCCAGCTACTCCCAGCCATCTTCCGATCCGGCAATCAAAGGTCTGCAGCACTCATCATGGTCTCTTGGCGTGCAAGCTCCTTCATAGCATTATCATCTCCTACTTCACGAGACGAATTTAATGTGGCCTTTTACCGTATGATTAGAGATTAGTTACTATAGCGTTACGTAGCCAATTATCGATTAATTACTGTCATTAGATTCATCGCATAAAGTTACATCTATCCGTGAAAAAGTTTTATAAATAAACTTTATTTGGTACTTCATGCATGTAGCGCGAGTAGCCCAACGGAATCCAAAGGCTCCTGTATGAAAAGCTAGCGGCGAGCGAGCGAGGTCACCTGCTGCTGCTGCTCCGTTGTCTGTGTCCTATTTGATTGTAAGTAGCGCAACGGCGGGGGACCGGCAACGGCAAGGCCGCACGCAGCAAGCGGCCCAAAACACCCGAACACGGACGGGGCATAAGTGGGCTGGTCACTGCCTTATCTGTGTTTTAAGCCTTTTCAAATTCTCTGTTGGGCTCGATGCATTTACGGCCCGTTAGGAAAGTAGTAAAGAAGGATCCAGAACATGGTGTGGCCGGCTCCGTCCGACTCCAGTATAGGAATGCAACGGAAAATATCTTCGCCAGCTTTAGGATCGCACGTCCAAAAGCCTGAAAACTTGCGGAGCCACCTCATTCCCAGTCTGGATTCCGTGCGGCAAAGAATTTGTAACCTCCCCCTTGTTCCTCTCCTCAGCTTGTTCCTAGGAGTGGGCGGACCTTAAGATTAACAAAATCATACTATGACAAGTGTTTCGTTATTTGCATCGACCTGCACACGTGGGAAATGGCCGTGTTGTTTGTAAAATACAGATTGTGTTGAACCCATCTTTAACAATCATTCCTCTGCTCCAAAATAAGAGCGGTCTTGATTTGTCTAAAATTGAATTTCTCTACTTTCAAATGAATTTTATATAACATATCTATACATCAAATTGGTTGTATTAGATCCATCGTACTTAGCCCCCCCTCCCACCTAAATGTTAATATTTTTTAATAAACTTGATTGCATTTTTTTGAAGTTAAAACTTGGTTGCATTTTGAATTTAAGACAAAACTACAAGAGCGCACGGGCTAACCTAGTTTGGACTCTGGACGCTACTAGCTCCACATAAGATCCAGGACCCGGCACCGTCCCTCCATCGGGCGCACGACACGATGAGCAGCCACACCACCCTGCTCGGCTGCTCCGCCCCTCCATCCTTTGGCCGCCGCCGCAGGCCCTCGCTTAGCCGACACGCGGGCCCCACTGTCAGCCATCCTCCCTGTCCCACACGACAGTGACCCTCGCGCCGCCGCCATCCGGACCCCACGTGGCAGCCAGCGGCGGTGTAAGTCGGTTTCCTCTCCGTATATAAACACGCTTCTCTCTCGTGTGTTCCATTCCACGGCGTTATTTTTCAAATCAAATCCAACTCAAAGCGTTCCAGCCTTCTCCTCCACCGACCAATCGGGAGCAACAGCGAGAGCCGAGAGTAGCAGCCCGCATGGAGGCCGAGATAGTCAAGCCGCCGCCGCCGCCGCCGGCGTCAGAGTCCGCCATGTCGTCGTCGGCCGCCCGCGGGGAGTTCACCGCGGAGGACCTCGCGGCGGCGGACCAGCTGGTGCAGCTCAGCGTCAGCGGCGGCGGGGACGACGACGAGGAGGACCAGCACGAGGCTTTCTCCTCCTCGTCGTCTCCTCGGTCGGTGAACAACGCGGCGCGGGGCGAAGAGGAGGAGGAAGATCGTCGTGAGGATTATTACTCCGGGGTGGTGGACCGGAGGGCCAGGAAGCGGTTCCGGCTGGTGTCGGAGCTCTACGCCGCCACCAGGCAGGTCAAGGCCGGCGCCGGCGGCATGAGCAAGCGGAGGAGCAACAGGGACGGGATGCGGAACTGAGCGCTGGAGATTGCGACGCCGGGGCCGGGGGTGGTGGCTCAAATGCAGAGAGAGCTTGGCTGCGTTGGGCTACCTTGCATTGGGACCGTGTAGATATTTCCCCCCGTTTTTTTTGTGCGCAAACAGTTGTGAGCGAGAGTTTTGTCTTGTCCCCCCCCCCCCCCCCCCCCCCCCCCCCCCAAAAACAGTTATGAGGCTACTAGCTAGGAGTTCTAGGGATAGAACTTGCTTTGTTTCTGAAAGTTTTGAGATCCGAATTTGAACTGTGCCAGCGTACGTCGTTCAAATTCAGACTAAATTTGGTAACCTTCAACTTCAACTGTAAATTTAATTTGCGGGTACCCTGTCTACTGTTTCTTTCTGGATCACACTACCGCTAGTTGCTTCTGGAACGTTCCACGCGGGTCGTTGCTTTGGCCCGCGCCCGCCCTTGTGTTTGCGAGCGAACACGCAGGGCAACCAAGAACCTTCGTCCTTAAGCATAGCAAGGGGGCAGCAGGGATATATAATTAATTAAATTGTGACTAGAAGGTTACTAGCATTTGGTTATAATTGATATAATATTATTATTACCACATCCAGCGGCAAGGCTGCATGCTTAATTAAGCTAACCACGTGCGCGCCCCCTACGACCTACTATGTCAATCTGAATTTATTGCATTTCAAGAAAAAAAAAGTGCCAACACTTTTTCTATAGAGTGGCAAAAACTAATGTCCAATCAACGGGTAAATCAAACAAATTATGGCGATCTGTTGATGATTCGTGTGCTTTTTTTTTTGTTTTCTCTTGACTTGAAAAAACTAGAGTTAGCTAGAGCATATCAAAGTAACTCGCATGCTTGCTTAAAAGGAAATTTTTACACATAGCTCCGCCGGGAGGGGCGCTTGCTTGAGCCCCTCCTGCTGCCCCTACGTCAATCTAAATTGTGTATTGGGGGAAAAGTTTACCAATTGCGTATTAAAACTAACAATAGTATAAGAAGCTGCTCTGATCCTTTTACTTCTTCATCTGCCATTTTTTTAACTATGGAGCCGTTTAGTTACCAAAAAATTTCACCTCGAAATTTGTGCCTCCTCTTTGGACACATGCATGGAGCACTAAATGTAGTTAAACAACAAAACTAATTGGACAGTTTGGATGTACACGACGAGACGAATCTTTTGAGTCTAAATAGTGCATGATTAGCCATAAGTGCTACAGTAATCCACATGTGCTAACGATGCGGTCAAATGCCTCAAAAGATTCGTCTCGCGGTTTTCAGGTGAGTTCTGAAATTAATTTTTTAATTAGTGTCCGAAAAACCCTCCTGACATCTGATCAAATATTTGATATGACCCTTGAATCAAAAATTTCCATCAACTAAACACCCCCTATGTAAGACTTGGGCTGTTTCTGTGTTGTAAGATTATTTTTTTAAAGAACGTAACGGATTTTTTCACTCTGTTCGCTGTTTGGCTCCTCCAGACAGTCAACAGTATTTTTCTCTCACATCGCTTCAGCACCAGCCTCCAGCCACCAGCCAGCCAACAGTATTTTTTTCTCATACCACTCCAGCACCAGCCACCAGCACCAGCACAACGAACAGAGTGATGGGCACAACCACGGATCTCAAGAAATGGTGGCTAGACCTGCTGTCTGATTCGTAAAAACGAAACCAAATCATCCTCCTGATCTCTGCGCACTTGCTGAACGAGTTAACTTTTGGGCTGACCGATTGATTGAACATTTGCATGGTCTACACGCCGTGGGATGGAACGGGACAAAAAGGTTGGTTGGCCATGGTGCGTTCGCGTAAGCTCCCACCGATGTAACAAAAAAAAAAGTGGCGCATATATTTGTCAATCATATATATATATATATATATATATATATATATGACTTTTCCAAGCAATTAGTATGTATTTGGTGTACTGTCGATTGATGCTACTTGCTATAGTAGCTAGTGTCCTGCTAAGCTACGCGTCGAATATAGCTCTCGCGAGACAGGAGTACGTATATAGTATATGGAAGGGCCTACTACACGTAAACGTATCGTGCAAAGGCGTTCTTGCATTCGTGTAGCTAGCTAGCTAGTTTCTGTTATGTCGTACTCCCTCTGTTCCAAATTAAAGTTATTTTAGAAAAAATTCAGACATAAAAAATAAATTTATTACCTTTAATTATTACTTCTAGCAATTGTAATTGAAAATCATATTATTTATTTAATTTTCTAGATCCTCAATAAGTAAATATGCATTGGAACTAAAAGAAGTAACATATACAAAGTATTTATTGGCTCTATGCGTTTGCATATACAATATTTTCTTGGTACTTGGTATATTATTTTTTTAATTATATAGATCCCATTACAAGCTAAAACAATACTCTTTGTAGGACAAATTTTAAATGTTGAACAACAATTATTTTGTGACGGAAGGAGTACATAGCATGAAGGTAGGTCTAGTGCATGAAGGAGAGAGAGGATAGCTTAGCTCTTGGGGCAATCCCATCCCATAGAGTATTGGTGGGTCTATTTTTTTTTGCGGGTAAAGAGAGAGCTTTATTAACTAGGCAGGAGGCTGAATACAATCGGCATTGATGAGGTCTATGGCTCACGGAGGAGCCTGACCTAACCATACCGCTGAGTGAGTGTTACGCCTAGCTAACGCAGCTAATTCATGAGCAACTTTGTTACAATCTCTCTTAACCTTCACTATCTTCAGTTCCAGTAGAAGCTGAGATAGCTCTTTGCCCTCGGCTATGATGAAGCCGAGTTCTGACCTATCCGGTCGCGTGGACAACAATGTCTGCGTCACACGAGCACAATCCGATTCCAGGATGATCGAATGATGGCACCATTGGGAGGCAAGTCTTAAACCTTCAACACAAGCATGTGCTTCCGCTTCCGCTGCACTAGCACAGTTGAAAAGCGCACGCCAGGCAGTAAATTTCACCCTTCCCTCGCTGTCTCTTGCTACCATCCCGGCCCCCGCGCAGCCTATGGCGTCCACAAAGGATGCATCAACGTTCAGCTTGATCCACCCGTCGGGTGGATGTGACCAGGTTTCCCTGGGATTAGATGCCTCCTTGCGCAAACCACTTTGTGCAGATCCTATTTGCATCTCCTTTGCCATTGAACTCGAGCTCTTGATGATTCTCTGCATCTTGCAGGCTTGATTTCAGGCAGAGCAGCGCATGAACAGAATCCGTAACTCCCGTTGGCCCTGATTCATGGGTGATGTTGTTGTGCACGAGCCAAGCTCTCCATAGCATTAGGAGGGTGTTTTCCTTCTGCTCACTTGTGCACCCATCGAGAAGTACCAACAGCCAATCCGGGCCGCTAGGAGCAAAGCGATGCTCTGCTGGTAACTCCCAGTGTTCACGCATAGCTAGCCTCAAGTTGTACGCCTGCTGGCAGGTCACCACAGCATGAAAGCTTTTTCTGAAGCTAGCCCGCATAAGTCACAGGTTCCATCGGCTTCCAGCTTCCTCTTGAACTTGTTGTTTTTGGTTGGCAGAATATCCTTGCTTAACTTCCATGCAAAGATTTTGACTTTTGGGGGCACCCTTGTCTTCCAGATGTTTGACCATATATTTCTTTCCCCATTTGGCGAAGAGTTAGATGCTTCTTCACCTTGCTTATGTTTTAGTTGCATGGCTAAGTTATAGGCACTGCGGACTGTGAAGGTACCAGTCCTATCAAAATGCCATGCAAGAACATCTTCTGAAGCACGAGTAGGAATTTTGATCCTGGCAATGGCGTCAGCGTCTGCAGGATTGAACATGGCAATCAGCTTGTTAAAATCCCATTGTCTACCATTTGCATCCAATAACTCGGCCACCCATTTGCTTCTTTGTCTGCCTTTTGTCGTTGTCACTCTTAGCGATAACTCCCTGGGAATCCATGGATCCCTCCATATCCTCACTTTCCTACCATCCCCAATGCGCCAAATCACGCCCTGCTTTAAAAGTTCTAACCCGTGTAGAATATACTGCCAAGTACTAGAAGCATTAGAACAGAAGGATGTGTCAACCAAACATCCTCTTGGGTAATACCTGGCCTTAAGCAGACGGGCGCATAAACTATCTGGGTATTCCATCAGCCGCCAAGCTTGCCTAGCCAACAATGCTTGGTTAAATAATCCGAGATCCTTGAAACCCATACCTCCATAATTCTTTTTCTGAATCAACGTGTTCCATCCCGCCCATGCATGCCATCTTCCTTTTTCCTTTTTCAGTGCCCCACCAAAACTCCCTAATAATGCTAGTCATGCTATCGCACAACCCTAATGGAATTTGGAAAACACTCATGATGTAGGTGGGAAGTGCCGGCGCCACAGATTTAATGAGCACTTCTTTAGCCCCTGAGGACATATGTTTCTCCGAGTAATCTCTTAATCTCTTACTCAGCATTTCTTTTAGAGATTGAAATCTGTCCTTTTTCATTCTTCCCGATGGGGTGGGGAGCCCCAAATATTTTGGCTCAAAAGAGGACAGTTCCACTCCCAGAATATGTTTGACCTGATTCCGATCGTCCTCGACTCCCTTCTTGTTAAACATTATTGAACATTTGGACGGGTTCAGCAACTGACCCGTGCACCTCGCATATGTGTCCAGGATTTCCTTCACGACTAGTGCTTGTTCAGGTTTAGCCTTGAAAAAGAGCAAAGTATCATCCGCGAAGAGGAGATGGGATATACCCGGCGCCCCTCTGCAAATTTTCAGCTCTAACAGAGTATTGTCCTGCACCTTCCTGTGAATCAACTGCGACAAACCATCAGCTATAAATAAGAATAAGTATGGCGATAAAGGATCACCTTGGCGAAGACCGCGTGTCGGGGAAAAAGGCGGCGACGCCGACCCATTGAGTATTGGTGGGTCTATGTTGCCGTATTATCAAGATATCATATTTAGAAACTACACTCTAGAAGAACTCAAGATATCTTAGTGTAGATTTCTATTAAACACACTCTCTTTTCTGACACCACCTCAATCTCAATGTACAACTTGAAGTATGTGACATCCCGAAAATCTACCAAAATAAAACACGCGCTAAAATTTATTTCTCAAAACTTTTTCATCGTTGAGCTCAGACTTTTCCCGCCCGATCTCCCGATCTCCCGAAAAACCGGTCCCGACATCCGAATCCATCGCTGTCCCGTCTCCCTGTTCGCCCTCGTCCCGCGCGTCACGCCAGACCAGCGCGCGTGCGCGTCCAGTCGCGATCACCGCCGCGTTTCTTGCCATCTCTCTCTCTTTCTCTCTCTCCTTTTCTTTTTTTTTCTTTTTCCTTTTTTCCTTTTTCCTTCTTTTTCTCCTCCTCCTCCCTTCCTTCCCTCCCTCCTCTCCCGCGCGCTGCAGAACAGCTCGCTAGCTCGCCGCGTCGCCCCGGCCACGCACGCGTGCGCGCCTACCCAGCTCGGCACCGCCCACCCACGCGCCTGCTCCCGGCCTCCCCTCCCCGGCGCCCTGCTCGCCTGCCCCGCACGCCGTACCCCCTTCCCTTCCCCGCGCGCCCCGGCCACGAGCACCACGTGGCCGCGCCGCTAGCCGCGACGCCCGCCGCTCGCCGCGCCGTCCGGCCACCACCTTCCCCACTCGCGCGGCCGCCTCCTGCTCACCCCGTCCCCACCTCTGCGTGCACCCGTGTCCCCTTGCTCGCCTCGACCCTAGCTCTTGCCGCGAATGCCGCGAACAGAGCCACGCACAGTGCCTGCCTTCGCCGCCGGCCGACGCCCTGCTCTCGTCCATGCGCACGCACTGCTCCCACGTGAACCACGCGCCGCACCGCCCGCCGTCAAGCACAGCGCTGCCTGCTCGAGCCGTCGTGTCGCCCTGTGCCGACCTCGCCGGCCGCGCCGCCGCGCCGCGACACCGAGCAGCATTAAAGCCACCCCACCAGCCACCACCGTTCCACCGCCTCTCTCGGCCTATAAGTAACCCCCTCGCGTCGCCCACCACCATCACAACGCCGACCACCGCCGCTAGCCACCTCCCAAGCTGCGCAGTGCAGCCGCTCCGAGCTCCTCCGCCCGCCGCCGCATGCCATCGTCGCGCCGCCTCCTCGCTCCATTCCAGTCCAAGGTGGGGGGGGGCAATAGAATGCCCTCGCCTCCCTCGACATTTCCCCCTAACCCTAGCCGCTGCCGGGCCTCACAGTGCCGCCGCCGCACACGCCGGCCGCCGGCCGCTGCCATGGTGCCGCCCCTGCAGACCGCCTCCGCCCAAATCAAGAGGGGGAAACGATTCCCCGCAGTTCCCTTCCCCTTTTTCCCCGGCTCCCGCCCGCCGTCGTGCCCCAGGGCCGCCGGCTCAGGCGCCGCCGGCGCCCTGATCCCCCTCCCCTGTTTTGCCCCATCGAGAGGTAGAAGAAGGAGGGGCACATTTGCCAAAACCCCCTCCCCTTCCCTCTATTATATTAAGAGTCCTTCCACCTCTCTTGACCTTTTGCAAAAGAAACCCTTCCTTTTATTTTTATTCGAAACCAACCCTCCTACCTTATGAAAACATTTATAAATAAGCCCCCGTCCTTTCTAGTATGCCCCAAATATTTCTAGAAATTATAATCTAGTCCTTCCCTTTCCAAAAATAATTACAAAGAGGCCCCTGAACCCCGGTTTAACCCTAAACCCCTCTCTGACCTATCATTTCATGCGCCAAACAATCTCCGATCGACCTGAAACTTTACCATGCCAATTCTAACATAGTTTTGGCCATGCCATTAGGAAACCGCCCAAAAATATTACTCCTATCTCCATATCTTAATTGTTTCTGATTCGAGCTCAACGATAAGATCTTTATTTCTTTTTTTTTGATTGTGTGCTTGCTTGTGTGCGTCGTAGATCACGGTGTGAACGAGAGAGAACCCATCGATGAGCAGTACTGCGAGCAAGTGAACGAGGAACAGTACCTCGAACCCAAAGGACAATACCTCGATCAGGACTTCCCGGAAGGCTTTGAGAACGGCAAGTTCAATCCCATCTTTTGATGCATGTTTTGTCCTAGTTTTTATAAACACAATCTATTGGCCTGTTTTACAAAACTGCATATGTTTTGCTTGCTGAAAACATGGTTGGATAGCCACCCCTTGATTTGTTATAACCATTTCTTGACCACCTAGATTAATGTCTGAATGTGAATTGTTTGGACGTTAATCGCTGCTAGAACGCTTAGGACCTTAAACACGATCCAACTTGTTTTATAAAAGGAAAATGCGTGAGTGTGTGGGAAGGGAAAACTGTGGAATTTTCGAAAGATGAGTTTAGATGGGAAGGATGGCACTTCTGTGTGAATTGCCGAATGGTGTTCTCTAACCTGTGTGGTTGGGCAAGGAAGGGAGATATCCATCTTGTCACAATTAAGGACCGAGTTGGTGTGTCATCTCACCTAACTCCACTATCGTGCAAACCACTCGACCGTTGTATGGGCAACGGCTTAGCATAAACCCCACTAGTTAGTCTGATAGCCATCAGGAGAGCTGAGAGCAATGGGTGACTAAGGAGAAGGGATAAGCTCTGTGTGACTTATGCCCCAGTTAAACCTAGGTGAAAGGTCAATAACCCCTTGGTGGATCCCGTGGTGGCTAGTCAGGTCTAGCTAAGGTGGGTAATGGTTTTGTTGGGATCTGCACCGATACTAAGGTGATCGAGTTGCGGTACCCCGCTTGTGGGTAAAGTTGCATACCTCTGCAGAGTTAAAATCTATTCGAATAGCCGTGCCCACAGTACTGGGCGACTTACGGTGTGGTCACATAACTAGTGTTTCTTCTGGGAATGGATGGGTTGGCGTGAGTGGTTTTGGAAAAGTGCCAGGCAGTTGTGCCATGTGCTACGGCGGATGAGGAGTCCGGTAGCAATTTAAAACTTGGATCCTGTGTGGATCAACACTACGTGTTACTCGGTACAAGAAAACTTGCTTTGAAAATCCTTTCTTTTAAATGAACCCCTGCATAAAAATTTGCTTTCCGCAAATTAAACTCTAGCCTCATCCTTGATTTACCATGTGCATTCTATTCTGTTTATACCCCTCCATGGGTGTGGTTGGACTTGCTGAGTACGTTTGTACTCACCCTATTCTTAATTTTTACAGAGGAAGATTCAGATTTCGTTTCCGAAGACGTTGAGTAGAGGTTTCGTCCTGCACCCAACTTTGCCTGTGGATAGGGTCACCCGTAGGAAGTTCCGTATGGCGCAAGACTCTGATGACCCCCTTTTCGTAGTTAATATCATTGTGTGGGTGTTAGTTGTTATCCTCGCGATAGTGGCGCTTCACTGCCCACTTCCACGTAGAGTTGTACGGTGATGTACCATCTGATGTAATTAGGGGTGGTAATGGGCCATGGCCCTAATGGCCTCTTCACAGCCCAATAAAGCCCTTAAAATTTTTAGTTCAAAAATACATATGTTTAGAGCCCGGCCCTTTTAGGGCCCGATCCTTAGATTTTCTAGTTCAAAATGTTGGGCCCTTTACCACCCCTAGATGTAATAAAAGTGTTATCAGCCTCCTGGGACTGATATTATATCACTTTTAAGTCTTCTCTTATGAGGGAACGCTTCAAAATATCTTGAGTATTGGTTATGTGTTAGCATTGGACTTTGCATAAGACCCACTTTATTCCCCCCTCCCCCGCGCGCGCTTTATCTCTTTCATTTATTGTGGTACCAGATAAGTCATTTGTGGCAGTATAATTAATGTTATGAAAACCATCCTTCTTACATGGAGGGTTGGGGATGCTCTCATCCAAGCAACAAGATGAACACTAGGCAGAGGTGAATCCAAGTAGAAGTAGATATGAGGGGTGGATAGCAAAAAAAAAAGTAAGCCGTAATGTATGAATTAAACAATATCTTGTAGACAGACAAAAAAATGATTGTTGTATAATTTAGCTCTTGAACCTTGGCTTATAGCCAAGCACTCAACTTTATTATTAACCATACTCTAATGACAAATCAAATAGAATACACCTATACACAGTAGCAGTTTTTTTAGGAGTATATATACAGTAGCAGTTGGGCTTGGGCGGGGCGGCGCTGCGCACCACGTGAAGTGCGCGGCGAGGACGTGGGCCGTCGTAACTGGCTGGGCTCGGAGCCCGCGACTATATGTTGATCTCCTCCACACAATAGTCCCAAATTCCACGCGACTCCCCCGTGGCTTTTAATTTCACGCAAACACCCCCCCGGCGCTGCCCTCTCCACGAAGAAATCATACAGACCGACAAGCTGGTGCCGCCGGTCGAAGCGTTCGCCGCGCACGGAATCGTGGCGGCCTTGGTCCGCACGATAGGCTAGCCATGGTTCCGTCCGCCCGCAACCGCGGCCAAACCGTTTTCCAGAAAGCCCCCTCCGGTTCTCCGTTTTCACGATCCAGGTCGGTTTGCGCCCAGCCACGCCGCAGCAACCAACCGGCTACGGTACAGGGTCACCAATATCGATTAACAACATTGTTTATTAGCCTAATAATAATAATAACCCCAAAAATCAACCCGAGGCCGCCGGGGTAAAAAAAACCAGAGAAATTAGAGGGTGAGAACGAGAGAGTGAGGGCACGCGAAATCGGCCGGAGCCCCAACCCTTCCTCCTGCAAGCACGCCCCGTCCTCCATCCGACCCCTTGTGCTGGCGCCGGCCCCGATCGATCGAATCGATCGCCCCGGGTATCGAGCGAGCGAGCGCCATGGCCGGCGAGGCCGCCACCGCCCTGCGCGGCCGGGCCGCCGGGCCGTCCCGGTCCCGGTCGCCGTCCCCGCCGCGGTTCACGGCGCTGGAGCTGGCCGCGGCGGAGCACCTCATCCACCTCAGCGAGAGCAGCTGCTCCTCCGGCGCCGCCGCCGCCCCCACCCCGCGCGCCGGCCTGCTGCTGCTCCCGGCCTCCGCCGCGTCGTCCTCCACCTCCCCGCGCTCCGTGAACAACGCCCCTCCCCCGCCCGCGGCGCCGCCTGCTGCTGCGGCGGAGGGCGACGAGGACGACGAGCAGGAGGTGGGCGGGAGGCGGCGCAGGAACAGGCGCTACCGCCCGATCGCGGAGATCTACGCGGCCACGGACCCCAAGCCGATCGGGACGCGCCGCAGGAAGAAGGCCGCCGAGGACAGGCCCAGGACGGACGGCGCCGCCGCCAAGGCCAAGGAGCTAGGGGCGACCCCGTAGGGAGAGAAGCTGGACTTGTTTGTAATTATGGATAATTACTAGGGACTAGCTAGCTAGCTTGATGGTATGTATGTGATCAGGAGCTTGGGGTATGTAGCTAGCTAGTAGAGGATCAGATGCTGGATTAACTGTAGATTATATATACAATACTGTATCCACCAATAATATCTATCACAGTTTGCTTTACATGTATATATATATGGATGGATGGATTGTATGATCGAGATGAGCACTCAGCAGCCTAGCTCGCTAGCTCCTTGTTCCTTGAAAATATATATATATAATTAGCCTTTTAATTTGCTGTGAGAAGAGACCAATAATGATATAGATCAGGAACACCATCCGGCGGGTGTGATTAGGCGTAGCATCCTGGAATACATTATCTTGAGCTGGTGCATGCTCATGCAGTTTATTTATAACAAAAACAAAAAAAAATAAAGTATCCTGAAGCAGCCGCTATATAGTGAACAATCATTGATCCGGAACCTCAAGTTTCAGTGGTCGATCGATACATAGTGACTAGGGGTTAATAGATACTGTAGTTAGCTAGCTCATGGTCAATCTAATCTAGATCCATTGGTGATATCGACCTATCCATATCCAACAATCAGTCAGTCAATCCTCTATCCATATGATCGAGTTCTGGCTCACATGGCTAGGAATCGTCGTCATACGAAGATGAGATCCAGAGAACAAAGTGTTGGTGCCTCCATGCGCGCGCCGATCTAGTGTAGCTACCTATAGCAGGAATAATACTCGAGCGCTAGAACTAATTGTGAAGATGATCAATCATTCACCGGCCGGTTGATGATCTGAACCGCTTCGTAAGAGTACTATAATTCCATCTCGAATGGCAGAAGATGGCGCTGCGGAGCTTAGAATACGGTACCCACTGCCGATGGAAGCAGCACCTCGATCTACACACGAGATGCAACATACTAATGGGGTTTTAGATCGACGCGCAGCTAGCTAGTTGTATGTGGAGGCTGGAACTGCCGATCGACCAGCTTATCGTGCAGACCAGCTTCTCAAGAACACGGCCAGTCAATGTAATGCAAGAAGGCTGAAGGCAGCCTGCAGATTGATATCAGAATCGCCTAGAATTCGATCGATCTGCAGCTGCTAGAGAACAGGGCTTACATTCTGGGGCCAGCCGGGGAACCTGCTGCTGGTCTCTTCTAGATGCTTCTCAAATCTGCCCTTCCGGGCCGTGCATTTGCAGTTTTGGATGTCGCCAAAGCCCAACTGCACAAAGAGCTCACGCAACCAAAAAAGGAAAGAAAATTGAAGGCTCGATCCCCGTACCTCTCGCATGCTAAGCGAGCGCTCTACCATCTGAGCTACATCCCCGTACCTCTCGCATGCTAAGCGAGCGCTCTACCATCTGAGCTACATCCCCGTTGCTGATTTTCAAGAGAATATAATATTATTAATTCGCATATAAAACCTCACACCAGCAATTTTGACCCTGTTCGGATGGGCTAAAAATAGCTGGCTGGGCTGGGCTGGTTGCAGACTGAACAGTAACTGCTTGTTTTTACGGTAGCGGCTGGATGGATCCACTGGATGGCTGGGATGCTGGCAGAAGTACCCCATGCGTCGGCCTCCATTCCCGCGCTGCAGCTGCCCAAGCGAATATTCAAATTCAAAACTCCTCTTTCACACTCCCATTCAAATTCAAATTTTGGCGCCAATGCAGCATATGAAAAGAATAAAATGGTGCCACTGCTGCAACGGAAATGCACCCATGTCCATGAACCGCAACAATTATCCTCATCTCTTAAGTAGCACTTATTTTCATTACAAGGAAAAGACCTGACAATGGCATTCAAATAACAGTTAATTACACATAACATTGAGCATCAACTAAAGTTCATAAAACGGTCTGTAGTACAACAACCATGACTCGAAGCACGCAACACTGGAATTAATGAAAACAGATACACACGACGGCCACGCAACAACATCGTTTGTTTGGATCACTTGGACTTTAGAGTCATCATGTCCAAAGTAACCTTGACATCTGTACCAAGGTTTGGCATTTGATTGTATTATCTACATGGATCTTATGAAAATGAATGTAAGCAGACGACATAAGTACATAATGGACATGACACTTACTTGCTCAGTTGGCTTCGCGTGTCTTGAATGGAGGTTGTACTGCCTGGCTGGAGGGGGGAGCACGAGGAAGTAGATGAGGCTACCAGGATGGTCAACGTTGGCCAGGGGCTGACTAAACTCGAAGTAGATCAAATCTGAAAGGAACAAAGGGCATCAGGGATTAACATTACCAGGATTAATATTACCAGGTTTATTCCTCAACGTGAGTAAGTACATCACATATGCTTAGCAAATAATGAATTTATGTTGCATTTGTAAAAGCAATGGCAACAAAATACAAAACATAATAAATAACAAAATATGCAAGTGGTGAAGCTGGCAATCAGAACAAATCAGGGTCTGGAACTCTGAATCCGGCAGCATCACGCCCAGATCCGACGATCAGGACGCCCAGGCTACCACCCCGCGACCGCAAATCGAGCATACCAGTCCCAGTTCGCCGACGGCCAACGCCGCGCCTACCAGCTACCCGAACCAAGCGACCGGCAACCAGCGCGAACACCCTTGCTCCGGCGCCGCCGGCTGAAACCGATAAATCCGATAAGGGAAACACAGGATCCGAAGCCTGGAGAGGCCGCTACCTACCTAACCCCCGCGGATCGAGTCGAATCGAATCGGAACGGAACGAGCATAGCAAGCAATCAACGAGCCAAGCCGTGGACGAACGGGAGCGCGGGTGCTCACCTCGGTGGCGGGGCGGAGATCTGGAGGGGGCGACGGCGAACCGGGGCCGGGGCGCGATTAGGGCAAGCGATTGCGGGGAACGGCGGCGAGGCGATGGAGTGCAGGGGAACGGCTGCACGGACGGCGGCGCGGCCCCCAACCCTAGCCTTGGGTGGTCGGGACGCGGGGGAGGAGGGGGGCTGTGACCGGATGAAGGCGAGAGCCTTCGGGCGGACGTTTTTTTAGAGGAAGTCGGGCGGACGTGGTAATAAGCCGTTCGGCTTCTCCGTCCCTGCCGAACGGCTGGGCTTATCAGCCCAGCCAGAATCAGCCCAGCCAGGGCTTTTAGCCCATCCAAACAGGCCGTTTAACGTTTCGTCAGGCATGTAGTTCGGACCGACATGCTTTTGATCTGTCGACTGCTTCAGAGGCGAGTATACAATGTCATACACAGCATACAGACTGCCTCAGAGACTGGCTCCAAGATCAAACGTTATTGTTATCGAACTTAGCTATTCGCAGATAGGCACACGTTAGATATTTCTGTAAAATTGGGTGGGGAGTGAAAGTAAAAGCTAGTTTCAAACAGAGAATAATATATATGTAAAGGTATATGGAACCAAACATATGTTGAAATATTGTAGTGTTTTTATCCTCATTATTCTTTTTTTTTTGAAACTATCCTCATTATTCTGGCATAAATGTAAATTAAAACAGAAAAATTGCGTCCTAAGCTGAAAATGGTTGAGGCAGCACACGTCGTCACCGTTCTGCATTGTCAATAAATTAAAATAGAAAAATTGCGTCCTAAGCTGAAAATGGTTGAGGCAGCACACGTCGTCACCGTTCTGCATTGTCAACTCTTCGATTATGCTTGTAAACCCTACGAGAAAAAACATAGATGTCAAAAATAATTAGTAAATCAAATGACACAATGAAACCTAAAAAAAGTTTAATATATAGATTGAACCGAAGGAAAAAAAATAGATCAATAGGTTCATATGTATGTTTAGAATAGAAAAGATTTGAGAAGCAACAGGAGGGGCAAATACTGACAGGGGAGAATTTTTTTTATGAACTTTAAATCTCAGGAACATATTTGGGTCTTAAAAAATTTCCCACCATTTCATCCCAAGGATCCCTGCATACAGAAACCCATTATACAAAAAGTATATGGTCATAGAGTCGAATCCTAAAAAATCGAGAGCACCCTAACTTGTTGGGCCGAGTTTGACAGTATGACGTGACCGATCCTAACCAGTTAGGACGAGAATGGCAGTATGACGTGACTGACCCTAACCAGTCCTAGTTAGGACGAGAATGGCAATACTACGTGACTGATCCTAATAAGTATAGCATGTTATCCTTAGTATATAGTAAAAATCCATTATATAAAAAGTATATGATCATGGAGTAGAACCCTTAAAAATCCAGAGCACCCTAACTCGTTGTGCCGAGTATGATAGTATGATGTGATTGACCCTAACCAGTTAGGACGAGAATGACAGTATGACGTGACTGACACTAACCAGTTAGGACGAGAATGTCAGTATTACATGACTGACCCTAACTAGTTAGGACGAGAATGGCAGTACTACTTGACTAACCCTAATCAGTATAACATGTTATCCTTAGTATACAGTAAAAACCCATTATACAAAAAGATATGGTCATGGAGTCGAATCCTAAAAAATCCAGAGCACCCTAACTCGTTGGGCCGAGTATGACAGTATGACGTGACTGACCCTAATCAGTTAGGACGAAAATGACAATACTACGTGACTGAACCTAATCAATATAGCATGTCATCTTTAGTATATAGTTAAAACACATTATACAAAAGTGTATGGTCATGGAGTATAACCCTTAAAAATCCAGAGCACCCTAACTCGTTGGGCCGAGTATGACAGTATGACGTGACTGACCCTAACCAGTTAGGACAAGAATGGCAGTACTACGTGACTGACCCTAATTAGTATAGCATGTCATTCTTACTATATAGTAAAAACCCATTATACAAAAAGTACATGGTCATGGAGTCGAATCCTAAAAAATCCAGAGCACCCTAACTCGTTGGGCCAAGTATGACAGTATGACGTGACTGACCCTAACCAGTTAGGACGAGAATGACAGTATGACGTGACTGACCCTAACTAGTTAGGACGAGAATGGCAGTACTACGTGACTGACCCTAATCAGTATAGCACGTTATCCTTAGTATATAGTAAAAAACCATTATACAAAAAATATATGGCCATGGAGTTGAATCCTAAAAAAATCCAGAGTACCCTAACTCGTTGGGCCGAGTATGACAGTATGACGTGACCGATCCTAACCAGTTAGGACGAGAAAGTCAGTACAACGTGACTGACCCTAACCAGTTAGGACGAGAATGGCAGTACTACGTGACTGACCCTAATCAGTATAGCATGTCATCATTAGTATATAGTTAAAACCCATTATACAAAAATATATGGTCATGAAGTAGAACCCTTAAAAATCTAGAGCATCCTAACTCGTTGGGCCGAGTATGGCAGTATGACGGGAATTACCCTAACCAGTTCGGACGAGAATGGCAATACTACATGACTAACCCTAATCAGTATGGCAGGTCATTCTTAGTATATAGTAAAAACCCATTATACAAAAGTATATGCTCATGGAGTCGAACCCTAAAAAAATTTCAGAGCACCCTAACTCGTTGGGCCGAGTATGACAGTATGACATGACTGACCCTAATCAATTAGGACCAGTTAGGACGAGTATGGCAAGAAGTTAAACGAGATTGACTCTAATCAGTTGGGACCATTGTGTCTTGTTCAAAAAGATTGGCCCTAATCAATTAAGATGAGAATGACAGTATGACGTGATTGACCCTAATCAGTATGACATGTCATCCTTAGTATATAGTAAAAAACCATTATACAAAAGTATATGGTCTTGGTGAAGAACGATGAAAGACAAAACAAAAAAATGTTGACAAAAATATTGTACTGTTGGATAAAATTGATTGGGCAAAAAAAAATTAATGATAAGAAAAATAATTTAAAGGAAACTTTTTGATAGCAAAAAAAGGGTTATGACAAAACTTTGGGTATAAAATATAATTAAGAGAAAATATTGAGACAAAACTTTTCAAGGAAACATTTTGAGAACATGCAACAATTTGGAAAAGATATTTTTCTAAAAAAAGTAGAAAAAATATTCGTTGAAAAAACAAGATGAGAAACAAATAAAAATGGTGGCAAAAAAATATGTAAATATTTTGCTGTAGAAAATTTTAACCATGAAAATTTTTAAAGTAAACTTTTTTTAAGAAGCATATTGTCAAAAAAAAAAGAGCAGGGCAAAGAAGTTGAGGACAAAATTTTATACTAGAAAATTTTAATGAGAAATTTTTTTGAAAGTAAACATTTTTTGAACAAGCATATATTCTCAACAAAAAAACATTTCGTACGGAAAAAGAGATGATGACAAAACCTTTGAGGTAAAAAACATAATTATTGTAAAATTTTTGATTTTATGATTTTGCAGAAAAAAATAGAGACTGAAAATTTTCAAAGAATATTTTTTTATAATAAAATTAGATAGATAGAAAAATTGGAAAGAAAAATTTTCAAGAGGTAAGATGAAAAATATAGTATAAGGAAACCTTTTAAAGTAAAAAGGAGTAGAACCTAATAAGATGAAATCTGAGCTAATAATAAAACTAATTACATAAATGGTGGCTAATTTGTGAGACAAATCTATTAAATCTAATTATCTTACTGTAGCACCATATTCCCGCCGCACAACTGCCCGCCCTGCCGGTTGCCGCGCACAGCGTGTCTTCCCATCCGTAGCCGCCCGGCCCGTCGCACGCCTGCGAAAATATTGTAAGATGAAAAATATTTAGTTCCATTTTGCAAACCATTACCAGTACAAAAATAGAATGGGCCGCTGGGCCAGTTGCGCGACAGGCCGGGAAAGAAAAATGCGAAGCACGAACCCCGTGAGCGCAGCGCACGTCGACCGTGAGTTTGGAAACTCACGGTCAACCGCATATTCAGCGTATGGGTCCTACTCCTACCATAAAACACGAGATAGACAGACAGAGATAAAGTAGTCAAAATACAATTCACTCACTAAGTAATGAAGCTGAGTAAAGAACACGAATAAAAATCCTTGCATTGTAGGCAAATTCTCCATTCCAACAGTTCTGGGAGGGCGAAACGTAAATGGCCTAGCAGAGGCATTCATGGAGTTAATACAAAATCTGGTCACCATAAAAGTTACAGCAGATGAATTCAAACTTTAATGTCTGCATGACTGGAGTCGGAGGAAATGCTTTCAACCTTGGCCATCCCTAATCGAGCAGCCACACATTGTCTGCTCAAAGGCAGCTAACTTAGAAATCGTCATCATCCTCCTCGGCCATGTGTTTTGCCAATTCTTCCTCCTGCTGAAGCCTCTCACGACGCTTCTCCGCGCTCTCCTTTTCCTTGTGAGAATTAGGGGGGAACCTCATCGCCTTGACCGCCTCATTGTGCATGTTCAGGCAGAAAGCAATCCTTGAGTTGAATGCGATCTGCGGCTCATTCGTCGAGTAGACATCGCCAGTTTCCTTTGACACCATCCAGCCATTCGCATGATCTATGGTGGCGTCAATTGCACCATCTCTTATGGCCTTGGCTACAATGCTCTCGGCATCAGCAACAGGATTCTCGGAGTCTAGTCTGAGCTTCTTGGCAATATCAGCAAGGGAGATCCTTGAGTATGAAATGCTGATGTTGCGAAGTCCAGTTCGAATGACATTGTGGCGCAGCCTCACAATCAGGTTTCGGGTCCTGTCTGCACTGAATGTGCTTGCGAATTTGTCTGCAACGGCCATGAACAGCTCCAGGTCCCCCACCCTAACAGCCTAGAGATAACAATACAAGTTTTAGAGTTTTTTGCCAATTTATAACATGTACTCCAGGTTAAACAATGACAGCTAACTTACATTTGTGAGCTCAAAATAAGGTGTCAAAGCTTTCTTCATTCCTTTCTGCATGAAAACAGTTCTCTCTGGAATCTCTCCAAGAAGTAGCCTCACAATGATAGCCCATTTGTTACACTGAATACGAAAACCACGAGCTGTTGTGGGTGCCTTCCGAGCAGCTTGCAGAAGGCTTTCTTTAGCATCAGTGTACTCCAACTGAATTGTCCTAATTTTACCCAAGTAGAACAGATATCGGCAGAACTGTAACAGAAGGAATTGTTTGTTAGCATTTGCTTAGAAACCTTCCCTACAAAAATAATTTACTGAAGGAAATATTTGAATCACCAACGATGCGCACACATGCTAAATCTAAAACATATAGTAAATCAAACAATTCCTTCTGTACAAACAGTGCGCACACATGCTAAATCTAAAGCATATAGTAAATCAAAATATTGTATCACAATGAACGGAAAAAGCAGATGAATTACTTGTTGGTTGGAATGCGCTTCAAAACGAGGCGCCTTTGATCTAAGCTTTTCTGCCTGGTCATACAAGTTGTAGTGGAGGTAATTGCGGAGGAGGAGATTGAGCAGAGTTTCCTGCAATTGAGAAGAAAATACATACAACCAGATCAATTGGCAACTCCAAAACATAACAACAGGTTAGCAGGGACCAGAAAATCAGACTTACCTGGCCAAGCTCATCACGGTGCAAAGTTGCCATCCTGTGCAATGCGAGAAGATTCCTGAAAGATAAAGTAAAAACAAATATAGGAGACATGAGTGTCAGGTTAAGTGGAAACTGAAGAAACCAACTACTAAGGTTGGTACCGACAGTGAACAGTAATCATGAATGAAACATTTGACTTACCCACGGATTTCAGCAAGGCGGTTGGTAAGCTCATACACATTGGAGTAATAAAAGTACAGACGAGAAGCCAAAACATCAACAGTTCTCCGGTTCAAGTTCTTCAGACGAGCAATGCTCGCAGTTGCGCATGCTTTAGCCTTTATACAAATGCAGAACATCAATAATCATGTTTCACAGATCAAACATAAGGAAAATCAGTGGTCCCCGATTTACCTCATCATACTTATTTTGATCAATAAGGAAAATCAGGACAAGCAAGTAGCAATATATTTCAATTTCAGGGAGACCATGCTTGATTGAAATCTGTGTTGTTGGAGCCGCAGCATCAACATCCATCTCAGTATCATCTTCCTGAAGGACATTACACATGAACATTAGGAGTTTTGAATGTGATAAAAGAAAATAAACCTCCGTCTCTTTCTTCTTTTACTCTATTATACAAAATAGAAGTATTAGTGTGACAGGCTGTAACTGCACACTATAAAACAAGCAGCAGACGCAGCAGAATTCTATATTAACAGGGCATGAAGAGCTTCTTCAGTTCTTCACATATGAAAATCAGACCAGTTACGAATCTACCAAATTAAGCAATTCATCGTACAGTTGTCATCCAAATTTATTGGTGCCGAGGCAATATAGTCGCGCGGAGCAGCAAAACTAAGCCCTGAAGATGCAATTCTACAGATGACTCTTTAACTCATCATAAACTAGATATGAGCATCTTGGTATTGATAGACAATGAACATATTTGCAAACACATGACACTGAGAACACGGCATTTTTGAAGTTCAGAGCACAACATGAAAGGAATCCAAATCATTTATAGGAGATATATACTGCTTAGTAATAGCAAGTCTAAAAACATTCTAGCCCAACGTGATTAGCATATTCAAGAGAAAAACTAATGGCATGAAGAAAATATCTGAGAAATCATTGAAATCAATTAACCACAGGGAGCACATTGATATGGTTGACAATAGAGCACTACTGTGACAGAGTGATATCTTAGCAGCAACAACAACTCGTTTCATGACGGTAATTGCAGCACTAGTGGTGAGAATCAGAGTCCAGTTTTGTGTAATTTACTCTACGGTGATGGTAGATACGAGCTGGAGCGGAAAAAAAGAATATATTCGTTTTTTTTACCTTGGGCACCAGGGCGGTGAGGCGAGCGTAGGCCTCAGAGGACGCGGGGAGCGCGAAGCCGAGGAAGGCGGAGACGTCCCGCGCGGCGAGGCGGCGGCGGAGCGCGACGGTGAGGCGGAAGGCGCGGGAGATCCGGCGGACCTCCTTGGACAGGGAGCCGGCCTCGATCACGGACGCGATCTCCTTCAGATCTGGCACAGGCGCCGCGTCAGCCACGCCAATTCCCGCGGGTCGCGGAGAGGAGGGAGAGCTAGGGTTCTGGGGAGGGGGAGGATGGAGTGGGGAAGCTTACGGTGGAGGGTGGAGAGCGCCGGCGCCGCGGCGGGAGGAGGGGCCGCCGGCTGGGGCTCCGATTCGTTCATCTGCACGTCTTCCGGCATCGTGGCGGCGGCGGCGGCGGGGAGTAGGAGGAGCCGACGCGGAGGATGTGGTGTGGTGGCGGATCGGTGAGGCCAGTGCGAGTGCTTTCTTCCGGCTCAAGAAGGTCCCTCCTCGCTTCCGGGTTGGGGTTACCTGCGCTGCGCAGATGCCAACGCCCCGCCGCCGTTTTCGTCACGCGCGGGTGGGCCGCCTGCTATTCGGCGTTGTTGGGCTTGGGAATTGCGATGGAGGATTCTGGTGGGCGGCAGGCCCGACGCGTCGTTTGAGCCCGTGCTCTATGGGCTGGGCTTCTCTATGCCGTCTCAGTTTTTTTTGTTTGCGCGCTGCTTTCTATCGTCTCGTTTTTTGTGTGTGTTTCAACATTTTCTCTCTATACTAGACTCTAGAGACTAGAGAGGGCGCCGAGGGGAAGTCCTACCGATCAGAAGAATTCCTAATAAAAACCATACATCTGAAGAACACGCTTTTCAGGAAAACCAGAATCAGTTTATCTCAAAATTAAATTTTTTTCTTGAGAAATTTGAATCCATGCCAAATGGGACCTTAATGGTATTGGGAATAATGAGAGAGGCATCATCGGGTTGCCCCCCAGGCGTGCTTATGAAAAACAATGCTTGTAACTAATATGTTTTCCTATGAACAAAAATACTAGTAACATACACCTCCAATAATAATCCAATATAAGCAGAGCAGCACAAACACGACCTGCAGCTAGGTGCAGGAGGCACACAATCCAATCAACGGGGAGGCGGCGCCGGAGGAGGAGGACCTCACAAGCACACACAAGATGAAGAGGAAGAGCCGCCCATCTTCCTCAGTGATGATCCGGAGCCTTGGCGGCGGCCGACCCGCCCCATTTCCGTATCCTGGACACGGCCTCCCTGGCCTCCTTGCCCCAGTCGGTGCGCAGCATCATGGCCACCAGGATCACGGTCTGCAGGCCGACGCCGGCGAGCATGCCGCCCCACATGCCCCGCACCCCGCCGCGCAGCGGGAAGGCGATGAGGTACCCGACGGGGATGCCGACGAGGTAGTAGCAGCCGAGGTTGATGTAGGCCACCAACCACTGCCACCCGACGCCGACGGCGACGCCCGACAGCACCGGCTGCACGCTGTTGAGCAGCAGCGTGAAGGCGAACACGACGCCGAGGCTCGCCACGGCGCGCACCACGGCGGGGCTCTCCGTGAAGGGCGCGCCGTAGACGTCGCGGAGCGCCAGCACGGCGGCGAAGAATGCCAGCCCGATGGCCACCGACGACATGAGCACCACCAGGATGGCGAACTTGGCGGCGCGGGGCCGCCCGGCGCCCAGCTCGTTGGACACCCGCACGCTGATGGCGGCGTTGAACCCGAAGAACACCATGATCTGCCATCCGAAAAGGTTGGTGCTGTATGTACCGATCAATTTAGAAGCAGAGGGTTATTAGAACTTGCTGGAAGCAGCAGCAGCAGCAGCAGCAGCAACCATTTCATTTCATCTGGAACAAATCGACACGCGACACGAGCACTACTGCTCACCAGATGGAGACTGCCGCAACGGCGACCTGAGCGTTCTCCAGGTTGCCGACGATGACGATGAGGAACATGTAGAACCAGAACTCGAGGCTGATCAGACAGACAATATACTACTCATCAGTCAACACTCTAATAATTAATGCAAGGTCAAACACGAGACACGAATCTCGATGCCCCAAGGACGTAGTAGATAGCCGACCAGAGCATGACGGCGGATCCGAGGGAGAGGCGCGCGAAGCCGACGAGGTCGGAGAAGGCGAGCCAGTCGAATCCGTTCCACGCGCCGGGGCAGTAGCCCATGAGGATGTAGGCGAGCTGGCCGAGCACGACGAGCCACCAGGACGCGTTGAGAGCGAGGGCGAGGCCGGCGAGCCCCATCCGCATGGGCCCCACGAGGAGCCAGCTGAGCGCGACGTGGAACGCGAGCCCGACGGCGGAGACGGCGGCCATGGCCATGACCTTGCTCTGCGCCTGCAGGAACTTCTGGATGGGGAAGTTGAAGGCGTAGGCGAAGAGCTGCGGGATCATGTAGAGCGCGAGCCGGCCCGCGAGGGCGGCGATCTCGGCGTCCTGGTGGAAGAAGCCCAGGATCGGGGTGGCGAAGAGGTAGATGGGGAGCATGAGCACGGCCATGGCGGCGAGGATGATCCACGAGCGCTGCAGGTACACGCCCAGCATGTGCAGCTGCTTCGCGCCGTACGCCTGCCCGCACAGCGTCTCCAGCGCGCTACCCATCCCAAGCTGCATGCGTAGGCATGTGTTTGTTTGTTGGTTTCGAGCAAAATCTCATCCAATTAATTAATTAAGAGCTTGTTATACGTACATACCATGATGCCGAAGGCGAGCCCGGCGACGACGTTGTTCTCGGTGGAGACGGCGTCGAGCTCGAGCGTGGTGAGGTGGCCGGCGAAGACGAGCGTGACGGCGCCGAGCGAGTACTGCGCGATGGACGTGAAGATGGCGGGGCCCGCCAGGTACCAGAGCCGCCGGTTCTCCTCCGCCGCGTGCCGCAGGAACGCCCGCACGCTCCGGATCTCCTCCAGGTCCGCCACCTCCACCTTGCCGCCGCTACCGTTGCCGTTGCCTGCCGGAGCCAGCAGCGCCTCCCTGATCAGCCACTCGTTTCCTCCTCCGTTGTTGCCGCCGCCGCTCGACGCCATCTCTCTGCTTCTAGCTAGCTCGATCCGGTATGAACTGAACTGAGGGATGAACCAATCTCTCTCTCTCTCTCTCTCTCTCTCTCTCTCTCTCTCTCTGAAAGAATGGAGGAGAAGGCCAGGGTGATGCATATCACCAGCTACAACTCGTAGCTAGCTATAGGTAGGTATCGGTATATCGTAGCCGTGCGAGCCTGGATGAGCCAATCGGGCCCCGGCCGGGCCGGGGACGGAGAATCGGTCACATGAACCAGCACAGTAGAGGCTGCGATAAATTCTCAAAAAAAAAAAAGTAGAGGCTGCGACCGAGCTTAATTTTTTCTTGTTTTCTGGAGAAGATGGAGATGGAGTGCGCAGTGCATGCAGTGATCGGGCGACGACCGATCACCCAAGGGGATTATTTCCCCCGTTTTTTATACTACTCGTGAGACGTCGTCATTGTGATTGGCAGGCACACGTTGTGAAGTAAACGAGGGTGGGTGGCGTGGTTGCACGCCGCTGGACGCTCCTCCACAGCCACAGGCCGTAGCCGCCGCGCCGGCCACTGCCTGATTCAACCGCCATTAATTTCCGTGTTTAATTAATGTGATGATCTGATGAAGCTTTGCAAGTTGCAGGGTCCCGTGTAGCCGTTGTTATTAAATGTTGATGATCCTTACGTGACACGATCATCTTCCTCTCGTGCCGTCGCGCGCGACTAGAAAAAACACAAGGTCAACAGCGCCAGCGAAAAAACATTAATTCCACTGTGTCACGCCGTGTTCGTGTCGTGGTTTTAGTGCTGTTTTTCGTATCTCATATGACACGGCTCATTTGGTCATCTATAGTCGATCGGTATCCCACCATCCGTGTTTGTTTTTGTTTTTGTTTATTCAGGGCGCGATCCTCGTGGTCGAGTATGAATGAATTAAAAAAAGAAAACACCCGATCGAGGTCTAATATAATCGATCGCTAGCTCTGCTGTGCGTCTCTCTCGGTCGTGCCGGTGTTCGGTGAACCACGAATCCCACTGCGTCGTCGTCTTCCTCCTATGGGTCGATCCATTCTTCGTCAGGGACAGGTAGCGGACAGAGACGCTGCCAATAATAATCCACCGGGGAATGAAGGTAGCGGACAGAGCTATTCCTTTCCATCGGGCGATCGGTGGTCCCCGCGATGCACGCGCGCCCGGCGTGGCGACAGCCCTTATTTGGCGGTGGCCACACGGGACGGGTGGGCGTCGCTGGCCGGCCGGCCGGCCGGTCTCCGCTCCGGCGAGCCCATGGGCGACGTACTGTCCTAGACTGAGGTGTGTCGGTGGTCGTCTCGCCGGACGGAGAGAGGAACGAATGAGTTGGTGTTTTCTTCTGCTGCGCAGGTTGGAAAATAGTGGCGTTTAAGATCGATCGACCAGCTGACAATAACATCATATATAAGCACTAATTGACTATACGTCCATTTATACCGTTTACACGACGTGTAAATACTACTTGATGGATAGTCGTGTAGGTCGATTAGCCATATAAAACCGTTTCGACTGTTTATAAGGACGTTTAAACGGGTGTGTATTCTGACTATTTGCTACACTGTGGGTGATCCACCATTCACCATTTAATATTTAGGCTAACATTGTATATAAGTAGTATACATAGACAATCCTGTTTGTTTCCATTAGCTTTTTTTAGCCCCTGTCACATCAAAAAAAATCTTACCATTTAAAAGTATCAAATAAATTTTGTTTATAAAATCTTTTTGACAGATGAGCGCTAATTTGCGAGACGAATCTAATGAACCTAGCTAATTAATTCATAATTTGCTATAGTAATTATTCGCTAATTATGGATTGATATACCTCGTCAGATTCGTCTCGCAGTTTAGCCCCAGGATGCTGCATTTAGTTTTATAATCAGACTTTATTTAATACTAATAAATATCAAGATTCTTTTTGATATGATATAGTAATCTAAAGTTTAGCTCTTGGAACCAAACTACCCTATAACCCTATAGTAATTCATATATGGACCGGACCAAGCTGACGAGATCGCGATGGGTACGTGTTTGCTTATTAATTATGAATATATTTATATGAACTAATATCGTCTCTCGTCGGCATCGACTGGCTGCTGCTGGACGCTGGTCCGCCCGTCTCCCGTCTTCTTCTGGAGATGACGCCGCCTCATGTTTTGTGTCGCAGCAGTTACTACGTAACAGAGATCGACGCTCCATGGGGTCCACCACGCTCTCCGAGAGCGATCACGTCCTGAGTCCTTACGTCCAGTGATCATTGATCCACTACAAGCTCTCAGCTCCTCATCGGCAACCACCAAACCCGGCCGGGAGATGCCTCCTCGATCGATCAGCTCGCGACGACGCCGCAGTGCACGAACCCTAACCTAACTAGCTATATATCTGTATATCTATCGCTATTGGTGCGTGCGGTAATTTTATTCGGATCCATCACAGTCACAGCACAGGACGACACGCGATCCTCGTGCGGACGAGCCAGCGGCGGCCCAGGCAGACATCCACGTCCTCGTGCCACCGCACGGCGAGGCATGCAGCTTTCCTCGGTGTCGTCGTCGTCGTCTTCCTCCGGGCCCAGCCCGCTGATCCATCTCGGCAGGCTTTTCCGACCGACGGCGGAGACGCCCGCCATCGCCCTGCGCTGCTCAGGACCCCGGGGCCAGCACAGAAGGCCGGCCGGGCTGCAGCCTGCAGCCTCGTGCGTCGTCGGTGGCGGATCGGAAGCGAGGGGCCACCACGCCGGCCGCCACGTTCCGGCTGTCCCTGAGATGGCTCCGGCCGGCGAGACCACTGCACGGCCATTTATTGCTGCGTCACCTATTAATTCGTCGACACTGTAGTTGGTTTGGTTGCCGATCGATCGATGCCTTAGTTGTTCTTCTCGATCCACGGTACATTCGGTCGGACCTATACGTTGGACACCAGTACGTCTCTACCAGAGCATCACCAGATGGTGAAATGCATCATCATATATATGCCGCTCTAGATGCGAGTTCTATAAATATTTTTTGAGTTCATAAGGGCAGTCCCAATGCAGACTCCACTCATAGAGTCTAAGTCTCAAAGACTCCATCACAAGAAACTATACTTCCCAATGCAAAGTGTGTTACGCAATATGCCGACATGCCATCGCAATTGTGTCCAATCTTATTTATGTCGTTGATGTACGCTATCACCATGTTGAAATATGTATCGGAGTACAAAACAATATTGTATTTCACAATTGAGCCTGCACTTGTGCATGTTCTGGTCAATGTACCGTTGGGATTTCAATTTATTCTATCATCTATATTTTTAGATAACTACATATTTCTATGTGTATATTCTTATTCGTAAATTACTAAAATTTCACAACTCAGCCTTTTTAAATTGGGGAGAGGGCCTACCGCCCCCCTACCGGGCGGCCGCCTGCGGCCAGGGGCATACACGCGAGAAAAGTTAAGTTTTTATTATGTACAGGTCCCTACCGCCCGGTAGGGGGGCGGCAAGGGGCCGGCCGTGCCGCCCTCCTGCCGGGTTGTAGGCGTACAAAACTGTAAATTATGAAACCAAAAATATATTTCTATAAAAAATATTTTTAAAAAATATAAAAATAAAAAAACCGCCCATCGTCGTGCAGAAGTCAGTAATCGGGTGTGGACCGGCCCGCAGACGACGAACGCATATTGTGTCTTTTTTTAGGGGGTGCAGAGATTTTGATTTTTCTTGAAGGGGATGCTGAGATTTTGTAGCATTGAGAGTTTGAGTCTAGTAGATTTTGCATCTTGCTGTCAATTTTCAGTTCAACCAACGCATTTCTCTGTTCCTTATCAAAAATAAAAAAATAAAACTCAACTCTGCAAACAGTAGAGTTCTAGATAGGCCGCTATGGCATTTAACCCGCTAAAACCGAGTATAGCTCGTTTGATCCGTCGATGTAGCAACTCTGTAACCAGTCGATGCTAGCTGCACAGTAGTATAATATGTATACTAGTGACTAGTGAACAATGAAAAATAATTTTACTAACAATGAGAAAAACTCAATTCTACAAAAATATAATCATCTACAGCATTCACCTCTATACATATTTACAACCATGGCGTGTATACGGCCCACATGGATCTAAAGTATCTGTATCTGTACACTGTACGTCCTCAAGCTCAAAGCGACGACCAAGAAATGAGCACTCCAAGGTACTACGAAAGAGAGCAAGCGTCTAGATGCCATCCCGATGGAGCTAAGCTAACCAATGAACACCGCGTGCCCGGCTACGCGCTCTGCGGGCGCGGCAACGGCCTCGACCGCGCGGCGGCACAGCGGGCACGACGCGTGGCGGAGCAGCCAGGCGTCGATGCACGGCAGGTGGAACGTGTGCCCGCACCCCGGCAAGCTCCGCGCCGTCTCGCCGGCCTCAAAGTCCTGGAGGCAGACGGAGCAGCCGGTCCGGTCGCCGGTGGCGGCGTCGTCCAGGGCGGCGCGCTCGGTGAAGGTCACGGACGGGAGCGCCTCGATGCCGGCGGCCGGCATGCCCTTCGCCGCCGCCGCCGCGGCGCCCGTCTCGAACATGTCCGCCAGTGTCGGCGCCATCTCCCCGAACGGTGAGTCCACCGCGTTCATCTGAGCGGCCGGAACAGAAGCGCGATAGTTTTTTTTTTCCTGAGCAACTTGAAACTAACTGCTTGATCGATCGATCGAGCAGGATGAAGATGAACAGAGAGATGATTAGTAGCGCGTCGCGTACCTGGCTGTCGACGGCGCTCTGCACGGCGGGGTCAACCTTCTCGCCACGAGGCGGCCGGTCAGGAGGCTCCAGATCACGTCGAGCTGATGAAGCGACCAGCAGAAATTCGTTTAATTTCAGAGCCAATTGTGTTGGACTGGATGATGATGATATCCAAAGGAAAGGAAAGGAAAGCAATGCAATTCAATTACCACGTAGAGGACGCTCCAGATCCCCGAGTGGTGGGAGCGCCAGATGGCGACGGAGGAGTCGACGACCTCCATGGACACGACGGCGCCGGAGATGGCCCCGACGCCGGCGCCGCGCACCAGGCCGCTCTCCGTGGCCAGCCCGATCAGCGCGCCCGTCACGGCCCCGAGGACCATGCCCACTGCCGCGAAGACGAAGGTGAGGGCGCCCCGGGCCACCGCCCCGGCGACGCGCGCCGGCAGGCGGGAGACGCTCCTGGCTCTGCCAACCGCGCCACCGCTCGCCGCCGCCGGCGTGTCGCGGCGCGTGGACGGCGCCGTGCTAGTAGAGAACGACCACGACGTGCTGGCCAAGGAGACCGCTGCCGCCTCCAGCTCCATGATCGATCGCTCGCTCGCTCGCTGTGTACGGACAAAAGGAGAAGGGGGAGAAGAGTTGAATATCTTGGGGTACGGAGAGATTGACTAACTCCGATCGGAGAGGACTTTGCGGACTCGTAGCGCGTCTGGAAATTTATAAGTTCTTCAGGTGGGGCGGCGGCGGCGACGACGCGATGCTCTCCTCTCTCGCTCTCTCTACGGTTGGAGCAGCGCGTGGCTGCTGCTCCGGCGGTGGGTGATGGGTCTGACGTGGCGAGCCCGCCGCCGGTGGAACGCGTCCAGCAGCGAGGGCACGGCAGCATCCAGGCAGCTTGCGTTGCGCCGGGCGCATAAATGCCAACCGTCCCGGCACGCGGCTGACGGCGACGGCGCCCCCCCGGGGTGGTTGGCGCCGCGACGCGCCTCCTGTCCCGGCAGAGCTTCCTTGCCCCGCTCGGTGGTCTCTTAACGGCTAAGCTTCCCCTCTTCGCGCACGCCACGACCAACCACGGCGACGACGACGCGATCCGTGCTGCCGCGCGCTCGCCACTCGCCAGTGACCGTCAACCTCACCTGATCACGTCCTCACTCGTGGTGGCTCCTTGTTGAAAGGGAGTTCCGAAGCCTCTCGCCGGCTGCGGCCTGCGGGCGTGCTCGAACGTACGTGTAGGGGCCGGCCGGGGAGGAACAGGATCGAGCCGTGGACGACGACGTGGGCACCACAGCTGGCTCGCCGGTCACTTTTCGAGGACCAAGTGGAAGGAGAAACGGAGAAACCAATGCAATTGGTTTTGTTTGGTTTTGTCCCCGTATTACTTTGACCGTTAATTATGGTGTCAAACAAACCCAGTTTATAAAACTAACTTCAGAACCCCCGCGCTAGTGACCCTGAATAATATAACGAGGCCTTTGACCACGCGATTAGAGGATGATTACTGTAGTATCACTGTAACAAATCATCGATTAATTATCGTCATTAGATTCGTCGCGAAAAGTTACACATATTTCTAAAAAAATTTTACAAATAGATTTCATTTAGTACACCATACATGCGAGATTCTCTTTTCGAGAAGTGTGCGTGCTAGAATCCTTACGGAACCAAACAATGCCATTGGCCATGTTTGGTTTAGATGTGAAAACGTTTTGAGGAAAAAATTTTGGTACTTTGACCACCAATTAAGGGTATTAAATAAAGTCTAATTATAAAATTACCTCCACAACTATGGTACTGTAGCAGTTACTCTAACTAATGAGGTCTTTGACCGTACGATTAGTGAATAATTGAGCGCGGTCACTGTAGCATCACTGTAGCCAATCATGATGAAATTTGAGTCATTAGATTCGTAAGGTGTAGCGGCGTCGGCCTGTGCGGGGGACTCCAATCTCTCTCTATCTCGCGCGGCGAGGCGCAGCGGTGGCGGCCTGTGCGGGGAGGGGCCAAATCCACTGGCCACATCTACTCCCTCTCCGATTCCTCATGCCCAAGGCTCTCCCATCGCCTCCTCCACCTTACCTAAACCTCAGCCGAGCTCCTCCCTGGCCGAATCGACGGGAATCGATTCCGCAGCCATTGGAACCACCCGAAGCTTCTGCTCCCCACCGAACCCACACCTTCGTCCCTCTTCCTCGTCCTTCAGCCGCAAAATCCGAATCCTCGGTGAGCCCTCGTCCTTTCCTGTCCTTTCCCCGATCCATTCCCTAATCGCGCTGCCGGGAACGGCACCGTCGCCGCGCCAGCTGGCCCGCCACCATCATGCGTCCGTATCAAACCACCTCTGCTTGTCCCTGTGCCGCGCCTCAGTAAACCGTGGCTTTGCGCCACATGCTGGCTTCGCCGGTGGCAGGAGCGCCGCGCCACCGCCGTGCCGAACTTGGCCATGCCTGCTCCTCTTGGCTCCCTTTTCGCGCCCCAGAAACCGAACCCAGGTCCCACCCAGGCACCTGCAGTCCCACGCCTCCCCCCTCCCTCGCGGCGTCCTCACCGGTATAGATGGCCAAACGGGCCGCCCGGCACCGGCCCGCTAAAGCACAGCCCGTTTAGGCACGATTAAGAATACGGGCTGTGCCGGGCCCGCCCATGGGCTGAGCAGCCAGCCCAGGCACGGCCCAAAAATGTTTCGAGCGCATGACGGCCCGATCGTGCCGCGGCACGTCTGCACCTCGCCGTCTCACCCGTCTGCCTGGCCTCTTCGCGCCGCCGTCCTCCTTCTCCCGCTCCGGCTTCGCCTCCCCGCCACCCTTAGCCTCCGGCTGTTGCCGCCGCTCGCCATGAGCCGTGCGCATCGCCCTCGACCTCCATCTGCGGTGGCGCTCCGGCGGTGGAGGAAGCCCATCATGTCCTCCTCCTCGGCGGCGGGCACGTCGTCCTCCTCCTCGTCCGGCAGAGGGGAGGGAAGGGAGGTGCACCGGGGAGCCTAGGAGCAGGGCATGCGCAAGAAGCAGGGGAGGCGCCAGGCGGTGGCTAGGGATATCCGCCTCGTCGTCCTCCTCGTCCGTGTCATGCTGGGGCGGTGGCGGCTGCCGCGGGGGCATCTCGGTGGTTCAAGAGACCGGCGGCGCGGGAGCAGCGCGGGGAGGAGGTCGAGCCGACGGGAGAGGGCACCGGCCGATGGCGACGCCGCCGGCGTGGTACTCCGGCGTGGGTCTGGTGGCAGGCTGGCGGCTGCGCCAAGACGGCCAGATGGGTGAGGCCGTGAGGGGAAGGGGAGAGATTGGGCATCCGTTAGGGTTTAGGTGGATTTGTGGGCCTAAATGGGATATATGGGCCACTGTGCTGCCCGTCGGGCCGATCGGGCCAGCCTTTTCGGGCCGTGCCTGGACGCGTCCAGCGGGCCAGCATTGAGGCCCAGGCACGGCCCGGCATCGGGCCCGTGCCACCCATGGCGCAATAATCACCATGCCTGGGCCGTGCTCGGGCCGGGCTATTTTGGGCCGGGCCTCGGGCCCCCATGGGTATCGGGCCAAATGGCCAACTATACTCACCGGTAGTGGCGAGCGTCCCTTCGTGCGCCCCTCTCCACCGCCGCACATGCTCCAGGCTGCGTTTGGATCCCCCCTCAAATCCCGTGGTTAGATGCGAGAGATCGAGAGGAGTCTTATGGTGGTGCTCTCAGCACCGAGATCCTCGCCAGCGACAAGCTCTCATTGGTCAATGCGTCGCCCCTGCTTCTGTCCCTATGACTGGTGGGGTCGTTGACCTTGCTGACAAGCAGGTCCCACATGCCAGGTCTAGGACATCGTCTAGTCATCATGCCACTCGGATAGTTTAATGTAAGTGATGAAGATTTGGATGTATATGGCACAAGTAGCAACTTTGATGATTTGAAAATGCACTTTAGAAATTTGAGGACCTAGATGATATAGCCAGACAAGTTCATGTACCACCCATGCATTTTACTCCTAAATTTACAACTAACTCCGTTATGATTTTAAGATCGTGTCAACTTCAGATGACACAGGGCCTGCAAAGTGCCTATTCCGGGGCGTCTTCCCGGTCCCGGCCACGAAAGTCATGGCCGTCCCTCCAATATGGACGGAAATGTCGAGAACCAAGCCACGCGTGCAAGGTCTGCATGCTCGCCGCACTACCCCGGAGTTGCAGGAGACATCTGCTTGCAGGAGGAGTCAGGAGACGAGCCTTGCCGCACTACTCCCGGGGGGGCCCCTCGTCGGCGGCGGCGGCCGACTGCCGGGGCTAGCTGCACTGCACGATGGCTAGATCCTTACCCATCTGCCCGCAGATCGACACGGCGGCGCTCACGCGCATCCCCGGCGTCTCCCTGGACATGCTGTTCCTCGTCGTCCTCCAGGCCCTCGCCGTCATCTTCCTCGCCAAGTTCCTGCACCTCTTCCTCCGCCGCTACAACCAGCCCAGCGCCGTCTCCCAGATCCTCGTACGTATCGTATCTATCGACTCCTTAATGAATTGTTGTTCATGTTCGTCGGAAGAATAATTAGTTATTAATCTCAGGCCGGCGTCGCCGTGGGCGGCATGGGCCTGCGCAACGCCATCGTGCACGTGGACGTGGACGACGTCGAGGACATGTACGGCGGCTACATCGCCGCGGCGCGCGTCGTCTACATGTTCCTCGTCGGCCTGGACCTGGACCTCGGGGCGCTGCGGAACGCCACGCGCCGCTGCGCCGCCCTCGCCTACGCCACCGTCGCCGCCAGCCTGCTCGTGGCCGCCGTCGTGTCCAGCGGCATGTACGGCAGCATGATGCACTCCCCGGTGAAGACGCCCGAGCTGCTCGCCGCCACGCTCATGCTCGCGCTCACCAACACCTCCTCCATCACCGTCGCGCGGGTCGCCGGCGAGCTCAACCTCACCGCGAGCGAGAACGGGCGCCTCGTCGTCGCCGCCGCCATCATCACCAACCTCATCTGCGTCGTCGGGGACGGCCTCCTGTCGTCCACGACGCTGGCCAGGGAGAAGATGAGCCAGGACATGTACCGCGGCTCGCCCCAGATCAGGAAGGGCTTCCTGGCGCTCGCCGTCGCGGGCGTCGCCGTGTGGCGGGTGCGCCCCATGGTGACGCGCATCAACAGGCGCAACGCCGGGCAGCACCACGTCCGGGGCCGCGACCTGGCCACCATCCTCCTGGCCATCTGGTTCATCAGCAGCTTCCAGCAGCTGCTGGGGTTCGACGGCATGCCGACGAGCCTCGCGCTGGGGATGGCGTTCCCGAGGGAGGGCCCCGCCGCGCGCACCGTCGCCGACGCGCTCGTGGCCCCCGTCAACGGCGTCGTCCTGCCCTTCTACTTCGCCACCATCGGGATGAGGCTGGACTACAACTCCATGTCCGGCGCGATCATCGTGCCCGGCATGCTCCTGACGCTGCTCGGCCTGGTGGGGAAGGCCGTCGGCGCCGCCGCCGCCTCGAGCTACCTCAACATCCCCGTCTCCGAGGCGCTCCGCTACAGCGTCCTGCTCAACGTCAAGGGCCACGTCGACACCATGAACATGAAGTTCGCCAAATCGGAAGGGGTGTGGGCGGAGCAGGCGCTGTACGCCATGATCATCGGCAACCTGATCAGCACCATCCTCGCCGGTCCGGCCGCCGCCGCCGTTCTGCGCAGGGAGAAGGAGGAGTACCGGACCAGGCACCAGGCCGTGGAATCGCTGGGCCCGGAGCAGGAGCTCCGCATGCTCGCCTGCGCTCACGGCGCGCACGCCGCGCCGGGCATCCTCAGCCTGGTGGAGCTCCTGGTGAGCGCGCCCCACGAGCAGCCCGCCGTCCCGGTGCTCCATTTCTTCGAGGTTCCCCGCGACCGCTCAACCGGGACCCGGACGCCGTACCACCAGCGGACGCGGGACGACGACAAGGGCGGGCCCGACGCCGTCACTCAGATGAACAGGGTGGTGGACGTGTTCTCCCGCGCGACGGGCGTCTACTTCCGGCAGGTCGACGTGGTGAGCCTCGGCGCCGCCAAGGACGCCGCCGCCTTCTGCCGCGCCACGGAGGACGCGCACGCCGGCCTGGTGCTCCTCCCCTGCTACAAGGAGCAGCGGTTCGACGGCAAGATGGCGTGCCGCCTCGAGGAGCGGTGGAAGCTCAACGCCGAGGTGCTGGCGCGGGCGCCCTGCACCGTGGGGCTCCTCGTCGACCGGCCCTACCGCCACAGCGGCACCAGCTTTCAGACGCCCATCGGCATCGCGCCGGAGAGCGGCAGGACGCTGGTGCACCCGTGCAGCGACCGGACGGTGACCCACGTCATCGCGGCGGTGTTCGTGGGCGGGCCCGACGACCGGGAGGCCGTGTCGCTGGCGTGCCGCCTCGCGGAGCACCCGACCATCGGGCTGACGGTGTTCCGCTTCGTGAAGCGGAGCACCTACGACACCGTCACGTCCTCCGCCTCCCGGGCGTACGCCGGCGCCGGCGACGAGCTGGACATCGAGTTCCAGGAGGGCGACGTGGACGAGCGCTTCCTGTGGCGCTTCTACGAGAGGTACGCGTCGCGGGAGCTGGCCCTGTACGTGGAGAAGGTGGTGGAGAGCCCCGCGGACGTGGTGGAGACGCTGGAAGGGATGGCCGGGATGTTCTCGCTCGTGGTGGTGGGGCGCGGCGGCCGGCAGCCGGCGGAGCTGATGGCCGGGCTGGAGCGGTGGGCGGAGGCCGGCAGCGAGATCGGGCCCGTGGCGGAGATCCTGGCGTCCAACGAGTCGCTCGAGATGGGCTCCGTGCTCGTCATGCAGCAGCACACGGTGGCGCTCACGCCGACTAGCAGCTAGCCAGCAGTGTACGATCACACAGGACAGCGCAGAACAGCTTGTGTATACTTAGTTTCAGAGTAGCAAGCTAGCAGATCATGCATGGAGAACTATGCGACCTTTGCCATGTGGACATTTGTAAGAAAATTGTATCACTTCTCTTCTCTTTCTTTGATAGCAACAGTTACCTGAAGCCTTGTTTCAGCAAAAAAGAAACAGTTACCCAATGACTGAACTGAAAAATAGGGCAAAAGCCAAGGGAAGCGACTCCACCGCCACCCGCCAGACCTCACCAGCCATCCCCGGCCGCCGCCGCCGCCGCCGGCGGCGGCGGCCAACGCGGCGGCGGCGGCGGCGCCGAAGCCGGCCCCCGCTGCAGCCTCCTCTCTCCTTGCTACTCTCTTCTTCTGTTCCCCTTTCTTCCCCTTTAAGCTTGGTACTACAATGACGTCCGTGACCATGGCTGCCTGCCGAGGCAACAGATCCAGGGTCCCTAGGGACGGATCCCGTCCTCCCCCTACCGGATCTGGTGCCCCCGGGCTCGAGGCCTCCCAGCTGCGCGAAGATGGCGCTACTGCCCGGGTTGGAGCTTCTACGGTGGCCTGAGGTGGCGCTGCTAGCCGGGTTGGTGCTTTTGCGGCTGCAGGCCATGGTGTGGTGCCTTGCTGCTCGCTCGAGCCGTCAAGGGCTCAAGCAGCACGGTTCCGACACTATGGCGGGCGGCTCCAACAGGGACTGCTCAGCTGGCTGCCCCAGCTTCCTCCACCGTGTAGAGCCAGGTTTGAGTCGTTCCTCCCCACTGCACCTTGCTGCTTGTGCGAGCCGCCAAGGGCTCAAGCAGCAAGGCGTGGTCGCTACTACCTGCTGCTCGTGCGAGCCGCCAAGGGCTCAAGCAGCAAGTCATGGTTGGTCGCTACTACCTGCTGCTCGTGCGAGCCGCTAAGGGCTCAAGCAGCATGGCGTGGCCGTGGAGGCGCCGGCTTGGCTCTGCTAAATCACACCATGCCTGTCGGTGGTGCTCGAATGCTCGGGTTCCGTGGAGGTGCGGTTGGTCTTTGTGCTTTGGTTCTTGCAGCTACAGGGTTTCGGAGAGCTCATGGCGAAAGCTAAGCTCGATTTGTCGGGCCGACGACGGCGATGCCCTCGGGCGCCGTTCACCTTCTTGGAGGCGTCGTCGCAGCGCTCTCCTCCCTTTGATGACCGCCACAGGCGTCGTTGTGGAGGCACCTTACCAGTTCATCACCAAGTGACTTACAAGATCCTTCGGTCAATCCCTCCCTTAATGGTGCTCAAGATGTTTGCTGCTTGAATGTCCGCCACCGGTGGATGTGCTCTGGCCATCGTCCATGTTCCTTGATTGCGTCATCTCACTTTATGCCGGGTTGCGGGACCATGATCCCCTCTCTTGGATCTCCTCGTTCTTCTATCATGGTCCTCCCCCTTTTGGGGATTCCTCCCTCAAACGGCGTTGGCGGATGACGATTGGATCCCAGATGTACTCCATTGATGTTGCAAATCACGACTGTCGTCTGTCTTCTCGACTCAGAGCTTTACAGTCGTCTGTGGAATGGAGGTTGTGGGAGTGCCAACACCTGGTGGTGGCTTTGTTCAGCAAATGTCGACTTGCACCCGTTGTGGGGGGCTAACTTTTAGTCTTGTAGTTTTGTCCTTGTTGGAGTGTATTGTTCTGATGTTGTTTCGTCCCCACCGGTGATTTCCCTAAAAAAAACTGAAAAATAGAGTGTCAGTACAGAGTCTGGTAATCTGATCCAGCAATTGGTGGCGGCCGCGCGACGGGGAGGGGCGAAGCGTCTCCATCGACCACGCCACCACCAATGTTCCTGGTAAGGATCCCATCCCACATTTCCGTGGCTACGAGCCCCCCTGTTTCATCTTAGCGTGTACGGATGTAGGACGATGAACTGATTTCCTGCAGATTCGGGTCTTTCTGAGCATCTAGCGTGTAGAGGTTCAAGGCAATGTATGCATGTCCTCCTCAATCATAACTGGACACTGAAAGACCCTTTTTTCCAATACATCTAGAGAGTATATGGGGGGTGCCAACAGTAAAGGCTCACACTGAACTGGCACTGAACTGCATGGTCCATAATCCATCTGGATTCTGATGCAGAGAAAACAAACCATTACAAATCCTACAAAACCCGCTTCCTGGACACCCAACCTGATAAGCATCAATCAGTTGAAAAAACCTGTGTAGGAAAAACATCAATGGAACCAGCAAGGTACAAACAAAGCCGTACCCTCAATTTGGGGGCAGGAAGCAGCAGTACCCTCAATCGTTTAAACCTTAGGCGTCTCAGTACCTCTTCAATACTGGTCCATTTGGGTTCTTAGCAAGTTGGGCCTGGATGTCTTCCATAAAGTCCTCTTTGTAGTCACCATTGTACAAGAAAAATTCCTTGAAGCTTTGAAGAGATCCTAGTGTTTGATGAGATTTTGTACAACATTTTGATACAAATATCTTAAATATGGTCAAATGAGCTGCAGAGATTGATATGGGTTATACGCTTGTTGTGCATAAAGAAGCAAGAAGCTTTGCATGGGCTAGCTTCACGTACGAGCATAGTTCAATATATACACGTACTCAAACCTGGTACCGTACTAGAGGAACGACGACGACCGTATGGTCAGGCCCGCGCGACAGCCGGCGCGGCCTAGAAGGTTCTAGAAGCATCCCGACCCTGTCGAACTCTGCCGGTGATATCGGCTGGGTGCATCGACCCATAACAAAATGAGAGAAGTCCGCGCGCATCATCCTTAGCCTCTTAGCTTCTCACGCACGTGTGCTAGAGGGCATGCTTGGTCAGGCCCACGGTGGAGCGACTGCTTGTTTAAAACTACACAGATATATATGCATCGCTTTGCATGCGGAGCGGATGAGCAAGACTGCAGATTCTTCTCAACAAACCAGTGGCGGCGCGGGTAGAAAACGCGGCGAGCCCGTCACCGGACTCCTGCCTATATAAAGACCTGCGCCGTGCAGGGCGGGGGGTCTTCCTTTCCTTGGCGGGAGCAGCAGGCGGCTGAAGGACCCATCGGAGATGCAGACGATGTCGTGCACCTCCTGCTCGCCGTGACGAGCGGAGACAGGCGCGCTCATCCATCAAGCCACGCACTGGAGTCAAGGGATCGCCGGCCACCATCAAGCTCGTCATCCATCATCAGAACCAGAAGCCGGCGACTGCGCCGGAGTAGAGGGATCGGATCGGATCGCCGGCGACATGCTGCATACTTCCAAGGCCACCACCAGCGACAAGGTGAAGTTCTCACGGAGGAGCGGGAGTCCGACCATTAGGACCCCATCGATCTGCTCATCATCGACGACCACCTCGGCTCGGCCGCCGGCAGAGCGGTGGCACCCCTCATCGTCAACGACCCCACCTCGGCTCGGCTGCTAGCAGAGCGGCCACATCCCTCATCGTCGACGACCCTACCTCGGCTCGGCCGCCAGCAGAGCGGCGGCACCCCTCATCGTCGACGACCATCTCAGCTCGGCCGTAGGTGGAGCGGCAGCACCCCTCGTGCCCATCATCCTCACGCCCATCTGGCTGCAGGCATGGATAGCTGGATGTCTGCTCATGGAGCCGGGTCGGAAGAGTGGCTGCCGGAACCTTGCGCGGCGCCGAACCAGATGTTATCCTCGCCCACGAGGAGCCACAAACGACAACGCCAACATGGCCTTCTACGAGCGGCCGAGGCAACGATGACGGCACCACTGTGAAGGCATTGAAGCACGGCACGACGAGGCCGACCCTACACGTCCAAGCTTGTCCCAAGGACGACAGCGCCGCTCGTGAGGGCGCCGAGATGAGAATCGACATCGAGACGGCAAGACGACACCGTGATGGAGGGCCGCCGCGAGATACCGTCACGCTGACGTCGAGGAGCCGCGCCGAGCTGGAGCTCCGGTCACCGGTCAAGCACCCGGGCATTATGCAACGTGTGCTCTTGACGAGAAGACAAAAGGCTACAGTGGCATGCACAAGTGAGTACGTGCGCCACTACAAGAAGCAAGCTACGAGGCACTTCTTTTTCCAGGAGGGCCGATGCACGGAGCCACGAGACACGTGTTGATCATCCCCTTCGCATCCACCATCGCCCAGGCCGCCGGTGGCCTCCTGTCACACCCGGTTTTAAGGACAAAACCGAATGCATAGCTATATGTATGCCAGGATCAAGTTTCATACATATAGAGACATCATAAGTGAATAATCAGTAACAGTATCACGAAAAAGAGAACTAAAACAAATAAAAGACTATCAGAGTTTACAGCTTATCCTGGAAACGAAGGCTTCATACTTCACAGGCAATCGACTGGGGGCTGCGTACGTCTAGAACTCAGCAACGTCTTCAAAAGACTTCACCACAACTTTCTCCTTCTGAGCAGCAGTAAGCAAGGGTGAGTACACTTATGGTTGGTACTCAGCAAAGCCACAGGAAATAACCAGAATGTGATTTACATCCATCTTTAAGTTTATTAATCATGTGAGGGTCCAAGCCGCTCTTGACCGTGAGCACGGCTGATATATCAGTTTTACACTCTGCAGAGGTTGTACACTTTCACCACAATTCGCGTAAAAGTTCCGAAGAACTTTGAACCCAACCACGCAATGTGCTAGCTAGGCACAATACCACACTTCCGAGGTGTGATTGCATAGGGACGCTACGAGGCCTTTACAAAGATTCCCTAACCCATGACAATCCGCTAAGGTTTCAAGTCAAAGCGGTCATAACACTGTCCTAATGAGGTGGTACCTTGCCAAAGGACCATTAAACAATACCAATTGCCCCAAGAGGACCGAGCTATACCCCATCGATGCATCCCCTCTTGCCCTTTCGGTAAGACTGTCACAAGCTAGAGTCTCTAATTAATCAGCCAAGACCAGAGCCATATAGTATTGTGGTTGTACTGTTTTCTTGGGTGGTTCTCCATGTTCCAATTAAATCATATCATCTTGTAAATAAAGCATAGATAGAAGTATGGTTAAGGTCACTTGCCTTTCTCCAACGAAAAGCTACTCTTACTGCTCTTCAGCTTTTGCTCACTTAGAACTCTTGATCTTCAATCTTTGAACGGCGATCCTTCTACTCGGAGCAATCATCGGGCAAACATACAAAGCAAACAAGAAGATACATCTAAGAACAATACACCAAAACAAAGAAAGGCTTTAAAAGAACGTACTAACGGATAAGGCTCGTTGCTATGCTTACGGAGCGCAAGAAATGCAGAAAACAGAGCTAAAACGGCGATTCTATAGACTAAACGGTGCTTCAGGGATCTAGTCGCGATTAACTAAAAGGTTAAGGACTAACAGAAAAGATTTGCAAGACACAGAAAACTGTGCTCACAGAGGATAACAAAGTCATAAAACTATCACACACGTTGCAAGTATCACGTGAGCGCGAGAATCGATGAAAACGGAGTTAAAACGTGGAAGATATGGCTAAAACAAGGCACCAGGGACTTGTTTGAGAGAGTTTTGAATTTCTAGGGGCTAGATCTGAAGAAACCAGGGGCTAAAACCTAATTAACCATAGACTTTAGGGGCTAGCACGTAAAAACACCTAAGCAGGACTGCGGGTTCTATTTTGGAAAAGCTCAGGGGTTAAACCATAAAAGATAGGACTGGTTTGTAAATTCTTTTCACCTAGCATGGACGGCGGGTTGATTTGCATGAAACCGAGGGTCTCTTTTGCAAAGTGTACTAAGGTTGACCGGTATTCAGCTCGGTTGACTTGGGTTAGATCGGATCTGGATCGTCGGATTCGGATCTGACGGCTCTGAGCGGATCGAACGGTGCGGCGGCGGCGCTGGCGGCGGCTGGCGGCGGCGCACGGCGGTGAGCGGCGTCGGGGTCGCCGGCGTCAGCCGAAAACGGCCTCCAGGGCACGGATTCGAGCGCGGGTTGGCCTGGGAGCGAGAGCGCGCGACGGGGAACTCAGCTGCGGACCTTGGGAGGCGATTTGGAGACCGTGCATAGGAGCGCGGCGGCGAGAGGCGGCTCGGGTGGTCGGAGCTCGCTCCGATGAGCTTTCTGCGTGCGAACGAAGGGGAAAACAGAGAGAAAAGGGGGCCGGCGTGATCCTCACCACGGTGCGGAGTTTCGGGGGCACTCTAGGTCGATGGGAAGGCGACGGAGCGAGAGATCAGCGGCGGCGGCTCCGAGCTCCAGAGCTCCAATGGCGGCGGCGGTTAGGGTTTCCAGCGGGACGAGGGCGTCGGCTACGGGTTCGTGGGGTTTGGGGCTGCGGGCGCTGCCCTTTATAGAGGTGAGGGGGGAATCCTTGGCGTGCGCGCCACGAAGGCCGCGGCGAGGCGAGACGCGGTCGGACTTGGGCTCTGCTCGAGTCCCGGTCGGGCGCGAGGAGGAGGACAGCCCCGACAGGCAGGGTCCACCCGTCGGTGAGAGCGGGAGAGAGGGCGGGGAGGCGGACTGGACCGGGAGAGGAGAATGGGCCGACGGGGCTCCATGGGCCGCGGGAGGAAGGAAAAAGAAAGAAAAGAGAGAGATGGAGGGGTGGGCCGGATGGGCTGGAAACCAAGAGAGTGAGAGGGAAAAGCTTTCCATTTTTTTTCCAAAAGAAAAAACAAACACATTCAAATTTAAATTTGAACACAAGGATTCAAATTCAAACTGAACAACAAACAATAAAACAATGCATTGCGGCATGAATGCAACACAAACAAAACAACCTTGTTTAATTTAGAAGACAACCAATTATTTTTTTATACTAAATTCTCTGTAAAGAAAATAAATGTTGGGAAAATTTTAAATCTATAAGAAAATTGTTTATTTATTTTTAATTTTAATCACATCCTGAAATTTAAAAATTTCAGGGTGTGACAGAACTACCCACCTTAAAAGGAATCTCGTCCCGAGATTCACAAGGCTAGCATGAGACAAAGGTTTATGTGGGTAGCATCCAACACATATTATCTTTCTTCTCAGATCGTTCCTTCTTACAACGTATACTTCTTAATTCCTGGTAACTCATGCAAAACGCTTCACGGGTATTCAATCTAATTCCTCCTTTAACTTCCATTCTTTCCACAGCTTCGTTGGCACATCTTTCGAAGAACATCCTTCGTACCTTGATAAAGTGATTTGAATAATGCTTGATTGTTTCTTTCTGGCATAGAGTCTTGTATCACCTCTCAAGTCTTCATGTAATTCTGTCATTAATTATTTTTTTTTCACACCAACTGGCAAGATGTCCGTCTTCTCCACACTTGAGACAATACAACCCAAGATCATGGGACCTGGTCTTCTTATACTTTGTTGGACAACTATGGGCATTGTGCCCTCCTTTACCACAATCGTAGCATGACCACTGAGTATTGTTTACATCTCGCTTTGCTGGGCATCTTCTAGTGTGATGACCTAACTTGCTACGGTTGCAACACTGTTGTGAAATATTCTCCTGTTCACATGAAATAGCAAGACATCCATCTGGGCTATTTTTCTGCTCCACCATAACTCTTTGCACATCATGATTCTTCTTGATAGAGTTGTCATGCGGAGGTTGAGCAGCTTTAGGCTGTGGTTGGTTGAAACTGGATTGAGTACGGCTATCTGCCAATGGTTGCGGTAACTCCAACTTTTCTTGGCTTGCTTTACTAATTTGTTTCTTAGGCTGCTTGCTTCTTTTAGGCTGATATTCTTTGAAAGTGATAGTCCAATCCTCGAGGTTTATAGTCGGATTTCCATCTTCAGCTTGAGTAACTCCTTCTAGGTTTGGAACATGCATAGATAACTTTCCATTGATATCTGAATGATAGCGTTGCCTTGCTTCTGCTGTCATTAAGATATCTTCTTGTAGACATCGACGGCCATAATGCTCACAACATTGGCACTTTTCTGAAGTCTTACTAATCTCATGTTGTTCCTCTATCTGTGGCTTTGGTGCTTCATAGTTTCTCTTACGCTTTTCATTGTTCCATGCTTCAGCTACTTGCCTTTTCACTGGTCCAGTGGGGATCTTTGCTTTGGTTAACACCATGCGATGAGGTGATACCGTATTGGACTGCATTCTTCTTTGTAAGACCTGAGCTTGCATGGATATTAACTTTTCTTTATCAAACGGTGGCAGGGTTGTTGAGATCCGATGGTTATCTCTAGTGACATGGTTGCGGTTCTCCGGGAATAAGGCTTGCTATGTAACATGTTCTTGAGTATCGACCATAGTTGGAACCATTCCTTGTAGTCCCTAGGTTTGTGCTAGGATGTTGAGGTCTCCTTTATTGGCCCTATCTTCTCAATTTCTGTTGGGACTCACCATCTTCAGCTTCGCATTTGTTGATCATTGTAGATACTGGGAGGTTTCTACTATTGCTGCCAGTGTTGCCATAAACTTCCTTCTTGACATCCAAAGAATTAGGTAGAAAGACAGAGGATAACAAGGAGGGAGAGGTATAAAAGAAGAACCCATCTAGGCAACTGATGTCATTGTAGGTAGAAGACCCACAATACACCAACAATCATTACAAAGAAGCGAATCAAACAAGGTCATAAAGACAAGCATCATCATGCAAACACCGAATTCCACCAGTCAACATAGTAAAAAATGATGCTAAACGTTGTTAATAGAGTTAGAAGGGGTAATCCTAAGCTTGATTATATCTTCCAGCTTCGTCATGGATGACTCGTGCCTCCTTCAACTTATCCAATGTTGACTCCACCTTCGTGATTGTAGTGGTAGTGATAGTGTCACCATGTGGCTCAAGCTTGATTCTTTGGTAGTACTTTGAATTTTCCATCCAACATGAGCAGGAAGGGAGCAGGTGGTATTATTTCTAATTCAACTCGACTCTTTATGATGAACTAGCAGCTCTATTCTTCAGATGACTTGGATCTCAGATGACTTGGACAGGCATTAGTATACATGGCACGGATTATCTAATTTTCTTGAATCAGGAAAGATACTTTGGAATCAAAAATCAAGGGATGATTCCAGAGCGGTATTGTTATTATTATTATTATTTTGGAAAGAAGAGGCACAATGTGAAAACTAAGCACATTGTAAAAAAAATTAAAAGAAAAAAAGCTCAAGAAAGATAAGTTAAAAGAAATTCAAGGATGGAATTTGTATTATCATACATCAAGGAGGAATTAAAATGAAGGTGTGATCCAGAAGGGGAAATTAGACCGACCAGAATTGAGGGTCTAACATTTGCGAAATAATAAGGTGCAAATGAGAAGGGGTCAGACGAGAAAGGTTAGTTATCAAAGCGGATTGAGAGAAGAAAAAAGCTAAGGAGTGAGAATATTCAATGGAGGGGGTCAAGGAATAAGTATGAATGGATCTTATATCAAAAGAAATCTTAGAAAACGACCATTGCTACCTAGGCTTACGTCCTATAGTCGATACAACTCTGATACCACTTCTGTCACACCCGATTTTAAGGACAAAACCGAATGCATAGCTATATGTATGCCAGGATCAAGTTTCATACATATAGAGACATCATAAGTGAATAATCAGTAACAGTATCACGAAAAAGAGAACTAAAACAAACAAAAGACTATCAGAGTTTACAGCTTATCCTGGAAACGAAGGCTTCATACTTCATAGGCAATCGACTGGGGGCTGCGTACGCCTAGAACTCAGCAACGTCTTCAAAAGACTTCACCACAACTTTCTCCTTCTGAGCAGCAGTAAGCAAGGGTGAGTACACTTATGGTTGGTACTCAGCAAGGCCACAGAAAATAACCAGAATGTGATTTATATCCATCTTTAAGTTTATTAATCATGTGAGGGTCCAAGCCGCTTTTGACCGTGAGCACGGCTGATATATCAGTTTTACACTCTGCAGAGGTTGTACACTTTCACCACAATTCGCGTAAAAGTTCCGAAGAACTTTGAACCCAACCACGCAATGTGCTAGCTAGGCACAATACCACACTTCCGAGGTGTGATTGCATAGGGACGCTACGAGGCCTTTACAAAGATTCCCTAACCAATGACAATCCGCTAAGGTTTCAAGTCAAAGCGGTCATAACACTGTCCTAATGAGGTGGTACCTTGCCAAAGGACCATTAAACAATACCAATTGCCCCAAGAGGACCGAGCTATACCCCATCGATGCATCCCCTCTTGCCCTTTCGGTAAGACTGTCACAAGCTAGAGTCTCTAATTAATCAGCCAAGACCAGAGCCATATAGTATTGTGGTTGTACTGTTTTCTTGGGTGGTTCTCCATGTTCCAATTAAATCATATCATCTTGTAAATAAAGCATAGATAGAAGTATGGTTAAGGTCACTTGCCTTTCTCCAACGAAAAGCTACTCTTACTGCTCTTCAGCTTTTGCTCACTTGGAACTCTTGATCTTCAATCTTTGAACGGCGATCCTTCTACTCGGAGCAATCATCGGGCAAACATACAAAGCAAACAAGAAGATACATCTAAGAACAATACACCAAAACAAAAGAAAGGCTTTAAAAGAACGTACTAACGGATGAGGCTTGTTGCTATGCTTACGGAGCGCAAGAAATGCAGAAAACGGAGCTAAAACGGCGATTCTATAGACTAAACGGTGCTTCAGGGATCTAGTCGCGATTAACTAAAAGGTTAAGGACTAACAGAAAAGATTTGCAAGACACAGAAAACTGTGCTCACAGAGGATAACAAAGTCATAAAACTATCACACACGTTGCAAGTATCACGTGAGCGCGAGAATCGATGAAAACGGAGTTAAAACGTGGAAGATATGGCTAAAACAAGGCACCAGGGACTTGTTTGAGAGAGTTTTGAATTTCCAGGGGCTAGATCTGAAGAAACCAGGGGCTAAAACCTAATTAACCATAGACTTTAGGGGCTAGCACGTAAAAACACCTAAGAAGGACTGCGGGTTCTATTTTGGAAAAGCTCAGGGGTTAAACCATAAAAGATAGGACTGGTTTGTAAATTCTTTTCACCTAGCATGGACGGCGGGTTGATTTGCATGAAACCGAGGGTCTCTTTTGCAAAGTGTACTAAGGTTGACCGGTATTCAGCTCGGTTGACTTGGGTTAGATCGGATCTGGATCGTCGGATTCGGATCTGACGGCTCTGAGCGGATCGGACGGTGCGGCGGCGGCGCTGGAGGCGGCTGGCGGTGGCGCACGGCGGTGAGCGGCGGTGGGGTCGCCGGCGTCAGCCGAAAACGGCCTCCAGGGCACGGATTCGAGCGCGGGTTGGCCTGGGAGCGAGAGCGCGCGACGGGGAACTCAGCTGCGGACCTTGGGAGGCGATTTGGAGACCGTGCATAGGAGCGCGGCAGCGAGAGGCGGCTCGGGTGGTCGGAGCTCGCTCCGATGAGCTTTCTGCGTGCGAACGAAGGGGAAAACAGAGAGAAAAGGGGGCCGGCGTGATCCTCACCATGGTGCGGAGTTTTGGGGGCACTCTAGGTCGATGGGAAGGCGACGGAGCGAGAGATCAGCGGCGGCGGCTCCGAGCTCCAGAGCTCCAATGGCGGCGGCGGTTAGGGTTTCCAGCGGGGCGAGGGCGTCGGCTACGGGTTCGTGGGGTTTGGGGCTGCGGGCGCTGCCCTTTATAGAGGTGAGGGGGGAATCCTTGGCGTGCGCGCCACGAAGGCCGCGGCGAGGCGAGACGCGGTCGGACTCGGGCTCTGCTCGAGTCCCGGTCGGGCGCGAGGAGGAGGACAGCCCCGACAGGCAGGGCCCACCCGTCGGTGAGAGCGGGAGAGAGGGCGGGGAGGCGGACTGGACCGGGAGAGGAGAATGGGCCGACGGGGCTCCATGGGCCGCGGGAGGAAGGAAAAAGAAAGAAAAGAGAGAGATGGAGGGGTGGGCCGGATGGGCTGGAAACCAAGAGAGTGAGAGGGAAAAGCTTTCCATTTTTTTCCAAAAGAAAAAACAAACACATTCAAATTTAAATTTGAACACAAGGATTCAAATTCAAACTGAACAACAAACAATAAAACAATGCATTGCGGCATGAATGCAACACAAACAAAACAACCTTGTTTAATTTAGAAGACAACCAATTATTTTTTTATACTAAATTCTCTGTAAAGAAAATAAATGTTGGGAAAATTTTAAATCTATAAGAAAATTGTTTATTTATTTTTAATTTTAATCACATCTTGAAATTTAAAAATTTCAGGGTGTGACACCTCCGGCCGGGTTCGACGGGCAAAGGGGCCTGCGTGCGGCCGTCATCACCTTCGTGCTAGGCCGGCGGCACTCTTGTGCGCTCATCGTCGACGTTCACCTCAGACGCTGCCGTGGAGACGCCGAAGTGCTGCGCTGCGAGGCTGGCGCTTCACATTCAAGCCTGGCATCGACCGACGACGACGACGACACCACGCTTCGCGTCGAGGTCCGGCTGCCGAACCAGCGACAACGGCGCCGACACAAAGTTACTGAAGCCCGGCCACCACACCGACGATGACGTCGAAGCGCTGGCGCTGCACGCCAAACCGGCGTTGAGGACAATGGCACCGTCGCTGTGCCGACCGTCGAGGAGATGCCGAGACGAGAAGCGACGGCCAGGCGGCGACGACTCCATGACGAAGGGCCGCCGCAAGATGCCGTCACGCGCCAACGACCCGAGGAGCCACGCGGAGCAGTCGGAGGATTTGCAGGATCTGCACCTCGGCGCCTGGACGTGCGCTCACATGCAAGATCATGTACAGCACGCACAAGTGCACATGTACGAGAGGAGAAGCTAATAAGCTATTGCCGCCTGCACAAGTGCACATGTACGAGAACCTAGCAAGCCACACATGCAGTAGCATGCATGAAGATGTAGGTGCGCCTCCACAAGAAGCAAGCTAATGCATCTCCGTGCAGGCCCACGCCGGCGAGGCGGACCAGCTGCACTACACCAACTCCGTCTACTCGACGTCCGGCGCCGATGAGCTAGACGGCATGGGCGAGCGGGTGGCGTTGATGTATCAATCACGCCACACATGCTCATGGGTTAGCGACACCCTCCTCTTCGACAACTTCTACCACCTCGATCGAGCTGCTGCGACATCGATCCGGTCCAGCTTCAAGTCTTCTCCAAGCATCCACAACCTACTACAACGACTATGAAGCGCATCTAGACCGATAGATGCTAATGGTAAGTTTCGGTGATTAATGATAACCATATGCGACTATCGTGTGTTTTGAAAGAAATATTAATGATTAGTTAAGTCTCATATGGAATGTGAAAGGAGACCCCTCAATTCGGAACAACCATGCGTGCCAAGGACTCAATTTTAAAGATTAAGGACCTTTCTAGTCTCAAGTGTCACAAGGAGATGAAGGACACTTGATTTAGCTAGGGTTTATAGTTTTTAGTTCTTGACCATACTATTAAGAGGGGTTCATGAGTTAGTAGCTTGATCAAAATTGAGTTGACCTTAGAAATCTTGCACACTCGCTCAAAAACAGCTCAAGATGGTCAATAGAAGTTAACACAACACTTGGAAGAAGAAACAATCGAAGTTACATTCAAATCCAAGTCAATTCAGCTGAAAACAAAGAAAAACAGCAGCACCGGTTGAACCGGTTCCCTAGCGTCGGAGCATCCGATGCTTGGCGGAAGGACCGATGCCCTGTCGGTCTATCTTCTCTGGATGCAGGCAGGAATCAAGTCAAAAACTCTATAGCACCGGTTGAACCGACGGTCAAAAGATAAGCACCGGTGCATTGGATGTACCTTGTTCCAGAGAGCATGTTTTGGTGGACTTCAACTTCTCTTCAGCACCGGTTGAACCGACGCTTAAGAATCAAAGCACCGGTGCATTAGACGTCCTATGTTCCAGAGAGCTTGTTTGAGTTGATCAGTGAACCTCTTCAGCACCGGTTGAACCGATGCCCCATACGGAGCATGCACCGGTGCAATGACGCAAGCCTGGATACTGTGTCAGAACCCCAACAGCTACAATTTGGACACAGAGAAACCGGTTGAACCGACGTCTCAAATCTGACACCCATCGGTTCTTCCGGTGCTCACGATTTTTTTGTAGTGGACTTCCAACGGCCATATGATACTCTCCACTCTATATAAGGGCACCCCCTGGCTCATTTCAGTTGCCTTTGACACCCTGAATACCTGAGGCCACCCTTGAGAAGAAGAGAAAGTGCTTTGAGCAAACAAGAAAAGATCTAGCACTTTGTTTGTGCTTCAACCTTGAAGATTTCATCCTTTGCAAGTGTAGCAAGTGTGCTTGAGCTAGGGCCAACTGAGTGTAGGTCAAGTGAAGGCTTAGGAGCTTGTTACTCTTGGTGTTTGACGGCACCTAGCCGGTCTTGGTGATCGGGAGGTTCTTGGTGAGCTCTTGGAGTTTGTGGGAGCCCCAAGATAAGAAGATTGTACACAGTGTGAAGCTCGCCGTTCCGGAGATGGAGAAGGAGCATTCTTAGTGATCACTTGCTTCTTGGAGAAGCAAGGGAGCTATACCCTTGTGTGGGTGCTCCAACGTGGATTAGGGGGGGAGCGTCAACTCCTCGATACCACGGGAAAAAATCCGGTTGTCTCGTATCCCTTACTTTTATTTCAAGCAATTAAATCCTTTCGTTGTTATTCTTGCTTTTGATTGCTTGTAGTTTGACTAGGACAATTTGCATGGTAGTGTGATTTTTTTGCTTAGGCTTGATCTTGCTAGTGTGAAATCTTTAAGACAAAATGATCATGATAGTGTGCTTACCTACCTAAGGACCTTTTGCTAGCATGCTATAGTGACTAGGTTTCAAATTTGTAGATTGGGCAATACTAGTCTAGGTTAAGGACTAGATAGAAATTTGAAAAAGTCACAATTCAACCCCGCTTCTTGGGCCACGATCCTTACAGACTACCACGCAGTTCGAGACCGACGAGGCCGAACAACACGGGCGGGCGCTGCTGATGTTCCAGCTACGCTACACCGGCTCATGGACACTGACGAGGCCATGTATGACGTCGACGCCCACCTCTACACCACCACCATCATCATGCATGGAGAACGCGAAGCGAAGACCGAAGACGACGACCACAGCAGCTTAATCGAAGGTACTCCAGCAAGCTAGACTTGCGGAGGTAATTGACCGGGAGCTTTTTGAGGCCTCGGGAACCAGAAGACCACTTTCGCCCAAGTCAAATCTGCCCAACGGCGGCAGGCTATGGAGCGCACACATATATCGAGAACCTGTATTTGTATTTATAAAAATATGAATAAATCTTGTGTTCCCTATTTTTTTATCGTGTATTTTTTATATACACTGGCACGCCCACATCTTTATTTTCCACGCAGAGAAAATCTTGTGTGTGATTTTTCTCTCCAAACAAAATGGCACGCCCAGTGGAACCTGGTTCTCCTCCCATCTTTGCTGCGCAAATATTCATCGTCGTCGTCTTGCTCGGTCTTATGTTGGTGCTATTTTGGAAGCCTCCACTAATTTGAGGCTCCTCTCATCATAGCCCAACGGTGGTCCTTTTTTTTTGGGTCACTTCTTTTTTTTTGTGGTGTTTTCATGCAGAGGCCAAGGCGGTAGGAAGCAGTGCAACTCCGGCAAGGCCGAGTCTCATTATCTTCACGTTGGGGGGCTAGGGGTCCTGGCGCTACCGAAGTCGGCCCCATGCTGCAGCTTGCAGGGTAGCAACATCATGCATCTACATCGACAACATGGAGGCTGGATAGTCCCTGACCGGGACTCACAGCATCGAGCCCCTCGCTAGTCACTGGGGCAGCTCCATCAAGCCTCCACCGAGGCTGCCTGAGGTTTCGTGGTGGTGCAGGCCAGGCGTCGACCCCATGGGATGGCGACTTCGTCAACCTTGATGCCAATACAACAACACCGAGCTGAAGGATGGCTAGGGAGAATGGTGGTGCCATGGAGACGTACCTGCTCCGGCCAGAGGGCACAGACGTGCGCACCACTGCTGCGTCAAGAGGAGCTCTCCATCTCCTTCAAGATTGCGCCGACTTCATCGTCAAGCCATGAATGTCGCTTGTGCATCAATTCGAGCTTCCGTTGACTTCATCCGCGCCCAACATCAACAGACACGCATACGAGGCTGCCGTGAAGAAGCAAGGATGGAGAGCCGACGTAATGGAAGCCGAGGAGATCACGCCACATCTGCGTCTTCATCTTCCTCATCAAGACTGCATCAAGCTGGCGGCGGGCGACTGCGCCGGTGCCGAGCAGAGGCCAGGGAACAAGTCAAGGGAGCGGGGAGGAAGCCATGGTGCTCCTATTCATCTTTAGAGGCGCAGCAAGTTGATCTTCTGCCCTATCAATCTTCTTTTGCAGCTGATTGCATGCACGCACATCGCTGGCGTTCGCCCGCGGTGCCGTACGAGCTCACTGACGATGGAGAGGCCAAGCCGCCAAGCTGGTGATGAAGACAGGCGGCCGGCGGCAAGACCCATGCTGCACATCTGAGCTCGGCCGCCGCACCAACGATGTTGAAGCGCGGCACGACTAGGTTGGCGCTGCACATCCTAAGCCGGTGCTGAGGACGACGGCACCGCCATGAAGGCGCCAAGATGAGAAGCAACGCCAAGACCGCAGTATCCCAGTGCCACACCCACACACTTGGTCGAGAAGCTAGGAGACGACCTCGCCCATCGTCGCTCCAGGCCACCGGCTCCCTTCACCACCGTCTCCGTCGAGCTCGCCACCGTCGTCACTAGGAGGAGTCCGGCCATCAAGATTTGTAACGAACATGGCACCATTTATGCCATTTCGAGTGATTTTGGTGATCAAATGACAACACAACACTTGGACTAATATGATTGTTTAGATAATCATTCTCAGGCTTTTAGGTTCAAGTGATGACAAAGACAAAGAGAAAATATGCGTAGCAAGGCCCAAAGGGCCGCCCCTACGGGGGTCGAGGGGGAGCCGCCCCTCGCGGGTCTCAGGGCAGCGCCCTGAAAGCTCTTCGGATCAGGAGCACCGGAAGATCCGACGCCATGAGCATCGGAGCATCCGGTGGTAGTCGGAAGAACCGACGCCATGATGTTTGGTGCAGGATGGAATCAAAGCCAAGACAGCCTTTAGGCACCGGTTGAACCGACGGTCCAATAAAGGGCATCAGTGCATTGGCCGTCCTTTGTACCAGAGACGATGTCAAGTGCCGAGAAGAAGTTTCTTCAGCACCGGTTCAACCGACGGTGCATCGGTGCATACCACCGGTGTAATGACGTCAGCGTCCAGGAGAAGATTCCTACAGCACCGGTTGAACCGGTGAAGCATCGGTGCAAAGCATCGGTTCAACCGGTGGTCTCTGCGTCAGCTGTCAGGACTTCAACGGCTACTTCGGGTTATGAGTGACCGGATGAACCGACGCTACCCCGCCAAGAGGCATCGGTTCTTCCGGTGATATGCAGATTTTCAGCTAACCGTTGGAGCAACGGCTACAAGACTTGGCCTATATATACGCCTCACCCCGGCCATTTGAAGCTTGCTGGAGTTGCTGGACATCCCACACACACCCAAGAACATCTCCAAGCCATACAAAAGCATCAAGATCATATCCTTAGCCCTTAGCACACTTTTAGAGTGTTGTGTAAAGGATTAGCTCTTAGTGACTGAGATTGCAAGGCTTAGAGCCTTTGTGCTGTGGTTCATTAGTGAACCAAAACAAGAGCTTGGTGCGCCGGCACCTTGGAGCGTGAAGCTTGCCGGCAACGTCATCGACCCTCCGACTTGGTGTGGAGCGGCGACGACATTTTTGTGCGGGGGACGTGGAGACCCCCATCCTTTGTGGAGAAGCTCCTTAGTGGAACCCGGGACCAAGGTGACCGTGATTGTGTTCACGGAAGAGACTTGGTGGCCGAGTAGCAATACTCTTAGTGAGTGCTACAACAACGTGGATGTAGGTGTGCCTTTGTGGCTAACCGAACCACGGGATAAACACCCGCGTCAAGAGTTTGCTATCTCCTATCCCGCTCTTTAAGCTTCCGCATTTCATACTAGCAATTTGTGTGCCTTTACCTTCATAGAATAGTTTCTTGATAGGAAAAGCTATAGGTTGCTAAACTCTTTTGGGATAGGGGTTTCACACTAGAACAACCTAGTTGCACATCTAGATAGCATGTTTTAGTTTAAGTTTTGTGCAAACTAGTTGGAGCCATAGGTCTAAGTTTTTATTAGTGCCTAATTCACCCCCTCCCCCTCTTAGGCTAGAGCACCCGATCACTTTCAAGATTCCATCAACGACGATGCAGAACAAGGCAGCGGCGAGGCGCGGCGTCACCTGCTCGTCGTCAACGACCACTCGCGCCCACTTCGTCGTCCAAGAATTGCCTGATAATGTTTCTCAGAAACTCTGTTCGATTGAAAGGCTGCATGATCCTGACCCACGCATAGCACTCAAACCTATTGTTTCTCTTCAGATAATCGTAGGCCATTCTGATGATGGGTGTATCCTCAAGAACATCACTTGCTCCCCACACAGCTATCACTCTAAGGTCCTCGCCTGTCCTACTGATGAGCCGAATGAGATCCACTTTTGCTCTGTTCTGCTGCCTCATGGCTTCATCAATGCCTGACATTGTCGCACCAGGCGTGCTGGAGCTGGGCTGCCCAGCAGCGGTGGCGGCCATTGAGTCAGAGCCCTTGATGAGGCGGTAGCGCACGTTCTTCTGGCTGACATCCTCGACCCTGGCTCTGAGCTCCTTTATCTGCACGGACACACGGTGGCGGTGGCAGGGCCGTACCGGCAAATTCGAGGGCCCTGTGCGAAACAATGGACTGGGCCCTAGTGGCCTAGTGCAGGATCGCGAATACCAAGCGATAGCAGCCGGCAAGCGCGATAAGCGCAATGTGCTGTGTGAAAGCACAAATGTTAGAAGTCACACGTGTGACTGGCAGTTAAATCATCACAAAAGGTCTAATAACTATTTTTTTGTTCGGGAATAATTTCTTTTATTGCTGGAACAATTGTTATTGTTTGAGCAACAAAATTTTTTTCCAAAAAAAATTTGTTTTAGCAACAAAGCATTGAGGGGCCTGGTTTATTAGGCCGATTTTATGTTCAAAATATGGAATCCTGGAGAAGTTGTGGTGCTGTGATAGGTCCACTCGAGATCACACACCTGACCCCGAGTAGCACCCATATAAAAGGAAGTGATACGCCTACAATGATTTATCTTTTAGGAGCAATTTGGACCATATTTTGCTACAAATTTGATCGATAATTAACTAAATTAAAGTATTTGCATGACTATATCTAATATTTTAGGGGCCCTTCAAATTCGGAGGCCCTGTGCGGTCGCACGGCCCGCACGTGCTTAGATACGGGCCTGGGCGGTGGACCAGAGTGCGCCACCAGGAATGCTTCTTCCCCAAACGAATGGCCAAGTCATGGAGGCAGTCCTCGACATCATAGGCCACGTCCCGGACCTGCTTCACCCAGGTCAGTACCACCTTGTGCTCCTCTCGCTCCTCATGCGCTGCAAGCAGGAAAGCCTGCATCATCTCGAGCTCGTCCCTGATGAAGGCATGGTCGCGTTGGAAGCCCAGCTGCAAGGCAACCTCCTCCGCTACGGCAGATTTGGCATAGCCAAGTGCCCCGCTGAGCACAGATTTGCCAACACTGAGCACCGTCGACTCCATGGATCTGCTGTGTGTCTCTCTCGAGCTGAAAGTCCTATTGATGTGTGCATACAGATGCAGCACGAGTTAGGAATGGAAAGGAGAATGACAACGAAAGATTAGCTAGCCTAGCCATGATGCAAGGGATGGGGGATTTGTTGCTAAAGCGCATAAAATTTTTTCCTGCTCCTTTCTATATGCAAATAACTGACCGAGTTCCAGAGCTCACCTATGTTTCTTAGGAAGATCAGCGCTCTTCCATGCCAATAACTTGTCTTTGAGATTGTAGATCTACACCAAGTCCAGCTGCTTGTGCCGAGCTTAGCCTATGGCCAAGATTGATTTGGCCGATGACTCAACGACTCCGGGTGCAGGAAAAATCTGCAGGCAAATGAGATGGCCTCGTCAGTCCTCACCTGCCCGGGTGGTTGGGGAGAAAAGTGGAGTTGCTTGCGTGGCCAAGATGTGTGCTGTCAGAGTTTTTTTTAGCCCTATTGGTTGTGTGAACAACGACTAATCGACTCCTCAACGGGACATCCGTGGAGGAAAGTTCACTATGCGGCCGTTTGGTTTGTTGAACAACTCTAGCCTGGCTAGAATTTTAAGCATGGCCAGCCTAAGCCTGGGTTGGGAGATGCAAGAGGCCATGTTTGGTTGCATGATTTAACTAAGCCTGGCTCATGTATGCTTGTGCTTGGTTGATTGGTCTACTCGCGTATGGTCACCTCTTATCTGCTACGGTGATCTTACCACACCTCTCTCCTCTATCCCTGAGTTCGGTGCGACCGTGCGTGCCACGGGCGGGTGGGAGGGTGTGCTCCGCCGGCCCCGCACAGGCGAGCAGCGCCGGCCGCAGGCGGGCATGCTACGTCGCCGCGAAGGGGGCCGCTCCATTGGCCGCGTGCAAGCGAGGCTCCGGAGCCGCCAGCAGGCCCAGATTTGTCGGCCGTGCGCGAACGTGCTGCGCCGCCGCGAAAGGGTGAGCTCCATTGCCGCCGCCGGGCCCAACTGTGCCAGCCGCGGGCTAGATCCGGTCCGCCGAGCATGCTACGCCGCCATGGCTGGGCGAGTTCCCGGTCATCGTCCCCAGTCTTGCTGCTGCAAATGGAGCTCCGCTGATGCCGATTTGAGGTTAGCGGCCTAATCCGTGGACGAGGTTGCCCGCGGGTAAGCTCGTCGGCTGCCAAATCCATCTCCATGCGCGTTGACTCCCTCACCCCAACGACATAGTTGGGCGCGTCGACGCCCTGGCCATGGTGCAGCGGCTCGCGCGCGCCTGCTCCCAGCAGAGGTCCGGCGAGAGGCGGACCACGGCCGGGGAGGGCGTGTCGACGACCTGGTGCAGCGGCTCGCGTGCCTGCTCCCAGCGGAGGTCCGTCGAGAGGTGGAGCAACGCTGCCATCTCTCTCCCTGCCGGCGGGACCCATCCTTCTCCCTTCTCGCCACCAGCCGTGCGGGGGAGCTTCGCGGGGCCTCGTCGCCAGCCAGGCGGGGAGCTCCACCATGGGGAAGGGCATCTCCGGTGAGCAGACGATCGGGGAAGACCGTTGGGCAAATGAAGAGGTGATCAGAAATCGGGCCGAGGCTAAGCCAAGCCTGGCTCCGCGGAGAAGCTCGATCTGGGCGTTTCCAGCAATTGATAGAGCCTGGCTAAGAACTTAAACATGCAACCAAACATTAGATACCTGCATTACTGGAGCCTGGAGCCAACCAAACGGACCTTATCTGTTTTCAGTAGAAAAATCCCTCTGCATCTTCACTCGCCCCTGCACGCTGAACCAGATAAGCATCAGACTGTCTGCACTCGTGGTACTCTATTTTTTATCCTTTAAAATAAATATTCATGTCTGGTCATCAAGATTCTTTCATCTATATCATGTTTCTCCGTACTCATCCATCCTCTATACCTCTTCTCTATACCAACGACCAGTACGTAGGACCCGCGTGTCAGTTTCTTTTCCCCTCACTTGACGTCCTCCCTCCCCATTCTCTCTCTCTCTCGGTCTGCTCCGCCGGATCCCCGCCCCTCCTATGCCACCCTCCTCCCGCACCCCGGCGCCTCCCCTGCGCTCTACCGGCGGCCGGATCCGATGCCGAGAACCTCAGCTCGGTCCGGTGCCTATCCTTCCTCCCTCTACGGCGCCCCTCCTTCCTCCTCCCTCTCATCCTCCCTCCCTCCACCGCCTCACCCCCGTCTCCCCTTCCTCCTCCGCCCTGCGGGCGGCAGCGCGCGTCCGCGGTGGCGGCGTGCACATGCGTGCGTCCCACGGCGAGCAGCGGGTGTCCGCGGCGAGCAGCATGCGCGCGGCGAGCGGCGTGCGCGGCCAGCAGAGGCGTGGCGCGAGGCTGCCGGGCCAGCAGGGTCCAGGCACGGCGGATCCATGCTACTCGCGACCGTGCGGCGCTCGTGGCGGCGGGCCTCGCGGCGCAGCGGCTAAGCAGGACCTCGGCGTCTCCCTCGAGCTCGAGCTCCGCCGGCCATTCTCCTTCCTCCCTTCCCCTCGCCGTGGCGCTCCAGGTCCGCCCCAGCGGCCCTCCTCCGGCAACGTTCCCCAGCGGCGGCACGAACGCACAACACGTCGGGGCGGGGCCGGCGCGGATCAGCGGCGGTTGGAGACGGGCGTGAGAAGGACGAAGGGGCCCGTGCACAACAGTGTACCGTGTCGTCCGTACCGCGCTGGATGTAGCGTATGGGAGGCCGCGGATCAGCGGCGGTTGGAGACGGCCGTGAGAAGGACGAAGGGGACCGCGCACAATAGTGTACCGTGTCATCCGTACTGCGCTGGATGTAGCGTATGGGAGGCCATTCGGGATTTTACAGTGGGTCTTTATAGTACCCGGTGCGTGCAGCGTAAAAAACACTACACCGGTATTGGAGGATGGCGTACCGGGTGCTTTAACGCACCCGGTGCGGACAGCCTCAAGCACTTTTCTCTCTGCATCTGAAGCCCCTGAATGCTGCGTTGAGAAAACCCTTTGCGTCAGAAACATCCACGCAATTAGCATTGCTTCCATAACAAAGCCACAACTTATTCACCCAGTAGTCAAACTAAACAAATATAATTTGATTAATCTAGAGTGTGTTTAGTTCCTCCGTTTTGGAATTTTGAAAGAGAATCTTTTCACATTTGAAGTATCAAACATAGACTAATCACAAAACTAATTACAAAACTCGTCTGTAATCTACGAAACGAATCTAATGAGCCTAATTAATCCGCCATTAGTATATGTTTACTGTAGCTTTACTGTAGTAATTTAGCATCTAATCACGACCTAATTAGGTTCATTAGATTTGTCTCACGATTTACAATCCATTTGTATAATGCAATTTTTTTCGACTATAATTAATACACCATGCAAGCGATTTATAAATCTTTGGAATTTTGAACTTTGGATCTAAATAAGGCCCTAATGAAATTTAGAATTATGCATTGGTTGGGGTGCGCTAGGCCCAAGCAATAGTGCAAGGCTAGGACAACATTGAAAAGCAGGAGTAGCAAGCTACCATGGCAAATTTTTTCCCTCAAAAAATATTTAATATTGCCCCATGTTGTGCGTTTGTAATCTTGGGTAGTAATACAGAAGAACCCGGGTTTCCATTGGACCCATTGCTGTGACCGGCCCATTAATCAGCACGAGCCTGCCCTGATCGAACTGAACTGATGATGGAGAGCATCCACCACTGCTGCAGCTGATGGAGTGGAGTCCTGGCACGCTGCTCTGAGCGGGAGCGAAAGGAACATTTCTGCTATAGTCTGAGCGGGGCGATGAGCGCGTTGGGGCTCCGCGTTTCCGCTCGGGACCGAAGCTGGCGGCGGCGGCGGTGCTAGAGCCGGAGAACGGGAGAAGAGAACCAAACCAGGGGCCAATTTGGCTATTTTCTATCTAAATCGAGGGGCTAAGTGCAAATAATCGGATCGCGGGACCAGGGGGCATTTTGCAAATATCCACGGCCGGCGTCAGGGCACCCAGCGAGGCCGCCGGCGACCTCTGACTGCCCCGGCGACAGGCATCCAGGCTTTCTTCCCTCAGAGTAACCCGGCCTAGCGCGCGGGCCGCTTCAGGCCCTAGCTCCATTGCCAGTTTGCCGATGGATTGAGACGGCAAGGGAGCGCAATGCCACCCACCTACATGAGCCGCCGCCGCCGCCGTGCGCGGGCGGCTCTGCTCCTCGTGGTACCGCAAGAACAGGCTGCTCCCTGCACATCTCCGCCTCCAGGTATTCTGAACTCATATTACCCTTGGTCTGAACTCTCAACTCTGAGTATCTGAAGCATGACTCTGCCTTCTGTTGCCGTTAACTCCATCGCTAGTTCTTTGTCGCCGATCTGATTCCCCTGGTTTTTGATTTGGTTGCTGAAAAGAACATAAATTTATTTATGAATGCGCTCATGTGCTAGAGGCCTAGAGCTAGCATCAGTCAACTCTGATTTTACTTGCCAACATCATTGAACATCTATTACACGATCTAAATAAACAATACTTTGTTCCTCGCACGCTCGGCTGTGGCAGGCCTGCAAGGAAGACGCACGGCTGTGGAGCCAACGCTGGCCAGCTGTCGATCGTGTCATTGCTGATTCTTGGTGCTCACGGTTTCCCATTATGTAAACCCTCTTGTAAATTTGGTCTTTCCCTCAAAAATTGCTGAAATTCCAGCTTTTGTAATGGCTTTGGCTGCCAAACAGCCCCTGAAATGAATATGAATCAGGTGGGGATGCTCTCCCCCCGTTGACCCTCAAAAAAAAAACAATACTTTGTTGTTTCAAGGGCGAGCTTGATTCCTTCTTTTCTAATCACAGTGTGATTTTTTATACATGCATCCATCTGCACATCCACAGTGTACCATTGGAAAAACGTTGCACAAAAACCGTGCTCCAAGGTACAGCTGGGAAAAAAAGATGGAAGGTGATAAAAACAAAAGAGAGGAAATAGGCTCGAAGCCCTGGACGTCTTCATCTTCAGGAGCTGCACACGGCAAATTGCTGGTTCATTCCACTTGGTGGCTGCACCATCCTGCTCGGGTGGTGGCAAGGCATCAATATGGAACTGAGGAGCGCCTTCTCAACATCTTCGGAGGCTTCTCTCCTTAGCAAACACATCACATACTCCATCACTGCTGTATCGCAAGGCAGTGTGATCCTCCCATCACTTGTGAACCCAAACTCTTCCTGCGACAGCTTCAGGAGCTCTGCAAAGACTGTCGTGTGGAGGTAAGCGAGGGGGATCTCAAACCGCTTCCCATCGGAAGAGTAGACAATGCAGTTGCCCTTCCCTGCAACTATGCTGCTGCAAGATGGGTTGATCTCCTTGTCCACAGTTGTGACCCTTCTTCGCCCAATTGCACCCATTACCTGCCACTTCTTGGACAGTTGAGCTAACTTCTTGGAACTGATCATGGTGGCTACCTGCCTTTCAAGGAAATGGACTCTTGCCTTTGAGATGAAATTATCAAAAATGATTTGATTTGTGTGTGGTGATGGTTTGCATCAGTGATCGTGTATTTATAGGGCACGGATGTGGTTGGAGTTGGGAGGGTCTGCATCTTGGTCTTGGCTATTACAAATGGCAAGCTGACAAGGGACAAGCCCACGAGCTTCCTTGGTGAGATGTTCCTATCTATGGTTGGGAGATTCATTGCACAGAACCATTGTTTCTCACATGGTGGAGCCATCTTTACTGGCTTGGTCTGTGATTGCTTGTGCCTACCAGAGTGGGCCTAATTTTGACTCAATGGTGTTAGGAGTATGGTGTCCTTCATTAAGACATTAGTAGGGTCTTTTCTATACGCGCTCATGCAGGGGCAAAGCTAGGTACAATTACCCTGGTGCAGAGGCATGCTAATTGTCTTAGTTTGACCATACATGCACCTGTTTTTATTTCAAAATATTTACTATACAGCATAATGTCACTTTGATGGCACCACCATGATTTCAGTTCTAGCTTCTCTCCAGCACTCATGTACTCTTATATCTATTATTCAATGCAAGCTTTATTCATAACAAACGGTATTTCAGTTTGGTTTTCTGAGATATTAAACGTGATAACTGTCTTATCTGTCCCTTGTTATATAGGTTCAGTTCACCCCATCCTATGTTAATTGTTCAATGAGGACCACATTATTAGATGAGGTACATTTCTCTGACCTTTATGATATTATTTGCAGAGACAATTTCATTCTGCACTTGCCGAATTTTCTGGTCTCTTTTCTAGCAATTACCATGTGATGGAAACAGGATAACATGGTTGCGAATCAGCTAAGGCATTCTCTTGAAAGTTGTTTACATCTATCATAGAAATTTTCCAGCCAGTAGCTGCCACCTAACTTTATAAGCTTCTTGCATTAAGGTTCCTTCTCAGGATGGAACATATCTTTTGCTACTTCTCTGCCTAGATGGCATGGTGGTCTGTGGGTGAAGTTGGGATCTGAGGATATCTGTTCTTGTGTTGAGTAATATGAATGGGTAACAAAAGAAATGGTCGATGTGGTTTCAATTAAATAAATAAGCTTTTGCATTTCTTGATATGCCTAGTTGGCGAGCAGCAAGGCCATGAACCTGTCAATTCAATGTCTGCTTCAATGAAGACAGTGTGATCATGAATCTGATGTTGCTGGGCCAAAGTTTGGTACACCGCAGTCCTTGCAAACGCCATAGTAGGGACTTGGTAGTTGAATAATTGGATCTGTATTCTGTACTAGTGGCTCTGCGTTTGATATAAGCACTCAGCAACCATCTTAGTCCCTCTTGTGAACATAAGGATAGACTTACAAAAAATCCTTTTGAGAGCGACCATCGGAAAGACCATCTAGGATGCTTCAGGAGTCCTTCCTTAGTTGATGAGAAGAGAGCCATAAAGTGGCCAAGAGACATGAGGGAAGCATGTAGGGTCCTGAGTTTTAAGAAGTAGCCTCCTTTTTTAGTTGTGTGAGAACTGGAGATGCCAATAGGTATGCTTTGCCAACATCAATTCTGTTAGGGCGATGCTGGTTCGTTCTAATAACTTGCCCAACAATCTCTTAATATCACCATTCTGCGCTGTGGCCCAACCTGTCCCCAGCATCTCATGTGCTCTCCATTTCCTTGTTTCTTCCTGCCATTCCTTGTAGACCCCTGCAATAAGACCATAGTTATCTGAATACAGTTTTGGCCATTTATTTTTTTGAAACTGTTGGTGATTTGACCAGTGTTGCATGGCAAATCTTACTATCATGTTTTTGTGTTGAAATAAGCTTATTCCACGTGCATATCTGACTCCATTCCAGGTGGACATTTCAGGCTCCCAACTCATCCATCCTCTTCTTGTGATATGAAGAGGTATATTCTTTATTTAGAGTCTTCAGGGGATGTTTGATTGCATATTTTACTTGCGTAATGTATACATCTTCTGTCCAACAATTCAGGTGTTTTTTCCATAAGTCTCAAGTGGAATAATGTTATCTTGGGATCAGGACAGTCAGCTGCTCTGGATCATATGTTAGAGAGGTCAGTACAACACAGGGAACCTACCAACTTAGATGCTCTGTGACTTGCATGCAAATCTTCATTTATATGATAATGCGGTTGATTTCACTACGTCTGCAATTGTGCAATAAGGCAACTAAGCCATTACTATAGTCCAGTACATTACTACATATTGTTATATCCATTAGGATGTACGGAGTAATAACAAAAAGGAGACTTCCTAAACCATTGGTCAACTCTGATTTACATTTATTACAGAAAATGTCAATTTTGTTAGGACAATAGGACGTCACTGTTTGGTTCAAATAACTTGAGTCAAGAAATATGGAACCTCGCTGGACCAACTCTGTTTTATCTTTTGTTACAGTAAACATTTTTTTTAGATTAAGGAAAATCCCAGCCTTGAACATTCACATGTAAACATTTTTTTGTTACTGTAAACATAATTTTGGTTAGCAATTGGTCTGGTTAATTTAACAACTAGAGTCAAGAAAAAGGAGATTCGCTATATTGTTTAACCGGAGTCGGTCTTACACTTTATTATTTCAATGGAAAGCTTGATTTCTTCTTTTCTAATCACAATGTGATTATTTTTACATTCATCCATCTGTACGACCACAGTGTACCATTGTAAAAACGTTGCACAAAAACTGTGCTCCAATGTACAGCTGGGAAAAAAGATGGAAGGGGGAAAAAGAGAGAAAACAAGCTCAAATCCCTGATATCTTCATCTTCAGGAGCTGCAGACAGCAAATTGCTGGTTCAATCCACTGGATTGTTGCACCATTCTGCTTTGGTGGTGGCAAGGCATCACTATGGAACTGAGTGCCTTCTCAACATCTTCAGAGGCCTCTCTCCTCAGTAAACACATCACATACTCCATCACTGCTGTATCGCAAGGCAGTGTGATTCTCCCATCACTTGTGAACCCAAATTCTTCCTGTGACAATTTCAGGAGCTCCACAAAGACTGTCGTGCGGAGGTATGTGAGGGGGATCTCAAACCGCTTCCCATCGGAAGAGTAGACAATGCAGTTGCCCTTCCCTGCAACCATGCTGCTGCAAGATGGGGTGATCTCTTTGTCTACAGTTGTGATCCTTCTTCGACCAATTGCGCCCATTCCCTGCCACTTCTTGGACAGCTGAGCTAGCTTCTTGGAGCTGATCATTGTAGCTACCTGCCTTTGGCTTTCAAGCAAATGGACTCTTGTCTTTGAGATGAAATGGTCAGAAACAATTCGATTCTTGTGTGGCTATGGTTTGTGCCGGTGATCATGTATTTATAGGGAACATATGTGGTAGGAATTGGGATGGGTTGCATCTTGGTCTTGGCTTGTCATAAACAGCAAGCTGGCAAGGGACAAGGCCACGAGCTTCCTTGGTGTGATGTTCCTATCTATGGTTGGGAGATTGAATGCACAGGACATGACCATTGTGTCTCACATGGTGGACCATCTGTGCTGGCTTGGTATGTGATTGCAACCAGTGGGGCTTGAGTTTAACACAATAATACAAATTGCTGGGTTGAGTTCTATCTTGCTTGATCTCAAGTGATAACTGGCTTACTCCCTTGCTATATAGGTGCAGTTCACTTGATATCGTAGTTTTCGATGATAACGTCTTTAAACGAGGTACATCACTCCGCCCCTTATGATTTTCTTTGCGCAAATTATTTTAATGATGCATTTGCAGAATTTTCTCTTGTCTCTTCTCCTGCAAGGCATCTTGTAAAAAGATGCTTGCATCTAATGTAGAAATCTGCTTATTATTACTGTTTTTACCTAGCTATATAAACTGCTGCTGATTAGTATTTCCACCTAGGGATATAAACTTCTTGTATAATGCTCTTGCTCAGAGCAGAACATATCTTCTTTTGCTAATTTGCTTCCTGGATGGTCAGTTTAAGAATGCTACTGTGGATGAACTTGGGAACCGACAATATTCATTATGGCGATGAATATAAGTCTAGGTGACAAAAATTTGTCCATATGCTTTCAATAAAATAGTAAGTTGAAGAACTGCTGGTGAAATTTACTCAATAAAAATATAAGGGTCCATGGCTTTTGCATAGCAGTTATTGATGTCACTAGTTTGGCAAGCAGCATGGTCAGGTATCTGTTAATGCAATGTCTTCTACAATAAAGGTAGGGCCAAATTCTGGTGCACCGCCGTCCTTGCAGAGGCCATGGTAGGGACCTGGTAGTAGGATGATTGGATCTATATTGTGTACTAGCAGCATGACGTTCGATATAAGAACTCGACTATCATCTTAGTCCCAGCTCTTGTAAACATGAGAACATATTTATAAAAAAGAATCGGTTGGAGAGCGATCATCAAAAAGATTATCCAGGATGCTTCGTGTGTCCTTAGCTGATGGTGAGAGAGCCGTACAGTGGCCAAGAGACAAGAGGGAAGCATGTAGGGTCCTAGGTTTTGAGAAGTACCTTCCTGTTTCAGTTGTGGAAGGAGAACTGGATATGTCGATATGTTACATCGCCAACATTAATTTCTATTGGGACGACGGTGCTGGTTGATTGAAACAACTTTCCTCCACAATTTCTTATCTGCATTGTACGTTGTGGTCCAACCAATTAGTCCCCAGCATCTCTGGTGTCCTCCATTTCCTCGTTTCTTCCTGATCATTCCTGGTAGGTCTCTACACCAAAGTCTGCACCTATGATCTATCTGAATACCATTTTGGTAATTTCTTTTAGAATTGTTGTATTGTGACCAATGTTTTGTATGGAGAACCTTAGGGTCCTATTTTTGGCGTTGGAATAAGATCGTCTCATTTGCATATCTGACTCCACTCATCCTGGCATTCTGCAGAGTGTGGTATATCATGCTCCCAACTCATTCATACCCTTTTCTGAAGAGACATACTGATGTCACTGTGGTCGGGTTAATCCCTTTTGTAGGTGACTGTCATGTCATGTGTATCTGACCTTATGCATATTTACATCAGATCAGTTATACAATCCAATGGGCAAGCACTTTGTGTGTTCAGAAAAAATGAAGAACAAGGCATATTCTGTGTTAGTTTCAGGAGATGCTTGATAGCAAACTTTATAACTGTGTAATATGCACTTCTTTCGTCCAATATTTCAGGCGTTTATTTTCTCAGTCAGAAGTGGAATTGTGTGATCTGGGAATCAAGATGGCCAGCTGCTCTGGGCGTATGCCAGAATGGTCAGCAGAAGAACACAGGAGACCTACCAACTGCATGGTAACTTACAAATATTATTTTTGATACGTTTTTTAAGGTTATTTTTGATACGATTGATTTAAAAGAAAAGTAAATCTGTTTTCGCAGAAACTGTGCACCAAGCCATATTTTGTATTTCACTAGTGTTTTGCGCGCGCCCATGCGCGCGTTGCCTTTTCTTACTCGAGAACCTTTTAAGTTAGCATCCTAGATTATCATTTATTAGATAATGTTTAATGAACAGAATTTTTTGGTTGAGCAATTAATGCATATACATTGATATGAAATGGCTGCTCTATAGCATAGTTTGTTATTGTTACTTTATCTATAAAGTAACAATACAACTTAATACAACATTGGTTATATTGCTACTGATATTTGTACAAATTTGTTGAGGCCACCTTCATCTGCCAGGTTCACAACTGCAAAAGTTTTTTTGGTTCTATATCCATCTCTATGTGAAATTAGAAATATAATAATTATGAACAAGGTAAGCAACATCTTGAAAGCAGCACAAATTATATCCTTCTTAGACTATATAAATGTTGGGACAGCGATCTATATTAATCCAAACCTTGTAGCTCCCTCTAATTGTGCTTATTACTGTGACACCGTAACATATTGAGACAAATACTCTAATTGATTAATCCAAATCGAGAAAAGGACAGTAAACTCCTAAAAACATACCAAATGTTGTCACACAGTTATTGGTAGAATGGATTTACCAGTGCAAATGTAATTATTATTAAAGTTCAAAAATAGCATCTACAATTTTATTCTTGTCTATTCAATATATTCATTTATACCACTGAATTAGGTTAGGAAAGCAAGGTATTTGCAACAATTATTGTACATGACTCGGAATAATGATAAAGTGTAATACCAAAATGTCTAAATAAAAGATGCATGTTAGAAGTTCTAATATTAGTATATTGCACGCAACAGTAAAAAAATTTGGGAACTAAACATCCCTCAATTGCACTTCGAGCCTCCTTATCTCGAAACCTGCCTGAAACAATAACAAAAAATATGGAATACAAAAAGAAGCACATCAAAATATCAATACCCGAAATAAGCAAAACACAGAACAAAACCAGCAGGAAAAATGATCACGGACCAAACAAAAAGAGGCGGAGGAGTATAGAAAAAATAACAAACAAAGCTAGGCACAACGAGAAAGCAAAACAGGGAAGAGAGAGAGAGGGAGGGAGGGAGAGAGAGAATCATCTGTTTAGCCGTTTTAAAAAACGAAACTGAGGCGTTGCTGCAAGTCAATCCCCGTCTCTCTCAGGCAGTGGTGAGCTAGCGTTGGTGGTAGCAGCCGTACCCAAGTCGGCAGCCGGTGGGCGCACGCGGGACCCTGCGACTGCAGCCTGCGGAGGCGGCTGCAGCCCCAGCTTACGAGCAGAGGGCCGGCGTGATGAACGGATGAGGCGGCGCCAGACAGGCAGCTGCGTAACCGGGCAGACGGCCGCATGCGGCAGCGAACGGCACGCAGGTAAGCAGGCTGCTGCGTGCCCAGCAATCGATGGGGTCACCGCAGGGCGCAGGGGCGGCATGCTCCAGGCGGACACCAACCGGCCGATGCGCATCGCAGGGCCCGCGAATCTCGGGTGACGTGGCCGGGCTGGCCTCGCGCCTCCCCCGTCCCGTTTGTAACTTTAGATTGGACAGGTTTGCTATGAGTAGTGAACATATATTATGGGCCAAGCCAAATAAGCAATACCTTGGGCCTGGTCCAGCAGCTGTTTTGCCCCGGGCTGTAGTAGGGCTGGGCCAACAAGGCCACAGTAATTGACGGCCCAGCCTGTCAAGTTGATCTGTGGTCGTCGACCTATGGAGTACCAGAACAGAAAACACTGACCATATGTCCATGTATGATGGCCGATTGCAGCTGCGCCAAGGTGGTTTTGAGCAAGGAACATCCTCAACTCCTCACAACCAGCGACGCTGTCAAGAGAGATCAAGACTTGGTGGTTGCAGCTGATCATTCAGATAGACACAGCGCAAATGTGGTAACAAAGCAATGGACGCGAGCCAACTCGATCATTTCCATCATCAAGCACGACTTGCAGAACTACCTGACTAACCTCGTGCTACCAATTGCCGGGTGGGCTACAGTTGTGAAAAAACACCAACTGTTTCCTGCAGTGTTTTTTCTACCCTTTTTATGGAAACCCTCTTCAAACTCTACATGTCGCTGCTATGATAGTGTCGGCAAGGCTTATTGGTGATCAATGCCGTATATACCTGCATCTTTCCCAGTACATTTTTCGGCTCCTGGTCTTTTTCCTCTATCTCAAATACAAGGCTAGGGGAGAAAGATCAGCTTTCCTAGAGGAGACAAAGGGGTGATCCACTTTTGTTTTACATGCAAAATGCTGGTTGAAATGTGTTAAATTCATAATCTAATCCATAGCGACTTTGTTGGAGAAATAATTGTTCATTGTTGGATGGTATATAGGTGATGATATTTTTTGATGTTGGGAAAATGTTTAAGTTCGTACCAAGCATGACCCTTCAAAAGCAAAGGTGATTGCTATATATAAGCCATTCTCAAATCCAACAGTTCTTGATCTTGATCTACAGTCGCAAGATTTGGATTTGATGATGCTCTTTCTTCCTCGAATCCAAATCTTGCGACTCTGTTGTGCTCTTTGTTTGATTTGGGGGCACCAGGCCCACTCTTCCGCCTCTAGCCCTCCTATCAGTCTTAGTGGCGTCTTTGTTGCGTGCCAGCTCAGCCGTTACCGCCTCCACCACGCTTTATCACCAAAACGAATGCCATCCATTGGCGTATTCAGATCGGACGACTGGAAACATCTGGTACAAATTAAAGAAAACCTGAAGTTCCCGCCAAGCGTAACGGTCCAGATGCGCGCATTCAAACACATGCTGCTTAAAAAAGGCAACTACGATATGCCATCAAATCCAACGGTTTCTCAATCTTCGGCTAGAATCGCATGAGCGGGATCCAACGGCACATGTTCTTTCTTCCTCCTTCGGCACCCTTCGTCTTCCTTGCCGCTCCCGCTCTCTGTTCGATTTGAGCGCACCGGCTCTTCCAACTCTATCCCTCCTTCGGCAGTCCCAACCGGATAGTATCTTTGTTGCCAACTTAGCCATCGCCGCCTCCGCCGTGCTAACCCCTCCTAAGCAAAGCTTCATCGCGGCTCCTCATTAAACGGCTGCCCTTTCTAGAAGCTATAGCGGTCTATAGCGAAAGCTATATAGTCGGCTATTTAAAACCTTATTAAACCCTGGGTGCTGGTGCGTGAGAAGCCAAAGAAAGATTCCAAATATGCATCGTAGGCTTCGTAGCGCAGGCATGTCCAACTGGCCGTTGCCTTGGGTGCTGGTGCGCCTCATTAAACCCTGGCCGGCGCCGAACTGAAACGCCTCTGGGCTGGCGGCAGTCTCGCGCGCCGCTCCTCCCGTCGCCGCCCCGGGCAAGTGGCCCCCCAGCGACACGCGATCCGCCCCACGCCCGGCGACCACCACCTGTCACGCGTCCGGCCGGAGGAGCGCGGCCGCCACCTAACCCTCGTCGCGCGGCGTGTGACCGGCGCGGTGACGAGGCGAGATGAGGGCAAAGCTGGAGCGCCCGGCGCGGATCCTCCGTGTCGTGGCGTGCCTTGCCGTGGCCGCTCCCGCAAAAGCCAAGCCGAAACCAAGGGGAAACCGCTGCCGTTCACGCCGCCCACTCCGACGCCGCCCGCCCCCGTCCGTCCTTAAGAGAGACGGGACCCGCCGCGGCGTTCGCCATTAGCCAGCTCCGAGGACCCGGCGCCCCCGCTTCGCTCAGAAACTTCCCCGCTGGCTGCTCCGCACGGCGACGCCGGCCGCTCTGCACGCCGGTGGCGACATCCCGTCGTGTGATCGGTGGGTTCGTTGGCCGCTGCCGGGTGGGGAGTGAGGTGATCTGACCACCAGTCCACCACCGATGGGGTGCGGCCACTCCAAGCTGCCGCGCCGCGGCAGCTCCTCGGCCGCCGTCGCGCTCTGCCGCAACCGGTCCGCGCTGCTGGCCGAGGCCATCGCCCGGCGCTACGCGCTCGCGGACGCCCACCGCGCGTACGCGGTCTCGCTGAGCGCCACCGGCGCGGCGCTGCACGACTTCCTCCGCGCCGTCCAGGACGCCACCCCGCCGCAAGCCGGGCCCGGTGCCGGCGACTCGCCGCCGAACGGGGACGATGCCGACGCGGTCGTCCCTCCCGCCGCAACGGCATCGCCGCCGGCCCCGGCGTCGCCTGACGCCTCAGATGAGGAGCAGGACGAGGACGTTGATGACGGTGGCGACATGCTTTCGCCCTCGCCCGAGGACGAGGACGAAGCCTCTGATGATGGCGACGGGATTACCAATTCCCCGTCCGACGATGAGGCCGGCGCCGAGCCGCCGCCTCTCCCCAGGCCCGTCTCGCCGGCGCCCCAGCCGCTGCAGATGGCCCCGCCGTACGATCCTGGCTATCCCCCAGAGTTGGGTTCTGTCCATCCTCCGCCGCCTTACAGCTATGGTCCCGTCCCCGGCCCGGCATATGGATACGGTGGGGGCTACGGCGGCGCCGACATGGGTGGCTACGGCCAGAGTTTCTACAACTACAACATCAGCTACCAGAGCCAGCCCCCGCCGCCGTCTGTGGCCATCGAGCAGCACCCCCAAGCTACCGATGCCACCGTCCAGTACTACCGCTACCAGGGTGAGGCCACCGCGAGCTCCGACGCCCACTATAGCGGATACAATTATTCCTACCCCTACCCGTACCCGCAAGGCGGCGGCTTGACTCCGGTGGCAGCAGCCTCTTCTTGGGAGCTGGCTGCGCCGCTGCCTACGCCGTCGCCGCCGCGGGTGTCGGCCTGGGATTTCCTGGATCCGTTCCAAGCAGTCGAAAGCTACCACCAAGATCACCCGGCACCGGCGGCTGCCCCGGCGATCCATGCTCCTAGCCTGAGCTCGGATGACATCGAGGAGGACGAGGACATTCCCGAGCTGGAGGACGAGGAATCGGGAGTGGTCGTCAGGGAGGCTCACGCCGGGGAGGAGTGCACCTGCGTGAACAGTGTTAGTGAAGAGATCATGCACGAGACCAGTTCCAGTGATGATGAGCTAGACAGCAAGTCCGATGGCAATAGCAGCTGCGAGGAGGAGCCTGAGGGGCATATCGAGTTCAGATCATCGGATGCCATTAGCAGCAGCATTGTCGATGGAGTGGAGAGTGTGGTGGAAGAACAGCTGAATGATCCAGGCGTCGCTGAGCCGCCTGCTGCTGTGCCAGAGAGGATGTACAACAGTGATGTCGAGGTGGTACAGGAGATCAAGTTGCAGTTTGACAATGCCTCAAAGTCAGCTGGTGATGTCAGCAAGATGCTTGAGGTTGACAAGATGCCTTACAACCAGAAGAAGAACTCAGGATTAAAAGGTTGGTCCATTACTCCATCAGTTGTCAAAAAATTCAGTCTTTATCTGTTTTTAGTTAATGTTGATATGATAGAGATGGAAACTTTTTATCTAACGCAATTGCTGTTGCAGTGCCCTCAATGATGATTTGCGGACAACCTTTGAAGGGCAAGGCGATTATGCAGTTTGAGGAGGAAAAGGCTATGGAATGTGGCAACCTTTCATCTTCATTGCAGAAGCTCTACATATGGGAAAAGAAGCTTCTTAAGGAAGTCAAGGTATTGCTATTTCAAATTTCTAGCTTTGCCTTAAATGTGTGGTGGTCGCAATTTCTAGCTTTGCTATGATTAACTTTTCTAGTTGCTTAATATTATCAAAGATGATTTATTAATTGGAAGTTTCGATTAACGTACTATGTTTACCCACAACGTACTATATTTGGATAACAAGCTGATTTCAGCTACTTCTGCTTGCTGACTCATATGCTCCCTTTTTCTTTCAATAAGTACTTTTTCAGATTGTAATGTCCTATGTTTACGCTAACATACTACCTTTGGATAATGAGTGTGCAGTGAGTCTTAGCTACTTAAACTTGCTGATCATCGGGGTTTAAAAAACAGATGCTGAGTATACTCCAAATGAATAATTGTCTACTCTAGTAATGTATTATGTTTGAGTATCATAAATGAACTCAAATAGCAACTACTTACAATTAAATTTACAGTTACATGTGTTGAGAATGCTCCAAGATATCTAACTATTGACAGTTTGGAAGTTTGTACTATGGATAAGTCCAATCTAGCACTTTATTTAGAGTTTCATATTATTTCTTTTGGTTTTTCATTTTCTTCAGATTATGTGTGGTACATTTCCCCATAGATAACACTATATCAGTTTCTGTAAGGGATGATATGACTTAGCAAAGGCAAAGTGTAAGAAACATTCAAACCCATCATCATGGGTTTGAATGATGGGTTTGAATGTTTCTTACACTTTGGCTTCGCTATTATTCTGGCTTTCCTTTTGACATGTATACCATGATCCAATTTAATCAGACGTTGTGTATTCCTGAAATTATTCCTGTTTAAACTTGATTTCTATCTTCTTCAAGTTCATGGCAGTTAAACCCAGCTATATCTATCTAACTACTGTCTACTGTTCATCACAGGCTGCGGAGAAGATAAGGATCCTTTATGAAAAGAAGCATAAAGAGCAAAAAAAATTGTATTACGGTGGTGCAGAGGCTCATAAGCTTGAGGCCATTGAAATTGATGTGAAGAAGCTAGCAACAAAGTTAAATATTGCCATTCACATTGCCAATGCTACTTCCAAAAACATCAACAAGCTGAGGGATGATGAGCTTTGGTTTCAAACAAATGAGTTGATAAGAGGGTATGTAGAATTACTCACGTTCCCATATCAATAATAGATTCATATCAGTATGCAACTATTTTTATGCATCTTTGCATTAGCGCCAACATGTGTGTGTGTCACCTTTACATTAATGCCTACTTTATTATTTGAATGCTGATTTGATACTTAAAACAGACTATTCTTCTAATTGGGAACTATTTTTCAGGTTTATGCAAATGTGGCATACAATGTCACATTGCCACCAGATGCAATGGCTTGCCTTGTCTCATGCTAAGAGCATGGACTCAAACATGGCAGCTCCAAGATTAAGTGGATATCATATTGATCTACTCAAGCAGCTGGAGCTCCAATTGCTGGATCTGATTACAAACTTTGCTCATTGGTTAAATGCTCAGAAGAACTATGCAACCTATTTGAACGAATGGCTCAAGAAGGGAATCGAGTATGAGCCTGAAGTGACAGATGATGGGGTGCCTCCGTTTTCACCTGGACACTTAGGAGCGCCCCCAGTTTTTACAATTTACAACAATTGGGCAGTCAGCATGGAAAGGATATCGAAGGCTGAAGTAGTAGGCGCAATGCATGCTTTGGCCTCCAATGTTATGAGCCTCTGGGAGCATCACAGGTCAATGGACGTGGATGACAAGGTGATGCGCAAGGTGGTCAAGAAGATGGTGCTCCTTTCCAACCAAAGCGGCGTTTCTTCATCTGCACTGGCTGCTGAAGCTGGTCTACAGTCATGCATGAGTAAAGTTTTTGAAGCAATGGAGAGCTTCGCTGCTTCCTGTGAGACTGCCTACAAGGATCTGCATATTCACGCTGAAGAAGAGAGAAACTAGGATGATAGAATATGTAGGGAAGCAGTGGTGTAGTACGTAGTACATGCAGGGAATGCATAAGTAGTGGCTTAGACACAACGATGCAAGGTCCTAACGCCGTTGCAAACATTGTACATTGTCGTGTCATCAATATATCCTTTGCTCTCTCTCTCTCTCTCTTCTTTTTTGGGCATGGTGTGTGTGTCTATATATATATATATATATATCAACGTTCAATGCCGATCCGTGTCAACAAGGACACCAAACGACTCCGAGTATGGTAGGTGTTCAACACTTCAAATGTATTAAGTGTAAGGTCAATCTTAATTGAAGTGTTATGGGCACTAAATTTGCTAATATGGCGGAAGAGAGAAGGGGGAGAGTCACATGACACTCCTTCAATTCTGTTATCTAGTTCGCAGTCTTAGTAACTGTGTGATGACACTTCCCACCTATACTGAACTAAGGCCAGTCTCAATAGAAGTTTCATGAGATGATCCATGTCAACAAGGAGACCAAATGACCCCGAGTATGGTACGTGTCCAACACTTCAAACATAGTACATGTAAGGTCAATCTTAATGAAAGTGTTATGGGCACTAAATTTGCTAATATGGTGGAAGAGAGAAGGGGGAGAGTCACATGATACTCCTTCGGTTCGGTTATCTAGTTTGCAGTCTTAGTAACTGTGTGATGACACTTCCCACCTATACCGAACTAAGCCAGTCTCAGTGTGAGTTTCATGAGCATAGTTATCTAGACTGGGAACTAAATAACTGTGCAAGATGAGTTTTATGGTGATGAAACTCATCTCACATCTCACGAAACTCCATCATTCTCTCTCCTTGGCATATCAACAAAATTGATGATATTTAATGTGAAACTCCCATTGAGACTGGACGTTTCTATCACCTCGGACTCCATTCTAGAATCAAGTAAAGCGTGGCATCGTGCTCTGTTGGCCGTCCTCGAACTCCCGCCGGAACAGAGTGGTAGCTCTGTCGTCGTTGGGGGTTCTTTCCTGCTAGCGGACGGCCCGTAGATTAGAAGCGGCCGGTGTTCGCAAAGGGGATGAGCGAGACGTAGGACCATCCTGGTCCTGGATGATCTCGCGGCGACGCCAAGACATCCCGAGAGATGAACTGGACCACGAGCTCGGTATGCGCCGCCGGCGAGCCGAGCACGGCGCCGTGGCCATCGCCGACATCAAGCGGAGGCATGCAACCTTTGAGGTGCCACGCGCTGGCCAACCCCGCCTTGATGACTCGCGCGCTTTGGCATGGAACGGAGCTCTTCCTTCTTCCACGGGTCATTTAGCGTGAGAGGAAAGCGAGGGGCCTCGTCGATCGCCTTGCAGTTGATCCACGCCGCACGAGTCCCATCCAACGGACAGGAGAGGCCCAAGGGTGGACGTTGTTTCATTTGCCGTCCAGAGGCGGACGACAAATGAAACGACGTCCACCTCGTGAGCACCGGCGCCATCGATGGCAACCACGCCGCGCTGACCTCCACCGCGCAGGCACAGGGCATGGAGGTCCTAGAGGCCGTTGAGCTGCTGCCTGATCCACTGCACCTGGCCGGTCGCTGCACGCGGCCACACGCGCGCGCACCAGCATGCCCGAGCGCGCGGCACAGGGCATGCCCCGGCTGGCCGGCGGCCGCCCGTCGTCATACGCCTTCGGCGTTCACCGCCTGACAAGTGCCTCTGCCTGATAGAACTCGGAGAGACTTTCTAGCTGTGCATGATCTATTATGGCAATGTGTTGCTGTAATCAGCGAGCTCACGAGCGGCAGTGCTGGGAGAAGATAGACGTCACGTGGTCTGGCGCCGGGAAGGGTATCGTGGTCGTGTGAGTGCAGAGACCGAGGAGTTTCAGGCATGGCGAGGGCTCCTCTCAAACTGATATATACGTACTACCGTCAAGGATCACCATGCCACCGACCTTCACCGAGCCTAGCTCACCCGGCCGGTTGGCGACCGCGGAACAATAGGTATTCTTGCTTAGGATGATCTCCCCGCCATTCAGTTCCACAAAAGTAACCAAAACATGTGGACGCACGTACCTTCGCACTCAACTTGAGTATGAGCCTGAAGTGACGGATGACTGGGTGCCTCCATTTTCACCTGGACACTTAGGAGCACCCCAAATTTTTACAACTTATAACAATTGGGCAGTCAGCATGGAAAGGATATCAGAGGCTGAAGTAGTAGGCACAATGCATACTTTGGCCTCCAATGTTATGAGCCTCTGGGAGCATCACAGGTCAATGGACATGGATGACCAGGTGATGCGCAAGGCGGTCAAGAAGCTGATGCTCCTTTCCAACCAGCAGAGAGGCATTTCTTCATCTGCACAGGCTGATGCAGCTGGTCTACAGTCGTGCATGAATAGAGTTTTTGAAGCAATGGAGAGCTTTGCTACAGACTGTGAGAATGCCTACAAGGATCTGAATCGTCGCGTTGAAGAAAAGAGAGCTCCAGCTGCAGACTTCGCAACGGGTGCAGAGGGAAACTAGGAATCTAGGATGATAGCATATGCAGGGAATGCATAAGTAGTGGTGTATGTAGTAGTACATGCAGGGAATGCATAAGTAGTGGCTTAGAAACAATAATGCAATTCCTGACGCCGCAAACATTGTAGATTGTCGTGTCCATCAACTATCCCTATTGTTTTGTCTTTCTCTATACTTTTTTTTATGGGTATGGTATATATCAATGCCGTGCCGATCCGTGTCGACAAGGAGACCAAACGACTCCGAGTATGGTATGTATCCAACACTTTGAAACGTAGTACGTATGAGTGTGACGGCCCGTCGCCTCGAACTCCGGTCGGGAGTCGAGTCAAAGCATGGCGCCGTGCTCTGTCGGCTGGCCTCAAACCCCCGCCGGAACAAAGTGGTAGCTAGTTCTCTATTGTCGTCGGAGGTTCTTTCCCGCTGCCAGACTGGCCGTAGATTAGAAGCGGCCGGCCGGCGTTCGCAGCGGGGATGAGTGAGACGTTGGACCGTCCTGGTCCTGGATGATCTTGCGCTCGCAGCGACTGCAAGACAGCCCGAGTGATGAATTGCACCGCGAGCTCGGTATGCGCCGCCAGTGAGCCGAGCACCGTGCCGTGGCCAACGCCGACGACATCGAGCGGAGGCAGGCAGCCGTCGGGATGCCACGCGTTGGCCAAAACGTCGGGCCTTGTCATGGAACAGAGCTTCTTCCTTCTTCCGTGGGTCAGCGCGAGAAGAGGAATGCGAGGGGCCTTGTCGCCTTGCAGTCGATCCACGCCGCCCGAGTCCCATCCAACAGACAGGAGAGGCCCAAGGGTGGACGGTATTTCATTCACCGTCCACCCCCGGATTGGCAAATGAAACGACATCCACCCCGAGAGCACTGGCTGGCTGGCTGGCGTCGTCGATGGTGACCACGCCGCGCTGACCTCCACCACGCTAGACATGGAGGTCCTAGAGATTGTTGAGCTGCTGCCTGATCCACCGCACCTGGCCGCACACGCCCGCAGCGGCGTGCCCGAGCGTGCGGCACAGGGCCGGCACGCCCGGCCGCCCGTCGTCATACGCCGGCGGCGTTCACCGCCAGAGAAGTGCCTCTGCCTGATAGAACTCGGAGAGATTTTCTGGCCGTGTATAATCTCTGATGGCAACGTGTTGCTGCAATCAGCGAGCAGCTCGGTCGGTTCGGCGAGCTCACGAGCGTCAGCGCCGAAGAAGATAGACGTCATGTGGCGTGGCGCCGGGAATTCGAAGGGCATCGTGGTCGTGTGAGCGCAGAGAGCTGGGAGTCTTGGCCAGGGAGAGGCTTCCACGCTGAAAGTGACACTGCTGTGTGTGTGTGTGAGTGTGAGAGAGAGAGAGAGCGAGAGAGAGAGACACCTTTACATTAGCGCCTACTGGGAACTGAAGTGACGGATGATGGGGTGCCTCCATTTTCACCTGGACGCTTATTAGGAGCACTTCCTATCAACATGGAGAGAATATCGGAGGCCAAAGTAGTAGGCGCAATGCAGGTTTTGACAACCTCCAATGGTATGAGCCTCTGGGAGCATCAAAGGTCAGAGTGGAGGAAGGTAGCTAATTTTGTATGACAGTAAAAACTTGGACAAAGACCTTAGGTTGATGGACATCGATGACTTGGCGACACGCGAGACGGTGAAGGTGCAGAAGAAGCTTGTGCTTGTTTCAGGTTCAGGTCAGAGGTTGACAAGGTGAGATATGAAGAGCTGTGGTCTCAAGCACATGAGATGATTAAAGGATATGTAACATGAATCACTTCCTTAAATTATTAAAGGGTTGTGTATATGTGTGCGCGTGTGTGAGAGAGATTCTTTATTTTCTTTTTCTTGAATGGAATTGCAGGTACCGTGCTCTCGTGCATATTCTCAAGAAGAGACCATATGCATCTTGCTAGTTGATTGGCTTCATGTTGATAGCAGCAGTTCTATGTTATCCTGATCTTAAGTACTTCAATTCTTTCTCTTTTCAGTTTATATATTTTTCAGCAAACATGATAAAAGTTAGAGAACTTGACTTAGGATAAAGTTAAAACAACTCGTACTTTGGAACAGAGGTTAGATAAAATTTCTAACTATGTAGTCCGATGCATAATTTTGTGTAGTAGTCCGGTGAAAGGAATCGGGTGCTCGTAGCCTAAGAGGAGGAGGGGGTGAATTAGGCAAACTAAAAACCTTAACCTCGAGCTCCAACTAATTTGCACAAAACGTAAAATAGATCATGCTATTTAGATGTGCAACTACGGTTCACCTAGTGTGCAAATCCTCGTCCCGAAAGAGTTATGCAACCTATAGCTAATTCAATCAAGAAATTACTCTAGAAAAGTAGTGGCACACAAGTTGCATTATGAAATGCGGAAGCTTAAAGGAGGGATGAGAGGAAGCAAACTCTTTGACATGAGGATTTATCCCGTGGTTCGGTTAGCCACGAAGGCTCACCTACATCCACATTGTTGAATCACTCACAAAGAGTATTGCTTCTCGGCCACCAAATCTCTTCCGTGAACACAATCACGGTCACCTTGGCCCCAGGTTCCACTAAGAAGCTTCACCAAGAAGGGTGGGGGTATCCATGTCCCCCGCACAAAGATGTCGTCGTCGCTCCACACCAAGCCGGAGGGTCGATGACGTTGCCGGTGAGCCACCAAGACTCCAAGGGGCCGGGACACCAAGTACAAGAGGTGGCTCTCTTCTAGAACCAAGGCACAAGGCACACAACCTTGCTCACTCACTCACTCAAGAGCTAATTTAGCACTAACACTCACAAAGCATGTGCTAAACCTAAGGATGTGATCAATAAGCACTTTGGTTGGCTTGGAGGTGTTCTTGGATGTGTGTGGGACTTCTCTGAACTCCAGCAACTCCAAAATGGCCGGGGGAAGCCATATATATAGGCCACCAACTCAGATTAGCCGTTGAGTAGCCGTTATCCCTTTTTCTGCGTAGGCGTCGGATAATCCGACGGCACTGAGAACTAGGCGTTGGATCATCCGACCCCACTGTGATCTCCACAGGAGCCATTACTCTTTGCAACTTTTGCTGACGTCATTCATCCGACGAGTTAGTCCGACGGCCTTCAAAACACGCGTCGGATCATCCGGTACTCAAGTTTAAATTTGAATTCCAAAGCAACGGCACTGATCATTGTCATTGTTCCTATGCATTATTCCGACGGTCCACCTTGATAGCGTCGGACTATCCGATCCTGAAGAAACTTTCAACCCTGTGAAAACATCCTTTCTGAAGAATGCTCCGAGTAATAGTCCGACCCTTCTTTTCTGGCGTCGGATCATCCGAATGCCTACGTCGGATAGTCCGACGATAGGGGTGTCGGATTATCCGGTCACACTGTTTTTTCATGTTTCCTTGTTTGCACTTGTCCAACTCGTCGTAGCGGTCATTTGGACACTTCAAATATATTCTATCTCTGCTTTTCCCCTATGACTTGAGTGTCTCGACGGTGGTTTGGGCGTCTCGGATATGATTTGGACTCCGTCCAAGGGACCTAAAGAATCCTACAAATATGATCTCGCAAACTCATTAGTCTCATTAATTGCGTTGTCACTCGATCACCAAAATTACTCGAAATGGCCTCAATGGGGCCATGTTTGTTACATCCGGTAACATAGAAAGGATATGGTCGAACTACTCCTAAAAGAGCTCATAGTAGTATCAAAACACTCCCTCCATATTGTAAAGGAAGTTGTTTTGAGTTTGGATTAAGTCAAATATTTTAAACTTTAATTATAAATAAATTCTTTTGGGATGAGTTTGAAAATATGAAAGCGATGTAAAAAATGCAATTCCATAAAAGTATATATTGACTATATTTATAATATTTTTAGCAAAAGGATAATTGTCAAACTTATTTTTGTAGATCGTGTCGATGTGTGAACGATTTTCTTTGCAATACGGAGGGAGTATGTTGCTCTAGAAAACCTTGTTTTAAAAAAACTCTTTCTTGATTCCCAGCATTCCCGAGCCACTTTGTTATGATTAATGCCTATTAGATACTAGCTAATGCTTGAAAACGAACCGTGCATCGGGTAATGACGTTCAGACAGACAAACAGACATATAGATCGTTGATTTAACTGCTTGAGAGCATTTATTACCCGGAATCCTTCCAGTAAACAAACAAAGTTCGAACAAACACTGAAATTTCCAGAAATCATCTGTCTTTTCTTCTACCTTTGACATCACTACTGTGTGTTTACACATGATCAGTCGTCCAATGTTTAGATCACAACTCGTAAATCCCGTAAACGCAAAAAAAAACGTCACATTAAATATTTGGACACATGCATGGAGTACTAAATGAAGTCTATTTACAAAACTTTTTGTATGGATGGGCTGTAAATCGCGAGACGAATCTAATAAGCCTACTTAATCCATAATTTGCAACAGTGATGCTACAGTAACCATACGCTAATAATGGATTAATCATGGATTAATTAGCATTATTATATTCGTCTCGCGATTTACAACCCATCTGTGCAAAAAGTTTTGTAAATAGACTTTATTTAGTATTTCAAATTAGTAAGATTCCATCACAAAATTTTTTTACGTTTCATCTAAACACGGCCTTAGTCTATGGGCGACTGACTACAACTTGGTCGTGGATGTCCGCTGGTTCCCCGGCCAATGTGCAGCACAGCTGACGGGCTATTTGTTCAGTTTGCTCACAACTGAATGAGGTTGTAATAAGGTTGTTGTTGCATCGCTCAGATTAACAATAATCCAGACGGGTACTCTTCTAGTACTCTACTCCACCATGATGGCCGGCCCCTACTACTCTGACACGTACTACTCTGATCCTCCCTCATAATGCAGGGGATTCAGACAGGCAGACACACTAACCTCTCATGATTAGGGGTGGTCACCGTATCAGGCCAGCACAAGAGTACAAGACTGATCTCGTCGTCCACCTCCTTTAGACCCTGCCGAGGATCTCCTCCTCCATTTAACAATCCAAGCATGTCCATCTGGAACCCTGAAATCTCCCGGCAGAATCGCAGGCCTGTACGGGTCCGACCGATCTTCTATGGATAATCCCGTACGCGATCCGGTAGCCTGGCGCGCAGCCAATGATTTGCACCTGTGCTGGCCGCAACGCCGCGGCAGCTTCGCCAATTCGCCGCCGCCGGCCATGGAGACGCCACGTACCCTGTGCTGTGCGTACGTTCATGCACGCCCAACCACTTCAACCGCGGCGCACTCGGGCGACGCTTCCTAGTACGTGCCTCCGTCGTGCGTCTTGGGCTGCTCCGGCCGCGGGTGGCATGCCAGCCAGGCCGTTGCCGGCCGGCCCACCGCCGCCGACATGACAGCGCCCGGGAAACCTGCCATGTTTAGCTGCGTGCATGCCCAGGGTATATATGCGATCGCACGGCCAGTCCGGCCATGGATCGAGCAGCTTGACAAGTGTACTGCGAATCCGTCACCAACGTACGGACGGACTACGCCGGCAGTGAAGTGATCGGTCGGCGCGCCATGGGCATGGAGTACTGCGCGACGGCGGAGCAGCAGCTGTGCAGGCTGAGGCAGCACGTCCTGATCGCGCCCTGCGCCTCGCCGGCGGCGATGGCCGGCGCCCTGGAGGGCGTGGCGCGCGTGTACGAGCACGCCGAGTCGCTCGCGAGGTCCGCGCGCGCCGACCAGGTGGAAGGCGAGCTGGAGGCCTCCGTGGCGCTGCTCGACGCGTGCGCCGCGGCACGGGACGCGCTCGGCGGCTTGCGCGCGTGCGCGCTCGAAGTCGAGGCGGCCGTGCGGCGCCGGGACGGCGCGGCGGCCGACCGCGCCGCGCGCACGTACGCGCGCCTTGCGGAGCGGGCGTGCGCGGACGCCAGGAGGCAGCGCCGCCGCGCCGGCTTCAGGACGTCCGAGCGGGCGGCGGACACCGGCGGGCACGCGCTGCTGGAGGCGCGGCGGCTCACCGTTGCCGTGCTGGAGCGCGTCGTGACGGCGCTGTCCCGGCGTGTGGCGGCAGCAGGGCCCCGTCGTCCGGCGAACAGCTGGTCCACGTGCGTGGCGTGGGTGTTCCGGAAGAGAGCCCGGGTGGCGTGCGAGGACGCCGACGAGACCGCCGCCTCCTTGCCGTCCAAGGACTCGCACGACGGCGAGGCCGCGGTGCGGGTGCAGCGAGAGCTTCGGGCACTGGGCGACACGATCCAGCAGCTGGAGGACGGGCTGGAGCTGCTGTTCAGGCGGCTGGTGCAGTGCAGGGTGTTCTTGCTCAACATGCGCAGCTGCTAGTTTCATTTCATCAGAGGTTAAAATGTAGCATAGCTGTGCCTGTAGATCGACACATGACCTGCATGTAAAAGTTTTGACACTTGGGTGCTCCATCAGGGATAAAATTATCACTATAAGAAAGTTGAGGCGTTGATGCGATTTTCAGAATGCTAATGCTTACATAGTTCAATCTCTGATGCATCATGGATCATACCACAGCGGCACAGGCAAAGAATTGTTAATCAAAATTCAGACATGTACATGACATGCCACTGGACGAAATTCAGCTTCTCTTTTCGTAACTTCTCTTTTTGTGCCTTCGTATATCATATATGTGTTTTTTTATGCATTTTCACACTTGATATGGTGTGAGAGACTTGAAACTTCAATCGAAAGAAATACTACCTGAAGAAACACACAACTCATGCTTCGGTCACCATGACATCAAGCTTGATAAAGATGTGCATCGATCAATATGGAAAAAAAAAACTATCATGCGTTGACACGACATGAACTAAAGAGGGTGACAGTATATTGAACAGACTGGAGGCATTATTCCTGTAGACATGATTCCAGCTCAGTTGGTTATTTTCCCCATTTACCAAACAAAATGCATAGCAGCATGTTTGGCTGAAATTGAATCAAATTGGAGCATGGAGCTTCCAGTAATATCTTCAGTTCTTCACCGGTTCACCCTTGATGTCACTGCACCCATGGAGATTACTAGAAATTTTTCTCTCATTTACGATACAAGGAATTAATCACCAGGGAATCATGTTCATACACGTACTTTCACGGCTACTGATTTTGATGCTGCCTGCTGAACGACGAGCAAGAAAACCATCCATCCACGCATACTGAATGGATCGAATTCAGGCGGCGCTTGAACCAGACATTCCTGGAACATGCCCTTTACCAGGTGAGTACAAAAGGCCGATCCTGCTTCAGATTGCACAAACATGCATCAGCACTGATGAACCTTCCATGAACCTCGGCTGTTCCTGTTCCTTTCAGACTCCAGGCCGTCCCCTGAACCCAAACGTCCAAACAGCACATCAAGCCCTCGCTCGTGCACTGTACTCTGCTGGCAACGCATCCAACATGACAGCCCAGCCATGTTAGTCAGCGGTACATGGTGGGTTAGACAACAAATGAAGGGCATCAACTTGTCTGTGCCCTGCAATCAGGAGTAGATGGGGTGGTGGTCATGGAGGTTCCTGCTGTCCTTCCAGTGTACACACACCATCCTCAACCTCCTGATTATAAGTAGGGGACTACGAGTACCAACACGATCAGTTCATCTTTTGCTCACTTCGCCTATATCATCTCCCATCTCCACACTGAAAGATTGCACAACATTTCATCCCAAACATGGCCAGCCATCACCGATCGACAAGCTGGCCGTCTGTGACACATCCCAACAAGATTGAAATTCAAGAAGCTCTGCACAGCATAAGTTCGCTCATCTCTACGCCGTCGGCCACCATTGAAGGGGTATACGATGGTCTGAGGAGGCTTGGAGATGTCTACAGCAGCATCAACGAGGCCATATGCTTGCATAGCAACCAGGTACATGGGAGGAGGCTGGAGGAAGAAATGGAGAGGTCGCTTCAGGTGCTGGATCTCTGCAACACCATGCAAGAAAGCTTCACTGACCTGAAGATAACCATCCAGGAGCTGCAAATGGTTCTCAACAGAGGAGACCTCCCAGTAGCTCAGGTTAAGGCTCAATACTACGCCCGCTTGGTGAAGAGGGCAAAGCATCACTTGAAGAAAGCTGTCAGCAAGTCTACCTCAGATGATGATACCTGGTTGGTCAGTTTATTGACTACAGCAAGAGGAATTTCTGTCTCAGCCCTCAAATCTGCAGTGGAGCTCTTGTCGAAGCAAATGGCTGTTGGGCCCCTAGCTCACTCTCGATCTGCCTCACGCGCTCACGGACGCCGGCTGTCGCTTGCACACTCGAGAACACGCGGCGTCGGGAGGAGGAAGATGAACAGTACACAAGGATTTGACGACGAACGCTCTGTATGTTGGCCCTTTATTAAGCTAGACTCGGCCCTGATTACAGGAGGAGTACACAGGCTTTTATGCCCAGGGGAACACACGCTCACAGAGCCACGACCTCCGTGCACCCCGACGATCGCCCACGATCTGCACGGTCCGGCCTTCTCGTCCGCACGCTGTGCATGCGTCCCTGACGACCCGGCCTCTCCTTGCTTTCACGCCTAAGACTCTATCCAACATGCATGCTACGCACGACTCAGCCAGCTGCGCCCACATGCCCACACGACCTGACTCAAATGCAAACACACGCATGCCCGTGCACCCCCGGCGCACACTCGCCGGGCATGCCGTGCTCGCCCCGCACAAGCACTAGACACACACGCACGCACTCCGCTCATCGTCAAGCTTAGTTCTAACAATCACCCCCCTAAGCTTGACGTGGCGACACCTTCGTCTTCATGGCTTCACTGGATCCTCGCCGACGTCCGCGTGCAGCGTCGTCTCCTGCACCGCGTGCACCACCATTGCCACCGTGTTTCGCATCACCGCCGTTCGCCATGATCCGCATAGTGCGGCCACCACGTCCGCGCGACGTCCACGCGTTCCCGGGCCGGCTCCTTGTGCGCTGTAAGGCTCCAGCCTGCCCGACTCCGCCATCACTGTCTTCCACGCGACTGACGCGCATCACTCCACGGATTGCTGCCGCCCGATCGCACGCACGATCACAGCTCCGATCTCCCACACGATCTCCGCTCCACTGATCGCTCTGACGATCACCCACGCGAACGCTGCGCATGCATACATGCAGTCCGGCGCACACACGCCTATCTTGATCGCCACACGATCACCTATGATGGCTGCACGCACACACGCGCCTCCGCACCCGACACACGCGTGCACCGCGTTCTGGCTCGCACACACGGCCAGTCGCGCTCCACACACGCACAGCTTCTCCTCCGCGCCAACGGCTGCCGCTCCGCACGTCGCCGCCGCGCGCCACCATCTGCTTTCTCGGCGACACACGCCGAACTTCGTCTTCTCCGCTGGCGATTCCCTCAGCGACACACGCTGGGCTTCTCCGCCAGCGGCTCCTCGATCCTGCAACAAACGCCGTCTTCTCTGGCTCCGGCGACACACGCCGTCGAGCGCATCACGCTCGGCAGGATCGACACACGATCCACTGCCAGCGCCTCCATCCGGTGATCACGCGCGGGCCGACACACGGCCAAGCGAACTCGCCGCACCGTCATCACTCGACGCCATCACGCCGCCGGCCACCACCTGCGCACCTCCGTCGAAACCGGCTCTGATACCAATTGTTGGGCCCCTAGCTCACTCTCGATCTGCCTCACGTGCTCACGGATGCCGGCTGTCGCTTGCACACTCGAGAACACGCGGTGTCGGGAGGAGGAAGATGAACAGTACACAAGGATTTGGCGACGAACGTCTCGAGCGACGAACGCTCTGTATGTTGGCCCTTTATTAAGCTAGACTCGGCCCTGATTACAGGAGGAGTACACATGCTTTTATGCCCAGGGGAACACACGCTCACGGAGCCACGACCTCCGCGCACCCCGACGATCGCCCACGATCTGCACGGTCCGGCCTTCTCGTCCGCACGCTGTGCATGCGTCCCTGACGACCCGGCCTCTCCCTACTTTCACGCCTAAGACTCTATCCAACATGCATGCTACGCACGACTCAGCCAGCTGCTCCCGCATGCCCACACGACCTGACTCAAACGCAAACACATGCATGCCCGTGCACCCCCGGCGCACACTCGTCGGGCATGCCGCGCTCGCCCCGCACAAGCACTAGACACACACACGCACGCACTCCGCTCATCGTCAAGCTTAGTTCTAACAATGGCTACCTGCAGCGCGAGCAAGTGGTCTCTTATCACCAAATCAATCCAAAAGAGGAGAGTTTCATGCGAGGAGTTGCAATTGCAGGCACTGGAGTTGGGTATTGTAGGCCTGGAGAGTTCAGTTGAGAATCTTTTCAGAAATTTGATCCAAACCAGGGTCGCTCTTCTGAACACTCTCAGCTCGTAAATTCTCCACCGGTGCACTGCGATTGGCATCCAAATTTTAAAGGACCTGTCAATCAGCATGAAATTTTGTACATCAAATGTATACAGCTCTAAAGATAAAACAGTAGATTAAAAACATGGTTCTATTATCTGGAAATAGAAATTGCATAGTTCATGTGTTATCTATCACTCACTTTTGCTAACAATTGGTTTAATGGACTTCATTTTTAATATTAATTAGCCTAGCTTCTAGGAACGCAAGTTTGGTCTTCTCTAGGTCACTGCAGCGACCCAAAACTCAACCAAAGAAACAAATCTGGAATTCAAATCAGGAAAAGTGTAAAAAAAAATAAACGAAGGGAATGACACCATTGGGTATCTGCTTGTATGCGTACTAGTGGCCCCATTTGGAAAACCAGTTCTGTATCTATGTAATATGTACAATCATATCCAAACTGAAACCACCAAAGAAATTTACTTTAGAAGTGAAACCATATATTCATGTACCTTAAAAGTTCAAATATCTTGCAACTCTCTGCATTCAACTCGCATATGAAACTCTCGGCATTCATATGCTGTAGAAGTTCACTGTCAGACTTACCACTTGTTGACACTAATTTGCGCCAACACACTCGAATGTCCTAGAACGCGCGTTGATCGTCGATACGATCTTCACCAACGGGCTCCCTGCGCACAGACCGGTCAGACCGGTTATGGCGACATGTCAGACCGGTTCTACAGAGAACGCCGCGAAGACCTAAAACCTCGAGCTCGGGAGGGACCCCGTCGGAGCTCGTGGATCTAGGGTTGCTCTGAGGTCGGCAGACCACTCAGAACGCCATCGAACGCAGTGGAGACGAGTGAAGAACAACAGATGAGATTGGAAAAGTTAGGATTTGGAGGAAAAAGTAAAGGATAAATGTGTGAATCGATTGGGATTACCTCAATCGGCCTTAGCCTTTATATTTCTAGGCCGGGAAAATCGTACCCCTCTCCAAGTCGGTTTATACAAGAATTTCCAAAATAAAATGAAGCCTACTCGGATTACAACTGGACAGACCGGTCAGACCGGTCGGCCCGACCGGTCAGACCGGTCGGTCTCTGAACTGCCAAAATTGACTGTCAACATATGGCCCCCCTGCTTTTTGGTGAGTTTCACAAGCCAAAAAGTAAGAACTATCCTGATTTACATATTTTACACAGAGCAAACAAGTTTAAAAAATAAAACTAAGGGCGATATCCAATACCGGCCATCTTCGTCCTCATGCACTTTGCCATACGCTAGGATAGAACTTCTTCAAGTACCTCCCATTGATAGCCCTTGGTAGACGCTCACCTTGCACCGTCTCCACCATATACGAATTGACAGAGATAACTTTGATAATCTTGTATGGACCCTCCCAACTTGGCGACCATTTGCCAAATTTGTTGCTTTTCATCCCAAGAGGTAAAATTGTCTTCCAAACTAGATCCCCAACCTAAAAAGATTTAAGTTTTACCTTTTTGTTGTAAGCTCTGGCCACCCGAAGCTTGTCTTTCTCAATCTCCTTCAAAGCCTTCAAACGCTTGTCGGTCACCTCATCAATATTATCTATCATCAAATCATGGTAATCAACAGCGGAGTGGTCATTTTGCTTTGCCAATCTATATGCGTCTAGATTTACCTCAACGGGTAAAACGGCCTCTTGACCATACACAAGCTCAAAAGGAGTAATCTTAGGACCACCATGTCTAGATATACGATGAGCCCACAATGCTTCGGATAACACTTCATGCCACCTCTTAGGATTTTCTTCTATCTTCTTCTTGACAAGTTTGATCAAAATCTTATTACTAGACTCGACCTGCCCATTGGCCTGAGCATAGTATGGAGATGAATTGAGCAACTTAATCTTATAAGATTTGGCAAAGGCACGCACCTCTTTTGATATAAATGAAGAATCTTGATCCATTGTCAAAGTTTGTGGAATGCCGAATCTATGAATAATATGCTCAGTAATAAACTCAATTACCTCCTTATGTGTCATATTCTTCAAAAGAACCGCTTCGGTCCATTTAGTGAAATAATCTGTAGCAACCAACATGAAGCGATGCCCCTTTGAAGATGGAGGATTAATTTGTCCAATGAAATCCAACCCCCAACCTCGGAACGGCCATGGTTTAATAATAGGATGCATTAACGCAGCAGGCACTAATTGCAAATCACCAAACCGCTGACATTCTTCACACCCTTTATAGTATTTGAAACAATCGGATAGCATGATGGGCCAATAGAAACCGGCCCTTCTAAGTAACCACTTCATTTTGGGAGCCGATTGATGAGTACCACAAACACCTTCATGAACCTCACCCATAGCAATCCGGGCATGATCCGAGTCTAAACACTTGAGAAGCAAATTTTTGGCAGTTCGACGATAAAGCTCATTGTCAATTAAAACATACTTAAAAGCCAAACGCCGAATATTTCTCTCCGCTCCATGACCAGGATCTCTCAAATATGATATAAGAGGGACCCTCCAATCCTGAGCTTCGGCCGAGACAATTGAATCGTCTTTCTTGGCCGAATCAGAACCAACAGCTGCATTACCGGTCAGACCGGTTTCTGGACCGGTCAGACCGGTCTGGGCGGTCAGACCAGTCTCGCTGACCAGTCGGACCGGTGCATCCAGAACTAGAGACTCGGCTTTCGTTTGCATCGGCTTGCGAATGTTGAAATATTTTTTCGTAACATTATAGCCAGATGCTTGCTGAGCCAGAGTATTTGCCTTTCCATTCTCTTCCCTCGGAATATGTTTGATAATAAATTCATCGAAAGAAAAAATAATATCGAGACATTTATCAAGATATGCATTTAGAGAACCATTATAGCACTGGCATACCTTAGATACTTGCTGCACCACCAGAAGAAAATCTCCAAATGCTTCAACATGCTTCACGCCCATGGATTGCAAGAATTCCAAGCCAAATAGAAAAGCCTCATATTCAACTTGGTTATTTGTACACTCTTCTTCCAATCAGTTTGAAAATTCAAAAACAGCACCATTCGGAGAAATAAGAACAGCACTAATCCCTTGACCATCATCACAAACTGATCCATTAAAGTACAACTTCCATGGTGTGCAAGTAATATAGCCGACTTCTAGATCATGCTTGTCATTAATCCGATGCTCAACAATAAAATCCGTCACAATTTGGCCTCTCATAGATTTCAAAGGTTCACAAGCCAAATCATATTCAACCAAAGCATAAGCCCACTTGCCGATTCTACCACTCAAAATCGGTTTTTGTAACATATGTTTGATCACATCGGTTTGACATACTACTATACAAGTACTAGATAGTAGATAATACCTTAATTTGGTACAAGCATAATAAAGAGATAAACACAACTTCTCAATAAATGTATACCCCGTCTCCGCATCAATAAGTTGTCGGCTTAAATATGTAATGATATACTCCTTCCCTTCGGTTTCTTGAGTCAAAACAGCCCCAATAACCTTGTCTTCAGCAGCCACATAAAGTCTGAAAGGAACCCCTCTCCTAGGCGCCTTGAGCATAGGTGGTGAAGACAAATAAACCTTGATCTTTTCAAAGACCACTTGCTATTCTGCCCCCCAAGCAAATTCGGTTTCATTCTTTAACCGAAGAATAGAAGTAAGAGCATCAATATGCCTTATTACAAATAGTTTGCCAATTTTCTAGCTTGAATTAAAAAACTTCTAATTCGGCTTTTATCCGCTGATGTTGCAATTTTCAACCAGCTCAAGACCTCAAATACATGATCAAAGTCTTGAGAGCCCCTTGCGAACTGATCTGTTGCATAGAAACTTCATGAGGTAAATTATCATTTGCTAATATTTTGCCCCCCCGAGCACTTAAATATCGTCGAGCTCCATATTGCTGCTCTTTTGGTGTAGCCTCATGATCCACTAGCTCCTCATTGCCTTGTACGGAGAATGTTAGCAGTGTTTCTCCACCGCAAGGAACCGAAACAGGAATTGCCGATTCGGCTTTCTGTTCTGCTGCAACCTCAACCGGTCTGACCGGTTGCTCTGGGCGGTCAGACCGGTCGCTTGTACCAGTCAGACCGGTCTCCTGATGCAGTTCAACCGGTCATGCTGGCTGGTCAACTGCTTTGACCCTCCATACCTTGCCTTGAGGGACCATTGGTCTGTAGTGATTGGATTGTTTGTCCCTCAGCCTCTTGAACTCTTTTTCCTTCTTCTCCTGAGCACGTAGACGCTGTAGCTTCCTTCTTTGAGTACGAGTCAACCCTGAAGGACACCATCTTGGTTGAAAGTACTTTGATGTTGAGTTACTACTACTAGCCTCATGATCTTTAGCCATGATTGGCCTTTGGATAGAAGGATTGACCGATTTACCAAAAACCATCGGTCTTGTACCCGCATCATTGACAACCACTTTGATATTGCCGATTTACACAACATCATCGGCTTTAGCTTTCTCTGGATCAATAGTGGGTTGTACCTCTTCTTTCTTCTCCTTGACACGGTAAACCTGTCTCGGAGAATGAGCTTTGCCCGGCCTCTGATGAGACCGGTTTGACCGGTCAGTGGCGACCGGTCAGACTGGTGCAGGCTGCCACCTCTGACCTCATTGGTTGGATCTCAATCGGTCATGCACTGGTCGTGCATCCTTGCCGAACACAGGCCTTCTGTGATCCTCCTCCCTGTGGTGAGATGGTGGGTATAGCATCGGATAACAATACATCCAAATTCCTTCATGCCCCCATGTAGGACAAGAAAAACCCGATGCCGGTGACGCCCATGGCGTGGTAGCATACACCTTCTGAGGAGGGAACGTTGTAGTGCTGTCACCCCTACGCTTGCTGGATTCTCCCCTAGGAGAAGAATGCTTTCCTTGACGCGGAGGTGAACTTGGTTCTTTTTTAGTGGCCGATCTTTTGGAACGGTCTTTGTGTACTTGTTCAGTAGCTGAGCAAAGGTGAGCTTCTGCTTTGTAAAACTCCCATGCATCTTTGACTCATTAACCTTCCTAGTACCTTCTTCCGGGTGCTTAGACTTGAAAGTTATGGGTCGGCTTTTTGCCTGACCGGTCTGACCGGTTGAGACGATCGGTCAGACCGGTCATGCCTGGGCAGCAGGCCGACTCGTGTCTTGTGAGGAACTCTCTTGACCTCCGGGCCTTGAAGCTTTGACAATGATCTTCAGTGACTCCTCTCCATCAGGAGTCTTCTCCATTGTTACTTCCCTAGCCCGAACCTTGTCATTGACATTTCTCGACCTTGGCTCACCAATGATAACATTTTTTCCTTTTGCTCCTTCGGCTTGTTCCGGCCGAATGAGTACCTTGGCTTTATCCAAATCAATCGTATGGACAGGGAATGACGCCTTGTCATCTTTTACCTCATGCATTACCAATCATCCTTCATTAACGGCCGATTGGATTTTTTGACGAAAGATATTGCAATCATTAGTTGCATGAGAAAAAGTATTATGACACTTGCAATATGCATGCTGCTTTAGCTCCTCAAGTGGCGGTATGACATGTGACAACTTGATGTTTCTGCTTCTAAGCAATTCATCAAATATGTGATCACACTTAGAAACATTAAATGTGAAACGAACTTGTTCTTGCCGATTCTTCGGAATCGGCTTAAGCGATGAACAAGAACATGGCTTAGCTTCTGATGGCCATATGAATTGAGCAAATTCCTTTTTCTCATCATCCGAATCAGATTTACAATCAACATGTATAGACCGATGAGTATTATGGGCATCTTTTGCATTTTGGAGTCTAAATTCTAAACCCAAGACTTTCATGTGCAAATAATTAACAGTGTAGTACTCAAAGCCTTCGAGTTCTTTTTTAAAATAAGAACGCAAACCATCAAAAGCCAAATCAGCTAATTCTTTTTCAGAAACTGTTAAATTTAAACATTGGTTTTTGATATCTTTAAACCTTCGGAAGTAATCCGAAGCAAGCTCATCTTGGCCTTGCCTAACCGATGCCAAATCCGACAGTTTAGCTTCATTGTGCCCATTATAAAAACGATCATGAAACTTACGTTCCAACTGATTCCAAGATTGAATAGAATTCGGGGCCAATGAAGAAAACCAAGAAAAAACGGTTCCAGTCAAAGATAATGAAAATAAGCGAATGCGCAAAGCCTCATGAAAACCAGCTTTTCCCAGTTGTAAGATATATTGGTCAATGTGCTCCCAATGTACTTTATTATCATCACCACTAAATTTCACAAAATCAGGAACACACCAACCAGCAGGAAAAGAAACTAAATCAAATTTAGAAGGATATGGCTTTTGGTATAATGCAGAATTACCTATATCTACACCGAATTTAGTTTTCATCGCACTAACCGGATCCTCTTTTAACCTAGCGGGATCGGCTTTGTATCTACCACTCGTGGATGCTTGTGCTACAGAAGTAAGATGATGTTCTATAGAATTATCTTGTACCATCGTCTGAACCGAACTTATCGATGCATGCCCCATAGAACTTCCATGTACATTAACAAGAATCGGTTCATGTGGAGGACCAGATTCTTGTGAAGGAGAAGGATGCACACAATTTGTCATCTCATTATTTCGGCTAAGGGTTGCTGAGCAAGGAGTAGACGTGTTCGGTGTAGATATTACTGGGCTGACCACCATCGCACCAGTCTGACCGGTCTGTTGCCATATTCGGCTGTACCAATTGCAATGGCGATGTTTGCCCTGCACAATAATTCGTCGGCATGCCATATAGTGGTTCTGGAACAGATGCTGGCGTAGCCGATGAACTAACAGTTTGGAAAGCACAATTATCATCTGCATATTTGCCTTTTTTCATGATGTCTAATTGATCCTTTAAATCATTCATGGGCTTATATATATCAGCAATCTTCTTATCCATAAGAGATGATAATTGGCTAAACAAGTCAGAAGATGAGGTACTTACATCGCTTATTACCTTGACTTGCTTATTCTTGAGCGTGAAGGAGGGCATCACGAAGTCTTGAACCCTCGTGACCTGGCCTTGTTGATTTTTCTTGAATCCCTTCAAGAATTGTGCTTTGAAGTGCTCCCTGACCACCAAGTACTCTTGGCGCTCCTCCTCACTGAGTTCCTCGATAGATGTGGAGATGTTGCCTTCGTCGAGGTCGGTGATGATGCCCATCTTCTTTGAGAACTAGATTAGATCGGTTTAAAAACCAGATTAATCTATCCTTGGCGGAGTCGCCAAAAAGTGTGTTGACACTAATTTGCGCCAACACACTCGAATGCGCTAGAACGCGCGTTGATCGTCGACACGATCTTCACCAACGGGCTCCCTGCGCACAGACCGGTCAGACTGGTTATGGCGACCGATCAGACCGGTTCTACAGAGAATGCCGCGAAGACCTAAAACCTCGAGTTCGGGAGGGACCCCGTCGGAGCTCGTGGATCTAGGGTTGCTCTGAGGTCGGCAGGCCACTCAGAATGCCATCGAACGCCATAGAGACGAGCGAAGAACAGCAGATGAGATTGGAAAAGTTAGGGTTTGGAGGAAAAAGTAAAGGATAAATGTGTGAATCGATTGGGATTACCTCAATCGGCCTTAGCCTTTATATTTATAGGCCGGGGAAGTCGTACCCCTCTCCAAGTCGGTTTATACAAGAATTTCCAAAATAAAACGAAGCCTACTCGGATTACAACTGGGCAGACCGGTCTAACCGGTCGGCCCGGCAGGTTAGACCGGTTGGCCTCTAAACTGCCAGAATTGGCTGTCAACACCACTTAGTCTTACATTTTGCTGCATTCATAGGATCTTTTGCTATTAATTTGATATGGCATCTCAAGATAGACAGTTGAAACTTAATGTTAAGTGTCAAATTATCGGGTACCATGATTAGGGACACCCTAACCAGGGGACTAAAATCGCCCTAAAAACGTAAACACATGTTAGGCAACCGGGCCCACGAAGGCCTACAGCCTCCTTTCAATCCGGAAGAAAGGAAATGACTCAAAGAAGCCCAATACGCAGCCCACGTACACAGTGCGGCCCATCCAAGCCCCCTCGAACCCGAGGGGCGATCTCCGCCTCGCTCGAGGGCTCCCCGCCGAGGCCCTCGACCGCGCCCCGTGTCTCCGCCTCACTCGAGGGTAGCGAGCCTACCCTCGAGAGAGAGCGGATCGACTCCGCCTCGCTCGAGGCCACCCCTCGGCAGGAAGGACAAACGGCCTTTCCGCTCGCCCGCCCGCCGTACGGAGGCATTAAATACCAACCACTCCTCCACAGCGCCCGGGTTAGATGGCGTCAGGCCGCCGTTCCCCACAGTGGCTGTGACCGGAGTCCCGTCCGCCAACTCCGGTCACTGTTCCGCCATTCCGGACGCTTTGGCGACACTGTGGGAACCTGCGACGCAGTGCAAGACGTGCTCGACACTGCTCCAGCCACTGTGCTGCCAACTCCTCGTACTTCCCTCGTGCTTTTTCCTCCGCAGGAACCCTCGAATGGCATGGGCATGACCCTCGGAAGCGGCTCCGACCTTGACCAGGACAAGACCCTGGCATGCAGGACCCTCGGAACGTCGCCACGCCGCGCTTGGAGGATGGTACCCCCTACAGCAACGACCACGCCGCCCGCTGGAGCTACAAGGGTGCCGGCTTGTAAGGATCACCGGGGTGTCCGACCCTAGAGGGGGAGGGGGTGAATAGGGTCGCTAATCGCTTTCTAACCTAGGGCTCAATCTATTTACATAAGATAAACCTAACACGTCCTACATATGATAGTTATGACTAAAGTTTATCTATGCTACTCTCTACTTACCCCTAAAAGACTTGCAACCTATAGCCAATCCTAATCAAACTAACTAGGAAAGTAAAGGCACGCAAGATAGAGTAAATGCGAAAACGTAATACGGTAAGTAAAGAGGTAAGGGAGAGAATATGCAAACTCCCGTGAAGACACCAAGACACACGATTTAACATGGTTCGGTTAGGACACCAGGTCCCTCCCTACGTCCACGACCACTTGTCCAACAAGAACAAGTGTGATGCCAAGTCTCTTCACTTGATCACCGTCTTGTGTTCACCACCAAGGCTTCCGGCAAGCAAAGGCTAAGTGGCGCCAAGTCACCAAGACAAGGCCACCACCACCATCTCTCTCAAAGCGTCACCAACGGCACCGTCTTCACTATTGGAGCTTCTCACCAAGAGGGGTCTCCTTCCCCGCACAAAGTGTCGTTGCCGATCCACACCAAGTCGGAGGGTCACACGACGAGTACACAGTTGCTTGCCGCAACAAGACTTTCACTCAAGCTTACTCTCTCAAGAGCTAAGCCTAACCAAGCACTAAGCACTCTCACAAGTGTGCTTAAGCCTATATGATTTACAATGAAGCTCTATGGTGGTTGGAGGTGTTCTTCAAGTGTAGTAGGCTTCAACAACTCCAGCACACACCAAATGAGGCATGGGGTGGGATATATATAGCCCAACCCCTCAAACTAGCCATTGGAGGAAAGCTGACAGAAAAAGTACTTAACGCCGGTTAATCCGACGCACCTCCAATAGCCATCGTCGGTTCAACCGGTGATACTAAACTGCCCGCCTCAAAAACTAGCCGTTGCGTGTACGGGCAATCAACCGATGCTGCGTCGGTTTAACCGGTGAGTGTAGTTGTCCTGTGAACTCTGAAAAACAAACTCTCTGGACAACTGCACCGACGTTCACCAAGACCTGATCGTCGATTCATCCGGTGTATAGACCTTGCCTCAGCTTCTGGATCCATTGCACCGACGTTCTCAACTTTCCTAACGTTGGTTCAACCGGTGATACTAAACTTCCTGGTGTGCTCCAAGTCAATGCACTGACGTATGTGATTTTCTCAGCGCCGGTTTAACCGGTGATACTAAAGTATCTTTGTCTTGATTTCTTTGACTTGGATTTCTTCACGGTCTCTTCAATTCTTGTCCTTTGGACCGAAGAGGTTTCAGGGCGCTGCCCTGAGACCCGCGAGGGGCGGCTCCCCCTCGACCCCCGTCCGCTAATCGGTTGAACCTAAAAGCCTGAGAATGGTCATCTTAACAATTATATTAGTCTAAGTGTTGTGTGTGTCATCAATCGCCAAAATATTATATTGAAATATGGCATGAGAGACCATTTTCGCTACACGGCGCGATCTTTGCAAGGCCAAGGACAACGCCCAGGACGACTGCCACGCCAGACGCTATACCCCACAGTGCATTTTCTACAGTGTTCGACCACTGCACCCCCGCGATTCGGGGAGAAGACGACGGCTTCTCCTTTCTCCCGTGCATGTACACCGCCCCTCTTTGTGTCTATAAAAGGGGGAGGCGGGCTCTATCTCAGGGGGGCTGATCCATCTGGCAGAACACAACACTCAGCACCACTCACAGGGCACATACGCCCTTCTGAGCCCCGATATTGGCACTCGCCTCAATCAACTCCTCCTCTAACAGAGACCTGTGAGCTTCCCTCCATCTCTCGCCTCGCTTGTACCCCTACTACGGGCACCCCCGGTGCAAGACAGTACAATGCTCTCGCACACCCCTTTGCTGGACGTACGGCCCAACGGCCGGAACCAGGATAAACCCGTGTGTTACTGAGTTGCCTCTTGCATCAACCATCTGAGACGAGGAACATGCAGCATCATCACTAGTTGGTGCCGGACCATCGGGTCAGGACACCGACACAAATATACTGTTCATTGAGTCAAAAGTCATATTTACATGGCAGTCCTTGCTGTTGTTGTAGTTGGCTGAAACATGCCAGCGGGTGCTGTACGAGCAATGGAAGCGTAAAACACATTGCAAGGTTGAATTATCATCAGAGTAGACAAATTATTCCTCTAAATTAACACCAAACTACAGTTCCCTCCTTCCTTCATGATCTCATATCTGGATCTGAAAGAAACGTAAACCCTCATGCAGAGTAATTGTCCCTAATAATTGAGACATGCCAGGTCGATAAGCTCACTCATTAATGTTTGTTGAAGTATTAAACTGCAGGTGCACCACAATCTGTCTGTACCAAAAGTGCATGACATATGGAGGGTGGTGACCAAGATTCCTTCTGTCATTTTCTCTATCCATGCCATTGCTTTTGCAACTCTTTTATAAAGAGGGAGAAGCCAAGGTTGAGCACCAACAAACGGCAGCTTCTCTTGCCTAATCTTCTCTACCATCTCCAGTTCTCCATATATTGCATCAAAGCATCAACCCCAAGCATGGCTTCCCATCTGACATCCTCAAGTCTGCCTTCTAGCCCTCGTTCAAACGAAGCCGCAGTTGAGCAGCAGCTTGAGAACTTGAAGACAATCATCTCTTCACCCTCGGCAACCATTGACACAATGTGCCATGGTTTGAGGAGGCTTACAAGCATCTATAATGGCATTGGAGAGATGATGTGCACACCAAGCAACCAAGCTAGCCTCTGCCAAACCCTGCAAAAGAAGGCAGTAGAGGAAGTGCTTGGACGGTCACTCATCTTGCTTGACCTCTGCAGTGCCATGCAGGAAAGCTTTACCGACCTGAAGATGACTGTACAAGAGCTGCTCATGTCTCTCAAAAGAGGAGACATTGCAGCTGCTCAAGTCAAGGCATACATCCAGCTGGCCAAGAAGACACATTAACAGTTCAAGACAGTCTGCAAAAAAGACTACTTCTGATAAGAAGGATTGCAGGGTGGTGAAGGTACTGGAAGAAGCATGAATCATCACTACCTTGCTGCTTGAATCCACATCGTGCCTATTGTCAAAGCAATTTGAGATGCCCAAGTGGTCTATTATCTCCAAAACATTCCAAAAATTAGTGTGCGAAGAGGAGCAATTGCAGGCATTAGAGTGCAGTATCAGAGATCTAGAGAGCGGAGCGGAGCTTCTGTTCAGGAGATTGATACAGTGCAGAGTTTCTCTTCTGAATACTCTTAGCTCATAGATACCCCAAGCTCTAATCCCTTGTGATTGGCATCCACCTTTTACAGGATTAGTCAATTATCGAACAGTTTTGCAGCATGTATACTTGTGGCCATGTTTCACTGAACAAAAGCTAAAAGTTCTTTTGCCAATTCATGGTGTGAATTATATAATTTATACATGCCCCTAACATCATTTATACCTTGGCACATGTATGGGAAAAAAAATCTTTGTGCTTGGAGCATATATAATTTACACGCAACAAATAAAACTAATCTCAAATGAAGTGGGCATTTCCAGTCCTGTTAAATATAAGAGTAAATTTCACCGGCGGTCCTCGAACTTGTTCCGCGTTCTCATCCCGGTCCCGGTACTTGCAAAACGCGCATTCAACACCCTAAACTTGTTCCACTATGTCATCCCGGTCCCTAAACTAGAAAATCAAACGATTACGTCCTCAAATTTGTTCAAACATGTCATTCCGATCCTTAAACTTGATTTTGAGTCTTATATGGGTCAAAACAAGGCGATCTAAAATTTATATATCAAAAGTAATTCATAACTTTTTCATATGAATTTGAATGAAGATAAACTTTATATCAAAATGGTAGCCTCGACGTAATCTACAATTTTGTAGTTGAAATATTTTTGAATTAAAACTGTTTAGGGTCTCAAAATATTATTGTAAGTTTAAAGATTTTGAAATTTAAAAGTTAAAATTAATTTTTGGGACTCTGAACAATTTTAATTCAAAAACTTTTCAACTTTGAAAGTTAATTTACTTTGAAAAGTTTACAATCTTGTAAAACTTGGCATTGATGCTAAATAAGTGATGTCACAGTTATGAGCCTCGTGGCAGAAGTTACCATGCAAATAAATGTTACTCGCATGTCATTGAAGTGCACAATCAATGTTGTAATACCTTTGCCCTTGATGTCACTGAACCCCATGGAGATTCCCAGACAATTTGCCATCATTTACAGTATGATGAAAGGAGTCATGCTCATGCCATACTTCTGTCACTACTGATTTTGATGCTGCCTGCTGAGTGTTGGTCAAAAGACCATCCATCTACACATGCGAATGAATTGAATTCACACAATCCTTGAACCGGGTATCCTGAAACATGTATTTTGACAGGTGAATGTAATTCACTCTTCCTCATTTGGATTGCAGAGTCAAGCCCATAACTGAGGAACTTTCCATGCAACTCTGTTTTTGTTCATTTCAGACTACCAGCCATTTTTTCTCGAACACGCAGGAGATCTGTGTATCAATATATTAAGAGAGAGAGAGAGGGGCACCCAGAGTACACAGGATTTGTTTGTTTTTCGGGGGGAAACAAACCTGTAAAAATAACCCTACACACACAGACTCCCAGCCATTACTACTCCTAACTGTTAATAAGCGTACTAATACACATGCCACCACATAATATCTAGTTAACAACCTGTTAAACAACTTAACCTGCACTATATTCAAGACCCATAGCAAATTCAGATCCTTTCTACCAATAATTGGGACATGACAGAGTGTCACTCCCATTATCAAGATGCCTGGTGGTCCAGAGTAACATAATCACGTGGAAAACCTTGATGGTGTGGCAATTCTGTAGCACTTTCATGAAACCACAACAGACAACATCTTGGAGATAAATTGGCATGATTCCCTCTGTCTACCACTCAAAAGATGCTCTCTTAGCTACTTCTGGTGTATAAATAGGCCTTGAAGAAGGGATAGACACATCAAACCAAAGTTTCTTCTATCTTCCCCAACATCTCAAGTCTTCAAGCCTCAGATACTCCAGCAGAAACAATGGCTTTCCATCTAAGATCAGTTAGCCTGCCATCAAAGAGGTTCTCCAATCAGGCTGAAGTTGAAGCTGAGCTGCAAAGCCTGGAGGCAAGCATCTCTTCCCCCTCTGCAACCATCGAGTCAACATGCGATGGTTTGAGGAGGCTTGGAGATGTCTACAGCCACATCGAGGAGATCATCCACTTTCCCAGCAACCAAGTTTGCTCCATTCAGCAAAGGAAGGAGTTGGATGCGGAAATGGAAAGTTCTCTCGAGCTAATGGATCTCTGCAACGCCATGCAAGAGAGCTTTGCTGATCTGAAGACAACCATCCAAGATCTGCTGGTGGCTCTCAGAAGGGGAGACGATGCAAGCACTCAGGCCAAGGTCCATACATACACCCGCTTGGTGAAGAAGGCACAGAAGCAATTCAAGAAGACTAGCAAGAAGGCTACCTCTGGCGAGTGCAAGCTGGTCAAGCTAATGCTCAAGGCAAGATTGGCCGCCGCCTGTCTTCTCGAGTTGGCATTGTGCCTTGTATCAAAGGAAGTGGCGATGCCCAAGAGGTCTCTTGTCTCGAAGGCATTCCAGAAGAGAAGCATGGTTGTTTGCAAGGAGGAGCAGTTGCAGGCATTAGAGTGCATCATGGGAGATCTTGAGCATGGAGCAGAACTTGTGTTCAGGAGGATGATCCAGAGCAGAGTTGCCCTCCTAAACATCCTTAGCTCATAGATTCTCAAGTGTAGACACTCTAATATCCTGCGATTGGCCTCCGCATTTTAAAAGGATCTGCCAATCCTCATACATGTACAGTACCTGTAAATGTACAGAGAGTAGTGGAACTGAAGAAAACAATTTTGATCCAGGCAAACCTTCCCTGTTTAATGAGCACAAAATGTAATTGCACTAATGACATGATTACAGGAATAATGCTCCGGCCAGTGGACCACCCACTAACTTCCACTAACTAAAGGTTAGTGGGTCTGAATCTGTCAAAAGCATGTGCATCTCCAATGCCTACTGTCTTTGATTTTTCAAGTGGCCATGTTACCTCGCACGCCGCACTTGCTTAGCCCGCCAATCAGCACCCCAATCCCCTTGCTGTGCGGATCAAGCTGGCCTGCTCTGCGTATGCTAAGCACGCCAGCTCCACCCCAAGACGCATCACCGTGTGATTAGCGTCTAGCATTATTGGGTTTGTTCCATCACCCCAATTGCAAGCAGCCAAGCACGATATGGACCATGCGTGGCAACTTTTCGGGCATCCAAAATCCCAGTGCTTCCCCTTGCTAGAACCGATCGAGCGGAACCAATTCATGTATCAGCAATCGAGATGAATGGTAACAGAACGCCACTTGTTCGAAGTAAAGAACAGAGAGTAGAGCGAGACCTCATGGCCCGTGCGGGTAGCACGGCAGAGACCTCGCTGGTGCAGCCAACGAAGGTCCTCGACGTACGGCGGCGGCAACCCCCACGGTGCGACGGACGGAGCTCCCCGGCGTCGGCGCCGCCGGTTTTGGCCTCTTCCTGTTGCAGTTGCAGGCCACCTAGTTCCACAGTGGCTGGGCCGAGCCTTACTGGGCCTAAATGCACTGAAAGGAGCATTGCCCAAGAACTATCTTGGCCCGGCCCAAAAAGTGAGGCCCCGACGACCGAGTCCGTCAACTATGACTACGCGACGCTCCCTACAAACTCGCTATGGCGGGCACGCGTGGCGTGCTTGCTCCCAACTCTCATCGTCGCGTCCAACTCCGGCCGGCGACTGGCGACACAGATGCCGCCACAGCGACGAGCCTCCCGTTCCCATACGACGACCGCGGCGCCGTACGCCGAAGCAGGGCTGTGCCTGTCCCGTTGCCACCGGAGAAGGAAAAAGGCCAACCTTGACGTCCCCGGCGAGGATGGCGCGCCTGTGGGCATCCTCCCCGACGACGCGCTCGCTGCGATCTTCTCCCGGGTGCCCTCGGGCGACACTGGGGTCGCGCGCTGCGTCGCGACGTGCAGGCGCTGGGGCCGCGTCGTGGCCACGAGCGCCGCCGCCATCGCCCACGCCCTGCCCAGGCCCTGCGCCGGATTATTCCTTATTTCCTTCCCCACCTCGCCCTCGGCATCCTCCACGGGCCAGAGGACGGCGGCGGCCGCACCGCCCGCGCGCGGAGGAAGATCGCTGCCACCACGGGGTCGGCACAGCCGCGCTTAATCCCGATGGCATCCGCCTCGCTTCGTCTGGACTTGGACGGCGACCTGTTCGACTTCGCCCGCCCGGTGGCGTCCCGCAACGGCCGCGTCGTCTTCGAGCTCCGGCGCGAGGCCCGTGCCGACGGCCTCACCCTCTGCGTGTGCAATCCGGTGACGGGGGACGTGCCTGTGCTCCCGCCCCTCGCCGGCGAGGACTGCCCTGGCTACTACGCGTGCGAGATCCTCACCAGGGACGACCTCGACGTCACCGTCGCACCACTGCCGCCGCGCTGCACGCTCGGATTCTTCCGCATTCTGCTTGTCTACAATCGCCGCGGCTTCACGGCGTTGAGGTGCTACTCCTCAGACGCCAGCTGCTGGGGTCCGGAAGGCCGGAAACCCGGCGCCAAGATCAGCAGCCGCATGCTGCAGCAGCTAGGTCCAGCAGCCGTGCTCCGTGGCGTAGCCTACTGGCCCATGCACCGCGCGGCGTTCGGCGTTCGGCTGGACGGCGCGGCGGCCACCATGGACGTGTGCTGGGTGCCTTACAAAACGTCACACTTCCTACCAGATTTCCGGCTGCTGGGCGTGTCGCCGGACGGGGAGCTGAGCTATGTCTGCGTGGGGAGGACCCGAAGACGACACCTCGCCATCATCGTGGAGACCTTACAGCTGCAGAGCGTCGACGATGACATGAGCACGGTGGCTGATCGATGGGAGAGGCAAGGATTCATCCGCCTGCCCCAGTTCGAGGTGCCAGGGGCAACGGCCCTCAAGCTGCGATGGTTCGGCGAGAAGAGCGGCATGCTGCTCTTCACCATCGGAGAAGGCGGCAACACCAGCAGCGCCTTCGCGTTGAACCTCGCGACGAGGTCCGTCGAGAAGCTCGCCGACGGCGTCGAGTGCAACTCGTGGAGGAACTTGTGTGGATACGAGATGGACCGTGCTACGCTCCTTCGGTCGTTAGCCCGGCCCGCCGCTTGTGAAGTTTTATAGGGCGTAGCTAGCACCCAAACGTCCGATCGGAAAACACGTCACTTATGATGCAACAGTTAACTAGTTGCTAGCACCTTTTTTTATTTATAGTTGCTAGCACCTTGAAAAAGAAATGCAACAACTAAATAGTGCTGAAAGAGAACAGTAGTACGTGGATCAACCGCAATCGGATCAAGACAGTTCAGACAGTTCAGTGTGCCAAAATAGAAAGAACCAAAGAAATTGAGTATTCTGTATTTGTGTGGTACTATCGATGTTTTTTTAGTTTATCGTAAGTTCAACCTCTCAAGCTTTTATCAAGATTATATAAAGAAAATGCACAAATATTTATAATGTCAAATTAGTTCTATATTATTCCATTATAGTAGATACACCATGAACAAATTGAAAGTGCATTGTTCACTTATTTCATATCCTAGATGTTAATATATATTTTATTGTACTTTTTAAATTGGTCAAAGTTATAAAAGTTTGACTTATGAGAAAGATAATAGCCTACAATTTGTAGCGACGAAGGAATTCATTGATGCAAACATGACATGATCTTTGAAGGGATTTGAATAAAAATATAATTCTTCAGTTGTTTGTACATCCTGACGTTTGGAGTTATGGAAACAAGCAAATGGTTAGTGGATATGGTTCCTCCATGGACAGGAAGGACATATCCATGAAACCTCCTATTTGAACAAACATTGTGTTACATTGCACGATGAAAGAATGCCACGCACCCTAACGTCTAATATAACGACACATCATCTAGTATAAGAACATTAGCAAACATATTTCTGAATGGCTGCCACAAATCATATTTCTGAACATCCGGTTCGTGTTGTGACGGCCATTGGATCTACAGGCCCCCACATTGGGGGCAGTCAGATATCCAAGCCGTTACTTTTTTGAAGCGAAACCAGGCTTCATTGTCTGATGCTCAACTATATTAACCAATGCCCTGAGCCTCGTCTTCCACCCCACCCCGTCTTCTCCCCTCTTAATCCTCTCTAATCCTTGGAAATAACCCATGGATCACCTAAACATCTTGCTTGATGAGGGCCTTGCATCTGGCTGCGCAAGCACTTTGTTTTTGCACAGTTTGCCCATCGATTGTCTGCATGAACTATTGCGGACACGATCATGTCGCCCGTCATCACGATGGCGCCGGCCACCTTGTTTCGGTACTAGAAAAATTTTATCCAATCTTTCTCATCCCGTTCTTGTCCCATTCCTTTGTCATCTAACACGATCTTGGCTCATGATGCCTCACCTTGAAGGTGACGCTCACTATGAACGGGGTTCCCGCTGTCCCAGCTCGCGATGTCAGAATCCAGAGTTTGGAATACGACTGCCGAGGGATCCAGCGGATAATCTTCGAAGTCTCGGATTGGGTGCCACTCGTCCAGCAGCCACGACCTAACTGACGAAATAAGGAGTCATGCCTGAACTATGGAGACCAGGCCAAGTAAGAGTACTGCTCCACTCAAGGCGAGTTGTCCAACACATCTTGTTTCTTTCTTCTTCCTCAACTTGTTGCTTCTCAGAGTCTCGATGTTCAAGAAGACAATAACTGATAGTTCTTTTCTTGGTTCAGTGTATGGGAAACCCTAAACCCTAAAAAAAAGAAATCGATGCGATGTTCGAAGTGATTCTTCTTGTTTGAGTTTTGTTGCTCGCTGGGATATTTTAGCAGTTATAGGGTACGTTGGCAACCGAGGTGGCCTTAGTACCGGCTATGCAGAGACCTACACCTAAGACACACTAACTCACTATAGAGTCGATTAGTTTTTTCAATTTCCATCTACTTAGTGTATAAGATCCTTTTGACAGCAAAACTGCTTTCTCGCTTCCGGGTGGCAGAGCCTACCAATAGATGAAGCTGGCTTCAGAGAGGCGGAGCCTTCCTAAGATGAAGCGCAGACCATTTGTGATCCCGGGTGGCAGAGACAGCATACAATAGATCACAACTTATACACTAAGTACTTAGATATTGGGAGACTAACACTCTACAAGAGAACTCACACCTTTATTCACAACTCAACTTGATACAATACGAGATGACACTTACACTCTATGTGGCTATCCTACCATGACACAACTATACTATATGGCAATCTTGACATCTCCTAGTTAAGACCTCTTATATCATGGTATGGCAAAGGGGATGGGGATACCTCTATTTACAGGACTCCATGGTTCATATGGTGTTGTCATGTATCCATCTTTTACACTCTTCTACGTTTCTCTTCATCTTTATTCTATCATACAAATATTTTTTCTTTAGAGAATTCTATACTTTACCATGAAGCATGATAACTATTACTCATACTTGCTCTCCACTCTTCTAGAACCCTCTTACCATGGTATGATCTTATTCTTATGCATTGCAAAGTTAGTTTTTCGTGATTTCCACAATCTTTTAGAATGTTCCAAGTATGCATTGCATATTTCAAAAGGTATGGTGCTGGCGGGTCGCCGGAGAGGCCCGCAGGTGCCTGAGATGAGTAGATGGCAGCGGCGAGCGGTGGAAGCACAAGCCAGCCAGCCTTCCTTTCTTTTTCTCTTTTTTGAGATTTTTTCATTTCGTTTTAGATGTCGAGTTGTCTTGTTTGTTTTTTATTTTTATTCTTTTCCCTGAAGTGGATAAGCTGGACTATTCAAAGTCTTCAGTCGTCTTTCACAATTTTTGGTTTCTTCTTAGAAGATCTTAGAAAGCACTTTGATCGCTAATTAGGGGTGTTAAATAAAAGCAGTTTAGAAAACCAACTTTAGAATCCCAGCGCTGAAATCCTGAAGAATCTAATGAGGCATTTGACCACATAATTAGAGGGTGGTTACTGTAGTATCACTGTAGCCAATTATCAATTAATTATCATCATTAGATTCATCGCGAAAAGTTACATCAATCAATGAAGAGATTTTACAAACAGACTTTATTTAACGGTCTATGCATACAAGATTCTCTTCTAGAAGAATCCTAGAAGAGAAAAGAAGAGAAGAGGAAACCAAACAAGGCCGATTAGGTCCAGGCGGCCGGACCTACTGTAAGGATCACCGGGGTGTCCGACCCTAGAGGGGGAGGGGGTGAATAGGATCGCTAATCGCTTTCTATCCTAGGGCTCAATCTATTTGCATGAGATAAACCTAACACGTCCTACACATGCTAGTTATGACTAAGGTTTATCTATGCTACTCTCTACTTACCCCTAAAAGACTTGCAACCTATAGTCAATCCTAATCAAACTAACAAGGAAAGTAAAAACACGCAAGATAGAGTAAATGCGGAAACGTAATACGGTAAGTAAAGAGGTGAAGGAGAGAATATGCAAACTCCCGTGAAGACACCAAGACACGATTTAACGTGGTTCGGTTAGGACACCAAGTCCCTCCCTATGTCCACGGCCACTTGTCCAACACGAACAAGTGTGATGCCGAGTCTCTTCGCTTGATCACCGTCTTGCGTTCACCACCAAGGCTCCCGGCAAGCAAAGGCTAAGTGACCCCAAGACACCAAGACAAGGCCACCGCCACCGTCTCTCTCGAAGCGTCACCCACGGCACCGTCTTCACTATCGGAGCTTCTCACCAAGAGGGGTCTCCTTCCCCGCACAAAGTGTCGTTGCCTCTCCACACCAAGTCGGAGGGTCACACGACGAGTACACAAGATGCTTGCCGCAGCAAGACTTCTCTCAAGGGAGCTCTCGCAAGAACTAATCCCTATTACAAGCACTAAGCACTCTCACAAGTGTGCTCAATCCTATATGATGTACAATGAAGCTCTATGGTGGTTGGAGGTGTTCTTCAAGTGTAGTATGCTTCAGCAACTCCAGCACTCTCAAATGACCCGGCCATGGGGGTATATATAGGCAGCACAAGCAAATATAGCCGTTAGAGAAAAGCTGCCAGAAAATACTTAACGCCGGTTAATCCGACGCACCTCCAATAGCCATCAGTGCTACATGTTCCATCATTTCCTGTAAATTTGTTATCTTTGAGTGCTCTAGTTGATCAAATAGATTGCCGAGTTTCTTTTGATCGAGAGCATTGCATTATTCAAGAAAGAAGGACTGGAAAGAAAATTGGAATTGGTGTTAGGCATGGCGGACTGTGGTACCTTGATCGAAAGGAAGATGGTAAGATCTTGGATGCTGCTTTGGTAGCTAGTATGAATGAAGATGAAGCTAGAGTGATACTTCAACATTGTCGACTAGGCCACTTATCATTTGACACCATGGCCAAAGTTTTCCCAGAAATGATGAGAAAGATAGACAAGAGAAAACTTGTATGTGATGCATGTGAGTATGGGAAGCATACAAGAGAGACATATATAAGTAGGGGACTTAGGAGCATATCCCCTTTTATGCTTATTCACTCTGATGTGTGGATGTGCCCAGTTTTCTCTGTTAGTGGAATGAATTACTTTGTAACTTTTATCGATTGTTATTCACGAGTGACATGGATATATCTCATGAAACATAAGAGTGAGGTTTTGCGGTGCTTTCAAGATTTTTACTCACTAGTGGGGAATCAATATGATGCTTGCGTGAAGGTATTGAGGACGGACAATGGAGCTGAGTATGTGAATAATGAGTTTGGAAATTTTCTATCTTCTCATGGGATATTGCATCAAACCACATGTCAAGATACACCTCCACAAAATGGAGTGGCTGAGAGAAAGAATCGTCACATCTAGGAGGTAGCTCGTTCACTTATGTATACTATGAATGTGCCAAAATTCTTATGGAATGAGGCAGTAATGACCGCAGTATATCTGATTAATCGTACTCCCTCAAAATTGCTTGGATGGAAAACTCCTTATGAGATGTTGCGAGGAGTGAATGAGTTTATAGTTCCACCTAAAGTATTTGGGTGTACTTGTTTTGTTAGGGATCACCAGCCTTCTGTGGGTAAGTTGGATCCCCGAGCCGTCAAATGTATATTTGTTGGTTATTCTTCTGGACAAAAGAGATATAAATGTTGGTGCCCTACTGAGCGTTGTCTCTTTGTGAGTATGGATGTAACGTTCCGAGAATTTGAACCCTATTATGGGAGAAAACTGATTTAAGCTCCCTATTTGATCTCGAAGGTGACTCGAGCTTAAGCGAAAATGATATAAATATATTACAAGAGAAGGAAGAAAACCAATCAAGGAGAATGGAAATCATGACAGGTTCGATACCATATCCTATGAGTGATTCCCGTGCGGATGACACGCAAAAGAATAAAGACATTGGAAACATACAAGCAAGGCAAGAACAAGGCACACTACGGGTTTATACTAGAAGGAGAATGACAACCAAAGTGCAGCCGTTGGAGCAACAAGCTGAGCAGCTCGTTTTGGAGATACAGGAAGAGGAGCAACCACAACTAGTGGACCAGCAACATAGTTCAACCACTAGCATTGATATTTCTGATAATGGGGGGAATGAGTCTATCGAGACAGGGGGAGAAGAGATTGATCCTTCCATTGATTTGCCCATCGCTCTAAGAAAGGAAGCACGGAGTATGGCTAAGAAACCTCCAACAAGGTATGGCTTTGACCATGATCTAAGTAATTATGTTTCATATGAATCACTGTCTCCTGCATATAGAGTGTTCATTGCATCATTACAAGCTGTAGAGATTCCAAGAGATTGGAAAGAAGCCAAGCTGGATCCTAAGTGGCGAGAAGCTATGTTAGAGGAGTTCAGAACTCTTGAAAAGAATAAGACTTGGGATCTTGTAAAACTACAAGTGGGAAAGAAAGCTGTCAGTTGTAGGTGGGTCTTCACTGTTAAGCAAAACCCTGAAGGCAAAGTGGAAAGGTACAAAGCTAGACTTGTGGCAAGGGGATATAGTCAAACGTATGGCATTGACTATGATGAGACATTTGCACCAGTTGCGAAGATGAGTACAGTGAGAATTTTAATCTCTTGTGCGGCAAATTTTGGTTGGCCATTGCATCAATTGGATGTTAAGAACGCTTTCTTGCACGGTGACCTCCAAGAGGAGGTGTACATGGAGCTTCCCCCTGGTTTCTCTAAACCAGAGATAAATGGTAAGGTGTGCATGCTGAAGAAGTCTTTATATGGCCTCAAGCAATCTCCTCAGGCATGGTTTGATAGATTTCGTCGTGCACTATGTGGTATGGGGTATGAACAGTGCAATGGGGACCATACTGTATTCTATCGACATTCTGGACGCCAGATTGCACTCTTGGCTGTATATGTAGATGATATCATTATCACAGGTGATGATGAAGTGGAGATTAAACGTATGAAGGAGAATTTAAGTAGAATTTGAGGTCAAGGATCTTGGTCAGCTCAAGTACTTCCTTGGTATTGAGGTTGCTCGATCTCCTAAAGGGATTGTTCTCTCTCAAAGGAAATATGTCCTAGACTTGCTCAATGAGACTGGCATGCTTGGATGCCGGCCTGCGTCAACACCTATGGATCCAAACCACAAGCTATGTGCTGAATCAGGTCACTCAATAAATAAAGAAAAGTATCAAAGACTTGTGGGGAGGCTTATCTATCTATGTCATACAAGACCTGATATTTCTTATGCAGTAAGTATTGTGAGCAGGTATATGCATGATCCTAGAAGTAAACATTTAGATGCAGTTTATCGGATCTTGCGATATCTAAAGAGTAATCCGGGAAAGGGGCTTATGTTCAGAAGCAATGCCCATTTGAATGTGGAAAGTTATTGTGATGCTGATTGGGCTAGCTGCCTTGATGATAGGAGATCTACTTCGGGCTATTGTGTGCTGGTTGGAGGAAATTTGGTGTCATGGCAGAGTAAGAAGCAATCAGTTGTATCCCATTCAACTGCCAAAGCAGAGTACAGAGCTATGTCTCTAGTGGTGAGTGAGGTGTTATGGGTAAGAAATCTCCTGACAGAGTTAAATGTCTTGCGGAATGTTCCCATGAGAGTTTGGTGTGATAACAAGTCGGCGATCAACATTGCTTATAACCCAGTTCAGTATGACAGAACAAAACATGTTGAGATAGATCGTTTCTTTATTAAAGAGAAGTTAGATAGCTGTATAATAGAGTTGAGTCATGTTAACTCCGGTGGTCAAGTAGCAGATTGTTTAACTAAGAGCTTAGGAGTAAAAGAATGTAATGTCGCATGTAACAAGATGGGAATGATAGATATCTATCATCCATCTTGAGGGGGAGTGTTGAGTTGTAAAGCCCAAGGGCCTAGAGCCCATTGCATATGTCCATGTTATGTATATGTACTATGGAAGGGAAAACAAGATAGAGAGGATTCTGGATATTCCCAAACCACAGTTCATTTTTTTCGGTGGTTTCTGTTTTCTTTCTTCAACAAGCAGATGAGCTTCACACAGGCTTTGGAGGAAATCTATGCAACAAATATGTTCCCTTCACGCAGTTCGTTGATTAAACTTCAGATTGAGGGTGCTTCGTCTTTCCTGTCTGATCAAGTAGGCTCTGGTTTCTTAACAAGCATTACCCATATTTCGTGACCATGTGTTTTGTGTTATTCTTGTTGATTATGTTTTATAGCACTGATGACTCCTCGTATGTTTCTCTTTTCAGTTTGAATTGTGCATGGAATACATTCCAACAAATGTAAGTATGATTTTGTAGACATGCCACTTAGACAGTGTTTTATTCTTTCAATTGATGTCTTCTTTTATTGCCTTTTAGGTTGAGGTGGATGATGAAGTTTTACAACACATTACCTTCTTTATCCATAAGGTTTGTTAATGAATTTTATATATTGTTTCTTGGCCAATACTTCACAATTTACATGCTGGTCCTATACTAACTAGTTATTACTGTTTTCAGCATCTAAAAACAAACACCTATGTGCATTATGTCAGACAGAAGCTTAAGATTGGGCGACGTCTCCAGTTGACTCCCACCCGGTATGCATTCCCTAGCTTTTTACAATGAATTGTGTTTATTTGATGTATGCATTCCGCATGCTTACCTTCTTTTATAATCTCCTTGTGTTATTGTGTACGTTTACCTGAAGGCAGTAAAGGAACCCTACATGGACCCATTGAGGATCAAGTCCAGTTCAGCACGGGAGTGCTGGGACGACCAGCAGTGCCGTGAATACGTAGGCTGGGGCTTTGTTGCTTTGTGTGGTCATAACGACTGAAATTATTGTGTATGAACCTCCGCATTATTGCTTTGTGCTACCAGACCATGTACTCAGCCTGAGGGCACCTGCGGGACGCGCCGCTGTCTCAGTTCCGCTGCAGAAGTCGTGGCCACCGGCCAGCGCTAGGATCGCTGTTCCCATCCTGAGTCACCACATCCGAGCGCAACGGCGATGTGGTCAGCCCCGCCACCTCCCCCTTTTCTATTTCCTCCCTTCTATCCGTAAAATTAAAGAAAAATCATTGTTATGTGCGGCGCATCTTACACGCTCGAGCGAATTCGTTGTTGCTAACAAGTGCAACATGAGTGACAGGGAGATTCAGCAGCTACGAAATTGCAGGAATGCGTGGATGATCGAGGATACTGGAGCTAGAGGTGAGCCAAGTCAACTTGCTCTTCGTTCCTCCACCGGCAACTTTCAGGTTGGTTAATCCATCTCACAATCTGGAGAAGATCGCCACCCCTATGCCCGTGCAGGCGAATTTGGCACCCACAATGCAGACATGACAGCCTCGTAACTTGTATGCAAGCTCAACTGGTGATGCCTCTCGGTTCAACTGCACAAGTGCACATCACCATTGGTTGCACATGAGAAGGATTCTTTCTGTCAACCTCTTTCGCTGCATAAATAGAGGAAGCCAAAGGCAGGGAGACACCGTTGCAGTAGCTTTGCCTTCACTTCTATTTCCAGAGAAGAGGCTTCAGACATCTTCCATTCTTCCGTTGCAATACAAGCATGGCCTGCCACCAGAGATCGGCGAGCGTGTGCCTTCAAGCCCTTGCTCCAGTGAGACCACAATGTTGAGGAACAGCTGTAGAGCCTGAAGGCAACTGTTAACTCACCTTCAGTGACCATCAGGAAAATGGTTGATGGTCTGAACAAGCTTGGGAGTATATACAGCTTCAATGAGGCTGCAAGCTTGGCTCAGTGCTTGCTCAGCTTCAATAAAAAAAGATGGTGTGTGTCATGCTGAGGACTCAAAACAACGGGTTATGAGTGAATAATAAATGTTGTCTCAGACAAAGAGTTGCTCGCCAATGAACTTGCCCTAGACTTCTGAACAATTTCATTCGGCATCACATCAAAATGATCCATCATTGGTGTCGACATGCTCAATACACAGATGAACATTCGGTGGAAGCAATGAGGATTGCGTGAAAGATGTATTGCATTGAGCCCCTTGGGCGGTATATGTAGGAGTGCAAGACTTGGGGGGCAAGATGCCGCCCAGCCGCCCCGATACATATGTTAGTCCGGGATTCTATCCTAACTTACCATACTCACATATGACAGTCCGGGATCATATATAATCCTACCAAATATACTCTAACATCCCCCCGCAGTCGTAGTGGTAGCAACATGAAGGGACAAACTGGAGAACAATGATGATATCCCCCTGCAGTCAAAACGCCGGTGCGAGTGCTTCAACTGAAGTAGCTCATCAGATGATAGCCCCTTAATGCTGAAGTAGCCGAGGTTGAGGTGGACATGGTCGAAGCTGTGGAGGAGGGTGCAGGTCCGAAGCGTCAATGAAGGCATGTGAGTACACAAAATCAGCAGCTTCTTACCGATGACAGCAGCAAGACGGTGAGCGGCGGAAGGCGATGGTAGACTAGGTAGCTGAAAAGCGCTCAAGTGTCTTCCTTTAGCAATATCAGCGGTGGTATCCGTGCGAAAACGGCAGTAAGCGCGGACTCGGATCGAGTGCCAGCTTAATGAGGACCTGCAGCAGATGGCGCCACCGCATGAAGAGGCGGCGACACCGGCGATGATGGCTTGACCATGAGCGTCGGCGCTGCAGTCTGGGAAGGCATAGCGACAACCTCATCCTTGGGAGTGTTGACGATGGAGCGGCAACGAACGGTGGGGCGACGCAAACCGATCTCTGATCAGAAAAAGAAAAAACAGCAACAGGAAGATGGGAAACATCCACATGCCAAGCTGGGTGCACCTAGCGACTTGTCCTTCCCACCTTACCATCATCTCATCCCATCGGATAAGAGACAAGCAGGGAGGCAAAACCACTCAGCTTGGTCAGCCCAGCCGCCGGTTAGGCACAGCAACGACCGGGAGAAGCCTGATGGGCGGTCTCCATGTCGGCGCCCGGTGACCCCATGCAGTGCGGCCCTGGACGCGGGCGGCACCTGCCCGCGCGGAGGTGGCGGCCCTCATCCACGCGCTCGGCGGCAGCCACCCGCGAGAGGCAGCGCCCCCCACGGCGGCGCCCAGCGGCCCCCATCTGTGCGCGGCAGCCACCCGTGCGGAGGTGGTGGCCCCCATGTCGGCACCCAGTGGCCTCCAACGCAGGCATCGCAGGCCTGGCGGCGGTCCCATCGCGATGTGGTGCCTTACGAGGACGACAAGCGGCACTGCCATGGATTGGCCACGGGTAGAGGTACGTGCGAAACCACGACGACGCGGCCGATCAGAGGTATCCTTGCGCATCCTACGAGGGCGCTGTTCCCGGCGGAGATCGATCTCCCCGGGGGCGGTGCAAGGCAGTGGAAGCGGAGGTCTATGGTTTAGAACCTAGTCTCATGATACCATGTAAGCGATGAGGATTGCGTGGAAGATGTATTGCAATGAGCCCAATGAGGATTGCGTGGAAGATGTATCGCAGTGAGCCTCTTGGGCGGTATATGTAGGAGTACAAGACTTGTGGGGTGCAAGATTCCGCCTCGATACATATGGTGTTCCGGGATCCTATCCTAATCCTAACAAATATACTCTAACATACGGAAATAAATTGGCTACTGTATTTCCAGCACCACAAAATCCAGAATAAACTCATGCCAAGAAAAACCCAACAAGTTGCATTGGCAGCAATTTCAAGATGATAGGCAAGCTGCTCCATATTCTTGTGCTTTGGGTCTAACTGAATAAAATTACCATGTAGTTCTGGCAGCAAGAACCAGCATGTCAGCTTACTCTAGTGCTAGTTACTGTATTTCTTTGGGCCGCTCCATCTTATGTCTGAACAACTATCGACTGCAATCTCAAATCTCATGGCTGGAGCAGCCATAGTATATATCGGTTAAGGTGAGCAAGTTTCACTCCCCATGAATCTTGTCCCTATTTGAGCTGCATTTCATGTTTGAATTAAGGGGAAAATCCGGTTTACACCCTCTAATTATCGCAGAAATCCAATTTTCAACCTTTAACTACGAAACTGGATAACAGGGGCCATCCAACTGTTGAAACCGGACAGATTTAGCCCCTTAGGTGGTTTTCATTTTGTGAGAATTAAAAATATTCCATTTTAAACTAAAAATCCATATGCAATTCATTTTAAGTCAAAAAATTACGAAATGGGTATGCAAAGTTTTCTAAAAATGTAAAGTATTTATTGGCATAATACTTGTCAGTTATTCAGATACAATGTTTTATGTTCATAATATTTGATTGCTTGTAGTTATGCCTATTGTTTTTGAATAACTAAGATTCAAATAGAGCAATAATAGATCGGTTACATTTTTAGAAAAAAATTGGTACTAGTTTTATATTATTATAGTTTAAAATGAATTATTTTTTATTTTTAGATCTAATTAGATTTTTCAATTTCTTTTTAAAAATACAAACCACCTTCAAAACCACCCCAGGGGCTAAATTTGCCCGGTTTCGACAGTTGCATGGCCTATGTTGTTCGATTTTGTAGTTGAAGGTTGAAAATCAAACTTTTACTATGGTTCGGGAGATGTAAATCGGACTTTTCCCTTGAATCAAATAGTGGCCATCTAATGGTAAAGTTTTGCTTTCATCTGTCACAAGTAAGAAACATAAAGAACAATAGAATCAGTAAAATTGACAGCAGGAAATGGGTCCAAAACTTTGATTTCCAATTGAATATATTTCTGTACACTTTCTCACATATATATTATACATCAAAATTGTTTCGGTGATCAGCAGATTCTCTAAAAGGTGGATGCTAATCGTAGGGAGTCAGAGTCATGTGATCTGTCTACAAGTTGAGAGTGTTCAGAAGAGAAACTCTGTTCTGGATCAGAGTCCTGAACAAAGTTTCAACTCTGTTCTCGAGATCAGAAATGTCGGACTGCAACATCTGCAACTGCTCCTCCTCGCACACAACTTTCTTCTTCTGGAATGCCTTGGAGACAAGAGACCACTTCCTGGCATTCGGCGTCAAGATCTGCTTTGACAGGAGATGCAATGTCGACTCGAGCATAGACATGGCGATCTCTCTTGCTTCAACCAAAAGCTTGACCACCCTGCACCCTTCCATGTCAGAGGCAGCTTTGCTGTTGATCTTCTTGAACTGCTTCTGAGCCTTCTTAGCTGAGTGGGCATAGGACTGAACCTTGGCATGAACAGCTGCATTGTCTCTTCTCTTCAGAACTAGCTGCATCTCCTGGACGGTGGCCTTGAGTTCCAACAAGCTCTCTTGCATGGCGTTGCAGAGGTCAAGCAAGACGAGAGAACGCTCCAGCTCCTCCTCTACTGCTTCCCTCTGCAGACGCTGTCTGTTGGGCAAGCAAGTGAGCTCATTGATGAGGCCGTAGATGCTCCCGAGCTTGGCCAGACCATCAACCATAGTTTCAACGGTGGCCAAAGGTGAGGAGACTGTCGCCTTCAGGCTCTGCAGCTGTTCCTCGACGCTGGCTTCGTTGGAGCGAGGGCTTGAGGGCACGCTCGCGGATCTTAGGTGGCAAGCCATGCTTGGAAGTTGGAACGGAATGGAAGCTGGGAATCCTCTTTTCAGTGGAAATGGAAGAGATGGCAAGCTGCTGCAATGGTGTCTGCACCCAGCATTGGCTTCCCTCTTTATATACCGAAAGGATGATCAAGGCATGAAGCAACTGCAAGTCTGAACCAGCAGACAACAAGAATCATTGCCATGTGTAATCAAGCGGCGCGCTGCAACAGAAGCCACCCAACCCGAGAGGCATCGCTAGCTAAGCTTAAAGACGAGGCTGTCATGTCTGCATTATGGATGACAAACTCGCCTGCACGAGTGAAGATTGGTGAGATTAGCATCAGGTCGAGATCTTGAGATGGACTAATTAGCTAGCATGTTGCCGATGGAGTTACAAACAGCTGGTTGACTTTGCTCACCTCCAGTGCTCCAGGCTCCCACGCGTTCAGTTATCTGGCCGATCTGATCACGGCATTACACAGTTGATTAATGATAGTCCTTGTACCAGCTCTCCATTGGCTGCTTCTTATCATCAGTGAATCTCCTCTATCTGTTTACATGATGCACGTGTACCAGCAAATTTCTAGATGGCATAAGACGCAGCTCCTGGAGGTCATACTATCGAGCTGTCATGTTCTGATAACGAACAGCAGAGAATCCACTCGAGCGTTCAATATGTTGTATGTGCACGCGCTGCAAGCCTGTGAAAGTCAGATGTTGACTAAGCCATGGAATTTTCTACTAGATCACAAGGACTTGCTGCGTTCTGGTCTCATAGAAATGGTTCATTGATCTATGTAACTGTAAGCTCAATAGCCCATGAGTTAATATTCAGAATCCATTTCCTGCAAAAAAAAAATCAGAAACCATTAAGAGCTTTCGAGCAGCATCTCAATATCTGAAATTGAAATGATGTGGGAGTTGAGAACAGAGACTTGCACTAAATGAAGCACGACATAAGACGTGAGTGCAAGCTCACTCGTAACGGTAGACTGCAAAGTAATGGTAGTCAGATGATGTAGTTGATCTTGCTAGCTTAGCTTGGCTATGTCCTTCCCTCTTGCCTAGAACAATTAACCTTCAATCCTTAGATTAGAAGTTCTGAAAGCAGGGCTCGCTGAAACTTCATAGTATTTCAATAAAGCGGCGCAACTTGACCATAAAAATTCGTGCCATCCCAAACTACAAATAAATCTAGACTATAGAGTGGACGCTTGTTGGCTTTATCCGAACCTGAACTTTGTAGGATAATCCCGTACAATTGGGATCATTAGCAAGTGAATCCAAGCTGAATAGTTGGTTGCGCAACTCAATCACAGGACTACTAGTACTAAGCATTGACCAGATTCGTTACCTTCAAAAATCAAACATATCCCAAAATTGATAGACAAAATTACAGTATGGCTACTCATTAATACAACATATATCTATGGTACATGAAAAATAAATGTTAATATACCTTATCATGATAACACTAGACAAAACTAGAGAAAAGCGCGGCTAGAGTTTTCTAGTAAATTTTGAATTCCAGGCTACGCCAAATCATGGTAAATTTGAGATGAAACCATATTAAAATGTAAAATTGTGGTAAAAATCTATACTTATCCAAATTCTGACATGTCCTAGTCACAGTAAAATACATCATGGCCTTACCATGGTAAAACATAATACTTACCTAAATTTGTATGTCTTTGTCTAAACCTTAGTGCTAAGAGTATAATCAGAGGTCAGGGCGGTAAACATTATTTTTAACACAAAAGAGTTAAATTGTAAAAAAAATCAGGTTGTATTCCATGCGCTGCCGTGGGATGGGATTAATTAGTCAGAGCGCAAGGCCCAATCCTTTTGCTAGGCCGGCAGCAACACACTAAGCCACAATAAACAAAGCCCTAACTTAGATCGTTTCGAACACCCGTCGCCGCTCCACCTCACTCTCTCGTGCTTCTTTTGTCGCCGCTTCCCCTCACTCTCTATGCTTCGCAGACGCCACCGCTCCCCCTCTCTCTGTGTCGCCACTCCTCCTCCTCCTCCTCCTCCTCTCCCAACCAACCTTCAGGTGCCGGGGTGTGGCGTCAATCTTCCGGGCGGAGGCGGGGGCCGCAGAGGCACTGGGGGTGGCATCAATCCGTGGAGGTTCCTAGGTGACGGTAATCTTTTGGGAGGAGGTGGGGACGTGAGAGGTGCCGAGGGCGGCGTCAATCTTCCAGTGAGTTCTCTTAACTGTGTACATAACTTTGAAATGAAATTTCTAGAAAAAATGATTTGAAACATCCACACCAATCAGGGATTTAAATTCAAATGCGATATTTGTTGTAGGCTGCTGTTAGTCAACTGTTTTTAGGGATGTATAAGAGATTAGGCAGAAGTTGATGAATATGTCCAACCCCAACAGCCTATCATGTTACTCTCGTGCATGTGACTGGTGATGATAGTCTCCTCTACTGCAAGCGCTCCACACACACGAGGCGAGCCACTACTGCAATTGCTACACGGTTTTGTGAATTACATGATTTGGGGTATTCATTGCTTGGTACCTTAGAGGTTATATGTCACTACTATCCTTGTCAGGCCGAACACAGGGAATAGTGTAAACATTAATATGCATGTTTTAGCTAACATCATTCACATTGACATCCATTCTTCTTATCAAATCCTGGAAGATTTAGCTCATCTGTTGAAATGTCTAAGACTGTATAATATAAGTTTTTCTCCTTTGGTAAGAAAGCATGCTTCGCATGAGGAGGAGGATGTCAAGTCTGCACTGTTCATGAGAAAAAAATTAGCGAGGAAGTAATAGTTGATGATGTTATTAGTAATAAGCATCCTTGTCTATGTTTGGAATTAGTAAGAATTATGCTCATGCCCTCAACTTGAGAGCTCTTATGCCATTATATGGCAAGAGAGGAGGGGAGACCCTTTATTTATAGGTATTAATGGTTGTTATGGTGTTGCCATGTGTCAACTCCACACTCTTCTTTACAAATTATCCAACTCTAAAAATTTTCTCATCCTTATCCAACTATGCAAAATATCTAATTCTAGAGAATTCTTATCTTCCCATAAAGCATAGCAACTCCTCTCTCTTGCCATTTTTAAATTCTTCTAGAACCTTCTCGAGTATGCATTTTTATCCTCAACAGTGTGAATATGTGAATTGATGTTGTATTTTCCATAGAGGTGCAGGTAACATTTCAAAGTAGAGAGATGTGTCCTTTTTTATGTGTATCTGATTGAACATGTACTCTGTTCATACAATTCATATAGCTCTTGATATTTGTTAACATTTACCATGTTCATACAATTCAAATAAGTATGTAGTTTTGTGTATTTGAATACTCACATGGAGGATACGGGGGATTAATTTGAAGTTGGAAAGATAGGAATGGTATCATGGAACAACAGTGAAATGTTCATGCATGTTTTTCTCATCCTCATGTTTTTTATCATGGCAGCCAAGGTCACATGTGATTTGTGGATTTTTTTAGGTTTTTCTCATCCTCATCCTCATTTTCACTTTCTAAGAGGAATGGAAAAATATACATGCACTAGCAAATCGGGCAAAAAAGAACAATTATGAAATTGTGCATGCACACAGTAGTCATAACCTTACAAGAGTACATCCTCGGCATGTATCCTAGATGCAGTTATGTGAAGCCATCAAAGATATAAGCATACAGCTGCAGTGATTCTAACAAAATGGATAGTTGCAGACGGGTTTAGCTTAAGAAACATGTTGGTAGAACTATATTTCTAGGTGAGTGTGATTTGTAGCAGCATGGTTTCCAAATTGCTGCCATTGCTTTTTTAGGAACTCCGTAATCTTTCTGCAAGTTGCAATCTGTATGCTGAAAGCAATAGACTCTATTTCTGAAAATTTTGTCACAATTTTAATTTTTTAGCTCACGGTTTAATTTTCCTATTTGATGAGCTTCTGATAATTATGCCAACACATTACAGTAAACATGAGTTGAAAGTTCTTTCAGGTTTTGTGCAGTTCTATCAAGCTTGCATAAGGCAGTAGAAACAGTGAGTTGAAGTTCCCAACTGAGGTTCGGCACACAAATAATGTAACCAACTGAGTTGAAGTTATATTGCTTTATCGGGAACAAGGTACAGAGTAAACCACCAACATGCATTCATCATTGTCGGTGTTTTTTTAGCACCGGCTAGTGATTCTCGTGGATGCGTGTTTAGGGGCGGATGGTAGTGTAGAAAGACACAAGGATTTATACTGGTTCGGACTGCTGGGAGGCGTAAAACCCTACGTCCAGTTCGTTCTGCTTGTGTATCTTGCACTGGTTTGTGGTAGGGGGTTACAAACGGTCGAGAGAGGGACGGGCGTCCCAAGTCTCTGAGATTGATGAGAAGTTGGAGTGTTCATGGCCCTCGTCTGGTTAGGGTAGCTGCCGGTGAGAAGCTGCTCGGAGCTCCGCCTGCTTCTTTCCTAGTGGCGAGGGTGTGCTCGTGGGTGTGTTCATCTAGGGACCAATCCCAGTCTCGTGAGTCTGCTCTGGGCTCGATCCCCCGCATAGGGGCCCGTTCTCTGCCCTTTATACCACAGGGGAGAGAACAGTGTACAATCGTAGAGAGGGAAGGGAGGAGGAGGTAGAAGTTTGCGGAGCCCTCCCTCCGTCATCCTGGTCGCCATTGATCGCCATGGACCCTCCTAGCCCTACCGTCGCCGCCCTCTGCCTCTGCGGCTGGCTTCATCTGACCCCGTAGTCTGCGGAGCGGGATACGCGGCGATATCTTGGTTCTGGTGCAGCACGCCCGGCCCCTACCCTACGTCCTACTACGCCGTAGGACATAATGGGAAGGGGCGCTCCACTGTGCGCTGTGATAGCGCAGGTGGCGCCAGAGCATGCTTGGTCGCCTGTCCGCCTGTGCCACTGTCAGAACCGTTCGGCACAGGTCATGGCGGGCCCCAGCTATAGGCCGGGCGCGTTTCCTCTGTTAGAAACTATATGGAGGCCCAGACATAACGGAGCACAACGGATTAAGATAATGGGCCTAACTCAACCCAAAAGACTAGTCTGATAGGTGAGGATTGCTTAGTCTTATATGTTGTACTCCCCCTACATTAATTTCCAATGTGGGACTAAACCCAACAATCTCCCCCGGTCACACATTGGGCCCAAATCTTCTATTAGAAGTCATCATCACGGGCCTTAAGTTTTTTTAATCCGAACGGAGATGTTTTTGCTGCTGCCGCCAATTTTTTTTAAAACTCTCCAAATGTGGATCCGAACGAGCTCCCCCGTCACAAGAGTAATTTCATCTCCAATGTCACAAAGACGTGACTATTGAACGGAGATAACGGGCTCCCCCGTCAACGTGTGAAAGAGATTGTTAACCCATGGGCTCTGATACCACTTGTTAGAAGCGACGGCGAACAAAATGATGAAAAATAGAAAGATCAAACCGTAGAAAGACATGAGGATTTAACGTGGAAAACCCCTCCAATGCGAAGGGTAAAAACCACGGGCGCCAGCCAGCAAGAACTTCACTATATCGGGTGTTTGTGTACAACGCCTAGCGGCGGCTTACAAGAGGAATAATAGGATTGATATTCTCCGGTGAAGCATATGGGTTAGATATATAGGAGAGTCACGTGGTCTCCTCAACTTCTACTAGCAATGTGGGATTAAAAGTTTGCACCACATGGGCCTTAATGGGCCAAACCCAAATTCCAACAATCTCCCATCAGAATTTGGATCACAATATAACATACTCCACCTTGAGACAAATTCCTTCTTGTAGCATATCAAAATCATCACCTGAACACAACAAAGAACAGAACTTCTGGCGCCAAATAGCCTCTTGGGCTAAACTGTCAAACCAACTAAGTTTGAGCAAAGCTCAAACTTAGCTACAAGAACTGGTTTGGTCATCATATCAGCTGGATTATCATGAGTACTGATCTTGCATACCTTCAATTTACCTTGTGAAATAGCATCACGAACATAATGGTACTTGACATCAATATGCTTTGTCCTTTCATGAAACATCTGATCTTTAGTGAGGCAAATAGCACTTTGACTGTCACAGAATAGATCAATGCAAGAACCAACTCCACACAGCTCAGCAAACAAGCCTTCAGCCAAACTGCCTCCTTGCACGCTTCAGCAATAGCCATATATTCTGCTTCTGTGGTAGACATAGCAACAACAGGCTGCAAAGTAGCCTTCCAACTCACAGCACAACTACTAACAGTGAACACATAACCTGTGAGTGACCTGCGCCTATCCAAATCAGCAGCATAATCTGAATCCACATAACCAATGAGTCCCTGATCAGTTCTCCCAAACTTCAAACAAGAATCTGCTGTTCCTCTGAGGTACCTGAAAATCCACTGAACTGCCTTCCAGTGTTCTTTACCAGGATTAGACATGTATCTGCTAACCAAACTCATAGCATATGATAAATCTGGGCGAGAGCAAACCATGGCATACATCAAAGAACCAACAGCACTAGAATATGAGACTTTTGACATGTATTCAACATCCTCCTCAGAACTAGGGCACTGAGCAGCTGACAATTTAAAGTGAGGTGCAATAGGAGTACTAACTGGCTTTGAATCATGCATATTGAAATGCTGAAGAACCTTGTTAATGTAATTATGCTGACTAAGAAATAATAAACCAGATTTTCTGTCTCTAGTAATCTCCATACCTAGAATTTTCTTAGCAACACCAAGATCCTTCATATCAAATTCACTACTCAACAATTTCTTTACTGTAGTGATTTCTTTTCTGCTCTTGGCAGCAATAAGCATGTCATCAACATATAACAGCAAGTATATAGGTGATTCCTCAACAATCTTAATGTAAACACAGCTATCATATTCAGATCTTTTAAAACCATGTAACAACATAAATGAATCAAACCTCTTATACCACTGACGAGGAGACTGTTTCAAACCATACAAGGACTTCTTTAATTTGCAAACATAATTCTCTTTGCTTGGCACTATGAATCCTTCTGGCTGATCCATGTAAATTTCCTCCTCGAGCTCTCCATGCAAAAATGCAGTCTTCACATCTAACTGCTCAAGCTCAAGATCATGCATAGCAACAATACTAAAGAAAGTCCGAATTGAGCTATACTTCACAACTGGAGAGAACACATTATTATAGTCAACACCAGAAATCTGACTGAAACCCTTTGCAACTAACCTTCCCTTAAATCTTGGAGGCTCACTAGAAGACAAACCCTCCTTTCTCTTGAAGACCCATTTGCAGCGAATAGTCTTCTTTTTCTCAGGCAAGCTTACAATCTCCCATGTGCCATTCTTCTCAAGAGACTGCATCTCCTCATGCATAGCTGAGATCCACTTCTCCTTATCAACAGAATCAATGGCTTCAGAATATGTTGCTGGCTCACTAGCATCCTCCACCTGTTCAGCACAACTCAAAGCATAATAAGTTAGATTACACTCCTCAATTAAACAGTTTGGAGGTCCACAACTCCTCTTTGATCTGCGAAGAGCAATAGGTAAATCTACATCCTCCTCATGCTGCAAATCAGACTGTGAAACTGGAGGTGAGTGCTGAACAGTATCATGAACACTATCTGAAACATCATTACCAACAACTTCATTTTTCTGGTCATCCATAAGCTCCACCTGCACACTAACTTGTGACTGCAATTTCTCAACTAAAGCATCATCTGTGGACAAACTGTCAGTAAACATCACAGATTCATTGAAAACAACACTTCTGCTCATGAAAGTCTTTCTAGTTTCAGGATTCCACAATTTATTTCCAATGTGGGACTAAACCCAACATCCTCCTCTGTCCATCCATCCGCCTAACAAGACGGGCTCGGTCGATAGGTAGGGCGGGGCGCGGACCTCTCCCTTAGGTCGGGCGGAAAGGGTCCGCCCCTTGGGTCGGACGAGGTGGAAAGCCCCCACTAGGTCGGGGATGACCGATGCCGCTATCAGTCTGTCTGACGGAGCGACTTAGCCCTTAACCCTTAATCTTTAGGTATCCAGTGTGTTTATACCCGACAATCATGAACAAGGTACACAAGTTCAGGTCGCTTCTGATCAGCAGAATGCGTCATGATTTAGACCATCGAACATACTAAACTCGCGGCGCTGTTCAGCCTCGCGGCATTCTAGACCTCGCCCGCCTGGTTGCTGAAATGTATTCATGTCGCAAAGAACTGGGACCTCACCCTTGAGCTTCGACGAGCATAGGCGGCCCACCGCGCCGGAGACGAGAAGGGGAAGGTGGATCTGAACATGGATGAGTAGGTGAAGGAAAGCAAAAGGAAGGTCACTAGGAAGGGGCCGTGCAACCGGGAGATCCACTTCCAACACTGGCTGCAGTTCTCCGGCATGTTCACTTCATCAGCGGCGGGGGTGTTGGCTGCCAGCGGACTGGAAGGAGACCAATCCCATGGGGGGTCCATGGCCATGGAAGGAGGAGCAAGGGGTTGTCCGGAAAAATAGGGAACTAGTCCATTAAATCTTTGACCGGTTAGGGGTCATTTTGTAAAAGTGTAATTCGCAGGATGTTTAATTTTTTGCCACTCTTATAGATGACCAACATTCAAATGCCAGTTTTACGAATGCCACTGCATATTTTCCACAGTTTGCATCCACGTCAGACGTCCAGCTTGGATGAACCATGCGAAATTACCTCATATGCCCTCATGAGCCCACTGATTATCATCTTGCCTTCCAACGAAAGTTGGGCCCTACTTGTCATCCCTAATCTCCCTCCCAAATATCAGCCTCAATTGACTCCACCGGCACGCCCTTCACCTACCAGATTGCCGCTACTCACCGCAGCTGGCTCATCTGCGGCCACGGGTCCGGCCAATTCGACTCCACCGAAGCAACCACCTGTGTCGTCGACCTCGCCTGCCTTCCTTGCTCAAATCTGTAATTGGCCAATCATCTAGATATTTTGCTAGTCGCACGATAGAATGTATCCAGTGCTTTATCCTTGAGAAGGAAGCACACGGTACTTTACACCGTAACATGCTAACAAAATGATGCAGATGCTAAAGCTATTAATTTTGCAATACATGGCATGGGAATTTATATCCATTCTGTACAGGTAATATTTAATGGTAGTGATTAACAGCACAAAAATGCTAGGGGGGAATCTGGCTGATTAACTTATCATGCTAACCACAGCTTAACCCATGTGGCTTTGATCTTGCATGTTTAGTGACACATAGCAAGATCCGCTAAATGTGGATCTTATTCTAACTGTACACAATCACATCATTTAACAAGAAATGGATCAAAACTTTGCCTTCTTTTCCTTTCTGAATCTTTCTGTACATCTTACTATATATACAAATGGAAATTTGTATCAAGATCGGCAGATCCTCAAATATGCGGATGCCAATCACAGGATGTCGAGAGTGCAAGGGGTATCTATGAGCTAAGGATGTTTAGGAGAGAAACTCTGCTCTGGACCAATATCCTAAACAGATGTCCTGCTCCGCTCTCAAGCTCTCCAATGTTGCACTCCAACACCTGCAACTGGTCCTCCTCGCAAACAACTGCTTTTCTCTTGTAAAATGCCTTTGAGACAAGAGACTGCTTGGGCATTTCGATTTTCTTTGACAAGAGCTGCAGTGTGGACTCAAGTAGAGAGATGGTGATCTCCCTAGCCTTGGTCAGCAGCATGATCATCACGCAATCTGTCTTGTCAGAAGTGGCCTTCTTGCTTGCCTTCTTGAAATGCTGTTTAGCCTTCTTCACCAAACGGCTATAGGAGTGGATCCTGGCTTGAACAGTTGCATCATCTCCTTTCCTCAGAGCCATTTGAAGCTCCTGGATGATGGCCTTCAACTCAACAAAGATCTCTTGCATGGTGTTGCAGAGATCCAGCAACTTAAGAGAAGACTCGATTTCCCCATCCAACATTCTCCTTTGCTGGGAAGAGCAAACTTGGTTGCTTGGCAAGTGAATCCTCTCCTCGACACTGCTGTAGATGTCTCCAAGCCTCCTCAAACCATCACACATTGTAACGATACATGTGGATGGTGAGGAGATGATTGTCTCTAGAATGTCCAGCTCTTGTTGTACTTCAGCTTCGCTGGAGTGAGGCCTGGATGGCAAGCTTATCGATCTTAGATGGCAAGCCATATCTGTAAGATGCAGCTGAAACTTCTTTCTGTATTGAGGGGGAAGAGATGAGAAGCAAAGAACAAATTTTGTTTGATGAGTAAAGTCCTCTTCTGAGGCCTATTTATAAGCAGAAAGGGTATGAGACGGCATCATTTGAAGGTAGGCAAACAGAATCTTGCCATTTCATCTCCTCAATGTTGTCTACCAAGGTTTGAGATCTGGCAGCAGCATATGGAGTCTGTTCCCTTCATCACGTGTTTTTAAATTTTTTAGTGCATTTCCCAATGATCTATCACATTTCGTGTTCCAATTATTGCCAACAAGAATCAACATGTTAGTTACTAACTTACTCTACTGACCAATCTTGACCTAATTGCATGCTCAAGAGATTAGTTTAGTGATCATTAACCAAGTATTATTGGCGAAATGCGTGTTATGTAGTAGTTGCACAGTTGTCAATGTCAGTAGCTATTTTATTCTGCGCAACTCATGCAACTTACACGTTCTACCTTGTGTATTGGAGCTGGCTTGCCTTAGCTGTAGATAACAAGATCCACTGGACAAGGATCTGCTGCTTGTTGCTGATGCAACATATTGCATCCGAGCAACATGGTCATCTCATAATAAAGTCATGCAAAGATTTTCTTTTCCTAAAAAATCTTGGGCAATGTGCCCTAACTACTTCGAAAAACAATCATCAATATTAACAGAAAAAAAGTCTTTTGAATGAATGCTCCAAACTTGGGTCATTGTATCATATGATTTATAACAGTAAAACAACGAAGTGAACCAAAATTGTGTTTTTGTTTTCAACTGAGTATTTACTGTACTATTCTTCTCATATACAGTGATCAGCTGATCCTCTAAAAGGCGGATGCTAATCATATGGGCTCATTACTGGTACACCTGTCTACAAGCTGAGAGTGTTACGAAGGGAAACTCTGCTTTGGATCAATTTTTTGAACAGGGTCTCGACTCCATCCTCTAGATCAGCAATCTCCAACTCCAAGATTTGTAATTGCTCCAGTTCGCATACAACTCTTCTCTTCTGTAATGTCTTGTGGATGAGAGACCACTTGCTAGAACTTTGCGTTGCAATACGCTTCGACATGATATGCAACAAGGACCCAAGAATCGAGACAGCAATATCTCTAGTTTCAAGGTTCAACCAACAGCTTCACCACCCTGCAGCTCTCCTGGTTAGCTGACTCGTTGATTTTCTTGGACTGCTTCTGGACCTTCTTTGCAAAGAAGATATAGGACTGAAACTGAATCTTGCCTTCGGCTGCTGCAACGTCTCCTCTTTTGGTAATGAATTGCATCTCCTGAACTCTCGCCTTAATATCTGAGAAACTCTCTTGCATGGCACTGCAGAGATCAAGCAGCAGAAGAGAGCCCTCGAGCTCGTCCTCCACTGCTTTCTTTTGCTTTGGCTGACACAGGCTGACTTGGCTTCTTGGCAAGCACATGATCTCCTCGATGGTGTTGTACACACTTCCAAGCCTCCTCAAAACATCAGACATTGTTTCAATGGATGCGGAGGCTGAAGAGACGGTTTCCTTAATGATCTGCAACTGATCCTCAACGCTGGTTTCGTTGGAGCGAGGGCTAGAAGGCGCACTCACAGATCTTAAATGGCAAGCCATGCTTGAAGCAAAAACTGCAGCGCTATCTTGCTTTCTAGAGAAGGGAAGAGGAATGGTGTTCTAATGTTGGATATCCTCCTTGGGGTTCTCTATATATAATGAAATAAGTAGAAGCATCGCATACTTGAATCAGCAGACAAGAAGAATAGTTCCAATTAAGTTGCTTGTGAGTTTGTCGCCCATCTCTAAGGCAGGTTGATGCTTTTCTTTTTGATAATTTAATAACTCAGGCAACTAAATAAGTGTAGGAGCCTGTCTTGTCTCAATTGTTGGAGGCAAACACGCACACAGGAATCTAGTTTTGTTTTAAGATTTAGATCATGCACATGATACTTAACATTACAGGATGACTAACCTCCTTAGGCAACATTGTTCGCTTGGTTGTGGCTGGTGGCTGATTTGTTATGAGAGAAAAATACTGCTTTGTTCGCTTGGTTGTGGCTGGTGCTGATTTATTATGAGAGAAAAGTACTGCTGGCTGGCTGGTGGCTGGTGCTGATTTGGTACGAGAGAAAAGTACTACTGGCTGGTTGGCTGACAAGCCAAGCGAACAGAGTGAGTTTTCATGTTTTATGTCGAGCTAATGTTGGACCAACATTGGCATTGCACAGCATGACTTGGCCTGACAGGAAGACAGGGTGCAAGCACTGCCCAGCCCCTATGTTTGAAATGAAGAGAATTGCCTGACAGGAAGACAGGGTGCAAGCACTGCCCAGCCCCTATGCTTGAAATGAAGAGAATGAGGTGAAGAAAATAGTGTCCCACTCTGTTATTATCCCTCTGTTGCTGTGTTTCCACCAAGGTCCATTTCAAACCCTTGCTCAATCATCTTTTCTTGTTTCATGAGTGAATGTCCCAGAAAATCAAGACAACTGTAATGGTACGCACTGACATATGGGTAATACATACGAACTTCTGTGGACATTTAAAGTTGCTGTATTTGATACACATTTCCTTTTTTCTGCGTGTTGAAATCTATTTGGATGATCACTGAATCCTTTAAAATGTGGATGTGGACCACATGAAGGCAGAGATGGGTAGGAGAGAGTCTATTCTGGATCAATTTTCTGAATAAGCTTTCGACACCACACTCTAAACTGTAGTTTCTTGTTCCATACAACTATTGTCCACCTTAATGATCTTCCCATAGAAGCAATTTCGTCATGCAGGACACTTTCCAGTACTTGACATCCAAATTTGTTGGGCACAAGATGTAGTGTGATTTCTAATGTAATAGTGTTCACATCATTTTTGTAAGTAGCCTGACCGCACCCTGTAATCTGGTAATTGCAGCATGACAGCAATCTATGCTAGTTATTCAGGTCTACAAAGTCGCATAAACACATGGATGATTAAGGATATATACTGCTAGCAGACAAGCAATGAAAAGCAGAGAGACATGGCAACAGAGTATCGCTATTTTCACTAATCCACCGTGTAATGCTATAATTACATCGGAATCAGGTGAGTATATGTGACTTGCTTGGGAACCTGGAGTTGGGGTGAGCAAAGTCAACTAGGTGTTCCTTCCTCTAGCGACAACTTGCCTGTTAATCAATCATCTCATGATCTGGATCCGATGCTCATATCACCGCCCTTCAACCATGCAGGCAAGTTTGCCGTTCATATTGCAGACACCACAGCGTCGTAATCAAAACTCAGTTGGCGATGCTTCTTGTGTTTGGTGGCTTCGGTTGCAGCTCACCAGTTGTTTACACATGAGAATTATTCTTGCTGTCTGCCGGTTCAGCTGTGCAGTTTCTTTCACCTCTTTCACTATATATAGAGGGAAGCCAAAGCTGGGAAGGCACCATTGCAGCAGCTTGCCTTCTCTCTCTTCCATTCAAAGAAAAAAAGAAGCTTCTCAGCCTCAGCTTCCATTCAAATCATGGCTTGCCACCTTAGATCCGTAAGTGTGCCTTCCAGCCCTCGATCCAACAAAGCCAACATCGAGGAACAGCTCCAGAACCTGAAGGCAACCATCTCCTCACCTTCAGTGGCCATTGAAACCATGGTTGATGGTCTGAACAAGATCGTGACCATCTACAGCTGCATTGACGAGCTTACATGTCTGCCCAGCAACTAGCATCAGCAGAGGAAGGCAGTGGAGGAGGAGCTTGAACGCTCTCTTGTCCTGCTCGACCTCTGTAATGCCATTCAAGAGAACTTTGGAGAGCTCAAGGTCAGCGTACAGGAGATGCAGCTGGTTCTCAAGAGAGGTGACGATACCTCTCTTTGGGCCAAGGTTCAATCTTATGCCTGATTGGCCAGGAAGGCACAGAAGCAGTTCAAGAAGATCAACAGCAAGGCTACTTCTGACATTCAAGGATGCAGGGTAGTCATGCTGTTGGCTGAAGCAAGGGAGATCGCGGTGTCAATGCTCGAATCAACATTGCATCTCCTCTCAAAGCAGATCTCGATGCCAAGTGCTAGCAAGTGGTCTCTTGTGTCCAAGGCATTCCAGAAGAAGAAAGTTGTGTGCGAGGAGGAGCAATTGCAGGCGTTGGAGTTGGACATCGTCGATCTTGAAAATGGAGTTGAGACTTTGTTCAGGACACTGATCCAGAGCAGAGTTTCCCTTCTGAACACTCTCACCTTGTAGATAGATCACACAACAACTCTGACCCCTGCGATTAGCACCCGCATTTTAGAGGATCTGCTGATCATCGAAACAATTTTGATGTATATATGAGAGAAAGTGTACAGAAATATACTCAATTGGAAAGCAAAGTTCTGGATCCATTTCCTGCTGTCAACTTTTTTTATTATTTTTTTCTTTTATTATCTCCTAACTTGACATGTACAACAGCTAAACAAATAAACAACCACTGTTAAATTGAAGTGCTGCAGACCTGCAATTGAAGTTTCTTCAGGAAAAGAAAAAAAATTTACTCAGAAGATGCTCACCATTATTAGTCTATAAGTGAGAAAAAAATTTCTTGATGCTAACAACAGGCACAAGATCCATGTAAACTGGATCTTGCTCCCCTAACTAATACCATGCCAGCTGACAGCTCTAGCCATGAGCCGCGCAACTGATAATTGATCAGCACTTGATTAAGCTGCCAACACACAAGAAATTGGACGGCATGTGGATCATCTTGAAATTCCAAAACTTAGATTCTAAATGCCAAGGTTATTAGCACGATAAAACGTTGAAACGAATGGAGGGTAGATTTTAATGAAACGATGGACGTTTTAACGTTTAAACGTCCGTTTTAACGTTTAAACGTCCGTTTCACATGAACGTTTTCTCGTGAAAACGTCGTTTTCACGTCGTGAAAACGTCGTTTTAATAACAGGGCTAAATGCCGAATGCACAGCAGGCAGGAGGAACATGCCAGCGTGACATGAAGGCTGAAGCACCGTGAATGCTGAAGTCAACTGTGCCTTCTACTACCATGCATCAACCAGCGTAGCCAATAGCTCTTCTAAATTCTAATTGCACAGCTTGCCCTCTGATCTCACAATCTGAATCTGATATTAAACTATGCACCCGTGCAGATGATTTTGCCACCAATTACCGAAACATCTCATGCTTATCTTAACCTCAAGTGTAGCTAGAGGTTCCTCTTAAGCTGGACAGACAAAAAAAAAGGCATACATTTTGCAGTATGCATTTCCAAGCATATTGTATAGAGCTACTGATTTAGTGATTTTGTTGTATCCATTGCCAAGCATATTATGCAGTGCTACTGATTTTGCAGTTGACCGAATGCTTTTCAATCGTCCAAACAACCATTAGCTTCATCATTTCACAAGACGCAACGGCAAGCCAAGGATCAGAACACACCCAAATCCAAGCAATTTCACCTGGAATCAAATCATTAAAGGTTTGATCTTTACCTCCGCTGATGGAGTAGGTTCGGTCGGAGAAGGATGAGGGCGCATCGTTGACTCGGAACCACTCCCGATCGAGGGGCAGATCGAATGCCGGGGGCGGTTCCGTAGCACGGTGGCCGCGGCGCGGCAGCAGCTCGCCCTTGATCTCCGTCCAGCGCCCGTACCGAGGGGAGAAGAAGCCGAAGGACGAGTGGGCAGGTTCTATCTGGCGATACTCCCACCACCAGATCTCCGGCCGCTTGTGGCGGCACCGCCGGCCGCCAGCGGGGGAACGGATGCCATGGGGATAGCAGAAGCAAACGAAGGCGATCCAATGTAGGGGTTTTTTGAAAAAAGTTGGATCAAGATTATTTATTACGATACTATTTGGGGTGTTTTCTATAAAAACTTGGACCATCTAGGGGGTCTAGAGCAAAAATTTGGATCGCGATTAATAGTCGCGATCCGATTCGGGGGGTATTTCGCAAAATGCTAGGTCAGCTGTAAAAGGCAGCGAGGGGAAGCAGAAGAACACCGGCGGCGGAGGCCCCACAGGATGGACCGCCCTCCAAGATCGCCATCGTTATTGTTTGGCATTCGAAGCAGGGACACGGGCGTTTGAACCGCGGTCCTCGGTGGGCGGTGGCCACAACCACTGGCGAGCGAACGAAGTGGTGAGCTTCAGCCCGCTTCCTCCCCCACTCCATAAGCGCGATTGGTATTTTCCCGCAGCTAGTATTCAGGTAAATCATGGCACTCGATTGATGAGTCTCTGAGAGGTCTTGCTTGTTTCCAAGCAGAATATTACTGAGATGTAGAGGATCCACTTTTCTGAAAGCCAGAAGCGCCGACAGCAATCCGAATTCCCTTAGGGAGACCTGCTTCACATTTCACCACACATGAAACAGATCAGGATTTGGGCAGAGGTTGAAGCCAACTGAGCTGAGGTGAGGTTTATTTGCTTATGAAAATGGCACAGAATGTATTGATTATTTACCCAATACCTTCAGCAAACTTAGAAAGCTAACTCACGGTTATGTCTGTTGTGAGTAAATTACCCCATTTGCTCTTTAATCTAACCGCACATTTCTAAGAATATTGGTTAATAGTGCACTGGCTTTTTGCCTTGTGCCATGTGTGCATGAAGCAAGTCCTGCATTTGGTAGTGTTGGCGCCAATCTAGGGCCAACACACGAACGTGCTTGATCGCGCAGCGAGCGACGGCACAATTTGCAGCGCCGATGCTCAGACCGGTCAGACCGGTCGGGGTAACCGGTTAGACCGGTTCGCCGGTGCAGAACGGTGAAATCCGACGAACGCTCGCCCGGGAGGGACCCCGTCAGGGCAAGCGCGCGTAGGGTTGTTCTAGGATCGGCAGGCCACCTAGAACACCTTCAGACGTCGCGGAGACGAAGGAAGAACAGCAGAAAAGGGTTGGAAGGAGCTAGGGTTTAGAGACAAAAGTAAAGGCAATAAACATAAAGAAAAGTAATATATTGATGTATTTTGATCGATTGGATGTCTCAATCGGCCGTGACCCTTTATATTTATAGGGTGGGTGGACTTGTCCCGCAAGAAATCCTATTACAAGATCTAAATCTATGAAAATCTCTAGTTGTACTCGGACTCTGCTTGGACCGGTCAGACCGGTCAGACCGGTCGGCTCCTGCCGAATCGGCTACATCGTCAAAGACCGGTCAAATCGCCTGGAGCGACCGGTCAGACCGGTTGGTCTAGTCTGCTGCCAATTTTGGTCGTCAACATATGCCCCCCTGTTCTTTGGCAAAGCTTGCGTGCCAAAGAACATTCTTCTGGACCAAAATTATCTAAAGGCGATGATCAATGATACATCGGCCATTTTTTGTGCTAAGGGCGATAAAAAATATCGGCCATGTCTTGCTTTCCTTCAAGTTGATGATGAATCAATTTGCTTCGGTCTCCAAACTTTCTTCATGACTATTGGCTTTGTTGGCTTGACCTCCACTTCTTGCCCCATCGTTTCTTGCTTGCGTAAACGTTGCCATCTTCGCTTTTGAGTGTGAGATAAACCGGAGGGACACCACCTCGGCTGTAAGTATTTTGAATCTTTCTTCACGTCCTTCTCACATTCTTTGCTGCAATTAAGCTCTTTTTCGACTAGATTATTGCTAATCGGTCTTTGTGGAATACAATTTGGATATATAGAAGGATGTTGAATATAATAGGGCTGCATATACATCCCACTATAATCCAAAGGTGTATAATAACAAGGATACGACCAGAACCATGGAGCGATCGGCTCAAAATTTGGCATAACAACAAAATTACCTTGATGTATGCGAGAATCCGATTGCTCACTGGATGTTGACGTTGACTTGGTACCCTTGGCTTCATCTGGCCGTTTCTTGTGCCTCTGAACAATTCCATCCTTCTCATACTTTGCCAGGAGCTTTTTGAAGCTCGACCTTGTTCTAAATTTGGTCGAGGAGGAATTTCCAGAATCACTAGGAGTACCGGTCAGACCGGTCTGGGTACCGGTCAGACCGCCCTGTGGACCGGTCAGACCGTTCGACGCACCGGTCTGACCGGTTAGATTGCTGCCGGTCTTATTTTCTTTGCGTTGCCCCCCGAGTGTTGATGTCCTCGTTGAAGCTCGAGGAGTATTACTCTGCAGCACCCTTTTCTCATGCCTTTCCTCACCAATCACCACATTTTTCCCTTTAGTCGATTCGGCTTGATGCGGCCGAATCAATACTTTTGGATTTGACAACTCAAGTGTATGAACGGGAAAAGGATTTTGATCAATTTGCATCGCAGAAATAACCAATCGTCCTTCATTTATAGCCGATTGTATTTGTCTACGAAGAACATTGCAATCATTAGTGGCATGTGAAAAAATATTGTGTAACTTACAATATGCACGCCGCTTCAATTCCTCCGCTGATGGAATAGTGTGAGAGAACTTAATCTTCCCAAGCTTTGCCAATTCATCAAAAATTCTATCACACTTTGTCACATCAAAGGTGAATTTAATCTCATCTTGCCGATTTTTAGAAATCGGATTTAAAGAAGTACAAGTGCTGGGCTTATCACTAGATGACCATACAAATTCAGCAGCATATACTTCATTACCCTCATCGTCTGAAGATTCTCCTTGTAGCATATGCATACTAAGACGATCGGGTTTAAACTTAGACTCTTTGCTTTGGCTTTCTTGAGCCAAAGCCCTCTGCAACACTTGATCAACAGTTAGAAACTCATATCCTTCTAATCTTTCTTTAATATGAGACCTCAAACCATTAAGAGCTAATTCGGTAAGATTCTTTTCAGAAATAACCAAACTATAACATCGGTTTTTTGTATCTCTAAATCTTCTAATAAATTCAGCAATAGACTCATCATGCTTTTGCTTAACCGATGTTAAATGACATAGCCTCAACACATTTTCACCATTATAAAAATGATCATGAAATTTACGCTCTAATTGAGACCATATTTGCACAGAATTAGGAGCTAATGCCGAAAACCATGAAAAAGCAGTGCCAGATAAAGACAAAGGGAACATTCTAATTTTCAAATGATCAAGACTCCCATAAGTTCCCATTTGTGCATTAAACTGACTAACATGCTCCCATGTAGTTCTACTATCCTCCCCAGTAAATTTAATAAATTCTGGTACTCTAAAATTCTGAGGATAAGGAATAGAATCAAAACTCTCAGGATACGGCTTTTGACACACTAGAGTTTTGTCCTTCAATTCTACGCCGAAAGTTTCTTTGAACATATTAGCCAAATCTTTCTTATGTTTCTCAAGTATTTGATTAAAATAAGAATTATTTGGCATCTGAACATTGGCGCTAGAACTATTCGGCATTTGCGGTGCATGATTCGGCTGTGTATATGGTGTTTGCTGCGAATAATCATGGTTTGGCATTGCACCATATGAATAGCCCGAATTTTGGGGAGGCATAGTATACGGATTATAAGTCATAGTGGCGTATGGAGGAACACCATAACTAGTAAACCCATTTGTTCGGCTAAAATCAGCCTGAACAGGAGGCATACTAATAATAGGTTCAGGAGACGACTGATACGCCACCAGAGCACCAGGACCGGTCTGACCGGTCGGGAAACCGGTCTGACCGGTTGGAACCGGCCCACCGAGACCGGTCTGACCGGTTTGTGCAACCGGTCTGACCGTTCCATTCACATTGCACTGCTCTGGAGGTTTCTGACCATCATAAAAATTCATCGGCATGCCGTACTGTGGTGCAGGTATTGCCGATGATTCAGGATGCATAGTATTATGATAAAAAGTGCCATCTATATTAGGTCTAGGAGTACCACTATCATCAATCAAAAGTTGCTTGCCTAATGATTTATCAATCATATTTTGAACAGTAGCAATAATCTTTTCTTGACCATTAACCACCAATTGAGTAATTTGCTCTAAAGTAGGCGGTGTTGTAGCACTTACAGTAGCACTTGATTTGACTTGCTCATCTTCATCCGAAAGAATGACCACCTCCTTGTCTTTAGAGATATCACCCTTCCGATTCTTGGAAAAGTGAGACAAGAACCACCGACGCTTTTCTTCAAGTTCTTTTTCCTTGCGCCGCTTGTTCTCCTCTTCACACTCCTTTATGAATGCTTCATAAGCTTGACGATCCTCGGGCGGCAATTCATCAACAGACGGTCTGCTGATGTTATCGGGATCGATCTCACCAGGATTCGACAGCTTCACCATGGTAGTAGATGGAGTAGATTAGATCGGTTTTACAACCAAGATCTTTCTTCCCCAGCGGAGTCGCCAAAATATATTGGCGCCAATCTAGGGCCAACACACGAACGCGTTTGATCGCGCAGCGAGCGACGGCACAATTTGCAGCGCCGATGCTCAGACCGGTCAGACCGGTCGGGGTAACCGGTCAGACCGGTTCGCCGGTGCAGAACGGCGAAATCCGACGAACGCTCGCCCGGGAGGGACCCCGTCAGGGCAAGCGCGCGTAGGGTTGTTCTAGGATCGGCAGGCCACCTAGAACGCCTTCAGACGTCGCGGAGACGAAGGAAGAACAGCAGAAAAGGGTTGGAAGGAGCTAGGGTTTAGAGACAAAAGTAAAGGCAATAAACATAAAGAAAAGTAATATATTGATGTATTTTGATCGATTGGATGTCTCAATCGGCTGTGGCCCTTTATATTTATAGGGTGGGTGGACTTGTCCCGTAAGAAATCCTATTACAAGATCTAAATCTATGAAAATCTCTAGTTGTACTCGGACTCTGCTTGGACCGGTCAAACCTACCGGTCAGACCGGTCGGCTCCTGCCGAATCGGCTACATCGTCAAAGACCGGTCAAACCGCCTGGAGCGACCGGTCAGACCGGTTGGTCTAGTCTACTGCCAATTTTGGTCGTCAACAGGTAGACAGGGGGGCAATTGTCATTTTACATTATGCCTATGATACTACCATGCTATTTTTCTAGAAAAAATCTATTTTCTCCTTGTTCAAACAAATGTGATGGACTGAATGTAACTTTTTTGTAGGAGTAAAATATTCTGCATTGGCGATGCATTAGAAAATCAAATGTCAGTTCAGGAAATATGTACTTGTGAGTGCCTTTCTTTACCTCTGAAGACCACCGTGAACAAAATAGTGAATTGTGCTAATATGAAACAGTTAATAACTTCTCTTATCTGTTGTTTCCCTCTTTAAGAAAAAATCATTTTTTTTCTCATGGTGCTTAGGATAGATGGGTATCTGTGGCAAAGCGTGTGCATACTATACACTCTAATGGATTCTTTGCTATTGGTAATTACAACATGAAAGCATGATTAAGCTAATTATTTAGAGTTTAGTGTGCTAGAAAATTGCAGAAACATGTGGGGACACTCGAGCTGGCTATAGTTACCAACAAGCAGAAAATGGAGAGCTGAAACATGAGGACAGGAGCTATCATTGAACCATTGTGTAATGCTGTGATCAGATGGTTAAACGTGTCTAAGAGTCTGGAGGTGAGGCGAAGGCAACTAGCTGTTCATTCTTCCACCGGCAACTTGCATGTTAATTAATGGACCACACAATCTGATTCTGATACTAAACTCGACTGCACCTCACCCGTGCAAGTCAGTTTGCCACCCACAATGCAGACATGACAGCCTCTTAATCAAGCTCTACTAGAGATGCCTCTTGGGTTGGGTGGCTTCTGTTGCAGCTAACCACGATTACACATGAGAATGATTCTTGTTGTCTGCTGGTTCAGCTGTGCAGTTGCTTCAACCTCTTTCACTATATAAACAGGGAAGCCAAAGTTGGGAAGACACAATTTCAGCAGCTTCACTTCTCTTTCATCTCCAGAAAGAGGCTCCATAGCTTCTTTTCCATTCCAAACATGGCCTGCCACCTGAGATCCGCAAGTGTGCCCTCAAGCCCTCACTCCAACCAAACCGATATCGAGGAGCAGCTCCAGAACCTGAAGGCAACCATCTCTGCACCCTCTCCAACCATTGAAACAATAGTTGATGGTCTATCCAAGCTCGGGAGCATCTACAGCTGCATTGATGATCTCATATGCTTTCCAAGCAGCCAGCGTCTGCAGAGGAAGGCAGTGGAGGAAGAGCTTGAGTGCTCTCTCATCTTGCTCGACCTCTGCAATGCTGTGCAAGAGAGCTTTGCGGAGCTCAGGGCGAGCATCCAAGAGATTCATTTGGCTCTCAAGAGAGGAGACGATGTGGCTGTTCAGGCCAAGGCTGTGTCTTATGCTCGCTTGGCCAAGAAGGCGCAGAAGCAAATCAAGAAGATCAACAAGAAAGTTGCTCTTGACAATGAAAGCTGCAGGATGATCAAGTTGTTGTCTGAAGCAAGAGAGATCGCTATATCGATGTTGGAATCAACATTGGACCTCCTATCGAAGGAGATCACGATGCCGAGTGCTAGCAAGTGGTCTCTTGTCTCCAAGGCATTCCAGAAGAAGAGAGTCACATGCGAGGAGGGGCAATTGCAGGTGTTGGAGTTGGAGATTGTTGACCTTGAAAGCCAAGTTCAGATTGTCTTTAGGAGACTGATCCAATGCAGGGTCTCCCTTCTGAATACTCTTAGCCTGTAGAAAGATCATACAACAACCAACTCTGATTCCCTGTGATTAGCATCCCACCTTTTAGAGGATTGGCTGATCATCGAAACAATTTTGATGTATATATGAGACAAAGTGTACAGGAAAATACTCGATGAAAGAGCAAAGTTTTGACCATTTCGTGTTATCAATTTCTCTGACCATTTCATTTTGTTGTCCGAATTGTCACGGAACATAGTTAAATTGCTGAAGGGAATAACCTGAAATCAGGAGCTTCTGATGAATTGGTATTAAAAAAAATTCCCTATAATTATCCTTACTCCTTCAACAACAACAACAACATAGCCTTAAATTATCCTTACTCCTTATTATAAAAATAAATAATTAGTTGTTCGATGAGATGGCCACTGTTAATATTCACATGTGATGTGGCTCAACAACAGACACAAGATCCTTGCAAAGTGGATCTTGCTCTGCTTAACAGCTAGCATGCCAGCTCCAGCCACGAGATTTGAGCTCACAATTGATGATTATCTCTAAAGTAAGCTGCCATACTGATAACTGATTCTTTCTGCCGATAGATCCAAGGTCAAGAAATTTGGACGGCATGTGGATCGCCTCGAAACTGCAAATTTCTGATTCTAAATGCTGGAAGCACAACAGGCAGCACAATGCGACATGAAGAATCATGAACACTGAAGTCTTCTTCTTACTAATATGACTGGCAGCTCTCCCGCCGGTTCCGTTTCAAAAAAAAAGAGTAAAATGCACTGCGGGTCCTTAAACTAGTGAGGGTGTGTCAAGTAGGTCCACGAACTCCGAAAATGTAGATTCGGCCCCCTAATCTATTTAAGTGTGTCACTGGAGGTCTAAAACCCCTTTGACCGGGTCTGACCGCCTACGTGGCCTGCCACGTTGGTCCTACCTTGACACAACAGTTGACGCGCGCGGCCCCTGCTCGCCTCCTCCGCCCCTGCTCCGTCGCGTGTGGGGATGGCCGCCGGGGAGGAGGATGGCCGGCGCGGGGAGGCGCCGAGGCCGCCGTCAAGCATTGCCCCTGCCACCGCCGTCCAGGGCCTCCCCGAGCGCCGTCGCCGCTGTCCCAAGCTGCCGGCGAGCGCGGCCCCTACCCTCGCCGTCCCGAGCCACCGTCGAACACCGCACCCACCCCCGCCACCGCCGTCCCTGGCCGCCCCCGAGCACCGCCCCCGCTATCTTGGGCCGCCAGCGAGCGCCGCCCCCGCCCTGTCCCGCGCCACCTGCTCCGCATCACCGCCGGCGGTCCCGCGCACCACCCCAGCTCCCGCCAAGAGCTCCGCGCCGCCCCCACCGCTTGCTCTGCGCCCCGCCGGTGGATCCGCTTCGCTCCCTGAGGCGTCCCCTCATAAGAGAAGACTTAAATGTGATACAAAACATCAGTCCCAGGAGGCTGATGCCACATTTATTACATCAGATGGTTCAAAACCTTACAAACCTTGGCGGACACTCGATACAGATGATAATAATAATTAACCAGGCTACGACATAACACCAGACCGCGAACCACATAGGGTCTACTACGGGCTCAGAGTACTGCGACAGCGGAGGCATCTCAACAGGGCCGGTTCCACAGGTAAGGTTGGGTGTAGAACGATAACCCTACTCGGCGTCGTCTGGTACGAAGTCCGGGTCTTCTTCTGTAAAAAGTAAGAGTGGGGTGAGTACAAACGTACTCAGCAAGTCCAACCACACCCACGGAGGGGGTTATAACAGAATAATATGCATAGGTAAATCAAGGATAAGGTTACGGTTTAATTTGCCGAAAAGCGATACTTTATGCAGGGGTTTACTTTATAGAAAACCATTTAGAAATCAGTTTTTGGCATTAACACAGAGTTCAGGTTTTAAAACTGCTACCGGACTCCCCGTCCGACGTAGCACACGGCACAACTGCCGGGACCAATTCCAAAACAACTCACACCAGCCCATCCCAAAGAACACTAGTTATGTGACCACACCATAACCCACCCAATACCGTGGGCACGGACTATTCGAATAGATTCTTAACTCTGCAGAGGTGTGCAACTTTACCCACAAGTAGGATACCACAACTCGAACACCGTCGTGTCGGTGTAGATCCCAACATAGCCATTACCCACCATAGCTAAGCCTGACTAGCCATCACGGGACGCACCAGGGGGTCATTGACCGTTCACTTAGGTATAACCGGGCATAAGTCACTCGGGGCTTATCCCTTTTCCTTAGTCACCCGTTGCTCTCAGCTCTCCTGATGGCTACCACACCAACTAGTGGGATTTATGCTACGCCGTTGCCCATTCAACGGTCGAGTGGTTTGCACGATAATGGAGTTAGGTGAGATGACACACCAACTCGGTCCTTAGACACGACAAGATGGATATCTCCCTTCCTTGCCCTGCTACACAGGCACAAGCACACCAATCGGCAAATCACACAGAAATGCCGTCCATCTCGTCCATACTCATCTTTTGAAATCCACATTTTATCCCTTCCCACACGCACACATTTTCTTTATCAAATAAATCATATTATGAGTAAAGTCCTGAGCGTTCTAATATCGATTAACGTCCAAGCAAAATCAGACATTAATCTAGGTGGTCAAGGAATGGTCATCACAAGTCAAGGGGTGGCTATCCAACCGTGTTTTCATGCAAGCAAAACATATGCAATTTATAAAACAGGCCATTGGGTGGTGTTTATAAAAACTAGGACAGAAACATGCATCAAAGGATGTGATTGAACTTGCCGTCTTCGCAGCCTTCGGGGAAGTCCTGTCCTTCGGGCTCGGGGTCGCGGAACTGGTCTTCGTTCTCCTGCTCACAGTACGGCTCGTTGACGGGCTCCCCTTCGGTCACTCCGTGGTCTACAGCGCACACAAACAAACACACAATCAAAACAAAGATTTGTCGTCGAGCTCGAAACGGGAACACATGGAATATAGAGCATAGAGTATTATTTTTGGATGGTTTCTGAATGGTATGGCCAAAGCTGAGTTAGGAGAGGCGGGGTAAAATTTTAGGTTAAGCCGGGGTCGTTAGGCACATAAAAGGATAGGTCAGGGAAGCGTTTAGGCCCTAAACAGGGGTCTAGGGACCTAGTTGTAATTAGGATTAAGTAAGCAGGGGCTTTGTTTAAATTTTAAAAGTTTCTTGGGTTAATCTAAAAGAGTCAGGGTTTTATTTGTAATTATGTTTATATAGTGGGGTTTATTTTGGGAATATAATAAAAGAAGGGGTTTTAAATGAAAAAGGGCCTAAAGGGGTGGGGTTTCTTTAATGAATAGAGGAAAGTGGAGAGGGTTCTTGGCAAAAATGCCAGTCCTCTTCCTCCCCCGCGCGGGGAAACAGGGGAGGGAGGCCGGCGCTCGCCGGAGCTCACGGGCCCGCGGCCTGGGGGCACGGCGGCAGCCCGGAGTAGGGGGAAAAGGGCCAGGGAGGCGTGCGGGGTTGATTCCCGGCCGCGGCTCAGCCCGTGGCGGCCTGGGGTGGCTCGGCCACGGCGGCCGGCGGCGGCGGGTGGTGGCGGCCCTGGATCGGTAATCCAGAGGGGCGGCGGCGGTCAAGAGGAGGGGGAGGAGCACCATTGGGCCTCAGAGGTGCCCAAACCTACCTCGATTCGGGTCGAGGGGCAGTGGGGAGGGGGCTCCGCGGTGGCCGGCGGTGGCAAGGCAAGCGGCGGCGCTGCAGGCTGAAGAGAGGAGGCGTGGGACGCTGGGGCTCGGGAAAAACCGTGCGGCGGTGGCGGTGGAGCTCGGGGAGGGCTCTGCGGGGTCTTTTATAGGCGGCCAAGTCGGTGGCGGTGGGAGCGGGGCCGGCGAGCGGGATGGGACGCGACGGCGGGTCGCCGATGGCCCTGTGCGGGGGTCGTCGATGGGCGGACCGCGTGGCGGTGCCTTGGGCAAGCGGTGACCGCGCGCAGGCGGCGCTGTGCCGCAGTCGCCGGCGCTGTGCGCTCGGCTCGACACGGCACCGTGTCGCCTTGGCGCGGCTCAGCTCAGGCGGGCGCGCGCGTGTGCGGTGGTGGCGCGGGCGGCAGGTGGGGCACGGCCAGGGGGCGCGCGGGGAGGAGGACCGGCCGGGCCGGGCGTGCTGCGCGACCGGAGCTGGGCCCAAGGGCGGCGTGCCCGGGTGGAGAGCGCGGCCGGGTGAGCAGGGGGCGAGGGGAGGGCGCGGGCCAGGCGCGCGGCAGAGGAGAAGGAAAGAAAGAGAGGAGAGGGAAGGAGAGGGAAAAGAAAAGGAAAGAAAGGAGAAAAGAAAATGGAAAAAAAGAAAAGAAAAGGAAAAAGGAGGGGGAAAGAAAAGGGAAAAAGGAGAGAGGGAGAGAGGGATCCGCGCCGGGATCACGGCGCCGATCGCGGAGCCTGTCGGCCACGCTTGGCGTCCGGGCGCGCGAGAACGCGACGCACGGGTCGAGGAGAAATAGGGTGCTGGATACGGGTGTCGGGTCCTTGGGGAATCGGGAGATCTGGCAGAACTGGGGTTAGGGTTTCAAGGAGGGATCTCGAGCTTAACGACGAAGCAAAATTTTAGCGCACGATTTATTTAGGTAATTTTCGGGATGTTACACTCCCGCTCCAGCTCGCAACTTGCTACTCGAGGAGCGAGGCCGGCGGAGCTCGACGAGGGACGAGGCCGCCGGCGGCGAGGGAGGAGGGGGCCGCCTACGGCAGTTCCTCCCCGCCTCCTCCCACGCTCGGATGCCGCTGGACGGCCGCCCCGCCGTCCTCATCCGCGCGCGCGAGCTCCGTGCCCGGCGTAGAGCTGTGGCCATGGCGTCCGCCTCCGCCGCCGCCGACGCACACCGCGCGCACGGCGCCGCCGCGCGCGTGAGCCCGAGCTCCGCGCGCTCGACGTCGACACCGCTGGAGCAGAGGAAGGGCGAACCGCCGTCGCCTCCGCACCGCCCGCGGCGCTCCGGCCGGCCGCCCGTGCGCGCACCTCTGCGGCCTGCCTCGCCGCCGCTTGGCCTGCCGCGCGCTCCGCCTGCCGTCGCGCTTGGCCACCGCGTGCTCCGCCCGTCATCGCGCTTGGCCCGCCGAGGCCGCTCCTCTCCGCCGCGCCGCACCGCGGTCGACCAGCCGCGGCCGCTCCTCTCCGCACGGCTGGCGCGATAGGGAGGCCGGATCTCGTGCGGCCTCCACCTCTGCGGCCATGGTCTTCACCGTCGTGGCCGAGCTTGCCGGCATGGAGAAGAGGGAGGGAGGCGATGGGGAGGGAGGAGGGTAGCTGCCCGGCGCCGGGAGGGGAGCGGAGCCACCGGGTGGCAGGGGCGGCGCCGCTGGAGGACGGCCGCAGGCCGGAACAGGGGAGGGGGCGGGTGGGAGAGAGAGGAGGCTGGGAGTGAGGAGAACCGACGTGGCAGGCCACGTAGGCGGTCAGATCCGGTCAAAGGGGTTTTGGACCTCCAGTGACACACTTAAATAGATTAGGGGGCCGAATCTGCATTTTCGGAGTTCGTGGACCTACTTGACACACTCTCACTAGTTTAAGGACCCCCCAGTGTATTTTACTTAAAAAAAATGAACGCCGAAGTCAACTAGTATTCGACAGGAGGTAGCTCTTCTAACATTAAACTAGGCACTCGTGCAGATGATTTTGCTATCGGTTATCGAAACATCCCACCCTGCGCAAGGGAGTAGGGTTAGAACTTAGAAATGCCTCTAAAGCTGAACGAAGAAAAAAATGGGGGTGGGGGTAGCTGGCTTTGTCGCTGCAGCACAGCACCTCATATCATCAAGCAAGATTTCTCTTCTGAATGCTTTAGATTGTAGATCATACACCAACTCAGAAGGTTCCTCATGATTAGCGTCCGCATTTCAGAGGATTCGCTAAGCATCAAAACAAAATTTTGATGTGTATATGAGAAAATGTCACATTATATCTAGTTAAGAACTGTCATTTTTTGATGTCACGAAAGAATTGACAGTGGTTTTTTTTTCTTTGATAATTTGTCAGTGCCATCACAGTTAAGAACTACACAGGATATGTAACTCAACAGAAGGCACAATATATCTAGTTTCTCTTTACAACACAGAACAATGCAGGTATAATCACATGAGATGTGCCTGCTGAACAACGAGCAAAGGATGCTTGCAGAGTTGATCTTTCTCCCCAAACCAACTAGCATGCGTGCCAGCTCTAGAGTAAGCTGGCACTACAGGAGTGTTGAGAGCATGACAAAGTCCAGCACTAGAGTAAGCTGCCTTGCCGACTCCTGTTGCCAACATGAGAAACAACCAGACAAGTCAGCTTGCCAGGCTGAGGGCGAAGCAAGTCAACCGTTCCTTCCGACGAAGCCACGTCTCTTTCCCTGGTCTCGATGCAAGCTCACCGATCTCACGATTAGATCTCAACATAAACAACACACTCGTGCAGACGAGTTGCTGCTGATAACTGGGACATATCACTATGCAAGCTTCATCAGGCCACATTCAGAGATTCCTCTTGCTCTGGATGAACATACAGAAAGCATCAACCTGCCGTGGAGATCCGAGGCTATGTCGCAACAGCAGAGCGTTTCGTTGTCAGCGAGATTCTTCTTGTCGGCAGGGTCAGCGACGCCATTGCTTCAGCTTATTTGGTTATATATACCAGGCAAACCATAGCCTGGTCGACACCATTGCAGCTCAGTTTCCCTCCAGTATTCTTGCCATCTACAGTTCCAGCCATGGCTTCCATTCTCAGATCTGAAAGTTTGCCATCCAGCCTTCGCTCTGACAAAATTGTCGGGTATCACAATTAGGGACACCCTAATCGGGGTACTAAAACCGCTTTTAAAAACACAAACACAACTAGGCCCACGGCCTCCTTCCAATCCGGAAGAAAGGAAAAGACTCAATAAAGCCCAGCACGCGGCCCATTCACATCCCCCTCGAACCCGCGGAACGATCTCCGCCTCGCTCGAGGGTCCCTCTCGGGTCCGCTGGACAATCTCCGCCTCGCTCGAGGGTAGCGGATCTACCCTCGAGCGGGTGATTCATTCTCCGCCTCGCTCGAGGGCCCCCCCCCCCTCGGGACCCTCGACCGCGCAACATACTTCCGCCTCGCTCGAGGGTAGCGGATCTACCCTCGATCAGGTGACTCATCTCTCGCTCGAGGCTAGCCACTCCGCCACGGCACAAGGGACAAACGGCCCCGCCACCTAACCACTCGCCGTACGAAGGCATTAAAGGCCAGCCACTCTGCCACGGCTCAAAGGACAGGCGGCGTCAGGCCGCCACTCCCACAGTAGATGTGACCGGGGTCCCATCCGCTGACTTCGGTCACCGCTCCGCTGTCCCGGAGGCTATAGCGGCACTGTGGGACATGCAACGCGGGACAAGACGGGTCCGGCACTGCTCCCGTTATTGTTCTGCCGACACCGACCATTCGGACTCACCTCCCACCGGGGAAGGGGTCTGGCGACGTCACGTGTCCTTCCGAGAGGGGCACTCAGCACGCACGGGCGGAGTCCCGGACCTCCCCCCTTGTGGAGTCCGGGACCGCCGCGCGTCCCCCGGACCTCCTAGTGTGCACGCCCGCACTCCGACCGGGGGGCCCGGGGCCGCCACACTGTCGCTGGTGCATGCAGGACCCTAGTCCGCAGGGCCCACCAAACGCCACCGCGCCGTATATGGAAGACCATACATCAGCCACGACCACGCCGCCTGGAGGGACACTGCAAGACGACCGACGCGATCTTCGCAGGACCAAGGACGATATCCAGGACGACAGCGACACGCGCCGCCTTCCCACAGTGTACTTCCTACAGTATTCGACCATTGTACCCCGCGATTCAGGGGAAAACAACGACTTCCGTGCCCCCACTCATGTGCACCGCCCCTCCTTGAGACTATAAAAGGAGGAGGCGGGCTTCCTTTAGACGGGCTGCTGGACTCTAGTCTGCTGGCACGGCTCTGGTTTTCTGGCTTCTCTCTCCAGGAGGACGTTCAGGGACTACTGAGCACTCATCTCAACCGACTTCACTCCTAGCAGAGACTTGGGAGCTTCCTTCCCTCTCTCGCCTCGCTTGTATCCCCTACTACAAGCACTCCGGGTGCAAGATAATACAGTGCCTTCGCACACCCCCTTTGCTGGACGTACGGCCCCGCGGCCGGAACCAGGACAAACCGTGCGTTACTGTGATTGCCTCTTGCATCATCATCTAGGACGAGGAAGCACACAACATTTACTAGTTGGGATCCAGGCCCCCAGGTCAGGACACCGACAGTTGGCGCGCCAGGTAGGGGAAGCCGCGTGACTTTTTTCTCTCTTTTTCCCATTTGATCTTCAGGGATGGCGAGCAGATCCAACCCATACCCTATGGGTGTTTCGGATCCGCTCCCAGCGGGACGCGTGATCTCGTTCGGGAGTCTCGAGTTCAGGGCAACCGGCAATGGTTACCTCATGCAGCTCCTCTCCTCCGAACGCAACCTCATCGCGCCGACTTCGCCAGCCCGGCGCAACAGGCGCTCGGGTCAGCGTTCGCGACAAGCACGCGCGAAGCGGCGGCGTGCGGCACGCCACAGCTCCCCCGCGTGGGTCGAGGCTGGCATGTCGCAACTCGGCATCACGGCCAACGGGGCCACCGTTTCATCATCACGTGCCTCGGCGTCATCTACGCCGGCACCATCGCCTGCGGCAGCACTAGTGCCTCCCAGGGGGGACTCGACTTCGGCATCGCCCTTCCCCTTCGGGATGCGCAACGCTGCCGCCCACACCTCGTCAACCAGCGCTAACTTCATCAAGCATGAGGATCTGCCAGGTCATCATCTTCGGTCAATTCGCAGCCTCATCACGTCGTCTCCTAATGAATCCTGCCCCGAGACGGCGAGCTCGATCGCCGACGACATCGACTTCTTCATTAACAACTTCGCGGCCGAGGAGGCCGAGGACTACTCCGGGGTTCGCGACCCCGACGCTCTTCGCTCGTTCCAGCTGGCGACGGCTTACTGCCTCACCTGCTCCGAAGACTCCAGTGAGGGGGATTTCGATCCTTCCTGGGAATGCTTCATGGCGGACCTTGCGGACGAGCAGGACGACAATGCTCCAACCAACGACGGGGACGACGGGGCGGACGTGCGGGCAAAGCAACCGGTGGTCCCGCCTGCAGCCCCTTCCTCGTCAAGTTCAGCGGCGCGACAAGCTCAACCGGCGCAGCTCAACGAGCTTCAAGCCAAGCTCGACGAGCAGCGTCAACAAACCCAGGAGCTACGCGCCGCACTCGAGCAGCAGCGTACCGCGCGTGGTGCACACGCCCAGGCAGCGGGACACGTCGCCCGGGAGCGCATCCTGGCCGACGACAACGTCGACAAATCTCCAGAACTGAAGACGGCGGGCGAAAAACTCGTCGCTGCGGCCTATCTACTTCAAGCTATGCCGGAGCCATCGACGCCTTCGGGCCGCAACCTGCGCCGCGAGGCACAGGAGCTCATCGAGCAAGCTGCCGTGCAGCAGGCCGAGAGTTCTGTGTCTCGTATGCGCTCGAAAGCCCCGGAGCAGTGTGATGGGACTGCGCACCAGGACCGCGAGGTTTCTGTGCACACACCCCCACCATGAAAGGGCAAGGCAGCCGTAGCGCCCGCCGCGAGGGCGCCCTCGGTGCACGAGCGCATCAGGAGAGTTCCCGTAAGGGAGCGAATCCGTGACACTCGCGGGCACGCTAGCGACGGCGACGCCCGCAACGTCATCGATGGCTGGAGGTACACCCCTCGACGGGGTGGACGCTTCGACCCTGAGCACGACAGGGGTGAGTCACCGGAGCCTCCGGGCACCCGGGTGTTCAGCCGGGAGATTCGAACAGCATCTTTTCCCCCGCGCTTTCGACAACCCAACACCCTCGTCAAGTACTCGGGCGAGACTGATCCTGCAGTCTGGCTCAATGACTACCGCCTAGCGTGCCAGCTAGGCGGCGCGATGGAGGACGCGATCATCATCTGCAACCTTCCTCTTCATCTTGCAGATGCCACACGAACGTGGCTCGAGCACCTGCCTGCGGATCAGATCCACAATTGGGCCGACTTGGTCCACATCTTCGTGGGAAATTTCCAGGGCACGTATGTGCGCCCTGGGAACTCCTGGGATCTCAAAGGGTGTCGCCAGAAGCCCCGCAAGTCCCTGCGTGACTACGTGCGGCGCTTCTCCAAGCAGTGCACCGAGCTCCCTAGCATCACCCACGTCGAGGTCATCAACGCTTTCCTCGAGGGCACGACGTGCAGGAACCTGGTGCATGAGCTCGCGAGAAGCCGACCCGTCAACACCAATGAGCTGTTCGACGCTGCCACCAACTACGCCGCCGGAGAGGAGGCCGTTGGTGCCATCTTCGACGACAAGTCGAGCAAGCGCAAGGACGATGCGCCCGCGGAGGGCAGCAACGCCAAGCCCAACGCCCCCGCCAAGAAACAGAAGCGGGGGAGGAAGGGAAAGAAGCCGGTCCCACCGAACCAGCGTGAGCCGGGGCGGGCAGAGGACTCCGAGGAGGCCTTCGCTGCCGCCCCAGACCGCAAAGGGCCTCGAGGCCCCCCTCGAGGTGGTGGTGGCCAATTCAACGACATGCTCAAGAAGTCGTGCCCTTACCATAATGGCCCGGTCAACCATACCCTCGAGCAGTGCGAAATGCTCAAGAAGTATTACAACCGCGTCGCACATCGCGACGAAGACAAGAAGAAGGACGCGGGCGACAAAGGTGGAGATGACGAGTTCCCCCCAGTGGAGAACGCCTTCTTCATCTTTGGAGGAGCAACGACGAATATGACTTTTCCGTCACCAAAGCCATGCCATCCTACCTCGATTGGTCGAAGGATACCATCGCCTTCGGCCGCGAGGACCACCCCGACTACGTCCCGCATCCGGGACGGTATCCGCTCGTTGTCGACCCCATCATCGGTAACACCCGCTTCTCCAAGGTGCTCATGGACGGAGGCAGCAGCCTCAACATCATGTACGCCCCCACCTTGGAGCTCATGGGGATCGGACTAGACAAGCTTCGCCCCAGCAAGTCACCATTCCACGGCGTCGCGCCAGGGAAGCGAGTCCAACCCCTTGGCCAGATCGATCTGCCTGTGTGCTTCGGCACAGCAGCCAACTTCCGCAAGGAGGTACTCACTTTCGAGGTGGTGGGATTTCGAGGGTCCTATCATGCCATCCTTGGTCGTCCTTGCTACGCCAAGTTTATGGCCGTCCCCAACTACACCTACCTCAAGCTCAAAATGCCGGGTCCGAAGGGCGTCATCACCATCGGCTCTTCGTTCGAGCATGCCTACGAGTGCGACGTCGAGTGCGTTGAGCGCGCGGAAGCTCAAGCAGAGGACGAAGCCCTTACAGCCACTCTCAACAAAATGGCGAGCGAGGCCTTGGACTCCACGCACCGACACGCCGGGAGCTTCAAACCCGCCGAGGGTATCAAGAAGGTGCCCCTCGACCCGAGCCACTCCGACGACAAGGCGTTGCAGATCAGCGCCACCCTCGACGACAAATAGGAAGTGGTGCTCGTCGATTTCCTCCGCGCCAACGCAGATATCTTTGCGTGGAGCCCCTCGGACATGCCTGGCATACCGAGGGAGGTCGCCGAGCACTCTCTTGATGTCCGACCCAACTCCAAGCCGGTGAAGCAGCGCTTAAGATGCTTCGACGAACTCAAGCGCCGGGCGATCGGCGAGGAGTTACAGAAACTTCTGGCGGCCGGATTCATCAAAGAGGTATTCCATCCCGAGTGGCTAGCTAATCCAGTATTAGTGAAGAAAAAGAGTGGAAGCTGGAGGATGTGTGTAGATTACACTAGTTTAAATAAGACATGTCCGAAGGTTCCCTTCCCTTTGCCACGAATCGACCAGATTGTAGACACTACCGCGGGATGCGAACTCTTATCCTTTCTTGATGCTTATTCCGGTTACCACCAAATCAAGATGAAAGAGTCCGACCAGCTCGCGACTTCTTTTATCACACCCTTCGGCATGTACTGCTACGTCACGATGCCCTTTGGCCTCAGAAACGCCGGAGCCACATACCAGAGGTGTATGCTCCACGTTTTCGGAGACCATCTAGGGCGCAGCGTAGAGGCATATGTCGATGACATCGTTGTGAAATCCAGGAAGGCGGACGACCTGGTTGCTGATCTCAGGATCGCATTCGATTGCCTACGAGCCAAAGGGGTAAAACTTAACCCCGAGAAGTGCGTGTTCGGGGTGCCTCGAGGCATCATCCTGGGCTTCATTGTCTCCCAGCGGGGCATCGAACCCAACCCTGACAAAGTCTCAGCCATCACTCGGATGGGACCGATCCGAGACCTAAAGGGGGTACAGAGGGTCATGGGATGCCTAGCGTCCCTTAGTCGGTTCATCTCGCGTCTCGGCGAGAAAGGCTTACCCCTGTATCGACTCTTGAGGAAAACCGAGCACTTCACGTGGACCCCCGAAGCTCAAGAAGCCCTCAAAAGGCTGAAGGCATCGCTCACTCGCGCTCCCATTCTCACACCACCTACGGACGGCGAGCCCCTCTATCTGTACGTAGCTGCGACGACCCAAGTGGTCAGCGCGGTGATCGTGGTCGAAAGACAAGAGGAGGGTCATGCTCTGCCCGTCCAATGACCGGTGTACTACATCAGCGAGGTGTTGTCTGAAACTAAGACACGCTATCCGCAGATTCAAAAGCTGCTCTACGCTGTCATTTTGGCTCGGCGCAAGCTGCGCCACTACTTCGAGGCTCACCCCGTCACCGTGGTCTCATCTTTCCCCTTGGGAGAGATAGCCCGCAACCGGGAAGCCGAGGGTAGAATTGCCAAATGGTCTATGGAGCTGATGGGAGAAACACTCATCTACGCCCCTCGCAAGGCGATCAAGTCCCAAATCTTGGCTGACTTCGTGGCTGAGTGGACGGACACTCAGCTACCCCCACCACAAATCCAGAGCGAATGCTGGACTATGTATTTCGACAGATCGGTGATGAAAACCGGTGCCGGTGCCGGCCTCCTCTTCATCTCACCCCTCGGAGAACACATGCGGTACGTGATACGCTTGCATTTCCCCACTTCCAACAACATGGCGGAGTACGAGGCCCTTCTCAGTGGCCTCCGCATCGCCATCGAGCTCGGCGTTAAACGCCTCGACGCGCGCGGCAACTCTCAACTCATCGTCGATCAAGTCATGAAGGAGTCTAGCTGTCATAACCCGAAGATGGAGGCGTACTGTAGCACAGTGCGCCGCCTCGAAGACAAGTTCGATGGCCTAGAGCTTAATCATGTCCCGCGCAAGTACAACGAGGACGCCGATGAATTAGCCAAGATCGCGTCGGGGCGGACCACCGTCCCCCCGAATATCTTCGCTCAAGACATCATTAATCCCTCCATTGAGTTCAGGAACCCGACGGAGTCAGGCCCCTCGTCCGCTGGGCCCTCCGGCGGATGAGGTCGAGCCTATGGACATTGGTTTCGGCACCACCTCCGCTGACGAGGCCGATGCAATGGAAGTTGACGGAGCCCCCACTTCGCGAGATTGGCGCGTCCAGTACCTCGACTGGATGATTCGAGGGGTCCTACCCTCGAACCGCGCTCAGGCGCGATGCCTCGCCAGGAGGGCCAAGTCCTTCATCCTAATCGACAATGAGCTACACAAGCGCAGCCCCTCGGGTGTCCTGCAACGATGCATCCCCATCCCCGAGGGCATGGAACTGATTCGCGACATCCATGCTGGCATCTGCGGCCATCACGCCGCGCCACGTACCCTCGTGGGTAACGCGTTTTGGCAAGGCTTTTACTGGCCCACCGCGGTCGCCGATGCCACCGATGTTGTGCGGACCTGCGAGGGTTGCCAGTTCTATGCTCGAAAAACACACCTCCCGGCCCATGCTCTGTAGACCATCCCCATCACGTGGCCGTTTGCCGTGTGGGGACTGGACCTCGTCGGTCCACTGAAGAAGGCGCCCGGGGGCTTCACCCACTTGCTGGTGGCAGTCGGCAAGTTTTCCAAATGGATAGAGGCTCGACCCATCGGCAAGATTAAATCCGAGCAAGCAGTCATGTTCTTCACCGACATTGTCTTTAGGTTCGGGGTCCCGAACTCGATCATCACCGACAACAGCACCCAGTTCACAGGCAAGAAATTCTTGGCGTTCTGCGACAACTTCCACATACATGTGGACTGGTCGGCTGTGGCACACCCACAGACGAACGGGCAAGTGGAGCGTGCCAATGGCATGATCCTCCAAGGGCTAAAGCCAAGAATCTTCAACAAGCTGAACAAGTTCGGCCGGAGGTGGCTCACAGAGCTACCCTCGGTCATTTGGAGCCTAAGGATGACCCCGAGCAGAGCCACGGGTTTTTCTCCGTTCTTCCTCGTCTTCGGCGCCGAGGCTATACTCCCCACTGACTTGGAATACGGATCGCCGAGGCTCAAGACATACCAAGAGCAACGAAACCAGCGAGCTCGCGAAGACTCGCTAGATCAAGTGGATGAGGCTCGAGACATGGCGCTTCTCCACTCTGTGCGCTACCAGCAGTCCTTGCGAAGGTACCAAGCACAGAGGGTCCGGCGCCGAGACCTCAATAAAGGGGACTTGGTGCTGAGGCTTCGACAGGACAATAGAGGCCGCCACAAGCTCTCACCTCCATGGGAAGGACCGTACATAATCGCCGAGGTGCTCAAGACCGGCACCTACAAGCTGGCAAACGAAAAAGCGAAGTCTTCACCAACGCTTGGAATATACAACAGCTACGTCGCTTCTATCCCTAGAACTTCAAGTTTTTTGAACATTTGCTTATACTCGCATCTTCAATTTCCCGAAATAATAAAGTACGCTTTACTGGTTTATTTTTGGGAACCATCCGGGCCCTCGAAGGCAAGGATGCGCACTAACTCTGAGGTACGCTCGGCTTTACCCTCGACAAAGCCGAGCCTCCCTCGGGGGCTACTATGGGGGGAACCCCCGAACGTCCCCAAAAAGTCGCCAATGTTTTTCTAAATATTTCCGTCTCGACCCTAAGTTTCTCGTATCCTTGGAAAAAACGGACGCGAGGCGTAAGCAACTACGGTATGGGGTCGGCCGAGTCATGGGGCCGCCTATGCCTCCGGGATATGGCACCCCCCTCACCACCTTACGCCTACGTTGCTTATGAACGCGAGCCCCCTCACAGACGTTCGTCCAAGTCGCATACCAGAACACGGGAATAAAGTAAAGGAACACAGGCTCGAACACACAAGGCCTCGACGGGCCACACATTCAAATTACGAAACAAAATCTTTTGTATTCATAGGATGCGATTACAAAGCGCGACTATGATATAAACACTAATCTGTTTACAATGGGCTCCGAGGCCCAACTTTCCTACAGGCTACCATCCCCCCTTGCGGGTCTTCAGGGGCGTCGAATTCGGCGATGGGAGGGATGTCTGCCTCGAGCTTCTCGGCGAGAATGGTGGCGAACTCCTCCGCGGCTGCATCAGCTTCATCCATGATGACCGACGCGGCGTCCGCATCCGCATCATCGGGAACGACGTACCCCGACGACACCCTCTGGAGATCCATGAGGTAGTGCGTCGAGGCCACGGCGAGAGCCCGCAGGACACCAAGGCGGAAAGTGCTCTTGGCATGTTCGGCAATCCGACCGCCTAGCGCGCACAGGCGGCTGATCACCGAACTGCCCGAGGCGGCACCCTCCCCCTCGAGTTCTTGACACACGCTCAAGGCAGTCTGCTCCAGCTCGGCAAACTCCATCTGTGCCGCCGTGAGCGCGGTGTGGACCGCTTCCTTCGCCGCGGTCTCGTCCGCCACCTTTTGCCTCAGCTCTGAGCAAAGGAAATCGACATTAGCCACGAAAGAAAACAAATCGACGAAAAATCGAAGGTACTCACCCGTCATGTTCTTCTGCGCTTCCTCCCTCTGGGTACGGGCGGCCTCTTCGAGCGAGGACAAGGAGGCTTCCTTCTCTCTAAGGGCGGCCCCCATGTTCTGGAGGGCCACCTCCTTCCCCTCGAGGGCCTCGCCCTTTTCCCGGAGGGTCCCGGCAAGCGCGACCACGGCCACCTCTTTATGGAGGAGCTCGGCCTTCTGCTGCTCGAGCGTCGTGCTGAGGCGCTGCAGCTCAGCGCTCTGCACCTCCGCCTCGCGAGCTCTCTCCTCGAGTGCCGTCCGAAGGCGCTGCAGCTCGGCAGTTTGTGCCTCGGCCTCCCGGGCCTTCTCCTCCGCTGCCGCCCTCTGGCCGTCTCGCTCACCAGCAACCCGCGCCAGCTCCTCCTCCAGCGCCTGCTGACGCGCTCCCAGGTCGGCCATTTTTGCGTTGGCATCGATGTTTTTGAGCACCAGCTCGGCGTTGTGTTGCCCGAGCTGGCTCATCTGGGAGTACGGCCGGTTCATCTCGGCGCTCTTTTCGCGCGAGATTTGCCTCAGCTGCTGCAAAGGGGGAGGGCGTGGGTCCGAGCTAAAACCGAATCCGAGCAATGTCCGGGGGGGATATTTACCTGGCTGACTTGGTAATCCGCATTTTGATGGAGTTGATAGGCGCGGTCGAGGGCCTGCAAGATCTCGCGACCGACGCCCATCTGCTTGTTCCAAGCCTCCTCCTCCTCCTGCTCCTTGCGGAGGAACTCCGAGGGGACCCCGGACGGGACGATCGCCCCAAGATGGCTCCCCTCGGACGCCCCCGCTTCGAGCACGCCCGAGCTGGCCGACGCGAACTTGGCGATGTGTGCGGCAGCGCTCGCCGCAGCAGCGGGGTCGATGTCCATCGAATCCCCATACTCCTCGCTGCTGTCCGGCAGCTCCACCACCGCTGTCACACCCCCTTGCGCCGTCGGCTCAGGCACTACCGCAACGGTACCCTCGTCCAGGGCCTCCGCGGGCCCCGGCGCAGGGGCTCCTTCCACCGCCGGTGCCTCTGGCGCCGTACCCTCCTCCACGACGCCCCCGCCCTCGGCCCTCGAGGGCTCAAAGACGAGGGTCTCCTCCACACGGTCGGCAGGACGCTCCTGCGCGCCCCCACCGGTCTCTCCTTCCGTATCTGGTCGGGCGGCGCTGGCCGCGTCGCCCTGACCGGCGTCACCCTCCTCCTCCTGTGCCCGATCTTGCTGCGCCGCCTGGGCCCCTCGCGCCATGGCCTCCTGTAGCCTAGCGGCCGCCGCCTCGAGATCCACAGCGGGCTGGGACTGCGGCGCCGTGTGCGGAGTCCTGCGTGCCCCGGTCTTGAGAGCCTTGGCCGGGGCAAGCCGCACTGCATCCTTGGGAACGGCCCCGGGGCTGGAAATCAAGAGACGCGAGTTGAGCAGGTTCGAGAAATCCACCAAATACGTAACAAAAACGAAATCCAAAATACTTACCCAGATCGAGCACTCATGCTCCGCTTCCTTGTGGCGCTCCTTCGAGCCCGGGGCATCGTGCTGTCCCTCGATGACTGCCCCGAAGGCGCCCCCTCGTGTCGGCCCGGTGGCTCGAGGCTGCCAGCACGGACGACTCCTCTCCCGCCGCAGCCTCGTCGCCACGAATCAGCACCTGGGGCACGGGCGTCTCCTCGCCGGCCGCCGGCAGGGATGACTCCCGTGCCGCACCCTCGAGGGAGGGATTCGCCGATGACCCCGCTAGGACCCTTGGTTCCTCTGGCGCCACGGTCACTCCCTCTTCTTCGTCCCACAGGTAGAATGGTGGGGGGCTCGCGCCCTCTCCGTTCCTCCTCGGAGCGTGGTCCTCGGCGTCCGAGGCCTCCTCCTCGTCCTCCTCCGAGGACTCGGGTGTGGCGGGCTGCGGCTTCCCCTCCGCGCGAGCGAGCTTGCACGCCTTGTCGTGCCTCGCCTTCCTCTTCCTTTTCCTCTCGGCCTTCGTCTCCGCCGCGTCCTTCCGCCTCTTCCTCTTCTCCGCGTGGAGGCGATTGATCAGGCGCTGTTCTGGGACCGGAGGCCTCGAGGTGCCGCACCTCAACCCCTGTGAAACACATCCGAGATAGGGTCAGGAGAAGGGAACTACGCGACGCACGACGAGTTCGAAGCCAAACTTACCAGGGAAATATACCCCGGCTCGGGGCACATCTTGATTCTCCAAAGATCCGCGGGATCTTGGGGAAACTCCGCCACCGCGTACTTCGCCCTCCGAGCGGCGTTGGTGTGGGAGAGAAGCTTGCTTGACGTCCTCGAGCCCTCAACCTTGCTCCCGGGGGCGAGCTCGAAAATCGGCAGGGCCCTTTCCACGAGAGGGATAACCCTCTGCCGGTGGAAGTTCGCGATAACGACCGCTGCCGTCAGCCCCTTCCTCGCCAAACGCACCAGCGCGTCAGTGAGGCCCTCGAGCCTGGCTTGTTGCGCTGGGGGTGACACCCCCCAGTCCCACTTCGGGGGACGCTCCCGGAGAACTTTGTTAGTAAATGCCGGGAGCGCATCCTTGTGGTTCCGAAGGTAGAACCACCCTCGGCTCCACCCGGAGTTGTTTGTCATCATCTTGCTCGAGATATAAAAATTCTTCCGGGTCGGCGGACGTGGAGCGTCAGGCCACCGGCGCGCGCGAACCGCCTCGGCTGGTTCCGTGCGTTCTCGTTGAAGAGTTCGCCGCGGAACAGATGGATCCAGAGGTCCCAGTGGGCTTCGATGCCGAGGTACCCCTCGCAGACGGCGACGAAGACCGCCGCCTGCGAGATGGAGTAGGGACTGAAATTGTGCAGCTCCACTCCGTAGTACTCGCACAAGGCCCTCATGAACGTGCTGACGGGGACGCCGAAGCCTCGCCCATGGAGGCGCACGAAGCTTACGACGTAGCCTTGCGGGGGCTTCGGCTCGGTCTCGTCCGGGTGCGGGGAAATCCACGCCGGCGCTCCCGAGTCGAGGTTCCGCGGCAGCAGCCGGTCGGCGACCAGCTGCTCCAGAACCGCCACGGTGGCGGAGGATTTCCACCACGGCAGAGGCTCCTGGATGTCCGACATCTCCGCGAGTCGAGGGAGGATGCGGGAAAGGAGGCACCGAAACGGCTAAGTCTCTCTCTCTCTCTTTTTCTCTCCTTCTCCTTCTTCCTCCTCCTTCTCGCTCTTGGCTACGGGTTCAGGAAGCGACGGAGGCGGAGAAGGCAAAGCAGGATGGAGGCAAATGGCCAGGTGAACCCAAAACATCCCCCTTCTCTTCATATTTATTCACCATGACGGGCGCATCCGTAGCCATGGCCCAAATCTACCGCATCGAATGCGGTAGATTTTGCTATCACCGATGGATGGGCCCCATGACCGCGGAGTCTCCCACGCGCGCACGCAGCAATAAATGCGGCACGGTAACCGGCGGGCGCGGCGCGACTGTTGTGCTATCCCATCCGTCAGCCGCCGCCCACGCCGCTTCGTCTGCCCGAGGCTGTCGCCTGAAAAGGCGCGCCCACACCGCACCGCACAAATCGGGCCACGTCGCCCACCACCAGCGGAAGACCCACGTGCATGACTCGCGACTCTGCGTCGTTTCCGAATCACGACGGAATATTCCTTCGAGGGGTCTCTTTACCCTCGAAGGAATCGCATTTCGAGGCCTTACTGATCAGGGGGTCGAAGCCAGCCCTTCAGGGGGTTCGACAGGCGCCCTAGATCACCAGAGTCAGAGACTGCAGGGATGTGCCGTACAAGCTACCCTCGAACGCGGAGTTCGAGACATCCTGTGCAGTGTTCAAGGCCAGTCGAGGGTGCCTAGAAGGGGGATCCCATCGAGGGAGAGCATCGAGCCCTCGAACCCTACCGAATGGCTTCGAGCCCCGCCTAGCGAACCCTCGCGAGCGCTTTATAGGACGTGTCTATGGACCACGAGCCGACCCCTATCGAACGGGGCCCGGATGTCCGCTTGAACAACCCGCTAATAGCTCACTGAAGCAGCCATAGCTCGCGGCCCGGGCATGGGTAGCATGGTGCGCTTCACCCCTCCTCCCTGCGGAAGGGCGACGAGGGTCGTAATCGAAGTCGAGGGTTCCCCTGAACGCCTTCACACGGGCCTGGGTTCGGGGGCTCCCCGCACATCACGGTTCAAACCACACCCTCGAATAAGTCGACAACCGTCCATGGTGAAGCTCCACGTGTCTAAACAAACCCTCCGCTGTTGACGTGCGCTCTCCTGAAAGTTAAGCTAAGCGTCGGGCCACTGTACCAGCACTGAGAATGCCGAGGCCGGCTGAAAGAGTGCCGATGCCGGCTGAAAAAGGATGCTGGGCAGCCGCCCCAGTAAAGCTACACGGGGGGGGGGCAGCATTTATAGCCCTTGGACGAGCACAAACTCTCCCCCAAGGCCTCGGGGGCTACACCCGCGGGTGCGCTGACGCGCCCCAGCGAAGGTGACTTCACACATATTCGAGGGTCATGAATCTATGTACATCCCTATACCCTCGGGGATCCTCCCCGCATAGGAGAAAGGGAACTTTATTGCTCAATGCAAATAAAGATTACAAAGGGTCACCGGCGCGAAGCCATCGAAAGATACAAACACGTTGCCACCTACGTGGCAATTTTCCCTGTCTTGGGGAGGAGCGAGCGACGAAGAAAGGCACCGAGCCCCTAGCTGACGCAACAGCGAGGCTGCTAGGGATGCGAGAAGCCGCCTCCAGACCTCACGGGTCCAGCGGGACACTCTCCTCGCAAGCCTTCTTCCAGCGTCTCCTCCACCGAAGACCATGCGGGGGGTCGAGCTGGCGGACAGCGTCCTCCGCACCATCTCCCCGAGAGCAACCTTGTCGCCGAGGGGACGATGCGAAAAATAGCCGCCAGACCCGGCGCCAGCGCCACGGTCAGGCGTCTCCATCCCCCTTCAGGCTAGGGGACATCCCAGGAGCAGGACCCCATGGGCCCAATGCTCTTCTGCTGATCCCACTAAGCCTGGGGGATGGAGCGCACGCCCACTCCGGTCTTCCCCTACCGCTCGCAAGCATTCTTCTAGCGCCAAAAGCCTAAAAAGGCCGGGCCACCCCATCTGGGGGCCGGTCACAAAAAGGCAAAGGAAACATTACAAGATTCAGGCAATGCTGGAAGAAAGAGTTGGGAGGCTGGGGAAGAAAGGGAACCCCACGACCCCTATTTATAGCTGCGCCGGGCACAAAGCTTCAAGCTTGTCAAAGAGTGGAGGCTTGCATCGCCCGTGACGAAGCGGCGCTCCACGAGCAAAGGATGTCCTCGGTCCCCGTGCCGAGACATGACCAAGCGAAGTAAAGCGGAGCTGATCCCTTGGACGCTAAGCGGTGCAGCATCGGCTCTGGCCGGATGCCCTCGAACGGCGCACCGTAAAGCGACCAGGAACGCCGGGGCCAAGGCCCTACGTGCGGGACAGTGCGGTGGGAGCACCAGCTGCCAAGCAGCGGGCGCTACCATCACCCTGGCCCCCCTCAGCGCGCGGACACGTCTTGTCCTTCAAACAAACAAACAGGCGCGTGCCTCGAAGTACCCCCCCCCACGGGCGTACTGTCCCGACCGGCGTGTTGTCACATCCGCCGGGCTGGTGCTCAGGCGCGTCTGGCGGGTGCGCGACATTGACTGATCACGTCAAAAGGGAAATCCCTGAATCACCCTTTGGCCGAACCCACTGATTCAACCAAAGCCTCGGGGGCTACTGTCGGGTATCACAATTAGGGACACCCTAATCGGGGTACTAAGACCGCTTTTAAAAACACAAACACCTGTTAAGGCAACTAGGCCCACGGCCTCCTTCCAATCCGGAAGAAAGGAAAAGACTCAATAAAGCCCAGCACGCGGCCCATTCACATCCCCCTCGAACCCGCGGAACGATCTCCGCCTCGCTCGAGGGTAGCGGATCTACCCTCGAGCGGGTGATTCATTCTCCGCCTCGCTCGAGGGCCCCCCCTCGGGACTCTCGACCGCGCAACATACTTCCGCCTCGCTCGAGGCCAGCCACTCCACCACGGCACAAGGGACAAACGGCCCCGCCACCCAACCACTCGCCGTACGAAGGCATTAAAGGCCAGCCACTCCGCCACGGCTCAAAGGACAGACGGCGTCAGGCCGCCACTCCCACAGTAGATGTGACCGGGGTCCCATCCGCTGACTTCGGTCACCGCTCCGCCGTCCCGAAGGCTATAGCGGCACTGTGGGACATGCAACGCGGGACAAGACGGGTCCGGCACTGCTCCCATTACTGTTCTGCCGACACACTTCCCACCGGGGAAGGGGTCCGGCGACGTCACGTGTCCTTCCGAGAGGGGCACTCAGCACGCACGGGCGGAGTCCCGGACCTCCCCCCTTGTGGAGTCCGGGACCGCCGCGCGTCCCCCGGACCTCCTAGTGTGCACGCCCGCACTCCGACCGGGGGGCCCGGGGCCGCCACACTGCCGCTGGTGCATGCAGGACCCTAGTCCGCAGGGCCCACCAAATGCCACCGCGCCGTATATGGAAGACCATACATCAGCCACGACCACGCCGCCTGGAGGGACACTGCAAGACGACCGGCGCGATCTTCGCAGGACCAATGACGATATCCAGGACGACAGCGACACGCGCCGCCTTCCCACAGTGTATTTCCTACAGTATTCGACCACTGTACCCCGTGATTCAGGGGAAAGCAACGACTTTCGTGCCCCACTCATGTGCACCGCCCCTCCTTGAGACTATAAAAGGAGGAGGCGGGCTTCCTTTAGACGGGCTGCTGGACTCTAGTCTGCTGGCACGGCTCTGGTTTTCTGGCTTCTCTCTCCAGGAGGACGTTCAGGGACTACTGAGCACTCATCTCAACCGACTTCACTCCTAGCAGAGACTTGGGAGCTTCCCTCCCTCTCTCGCCTCGCTTGTATCCCCTACTACAAGCACTCCGGGTGCAAGATAATACAGTGCCTTCGCACACCCCCTTTGCTGGACGTACGGCCCCGCGGCCGGAACCAGAATTTACTAGTTGGGATCCAGGCCCGCAGGTCGGGACACCGACAAAAATCAACGTCGAAGAACAGCTGCAGAGCCTCAAGGCAACCATCTCCTCGGCTACCATTGAGGCAATTGCCGATGGTATCACGAGGCTTGGAGGAGTGTACAACACCATCGAGGAGATGATGTGCTCACCAAGTGGCCAACTCAGCCTCTGCCAGCCGAAACAGAGGAAACCGGTGGAGCAAGAGCTTGAGAAGTCCCTCATCTTGCTTGACCTCTGCAACACCATCCAAGGGAACATTTCTGAGCTCAAGACAAGCATCCAAGAGATGCAGCTGGTCATCAAGAGAGGAGATGACTCTGCTCTTCAAGCCAAGATCCAGTCTTACATCCGCTTGGCTAAGAAGGCGCAGAAACAGTTCAAGAAGATCAGCAAGAAGCCTACTTCAGTTGACCTGGACAGCTGCAGGGTTGTCAAGCAATTGGCAGAAGCTAGAGAGATTGCAATCTCCATGCTTGGATCCTTGACGCATCTCCTATCGAAGCAAATTGCGACGCCAAGCTCTAGCAGATGGTCCATTGTCTCCAAGACCTTCCACAAAAGAAGATTAACATGCGAGGAGGAGCAACTGCAGCAGATGGAGTTGGTCATTGTTGATCTTGAGAGCGGAGTTGAGACTTTGTTCAGGAAATTGATCCAGAGCAGAGTTTCTCTCCTCAATACTCTCAGTTTGTAGATAGATGGTGCACCAACCCCGATTCCTTGAGATTGGCATCCGCCTTTTAGAGGATCTGCTGATCAACATACAATTTTGTAGTGCACCAGTAAATGAGCAATTGTACAGAAAATTACTGAAAAGAAAGTCAGAGTTTTTGGTCAATTTGCTTCAGTCAACTTCACTGTTTTATCTCCCGTTGTTATATTGTGAATTTTTGACAGAAAGATTATCTTGATTTTTTAACCAAATAATACTTAAAAGCTGCTCATCATTATTGATGTTTACAGGAGCAGTTCATTGTTGAAGTTGATCTTTGAAATCCTTCGTTATCAGATAGGCATGTTATGCAGATGCCATGTGTTTCCCTGCAACAAGTAAACGATCCTCGTGCAGTGGATCTTGCCTCCCAAATCCAAAACAAGTCAGCTCCAACACACGAGGTTGAGCGTGGAACTAGCACCAATCACGCTTAGCAGAGCACCTGTTCAAATTAAAAATAGCACTGCAGCACGATAACACGCTTTTCACCAAAGTAATATACTAATATTTGGTTAGCAATCCACTAAAATAAACTCTAAAGCATGCAATCATGCCAGGGTCTACCAGTGGAGTGAACTAACGTGTTGATTCTTGCTGCCAATAGCAGGAACATGACAATGTGATAGCTCATCGGTAGGATGAGATGATGCACTAATAAAATTGAACGACACATGGGAGATGAAGGAACAGATTCCATATGCTGGGCAATTGAAATTGCAGAACTCTATGTGTGATGTGTCCACCATCAACATGGTGCCTTCAGTATAAATAGGCCCCTCCTGAAGTCCAGCACATTCAAACCAACATCTGCTCTCTCAGCTACTTATCTCCTCAACCAAAGAAGAGTTTTCAGCAAAAGTCATGGCTTACCACCAAAGATCGATCAGTCTTCCTTCTAGGCCTGCCTCCAAAGTTGAGGAGGAGCTGCAAATCCTTGAGGCATGTACCTCTTCTCCCTCGATGACCATTGAGACAACCTGCGATGATCTGAGGAGGCTTGGAGACATCTACAGCTCCATCGAGGAGGTTATGTGCCTGCCTAGCAACCAAGATTGCTCCTCCCAGCAAAGAAAAATGCTGGATGCAGAGATGGAACGCTCTCTTGAGCTGTTGGATCTCTGCAACGCCATGCATGAGGACTTCGCTGAGTTGAAGGCCATCGTCCAAGATCTGCAAGTGTCTCTCAGAAAAGGAGACGATGCAGTGGTTCAAGCCAAGATCCAATCTTACTTCCGCTTGGTGAAGAAGGCGAAGAAACATTTCAAGAAGGCTGCAAAGAAGGTTACCTCTGACAAGGAGGATTGCAGAATCCTGAGGCTGTTGACCGAGGCTAGAGAGATCACTAGCTCTCTTCTCAAGTCAACAGTGGAGCTGCTGGCCAAGCAAATTGCGATGCCCAAATCATCCATTGTCTTGAAGGCATTCCAGAAGAAAACTTCAGTTGTTTGCAAGGATGAACAGTTGCAGGTGTTAGAGTGCAACATCAGAGATCTGGAGGATGGAGCAGGGCATCTGTTCAGGAGATTGGTCCAGAGCAGGGTTACTCTCCTGAACATTCTTAGCCCATAGATACTCCTCTAGATTTGTTACTGTTGATACCTGCGATTGGCATCCGCCTTTTATAGGATCCATCAATCGTTGTATACTTCAACATATGTAGAGTACAGTTGTACAGATACTTGCTCAAAGGGAAAAGAAAAAATTTTAGAATCACTTCATGGTGTCCACCTGGTTCTTCTGGCATACTTTCAGTATCAGCAATATCATGACAATGTGGTTCTATATGTTTCATGGCTAACAGCGTCCAGATAATACAATGATTATTCATGAATTTGAAAATGCTGATATATAGACATGAAATGGATGCATATATTTCGGTCACAATCAAACTTCTTGGCCAATTGCTTCATTTTTTTTTCCAGGCATGTCATTCAGAATGGTTAGTATGCAGATATTCTTTTCATGAATACAGATCAAGTATGCCCTTTTTTCTATCACATGTATCAGAACATCTGTATTCATGAAAAGAATATCTGCATACTTGATCTGTATCACAAAGGAAAAAAGATTCAATTTTTAAAAAATCTCCCCAAACAATTAGCAAAATAATTATTAGGATTGTTGCTACAAAAAGTTGGACCATGACAAGAGTGATTAAAAAACTTAAAACTCCAAATATGGAGAGAAGAAAAGGAAGAAACATATGGACCTCATGGCTTGTTTCAATATTACAATTAATCAGTTGCAACACCATCCAGGACCTGAAGAGGCAAAATATGCGAAATCAAAATAGCAAGGTTCGTTTTCCATAGGAAACCTGCTATGAAAGCCGCATTCTTTTTTTTTCCCCCTCAAACGCGTAGAAAGAGCAGTGTGTCATTTTATTAAAGAAGAAAGGACTACAGTACCCAGATGTACAATATCACATACACACCCCAGGCATATTTCATCATTGGTAAGCCTTCTCGAATGGCCCAACAAAAGTTGCTTCTTTCATTCTTATTTATAGTAGGTTTTTGGTTGATTTTTTAATACACAACCATTATTTTGAAATTATTCTTATTTCAGTCAATAACATAACCATTGATAAGAAATTTATTCTTCTTCAACCGCTTCTAAATTAATATCTTTTTCATTAATTAGTCATTCTATAACCCATGAGGCTATGACCCATGGTTTTAGAATAATTTAAGTTGACAGTGAAATCATAGGCTTTGTGCATTTTGCACAAACTTCGGAACTTTGAGAGCCCAAAATGTTGAGATTCTATACACAACCTAATAACACAGCATTGTTGCACATTCCAAATGCAAATATACAGGGAAAAAAATCATGCTCACACATCTATCTTTTGAGGCAAGATCTGTAAATTATTTTCAAAGGTTCGATGAAATCCATCGTGTCAAAGGAATATTTCCAGCTTCAATGAAATCCATCTTGTCAAAAGAATATATCAGTTTGCTTGGATTGCGCCTTAATATCCTTCAATTTCTTCAATATGTTGGTGAAATAATCTTGTAAATACTTCTCTAAGCTGAGGATGTCATTTGCATCCACCCCGAGAAGCTGGTAGGTCTCGTTCATTGGAGCAGAGAAAACTGTGTCGCTTGACAGCACCTGTTTTACAGAAATGTTCTATTAGGTTTCACAAGCTCTGATACAAGTTACCAGTACGTAGACTAAACAGAAAGGGCAAGCTGGTAACCTCTGAAAATGCCAGTCTATCAGCCACATCATTTGTCCATTGGAAAAACCGTGTCAACTGACGAGTAAATCTCAAGACTGCAACAGGGACAGTTGTTACATTGGCATCTTGCCCTGCCAACCTCTCACACAAAGTAATTACCTGAAGGATAAATAAACATTTAAAATATCCAACATCAGAATAAAGTAATGAACTGTATCGCAGATTGAAAGGCAAAAATGATGCATACCCAATGGAGATAGATTTAATTGATCTACAGACTTTCTGAAGATCATATATAATTAATTTCCTTCGAAAAGATAGTAGGAAGCAGTTCATTACCTCTTGAGTTGTCCAAGCACGTGGTCCAGCAAACGTCAAGAGTTTCTTAGCAGCCTTCTCGTTCCGCATAGCTATAAATGTCAGTCGAGCTACGTCCTATAATTTGACCATTAAGAATGTGTCAATTGAAAGCTGAAGGACAAGTATAGAGAGATAGATGGGCTCATGTTTATTTGGACGAGGAAAGATAAACCTGGGTGTCCATGTAAGCGATCCGAGTTGGAGCATCAGTTCCCCAGACAGACTTCTCTTCTAGTATAGGCACAGCATATTGCCCAATAAGGCCCTATTACAACCAATGTTAGACAGGAATTCATTTCTGGATATAACAGGCAAACATCACTAGAACAGGATGTATCAACTCCAAGTCAAATCACCGATTGATCTTTTACTCGGTTAGGTATATTATTGTGATTTATTAATAGAACAGTTAGTCAGTTACACTAACAAGGAACTGTCTTTTATAATCTAACATCATTATACTTCACTAGAATCACTAAAAGCAGCTTCCTGACCAAACACTTAATCACAGGGAGAGGATCAAATCTACCTGCATGAAACCACACAAACGGATGATGATATAATCCAGACCACTGTCCTGAATAAACTTCTCTGTACAATGCTTGATTTCCATCAAGGGAACCTCGGGATGCTTGTCACAGTTGTGGATGGAATAAAACACATACTTTTGAATTCCCATAGCCTTTGCACACTGTATTAGAGCAACTTTTCCTTCCCAATCTACCTAAATGGAATAACCATCAACACAAATGATTGAATGATTTATGGAATATATATTAGTACAATACAATGGTACGGCATCCTTATGACAAGCTTGAATAACAACCAACAAAATCACAAAAATGCAACAATAATATTCAGGACAACAGCGGAGGACAATCATTTGTAAAGTATTCACGAAATAGTCATAACATACCGTCCGGATTGGCTCTTCTGGCCGTCCTGTCGCACAGTCAATGACTGTATGAATACCAACAAGCGTCGCAGGTATGGTCTCAGGCTTGCTGAGGTCAGCCTAACAGGTTCCAATTCAATGCACACAAAATTACCACCCCAAGAATTAGCAACTCGGCACACCATTGCATAAGCAGGTGCGAATTGAACGGTGCAGTATGCAATTGCAGCGCAACGTAACCCTACATTGACGACGGTGGCGCCCCAGTCCCGGAGGAAATCGGCCGGCGCGGGGCGCGGCCTGACGAGGCACCTGACGTCGTAGCCCTCGTCCAGCGCCCTGCGGACCACCTGCCGCCCCAGCGTTCCCGTGGCGCCGACCACCAGGATGCTCGTCGGCCGGACGGGCGTCCCCTGAGCAATGCTGGTCGGCGCCACCGCCTGCGCGTTGCAGGTCACCGCCAGCCGGCACCGCGATCCGCCTGCAGCAGCAGCAGCAGCACGCACGCGACGCGCCCTGTCAGTCACTTGGGACGCAGCGCGAATAGCTTACTCGCGGCATGCGATCGAGAAGGCCGGGGTGGGTACCTTTCGGCGCGCGGTGGAGGAGGGGGCGCGGGCGGGCGGTGGAGGGGAGCCCGGCGCGACCGCGGCGGAGGCGGCCCGGAGAGGCGAGCTGCGAGGGCAGCGCGGCGAGGCTGGTCGACGCCATGGCGTGGGCGTGGGCGGGGGCGGGGTTGGCGGCGCGGCTCGCCGCGGGGGTTTTGGCGAGGCGAGGAGTGGTGGAGAGGGGATGCCGAGCCGCCGATGCCCATCGCGCCACGTCCACCGCCGCCCCGTCATCCGTTTCCTTGCCCGGGCCACGTCACCATCCGCTTCGTCTTCCTCTGCCCGTTACGCCACCTGCCACTGGAACACGCCTGCTGTGAAATACGCTTTCAGCCCACCAAAGCGTAAATTTATAAAAGGAGCGTGGAAGGTGGCCGACTGCTTTCAACACATTAAGAATTGCATATTCACGTCAAAATTACAAAAATATGAATATCCGGATGGAGTACAAAATAAAGTCTATTTGCAAAATTTTTTTAGGGATGGGTGTAATTTTTCGAGACGAATCTAATAACAGTAATTAATTAATAATTTGTTACAGTAATGCTACAGTACCGTCCTCTAATCATACGGTCAAAGATCTCATTAGATTGGTATCGCGAATTTACTAAGAGTCCTACAGGTGGTTTTGTAATTAAACTTTATTTAATACTCTCAATTAGTGATCAAAGTGCAAAAAGTTTTCACGAAATTTTTTTAGCCCAAACCAAATACAACCATTAATTTGTATTCATCATCACTAGACACATTTTTTCAGGGTCAACCACAGATCTTCTGAATTTTAAGATCGGAGCACCATTATACTACTCTACATCATCATGTATGCTCAGCGCCTCCTAAAATTTGAAAACACGTGAGATTCTAGCAGGTTAGTCAAAGTAATGTAAAAAAAAACTCTTCCTCCTCTCGTTCTATCCCTTTTCGGTAGCTCACAATGATTCGCACTAATGATATGCAGCGATTTTCTCCAGTAGCCAGATAGTTCAGATCATCAGAGCAGAAAAAGTTGCACAAAATCCATAGCTCATCACCTCTTTTCTGTCATCTGGAAGAATCAATCATTCTATATTTGGGGAAGATTACAGATTGTTAGCAAATGCAAATAATAAGGTATGAATCCTTTAAATTCAGTGAGAAGTACAATACGTAGGATGATTTCTTCTCACATCCTGCATTTTTTAGCTCAACAAATCTAAAACATAAGTGGATTTCATTTTTTCCTAGATCTAAATAGTGCACTTGTTTCTACGGCAATAGTCTTCTTGCGATTTGGTTGAATAGAATCCAATTTTTCAGCCTCGAGCATTAGAATTTTGCATGAAGTACAATACAATTTTGTACGGAGTCTGTGGCGGAGCTAACCTAAAATTTTAGATATGACAGGTAGTCGCAAGCCCGGCATCACGCATATTGCAAGTTTGGGATCTAACCGGCGGGTAGCAGCTAGCCGTCGTCTAGCAGTACTAAACTAGCAGGGGGGTCCGGCGTCAGGCGGGTAGCACCACGGTGGGGAGCAGCCGACTAGAGCGACGAGCGCCGGAGCAGGATAGCGCACGCCAGCGAGATCTCACCTGGCGACTGCGATTGCGCTGTCAAGATTGCGCGCAAAGATCCAGTGGCAGAGAGAGTCAGTCCAAACTTCGTCCGCCACGGCTTCCCGACCGGCTCCCGCCGAAAATAAAAGCCAAACGAGCGATGCTGGCTGCCTCACCTCGCCCAGTCTCGCTCCAACTCATTGTCCCCCTCTCCTCGTCTCGATTCGCGAACGCGCGAACGCCGTGTGTCGCGTGCGCAAAAATCAGTCGTGAATTAAGCCACCGGCCAACAAGATCGCCATGGTAGGTAAATTTAGGTGGTCGCGGATTTTCTCTCCTTCCATCCTCTAGTCTATTTGCTTACGGCACGCCAACTCGCATCATTTCTATGCTCGCACTCTATGCGCGATGCTGTATGCACCGTGAGCGAGCGACGTTGTAGCCCTGCCGCTCTTGAGCACCGCCGTCTGACACTCATGCTTGGCCGTCTCGATGCTTGTGGTGCACAGACAGGTCACCTAGCACCACCGAAAATAGGAGTCGTGCTGCTCAGCCGGTAGCTGGACAGCTGCCCCCACTCTATATGAGTGTGGTTTTTTTCCCCTCATATCGGTTTCATGGGAACACGCCTGTACAGGAACCCGCTTTCCGACCACCAAAGCGTAAATTTTACTGTCTAAAACAGCGTGTAAGGCGGCTGGCTGCTTGCGGTTTCTCCCGTCTCCGACTCCGAGCGAGCGATCAGCCGTGGGGGAGGGGGATCCGCCGAAGCGCGCGAGAATGCAGGGCGGATCCAGCGGCATCGTCTACGGCGGCCTCAAGTACCAGGCAAGCAACAGCAGCTGCGGTGCCTTCTGGAACCTTCTAGAACAGCCTCCCTTAACCCCCTTTCGTCCCCTGTCGTCGTTGCAGGCGCGGTGCATCGCGGACGTGCGCGCGGACGCCGGCTCCACCACCTTCCTCGCCGGGACCCTCAGTCTCAAGGAGGAGAACGAGGTGCGTCTCTTGCGCGTCCAGGGGGGGGGGGGGGGGGTGGGGGCGCTCCTCCTGCGGGGATCGCGATTTCAGTAGTCCTTTTTTTTCAGAGGAAATGGCGTGAGATTTGATTCCGATCTCGAACTGTCTGTGTGTGTCCAAGTAGGTGCACCTGATCCGGCTGTCACCGGCGGAGAGCGAGCTGGTGTGCGACGGCCTCTTCTACCACCCCAACGAGATCTGGGACCTCAAATCGTGCCCCTTCGATCACAGGGTCTTCTCCACAGTCTACACCTCCGGTAAAGAATAGATAAAATCACCTTTCGCTGTCCTTGAGCATTGCAATTTGCAAATCTGAAGTGTGTATTTGTGTTATCATGTGATTTTTTTTGTTAATGGAAGTGTTGTGACCTGAACGACAGGTGAGGGTTATGGCGCTGCTGTCTGGAAGATCCCAGAGCAGCATGGGCAGTCAAATTCACCGCAGCTTGAGCAGCTCTTCGAGCTCGCTGGGCATACGGGCAAGTTAAGACGGTGCGCTTCCGTTTCTGCTGATGTTTGGTTGCACTAGAGCTGCTCGTTCTTCCCGATGTACTGGATTTGGCCTATTGTTTGAATTTCAGAGTTATATGCCCAACTTTGGTGTTTATCTGTAATTGAATAGCAACTGTTCTTTGGTGAGTTGAGTGAAGTTAATCCGCAGGTTGCACCTAGCCTACCTAAAACACATTTTAGAGTGGAAGAGGTAGACAATCTATAGAGCTCTGCCTGTAGCTTTACTTGTTTGATTACACATGAATATTGACATGAGAGGGCAGTTATTAAGAAGTCTGCAATGAACTTTTTGTGTTGTCTGGCATGCTACATTCATTTCACATTACATTAGAACCATTTAAGGAATACAATAATTAATTGTTGAGTTTATTTTCGGTGTTGCTATGTATCAGACATAATATGAGAATTTATTTCAACTTCTAAAATTATTTCGAGCTAAAGTATTTTTAACTAGTGTGCTCCTATATATTCTTAAATGTTGTTAGATGATATGCCTATCATCTTTATTGGTTCTTGACACCTATATGCTGGTTATTCTTGCAGTGTGCTCTGGTGGCCACTGGGAAAGCATGATAAGCTAATTAGCATTGATGACAGAAATATTTTTCTTTGGAACATAGACACATCAAATAAATCAGCTAAGGTGTGGCACTATCCTTTTGTTTACCAACATATCATCAGCATACTTACAAAATGTTTTGTTTTCTTGCGTTTAAAAAGCCTTACGACAACCGAAAGACACACTAAGAAAAGAGAGAATATATACAGAGAAATTCAGCCAAGTGAAGTGTTAACTTAGTATATGTATATGTGAGCCTACTGTTTAGAATTTCAGATACACCCTATAATTTATTGTTTTCAAATGTTAACTTCAGTACCAGGTTATGAAATGTCAAAAATGCCAAATCTGTTTAGGTACTTCATCATGGTCCTAATTTGACTTTGTATATTACAGGTGATATCACAGGGGTCGGCTGACATGCTTCCAAATTTACGTGGTGGAGCTTGGGATCCACACAATCACAATTCAATTGCTGCAATATCTGATTCATCACTTCACTTATGGGATCTCCGCTCTATGGAGTTAATACTTTACCTTGACCTTTGATTTTATATGCTTCTATCTGTAATTCAGTTGTTGAAATGTTTCCATCATATATTTATCTTTATTTGTCAACGCACTATTCTCAGCAAATCAACTGCAATTGAACATGCACATATACGGGATGTGGATTATAACCCCAAGAAGCAAAACATAATTGTGAGTATGATACATATTTTCTTGTCTCAAGTTGTGGTTCATATGTTCTTATATATTTACACAAAGGATTGTTCTCTTGAATCGCCTTTTTGTAGTAACGTTGAATAGGAAAATTCTGTAGTACTTTATTTTTCTTTGTTACCTTTCAATTTTATTTTGTCTATGCTCTTTAATTAGTAGTTAAATACCATAGTTCATGTTCGCTCAGGGTATGACATTATTCATTATTGCTAAATAAATGGCCAGAACTCTTGATTATGTTGTGGCAACAAATTTGAATTTTTACTGTTTTATAAATATATTAATTCAATATAGCTGAGTTTTTTTTGTAGTGTGCCAATTGGACAACCAGTAATAGTTAGGGGGTGTTTGGATCCAAGTGCTGATGTCCAAAAACTGACTAGCTCCTCCAAACAGGAGTGCTAATGGGATGAGCTAAACTTAAACCAAGACTCAAAAACTTTAGCATGGAGTATGCGTGCTAATAGGTGCTAAAGTTTAGCACCCAACTTTAGCTCATCCAAACAGGCCCTTATATCTATTACTGATTCATTAAATTATATACTTATTAGTACAGCTTTTCCCCAAGAAAGCTCATTTATTTTTTTCTGATTCTCAATATCTTGTACACTGTAGGCAACAGCAGAAGATGAATTTGGAATTCGCTTATGGGATATCAGAATGCTGAAACATCCTCTGAAAGATCTCCCAGGACACTCACATTGGTATGTACTGTGTAATATAGTGTTGTACGGAGGAACCACATCTTTCCATCATGAACATCATTTGTCTCAACTTATTCTATAACTTATTCTATGCATTATATTATGTGCTTTGAATCTGTACTGTTTGATTCTTCACTTCCTTCAAACAAGTGCAGTTTTCATCCAATTACGATTTGGGTTTCTATTTTTATTAGTCTAGCAGAGTAGTACCTGCCCCTTTATGAGAGATGTGGTTCAGTCTCTTTTTCTTCTTTTTCTGACTGTATATGTGGTTCAATCTCAATTTTTTGTGATTGTATCAACCTCCTTTTGCCTTTATTTACCGGCAAGCATCCAGGATTTTTACATGATCTCATTATGTTTACAGGACTTGGACTGTTCGGCACAATCCTGAGTACGACGAGCTGCTTCTGGTCTGTCTCACCATTCATCCACATGCAAATATTTTGTAAATTCATGATATATTGATTTCATTGAGTACTTATTACATTTATGCTTTTGTAGAGTGCTGGAACAGATTCAACCGTAAATTTGTGGTTGGCTCAAGTTATCAGCAATGATTCTGGACCTGACAGGTCTCTATTCTTAATCGGTTCGAGTTAGGTTGCTTTGTTTAAATTTGTTATATTGATGCCTGAATCTTGTTTTCTCAGCCCTAGTTCACCCAAGAGGCAAGAAGAACCATTACTCAATTCATATACCGACTATGAAGATAGCATCTATGGTACTCTCGAATCTTTAGGCATCTTTTATATGTTACAATTTCAATACGACATCAGAGAGTTAACTAAAATTGTAGGTATTGCATGGAGCTCCCATGACCCATCATTATTCGCTTCTTTGTCTTACGATGGAAGGGTAAGTGCATGCACCACTTGTTGCTTCATGGAACTTTGCCTTATGCTTCCTAAACATTTATGATTTTGTGTCCTCTTAACCATTCATGAGATTATCTGATGGTCAGGTTGTTTTGGAATCAGTCAAGCCCTACTTGCAGAGAAAATGAAGCTTGCCGGTCGTCTTCTGCATTGCAAGGGCATAAACTGGCTCCTCCTTATATTGTCCTTATGATTAAAATTACCTCGTGGTCTAATAACTGTTTTCCCCCAGCAAACTTGTTTGTTATTTGTAGAATTGTTGCTGCACGGAGCTCTGCCTTGCCATTCTGTGTGCTGTTATCAAGCATTGATGTAATGATCCATTTGTATTGACTGCAACAATGTTGGTACAATCGACAGCCAAGAATGATGCAGAAATCATCTTGGTTGATATCTGGTCTCCCTCTCGGGTGATGCCAGCAGTGGCTGCAAAAATGTCTGATGTAGCTTCAGTTGGAAAGAGTGCAGACAACATGGTCGAGATTATCAGCATTTCTTTCCTGTATCTTCAAGTTTTGTCCTGGGATTTCCTTTTCAGTTGCTAGAAACTTGGCTGTGAAGATCTGATCAGTTATGTTGGTAATGGTTTTCTGTTTTCCAGAGTATTGATTCTTTGGATTTTGTATATTTGAAAAAGGCCCATTATAGGAATGCTGCTTTATGCAATGAAAAGTAGAGGTGAACTGACTTTGTAAAATCATTGAGATGAACAGAGTCAGCTATTCTATTAACTCTTCTATTTCATGTTCCTTTTTCGGCTGACGCTTAGATATCTTATAATCGTAATATTTCCTGTATATAAGAAAAAGAAGTTATTGGGAGCTGTATGTATTGATCCTTGCAAGCTACAAGGTAGCAACGAGAATAGGGTCATATTTCGAATGCAACATTTCAAGAAACTTTGGCTCGAAAGTTGAAACTGTTTGGTTCCCGCCTGAACCGTTTTACCAAAATTTATTCATGCCTCAATGAACACTCGATTTTGAATCATTTATCCACACGTTGGGAATGCCATTTGCACAAGTGTTAATGACAGAAGAAGTCAAGAAGATGATAGGTTTGTGACTTCGTTAATCTTAAAATCTGTCGGCGTCTTTCGGAGGTTATCATAGGGTAGGATGGCATGCACTGCGTTTCGCAAAACAAACATAACAATATATTATGAAAATATTTCATTGTAAATCTAGCAATGCTACCCTTCCAACTACCAATCCATATTTGCGATTGGAAGAAGTTGGATAATCCAAATTAACTTGGGATTTTGTAATGATTTAAAAATAACTCATAAAACATCAGTAGAATTCTCCATTAATAATATTGATAGTAGATTACAAAATGCTTTTTGTCTGAACGTGCAAAAGGGAAACAAACAGAGAGTGGTTGAAGACATTCGCCGTACTCTGCCACAGTACACCATCCCTTTCCCGAGTTCAAACAACCACTGATCCAGAGCGCGGGGCCGGCCTCCCATGCCGCCGCCGCCACGGGGACCACCTCACCACCGAGGTGCCCCCTCTCGGCTTCCCTGAGCTGCGCCCCCGGCCGCGGGAAATGGTCCAGTCGCGGCGGCGCGTCGGCAGCTACCGGTGCCCGCGCCGCGCCGCGCTGCCGGCGGCGGCGCTCCTGCTCTTCCTCCTCGCCGCCGTCGCGCTGCTCTACGTCTCCCCGCCGCCGGTCTCGGACCACCCCGTGGTCGCCTCCTCCCGCCGCCGCCGCTCGGCACATGCTTTGGTATCGTATCGCACTAGTGACCTAGCTGTCTCTGTCTTTTTTTTGTCCACACCTCCCGATCTAACTCGTCTTGCTTTATGCATCTGTGCTCTCCTCGCGTGTAGCTAAACAGCTCCGGTGGCGGCAGCATGGACGAGTCCGAGCGCCGCGAAATTTTCCGTGTTCCAGTAAGTATAGGCGGCTTCAATTCAATTAGAATGAGCGCCTGTTTCACTGAGTTAATCAGTCCCGGTGATGTTTATCTAATTGGTGGGAAAATGAATTGGGTACCATTTCATGTGCCTTTTGTTATTGTGACTCTACTAGGAGTAAAAGTTGCATGCTCTAGTTGATGTCTGAGTTTAACTAGATTTTATTTATGTTGCCACAGAAAATTATTTAAAATGCACACCTTTTGTCGTCAGAGTTACTGCATAATGTTTTGGTTGCATTTTTCCTAAGCATATGAAAGTTAAGTTTTACTTTTGTAATTGACGAATTCATTGCAACATTTTCTAAAATGTAGACGAATGATTCGACCGTCAGGGATGACCTTTGGGGTTCAAAGCTTGCTAGCAAATTTTATGGGTGCAGCAACTCAAGCAGCAAGTTCCTTGGTAGGCAAACTTTTTGAAACCATTTGTTGACTGAAATTTGGCATAGCTGCATAGGCCTTTTATTTGTTCCATAGTTCCACAATGCTACAAATGCTAGGTGTTTAGTTGTAACTAATGCTTTTGAAATTCTGGAAATAGTTTTGATGGTATATCTTCTTTAATGGGCTCAGCTATTTTGATTTTATCTGAAGTAGTCATTGTTTCAAATTGTGCAGATTCAAATATTACTACACAAACAGACCGCTATTTGATGATTGTTACAAGTGGAGGCCTGAATCAGCAGAGAACAGGGGTAAGTGTCTCTTTTTCCAGAAATAATATGGAAGTGGATGGATTGGAGTATAGAGCAAAGCATGTGTTCAACCTTGTTATACATGTTCATGCACAATTTTATTGTCCCATCACCCTCTAGTTACTGTAAGCCTTAAAGCTCTTGAATTTTTCTAGGATCTGCTCCAAATATTGGAATTCTTTTCCCAAGTTTTCTTCTGCCAACTTTCTTATCATTTTCAGAATTTGGAAGGATAGTTGTTTTCCAGGCAAAATACACAGACCAATATGTGTAAACTTTGATTTTGCCCTTTTATCGGTTATGTTGTCCTTAACTTAAAATATAAATTTGGAGATTAACAGATTATTTCCTTAATGTATATCAATAATCATTTTTTCTTGAATGTGCTATCTATAATCGTTAGAAACCATCAGTTGATTCTTATACTCATCCATACTTTTGCTTAGAGGTATAATTGTCGTTACAATGACACACCTCCTGACCAGTGCCCGGAACATGTTGAAGCCTTGAAATTTGAGGCTTGTCTCACTTTTACTGTCACGTTCAAATATGAATCTGGAGGAATGATTTTTTATGCCTTATTGATAACTTGTTGTACATATATGCCTTCCGGTTTCATATTTGCTTCTATCTTTATAAACCTAATTACACATGTGGGCTCTTTCAGATAATTGATGCTGTCGTTGCTGCACGCATTTTAAATGCCACACTTGTTGTTCCCAAACTGGACCAAGCATCCTTCTGGAAAGATTCAAGGTTAATTTCAAGTAGCGAGCACTCCTATGCCTTAATCTTCTGAGGCTGATTGTGTTTCTAAGGTGATTTGAGTGCATTTGGGCTGTATTTAATACAATTGTTGTTGCAGCAATTTTTCTGAAATTTTTGATGCCGACTGGTTCATCTCATCCCTATCAAAGGACGTAAAGATTGTGAAAGAGCTTCCTGAGATAGGAGGTAAACTTCGGGCTCCTCACAGAATGCGTGTTCCTCGAAAATGTACTGAGCGGTGTTACTTGAACCGTGTGTTACCTGCACTTCTTAAGAAACATGTAAGTCATTGTATTGTAGCTTTGTTTGTTACCAAGATACATTAGTTTTATATGATGTTATCATGTTCCTTAACCAATTTCATCCACTTATGTATATCCTCCGAATTATATTATTTTTACTCACACTAAGCACAACATATGTATGAGGCTTTTTCTGTAACTATTTTAGATATTTCTTAATTTGAGTACTAAGATATCTGTTCTTTCACTTGATGCAGGTTATACGATTGACGAAATTTGATTATAGATTAGCTAACAGGTTGCAAACTGACTTGCAAAAGCTGAGATGCAGAGTCAACTATCATGCATTGAGATTTACTGCTCCAATACAGGAGATGGGTGAAAAGCTGATACAAAGAATGAGGGAGAGGAGCAAATATTTTATTGCTCTTCATTTAAGGTGCACATATATGAAGTTCTCGTGTTTTAGCTCACATATCATTTCCTTTTTATACTAATTGAGAGTAAAATGGGTCTAATGCATATAGTTCCTTACTCTCATTACATCAGTGGATCTTGAAACCCATTTAGAGGTTAGAAGCTAGAACATAGGGGTCCCTGAGCTAGGATGGACAGAACTCTGGTTTCCCTCTAGTGCCAATCTGATTGCTGACCTGAAGGCATCAGTGGTTGATGACAGAGGAGTTGAGGTGGTGATAGCACCTGGGGTGAAGTCAGATTGACAACTGGAAGGAGGGTCTTGGTTTCCACTAGCTGTGTATTAGATGTTTGTTAGTCCTAAAGGCTGACGGGTACTCTGTAGCAAGCTGTTTTATGGATGCAACATATGTTGCTGTATTGATAACTTTTGATTCGTACATGGACCTCTAGGCGCTTAGCTGGCATGATACCTAGTAGAAACATTTGTGCAATAGTCCACTACAGTAGAAGGGCATCTGTGATATTAGTCTGAAGTTGCAGGAGTTTTATATGCCAAAACTAAATCCTAGAAATACCTATTCCCAGTCCATGTACATTTCCTTTTCCAGTTCTTAATGATATTAGTCTTTTTTGTGTCCCCTCCATAAACATTGTTCATTTGTTAATGGCAGATTCGAACCTGATATGCTTGCCTTTTCGGGGTGCTATTACGGTGGTGGAGAAAAAGAGAGGAGAGAACTTGGTGCTATAAGGAAGAGGTGGAAAGGCTTGCATGTATGTATGCTACTGTACATCATATGGTAGGTACCTTGAAAAGCCCAGATCAAATTGCCTAATGCAACACCTGGTGTTCTGTATTTCAGCCTAACCCAGAGAAAGGAAGAAGGCAAGGTAGATGCCCGCTAACTCCTGAAGAGGTGGGTCTGATGTTGAGAGCACTGGGCTACAGTAAGTATGTCCACATTTATGTGGCTTCTGGAGAGATATATGGAGGTGCAAGGACTCTGGCACCGCTTAAAGCTCTCTTCCCCAATCTCCACACAAAAGAAACAATATCTAGCAAAGAGGAGCTGGCTCCATTCTCTAAGTATTCGTCTCGCATGGCTGCACTTGATTTCATTGTCTGTGATGAAAGTGATGCTTTTGTGGCTAACAACAATGGCAACATGGCTAAAATTTTGGCTGGGCGAAGGTGACCATTACTCTGCTGTTTGTACTTGTATTACTCTGTTGTACTGTAAGTGATTTCGTCACTTGTCCTGACCATGTTTAGTGCTCACTGCAGGAGATATTTTGGGCATAAAAGAACAATCCGACCAAATGCCAAAAGGCTCTATCCCTTGTTTTTGAGCAGAGGAAACATGTCATGGGATGCATTCTTGTCAAAAGTACGCATGTTTCAGAAAGGGTTTATGGGAGAGCCCAAAGAGCTTAGGCCAGGGAGGGGGGAGTTTCATGAGAACCCCTCTAGCTGTATCTGTGAAAGGACTGATGGCAAAGCCAAATCTCGCGATGATCAAGTCTTGGATAGTAGTAGTGACCGAGGCAAAGCCATGGATGAGCCAGCAGTTCCTAATTATATTAGTGAAGAGGTGGGCGAATTTGATGATGATGATGATGATGAAGATGCTCCTGCAGAGAAAGGGATGGTTGACTTGGAAATGGACGATGATGCGTTGGTCAGACCAGAGGATCCTGAGCTGGAACAGATTCTTTCAGACTAGCCAAGTTAAAAAAACGTTATCAAAGAAATTTCCCAACCAATTTTGGGCCGAGTGATTAACGAATTTTGACCCCTTGAAATTGTACATATATATATATATATATTTTGCAATGTAAATGTACATCCTCCAACCAGGGTTTGCCTACCATCTCAGTAGTGCAGTCTCTAATTCCTCAGTTTGTAGCAATTGTGGCTTTTTGCCTGTTTTAGATTGTAGCATGCGTTTTGCTTCTGATTATTTCCTTGTGCAAACCTGTCAGTCCATGTTTGTTACGCAGCAGGCGCAATTGTGCGATCGAGCGGCGTTGTTCCGTATGTTTTTCAGCATAACATGTCACCTGTGATGTCAACTTGCATGCCCTTTTATCCATGAACCAGGCACAGGCAGTGAAGTAGTTTAAAACTTGTTTAACTTTGGTTTGGTTAAATCGAATTCAAAGGTTTTGTTTGCAATCACTAATTTCGACCAAGTGCCTTATCCAAGATGGCTTTGGACTCGGGGGGTCGAGCATGCAGAGCGTCGAGCGTGCCAAGTGAGTCTGCACGAGCTGCAAACGCCGTCGAACGTTTCTATCTGATGGGCGATCGAGTAGCCTCCCTAGCACGCGATAGATGCACCTGCTGCAAGTCTGCAACACCGTGCGGCGCTGTCGATCGGCGCCCGCGTTCAAGGGGCTTGTGCGGCCTGGATCGTCCGCAAGGCGAAGAGGTCGGTGGGCTGGCGGATTCGGAGTCAGTCGGATCGACGTTGGTATATCCCTAGTATATATACAGTACACCTATACGTACACCCTTTCATCATCATCATCGTCGTCATCATCATCGTCATCACCTATACTAATTCAAGCACGGATTAGCCGGATCTGAATCGATCGTCAACTGGTCGCCCATGGCCGCGCCGAACCACCACGCCGACGAGCCGCCAGCGAGCGCGCCGGCTTCGCCCACGGCTGGACCAGGTGCAGCGCCTGATCAAGACCCTACTGGCCAGCTGACCGCGCTGTTCGCCGGCACGACCCTCGGGGTGCCCGATCACATCGACCTGCAGCCACCGGCGCCGGCGCCCGGCCACGATCCGGCCGCGGCGTCGTCATATATACATGGCGACGGCCTTTCTCGGGTCCTAGCCGCGGTGCTGGCCAAGGCGCCGCCGCCGCCCGCGCTGATGAAGCACTTGTTCCAGCCGCCGCCGGCACACGTTCCGGCCGTGCAGCACCGTCGCCGCCGCGACGTTATTGACGAGATCGTGGCCAAACTGGCAGGCGGCGCGAAACCCGGGAGCCCCGCCCTGGCCTTGTACGATCCCGCCGTCGTTCGGACCGCCAGGGCGCTGCCGGCTGCCGGCTACGGCCCGTCCCCTCTGGGCCGAGGAATTTCAGAATTTGGGTCTCGATTCGTGAGTCTTTCGGAATTTGAGCCGGCGCGGGGGCACGCGGCGCGGCGGCGCGAGGCCCGGCGGCTCTCCAAGCTCCCCACGTACTACCTGCACGCCGGGCAGGAGAGCCGCGACCGGCGGCGCCGGAGGGGGATGGTGCGCCGCTGCGTCCGCACGCTGCTCTCCCTCCACGAGGACCGCCGGAACGAGCGCGTCCTCTCCGCCATGATGACGCGCCTGGCGACGATGGAGTCGCCCGCGGGCGACGTCCCCGCGGCGCCTGGGGACGCGTCGTCGGCGGAGCATGCTCAGCTGGCGGAGCTGATCGAGAAGATGGAGCTGTCGTTCAAGGACTGAAACTGATTGGTGGAGATCGACACTCATTATTGCTAGGGTTTATGCTAATAACGACGCCATGGTTTGTCAGAGGGCAGATGGCATCAGAGAAGAAGAGGCTACTGATGATAGCAACACACAACTATGTACAGGAGTGGGCTCTGGTTGCAGAACTGAATCCAATTTAGCCCGCTGTGGCAGTGTATCCTCTTGTTTGTTTTTCACTTTGTTATTTTTCTGAGGAACAATATTGTTGGTTAGGATTGGGGACCTGATAATATTGTTGGATCTGTGAGCAGAGTGGTTGTGACAAATTGTGTGCTCCTGCATGTCTCCATCATCAGTACCCAGCTCCAATGCCAACCAATGCAAGGTTTGACACTTGACGCCATCATGCTCCAACTTAAAGTGTGTGCCTAACTTGTTAGAAATCTTCCGCACTTTGTTTCTGAGCATATACTCCCTCTGCTAAAGAACTACTAATGTTTAGAACATGGAAAGATCTATGTGATTTTGACTAATGTTTTCTATTAGACATTCACAGCATTTAACAGAATTATGGGGCAATGGAAGTGTCTTTCAAAAACTATGTACCCCCTCTATTTATGTCCTCCAGTTTCTAAAACTATGTACCCCCTCTGTTTTGAACTATATAAGAGATTAGATTCTAGCTTTATCTTAAGTCAAAATATGATCAAATTTATAGAAAAGAACAATAGTATGTATGATATCAAATATAATGAGTATAGTTAGATCAGTTATGAAATATGATTTTATAGTTTCTTCTTTAATACTCTTCCCTATGAACTTGTTCAACCTTTTAGGATGGCTCTTCACTTTCCATCCTAAAATAAAGGAAACATATCAGGTGCAAACCAACCCTTTCGTACAAATTGGTAGATACTATCTAAAGTATAAATTTGTGGTCAAAGTTTCAAAATTTGATTACATATTATCTAAAACAATGCAAAAGAAAATACAAGTGCCAAACCAGCGGCACCTGATCTTCGCACTTCTGGTATACTAGGGAGGCTTCTGATTGGGAGCCAATTCTGTGTTGGCACTGAAATGCTGGATCGAGGCACATGCATGTTAAGGTCCTAGCTCCATGGATTCTGGCCAAACAATGGGACCTCTGAATTTTTTAAATAGATCATGTCGCTTGATACTACAACGGCCAACCTTGTCATCACAGTTGTAAATCGAAATAAATCCTGTGGCGTTTCTCTTTCTCCCATGACTTCCTGCTTCGTGGGCCTGTTCGTCGTGCTGGACAGGGACTCTGCAAACTCCAATCCAAGGTACCACGCCGCTACTATGCTCCTGTGATCCAATCCAAAGCTTGTCTAAATTTCTTGGTCATTCCTGCTCATTTCATTTAATTTTGTCTCGACCTCTTGGTGCATGTGCTCCTGGACTCTTGGATTTCTTTCTCCTTGGAAGCTTGCTTTCATCCTAATGAAGTACTAATTAGAAAGAATCAAATACACGAGCACGTACTGCTACATCCTAATAACTCGTTCGCTTTCTTGGCTAGGCGACAGAGCTCTAGTCAGGTAGCAGCCCGTGAGCATGCCAGGGGAGGGAATCAGGAAACGTGAGAAGCCAGGGAGAGAAATCCAAGAGCACTGTGCTTTTCCCCAAGCAGCCCAGTCCTCCTCTGTACGATCCATGGCGCAGGAGAGAACAGGAGGAGAGGAGAGATCCATGATCCATCTCGGTGGTAGACTGGTGGAGTGCTCCAGGAGGAAGACGATGCCAAAACACTTACCCCAATGGTCATCGGCCTCCCAAGTATTCCTCCTTTTCGATGCAAAAGTCTGCAGAGACGACGGCGACGCGTGGTGCGCGCGGCAGTGATCGGCTTCCACGCGTCGATGCTGCGCCAGGGTCCGATCCGGACGGCCGCGCACAAGCTAATCTTTTCCTAATTAGTACTTATTAAAGGAAAAGCACAAGCTTAACTCACTTTAATGGTAGGCACAGCTTCAGGTGCTTGTGGTTAACACACTACTTCAACCACAGTGAGATCTCCCATCACAGCTCCAAAGTGGTTGACGCACAGCGTCAATTTTTTTTTGGATAAATGCTTCTGGAATCTGGATAGTTGAGGTTTGAGGGGAGTTTCCTTCTTTTCTGTTCACCTTTTCTTTTGAACGAAAACGTGTAATCAGGGCAGAACTTGAAGATATGTTAGACAACATTACTGAATATGATGTTTACATGGCACCTACTGCTAATTTACTCAAGAATTCCAACAACCCCATGGGATGGGCCTCATAAAACATTGCCAAATCCAACTGAAGCTTCCTTTCAAAAAAAAAAATCCAACGGAAGCCAGGATCAAATTTAGATGGTTGCCAAACCTTTGCTGGGGGTCCATGATCATATACCCTCTGCAGTTTCGTGCTAACATTTTCACAAATCTGGCCAGGAAACTTTTTAAGGGATCTACATCTACGGCAGGAAACTTGCCGACCTAATCGGTGTATTACTACGCAAGGTTCAAGGCATATAAGGATTCGCGAAATTCAAGTACAGTGGAGATGGAGAGGTTAGGCTGTCTATCCTATTACAGACTGAATTGGGCCAGAAATTATTGCTGAACTCTGATCAGCCAAACTCTGTTCTTTTTTTTTTGAATAAATTGATCAGCAAGCCAAGACTCCTTTCAAGGCTGCAGGCTGCAGCATCGCTTACATCCATCTTTCGGTGTGGCCACAAGCCAGGCGGCCACTTCCATCCTTCGCCATTCCTGCTGCTGAGAGCAAGCCACAAGTGTCCCTGCCGACCAACCACCGAGAATTAAAGACGCGGACGAGGCCCGGAGGACGCCATTGCCGCCCCTCCTCCATCTCCTTCTCCTTCCCCTCCTTGGCTTCAACTCCACTCCTCCCATGCTTGCTTTCCAACCCAAGGGATAACCGCCCGTCCAAGCGCCTCCACGTACGCCCCAACTGCACCGAGCATGAACAGCAAGTAGTGGAGGACGGCGTGATCCGTCGATCTGTCGACCGCCCATGGGGAAGCTTAGGTACTACTACTGCTCCTGCTGCTAGCTAATCGCATGCTTATGTACAGATCCATTTCGGCAATGCCGCCATTACTACTGCTCCAAGCTTTCGGCGGCCAGTTTCTATATATACGCACAAACACATGCCCCTGGTTTCTTGCCTCACATCTCTCGTGTCCTTTCGTCTGCCCATTCGCCTGCTTGAAGCTGCAGGAGCCTCTGCTGCATGGGCCCTCCGCGGGCGGCCTCGCCGGCCGGCGCCGCCGTCGATGCCACCGCTGGCGTCAGGGTCACCGTCAGCGACCGATATGTGAGTCCCCATCCGCCTGCGCCTCAGCCAGTTGGTTTCAGTATTGCAGGATTATTGGAGTCCCGTGTGATGGGGATGTGCTGATTTGGTCGTGCAGGTTGAGATAAAAAATGGCATCTTTGAGCTGATGCTGTCCAACCCTGACGGGATCGTGACCGGCGTGCGCTACAATGGTGTGGATAACCTCATGGAGATCCTTAACAAGGAAGACAACAGAGGGTACGGTACCAAATTCTGAGTACTCTATCTTGCTTCGCTTTTGCTATCTTTTGTTTAGTTCAATGCATTGCTGCTAGTTGGACTTTGGCACAAGTAAACATGTACTGTATTCGTCAGTTAATTAAGATTTGTGTTGCTTATCCATGCAAAATTGATGCTGAAACAAAGTTGACAGTGTAACTTGCTGCATGTTCTGTCAGGTACTGGGACCTTGTTTGGAACCCACCAGGGAAGAAAACTGGCATCTTTGATGTGTAAGAGCTCTCTCAATTCAAAATTCAGACTTGACTACTGCATCACTATCAATGCATTTTGCTTCTGATTCAGAAAAGAAAGATCCCAAATGAATCTGAACCTGAAGTTCTTGTGCAGGATCAAAGGTACTGAGTTCCGCATCATATACCATGATGAAAACCAGGCTGAGGTCTCCTTCACCAGAAATTGGGATCCTTCTCTAGAAGGCAAAGCTGTCCCCTTGAACATTGACAAGAGGTGAGTGATGCACAAACATAACAGTTCTGCAATTCTCATCAGCTCAATTCATCGGGCGAAAACAAAAGAGAACATGTTAAACGGAGCAAATATTTCTGTACAGGTTCATCGTTCTCCGGGGTTCTTCAGGATTCTACACATATGGAATCTATGAGCATAAGGAAGGCTGGCCTGATTTTGGCTTGGGAGAGACGAGGGTGGCTTTCAAGCTCCGGAAAGACAAGTACACCTAGCTATCTGAACTTTTTCCTGTTCACTGAATGTCTGAATGTTGCTGTCCATTGAAGCCATCTACGATTTGGTGCAATTTCAGGTTTCATTACATGGCATTGGCTGATGACAGGCAGAGAATTATGCCAATGCCGGACGACCGACTGCCTCCCCGAGGTCAGCCATTAGCATACCCTGAGGCTGTGCTCCTTGTGGACCCAATCAATCCTGATCTCAGAGGGGAGGTAAGCTGGCCTGACAGAGATAAAGATATGCTGGCTACCCACGGTGTGAATATCTGACTGCATTCTAAATCTGAGAATTGCTTATAATGTCTGTCAAGGTTGACGACAAGTACCAGTACTCCTACGAGGACCAGTACAACAATGTCCATGGATGGATGTCATTCGATCCTCCCATTGGCTTCTGGCAGATCACTCCAAGTGATGAGTTCAGGACTGGAGGACCCCTGAAGCAGAATTTGACCTCTCATGTTGGCCCCACTACGCTGGCTGTAAGTTAAGGCAATCAGGCATTCATCATGATCTGGAACTCACACAGAGCCTGAACCAGCAGTCGTTGCTGATATGCAATCTGAATGTTTTATTCCATCTGAGCTGCAGATGTTTCTTAGCGCACATTATGCGGGGGATGACCTTTCACCCATGTTTACGAATGGAGAATACTGGAAAAAGGTCCATGGACCAGTATTCATGTATACCTTAACTCCAGTTGGGACGGGAGTGACCCAACTATGCTCTGGGAGGATGCAAAAGTTCAGGTGACAATAATTCAGTTTTCCTGATCATAAAAATAAATCAGATTTCAGACAAAGTAACCCCCAACTACTAGCTACTTATCTTTTCCACGTGCTATGACCAATGAGTACTACAGAACTGTGAAGTAACTTTGTTTTATTTATGTTTTCCCTTGTGTCATCAGATGATGATTGAGAAAGAAAGCTGGCCATATTGTTTCGCACTTTCAGAGGATTTTCAGAAGACTGAGCAAAGAGGATGCATCTCTGGTAGATTATTAGTTCGAGACAGGTATCAAGTGCCACCACTTTTCAGTTCTTCCAGCAAGTAGTTTATAAGATTATAGTAGCTTGAAACTCTTAAGTGCTGCTGATGTAGTTAAATTCCTGGTAGACCCCTTATTAACCATCATGTCATTTAGGTATATAGATGATGGGGACCTTTATGCCTCTGGAGCCTATGTAGGCCTGGCTCTACCAGGAGAAGCTGGATCCTGGCAAAGAGAGTGCAAGGTAAATTAGCGTGCCGTGTACATTCCCTGTTTCTGTTCACATAAACGAGCTGCTTTTGAGCTACCGGTATTCAGTGTATTCTCGCACCCAGCATTTCTACAGGGATACCAATTCTGGTGTAGAGCAGACGTAGATGGGAGCTTCTACATAAGGAACATAATAACTGGGAACTATAACCTGTATGCATGGGTTCCCGGTTTCATAGGGGACCACAAATTAGATGCTACACTGACGATAGTTTCAGGTAAGCATCTTCAGTTGGCTGGCATACATAGTACATTCCTCTAGGCTGTATAGCATTTTTTTTTTGAGGTGTGGCTCTAGCAACTTTTAGCGGTCTCCTGATGTATTCAGTATTGATATGCAGGGGATGATATTTATCTGGGTGACCTTGTGTATCAACCACCAAGAGACGGTCCGACAATGTGGGAGATTGGAGTACCCGATCGATCTGCCGCTGAGTTCTATGTTCCAGATCCTAACCCCAAATATGTCAATAGATTGTATATCAACCACCCTGACAGGTCAGCTGAGATTGCTCTGTTGACCATGAACTGATCATCATTCTTATAGTCTTCTGAACGGTCACCGGTAATTGCAGGTTTAGGCAATACGGACTTTGGGAACGATATGCGGAACTATACCCAGACAGTGATCTGGTGTACACAATTGGCCAGAGCGACTATAGCACTGATTGGTTCTATGCTCAAGTTAACAGGTGCTGTTTGTTGTTTCCTTCAGATAAAACTGTTTTTTTTAGATTAAGGAAAAATAGTTTGCACAAAGATAAAATTGTTTGCACGAAGATAAATATGAATATCACTTCTACCAAGTGCTCACATCTGTTCCTGTCTCCACATCAGAAAAGTTGATGAGAACACTTACCAACCAACTACATGGCAAATCAAGTTCAATCTTGACAGTGTGAGTCCAGGCAGCACTTACAAGTTCCGAGTAGCGCTTGCGTCTTCGGCACGTGCTGAGTTACAGGTTATATCAGAAAGAAGATACTGTTCTTCCCTATCTTCTTTCCAGTTTTCTCTTGTCCGATGTCCTCACTGAAATATGCATGCATGATCAATCTTCTTGTGCAGGTTTTCTTCAACGATAAAGACAGGGGTGTTCCTCACTTCGCCACTGGGATGATCGGCAGGGACAACGCCATAGCAAGGCACGGGATCCATGGGCTATACTGGCTGTTTAACATCAATGTGAATAGTGACTGGCTTGTCCAAGGGATGAACACAATCTACCTGAACGTGCACAAGAGCCCTGTCCAGGAACCAGAGCCCGTTTCAGGGGCTGATGTATGACTACCTGCGTTTGGAGGGACCGTGTGGCTGCTAATCTGTTGTACAACAAACTAGTTGAGTTTTCACATTTGGCCGACCATTCAGTCTATAAGCTGAGTAGCTGACCTGGCTTGTCTTACCTAGTTTCTGTACGTGTCAAGTAGAGTAGAGAGTTGCAATGAGCTAGTATGGATACTGAAAGCTAGGGAAATTGGATGATTGATTGAAAAGAGTACAGGGTACATTATATAGGCAAGGATCGACTAGGGTTTATAGAACACACCCAATCAACAGAGATCCTTGCCTAATACATATCAATCTACCATAAAACCCACGGCAGTCCAGGCCATTAGGCCGGCGCCCCAAGCCCAATGGGCCAGCCCAATCTATCACGCTAACACCCCCCCGCAGTCTGATCGTCAGCCACTACGCACGTTTAGACTGGACCTGAACTCTGTAAACACCGAAGAAGGAAGACCTTTGGTGAAGATGTCTGCATACTGAGAAGAAGTCGAAACATGCAGAACTCTCAAATCACCGACGGCGACCCGCTCTCGAACAAAGTGAAGATCAATCTCGATGTGCTTGGTGCGCTGATGCTGGATTGGGTTGGAGGACATGTAGACTGCACTGATGTTGTCGCAATATACCAGTGTAGCGCGGCGAAGAGGGGCGTGAAGCTCCTGGAGGAGTTGGCGCAGCCAGGTGGCCTCGGCAACACCCTTAGCCACTTCGCGATACTCGGCTTCAGCACTGGATCTAGAGACGGTGTTCTGACACTTCGAGGACCAGGAGATGAGATTGTCCCCGAGGAACACAGCATAGATCGAGGTGGACTTGCGCGTATCCGAACAACCTGCCCAGTTAGCATCAATGTAGACCTGAAGATCAGTCGAAGAAGACGGTCGCAGCAGAAGACCAAGGTGTAGAGTGCCACGAACATAGCGGAGTATCTGCTTGAGAGCTACAAAATGAGGCTCCCGGGGATCATGCATGTGGAGGCAAATCTGCTGCACGGCATAGGTGATATCCGGGCGAGTGAACGTCAAGTACTGTAGAGTACCAGCGACTCCGGAAATCAGTGGGATCTGAAACAGGAGCTCCATCAGCAGTAGCCACCTTGGGATTGGTATCAACCGGAGTAGAACACGGCTTGCACTCTGTCATCCCAGCGTGATCAAGAATGTCCAGCATATACTGCCTCTGAGAGAGAAGAAGGCCATCACCACAACGCTGAACATGCATACCAAGAAAGTGATGCAATTCACCGAGGTCCTTCATAGAGAACTCCTGCTGAAGAGCCGAGATAATCTGCCGAAGAAGCTCTGGAGATGAAGCAGTGAGGACAATATCATCAACATATAGCAACAGATAAGCTGTGCCAGAGCCACGCTAATAGACAAAGAGGGAAGTGTCCGACTTGGCTTCCAAAAAACCAAGAGAAACCAGATGTGCTTCAAACCGACTATACCAAGCCCGAGGAGCCTGCTTCAACCCATACAGGGACTTGTTCAAGCGACAAACAAAGTCCGGATGAATGGGATCCTCAAAACCAGATGGCTGCATGCAGTAAACTGTCTCAGTCAGTGTACCATGTAGGAAGGCATTCTTGACATCGAGTTGATGAATAGGCCAACGACGAGAGAGAGCCAGAGATAGCACTGTGCGGATAGTAGCTGGCTTCACCACAGGGCTAAATGTCTCTGAGAAATCCACACCAGGACACTGAGAGAAGCCGCGAAGAACCCAACGCGCCTTGTACCGCTCAAGAGATCCATCCGCTTGGAACTTGTGCTTGAAGATCCACTTCCCAGTAACAATGTTGGCCCCGGCAGGACGAGGTACGAGATCCCATGTGTGGTTCTATAACAGAGCATCATGTTCTTCCACCATAGCAGCTCGCCAGTTAGGATCGGCCAGAGCGCTACGGTAGGTCTTCGGGACAGGAGACAAGGCGGTGGCGTGGAGGAGTCGGGGAGGCATCTGGTAGCCCGTCTTGGCACGCGTCACCATGGAGTGCTCATTGCTCACTGGAGGAACAGCTACGGCGCCCTTGGGCAGGGGCGGTGGGCCGTCGAGTGAAGGAGCTGGAGCTGGAGCGCGTGGGCGGCGCGAGTACACCTTGGTGATCTCGCGCTCCGGATTGGCTGCCGCCAGAGGCGGGAACCCTGGTGGTGTTTTGGGCGCACTGGTGGTGGAGGAAGCGCCAGTGTCTGCAGGCGTGGGTGACGGGGCCTCGCGTGGCGCAGTGGGAGGGGTTCCCGGCACGCGGCGCGCATGTGGGACGTAGAGCGCGCACGCCGGGGACCCAGGAGAAGACGTCGGAGGTTCCGAGGCTGATGCTGCGAAGGAACCCCCAGATGTCACATCGGCACGGGCGGGGGAGGTGTCGAGAGAGGAACCTGCAGGAAAAACTTTGTGCGGCGATCCAATAGGAACGGGCACAACGTCAGTAGCATCCAAAAACTCAAAGTCCGCAGCCTGGCGAGAGCCATTACGCTCAGCGAAAGGAAAGGCAGTTTCATCAAAGATGACATGCCGAGAGATGATGACTCGATTTGTGGAGAAATCAAGGCAGCGGTATCCTTTATGGTGAGCGGAATAGCCAAGGAAGACACACATGGTAGAGCGGGGAGCGAGTTTATGAGGAGCAGTGGTGGAGAGGTTTGGGTAACACTTGCAGCCAAAGACTCGAAGATGATCGTAAGCCGGAGATTTGCCCAGCAGAGCAAGGTGCGGCGTGGAGAAATCGAGAGTCTTGGTTGGCAAGATGTTGAGGAGGGAAGTCGCCGTGGAGAGGGCCTCGACCCAGTAGGTAGGAGGCATGGAGGCCTGAAACAGCAGGGAGCGAACGACATTATTTATGGAGCAAATAATACGTTCAGCTTTACCGTTTTGAGGCGAGGTATAAGGCAGGACATGCGAAGATGAATGCCCTTGGTGAGAAAGAAGGTACGGGTACTGGAGTTATCGAACTCTTTCCTATTGTCACACTGAACCGCCTTGACGCTGGCGCCAAATTGAGTGGTGGCGTAGGCGATGAAGTTGGAGAGCGCGCTGAAAGTGTCAGACTTAAAGCAGAGAGGAAAAGTCCACAAGTAGTGAGTGCAATCATCAATTATGACCAAATAATATTTAAAACCAGAGACGCTAACGACAGGAGACGTCCACAAATCACAATGAATAAGGTCAAACTGATGAGTAGCACGAGAAGCTGACGCATGAAAGGGCAGACGAACATGTCGCCCCAACTGACAAGCATGACATAACTGAGAACAATCCTCTAACTGAAAAGAGACACTAGAAGCGAGCTTCCCCAAGGCTTCATGACCGGGATGACCGAGACGCCGATGCCACAGAGGAGAAGACGCTTTAGCGACAAAGGAGCGTGCTGGCGGGAGGCGGAGGGGGTACAGCATTCCGGAGCTATTGCAACTGACGATCTCTGTCCGTGACGGAAGGGCCTTCATAGAGCAACCAGCGGGGTCAAACTCAACAGAGCAATTATTATCGGTAGTAAACTGACGAACAAAGATAAGATTCTTAATAGTCTGTGGGGACACAAGAACAATATTAAGAAGTAAGGAAGGGGATAACTCTGTGGAGCCAGTGGCAGTGACAGGAATAATGGAGCCATTACCGACAACAATAGATGAAGGAGTAGGATACCGCGGGGAGCAGGCATTCAAAAGTATATGAGGTAGAGATGTCATGTGAGAGGTAGCACTTGAGTCGAAGTACCACTCGTTGGAGGGAGGCTGGTTCAGCGACGCCGTGCTGAACGTGGAGGCCAGCGACTGCTGGTCCCAAGAGGGTAGGCCGGCCATGGGGTGGTAGAGCCTTGGAGTAGTCCACTGGCCGGCCCCGTCTGAGCCTGCAGGAGGAGTAGCAGTCTGTTGTTGCTGCTGAGCCACGTACGGAAGCTGCTGCTGCGCGACGAAAGCCTGCTGCTGCTGAGGTCGCGGTTGCGGGATGGGCGCCAGGGGTGGGCGGGGACCAGGCCACATCTGGATGGTCCCCGTCCAGGGGTTGTAGAAGGTGGGCCATGAGGCCCCTGCTGGGGGGCCTTTGGCGCCAGGGGTGTGTTGACACAGAATCGCGCCAACACACTCGAATGCGCTAGAACGTACGAGAGATCGTCAAAACGATCTGAACCAGCAGTGCCCTGGGCGGACCGGTCTGACCGGTTCCGCCGACCGGTCTGACCGGTCAGGTGCAGAACGCCGCGTAGACCTAGGAACGCGAGCTCGGGAGGGACCCCGTCGGAGCTCGCGCAGCTAGGGTTGCCTTGAGGTTGGCAAGGCCACTCAGAACGCCTTCGAACGTCACCAGGATGCGAGAAGAACAGCAAATTAGGGTTTGGAAAAGCTAGGGTTTGAGAGGAACAAAAAGTAGATGTATTTTGTATTGATTCGATTGGGAATACCTCAATCGGCCTTAGCCTTTATATTTATAGGCCAGGGAAGTCGTACCTCTTCTCCAAGTCGGATTACACAAAGTTTCCACAAATGAAACAACTCCTACTCGGACTAAAACTGGGCAGACCGGTCTGACCGGTTGGCCCAACCGGTCAGACTGGTCGGCCTCTGACTTGCCAAATTTGGCTGTCAACATATGGCCCCCTGCTTTTTGGTGAGTTTCACAAGCCAAAAAGCAATAATTATCCTTATATACATGTTTTAAACAGAGCATACAAGTCTAAAAATAAAACTAAGGGCGATATCTAATACTGGTCGTCTTTGTCTTCGCGCACTTTGCCACACGCTAGGATAAAACTTCTTCAAGTATCTCCCATTGATAGCTCTAGGCAGACCCTCACTTTGCATCGTCTCCATCATATATGAATTACCGGAGATGACCTTGATAATCTTGTATGGACCCTCCCAACTTGGCGACCATTTGTCAAACTTGTTGCTTTTCATCCCAAAAGGCAAAATTGTCTTCCAAACTAGATCTCCAACCTGAAAAGATTTAAGCTTTACCTTCTTGTTGTAAGCTCTAGCCACCCGAAGCTTGTCTTTCTCAATTTCCTTCAAGGCCACCTCATCAATATTATCCATCATCAAATCATGGTAATCAACAGCGGAAAGGTCATTTTATTTTGCTAGTCTATAAGCATCCAGATTTACCTGAACGGGCAAAACGACCTCTTAACCATACACAAGCTCAAAAGGAGTAACCTTAGTAGCACCATGTCTAGATATACGATGAGCCCACAATGCTTCGGATAACACTTCATGCCACCTCCTAGGATTCTCTTCTATCTTTTTCTTGACAAGTTTGATCAAAATCTTATTACTAGACTCGGCCTGCCCATTGGCCTGAGCATAGTATGGAGATGAATTGAGCAACTTAATCTTGTAAGGTTCGGCAAAGGCACGCACCTCTTTTGATATAAATGAAGAACCTTGATCTGTTGTCAAAGTTTGTGGAATGCAGAATCTATGAATAATATGCTCAGTAATAAACTCAATTACCTCCTTATGTATCATGTTCTTCAAAGAAACTGCTTCGGTTCATTTAGTGAAATAATCCGTAGCAACCAACACGAAGCGATGCCCCTTTGAAGATGGAGGATTCATTTGTCCAATGAAATCCAATCCCGAACCTCGGAACGGCCATGGTTTAATAATAGGATGCATTAACGCAGCAGGCACCAATTGCAAATCACCAAACCGCTGACATTCTTCATATCCTTTATAATACTTGAAACAATTGGACATCATGGTGGGCCAATAAAAATCGGCTCTTCTAAGTAACCATTTCATCTTGGGAGCCGATTGATGAGTACCACAAATACCTTCATAAGCCTCACCCATAGCAACTCGGGCCTGATCTGAGTCTAAACATTTGAGAAGTAAATCTTCAGCAGTTCGACGATAAAGCTCATCATCTATTAAAACATACTTGAAAGCCAAACGCCGAATATTTCTCTCTGCGCCACGATCAGGATCTCTCAAATATGATATAAGAGGGACCTTCCAATCCTGGGCTTCGACCGAGACAACTGAATCATCCTTTTTGGCCGAACCAGAACCAACAACAGCATCACCGGTCAGACCGGCCTGGGCGGTCAGACCGGTCTCACTGACCAGTCGGACTGGTGCGTCCAGAACCAGAAACTCGGCTTTCGTTTGCATCGGCTTGCGAATGTTGAAATATTTTTTCGTAACATTATAGCCAGATGCTTGCTGAGCCAGAGTGTTTGCCTTCCCATTCTCTTCCCTCAGAATATGATTAATAATAAATTCATCGAAGGAAGAAATAATATCAAGGCATTTATCAAGATACGCATTTAGAGAATCATTATAGCATTGGGATACCTTGGATACTTGCTGCACCACCAGAAGAGAATCTCCAAAGGCTTCAACATGCTTCACGCCCATGGATTGCAAGAATTTCAAGCCAAATAGAAGCACTTCATATTCAACTTGGTTATTTGTGCACTCTTCTTCCAATCAGTTTGAAAATTCAAAAACAGGACCATTCGGAGAAATAAGAACAGCACCAATTCCTTGACCATCATCACAAACCGATCCATCAAAGTACAACTTTCATGATGTGCAAGTAATATAGCCGACTTCTAGATTATGCTTGTCACCAATCCGATGCTCAACAATAAAATCCGCTACAATTTGGCCTCTCATAGATTTCAAAGGTTCACAAGCCAAATCATACTTAACCAAAGCATAAGCCCACTTGTCGATTCGACCACTCAAAATCGGCTTTTGTAACATATGTTTGATCACATCAGTTTGACATACTACTATGCAAGCACTAGATAGTAGGTAATGCCTCAATTTGGTACAAGCATAATAAAGAGACAAACATAACTTCTCAATAAATATATACCTTGTCTCTGCATCAATAAGTCGTCGGCTTAAATATGTAATGATGTACTCCTTCCCTTCGGTCTCTTGAGTCAAAACAGCCCCAATAACCTTGTCTTCAGCAGCCACATAAAGTCTGAAAGGTACTCCTCTCCTAGGCGCTTTGAGCACGGGTGGTGAAGACAAATAAACCTTGATCTTCTCAAACACTTCTTGCTGTTTTGCCCCCCAAGTAAATTCGGTTTCATCTTTTAACCGAAGAATAGGAGTAAAATCATCGATCTTCTCGGACAAATTAGATATAAAGCTTCTTAAGAAATTTACCTTGCCCAAGAATTTCTGCAAGTCCTTCTTGCATATAGGAGCTTCAACCTTCTTCATAGCTTCAATTCTCTTAGGATCAATCTCTACTCCCTTCTCATGAATAATGAAGCCAAGAAACTTTCCAGCCGATACTCCAAAAGCACATTTGAGTGGATTCATTTTCAAACCATACCGGCACATCCTCTCAAGAGCAAGTCTCAAATCGGCTAAATGATGATTCAAACCAGCCAATTTAATGACAATATCATCAATGTACACTTCCAAGATGACACCAAGCAAATCATGGAAGATTAAATTCATAGCTCTTTTATAAGTAGCACATGCATTTTTCAAACCAAAAGACATAACAACCCACTCAAACAAGCCGACAAATCCCGGACATCTAAAGGCCGTTTTAGATATATCTTCTTCGGCCATAAATATTTGATTGTAACATATATTACCATCAAGAAAACTAATAACATGATGTCCGGAGGCCTCATTGATCAACATATCAGCTATAGGCATAGGATATTTATCTTTATGAGTAGCTTTATTAAGATCTCTAAAATCAATGCACACTCTAATTTTCCCCGAATCCTTTTTCTCAACGGGCACAATATTAGAGATCCAATCAGCATAACGACAAGACCAAATAAATCCAGCATCAAGTAAACGATTAATTTCAGCTTTAATTCGGTCATAAATAATAGGTTTGAAACGCCTAACCGGTTGCTTATAATGTCTAAAACCGGCTTTAATCGGTAAACGATGCTCAACAAGATCATGAATTAAACCAGGCATTTCATGATACTCGCAAGCAAAACAATCAATATATTCTTTTAACAAATTAACCAAATTGGCTTTATATTCAACCGATAAATTTTTATTTACAAAGGTCGGCCTAGGAATAGTTCCATCACCAATGTCTACCTTTTCTAAAGGATCGGCCGAAGTAAACCCTTGGCCCAGCTTGTCTAGATCATCAGAGTCTTCAATGGCTTCACACATATCGTTCGTGCACGCCCGATATTGATCTAGCCTCTGCTGCAGCCGTTCTGCATTGGACCGGTCTGACCGGTCGGGGGGTCCGGTCTGACCGGTCGGCCCTGTGCGCCGAACGGGACTGGACCGGTCTGACCGGTCGGCACAAGCGGTCTGACCGGTCGCTTCTGGAGCTTCTGTTGCACTCTTCTGATTTACATTAAATGATTTAGCCGATTATCCATCGGCTTTAGTACAACAGAAATAAAACCATCCTTAGTGCAACTAATCAAATCATAATCGGACAGATCCATGCCCGATAAACATTTGACGTTGTCGTGTGCACTAATAGAATCAGAATCGGTCAAAGCAACAAAAGATGAAGTGTCTCCATGGACCACCTCAACCTCATCGCCGATCCACTGAACAAGAAACTGATGCAAGGTAGAAGGAACCCACTGATTTGCATGAATCCAATCCCTCCCAAGAATCAAATTGTAGTTACCTTGCACCTTTGAGATGAAGAAGGCCGTAGCAAGCGTCTTGCTTCCAATAGTGAGCTCCATGGAGGCAACTCCCTTGGTGCTAAGGGGCTCGCTTCCGCCAACGCCACTAACCGTCATGTTTGTCTTGATCAAGTCTTCGTCTTGGCCACCGAGCTTCTTGTACAATGAGTAGGGCATAAGATTCACAATGGCCCCACCATCTACTAGCATTCGAGTCACCAGCTTCCCATTGATGTGTCCCCTCGTGTAAAGAGCATTCAGGTGGTTGTCTTTGTCGCTTGGCTTCTGGAACACAGCTTCACGGGGACCGAACTGAAGATGAGCCATGTCCTCCTCCGGAACCACAAAGTAATCTGAAGATAAGTGCACCACATTGACTTCCAAGTTGGTGCGCTCCGAAGATGCCTCGTAATCCACCAATTCCTCGTCTTCTGCTGTTGGAGGAACTGCTGGGGTTTCATCAATAGGAGGAACCGAAATGGGCGGCACCGATTCGGCTGCTGGCTCTGCACTGGGCTCAACCGGTCTGACCGGTTGGTCAGAGTGGTCTGACCGGTCTAACCGGTCGGCTGCGGCGGCTCGACCGGTCTGTCTGGTTGATCAGCCATCTTGATCTTCTAAACCTTGCCTTGAGGGAACATGGGTCTGTACCTATTGAAGTCCTCATCCCTCATCTTCTCTTCCTCCTGCTCCTTCTTTTCTTTGTTGCGAAGGCGCTGCAATTTCCTCTTCTGTGTTTGAGTCAAACCCGAAGGGCACCACCTAGGCTGATGGTACTTGTTTGCTGCACTCTTGCTGCTACCGGCCTCATGATCATTGGCCATGACCAGCTTTTGCGAAGGAACATCAACCGATTTCTCTATGTCCATCGGTTTCTTGCCCGTATCTTTTATGGGAACCTCGATTTCATCAATTTGAACAAGAACATCGGTTTTAGGCTTCTCTGGATCAACAACAAACTTCTGCTCCTCCTTCTTCTCCTTGATGCGATACTCGAACTTTGGAACAGGAGCTTGGCCTGGCCTCTGAACTCGGTGGGATAAGGTTTTTGATATAAACGCATAGTGCCCATATCCACCCCAAGTTTATTCTTAATTGCATTAGCCAGATCTTCTTTGAACTTAAGGAGATCGGATTGATAGTGCTGGCTGGTATAAAACTCAGAAAATTGATGATGTGTATTAGGATTTCCATGTGGCATCGTCTGTGAGGAAGTTGGGATCGGTCCTTGGTTAGGTCCAGATCCTCGTGACCCACCTGCTACAGTAGTGGTGTGAGGTGGTGTATACAGTGACAACTCATTAGTTCAGCTAGGGACAGCCGAACCTGGAATTGTCTCGAGAGGCGTCGGCGACGGCACTGAGTAACCGGTTTGACCGGTCTGGTAACTGGTCTGACCGGTTTGTGGGACCGGTCTGGCAGGTGCAGTGTACATGATCGACGGTGGTGGGGTTTGCCCTACGAAGGAGTTCGGCGGCTTACCATACATTAGTTCCGATGTGAACTCAGGGGCAGCCGAACTTGGATCTGATGAGTTAGGATCTGACATAGGTTTTTTGCCTTTAAGTTCATCAATATCACTACTCAATTTAATTAAAACGTCACCCGCAACGGCTTGTGCAGCAACAATCTTTTGATCCAGCATGGATGACATCTTATTAAACATATCAGAGGGAGAGAGGCTTACATTGGGTATCTCTTCAACCTTATCCTTGTTAAGCTTGAGAGACGGCAGTACGAACTCCTCCACCCTCTTGACGAGGCCACCACGATCCTTCTTGAAGCCCTTCAGGAATTGAGCCTTGACATGCTCCTCCACAAGAAGGTAGGCCTTGCGCTCCTCTTCGGTGAGCTCCTCCATCGTAGCCGTGATGATGTTTTCCTTCCCAATCTCTGAAGAGCCCATCTTCTTCGAGGATTATATTAGATCGGTTTTAAAACCAGATTAATCTAGTCCCCAGCGGAGTCGCCAAAAAGTATGTTGACACAGAATCACGCCAACACACTTGAATGCGCTAGAACGCACGAGAGATCGTCAAAACAATCTGAACCAGCAGTGCCCTGGGCAGACCGGTCTGACCGGTTCTGCTGATCGGTCTGACCGGTCGGGTGCAGAATGCTGCGTAGACCTAGGAACGCGAGCTCGGGACGGACCCCGTCGGAGCTTGCGCAGCTAGGATTACCCGGAGGTCGGCAAGGCCACTCAGAACGCCTTCGAACGTCGCCGGGACGTGAGAAGAACAACAAATTAGGGTTTGGAAAAGCTAGGGTTTGAGAGGAACAAAAAGTAGATGTATTTTGTATTGATTCGATTAGGAATACCTCAATCGGAGCCTTTATATTTATAGGCCGGGGAAGTCGTACCTCTTCTGCAAGTCGGATTACACAAAGTTTCCACAAATAAAACAACTCCTACTCGGACTAAAACTGGGCAGACCGGTCTGACTGGTCGGCCTCTGACTTGCCAAATTTGGCTGTCAATAGGGTGCCACCGCCCTGCTGCTGCGACGAGGGCATGGGAGTAGGAGCGCCAGGACCGCCGGAAGGGCCTCCGTCGCCGCCAGAACCGTTGCCGCCACCGCGACGCTTGTTGCGGTGGTTGGCAGGCTTGCTGGTCGCCCCCCCCCCCCCCCCGAGCCAGAAGCCGCCTGGGGCTGCTGGGAGGGCGGTGACTTGGAGGAGGCGGTCAGGGCTGCAGCCTGACCAGCCGGGCACTCTCCCAGTGTAAGTTCCTCCAAGGCGAGATCATTGCGAGCCTCCAGGAAGGTGGGGAAGGGTCGGCCGCGACGAAGGAGGGCCCCGACGTGAGCGTAGCGATCGTTGAGGCTGCAGATCACGTTGAGGACGAGGGCGCGGTCAGAGATGACCTCACCAAGTGCGCCGAGGTCGTCGGCCATCTTCTTCAGGCGCCGGCAGTAGTCAGTGATGGAGAGATCACCCTGGACGAAGTTGCGGAACCTCGTCTCGAGCCTGCATGACGCGGGTCTCCCGATTGCTGAGGAACTGGGACTCCACGGCAAGCCAGGTGTCTCTGGCAGTGGAGCCATGGGAGGAGAGGACCTCGGCGAGGTCGTCGGAGAGCGTGCCAAGGATCCAAGACTTGACCACGCAATCCATGCGGGCCCAGTCCGGGGTCATCGGGATGGGAGAGGCGTCGTGGACGTGATCCTGGAGAGAGAACTTGCCGAGGGTAAGGAGGAACTGATCGCGCCAGCAGCCGAAATTACCGGAGTCGACATCAAGAACGATGGAGATGGGGCTCCGGATGTTGTTGACGGCGACGGCCTGTGCATGCAGATTGAGGAGGGCAGCATCCTCGTGCATCAGCATGGCGGCCTGAAGATCAGAGGGGTCGGCGGCGGAGTCCTCAAGTGGCGGCTTGGGAAGGGCGACGGCATCGCGGGTGCGGGCAGCAGCCGCAGCCTCCTCCTCGGCGATGCGGGCGCGGGCCAGAGCCGCGTCACACGCGGCTTGCCGCTCCTGGGCGAGTAGCTGGGCTTCGGCGGCGGCACTGCTGGCGGCCTCCTTGGCGGCCCTGGCCGCGATCTCATCGGCCTGGAGGTTGGCGGCCGCAGCAGCCACGGAGGTCGGGGAAGGGGGCTGGGATCCAGCCATGCGCAGCGCAGCAGGGGAGCTGGCGCGGGCGCAGCACGGCGTGAGGCCGGTGCGCTAGGGCAGCGGAAGAGAGGGAATCCGTGAGGAGACCCAGACTCGTGATACCATGAAAGCTAGGAAAATTGGATGATTGATTGAAAAGAGTACCGGGTACATTATATAGGCAAGGATCGACTAGGGTTTATAGAACACACCCAATCAACAGAGATCCTTGCCTAATACATATCAATCTACCATAAAACCCACGGCAGTCCAGGCCACTAGGCCGGCGCCCCAAGCCCAATGGGCCAGCCCAATCTATCACGCTACCAGATACGTATTTGTGTATTATTTAGCAGTATCATCCATCCTCACACGCACAGGTTTCTGTTCTTTTTGTACGGTGCGGCGAAGCAGTGTGGCCAACATGCCCTTCCTTTTCTGCATTCTGACATTTACCTCAGCATTTAAGCGCTGCAAAAGTGGGCGGAATACCATGACCAAATTAGGACAACATACTCCATGCATCTAGTTAAAAATAAGTCACGTTTAAATTTTGGCCATCAATATCTTTTTTTTATATTTAAAAAGGAATAAGCCCATGCATATTATTTGACCCTGCTACTCTTTAGGTTGTCTAATTTTGACCAGCAACTCCAATACCATCTGGTTCTGGATACCACAACTTTCGGTAACATCTAGTTTTGGCATATGAGCCCAACCAAAAAGGTTTATGTTAGCGCGGTATAGTTTTTAATTTATATGCGAGAAAATATTGAAATGAGGAAAAAGATCATGGAGATATTTTTTGACACAATGAATCCAAAAAAATAGCTACAGCTCAATCAAATGACAATTTGAAGATTTATGAATTTTTTTATTTGAAGATTTTTCAAAAAATATATATTTTTAAGTATTTTTTTACCGGACTCTTGTTTTACATAAAGTTGAGAAATTATGGGTGTAGATAATTGGGTTTTCAATCCTATGGGTGCAAAAGTAAAAAAAAAAATACCGAACCATGATAACATTATTATTTGCGCAAGACATTAATTAGCTTGTTCTTGTTTTAGACAGGATCTGATGTGGTTCAGGGTTGCTATAGCAAATCGTAGTAGGTGCTTGGCGAATATATAAGTATTAAATAATGATTGAAATATCCAAATGCAAGATGACAGGTATATACGGTTGAGGGATATGATATATATTGTCTTGACTACCTCAGCCGCAGGGCGTGGTCCTGATAAAAAGGGGTAGGGATAATAATGTTATATATGGCCGTGAGTTGCTTTAGATGATGCATTATATTCTTTCTTTCTTTCTTTCTTTCTTTCTATATAGATGCAAATACATAAATTCTATGATTAATTAGTTGAAACAATTGTAATCAGCAAGATTTTAGATTTTACCAAAATTCAACATTAAATTGACCAATGAATCTATCCATTGACCGGCAAGTAAACTAATGAAGTGACCCAAGTTCTTTTTCATGCTTTTCTTGCGATTGTTACCACTATTAGATTGTTTTGCCATACAATAAATGAAGCCAAGAAGATCGTCTTTGTTTACATTTCTAAAAAGAAATACAAAGTCAACACTCCAAACTTCCTAAATTCATACTAGTATATATTATGTACCTCGGGAAATGGTACACTCTAGATTATTTGAAACAATTAAAACCTAATAACCCATACCTGAAGGAATCATTTGTTGGGTATTATATATTATTGTCGCAAAATAAACAGCGCACCAGAATATATTGTTTGACCGAACGAAGATCCAACTACTGACATGATGCCGCCTTCAATCCAGTGTTAAACATATATAATGAATTATATTGTCAAATAAATTTTGACATAAACATAGTCGACCAAATCTCAAAATCTGACAAAAAATACCCAAATTCAAATTAAATAGTACCATCGGTACAAAATCCCTGCCAAAATTATTAACTTATTAGAGCCAAAACTATTGACTAATTAGACACCGACATTTAACGAAATGTAATTAAACGGTCCGGCCTTTTCTGCTATTATTTGCTGGTCGAATTTCATGTTCTCCAGAAGCTACTACACGTACTGCCCTACAATACATCCCATCACCAATTCATCACCATTGAACAACACAGATGCATGGATAATGCAAATCACCTTTATATTCACCATGCAGCATCATAACACTGATGATGATGGTTGATGGCCTCATCAGCATCTTCATCACCATTCACCAACCAATGCAACTCCATGAACCCTATGCTGTCCTGCTTCATTTCTGGGTCCAATGAGCCCATGCCAATGCCCATGCATGGCTCCAATGATCAATGCATGTCTTGCCTTGCCTTGGTTGCTTTCCATTCGATGATCTCCTACTTCATTTCTGGGTCCAATGAGCCCATGCCAATGCCCGCGGCGCCGTGCCGCAGCGGAAGCCCCGCCGCGCCGCCCATGCTCCGCACGACGCCGCCGCTGACGCCAAGGAAGTCTCTCGTGCTCAGCTTCCCGTCGTCCATGCCGGGGAAGCCACCGCTCCCGGAAGCCGCCAGCGAGTTCATCAGGTCCCGGAACTGGCTCTCGTTCTCGGCCTGAGAAGTGCTCCTCGACGACGAGCTCTCCCCGGCCATGAACCCAGCAGCACCGGATGGCCTCCCGTTCAAGGCGCCGCCGCTACCGAGCCCCCTGAGCAGAGAGTTCACGCTGCCGCCTCCGCCGCCGCTCGTCGTCGCGCCCATCTGCGCGGCCTTCTGTAACAGTGCCGTCGCCGACATCTGCGGCGGCGCGACGGTCTCGGTTGAGTTGTACAAGGATGAAGAGAAGCCGCCGCCGCCGCCTGCCATTTGGTTGCCCATTAGGTTCCCGGAGAAGATGGCTGCGGACCCGGTGTTGGCGCCGCTGTTGCCATGCTCGCTGCCATCGCCGCGGCCGTTCCCTCCTGTGGCACCGTTGAACTGGTTCGGGAAGACGAGGCGCGCGTCCTGGCCGCTGCTCGCGCCCGAGAAGAACCCCAGGTTTAGGAGACCGTTGCTCCCCGGCTGGCCGTGCTGCTCCGGCAGCTGCATCAGGCCGTGGAAGGCCGGCTTGCCGTGGAGCAGAGAGGTGTGTCCCGGTTGGCTCTGGTGTCCATCCTCGGCGCCGCCGAGGTAGAACGGCGAGGAGGATGACGACGCTGGCTGCGCGCCGCGGAACGCTGGGGAGCCGGCCGAGGACGGCATGAGGTGTTCGAACTGCGCCGCCGGATTGCCGCCGATGGCGGTGGCGGCCGACGAGTGGGCTTGGTCTTGAAAGGAATGCAGCTGAGAGGCGGCCAGCCCGGAGAGGCCGAGGGCCATGCCGCCGGAGCCGTACATGCCCGCGCCGATCGGCGGCGCCCGTGCACTCTCCTGCGCCATCGCGTCGCAGAACGCACGGTGGGTGATGAAGCTGTCTCTCCTGTAAGACCCAACCAAAGAAAAAACAAATCAGAGACTAATTAGGCAATTGATCTTTGTAAACTGAAGCTTGTCAAAAAATATTTGTAAAATGGATTTACGAAAGTAGTTCGTGCGCTACTACAATATTTATTAGCATTGCAAACTTGCAAAGTGAAATTACAGGCATGTTTATACAAGAGCCTTGAAATTAAAGGTGATTGAAAATAATAATGCTAATTTAATTAACACTTGGAAAATAGCAAATTGAGATTTTAATTACAGTACAGCTGGTCTGTAATAAAATGGTAAATACATTTTACAAGAGTGATGCATATACATAGCTTTTTTTTCTGTCGCATCCCAACAATTAATGTTGGGAAATACCTCCTTGTATGAGTTCCTAAATTTGGGGAGTTGACCAATTGCATTTTAACTATTTTTAGTTGTTCGATCTTACTATTTGTATTTTCTCTATTTTCTCCATAGGCAATTACTCAGTACTGAGCACAGGATATATAGAGTTTAGGTTTGCCATCTGATTAGATGTTGACACTATTGAGATTCAAAATAGAGGCAAGCTGGCTTTCCGAAACAGCTTTAAGATTTTTGGAAAAACAATATTGAAAAGTTTTGTGCATTGTTGCTAAATAGACAACAGATAGAGTTATTAAATTAGGTTAAGAAAATGTTTGCCAAGTTTAATTTTCAAAATAAAATGAACTACACGTTTCAGAACTTTTTTTAAAAAAACTAACAGTTTCCAGGTGTTAACTAATAAGAAGAGATACACGTTTCAGAATCACTGTAGAATTTCTCAGGAACCGTTGAACAGGTTTCAAATATCCCTGATATTGAAAAGGTGTTTCCCTATATATATAACTAGCTAGCTAGTGGAATTTCATTTCATCAACGGATAAAGGACCCCCCCAAAAGTAGTATTTGTCGAACAGGTTTCAAATATCCCTGATATTGAAAAGGTATTTCCCTGTATATATATATATATATAACTAGCTAGCTAGTGGAATTTCATTTCATCGCCGTATTTCATTACATTCAGAGGCAGATCTAGCCCCCTACCTCTCCAAGATCAATGGATACCCCCCCCCCCTCCCCTCCCCATTTGGGAAGAAAGAATGAAGGAGAAGGGGAGAGGAAGAAGATAAGGAGATGATCAGCCCCCTTCTACATGTATTGACTAGATTCAGCACTGCTTACATTATTTAAGGAATTTTCGCTCAATTATCATTAACAGACTGTACTACCCGTTAGTAGCTATTAATTCTATGCTAGTCTATAGTAGATGTGCACTGCTGGGTAGTCTTTTGTGTTGACGACTGAACGACTGAACTAGTAGTTTTCTGTTTTGGATGGGATGTGCAAAGCAAGTGCAGGCCATGACATGAATAGTGATGTGTATCCAAAGGAAGCCAGAAATGGAAAGGGAAAACTGACGGAATTAAGCAAGTGTCATGCCCAAATGCAGTTCGTACTCCCTTCAGCTAGCTAGGATCCAAGAATATACATACTGACATGGGAAAATCGCAAGCATATCCATACCATAAATATGGGATGCGTTTACATGAACAGAAGCACAGCAAAAACCCTGAGTTGTATCCATCGTCTTTTCCTGCCTCTCGCATCGGTTGCTTCGCCTGCATGTGGTCGTCGTCGTTTCAGACGAGCAGAGACGACGACGACCGCCATGAAAAGAAGAGAGAGGAGTGTCGCTAGCTAGCTGCATGCATGCGCGATGCATCCCATCGGGGCGTCACGGTCACATGAGAGAGAACAGGCTAGCTGCTAGCTGCAGCCATGGCCGTGGTGCTGGAGAGACATGCAAATGTCATCACGTGAACAGGTGGGGATCCCGTCCGTCCGTCCATGGAGATGGAGATGGAGGTCAGGAGGCATGGAGAGAGAAGGAGAGGGAGCCGGAGCCCTGCTGCAGTGCTGCTGCAGGATGCATGCGGACTCCGAGGTGAAAAAGGAGTCTGGCTTTTGTCTTCTTCTCCAACTCTCATGGCATTGCCGCATTGATTGGCATGGCATCCACTGCAGCTGCATGCTACAGAGAGAGAGGCGCAGACGCAGGCAGGAGGGGCGACGGCCGGACGGACAGGAGTTCACGTGTGACCACCACCCCTTTCTCTCTCTACATCCTAGAGAGAGATGGTCCAAAAAAAATCTAGTTGCGCAAATAGGGATGGGTGGAATGGGATGGAATCCAAACAAGTCAAATTTCCAAACAAGAAAAGAAAAGAAGAGAAGAGAAAAAAAGAGAAAAGCGCAAGCAAGCCAGCAAAGCAAGAAGGCAGGACGCAGCTAGCAGCACGGGCGCAGAAAGCAGGTGGCTTGCTTGCCGGCCAGTGACAGCCCTAACCCTAACTCCCATGCATCAAATCAAATCGGCATGGATCTCACTCGCATGCCTTTCCGTGCCTGAACTGAATGAATCCATCATGACCCAATCATGCGTACACGCCGCCGCCGCCGATACCCTACCGCTTACTACCACCAATAAAAGGAAATTCAATAGTATTTCTGAGTCGTTGATTGTACCACAAAATAAACAGTAACGGAATTGTAAGTTTGGAAGAACTTAAAATTCGATCGATTGCAGATGAACCAAGGCTAGCAACCGCTATGATATTTAGCCTGTTAAAACTGACTATTATAGCCCGTTAAATACTGTAACAGCAATCCTGCCGTTAAACGGCTTATTAACCAATAAGACGAAGATGATGATTGATAGATAAGATACCGTACCTGGAGAAGAGGGTGCCGCAGTCGCATCGGTACTCGCGGGTGCCGCAGGTCTTGGAGTGCGCCTTCCAGTCGGACTGCACGGCGTAGCGCTTGTTGCACTTGTCGCACTTCCACTTCTTCTCGCCGTGCTTGCGGCAGTAGTGCTTCTTGATGCCGGTGAGGTCGCCAAGCGCCCGCGACGGGTCGTGGTGGACGCACGTCGGCTCCGGGCAGAGGTACACCCGCCGCCGCGTCTCCTTGGGGTTCTTCTGCTTGAGCTTCCACGGCAGGTTGTGCCCGCGCCGGTGCAGCTGCAGGTTCTGCTCCCGCTGGAACCCCTTGTTGCACACCTCGCACACGAACCGGTTCGTCGCCAGCAGCGACTTGGGGGACAGCGCGATCACCTCAGCGTCCGGATCTGATGATCAGCATTCAGCAGTGCGTTTTTCTTTTTGGTATTATTATCGTATGAATAATAATTCTATTATTGGGTAATAATATATATAAAAGATTATTAATTGAAGATCTATCAGAGGACATGGCTCGATCGAGGTACTTGCTTGGGTTACCGGGCTGGTTCCTCTTCTTCTTGGGCGCCGGCGCGGCTGCCGGAGGAGGAGGCGCCGCCTGCTGCGGCAGCGGCGGCTGCATCTGCGCGTCGCCGAGTCCGAACAGGTGGGCGGCCGCCATGTGTATCGATCGATCTCAGCTAGCTAGCTCACGAGTTGATTGGTGGATTGGTCACCACCACCACCAGTCCACCACTGCTGCTAGCAGAGCGAGCTACCGGCCGGTCACACTGCGACTGGCCAGTCCAAGTCACGCAGCTGTGCGGCAGCGTGACTGCTAGTATAGTCTCTCCTTAGCTTGGACAGTAGCCTACCTGACTCTCCGGCTTCTTCTGCACCACCGACGACCGATCGATCTAAAAGACAAACGAGACAAGAGGCAAATAAATGGTGTGAGCTAGTAAGCAAGTAAGCTGCTGCATGCTTACACAAAGAATGAAATCCATCCAGGACTACTGACGACAGATAGAGATCGAGATGCAAGTAGTACATGTGTACTACGACACACTTGACTGGAGGCTGGACTGGAGCATGGACAATTGGACATGGACATGGACATGGACATGGACATGGATGGATGGATCTGCTGTGTGCTACATACATACAACCCAGAGCCAAAGAGGACAAAGTAAAGTAGTAGCTCCAATCGTCGTCTCGATCTCTACAAAGCAACAAGGAAATTAAAGCGAGCGGTGAAAAGGGAGAACCGAGGAGGAAGAAAGTCCAAACAAACAAACCTAGCTAGCCGCGGTAGCTGCGCTTGCAAACAAGGCGCAAAAGAGGCACAAAGGGAGCTAGAGAGCAGGTGCAGAGAGGCCGGGCGGCCATGGACAGAACAAGAGATGCAAAACATACATGCAAAGCATCAACAAGGACAAACAACGCACATCGTCTAACACTAATTAAGGTCGTCTCGAGAAGGAATCGAAGAAAAGAGTTGATAAGAGATGAGCAAAGCGTGATTACATCAATAGTATATAAGCACCAACCGGATGATAATGAATCCCGAAAGTCGGGTGATCGATCGAGAAGGAGCTAGCAGAGCTACACGGATCGAACTGAAGCTAGCAACCGGAGCATGCGCCCCTCTCTTTCTCTCTCCCTCTTGGAACACACAAGGAAGCAAAAGAGAAAGAGGTAGAAGGAGAGGGAGGGAGGAGCTAGCAGTAGTAGCGAGTGGTGGTTGGTTATGATGAGCACCTCCCTATCGCCTCACACAGCACCCCTAATCAGCTCAGGTCGATGGGTAAGGCAGCAAGCGCTCTCGCTGATCCAACTAGGGAAAGGGCTCTGGGGGTGAGCCATTGACGACAGTGACCTGGACGGTGGGGCCCGCGTGTGCCCTGTCTGGGACCCCCTGAAGATGCTCATCCCTTTCAACTCCCCTCTCTGTATATATCTGCTGGTTCTTGCTCGTCATCAGTTACCCTATTTACAATTAAATCTTTCGAAACTCAAAATAAAAGAAGTAGATCGATGTACATTTATACATACTACTGTAACCAAGATTATTTATATGGGTAAAATCGACCTGAAAAAGGGAAGTAATAACAACAACCAGATACTATACATCACACAGTATATATGTACAAGAATGGTCTAGAGATGCAGCAGCAAGATAAACCACTGACTTAGAACCACACGAAATTGTTTCCTTTTTTGACTTTGTTCCACTTCCACACACGCCTCATCCATGTTCTACGCAATTCCGGACGGGGATAAAAAAGACCTCGTCGCAAGCTGATGGTATTTTCTTCTCGTAGAATATATAGTGCTCCATACGACATACATGCAGTAATAACTAAAATTAATTTTTGGCTTTGGCCTCTCGTTTCTTTGGTTACTTCTCGTGTCCCAATTATCTAGCTACTACACCAGTTATTATATACTATTTATTAACATGAGTTAAAATTTTAAATTTCAAAAATATTGATAGCAAAACTTATTTATTAACAATTTGATCAAAGCCTTCGCAAAATTTGTCTATATATGTTTTCTCTTGCTGCTTAGAGCACTCCAAGAGCTTTTCCAAAATGTACTCTCTAAATCATCATTTGGAGAGTCATTTGAGTAAATATCATTTTCCATATTTTTGTATTTTCCAACAGCTTTTCTATATCTTTTGTGTAGTCTAGAGAACCATCCTTGCTCTCCATCTTTGGCTAGCATGAAAGCCGGAATAGAGGATATGCATATTTGGATATTCAATTGAAGAGATTGTTGTATGGTAAATTTTCATCAAAATCTCTATTCCTATAAACTAGAGAAGATATAAAGAGTTACTTGAAGATGCTCTTAGACATGATCGATGAACATTGTCATGGTGATGTCAAGCAATATATATAATGCCATCCAGGAACACTAAAAAATCTACTTTAACATGTACTACCTGCCAAATGCCAGTAGTTTTTGTTATTTACAAATTCTTAATAAATACACCGAAAGAGAAGTGTCTTCTAGCTGTGCGAATATAATTACGAAAAAAAATAATATACCAATCCGCATCATGTACAATATAATGCATCACTTTATTATGCACGCATCGATCGATCGATCGATTCTCGTGATCGACCTTTTCCTCAACATTCTTTGTCACGAACTACCTTGCTTGTCAGGGGCAGCTCGAGAGAGACCCCTGTGTAGCTAAGCCTGCAGCTAGCTATAAGATATTGTTGCATTTGTAAATTACTCCGATCGAGATGTGCAGCGTTTCTGCATGATTGCATGTGATATCTGATCGAGAAATGCAGGAGCGAGAAAACAAAACAGCAGCATCAAGCATATGTTTATTAGGCGAACGCATGTGATCGAGATGAGGTGGATGATCGTTTCTCATCCATCTCTCCCCAGGAATTCCAAACTTTGGAGCTGGATGCTGACAGCAGCTGCTAGCTAGCGTGCGTGGGAGGAAACGAAGAATTACACGGTGGCTAAGATGGCAAGTAAATGACAAGCCATGTACTGTTAACAATGATCGAGTACCGTGTTATATATATATACACACACACACACATGCATATATATGCATGTTGCACTCAGCTGCAGGACCAACTAACAATATGTTGCCAAACCTAGCTCTTGTCACGAGGTTGTACTACTCTCTCTCTCTCTCTCTCTCTCTCTCTCTCTCTCTCTCTCTCTCTCTCTCTCTCTCTCTCCAAGCAAGCAACTTGATTTTCCCTCTCTCTCTCTCCCAATGCAAGAAATAAAATAGCCGAGTTAAGATGCACATCTTCATTCAAGAATAAATGGATCGGATTTTATTTTGTAAGGGTGACAGTGTTCCGATCCTTTCATTTTTCCAAAGGAAATAAATTGTGTCTGTGTGTATATATATACGCGAGAAGATTGAAAAAGCGCACTAGTAGTAGAGCTAAATTATATATTAATAGATCTCAAACATCTGACTCAATAAACTAATAAATCAAGGCAATTTATTTCCACATGAACATAAGCGCATTTGCCCACCCATTTGGGCCAACCTTATGATCTTATACTTATACCTCTATTTTTGTCATCCAATTTAAAAATTAAAGGCCGCTAAGGCTATTCCCGGTGCAGGATTTCATTACACGATTTTATAGAATGCCATGTCATCTAGGTACATTTGAGTTCACTAACGAAACAAGATCCCCAATGCAAAGTATCATTTCACATAGACCTGATATTTATCGGGTCGGGTTCGGGTTGGGTCAAAAAAATGCGACACTTTTTTTCGGCCCATACTCGGCCCGACCCGACCATCGGGCTGAATTTTTTGGCTCGAGCCCGACCCGTCACATGGTCGGGTCTTGTCAGGTTGGGTCAAACCCAATTTTTGTGTATATAAAATTTGGGTCGGATTGAGTTGGGTCAGGTTTCGGATAAAAAAAACTCGACCTGTGCCTGGCCCATTTTTTTTGTCGGGTTAAAAAATTTGGCCTGAGCCTGGTCCACGCATTAATCGGGTCGGGTTGGGTTTTTTTTCGGGTGGGTCGAGTCGGGTTTATCGAGTCGGGTAGCCCGTGATCAGGTATAATTTCACGATTTCATAGACTAGCCATAGCATTTAATTGTGAGGCATGTGATTGGGCGCAATTGCATGATATGAAACTCTATAGCGCCCAATGCAAGTTTCAACAAGTTTCGTAGTCTTGGAAACAGTTTATATACACAAAATTTTGGTGTAACTCCTTCCCGCTCTCTCTCTCTTCATAATTACCATGTCATGTCATCACAAAGGCTGACGTATCACTGTATTTAATGTGCATGAAATCTCTATGAAAAACTTGCATTGGGATTAGCCTAATGGTTCTGCGTGCAATCCTGCTTTAGTGGTTGGCGATGACCACTCTTCATAACCCAGACCAAATAGACAATGCACAAAAGAACATTTTTTGATGCCATCATACCTGTCGGCCTTGTGAGGTTAGGTAGCCTTGCATTGCGACGTCCACGCTTTATTTGATTGTACTATATATATATATATATATATATATATATATATATATATATATATATATATATATATATACACACACACACACAATGGATCATATCGATGCATGTGGAATTATAAAAAAGAATAAGTAAAAAAGATTTCTATCGAAAATTAGTAGCAAGTGGAAGTTAAGCTCCAACCCACCAATCACTGTAATGAACGCCAAAAGGGGTTGACACGTCCTGCCGGCCGTTCAGAGATCAGCAGTATCATGAATGAATGAATGAATGATAGCTGTAGCCTCTCAGCTGTGAGAGGTTAAGGCTGGTTTTTTCTTAATCTAAAAAAATGAATGAATGAATGAATGAATGAATGAATGATGACAACGTTGGAAATGTTACTCATCCAACACTGCTAAAAAAGAGGCATTCGTCCACCTCTAGTTAGTACCGGTTGCTTTAAACCCGGTACTAATGTCATTTTTAACACTACTCAGTACTAAATACCACCGTTTAGTACCAGGTAGTGTTAAAATCTGGTACTAAATGATTGAGGGCCCCTAGCAGACATTTAGTATGATCTGTAACACCAACCGGTACTAAATGATGGCGTTTAGTACTGGAAGTTGGTTATGGTCCGGTACTAAATGGCTTGCTCGGGTTAGTTCAAAAAGATAGCATCTTCTATCTTCTCACATGTGTTGTGTGGGTGGAATGGTAGAGGAGCGTACACGCGAGGCGACATGTCACGAGTTTGAACCCTGGTGTAGGCACATTTATTCGAACATATGTTTTGTAGGTGATGGTACATTTAGTACCGAATATATTTTTTCTAAGTGATGGTGCAATTAGTACCGGGTGCTGCAACCCGTACTAAATAGACCTCCATTTAGTACCGGCTGCGGGAGCCCGTACTAACGGCGCCCGGTACTAGTGCCACTTTTTGTGGCAGTGCAATATTTATTTCTCTCTGCCCTCGTTTAGATGCACCCGTAAACTTTTTGAAAGAGAATTTTTTTTATATTTGAAGTATTAAATATAGACTAATCACAAAACTAATTGCAGATTATGTCCGTAAATCGCGAGATGAATCTAATGAGCCTAATTAATCTATCATTAGAGCATTTGTACTGTAGCAATTTAGTGTCTAATCATATCATAATTAGACTCATTAGATTCGTCTCGCAATTTACAAGCAAACTATGCAATTAGTTTTTTATTTCGTCTAGATTTAATACTCCATGCATGTAAGATTTCCATTCGATGTGATAGTTTTGGAAATTTCAATTTTGCATCTAAACAAGGGGTAGTTTAGTGGTGAAGAAGCAGGAGGGATATTAATAAGGGAAGACTACTTTTTTTTTGAAGGAATAGGGAAGCCTACTTCAAATCGCAAGTTTAATTTTTGTTTTTCACCGGAGAAGCAGATGACTTTAATTAGCTTGCATGCATGGCCTTTGTTGGAATGTTCCGAGTCCAAGTCGATGACTTTTTTAGCTTGGTGGGAGTCCAAGTCGTCGATGACTTTTTCCAGTTCATATAACCTCCGACATAAGAGTGGCCCACTCGGATATTTTGACCAGGTACGTTAACTTAATTATTATTGATCATTTATGTGCTGAGATCGACTTGCTTATCAACAAATTCATCCAAATAAATAGCGTCAACGATGCTCCAATAAAACAACTTCAAATAATTGACTACTGTGTACGATCATAAATTACAAGTCATTTTCTAAATACATAAATGACGAGGGGTTTAGGCGAGAGCACGAGCAGTTTGGAGATGGCGAGGGGAAACAGAGAGGGACACGGCGGTGAGCATGGCGAGGGGCACGGCGTGAACTCCGACGAGGGGCTCGGCGGGTGGTCACCGACGAGGTTTTGCGCCACGCTCGGAGGCCATCGTGTCTGTCTCCTCTGCGGCGACCTGCATTCGGCGCGGCTCCGAGGGAGTTCCGCCAAGGCGGCGATCTCTTCTGCCGAACTCGCCGCCCAGGAGGAAGATCGGGTCATCACCGCGGAGTCTCCAACTCAATCAGAGAGGTCGGGCAGAGATCATCCGCCGCGTGGATAGGGAGGAAACTCTAGGTGTCAGACCACGTTCGCTTGGTGGGGATTGGATTGCAAGGGAGCGGCTCGCAAGGGAAATCAAATGTAATCTCTTTGGCGCCGACGTGAGCGTGAATCCGCATCATGAGGGGAATCGATCACCGCATGGGGGGGGGGGGGATGATCATGCTTTGGAATTCACTTGTTCAGAGTTGGATCAGCCGCATCCCAGCCACGCATCCATGGGGAACGAGTTCGTCACAGGAGAGGTTGCCAAGTGTACATCCAGATGTTAGAGAGAGGAATTCCTTCGGCCGCTCGATTGGCGACCTCTTTGACCACTCATGGCGGGTGGATCTGGGTCCGTGTTGGATCTGGATACCCAAACCCGCAACCCTAGGGGAGGATGGTTACCCGGCTCGTCCGGAGGAAATCCGTCGAGAGGGGTGGCGCGCCCGTAGAGTGGTTCGTGTCCATCCCCCTCCACCGCTGCCCAAATCCTTTGCTAGTGCGGTGGAATCCAAACCAATGGCGAAAGACCTAGGTAGAGGAGGTCGAGGTCCTGATGTAGGGGGAGGTTTCCACCGCAGGTTTGAGGAAGACAGGGGTAATGGGTGGAACACACAAAGGGGAAGCAGAAACGACTTGGGAGAGATGGATCTGAGGAGAGGAGCTTCACCCAGGGGTGATTTCCATGAGCGCTCCACCAAACCTGATGACTACATCCACTCCCGCGATGAAGATCCGATGGGGAAGCGGAAGGCGGTGGAAGCCGAATTCAGAGCAGGATTACCGCGCCGCCGCTTCAATCAGGATCCAAGTAATCCTCAGACCTCTGTTCATGATCGTCTCGGACCCTCTAGACAGAGAGAGGAGGCAGAATTTGGGAGGGGAGGATTCTCAGACACAAACAGAGCGGGCTTCAAACCTAAGGATGCTGATATCTGCTTCTGGTGTCGGCAAGAGGGTCATCATCAGGCTACATGCACAAACCCTCCGTTCTGCTTCCGTTGCAAAGAGTCTGGCCATTTGGGGCAAATTGTCCAACCATTTAGGGGGCTTCGATGCACATGTATGGCTTTGGCATTCCTGGACAGGGTTTCCACTCTCTGAAACTTCCTGGCCTTACCAAGAGGAAGGTAACTGAATTTGTGGGTTTGATCCAGATCAAGAGTGGGATTGCTTCTGCAGAACGCTTGGAGGAGGAGGCCTCCTAATCTGCGTGCGCCATCCATGCTCGCGGAGCGCGATGCTATGACTGTACATGATTTTCCCTTTTGTATCGTATTTTTCCACTTCTTTCTATATTTGGTAAGTTACAACTTATGAACATTATTTTGCACATAATCTTTAAGGCTATTCCCAGTGGGGGTTTTATAGTAGTTTCATGCACATTAATTAGCATGTCATGTAGGATTACATGGTGACATAACATAGAATTTAAGAAGAAAGAGAAGAAACTAGTTTCATCTAGATAAAACTCTCCCTACACGAATACCAACACTTTATGACTCTTGAAATTAAATGCAATATTGATCCTATGAAACCACAATATGAAATTATGCATTGGGATAGATAGTTTCAAATATTATTTCATAATTTTCTTACTTATGTGGCTATCTTGAAAACATCAACAGGAAACTCTCTATTGGGATTAGCCTAACAGGATGAATTCTCATCATAACTTATGCGATACACATAACTTTTACGTACAAGTCTTTCTTCCTTCTTGATGGATAATTTTCAGATACAACTTTTACGATACATAAAATTTCAATGCATAGCTTTTTAAAGAAAACTTATAAAGGATAATCTTTTAGCACAATGTATATGAAGATGTTATCAGAAAGAATTATCGCACAATCTTTTACACACTTGTTCGCTGTGAGGAACCAGCCAAGTTAATCCCGCCTAATCGAGTCATCGTCCATTGATCAACTCAATTAGCGAGGACCAACCCCGGAAGTCCTTGGAATGTGTCATGAGCACCGCCCAGGATTTAAACACACTCCACTAGCACAATAGTAATACCATTACATAAGCACATCTACACACAAGTTTATATTACAAAGAGGTTCAAAGTTTATTACATCAAGTCTTCAGAGTTTGCAGCGGAAAGTTTAATAAACGTGCACTCCATACATAACGCAAAATAGAAGGTAGCACTATATGCCGATAGTGTCATTCTCGTAGCCACCGGCCATCTACTCCTCACCCGCACCTCCGTCCATGGGTAGAAGTAGCCAAACACGGCCTCCGGCTGTGAAAGGAATCGGGTGCACATAGACTAAGAGGAGGAGGGCGTGAATTAGGCAAACTAAAAACCTTAACTTCAAGCTCCAACTAATTTGCACAAAACGTAAACTAGATCATGCTATCTAGATGTGCAACTATGGTTTAACTAGTGTGAAAACCCTCATCCCAAAAGAGTTATGCAACCTATAGCCAATCCTATCAAGATTCTACTCTAGAAAGTAAAGGCACACAAAGATTGCAAAGAGTAAATGCGGAAGCTTAAAGAGAGATAAGAGAACGCAAAGTCTTGTGACACGAGAATTTATCCCGTGGTTCGGTTAGCCACAAAGACACACCTACATCCATGTTGTTGAAGCACTCACAAAGAGTATTGCTTCTCGGCCACCAAGTCTCTTCCGTGAACACTCACGGTCACCTTGGCCCTGGGTTCCACTAAGGAGCTTCTCCACCAAGGAAGAGGGTCTCCACGTCCCCCACACAAAGCTTGTCGTCGCCGCTCCACACCAAGCCGGAGGGTCGAAGACGTGCCGGCGAGTCACCAAGACTCCAAGGATGGCCGGCTCACCAAGATACACTTTGGTTCACTCAAGAACCAGCTCACAAGGCACACAACCTTGCCTTTCACTCACTAAGGAGCTAACCTAGCACTACCTCTCTCAATTATGTGCTAAGGACTAAGGATTTGAACACTTGAGCTCTAGGATGGCTTGGAGATGTTTTTGGATGTGTGTGGGTCTTCTTTGAACTCCAGCAACTCCAAAATAGCCGGGGTGAGGTGCTTATATAGGCCACCAAGTCGAACTAGCCGTTTTGAGCCGTTACTGCTTTTTCTGCGTAGGCGTCGGATAATCCGATGTGGCTCTGAGAAGGGCGTCAGATCATCCGACCCCATTGGCATCTTTACGGTAGCCGTTAAGTTTCAAACCAATTGCTGACGTCATTTGTCCGACGCATTAGTCCGACCCTCTTTTGATCATGCGTCGGACCATCCGGTGCAGTTGGATAAACCCTGAATTCCAAACACCTTCTCTGATCATTGCTCCGACACTTAGTCCGACGCTCAAGACAACAGCGTCGGATCATCCGATCCTGAAGAGACGATTCCAGCCTGGAAAACATGCTCTCTGGTACATGATCCAATGGTTTGTCCGACCTTCATTTCCTTAGCGTCGGATAATCCGATCCTGAAGGGATTTTCAGCTCTGCGCAACAGCCTTCTCTGAAGAATACTCCGGCCATTTGTCCGACCCTTCTTCCATGGCGTTGGATTAACCGAGTGCATTGCTCAGATAGTCCGACCATGGGGTCGTCAGATTATCCGAACCCACTGAGTTTTTCCTGTTTCTTTGTTGCACTTGTCCAACTCATCGCAGTGGTCATTTGGACACTCCAAATATATTTCTCTGCTTTTTCACTACGACTTGATATCTCTACGGTGTGTTGGACACTTCATCTCAACGGTGCATTGGACATCTCGTCTCGGCGGTGCATTGGACGTCTCGGATATGACTTGGACGTCATCCAAGGGACCTAGAAAATCCTACAAATATGATCTTGCAAACTCGTTAGTCCCATTGATTGTGTTGTCACTTGATCACAAAAATCACTCGAAATGGCCTAAATAGGGCCATGTTCGTTACAGGCTGCGTGTCACCTGCATCAACTTTAACAATAGCACCATGAGTACAAAGGGTACTCGTTGGACTTATCCAATATGGGTATATACTTGCCTGATCTCAAGGAGAGTGCATTTGGTTAGTAGCAAGGATAGGTCATGGTTTATAATTTTTTGAATAAAAGTGTTGAACTTTGATCAAGTTATAATAAGCAAAAGACAATGCATCTATAATCTCTATATTATTCATCATTACAATTGCATAAGTAAAGTGATCATATATAACTTGAGATCAATCTTCCATGAACTCCATCACAAGACTCTACAAAGGGGCAAACCTCAAAGAGCGCGCTCACAGTCCGAGAGTGCGGCTATTGAAATAGATTAAAAGGCTATTGAAATAGATTAAAGACCCTGTAGGGGTGTACGACTTTACCCACACGAGGACAAGACCAACGACCATACCCATGGCCAAGGATAAGTGTTGATTCATGCCTCAATCCTTCACACAAACACAACCAGCTATGAGCGAACAGTCGGGAAGCACAAGTGCATCGAACCCGCCGATCATGCTATATCATGACTCGCACCGAATCCAATCAAGGCAAGGTGTGACTTATGCTAGTTGGCTTACCTTCCTATTATTAAGCATATGATTTGTATGGAAAAGTGTTCAAGAGACCGGCAACCAAAGAGACAGTCCTTAACCAACTCAAGCAAGACTAACCAATTGGACTCCTTTCCAACATGGCCCTACCATTCTTGCTCAAGTCCGAATCATAATTCATAGTTGCTCACATTTTATTCACCAACAGCTAAGATTGTAGAATTAATCAAACATCCTATAACTCGTGAGTGGTGGTGCCCTTTCCATCTTTCGTCTTCTACCATAGCTAAGCATGGCTAAGCATATAATCCGTGACTCCTAAACAAGCATACTCACCTAAATGGTAGTGTTCTAAACAAGGTTGATAATGCATCAATTAGGTTCTAATCAAACATGGATACATATAGATAAAGTATGATAACTCATGCGCAAGCAAGACACATATACTTAATTGATCCAAAATAGGGAGTAAAGGATGCATAGGTTCCTGCCTTGAGGTTCAAAGAAAGCATCGCCTCCATCGGGCTCCGGCTCGTGCTCACCCGCCTCTTGATCCGGAGTTTCAGATACACATGGGGATCAAGTATAACTAGAAGCAATGAGATTAAATAACTGTCAAAGGGCCATTTTATAGGGGTTCCCAGACACTCAGGATAGGCAACCCCGGATACTCCCTCCCCCCCCCCACAGAGTTTTCTACAGTAACCCCGGAGTTTCCGGCAGCTCGACTTATGAACATTGGAAAATCCGTTGCCGGCGATTCCGACATCGGTTTGGGGTGAGGTTTGTTTCTAAAGGTTCGTAGGAATGTGGGGAGTCTATTTTGATAACTAAATCCAACATGCATTAGGGTTTGAGAGCTCTAGGTCATCAGTGGTGAGAGGGGCTCCAATGGCTCTAAACCTAGGGCGATGTGGTAGATCAGGGGAGGGGATGGGCTTACCAGCGACCAGTGCAACACCAGCAAGGTCTTGAAGATGGTGGGGATGGCTTGGTGCAGCTCGAGCTCGTCCTCCTTGCTTGAAGCTTGTGGAAGATGAAGAAGATGAAGGAAAAGCTTGGAGAAGCTCCAAGCTCCAAGGAAGAAGATGAAGGGGAGGTGGTGCAGCTCACCGGCGAAGCTCTGGCGAGGTGGTCCTTCAATGGTGGAGGAGAAGGGGAGCTCCTCCCTGGCTTGGTTAGAGAGAGAGAGAGTTGGAGAGAGTGAGGGAGTGAGAGAGTGAGCAGGGTGGGGCTGATGTGTGGGCCCGGAAGGGGTGTGTGGCATGCAAGTGTTGGGTGGTTGACACGTGCCCGCTACAGTAAACCCGGATACTCCGGGTTTCAGCCCGGATACTCCGGGTCAGCCTATAACCCGGAGGTTTCGGATTGAAATCCAGACATTCCGGAAATCAAACCAAACTCAATTTTATGTTATTTGATGATGCACATGATGACATGATTTATTCTCAAATTAGTTTAGGGGTGTTACATTCACCATACACTGTCTAATCATATCCTCAATATTTTTAGTAGAATTCTTATAAAGTAGTCAAGAGAATTTCTCCAAAGAAAACATAATAGAATGTGAAAGGAAAAATCCGAAAAAAAAGTTAATAACACTTGCCATTAGGGACCATATAGGAAACAAAGTAGTACTCAGTAAAGAAGATAAAGCAAGTTAGTTAATACCTGGAGGACAGGACGTGGGTGGTGTTCACTGCACAAAGAGACATATATATATGCTTTCCGCCTATAACATCGCGTGCAACGAAGCCTTCTAGCGCGCGCTTGTATAGTCACTGCTAGAAAATAGGCCAATGATCCAGGCCAAAAGTACCACTTGTTGTTTGAACCTGTACTAATGTGAGGCATCAGCACCGTCTGCAACAATAGTCGGTACTAATGTGAGGCATCAGCACCGGCTGCAACATATCATAGACCCCTTGAATAGGTAAGTTCAGTTTACACAATCAAATTTTTTTTTCTGTTAATAACAATTCTTGAATATCAAACACAACTTTGAGCGCGGGGTTTGGAAAAATTTTGTGAAAACGAACAAAGGACGTGGTCAATGGAGCCCCGAACTGAACGTTAAATTGGATTATCCGGTATGTTGATTCATAAAGATTTGTCTAGTTAAGTTATCCCAATTTTGTTCTAAATTGAGTAATTTATTTGTTTCTCCTAAAGTGTGCGAGACAAAAATAAGGAACTGATTGGCGCGGGTACTACGTATGCGACTTCTTGCACATCATGACTCCATGCGGGAAGTCTACTAATGAGGACATAAGAGTACGTACAAACCGTTCACTAGTACATTTTCATAATTATACTAACGCACATGATGTTAATATATCAGTCATTTTTTTTCTAAATGATAGATGTCTCAAATGAGGGATGAATGTTATTCTACCGATCAGATCAACGCCGTGTGCGAGCAGCTCGCCGGATTCATTTTGAACGAGATCCTGGATCCTAGAGGCGAGTTCTACCACGACGGTCACATCCATAGAGGACTTCCATCAACGTCCTGAGGGGCCTAGTAGTTGGACTACAAACATAATTTGTACATTTGTAAATATTTCTAAACGTGATGCCTTGATGTTTGTATATTTGTAAATATATTAGTTTATCTAATTAGCTTAATTGTATGCTCGCATTTGACTTCTTTTTAGTTAGTTTCAAATATTATGTGAAATCGAACACGTACGACCAATAGTACTGTAGAGCTCGGGTGCGCTTAGCAATTGTAAAAGAATAAATAATAATAAATAAAACAAACAAAACTAGATTTGGGCAAAATAGGAAAAAACCCGGTGTCCTAGACCGAGGTCAATGGTCTCGGTTTGGGGGTACCGGTTGTAAAACCGGTGCCTAAGCACCTCTTCAACCGGTTCTGAAGGCTCGTTTTCTAGTAAGCAGTGAGTACTAGATTTCCGTGGCTGGATTGGGGATATTATTGTTGACAGCACGTTTTATAGTCCTAACTGTGTTTTTCGTTGTCTTTCGTGTAGTCCTGCTTCCATTTTGTTTCGGGTTTTCTAGCCACGATATGAGCATGCAAGCTTTGGCTTCCTTAGAAGAGAGATTTTTATTCGGTTGTTTGGTATTCTTGCCCCTGCTTTGAAGAGCAATTGTGATTTTACCTTTATTTATTTTAGCTTTGTGATTTTGCTTTTTATTTTTCATGAATCATTGCGATTTCGCCCTTGGTCTTATTTGCATATTTGCACCTGTTTTTACTATTGACTAAGGGTAAAATTGCATTGACTTGTGAATAGTAAAGAGTAAAATTGCAATTACGCTTTAAAGTACGAGTAAGAATACAAATGCTTCTTTTTATTTTAGCTTCTAATTAATCCAAATACAGCTTTAGCTTCTTAGAAGACTTTCCAAAGCATGCTACTGCTTAGAAACCAAAAACAAAAGCCAGTAGGAAGAGGGCGGGTAGAGGAAGGAAAGGGATAAAAGAAGCCGAGCGACAGTGATCGGGTGGCTACGACATTGTTGTGATGAGAGAATTAGTCTGCGGGGCCCAGGATGACACGTACACGCGCCGAGGGAGGGGGTAAGGATGGATTCGGATCGTATACGAATGAAATCGGATCCGGATGTCATTTTTTTACCACATTTTAATCCGGATACGAATGCGAATGTGGATCTCATCGGATACGAATACAAAACGGATAGTTTGAATCTGGATTCGGATCCGGATACCTTCTCGATTTGAAAAGGTATCATTTGTATCAGTTTATTTTGTCAACAATTTTATAGTAAATCAAAATCATTATACAAGTAGTGAGTAAAAGATTAGAAGATAACAAATAGAAAAAGAATATAATTATCTATGCATAGCTTTTATATTAAATATATAATACTAATTATAAATGTAAAATAAATAAATAAATAAATACTTAATAATTAAGATATATAAAAAAGATTTTATCATTAAATAAATAAATAATTTGACTCGTATTAAATAATTTTAATCATGAAATAAATATATTAAATAGTTAAAGTTAATTTTTATATCATTACTAATTTTAATAAATATATTATTAGTTATCTAGCTTTCTAAGTAATTTAAATAGTGTACATCATCAAGTAGTTAGGTATAAAGATAAGTTTAACATTGTCTCACTAGTCACTTTTTCTTTGCGGATACGGACGGATACGGATGTGATCGGATATTTCTCGAATACGAATATGGAATTGGATAGAGAAAAATTCTTAAAATCAGATTCAGATGCATCCATATGACATTCATATTAAAATCGAATACAAATATGAATATCTATATTTACTTTTTAAACAGATACAAATAAACATAATTCGGATGTTCAGACATCCGGATCCATCTTTTGGGATCCCGGCCGGCCGGCCGTGCATGCGACGGCATCCAAGGCAAAGACAGTGACGCGCGCAGCACCTTTCCAGGGCTGGCTCATCTTGGCGGCCCCCCTCCTCCTCCCTGCTTGGTGGCAGCAGCTAGCTAGCTAGCTAGGGACAGACGACGGACAGTGATGTTACGTACACCAACCTCCTCGCTCCTCTACCAAACCGTCCCTGCCTGTAGTGCTGTGCGTGCACAGTCGTCGTCGATCTCTGATGAAGTGATGCGTCGATTGACACGTCGTCCACGATACCAGCACTCTATTCGTTGAGCTAGAGCTAGAGCCGGCTAGTGACTGTCTGAGAAAAATACTATTAATCGGCTAGTGACTGAAAGCTGGTGCTGGAATGATATGAGAGAAAAGTCTAAACTGCCGAACAGTGTGTTGGCGACTGTTTGGGCCGGCGGTGATCGATGATAGATGCTACCTACTCCGTCTGCCCCATAACAAACACACATTTGCGATTCAAAAATTTTCCCAAAATAAATAAGCAAATGGCACAAGATTCGATGTATAGCAGTAGCAGCATGCGGCAGCGAAATAAACAAACAAAACTGACGGAAGGCTTCGAATGCTCTCGTCCACTCATTTGCTTCGGTGAAGCTTCATGAAGCTGGCAGACGCCCCCTACGGCTCTGCTATAGTTGGACAATGGGAGATGTTTCGAGGGGCAGTTTCGTCATTTGTTTTTCCTCTTGATTACCGTGCCAATTCCTACAATATTAACTTATTTTGGGACGGAGGGAGTGATCGAGATGCATATGCATGTGCAGATCGAACACAAAACACAAGTTCAAAAATTAGAGACATAAATATTAGTCATTTTTTTGATAATTTTCGTTAAATTCAAAAATTATATAACTTCCCCGAAAAGGAGAGTTGAGGATGGACGGAGTAGCGCTACACTCAACCTGAATCTTCATCATGAATGACTGCATGACGCAGGCAGCTTTTTTCTAGCTCTCTCTTTCAGTCAGGCCCAGCGTACGCAGACGCAGAGGCGGCCAGCAGAAAACGACCGCCGCCAGCAAGCTACTAGTGTCTTCTCGATCGGTTTCGCGCATCAGCCAGCGGCCATTACCCCCACCAAGAGAGTTGCTAGCTCATCATCAGGCAGCTAGCTGCTCGCTGCTGCGTCGTCCGATCCGCTCGAAGCGGCCAGCCGCTAGCTGTCTCTCTTCGCTTGGCGTTTCGCCGCAGCTTGCGCCGCTGCAGTCGCCGGCAGAGCTAGGCTGCACGCCGTGGCCTGCCTCTGCCCTGCTCGAAGCTAGCTGCCCTAATTCCGATCAGGATGTGTTTAGATCATTTTGTATTTTGAGTTTTTGTGTTTTTAGAAGGAAATTTTCAATATTTGAAGTATTAAATGTAGACTAATTATAGATCTCATCTGTAAACTACAAAACGAATCTAATGAGTCTAATTAATCCATCATTATAGCATATTTACTGTAGTATTATTGTAGCAATTTAGTGTCTAATCACACCCTAATTAGACTCATTAGATTCGTCTCGCGATTTACAGTCTATTTATATAATGTGATTTATTTTTCGACTAAATTTAGTACAGCATGCAAGCGATTTATAAAAATTTTATGTTTTGCGTTTACACCATGTAAACACGGCCCCAATCCATCATCAGTGTATGTTGGTCACGAGGAGGCCCTTCAATTCGCTGCAGGATTCAGGATGAATTCAGAGCCGTCGTCAGTGACGTCAGAGCTGGCTGGGGCGGATGCATGTTGGTGGAGTATGTAGCTGGCGGCCGACGGCCGTAGCGTATCGATCGACCTCTGCATGCCTGTCGTTCTGAGCTGTGGCCGGCGGGCGGGCTTGGTTGACGGCTACTGCGCGGACGCATGCGCTCTCGCCTCCTCCTCGGCCTCGTTGGTCGTCGTTGCTCTTCCTCTTCTCTCCAATAATTCCAGAGCACACAGAGCAGTGCACACGGGTACATTCCGACGTCTTGTCGTCCGCCATGGCCGGCCGGCCTTCCCAGTACTGCAGCCGACGCTGTAGCAGTAGCCTAGCTAGCAGATGGATCGATCGATTCATCACAGATGCAGCTAGCAGCCTGCCTAGCAGAGATGCATGGCTCACGAGCAGCTCGTACTCCCATGGACGCAGGCATCATGGGTCACTCGCTGCTGCTGCTGCTCAGCTGCTGGTTGACATGTCGGGATCAGATGAGAGGTCAGCAGCTACCTCTACCTCTAGCTGCATGCCTGAATGGGGGAGATGACCATGCAGGGCTGTCGTCCGGCCAACAGTGCTCTAGCTAGTACTACACTACACCCAGGGTGACGACTCCATGGATTGTTCTTGTTCAGTCCATCCACCACCATCGTCCTATACGTACTCATCAGATACTAGTAGCATGCCAGCATGTACATGGCTTCTAGCATGTCTGCATGTACATGTCGACATGCATGCATTGTCCAGATACTGTTGGTCTATGAAAAACATGAAGCTAGTAGCTACTCCCACCGTCTTTAAATAAGTGTCGTTTGTGTTTTCCGAAAAATAACTTTGATTAATTTTATATTAAAAATATTAATAGTTATGATACATAATTGGTATCACTGGAAAGATATTTGAATCTAGTTTTTTAACAAAATTATTTGGAGACTCAAATATTGCACATATTTACTACAAATCGAGTCAAACTTATAGCACGTACACCAACAACGACACTTATTTATTTAGGGACGGAGGGAGTACGCACGTACCAGATCTGAACCTACAGCTCTGCCTACTTCTCTCATTTCGTTACTACTAGTAGGATAAGCTACCTTGAGGAACATAAGGACAGCATCCATCCAAGCAAAGCAAACAATAGAGGCCTCCAAAAAAAATTCTACAGTATCCGTCATATCAAATTTTCGAACACATACATGGAGCATTAAATATAGTTGAAAAAAACAGCTAATTATGTAGTTCAACTGTAAATGACTAGACGAATCTTTTAAACCTAATTAATCTTTGATTGGACATTAATTGTCAAATAATAACGAAAGTGCTATAGTACCCAAACTTAAAAATTTTCGCGAACTAAACACACCCAGAATTCTCCATGTAGGTTTTGGCTTGGACTCTCAAGTTCCTCTCCTTCTAGATAGACCACCACACTTGTACATATATATGCATGCATTATTCTTCAAAATATCAAATACCATAATCCAATGTAATTAAGTAGACAGTAGTTATACAGTAGCTTAAATTATATATATCTTATTAATTTGTAAAAAATAGTAATAACTAAATAATAATATGAACATTTTCGCAAAAAAAACTAAATCATATGAACAAGAAAAGCACTATGCAAGCGTCCCGTGCTTGTCCGGGTGTCGGAACAGGGGTCAAACACGGGCCGGGAATGCATGCGGAGCTGGCTATCTGCAAACGCAGGGAGAGGGAACATGTCAATGTCTCTTCTCTCCTTTTTTTTTCTATAAGAAAACACAGGCTTTTGAGAAGAAGGGAACAATCAAAAGCAACTGCATCTCTCTATAGCCCCGTTTAGATCCCAAAAACCCCCCATAAAAACCAAACTCTCCATCACATCGAAACATTAAATATAGCAAATGACACATGCATGGAGTACTAAATATAGGTAAATAAAAAAATTAATTGTATAGTTTTGATGTACGTTGCGAGACGAATCTTTTGAGCCTAGTTAGATCATGGTAGGATAATATCTATCACAAACAAATAAAAAGTGTTACAGTATGTTACAGTGTTTTTTCACTAGCGCAACAGTGTTTTTCAGGGGACTAAACACAGCCTATATATATGAAGTCATTCTTGCAGTGTGTGATGTGATGACTAATATAAACAAATGAATGAACGGGGAAAAGGCAATGGAAGGCATGAGGTGATGATTGGGCTTTGATGATGCCTTCCGGCTGCTGCTGCGATGCTAGCCGCAGCTGGTCAGCCAGCTGAGAGCCTGATGATAAGGTGAGTGATGAGGGCGTCCAAGACAGAAAGCCCACAAAAAGTCACATGGATCACAACTTTCTGAGGGTGTGTTTAGTTGGTGAAATTTTTTGGGTTGGGCAATTGTAGCACTTTTATTTTTATTTGATAATTAGTATCCAATTATGAATTAATTAAGCTCAAAAGATTCATCTTATTATTTACAGCTAAACTGTACAATTAGTTATTTTTTAAACTATATTTAATGCTTCATGCATGTGTCCAAAAATTCGATGCGACAAATAATCTTGAAAATTTTTGGGAACTAAACCTAGGCCGTGTTTGGTTACGAAATTCAAAATTCAAAAAAAAAATTCGGCACCTTCATGGAGACTTAAATCTAGACGAAATAAAAAACGCATTGTGACTGCTATCTGTAAATGACGAGACGAATCTAATGAATCTCATTAGGCTGTAATTAGATGCTAAATTGCTACAATAATGCTACAGTAAATAACCTCTAATGACGGATTAATTAGGCTCATTAGATTCGTCTCGCGATTTACAGACGAGTTCTGTAATTATTTTTGTGAATAGTCTATGTTTAGTACTTCAAATGTAGAAAGATGCTTTTTCAAAAATTTTACAGAGCGCAACCAAACACGACCCTAGCCTGAATCCTATAGTGTACTAGTTTCTCTCTCTCACTCATCACTTTTTCTCACCTAAAAGATGGCAGTGGCTTCTGGCTTGAGCGTGGACGACCTACCTAGCGCTCGATCTGGTGCACTCCGATCAATGAAACCCTAGCTCACTGAAAAAAAGGTCAATTATATAACTATAATATATTATTCTGCTCCGTATGGCAGTAATTAGTAGGCATTTTAGTCTTTTCCTTGTACTCTTAATCTGTCCTAAAATCTCCTTACATTTAGTTTGATGATGCATGGAGTGAGATTACTAGCTTATCAGATGGGTGGGACTGCAGTGTGTGCTTTTTTTTTAAAGGACGGCAAGAGCTTTGCCGAATTTTTATTTTTATTAGAAGAGGAGAAAAGTAAGAGAACCAAGAGCCCCATCAAACAATACAACAACCCCCAGTGTGTGCTTCAAATGGCATTTTTTTTAGAAAGGCACCTAGAAGAGAGCTTCATATCTTATATTTATCAAAGAAAACAGCAGTTGGTACAAAAGGACAACTTAGACGCAGAACGACCTCTAAAAAGGAAAACCACACTAAAGAACGTCTCCATATATATGGTGCTTCGAATGACTTGCATTTGGTGTGTTTCATGTGCATCCTACTTGTGTGCTTTGCTACCTGATTTATTTTACAGGGATAGGCCGGTCCTTTGTGTGAGCATGCCTGACCACTACTGTTGCCATGGTCAGTAAAGTAGAACCGTAAATCTGAGAATCAATCATACATGATTGAGGCTAGCTATATATCAGGCCCATCTATCTTCCTGCACTGCATGCGGCAGCTGATGATGAGATTCAGAGGTACCTCATTGCTTGGCATGCGGCTTGGAGTGTGAGCTAGCTGCATCTGCAGCGCATATGTTACTGCATTATTTAATGAATGCCAGTGCAGGGATAGTGTGGGTCGATGTTGTTCTTGTTGTCTCGCCTTGGACTCGACTGCTTGGGCTCACCTGCTTGCTCCTTTTCCCTTTACCGGATCTCCGATCCCTTTGCTAGCTTGCTGGTCCTGCAGCAGCAGCCAGCAGGCAGTAGCATGCCCTACCCTCCCTACTGCTACCATATATATACTGACAGAATATATATCGACCAGAATGAATCATCCCCACACCCGCGCCCTTTTTGAGTTTTGTCCACACACTCCGTGCTAACCGTTAGTAAAACCCACGACTCGTAGACCGTGCTAGTGTAATTCAGTTATATATATCCAGCTACTTTTGCACTGCAAATGGCTAATCTGAAATTCTGCAGATAGCTGCTACTCTCCCAGAGTGGCAAAAGGGCGCTCTCTCTCTCCCTCTTGTTTATTTTTTAACATCTAAGTTAGTGGTGATTTTGTCAATTTCCAGAATCTGTAGGCAGTCTCTCGGAGTGGGGGCGGATCTAAGGGGGAGCTAGGGGTGATTAAGCCCCCTACCTCCCTAAGATCCATGGATACCCTCTAAGCTCTCCTTTTATTTTTGGATGGAACAATAAAGAGGAAGAGAGAGGAACAAGAAGAGAAGGGGAGGAAAAAGAAGAGAGTGGACATGAGTCCCTTCTACATGTTCGGGCTAGATTCGCTACTATCTAGAGATAGAATTGCGTGTGCATATTTATAGATATGAGTGGACTTACGTTTGTGAGCGTCTGCATCTGTATTATACTTCGTAAAAAAAATTACTGTATGCTGCAAAATTTTGGTCGAATGCCGAACTGGGAAGCAAACTGAACGCTGTACTGCTGCCCGCCCATTGTTGGGGATTCATCAACCTGGGCCATCGTTCGCTGACTCATCAGCGAACGGCCCACCGCTGGAGCCGAGCAAGCCCACCCACACACGCGCACAGCGGTCTGGCCCGTTCACTGTTTCTTATTGGGCCGTTGGCCTCTTTCTGTTCAAGTGCCTAACTAACGCGCTCGGTAAGTTGAGAGAGGAGGGGGCCAGCGACAGCGTCTTCTTCCAGGTAGGCGTTGCCACTTGAGAGACCTCCGCCTCAGATCCGCCGACGAGTCTCCGAGCCCCACCAGGCCCCCACCCATGCGGCCGCCGGCGATGCTCCGCTGGGCCGCGGTGGCGCTCGCGCTCGCGGCCGCGGCGCTCCTCGCCGCCGCACCGGCCGCCGCCTTCTACCTCCCCGGCGTCGCGCCCAACGACTTCCAGAAGGTCCCACTCCCTTCTCCTCCTCCCCCTCCCTCGTAACTCTGTTCCTTCCGCGCCGGATATCAACGGCCAGATCCAGATCCAGTGTACCGCGTTTGTTGTCTGCGCGTTGCTATCGGGTTGGGGGCAGTGGGGTTCCGGATCTAGGCGTCCTGCTGGCCGTTTTGCTTATGTGCGGAGTAGTGTAGTCTCACCAATTGCATTTGGCTTAACGTTACCGAATCTACATTTGAACTCCGATAGGCGATTGCACTCAAACTGAACCGTGCTGTGACGACACTAGAATGTGAGGGCAGGCACATGTTTTATTGTAAATTATACTTATGGTTTGAGTTTGGCAGCTTCAGGTGGTGTTTCTTCAAGTACAACCCTTTGTAACCCAAACCCTTTCTTGTTTTGTTTATCTTGTTCAGTGTTGAAGGGTATAAGACAACTATAAGACATTAGCGTCTGATAAGTGATAATCATTTATGTGTCCATGCACTGTAGCTAAATTCATGTCTACTTCCAATGAACAATATGAGAACCCAGTATTTTCAGATCCTTAAGTATCGAGCATGTATGTGCGACCTGTAATGTTTACAGTCAACGTGTGTATAAAATGTTTTGAGCTATGGGGGCAAAAAGTTATGTACCCCTCTTATGACCAGAGCTTCACACTCACCTCTGGATTTGTAGCTTTTTACTGAGAGATACAAGGCATGTGCTTTAACCGGTATATACATAATTCTCTGCAGAAAGATCAACTTTTGGTGAAGGTGAACAAGCTGACATCCACAAAGACACAACTTCCCTACTCCTATTACTCTCTTCCTTTCTGCAAGCCGGACACGATAGTTGACAGCGCAGAGAATCTTGGAGAAGTTCTGCGCGGTGATCGCATTGAGAACTCCCCTTATGTGGTCAGTACTAGTTTACTGCTTATCATGTATTCACCATGTCACTTGTAATGTGCCAAATCACTGAGTGTCGTCTATTGTGTTGTTTGGGCTGTAGTTTGAGATGAGGGAGCCCAAGATGTGCCAGATTGTCTGCAGAGCATCAATTGATGATAAACAAGCAAAGGAGCTCAAGGAAAAGATAGAGGATGAGTATCGGGTGAACATGTATGGATTTTATTTGTGATACTGTGATTTTGATTGGACAACGAATGCTGGAGTTACTAATTTTTTCCGACCTAGGATAATAAGCTCATGAGCCAAGGGGTTGTGGGTTTTTTTCTACCAATGGGGGCTTTCCCTTCACCGCCCCCATGGGGGTGGTCCACAGGGTTCATAACTACCCCTCTTACTACGGGGTGTGCTTTTACCAATTGAAAAGAAATGCTTTATTTCCCATTTTGGGCGGAACAGATCTACTAATTCTTTTATTCCAGTTACGAGGAACTCACCATGAATCCACTAATTGCTGCTGCTTCCGTTATTCACAGGATTCTTGACAACCTCCCGCTAGTTGTTCCTATCGCAAGGCAGGACAGGGATGCTATTGTTTATCAGGGTGGATATCATGTTGGTGTCAAGGGCCAATATGCTGGTGTAAGTTTGTGTGCTCAGCTGACCGTTTTAGTTTTAACAGTGTATAGGTCTCCTTTTTTTTGTGTGGGTGCAGTTATCTTATTTGAAAATATATATGTTACAGAGCAAGGACGAGAAGTTCTTTATCCACAACCACTTGACATTTTTAGTTAAATACCACAAGGATGAAACTACAGAACTCTCTAGAATTGTTGGATTTGAGGTCAAACCATTCAGGTTTGTTTTGGTTTGTTTTAAGTTATTCTTGCCATATTTCATTTGTTTGACATCTGTTACATACTGACACTATTTTATTTACTCCCTTCTGTGTCTTTGTTATACTTCTGGTGCCAGTATTAACCATCAGTTTGAAGGCCAATGGAATGATAAAAACACTCGTTTGATCACGTGTGATCCTCATGCCAGCAAGCTTGTGACAAACTCAGATACTCCTCAAGAGGTTGAATCTGGAAAGGAAATCATATTTACCTATGATGTAGGCTTTGAGGTAATGTTTCTTACGGCTTTTCTTCTTCTCTTTTGTAGTGTGCTTCCTTCATTAATAGTTAATAATACATTCTAATGTTGAGTCCATTTTTAACATTCTCTGGTTCGCCTGGCATTTCTTTACAGGAGAGTGATGTCAAGTGGGCTTCTCGCTGGGACACCTACCTGTTAATGACAGATGATCAAATTCACTGGTTTTCCATTGTGAACTCTCTCATGATCGTACTCTTCTTATCTGGGATGGTGGCCATGATTATGCTCCGCACTCTGTATAGAGATATCTCCAGGTACAACCAGCTTGAAACTGAAGAAGAAGCCCAGGAGGAGACAGGATGGAAGCTTGTTCATGGAGATGTGTTCCGCCCTCCTGTAAACTCCGACTTACTCTGTGTCTGCGTTGGGACTGGTGTTCAGTTCTTTGGTATGCTGCTAGTAACCATGATTTTCGCTGTTCTGGGATTCCTTTCGCCATCAAACCGAGGAGGGCTGATGACTGCCATGCTGCTCACTTGGGTCCTGATGGGATTGTTTGCTGGATATGCTTCTTCACGCTTCTATAAGATGTTTAAAGGATCAGAGTGGAAGAGTATCACCCTAAGGACTGCTTTCCTGTTCCCTGGTATTGCTTTCGGTATTTTCTTCATCCTGAATGCTCTTATATGGGGGGAGAAGTCGTCTGGTGCTGTTCCTTTCACCACTATGTTTGCCTTGGTCCTCCTTTGGTTTGGAATCTCTGTTCCTCTTGTATTTGTTGGGAGCTATCTGGGCTTCAAGCAACCTGCCATCGAGGCTCCTGTGAAGACTAACAAGATCCCAAGACAGGTCCCTGAGCAGGCTTGGTACATGAACCCTGCCTTCACCGTTCTTATTGGTGGCATTCTTCCATTTGGGGCAGTCTTCATTGAGCTGTTCTTCATCCTCACGTCAATTTGGCTTCACCAGTTCTACTACATCTTTGGCTTCCTTTTCCTGGTGTTCA